>NC_071505.1:14458345-15773345 GCF_027887155.1 Malaclemys terrapin pileata | reverse complement strand
CTAATGGGAGCCAAACCCTAAATAAATCAGTTTTACTCTGTATAAAGCTTATACAGGGTAAACTCATAAATTGTTCGCCCTCTATAACACTGATAGAGCGATATGAACAGTTGTTTGATCCCCCAGGTATTAATACTTGCTCTGGGTGAATTAATAAGTCAAAAGTGATTTTATTAAATATAAAAAGTAGGATTTAAGTGGTTCCAAATAATAACAGACAGAACAAAGTAAATTACCAAGCAAAATAAAATAAAACACGCAAGTCTAAGCCTAATACAGTAAGAAACTGAATGCGGGTAAATCATCCTCAGAGATGTTCCAATAAGCTTCTTTTACAGACTAGACTTCCTCCTAGTCTGGGTCCAGCAATCACTCACACCCCTGTAGTTACTGTCCTTTGTTCCAGTTTCTTTCAGGCATCTCTTTGGGGTGGAGAGGCTATCTCTTGAGCCAGCTGAAGACAAAATGGAGGGGTTTCCAGGAGCTTATATAGTCTCTCTCGTGGGTGGAAACCCCTCTCTCCCCCGTGTAGAATCACAGCTACAAGATGGAGTTTTGGAATCACATGGGCAAGTCACATGTCCATGCATGACTCAGTTCTCTACAGGCAGACGCTATTGCCCTCATGTTAGCCTGAACGTTCCCAGGAAAGCTCAGATGTGGATTGGCGTCTGTCAAGGTCCATTGTTAGCCAAGTACTCCCAATTACTTGAATAACCCCTTGACACTATGATGACCAAATCTGCCTTAGGTGCTTCCTACAGCAAACACTTTAAATACAAGCATAGAGCCAACACTCATAACTTCAGATATAAAAATGGTACATGCATACGAATAGGATGAATATATTCAGTAGAACATAACCTTTGCAAAGATATGTTACATGGCATATCTAGCATAAAACATATTCCAGTTACACCTCTTCCCCGATATAACACGACCCAATGTAACACGAATTTGGATATAACGCGGTAAAGCAGCGCTCCGGGGGGCGGGGCTGCGTGCTCCAGCAGATCAAAGCAAGTTTGATATAACGCGGTTTCACCTATAACATAGTAAGATTTTTTGGCTCCCGAGGACAGCATTATATCAGGGTAGAGGCGTATGTCATATTTACACTCATAAGCATATATCTATAAAGCATTATGGGGTGCAATGTCACAGCAGGATTCAGACAAATTTCTTGTATGGAACCTACCTGAGCAGAGGTACAATGTGGGTGCTGGCTGCTTCTTGGAGAATTGACTTTTTCAAGTCTTTCACAATGTTAACAAAGTTGGCAAGGGTTGAGTGCGCAGTTGCTGTAGAGGAGACTGACCTGTCTGAGCAAATACAATGAATTATGTAAGTGGCAAGGTGGTGTTATCTGGGTTGTCTCTTCTGTCAGCCACAGAGCATAGAGGTCAGATCAGCAGATAATGCTGAATAGAGCAATAGCTCAAACTTGTGCAGATATGTGTTTCCTGCAGAAGTAAAAAACCAGAATGATTTTTGAACATTTGCTCTTAAGAAGGATTGACAACTGAATGATGGGGTACAAGACAATGGTAGCCCGTAAAAGGTCAGCATTTGCCAAAAGTCATCTGACATTGGTATATGAGATACTACAGTTTTTCTTTACACTTAGAAGAGGAAACAGTTTAGTATATATATAGGCAAATATTAATATTTTAGCCACTGTACATTTGCATTCTCGCATTTACTAGTTTGCACTGGTTTTGTGCCCTCGCAATTTCTTGTGGGTACTTTCCAGCATATCTTTGTCCAGACGAGAAACTAGAACCCATTTTGCAAGAAACTCTGTGCTATTCATAGGGATTTCTCAAGTAGAGTTTGTGGTCCTGTTTTAACTCAAGTTAATTGATTGCTAGTTAACTAACTCGATTGTAAATGCTAGTCTAGACACTCCACAAATGTTTGTTCCAGGACACACACATTTGTGGTTCACCCTCTGGCTCAGCCTGGCAATTAACATGAGTTAAAACATGACCACAAATTCTAGTCTAGACATACCCATCTAGGTTCTTAAGCAGTGTCTATCACTGTGGTATGTGAGTGGAGAAATGCTGTGGGAAAATGCTTGCTAACCAGATCTAAAGCAGTGTCAGTTGCATCACAATCTCGTCTTTCACTGGAGATAGTTCATTATCAAATCACTTCACCTGTGATGGTCACCAGGCTCCAGAATGAAGTTTCTTGCCTGTTCTGAATGGCTTCTAAATATCACTATAGTTTTTCCTTACTAACTAATCACAAATTTCAGAGTGGTATCCCTGTTAGTCTGTATCAGCAAAAAGAACGAGGAGTACTTGTGGCACCTTAGAGACTAACAAATTTATTTGGGCATAAGCTTTCATGGGCTAAAACCCACTTCATCAGATGCATGGAGTGGAAAATACAGTAGGAAGATATATATATACAGAGAACATGAAAAGATGGGGGTTGCCATACTAACTGTAATGATGCAAATCAGTTAAGGTGGGCTATTATCAGCAGGAGAAAAAAAACTTTTGTAATGATAATCAGGATGGCCCATTTCAAACAGTTGACAAGAAGGTGTGCGTAACAGTAGGGGGGAAATTAACATGGGGAAATAGTTTTTAGTTTGTGTAATGACCCATCCAGTCCTAGTCTTTATTCAAGCCTAATTTAATAGTGCCCAGTTTGCAAATTAATTCCAGTTCTGCAGTTTCTCGTTGGAGTCTGTTTTTGAAGTTTTTTTGTTGAAGAATTGCGACTTTTAGGTCTGTAATTGGGTGTCCAAGGAGGTTGAAGTGTTCTCTGACTGGTTTTTGAATGTTATAATTCTCGATGTCTGATTTGTGTCCATTTATTCTTTTGCATAGAGGCTGTCCGGTTTGGCCAATGTACATGGCAGAGGGGCATTGCTGGCACATGATGGCATATATCGCATTGGTAGATGTGCAGGTGAACAAGCCCCTTATGATGTGGCTGATGTGATTAGGTCCTATGATGGTGTCCCTTGAATAGATGTGTGGACAGAGTTGGCATCGGGCTTTGTTGCAAGGATAGGTTCCTGGGTTAGTGTTTTTGTTGTGTGGTGTGTGATTGCTGGTGAGTATTTGCTTCAGGTTGGGGGGCTGTCTGTAAGCGAGGACTGGCCTGTCTCACAAGGTCCATGAGAGTGAGGGACCGTCCTTCAGGATAGGTTGTAGATCCTTGATGATGCGCTGGAGAGGTTTTAGTTGGGGGCTGAAGGTGATGGCTAGTGGTGTTCTGTTACTTACTTTGTTGGGCCTGTCCTATAGTAGGTGACTTCTGGGTACTCTTCTGGCTCTGTCAATCTGTTTCTTCACTTCAGCAGGTGGGTATTGTAGTTTTAAGAATGCTTGATAGAGATCTTGTAGGTGTTTGTCTCTGTCTGAGGGATTGGAGCAAATGTGGTTGTATCTTAGAGCTTGGCTGTAGACAATGGATCGTGTGATGTGGTCTGGATGAAAGCTGGAGGCATGTAGGTAAGTATAGCGGTCAGTAGGTTTCCGGTATAGGGTGGTGTTTGTGACCAACGCTTATTAGCAGTGTAGTGTCCAGGAAGTGGATCTCTTGTGTGGACTGGTCCAGGCTGAGGTTGATGGTGGGATGGAAATTGTTGAAATCGTGGAGGAATTCCTCAAAGACTTCTTTTCCATGGGTCCAGATGATGAAGATGTCATCAATGTAGCGCAAGTAGAGTGGGGGTGTTAGGGGACAGGAGCTGAGGAAGCATTGTTCTAAGTCAACCATAAAAATGTGGGAATACTGTGGGGCCATGCGGGTACCCATAGCAGTGCCGCTGACTTGAAGGTATACATTGTCCCCAAATGTGAAATAGTTGTGGGTGATGAGAAAGTCACAAAGTTCAGCCACCAGGTTTGCCATGACATTATCGGGGATACTGTTCCTTACGGCTTGTAGTCCATCTTTGTGTGGAATGTTGGTGTAGACTGTAGAGGGCTTCTACATCCATAGTGGCCAGGATGGTGTTTTCTGGAAGATCACCAATGGATTGTAGTTTTCTCAGGAAGTCAGTGGTGTCTCGAAGATAGCTGGGAGTGCTGGTAGCGTAGGGCGTAGAGGAGAGGGTCTACATAGCCAGACAATCCTGCTGTCAGGATGCCAATGCCTGAGATGATGGGGCCTCCAGGATTTCCAGTTTTATGGATCTTGGGTAGCAGATAGAATACCCCTGGTCGGAGTCCTAGGGGTGTGTCTGTGCAGATTTGTTCCTGTGCTTTTTCAGGGAGTTTCTTGAGCAGATGGTGTAGTTTCTTTTGGTAACCCTCAGTGGGATCAGAGGGTAATGGCCTGTAGAATGTGGTGTTAGAGAGCTGCCTAGCAGCCTCTCGTTCATATTCCGACTTATTCAAGATGACGACTGCACCTCCTTTGTCAGCCTGTTCGATTATGATGTCAGAGCTGTTCCTGAGGCTGCGGATGGCGTTGTGTTCTGCATGGCTGAGGTTATGGGGCAAGTGATGCTGCTTTTCCACAGTTTCAGCCCATGCACGTCGGCGGAAGCACTTTATGTAGAAGTCCAGTCTGTTGTTTCGACCTTCAGGAGGAGTCCACGCAGAATCCTTCTTTTTGTAGTGTTGGTAGGAAGGTTTCTGTGGGTTACTATGCTGTTCAGAGGTGTGTTGGAAATATTCCTCGAGTCACCACAGAATGGTATCTTGTTCATGGGGGGTGGAGGGGCAGAAGGGGAGGCCCCGAGATAGAACAGATTCTTCTGCTGGGCTAAGGGTATAGCTGGATAGATTAGCAATATTGTTGGGTGAGTTAAGGGAACCACTGTTGTGGCATGTAGTAGTTTAGATAGTTTAGTGTCCTTTTTCCTTTGTAGAGAAGCAAAGTGTGTGTTGTAAATGGCTTGTCTAGTTTTTGTAAAGTCCAGCCACGAGGAAGTTTGTGTGGAAGGTTGTTTTTTTATGAGAGTCTCCAGTTTTGAGAGCTCATTCTTAATCTTTCCCTGTTTGCTGTATAGGATGTTAATCAGGTGGTTCTGCAGTTTCTTTGAGAGTATGTGGCACAATCTCTCAGCATAGTCTGTCTGGTATGTAGATTGTAATGGATTTTTTACCTTCAGTCCTTTTGGTATGATGTCCATCTGTTTGCATTTGGAAAGGAAGATGATGTCTCTCTGTATCTTTCTTTTAGCCAATTCTGATCCCATTTACACTGGTTTTACACCAGTGTAACTCTATAGACTTAAATAGACTCCAGATTTACACCAGCGTGAAGGAGAATAAGATCCCTAGTTATTACTCAAGGGGAGGTTTCTTGCTATCTCACCATCAATTACTGTCCTAGTGATTGTTCTTTCCCCCCCCCCCCCGCCTCTGTGTCATGGATGTGCGCCTAGCCCATCTTCATAGGGACTGAAAGTCATCCACAAAATGGCTATGATTTAGCCTATCTGAAATGCGCTTCAGTGAAATGTGGTTTCAGTCCATATCTCAATGGAGGAGCATCCACATAACAACTCAACAATGAGGCCGAAGGGAGTGAATGACATTGCCTGTGCTGCTGTTGCCTGCGCTGTACCTGTTTTGTAGGGGTGTAGAGAGTTTCGGTCTCCAAGGCTGTCGGCTGGACGCCTTTCAGCAGCATGCCAATTAACTTCAAAGAAAAGCCCAGGCTAGCAAGAAATTGCTATGTCCAAGTGTCTGTGTATCAGATGTTTCCATGAGTGTCAAGAACCCAAAACAGGAGGAGGAGCAACGTCAGATAATTATGCTGAAAATGATATTTGGGGGGAGAGGGTATAGCAAACTCGCATTTTATTCAGGAAGGAAAAATTGCTGTTAAGAGGGTAGTCGGTGAGCGTATTAACTGGCGTTTCACATCACGCAGACTGTCTTACAATGGTAACAGGGGCAATATATCTGAGAGGCTTTTACATATAAAAATAAAAATAACAAGTGTTCACGCTCTCGCTCTGTTTTTCCTTCCCAACCTGTAGGAGAAGCGGAAGCAGCCTGATTGGTTTATAGAATATTTGTAACGTTCTTATTTATTTGGGGGGAGGGATTGCTGTGATGCTATAAAAGTAAGTTCCACAGTTGAGCTCCAGTTCTTGCGATCACTTCATCGCCCATGCTCACCTGTCTCCCCCTATTGGTCTGCAGTTTCATTGTCCCAGTGGGACATAGCCACCAGAGGAGGTCGTGGAGGGGGGAGCCAATCTCTCAGGTGGCTGGGTCCAATCCCAGTGAGGGTTTTGAATAATAGGACATAGGCCTCAAATTGGCCCCTGCTCAGTGAGGAACCAGTGCAAAGAGTGGATCACCGTGGTGATGTGCTAACAAGCAACCTGTGTTGCTATGACAACAAAATGCTACATTTTGCACCAGACGGGAATTGTTTAAACAATGGTGCCTTGTGCAGCCATTTCTCCCCCCTGCTCCTCTCTCCATATGCATTTACCCACAGGGCTGCTCAGTGAAACTGTACCATTGTGGGGTATTTATATTTTAAGGCAATTATATGAGATGAATAAACGTAGCCAGCTGGGACAATTCTGCTCCGAGTGTGGTATTGGAGGAAAACATTACTACGCTGCCTTTAAAAGAAAGAAAGGGAAGAAAGGAGAGCCCAGTGCATGTCGTTAAGGAGGAACAGATGCAGACCCATAGCAGCCAGCCAGCTGGGTCGGGTCATATCAGATATTGTGGTGGTTTTCTTGTACTCTGATCCCCCTTTTCAACTCTCTCTCTTTCAGCAATGAAATTGTAAAGACTGACTTGAAGAAGCTTCCAGCCCTTCCAACGCAAGCCCTGAAGGAGCACCCTTCCCTTGCTTACTGGTAACCTGTCTATCCATGTAATTGTCTCATCCACTGTGAGGCAGCCCTGGCTAGCTACCAGCGAACAGATCTGAAATCCAGGACCGCTTGAGTTCTAGTCCTGGCTCTGCCATTGACTTACAATGTGATCTTGGGCAAGTCGCTTTAACCACTCTGTGCCTCAGTTTCCCCATCTGTCAGATAGATACAATACTACTCCCCAGCCTGAAGGAGAGGTTTGAGACCCAAATGCTGCTTGCCTTACTCACACAAGTCGGCCCCACTGAAGTCAGTACGCCTGATTCTCCACGTGTACCTTATGCAGCTGCTTGCACCTGTGCAACGTGTAGAGTGCTTCCAGTTTGGTACGGTAGCATCTTATACCCACCTTACACTCTTTTACCTTACACACAGGCGTAAATGGCTACCCAGGGTGTAAAGCAGTGGAGAGCGGGGCCCTGTGGGACTGCTGGTGTGGGGAAGGTGAGCAGGATTGAGCCCATAAGCAAGAAGGAATCGTTGGGCCTGATTCTGCAAATCCTGTCTGCATGGAATACCCAACGCCAAAGGGTCTGATTCTCGTCCTGTATAGGCACGGGCTGTCCATTTGTGGAAGGCTGCATTCAGACCCAGCGCCCGGACAGCGCTCAGAACATATTAAGCACTATGTAGGTGCTAAGTGCTGCATTACGTTTTCCTCCTCCTATGTTATTGCATTGAAAACAAAATCTGTTGGTGTGTCAGAGTAGACACAGCACCCCATTTACCGCTCGCCCCACCACCACCATAGCTTCTTTGTCTGCCTCTCTCAGCCTTTTCAGCACTGCAGATAGGAATTAGTTGGAGGAAAGGCCGTTTGAGCCTGGGGCGAGGGATTGATTTGCTTTTCTGTTTGTGAGTCTTTCATGTTTATCTTTAAAGAACGGGCTCCACAAACCTGGCAGTGGGAGGATAGTTCTCTTATCTGCTACTCCTTTAGTTTCTGCAGCCTGGTAATTTGATGATGGCAGGGAATATGGATTTCGTTTTCTGATTTGTGGTCCCCCCTGGAGATCCTATCCATTTCTCTTAGCAGGGCTACATCACCGGAACTAGCTGTAACTGGTGCACAGCTGAACAAGAGCTAATCTGCAAAGCTGCTAAACATTTTCTGAGCTCATCGGAAGAGGTTTGAAGAGTCCCAGACTGTAATTCAGAATCCTAGGCTGGGGCACAGGCAGATCACCAGTATTTCTGACTCTGACCCAGCACACTGAACCTTCTTGAAAACCTGAAAAATGTAGCCGAAGATGCCCACCACCCACTGCTTCTTTCATGGGCTGGCTGGGCTCATGTGCGAAGTATGGGGGAGGGAACAGCTGGGGAGCCTACTGTTTCCTTTGGCCAAGAGTTTGGTCTCCTCTCCAGGGTGAGACCTGACCTACCCTCCAATACACCCACACATTCCGCCTCTTGGTGGGGTATCTTTCCTTTTCCAGAGTAAACTGGACAGCTCATTCACCACTCAGAGTCCATTGCCCGTCCTCGCCAAGCCTAATCATCATTGTCCCTCAATCCACCAGCACAGAGCCCTGGGTCCCAGCTTTCCCCAGTCCATTGGATTTTGCTTTTTCCCATGTACACAGTATGTGTGCAGCCAGCCGCTGAGCTCTCACACACACCCCTAGATCTGGCCAAACTCCTGGCTCAGTGCAAGAGACTTTAACAACAAAGGCCTGGTAACCTATTTCCTCCTCTGCACATGCCCTTGGTCTGGAACTTGGATTGAGTCACGATGGTCAAGCCAGAGAATCTGTTTATAATACTATGATTTACAGCAATTAGCAAAAGACAAATCATTCCTCATAGTATGTAAGTTAATGGGAGTCCTCGCACAAGTAAGGTAAAGTCAAGGGGAATAAGGGATGCAGGAACAGGCTCCAGGTTAAAAAGTTCATTTTTTTCCATAGGGTAATAAACTAAGTGACTTTAGCCATTAGAATCCCTTGTGATCCTGGTTTCACTTCACTGACCACGTTCTTACACAACTTTATCCCACGTACAGTTCATTATGTTTTAACGACAGTTTTTCTTCCTCCAAATGTTCACCCACATACTGTAACCTCTGACGGGAATCAGGCATACAGTCACTTCTCTGAAATATTGGTCAAACAGCAGATGATCTAAACAGAAAGAATTTTTAACTCCAGTTTACATTTCGACATTTTTGCTGTGCCCTGGCTTTTGGTGTCTCACTGAGATTTTACGGTGAGAGCAGATTTCACACTTCCCTTTGCCATTTGCAATCAGTTTCACGCTCGCGTTCTCCTGCATTAGCACAGAGCTATGCTATGTGTATTACCAGCACTACAAAGGAATGTTTAAAATACTCTTTCAATTGCTTTTGTTGACTTACTTTTAATATCCTAAAAACGAACTAAAATTATTATAAAGTTGTAACCGCATTGGTAAGACTCACAAGAGATATGTTGGTTGTATGCGTATATTCACCATTTTTATATGACCACTTCTAGCTTCACCCGTATATAATAATGTAGCTACATGTGAACTCAGTATGACTAGAAACTAAAAGTTTGGCACCTTTACATAGCGGCCACTGCTTTAGTAATTGTGTGCATGTACATTCTTCCTATGGGCCAAACCCTGAGAAGTGCCGATCACCTTGGGTACGTTTGCACTGTCTTTGGGAGGTCTGATTCCCAGCGCAGGTAGACGGACTTGCACTAAGTCAGCTTGAGCTAGCGCACTGAAAATAGCAGTGTAGATGTTGTGGCATTGGCTGAGGCTGGGGCTAACCCCCCGAGCTCAGACCCAGGGAGGCAGGTGGTCTTGGGTGGGTAGCCCGAGCCATCACCTGTGCCCCAGCATCCATATTGCGATTTTTAGCATGCTAGCTCAAGTTGAGCTAGCGCCAGTTTGTCTGCCCTCCCAGCTGTAGTGCTAGCAAACCCCCTACAGCTCTCATTGAATTTAAGTTGGAATAGGCATAGAGACACAAGTGTGACAAGTGCTGGACATTTAAGTGTAGGCAGGGCTGAATTAAGTCAGTCTGGGATCTTAGGCACAACCTACACAGACTTCCGTGGCACTGTCCCCATGCTGTTGCCCTGCCCCCACACCAGAGCCTCACCCCTCTTTGGGGTGGTAGCAGACTTCAGAGGTAAAGATGAATGGGGCAATTCACATCTCTTGGAGCTATTGTTTCAGGCTCTCTGCAGACTCAGGCAGGCATCAGTTATGGGTCACATTTGCAAGCTTTTCTTTGCCTCCATGAGGGCTAGAGAGATGATTTTTTAAAATGAAGTTGGAGATTCTGGTCTCACCGTGCAACCACAAAAGCTGGAGCCCTAAACATGGGTTGATAGTTCCTCCCCCTGAATCCAGCCCAGAATGCAGGTATTCAGCAGGATATAGAGTTGAAATCTATAAAGCACTGATGGCAATGGAAGAACTAGGGGCCAGATTTTCAGTAAGGCGCCAGAAAGACGTGATCAGCTCTTAAGAACAGCTCAGCATGTTGGGAGCTGAATACTTTTGAAAGTCTGGCTCTGATTTTGGGAGCTTAGCACTTGGAAATGTGGCCCCAAGCTCTTTTGGAATTCTGGCCCTATGCTTGCTTACAAGCTGCCTAATTTCTATTTCTATAAGCTGCGAGGGACGAGGGAATTCTTGATCTTCAAGAGTTCTTTCCTGCAGGATCATTCACATAAATGGATCTTCTGTAGCATTCACAGGGGATGTTTACTAGCTGACAAGCAGACTTCAGCTTCATGTTATTTCATCAATACCAAAGCATTAGTCACTTTGTTAAGTGGCCTCCGTCATTGTCATGTGCTATGTATGCGTTTATATGTCACTGACGTGGCGACAATCTGGAGTCAGTGCTGTAACCGTGATACCAGCAGGTGGTCCCAGCCAATGCCCCAGCACTGTCAGTAACAGTTAGCTAAAAGATGAGCAGCTGAAAGGATAGATGAGAATTTGTGTTAACTCTGCTAAGGCTTGTCCTGTTGAGTGAATTACTTTGTTTGTTTTCACTGGCACGTGTTGAGGTGACCCCCTTGTAGCAAAACTGGAGACAGAAATTAGCCTCTGTGTCTGATGATATCTTGCATGTGGCAGTGGCAATGAAAAAGAAGACGCAAAAAATATGTTACATGAACGGAGGTCTGTAAGGCAGTATGCTTTCATGGCGTCAGTGTAATCCAGGTTTTATTATCTGGTGCAAAAGAGAGAGAACTGAAAGAAGGAGGAATAATGCTCTTATATATCACATTTCATCTGTAGATCGCCAAGCGTTTTACAATGGGCTCATTTCACGGATGGGGAAACTGAGGCACAGGGAGATGACGTAGCTTGGCAGAGTTCACCCAGCAGGCTGAGTCAGAGCCAGGAACAGAATGCAGGTCTTCTGATTCCTACTCTAGTGCCTCAGCCAGGGACCATACTGCCTTTTGAGGAGGCTCTCAAAAGACAGGGCTTTGCTTTTCAGGAAAATGTGCCATTGATTAGCTTCCACGCCCCAGGGGAAATGATGTAAGAAACATTCCGTTATTTTATGTATTTTAATAATTTGTAACAAAAGCAAACAAAACTCAGAGGCATTGCACAGGGCAATACCCAGATAGGAGGAGATGTCCAGCCGTGGGAGTGAAGTGAATGAAGTTAACATCAGGGATGGATTTGAACGACAAAGAACAAAAACCGAAGCAAAGCAGCACACAGCGGGCTGGTTCTGCTCTCATGCGACACACTGGGGTAACTCCATTGATTTCTGGGTAGTTACTCCTGATCTATCTGAAGCTGAGGCAGATCAGGCCTGTAAGCAATACTGGGCTTACAAGGACATTTCAAAGGACTCTAAGTCCTCTTTGTTCTTCTTTATCAGAGGGAATGATGTAGCCTGGAGACCGTCCAGCATTTGTGTAGTCATGTAACTCAGTGATTGTTCCAGACATTAATCTTGTCTGTGACTGTTACACGGTAAGGGCCAGACTCTGCCTTCAGATGACACACATGATTTCAGTGGGAGACACCTGCACGAATACAAGGCCAGAATTTGGCTCTAAGGCTATTGAATCTAAGGCTATCACTTTCTGTATGTGACATTTACTCCGTGACATTTGTCAGGAGAGCGAAAACACTCCTTTCCCTGCCCGAACAGCAGCACTCTTTGCAGTAAGTAGTATGCCAGGCGACCTCACTGCCTTGCACATTGCGTATGTCAACACTGCAATAAAAAACCCCACAGCACGAAGTCTCAGGGCCCAGCTCTGCTGACTTGGGCTAGCACGGGCTGGGGCTGTGGGGCTAAAAGTAGCAGTGTAGAGGTTTGGGATGGGGCTGGAGTCCAGGCTCTGAGACCCACCCCCCTCGTGCCCATTGGCTGACTGATGTTTACAGGCTTTTTTTCTTTACCTGTTATTTTGGCAGGATTAGTGGGGAATCACTCCTAAGGTTACATCTACACAGCGTGCCTTACAAGGCGCATCACACCATTGTAAGGTGCGCTATGTGGCCGCTCTTTATCGCCGGGAGAGAGCTTTCCCAGCGACAAAATAAGACCGCCCCCAAAGAGGGATGGTAGCTTCGTCAACGGGAGCGTGGCTCCTGCCAACAAAGTCCACACTTTTCAGAGTAGCAGCCGTGGCGCTTTTCATCACTAAAACTTCTGTTGCTCAGGGGGGTGTTTTTTCACACCCCTGAGCGACAAATTTAGCAACAAAAGTGCCAGTGTAGACACAGCCTAAGGGAATAAATGAGGAAAGTAAGTTACTTGCACACAAACCAATGGCAGGGATGTTAAAGAGCAGCGGACTTGAAAACCCTTCTCCTTAGAAATGATCCTACCCCTTTTCCCCTTTGTGTTTGTTTTTCCGCCTTCCCTTTGCATTATTTTTTTAAATGTTCTATTGCGGCAAAGTGCCACGAACATGTCCCCATATTACATCAGCCATCCGGATTACTGGTTCGGGAGCCTGCCTAAGAATTCTGGGCTTGCTGGCTGGGGGACTCCTCCTCGGGTGAGCAAATTGGGGGTGTTTTGCATGAAAACAGGATCTTCACCTCCTTTGTTCAAGCTTCTGATTCCCCACCTGTTTAAGATGTCACAGTGATCTATCCTCTGCATAGCAGCTAATTGTGATTTCACAGCCAGGGGGTTATGATTTCAGCTGAGCGCTACACAGCAGGGGTAGGTGAGCGCCTTTGCAACAAAGATCCCGTCTCCGTGCGCCTGGTTCTGGCACAATAATAAACGCAAGGGGAAAGAAATACAGAGGAGAAGACACTGTTATGTAAGCAGAACTGTTGCTAAGTGAAATATTTTGCAAAGATTTCCACAAAGCCTCCAGGGCCGGGGTCTCTAAGCACTTGGGGTGAGATCATCACCCACCCCAACCTGGCCAGTTACATCATGTAAAAGGACAGGAGAAGCATAAAGGGGCCTTCAAAGATTCAGTTCCTGATCGGGGGAGGATTCCCTCAGGGCAGGCACTGTGGGGTTGCCACCCGTCCAGGTTTTACCCAGACAGTCCGGTTTTTGGCTTCTGTGTCCGGGTGCCATTTAGGGTCGCCAGGTGTTCGACCGGAAAGTCCAGTCAAAAAGGGGTCCTAGCAACTCTAAATGGCAACCGAACCAAAAGTCCCGTTACTGCAGGGAAGGGGGAGGCAATGGGTCATTAACCTAAGCCAACCCCTGCTCAGCTGAGGCCGCCTCCAACCTGCAGCGAGCAATGTGGGGGAGTGAGGGAGAGGCGCGAGCAATGGGGGCGAGGTTTGAGGGGGGAGAGGCAGAGCAGGAGATGGGCCTTGGGGGAAGAGGCGAGGTGGGGGTGGGGCCTCTGGGAAGAGGTGGAGTCTTGGGGGCAGGGCCTTGGGGGTCTGGTTACCAGCCATTAGAAAGGTGGCAACCCTACTCATAGGTGCACAGCCATAAGGCTGCATCCTGATGACTTTATTGCAAGCTTTGGATAGGGAGTGTGCTGGGGACTGGGCCGCAGCATGCAGCTCTGCAGAATTTCCAGACAGTGCTGTGGCCTGTAGGGTGGCTGCCATAACTTAGACAGGCCCCCAGGGCTGGCTGAGTTATGCCCGGGGCTTATGTAGCCCCCCAGAGCAGCCCAAGACTGGGAGGGCACAACGTTGGCTGAAAGACACGTTAGCCTCCTCCTGGGCTGTGAGTTCTGGGCTGTGCCTCTGAGGGTATGTCTGCATTGCAATTAAAACCCCACATCTGGTCCGTGCCAGCTGACTCTGGCTTGCAGGGCTGTTTCATTGTGGTGTGGACCAGGGGTAGGCAACCTATGGCACACGTGCCAATTTTCAGTGGCACTCACATTACCCGGGTCCTGGCCACCAGTACGCGGAGGGCTCTGCATTTTAAATGAAGCTTCTTAAAGATTTTAAAAACCTTATTTACTTTACAGACAACAATAGTTTAGTTCTATATTATAGACTTATAGAAAGAGACCTTCTAAAAACATTAAAATGTATTACTCACATGCGAAACCTTCAATTAGAGTGAATCAACGAAGACTCGACTCGGCACACCACTTCTGAAAGGATGCTGACCCCTGGTCTAGACATTCAGGCTCAGGCTGGAGCCCAGGCTCTAGGACCCTGCGAGGTGGATCTTCAGCCCTGCCAGCTGAAGTCAGGCAGGGGCCAGCTGTGTGTGTCCAACTGCAGGTCAGACATACCAGAAGCACAGCAGAGAATCTTCATCCTCCGTGAAAAGGCACAAAGGCCGGGAGATTCTAATTTACACCTGAGGACCTGATTCTCCTCCCAGACCAGTTTACACTGGTGAAACTGGTGTGACTTCTTTGACATTACTCCTGATTTATCGTGATGCAGGTGAGAGAATCAGGCTGGCCCACTGAAGCTAGACCAATATAAAACTAGTTTGAGAGGCTAATCGGGCTGTTCTGTTACATGAGTGTAAATCAGGAGTGACTTCATTGAAATCAAAGGAGACCCATGTCACTGAGATCCAAATGTGGTCTATAATTTGCCGTTTTGTGCCCTTGAGAGTACCGCTCATACTCTTAGTATAGCTCACATCACCCTGGTTCTATGACCTTCTGCAATCCATATCCGCTTCCCTAGTGGGGGACAATGCGGGCAGTTAAGGATGGAGTTACAAGTCTGGCTTACTCTCTATGCTATGTGGATGCTAAGAAATTGGCCCTGGGTAATAACAAGCCACAAGCCTGCTCTCTGTAGTGAAGCCAACTCCCATACATGGTTTTGTCCTCTGTGCAGTAGCAGTGAGGACTGAGGAGTGCTCCTGAAGGCTCGGGACCCAGCCTGCTGTGAGTGTCAGCTGGCCAAGAGGCTCCTTTAGGCCTGCAAGGGGGGACACAGGGCTGCAGTTTGTCTCGAGACAAAACTTGCATTGTAAACAAAACAAAACTCAAAGAGGAGGCGACTGAGGCACAGAAAAGAAAGTCTGGGAGCAGATCCCATTTCCCTTAACAAAACTAGCACCATCCAGAAACCTTTCTCTTTGCAATCCCATCTTGTATTCTGCATTGGCTTCCTTTTCTCGGGGGCTGAGTACAGTCCCATTCTGAGTAGTCTCTGTTACACACCCTCTTCATTTCCCAGGCTGGTAGCCGTAGGGAACAGAAATGCCTGGTCACCTATTGAAATCTTCTTTGATTATTGAGCGAAGATAAAAATAACAAGATTCTATGTCTCCCTTCGCAGCGAGGACAGAGTCATCGAGCATTACAAGAAACTGAGTGGTCAGACAAGAGGCCAAGCGATTGTAAAGTAAGTTGGGAAGGACAATGCTGGGGAGCGACCTTTGTTTGCTAGGATATATTCTACACTGGGCTGTAAATTCTGCGCATAACTGTGTCTCCCGTCTCCTGTCTAGTAACTTCTTTTTTTTAAGCAGATGCTTTTTCAGGAGAACCCCACTCCTCAGCCATGTTATTCTTCTTCTGTTTCATTCTGCAGTTACATGAGCATTGTAGAATCCCTCCCAACGTACGGAGTCCATTATTATGCAGTAAAGGTACGTGCCACCGACAAAGGACATTTACTGAATTAAACTGATGATGGTGGCAAAAATTCTGGCCGCTGTTTACACTACACTTTCCTGAAAGTACAGTTTCACTTCCTTTGTTAAGATAAACTTTGTTTCAACTATTCAGTGACTGTTTGGTAAATACAATTCAGTAGAGGAAAATCCTGTTCTTCAAGATAAAATTCCAGCATCCCCTCCACTAGGGCTGGAGCAATTGATTCCAGCTTGCAGTCTTCGGATTGGATTTCATGCTGGGATTCTCCCTCATTAAATCCCTCCTCCAGGCTCGCTCCGTTTGTTTAGCAATCCGCCACCATGATCTCGCCTCTACCACTTCCAGGCCTGCCCAGCAGTGGAGGTTTTTACAAGTGATAGCAATAACATAAAAAAGGAAGCCTGGTTTGCTCTCCCTGGAGCATTTCCCCCTGTTCATCACCCACGGAGTTTTGATGGCTTCCATCATTATCTGTACTGACCTGCATGGTTTTAGGTACAAAAACATTACTTTCTTGTACATCTGCAAAGTGTCTTGCACACTTAAGATACAACAGAAACAATTTGACAATACCCTAAATATGATCTCCCTGGCCCACCCCACCCCCAATGCCCTGTATTCAGAGAAAGGCAGCCACAACTCAGATAGTAGGACTCTGTTAGCTACATC
Source organism: Malaclemys terrapin pileata (assembly GCF_027887155.1). Taxonomy (NCBI): domain Eukaryota; kingdom Metazoa; phylum Chordata; order Testudines; family Emydidae; genus Malaclemys; species Malaclemys terrapin. The sequence continues at coordinate 15,756,860 of NC_071505.1, read as the reverse complement.
TTGCTGACCTGAAATGGTTTGCCCATCCCTTGTCATAGGGCAGGGTCCCCCAGCCTTCCTGCGTGCCCAGCTAACATTGACTTCAGTGGGTGGAAGTTGCAGGGAATTATTTGGGTTTTGGTGCCCAAACCCTCAAACACTTGCTGCTGTGCATGGTGCTTACTACTGAGGGTTGTTCCAGTGAACTCCTCTCAATTGGTGAGTGTGTGTCAGTTGTCGGCTAGGGAAGAATTACACTGGGAGGCCTTTGGATCGGACCCTAAGGGTATGGCTACACTGCAGCTAGGAGGCATGATTCCCAGCAAAGGTAGACAGATTAGATGCTGCGGCTCCAGCTAGCCACCCGAGCCCAAGCCCGCCTGACCCTCTGAGTCCAAGCTCACGGCTACCCTGTGCCGCAACATCCACGTTGCCATTTTTAGCGTGTCGCGTGTGCTGAGCTAATGGGAGTCTGTCTCCCCGTGTTGGGAATCGTACCTCCCAGCTGCAGCGCAGACATACCCAATTCAACAAACACTTACTAGCCCAGAGAAGTTCAGTGGGACAGCTCACAGCTAATGGGCTTTGGATCACGCCCTTCATGAGTAACATAGATGTTGCTGCTTTGTATAGTCATTTTCCACCTTGCTGCATCATTTGTTTTTTGTTGTTGCTATTTTTCCCCCCCCTGCCCTTCTCCAGCATCTTGGCAAATTGGAATCGTTTCACTGAGGGTTGCAGTTCACTAAATCTAAACAGAGCTTGTATCAAATATCACTCATTACTCCATAAAATAGTTTTCTGGCACACTCAGATGGAAAGCATTTGAGTCCAAGTCTGTCAGACCTTATCGCTTGGTAGCCGTCGGATCCCATTAGCGCTGCATTTTATCGACTGATGTCAGGGTTCCCACGCATAATCTAAGTCAGCTGGGCTATTGGGTTTCACCCCCTCCAATCTCCAAGGCCAGACAGAGCAGTGTTCAGACTGAGACATTTGCAGGAAGGGGGGCAGCGGAGAGGATGAACCATTGCAAGGGGGACCCAAGGAGATCCTTCCATGGGGATGTTTTTAGTAATTTGATGCAATTTGGTGCATTCCATAAGCTATTACATGCCTGAGATAAGAGTGCCAGGGATCTTCTCCGTGTTCATGGGATCTTTGTGATCCAGGGATCCTCTAGCATGGTGCGGGATGATCCCTCTCACACACAGAGAAATCCTTCCCTTGAATATTGGGAGCAGGGGCGCCTGAACAGAGGGGACCAAGGGGCCCTAGCCCCACCATTTTTTACCGGCTGTAAGGGCGAGCAGCGGGAGAGAGGGGGAAGAGAGGAGCGAGCAGGGGTGGGGTCTTGGGGGGGAAGAGGCAAGTTGGGGACGGGTCTTGGGGGGAAGAGCTGGCATGTGGGTGGGGCCTTGGGGAAAGAGGCAGCGTTGGGGCGGGGCCTTAGGGGAAGGGGCAGTGCAAGCGTGGGGGCCTGGGGAGAAGGGACAACATGGAGGCGGGGCCTCTGAGGAAGGGGCGATGCGGGGGTGGGGCCAAGGTTTGGGCGCCGGTGGCCCCCGCACTTTGAGGTAGCTTCCGCCACTCCTGCCAGGGAGTGTCTGGAATGTCCCCCTCCCATACAATGTCATTCCCTCTATTTTATCTCCTAGGACAAGCAGGGAATTCCCTGGTGGTTAGGACTTAGCTACAAGGGCATTTTTCAGTACGACTACCATGACAAAGTGAAACCAAGAAAGGTAAGTGTATTCTCTCCCGGGCTGCTCAGAGATGTGCTCACCTCTTGTGTTATGGATTGAGTGGCAGCATAAAAGGCGCTGAACCTTGGCACTGAGTCATATCACTGAAGTATAAGGATGGTGGGGGCGGATATAAGGAGTTTCTCCCAACACTGCCTGAGGGTCTACAGAAAGTTGACATGCAGAACTCGCCCCTACTTTATTGAAGTGCTGTAATGTTGGGAAAATTGAGCACTGTTAAATATACTGCAGCTTAAGCTATTGTATTCACCTTGGTTTGGCCCAGTTCCTCCAAAGTCGTAAGACATGAGAACATATGGCCTGATCCTGCAAAATACTGAGCACCTTCAGCCCTATTGGCTTCAAGTGGAGTTGAGGATGCTCAGTAGTTCAGAGGAGTCATCCCTAAGGACGGGATCCGGTGGCGCTTTGGCTCAGGCCATACACGATCAGAGAAGTAAAGAGAGCTGGAGACATATAAATAAGGGTGAGAGTGGAAGGGGTTGGTGGAGTTTTGGGTTTTGTTTCTCCCCCTCTGGACAAAAAGTATCATGTTTCAGGGTGCAAAATGGCAAATTTAAGGGGGCCGGATTAACTTTGATGAGTGGATATTTTAATGGTGAAGGGCCCATATCAATCAGACAATGGTAAAAATGCTTCATCACACACCTGAAGAAAGGGAAGGAAAGCATTCCCCTTGCGTTTTAACTTGTCTGAGAACTCTGCTGTGAAAAACCCCGCAAGTTACGGCATTACCTGCAAGCAGCTTTATTCTAAAGCACAAGCTTGGACTACATTTTCAAAAGTGACGAGCCAAGCTGGGCACCTCCTGTTTGGGGGACCGACTTGAGACACCTTAGAGGGGACTGGTTTGGAGGGAAGAGGTGCTCAGCGCTTTCTGAAAATCAGGCCTGAGTGAGGTGTCTCAAATTGGACACCCAAAGCTGGGGGCACCCAAAATGACCAGTCACGTTGATAATTTAAGCAAAGAAATTTTAATGAAATCAGCTTAAACATCCTGGAACTTCTTTGGAAGGAATGTTTGGGTCACCTGAGCTCATTCTCCGATATAGACTCTCATTTTCTGGTGTTATGCCCCAGCCTTTATTCCTTAGCAGTGCAACTTGCTCCGCAGACTGGCCTGCAACATCAACTAACAATATTCATCCTACCTGGGAAACCAGTGAGATATCAGAAAGCAGCAGATTCTCGCCTGGCTTCCAGGGGGCAATGCACAGCTGAGCTCCCAGAACACTGAATAGCACATTAGCAGATGTAAATGCTTCCTCTAAATTAAGAGCTCTGCGTTTCTTATTGCGTTGTTTCTGTGCCAAATAGCTCTTTCTCGGTCACTCATTTGTCCATGCAGCCTGCTTCAGCAGAATCTACCTTCCTCCTCTTCATGCAAATTAGTTTGTAGGTGGTGATCACATGTAGTTCTTTAGCTATGATAAACTGAAATGTCCACGGTGGAAAACAGAACTCATGCTGCGGAGATCAGAATATACACTGGTTAACCACGGCCTTGTCTCTGTTGGGGGCTTTCACGCAGGGATTGACAACGCCACCAAAGATGCACCTATGAACTCCTAGGGCAGATGCATTGTACTGGGGTAAATCGTTACTTGCAGGGTAAGCCACATTCATGCAAGTGATGGTTTACAGTGTGTCTACACTAGGGGGTTTGCATTCACGGCTACATCGGTGCCAAAGCCCCAATAGAGACATGTCCTTAGAATCTGCTTCCAAAAGTCAGGGTCAGCCACAGAAACTGCTCCTCCCTGCCGCAGCCTCCTTCCTATGACAGGATTGAAGCAGAAGCAAGGATGATAGGGAGAATCAATCTGAGGAATCCAAGAGAAAGGAGACTAGACCATGTGCCTCCATTAGAGGCAACAGTGCTGTTCTCTTTGGGAGAGTCAGGCCTTCTTTCTCTGATGTTTCATCTTCCCTTCTCTCCCTGCTGCTGCTCTGAGCGGTCTTGTCTGCCTGCTCAGCCCCAAAGTAGGTTAGCGCTGGCGACAGCCATGGCCCTCACCCTACTTGCCTCCTGCCCTCTCGTCCCTCCTGCAGCAAGCTGGGTCGCACGTACCTCCCAACCTTTCCTCGGAGCAGTGGCAGTAGGCAAGGAAAACTGGCCGAGAGTTTGGCGTTTGCATTGCTTTTGCTAAGATTGTTGTTTTTACTTTGGCAAATGGGCAGTTTTGTGTGTTGTGTGAAATCCATGATGACCATGACAGTAATACTGCTTGACTTAGAAACATGAGGGGGAAGTTCTGTGGCTTGGGGCTGGTCTACACGGAGGGGGGGATCGATCTAAGATACGTGAATAGCGTAGCTGAAGTCAAAGTATCTTAGATCGATTTACCTTGGGTCCTCACGGCGCGGGATCAACGGCCGCGGCTCCCCTGTCGACTCCGCTACCGCCACTCGCTCCGGTGGAGTTCCGGAGTCGAAGGGGAGCACGTTCGGGGATCGATATATCGCGTCTTAACAAGACGCGATATATCGATCCCCGATAAATCGATCGCTACCCGCCGATACGGCGGGTAGTCTGGACATACCCTTAGTGGGGGTGATCACAAATCTTGGGGGTCTGGAATGGGCAGGCTAGATGATTCCTCAGTGGAGTCTGTCAGATGTAACCCAGGGTTAGAGTGATCAGAGAGCAAGTGTGAAAAATCGGGGGGTAATAGGCTCCTATATAAGACAAAGTGCCAAATTGGGACATCTGATCACCCTACCCAGAGCGTAACCGGCGTAAAGCCTGTCTGAACCAGTGCTGCTGAGTTGCAAAGTGCTTGCAAACCCCATCCACTGCGGGGGAATGCAGATAGCTAGTGTTGGCCCTAATATGAGCAGCGTGGCAGGAGGAAGGCATGGTTAGATGGGCCGAGGATGCATTGTGAATCCCCAAATGCTATTTAAAGCTCTCTTTCCCTGGCACAGTAAAAAGCCCAAGCCAGAAAACTTCTCTGGTTAGAGCAACCCCTGTTGATTCAATGTGGCACAATTTTTGTTCTGCCTAGTTAGGTTTTTACATTGCACCCATCACCATGGCATCTGGGAGTCTCTTGTGGTATCTGATTTAACTTCTCTATGCCAGCAGAAGTTGACTCAAGCTTTCCAAGTGCAGGAGGAGAGGGGGAAACACTTTGTAGAACTTTCTGCAGAGAAGCTGTAAATGTTAAGCGAAGTACGTAGGGAGGGAAGGCTGCAGCTTACGGCTTTTTTGATCTTTCTCATTCAGTTTCTCTGCGATGCCAAGACCAAGAACAAATTGAAAAATTACAATGGAAAAAAAAAAATCTCTCTGGAGAATGCACAGGCAGAAAATTGTGGCGAGGAAGCAGCTGAAACCAAGAAATGTATATTAAATGCATATAAAAACCTCGCTTGTCTTATAAGAGAGATTGTAATGTTTTCCTATTATGTCATCTGAGATAGTTTTCCATGCTTATTGTGTGCGCACGTAGAACTGTAATCCACACTGGCTAGCTGAGCCTATCTCACGAGAGTCCATTAGCGTTCAGTCAAAACCAACTTTTTAGTGACTGGCCGAGTAAGTCGGCGATATGTCTGTGGAATCCTAACTAGGTTTGTCAGCAGGTCTGATGAGGTCAGAGAGGCGAATTCATGCAGAGGATGATCTCATTTGCACCATTTTAAATCTGGAGTGACTCCATTGACATCATTGGGGTTGCAACAGAGCTCAGTCTCTGGCCCAGAGTATCAGATGGATTGTGGGGGTGCGGGGATATTAAATAGGAACGCAGCTCTTAGTGCACTGTGGAGCTGTATATGACTATGTGGCTGTGCTTTTAAACCCCTCCTGTTATGCTTTGAATCACTAGAAATGCCAAGGTGCAGTTAAACTAGCATTCACTCTGAATCGTCTTCCTCCCACCCCGCTCTGTTTTTCTGACTTACATTTGGAGTAAGTAGTTGGCCTGGAGGGTTGGCCATGGGCCGTGCTTCATTTGTAATGAAAGAAGTGCTAGGGCTCAAGCCATGTTTTTATTTTCATAACTGATGTGGCAAGCCCAGAGGTGCCGGGGCTATGAGCTACCAAGCCCAGAAGTGCCGGGGCTATGAGCTACCAAGCCCAGAAGTGCCAGGGCTATGAGCCACCAAGCCCAGAAGTGCCGGGGCTATGAGCTACCAAGCCCAGAAGTGCCGGGGCTATGAGCTACCAAGCCCAGAAGTGCCGGGGCTATGAGCTACCAAGCCCAGAAGTGCCGGGGCTATGAGCTACCAAGCCCAGAAGTGCCGGGGCTATGAGCTACCAAGCCCAGAAGTGCCGGGGCTATGAGCTATCAAGCCCAGAGGTGCTGGGGCTATGAACTGCCAAGCCCAGAGGTGCCGGGGCTATAGAATCATAGAGCTTAAGGTCAGAAGGGACCATTATGATCATCTAGTCTGACCTCCTGCACAACGCAAGATACAGAAACTCACCCACCCACTCCTGTATCAAACCTGTGTCTGAGCCATTGAAGTTCTCAAATCATGGTTTAAAGATTTCAAGATGCAGAGAATCTTCCAGCAAGTGACCCAGGCCCCACGCTGCAGAGAAAGGCAAAAAACCCCCGGGGCCTCTGCCAATCTGCCCTGGAGGAAAATTCCTTCCTGACCCCAAATATGGCGATCAGCTAAACCCTGAGCATGTGGGCAAGACTCACCAGCCAGACACCCAGGAAAGAATTCTCTGTAGTAACGCAGACCCCACCCCATCTAACATCCCATCACAAGCCATAGGGCATATTTACCACTAATAGTCAAAGACCAATCTCATTATACCATCCCCTCCATAAGCTTATCAAGCTTAGTCTTGAAGCCAGATATGTCTTTTGCCCCGACTACTCCCCTTGGAAGGCTGTTCCAGAACTTCACTCCTCTGATGGTTAGAAACCTTCGTCTACCAACCCCAGAGGTGCCGGGTCTATGAGCTGCCAAGCCCAGAGGTGCCGGGGCTCAGCCCTGCCAAGCCCTGGCACAAATTAAGCACCGGCAGTGCCCAGGAGCTCCAGAACAAGTATGGGTGAGTGATGGGGGGAGGGGACCTATAGGAGCGAGCCGGGGGTGGGACCTCAGGGGAAGAGGTGGTGCGTTGGCAGGGTCTTTGGAGAAGGGGTGGTGCGAGGGAGGAGCCTTCAGGAGAAGGGGCAGTGCAAGGGCAGGGCTTCGTGGGGGAATGTGCAGCATGAGGGTGGTGGTTCAGGGAGAAGGGGTGGGGCGGGGACTTCAGGGTGGTATGGCATGGGGGCAGGGCCACAATTTGGGTGCCTGTGGTCCCCCCACTTTTAGGGCACTTCCACCACTCCTGGCAATGCCCCAGTTCCCGTGCTCTTCCAATGACATGCTCAAACGCAGATCTGGTCTGCAAGGACTGAAAATCCTTACCTGCTGACTGTTGAGTGATCTGCATGAAATGAATGTGGTGATCTCAGACAGTTCCTGATTGACACGTGTTTACATCACAACCGCCCTCACTGCTGTTACCCCTAATTGGTACCCTTGTTTGCATTTCCAGCAGAGAGGGCAAGGGCACAACAGATGTGGAAAGTTCATGCCCTTGTCACACCTTAAGGCTGTTCTTCCAGCTCTGGGCTAAGGCAGAGTGCTCTGGGGAAACTTGCGCGTCCAAAACCAATGCTGTACCTGTTCTGTGTATAAACAGAAGACTTCAGGCTCCAGCGTTGCATGCACCCCTGTCCCTGCTGGTTCATTTCTCGTCACCCATCTTAGGTCCTTTGGCCCCTCCCTCTTCTGAGGGGGCGGGTCTTTCATTGCTTTGATGGGCCCCGCCCAGCATCCCAGAATTTAAATAGGCTGGCACTTTTCCCTGGCATTGAATTCATGATAAAACTAGCAACATATTTTGAGCCCGTTCTTCAGCTGGTATAAATTAGGCTAGCTGTGTTGGAGGCCGTGGAGCTACGGTGACTTATACCAGTTATTAGGAAGGGGTTCTTCCTTTTGTGCATTTTTCTGAAGTTGAATAGCAGTTGGAATATGAAGAGCCTGGTAACCGCAGCGCCACTTGGAAACTGTCGTGTGGGTGAGTGGCATTTGTTCAGTTTAGTCAGCTGTATCTCCAGTGTGTTCTAAGAGCTCTCAACAGCATTTGATCAAGCAAAAGTGGTGTAGCCTGTGGCTGTATGATAATGAATAGTGCGTGCTTCAGTGACTGTAGTAACAACAGGCATGTCTCTGTTGTTCTGGTGAGATGCCTTCACTGTTTTAAGAGTCCAAAGGCATCCTTCAATACAGACATTTTAATAGTTTTAGCAAACAATTCACTCGAAAAAGGCTGGGGAGTGAATGATTAACAAAGTCAGCAAAGTATTTCCATATGACCCAATAACAGACACTGCTAGCTGGAAACAGAATGGCCTTGAAGGAATGACATGTACTTTGTGTAGCTTTGCTCCAGCCAAACAGGAGACAGCACTATTCTGGATTAGCTCGATAGTCTACAGGCAACAAAACATTGGATGTGTCCACTTCTCCTTGCTCGAAAACCTTTCTTCAACCAGAGGGAGTGTAGTTGCGATACAGGCTTTGAAGGATGTTGAGGACAGAATAAAAGGTAGAGATGTGGAATATCGCAAAGAAAACTCCCCAAGCCCCAGCTAGTTTGTAGTGGTACAAAGGTTCTCCTTGTGACAGCCAGGAAAGCGTTTCCAGTTGTGTCTGTTCTCTGAAGTCGAGCAATAAGACATTTTGCTAAAATATTGCCATTTCCTGGCATATGGTATCCACAAAGCTCTATGTATTTTACTGGATTTTCCCCACTGAGGGTCAAATTCTGAGAGTAGTACCAGTGCAAATCCAGAGTAACTGCGACAGACTTAGTCTACATTTACACGAGTGTAACTGAGAACAGAATTTGGTCCCTAGTGCCTAGCAGCATATAGCAAATGTGAAATCAGTAGTTCTGAGTGTCACAAAATAGTCAAGTCTGGCCAGTGTCCTAAGAGAGAAATAGCCTGTGTACTGAGAGTATGATCCTAGTAATCAATAAATAGACTTTGTTTAGAAGGAGCAACCTTGCTGTGTGATCTCACTTGGCCTTATCTGAACAGCAAGGGGCAGAGTGAACTTCCCTAGATCCAGAGGGAAAATGGGGTATTAACAGGCGTGGAACAACAGCCTAATTAAGAGCTCTTTTACTGCAGAACAAATAGAGATCCTCTTTGCTTTAGGGCATAAAGAAGCATTGTCAAGTTGGTAGGTTCATTGACTAAGTGGTAAAACTTGAGTTTCCTGTGGTGAAGGAATGACAGACCCTCAAAATAAACAAACACAAAGCTGCTAAAAGTATACAAAATACTGAATGGTATGCAGAAGGCAGATCAGGCGCTTCTGTTCACCCTGTGTCAAAATACAAGAATTAGGGGACAGTCAATGGAACTGAAAGGTGGCAAATATTAAATAGATACAATAAAACATTATTTCACTCAATGTCTGATTAGACTGTAAAAACAAAAACAACGAGGAGTACTAGTGGCATGCCCAAATAAATTTGTTAGTCTCTTGGGGTACGTCTTCACTACCCGCCGTATTGGCGGGTAGCAATCGATTTATCCAGGATCAATATATCGCGTAAGACGCGATATATCGATCCCCAAACGCGCTCACCGTCGACTCCGGAACTCTGCCAGAGCGAGTGGCGGTAGCGCAGTCGACGGGGGAGCCGCGGCCGTCAATCTCACGCCGTTTGGACCCCAGGTAATTCGATCCAAGATACTTTGACTTCAGCTACGCTATTTGCGTAGCTGAAGTTGCGTATTTTGGATCGATCCCCCCCGCAGTGTAGACCAGCCCTAAGGTGCCACTAGTACTCCTCATTGTTTTTGTTTTTACAGTCTAATCAGACATTGAATGAAACAGTGTTTTATTGATCTATTTAGTATTTGCCACCTTTCAGTTCCATTGACTGTCCCCTAGTTCTTGTATTTTGACACAGGGTGAACAGAAGCTCCTGACCTGCCTTCCGCATGCCATTCAGTATTTTGTATACTTTTAGCAGTATTTTAGTATCTTTTAGGAAGATATAACAGTTGACTGTTATATATCTCTTCCTACTGTATTTTCCACTCCGTGCATCTGATGAAGTGGGTTTTAGCCCACGAAAGCTTATGCCCAAATAAATTTGTTAGTCTCTAAGGTGCCACTAGTACTCCTGGTTGTTTTTGTTTTTGCTGATACAGACTAACATGGCTACCACTCTGAAACCTGATTAGACTGTGGAACTTATTGCCACATGATACAGAATCACAGAAATATAGGGCTGGAAGGGACCCGAAGAGGTCATCTCATCCATTTCACTGAGGCCAAGAACTAAGCAAGATTGAATAGAGAATTAGACATTTATATGGATTAAAGAACATCCATCTTTACCATAATGAATATTGAAAGAATAAACAAGAGTTTGGGAAGGGATGTAAACTCTCATGCTTCAACCTGTAGCTCTTGAAGGTCAGGAGGAAATTTCTCTGGAGACAGGCTATCTTATACCTTCAGGGGTATGGGATATGCAAAATGCTCCACTCTGTATAGGGACAGGTCTACACTACGGGGCTAAATCGACCTAAGTTACGCAACTCTCCCATTGACTTACCTTTTACTTCTCATTTCGGTGGAGTACCGGCGCTGACAGGAAAGCAATTGGCAGTCGATTTAATGGGTCTTCACTAGACCCGCTAAATCGACCCTGGTGGATCGATCACTGCGCGTCGATCCCCCGATAAGTGGAGACAAGCCCTAATATTGCACAGTTAGGTACTTTTCCTCCAAAGCATCCCACACTGCCTGCTTCTCAGAGAGACAGGATACTGGCCTCAGTGGGTAATTGGTCTGTTCTTGGAATAGCAGTGTTTCTTCTGATCATTGCAAACATCTTTGTATTACAAGAAGGAATTAAAATTTTCCAGTGTACCAGTGATGGAGGGGTGGGAGGGACATGTTCATTAAATATGGCTTTGAAAGGCTGCAAAGTCTCAGTGGCATTACTCTAGTAAATTATTCATTGCGCTTAACTCTCTATTAAGGGCTACCTGCTGACTTCTGGTGCTTAGATGTGCTTATTTCTTTTCCCATTGCTGAACCTTTATGCTTTTTGGTGATAGCATGGTCTGATTTTCAAGTTATGGCAGGTTTTGCCTAGTAAAATGCACCAGATTTTTCGTTGCTTGTTTTAATTTTGAAAACATTCAGTGTTGAAGAGAGGAGACAGACCAGGTGTAAAGCCAGGTTTTCCTGGCAATGTTGTTCTTTTTATCCTTTTGGCGTATCCCAGACCCACCCTCTTCAACACATGAAACTTCTCACACACCCCAAAATGTAGGTGGAAGATCCCTCTGGGTTAGTGTCATTTGAATGGCAGCCAGAGTGTCATTGGCTGCCCTTGTTTAGTTCAATTATGAGCAGCTAGGTCAGAATAATTCCTGGCATGACCTCTGCAATTTAGGCTGGAAATCTCCTGAGAATGGGTTTTTGTCTGGAGAGACCCAGAACTTTCTTCTTCTGGTCTGGCCAGAAATTCCATGAGAACAGCTGTTCAAAAAGCAAAGCCAACCTTTCAGCCCTGTGACAAGGTTCCACTCATGTTTAGTTTGAGTGGTAGGTAGAGCTTGGCCCCTCTTTTAGGGTTTGTCTGGATTAGGAAAAGAAGTTGAGTATAGGTCAGGATTAGTTAATGTGTTAATGGATTGGTCACCCGAGTCTTTCCCCTTGATTAGCTAAAAAAATTAACCCTAGGCTCCTATCACCAGCTACATCAAGGTTAAGTGTGTTAATCTGTGTCTAGCCTAGGGAAAAGGTCTCTAAAATGTGTCTGCTAACCCCAGCCTGACCAGAGCCACTTGACCTAGTCTAGACAAATGCACAGCCAGATCATCCAGAACATGAATAGATCCTAAAGATGCTCAGAGTCAGGCCTACAACTCCCCATGGCCTGATTTTCAGAGCTACAGCCTCTAGTATTCCCAAGAGAGGTCTCCCCGCCAACTACTCACCACGCCTGACCCTGCTTAGCCTTTGAAATCAGAGGTGATCAGGCGTGTTCAGGGTGGGATGGCCATAGAGCAGGGGTGGGCAAACTACGCCCGCGGGTTGGCCCCCGAGCTCCTGGCCCGGGAGGCTAGCCCCTGGCCTCTCCTCTGCTGTCCCGGGGGGGCCGTCAGGAATGAGAGGAGGGGTTGGATGGGGCGGTGTGGGTCCGGGGGCAGTCAGGGGACAGGGAGAGGGGGTATGTGGATGGGGCAGGGGTCCCAGAAGGGCAGTCAGGGAACAGGGGGGGGTTGGATGGGGCAGGAGTCCCCTGGGGGGGCATATATGAGGTGGAGGCCGGGCCACAACCCCCTCCCCTAACCGGCCCTCCATACAATTTACAAAACCCGATGCGGCCCTCAGGCCAAAAAGTTTGCCCACCCCGCCATAGAGCATGCTCTGAAGCCAGTGGGAGTTGTGGGTGCTTAGCAGCGCTGAAAAGGAGACCCCAATGCATAGTCATGTCAGGGTTTGGGGAAGGGGAGTTCAAGTGGCAAGGAGAGAGTTTCAGTGCAGGAATAAGCTGTTTTTTGGTTTAAGAGGTTTAAAAGAAGAGGAGAAATATAGATATAAGGCTCAGGGAAAAGAGTGATCTCTCTTATTCCTGTCTAACCAGGACCATCACTGTCACATCAAGGGACTTATTATTTATTGCTGTCTTGGTAGTACGTAGAGCCTTCATTGGGGAGCAGAGCCCCATTGTGCTAGACACTGTGGCCCAGATCCTCGCAAGTATTTAGATGCCAAACTCTCATTGACTTCACTGGAGCCAGGATTTCACCCATCACGGTTTTTAAAAGCTCTTTAGAAGACATTGAAGCTTTCAGCTAGACTCGAGTGAGTGGTGCAGAAGTAGCTGGAGTGGATCCGTGGCATTAGGCAGTTGGTTTTGGCAGTCAATGCATTTGGGGGCATTATCGCTCCCCGCAAGTGCTGTGATTTCAGACAGTGAGTTTAACTCCCTGAGAATGAAGTGGTGTTTCCCAGCCGGTGGGAAGTTCTATCCATGTGTTTACTCGGTATGACAGCATTGCCATCCACACTCCACTGCAGTTAATAGATGCTACAGCAAATCAATTAATACTGTGAGAGCACAGTGTCTTCCATCAAAGCATCACAACGCACTTTACAAATGTGAAGTCCAGATTCTCTGCTGTGCTCAGGGTTAAGGGTCTGTCTGGGAACTCCTGATTCACTGTCTAGTCTTGGGCTCCTGGGGAAACAATCGGGGGACTGCTCTAAACTGCGTTAGCTGACTGCTTCCCTCGGAACCATAATCCGTCTGGGGATTGCCAGAGTGTGTGGTGCTCCACATACTAGTCCTGCCATGCCAACACACCCCCTCTACTGGGGCCTGCAGGGAGGGAGGCATAGGAGCCAGATGATGTCTCTTCACCTGCTGGGACCTCCCCTTGCAGGGACATGGGGGAGTCCCAGGCTGGGGGCTTTCAGGAGGTTTCCTCTCCCATTGTGGCACAAAGGAAGCCGAGCAGGGCAAGCATTCAGCCCTAACTAATTCAGCCTCATGACAGTCCTGGGAAGGAGGCATTCTCCACAGTATGCAGATGAGGAATCAGAAGCACAAAGGGCCAGATTTTCCGAACACCAGATGCACAATTGCATGCACAGCAACTATAACTGTGTGTGTGTGTGTGTGTGTGTGTGTGTGTGTGTGTGCGCAATTATGCTGCATGCACTGTCATGATGAATTGTGTGGACATGTTCAGCAGACTCATACGCTGTCTGTCATACCATGTGGGCCCAAACTCCTGAAAGCGTGGCTCTTAGTGTTTCACTCAAGGCCACACAGGAAGTGTGTGGAAGAGCCAGGAATTGAACCCCTGTTTTTTCGCCCCGTCCTGTGCTTTAGCCACAAAAACCATCCTTCCTTCCGTATCGTGAGCGCCCAGCGTTCTCTTCATGCGGTAAAGCCAGCCTGCCACTCCTGAGTCATTCAAAACGCCCTTGGATTCGCCCCGGATCGGGCCCATAGTCAAGTGATTCGCTCTGACTCAGAATGCTGAAATGGATGCGGATGGCCGGGCCTCCTCTCCACCAGGCTCAACTTAATTAGGGAGTAGCCCAAGCCACAAATGTTCTCACAAAAGGGGCTGGAGACTGAAAGGCTCTGACTGCAGCTCTTTGTTGCGAGTCACAAACATCTGGTGCCTGGCCAGTTAGACTGCTCCTTGGAACAATTTCCGATGAGAAAAATCTCCTAGCTTGCACCTGAACGCTCCACGGCGTGCTGTGCAACATTGAAATCCCTCTCCCGGCTCCTTTTCCAAGCTGCCAACTTTTGCAGAAAAGCCTTGTACTATTTCCGACACCAGCTTCTTACCAGAACCACCCCCCACCCCCACCCCTGAGCGTGGACCGGTTAATAAGGCACTAGCCAGTTTCAAACTGCACATGCTGCCTGATACTTCTTAAAGGTTAACATCATTTACACGCAGTCTTGCACATTCAGGCTGATTGCTTTGTTTCAGCTTGTCTTGGAGCAGTGGGCCAGAGGTCACAATGTGTGTCAGAGGTTACTAGGATAAATCATGGTGGGGGAAGGTTGTTTTGGTTTGGATTTTTGGGGGGAGGTTATTGTTTTCTTTTGTTTTCGGGGGGTGTTTTTCAGTAGCCACTTTTCTTTCTGTCTCTTTTAACCACGTAATTGCAGCTGGGCTGAAAAGCCAGACTTGGTGAGCCTCCTTCAGGATCCATTGGAAGACTAGATGATCTCATTACGTTCAGTGCTCACCAAAAATTGTTCCCATCTGAAAGCAGCTGAGGGCTGTGCGAGGTGGAACGGGCTGGTGACCTCAGCATAGTTCCCAGTGGACATGTGTCTATATCAGAGAAACCACTGCCACAATTACCACTAATTGGCACCCTTGCAGGCAGTCTCAAGAGTGATGCCTGTGGTTCAATGGGCACTGAAATCGATCGGTCCTCTCACATTTCAGAATGACCCTCTTCCCGAGCTATATTGGTGGGGTGTCGCTGCCTCAATCCCAGCAGTACCTCGTTTATGGATAGATGCAGGTTTTCAGTCTCCGGGGCTGTCAGTTTCACAAGCCTGCTAAATATACTATGGGCCCAATCCAACTTCCACAGATGTCAATGGGAGTCTTTTCAATGCCTTCAATGAATATTGGATCTGAGCCTATAAATATCTGAGTTAAAGGCTGAACCAAATTCTGTCATAGTGTAAAACCAGGCAAACACATAATTGAAGTCAGTGCACCCACTTATGCTTGGCCCAAAAATCATATTGAGGAAAAGAAATAGTCCTGCCTGTTATCATTGGATTTCTGCATGATTATGTTAAGCACATGGTCAGTTTCTTACTGTGTCTCCTTCCCCTGTGAAGATTTAAACAGCAGCATGATAAATGGCTCTTGATGGGTTAATGCTATGCTCTCCATTAAAAGGTCAGCCTAATGACACCCTGTGCATATGTCACTGAATAACCAATATCGATTTGAAACAATAATAAACTGAGGAACAAGTGAAGGAAACATCTTGGTTACATTACATTGGGTCCAGCTGAAGAAAGAAATTAGACATAGTTTCTCCTGTTGGTATGTGATCAGCCAACAGGAAAGTTCTGAGGATTAAGATTTTTGTATATTGCATTCCCTATTGGAAGGGTGAAACCTCTCAGATCAACACTGAGTGGGAGGTGGCCGACTAGCATCTAGGAATTTAAAGGAGAGCAGAGTCATAGCAATGGAAAAAGATGTACAAGTTCAGGAAATGAGCATCTTACACAAAGAAAAAGACTCTAAAAATCAGATTGTAGCATCACTTTCATCCTCTTCCTCCTAAGGACCTGGCCTCGTCTCTTTCTGTGCACAGCCAAAAGGAAGTAGAGAAAATAGAAACACAGTGCCATGATTTGGCGTGGTACAGGTTAGACTTAATCACTGGAGAGGTATAGTGCAATATCGCTGTAGCAAATGGACTCGTGCCCCATTGCTTGAGCTGGTCAATAATGCACTGGAGAAAGCATCAAGGGAATAGGTGGTAGGGAACAGTTCTGCACTGGTCAAGGGGGATGGACTGGATGATTTACTCGGATGCACATTTCTATCTCTAGCCAGGTTGGTTCTGTGACTGTATATGAACAGACTTAGAGAGCAGTTGCTGACAGACACTCAGATGAGGCTTTAAAGTCCCATTTGCACTGAGGGAAGGATCTGTTGTTTATCCACATAAGTCAACAGTGGGAGAAACACTGTAAGCTGTGAGCTTCTGCTTATCCAGGTATTGATGTGTCCCTCCGTGAATGCCTCCCAAACATTTACTAATGTATCCTCTCCCCTGCCCTGTGAGAATGG
The DNA here is from genome assembly GCF_027887155.1 of Malaclemys terrapin pileata. Taxonomy (NCBI): domain Eukaryota; kingdom Metazoa; phylum Chordata; order Testudines; family Emydidae; genus Malaclemys; species Malaclemys terrapin. The sequence continues at coordinate 15,740,749 of NC_071505.1, read as the reverse complement.
GTACTTGGGTAGGGTTACTATATCCCCATTTTACAGATAGACAACTGGAAGCACAGAGAGACTGAGGGAAATTTTCCAAGACACAAATGGCTAACTACCATTGGTGACTTTGGAAATCTGCCTCTTACGTGACTTGACTGAGGTCACACAAGAAGCCCTTGGCAGAGTGGGGCATTGAACTCGGATCATCTGACTCCCAGTGCTTTCACCACAAGGCCGTCTTTCCCCTCTGCCTAAGGTCATGGATGCTTCCATACACCCATGTTATTTCTGGGTTATTTTTATGAGAGGAAAATGTCTCAGAAGTGGCAAGTTCATTTCTGTGTAGAGATTAATTTTTCCACCTGGGAAACAAATTAGCTCCATAATGATAATGTTGCACTGCTGGGTTTTGTTTTTGGGGTTGTTTTTTTATTATTTTGCAGCCTCAGCTGGATCACGGGGACAACTGCAGAAGGCAGTGTAGCTAAGCACTTTTGCTGCACTGAAAGTGAGACAAGTCCCTAGCAGCTATTCCAGGCATCTGGAGTTTCATCTGGAGAGGGTGATTGTCTGCCAAGGGGTCAGGAGGTGCTGGCGTGTGTTCTCCACCCTCCACCTCCTTCTCTACACCCACCGCATTAAAAAAAAAATCTCTTGGTTGGAAACTTTCACAACACAAACATCTGGTGGGTTTTGAATTCCAGCACCACCGCAGTAGCGACAGGGGAGAATACTTGTATCTATGCTGTAGATAGCTTTAGTTTTTAGATCTCCACTCCCCTCCTCCTCTATGGCTGATCAATCAATGAAGATCAAAGCACATCTTCCGTTTAACTGAAACCCGAGTTATCTTTGTAACTTCGATATTGAGGGGTGGGTGGTTTTGCTTTATCTCAAGGTAACAAGCTACTGCTTCTTCCTTAAGATAGGAATTCAGCGGAAGCTGCTTTTATTATGAGCGTTTGCTTAGACAGGGTGGGATCTGGTGCGTCTGTTCAGCGGCAGATACATAACCATTGCAGGGCTTGCAGCCTTGCAATTTGTCCATGATAAATTGGCGACAGAGATGAAGGAATCCAAGATACCCATTCATGTTGCGGGGGATTGCTGCCTTTTCTCAATCAAATGGGAGAAAGAGTGGTGTTTAGTGGGTGGAACAGGTAGCCTGAGTGTCCGGAACTCAAGTTTTATTCTTGGTGCTGTCACTGACTCAGTATGTGACCTCGGGCAAGTCAATGAACCTCTCTGTAAAATGGTTGTAATAATCTTGATTAGAGGATGCCTTGGAAACATCATGACAGTTGCAGCCATTGTATTGTTCTTTCTGCTGTATGTTCTGGCCTTCTCTTCTGTCTTTTGTCTGTCTTGTCCATGTAGATTGTAAGCTCTTTAGGGGTAGGACCTCTGGCATTCTGTGTTCGTACAGTGCCTAGCACAATGGGGACTACCATATAGGGTGACCAGATGTCTTGATTTTATAGGGATAGTCCTGATATTTGGGGCTCTGTCTTATATAGGCATCAATTATCCCACCCCCGTCCTGATTTTTCACACATGCTATCTGGTCACCCTACTACCATAATAAACATAAACAATAAATTGTGAGGCTTAGTTCATGTTTGTAAAAGCTGGGAGTTAATCCCAGATGAACGCTCATCAATCAATACAAGCTCATCTCTAACTCTTCAGCTGGTGACTTCAGCGGAGGCAATTGACATGAGCCGGGGATCTGGCCCACAAACTAGCACCTGGGCTCCTTTAAATCTCTTCCCTGTGAGAGCATGTCAAGCTGTAGTGCTACACGCGGTGCTCCAAGGCACGCCACATGCTTTGCTTTTGGTGGCTTTTGTGGGTTGATATCTTATTTAGCCGTGTTAAAAAAAAAAAGAGAGCGAGCAATTCTGCAGAGCCAGGTGGGATGGGTGGATGCTGAAGGAATTTCGCTCCTCGACACAGATTCCTTCTTTGCGCTCCCTGTTGCGCTTTCCCCTCCAGAGCCGAGAGACCCCCCCTAGCCGTGCCCTAGGATTGTACCTGCTTTCGCTCCAGCGGGGAGCGGGGGAAGGAAGCGGGGTGCTAGGAGCCATGCGGCTGCCCCGGCCTTTCCCTCCCGCCGAGCCTGGGGCTAAAACTTTGCTGGCACGTAGCCGCGCCCAGAGCCAGGGCGCTGGGCGTCTTTGTCTGCAGCCCCGCAGCGAGCCCAGCCTACGCGGCCAGCTCGAGTTGCCTGCCCTGCCCAGGGTCACCGCCGCCTCCGCCCTGCGCAGCGAGGCTGGTGAAGCGGCTCCAAGCCCCGAGCCGGGGGCGATCGCGCAATAGCGGGCAGGAAGTGCTGTCCCGGGGGGCCGAGCGCCGGCCCGTTTCAGCGCTGGGAGCGGCAGGACGCGCAGCTCAGCACCACTGGCCGCTGCTTACTGCCGAGACAGCGCGGGGTGGGGGCTGTGCAAAGCCAACAAAGGGGGGGGGGCAGGGAAACCCGCCCCCACGCAGCGCCCTGCCTGGCTACCGATTTCTGCTCGGCGCCTCTCGGAGCGAGCCGGCTGGCTGAGGGAGCTACCGCGCCGCTGCGATGTGCTCTGCGTTTCACCCGACTCCTTTTCCCGGCAGATCTTCCAATGGAGGCAGCTAGAGAACCTGTACTTCCGCGAGAAGAAGTTTTCCGTGGAAGTTCACGACCCACGCAGGTAAGCCGGCCAGCGGCAGCCAGCCTTCCCGAGGCGGGTTTCCACGCGCGCTGGGTGCCATCCGGAGTCGCGCCCGTTCGCACGGGAGGGTGGGAGGGGAGCGGCTCGTTCTGTTTGGGTCATGGCCAGCAACGGTTCGAGGGGGGATTGAATGAAATCCGAGTCCGGGCCGCAGAGCGCTGTGCGGGGTCGGTCGTGGCGGGGAATGTCAGTGGATGCGGTTTTTACGGCTGGTGATGGCTGTCAGTTTCCAGCATGTGCTTCGCGGGTAGGGCGATCGTTTACCCGTACGGGCTGTTTTTTTTCTTTTCTTCTAACCTGGTGCTGAGCTAACGCCCTCTTGCAAATTGCTCGCGAAAGTTAGATCTCATTTCTGTATGAGTGATGTACCCTCACTGCTTGCTGACTGGACCTTGATTCATCCCCCTTATAGCCCCCCATTGGGGATATTGCAGACTGTATGTGTTATGTGCTATCCAATATCAAAATACTAACATCCCCTTATACGCTGTATGTTACCCCCGATGACTAATAACTGAAGTTTCAACACTCTGTATCATCTATTTTTAAACATTTTCTAATAACATTTTAAATCTGCCTTTGAGAATCTTCCTGGCAGTACATGTGCTAATGTGAGGTTCTTAGCTAGAGGATCTCGGTGTACTTACACTTCAGAGACTGAGGGGCATATTCAGGACTGGAGTACCCCAGTGTGACTCCGGAGTAAGTCACTGAAGGGAATGCAGGTAGAAGTGAGAGCTGGATCTAAGCCTGTTTTCCTTAATGAGATACGTTTCTTTGTTGCTTACTCTAATTTGGGAGACAGCTTGCAAGTTAAGATGACTGTAACACTGTTCATCACTCTGGGTCAGAGTCTGCCCCACGCTAACCCTGATCCAAACCCCATTGAAATTAGCGGAAAGGTTCCCATTGTGTGTAGCGCATGACTCCACAAGTAGCCCTCCTTCAAATCAGCTTGCAAAGCAAGGTATTACTCAACAAGAGCCAGGGTAGAAGAATCTGGTCCTGTCTTTCCAGCTCAGATTTATTTTAGGTGCTGTCCTGTAACATGTTTTGCAACTCCTTAGCTTGCAGTCCTAGTTCATGTTACAACAAAGATCGTGGTCTGTTGTGCCACCTTCGTGGTTGGGGGGGGGTCACAGTTAAGGGCAACTGCACCTGTATTCCACCTCCGTGGTCCACCAAGGGCACCCACTTTTAGGCTCCCAGCCATTAATTCTCTTGGGCAGAGACCCATGTCTCTCCCTCCTGACCAGGGGTTTTTCCAGGCTGCACAGTTCCTGCACTGTGGTATTCCCAGCAAGCCAGACTGCCTAACCAGGCCAGTGTCTGTGCTTCACTTTCTCTTTGAATGCTATGAACAGCATGATTGTTACCACCAGGGCTGGCTCTAACTTTTTTGCCGCCCCAGGCAAAAAAGAAGAGTGCCACCCCACCGTAACACAACACCCCCCAGCGCCGCACCGGACCGACCAACCCCCCCCCCCCCCCCCCGAGCGCCGCGACGGGCCGCCCAAACTCCCTCCACCCCCGAGCACTGTGCCGGGCCGGGTCGTCCAAACCCCCGGAGCGCTGCGCCGGCCAAACCCCCGCCAGCGCCGGGCCGGGCCGCCCAAACCCCTAAGCGCCACGCCGGGCCACCCAAGCCCCTGCCCCGAGCGCCGGGCCGGGCCGCACCGCCCAAACCCCCGCTCCCCCCCGGGCCACCGAAGCCCCGCCCCCCCCAGCGCCACGCCACCAAAACAAAACAAAAAAAACCTCGAGCACCGCCCCGCGAACAAAAACAAAAACACCGCGAGCGCCCCACGCCACCCCAACCTTATAAGGTTCTGCCCCAAGCACGTGCTTAGTCGGCTGGTGCCTGGAGCCGACCCTGGTTACCACCCAGCCCTTCCTAAGCAAACATATGGATTCTTAAGATGAAAGTACACCTCTGCCCCGATATAACATGAATTTGGATGTAATGCGGTAAAGCAGTGGTCGGGGTGGGGGGCTGCGCACTCTGACGGATCAAAGCAAGTTCGATATAACGCGGTTTCACCTATAACGCAGTAAGATTTTTTGGCTCCCGAGGACAGCGTTATATTACAGAGAAAACATAAAAACCAATAGAAGTTCCTGGATGCATGCCTGCTAAACGCTGACCAGAGGTCACCCAGCAGTCTTATGGGGACTCAATAGGCCAAAGCCTTCTGACCCTTCCCAGGATTGGAGCTCCTCCCTCGGACAGAAGGTCCTGTCCGTTTGCTGAATCACAACACAGGCCCTGAGTCAGTTTCAACTCAGGTTGTTGATCCAAAATTCCTTCCCTTGGCTGTTGTTCACAACCTCTGTGAAATTGCTTAATCACCCCCCAGACTGTTCTCAATTCCTGGAGGAGCTGTTGTCACCCTCCCCCATGGAGTGATGTACAATCCCTGGCTCACAATGCTACATAAGCAATGCAGTGAGATCTCCCAAAGCTTTTGCAGGAAAATGCCGTATCTGTCACCTGGGATAATAATGGTTCCAGATCAGAGGCAACCGGCTCTTAGCTAGAGAGGTGTGGGCAGCTCTGGTGTATTTCTCTTAGGGCTACTCTACATACAGTTTTTGTGCCAAAGCGTATCTGTACAGCCACCCACCCTTATAAAGGGGCTTAGAGCAATATGGCTTATTTCTGTACATTCGTTAAAGCAGTACAAAAACTGTGTGTAAACCAGACCGTCCTGTCCCATTGGTCCTGTTCCTGGCCCCAGTCCAGCTAGGTACTTAAGCACATACCAAACTTTAGGTGCACGGGTAGTGCCATTGAAGCCAACAGAGCTATGAATGTGTTTAAAGTTGGGCACATGCTTAGGTACCCTGCTGAATCAGGAGCCCTACATTCCCTTACCCAGTCAGACACTTGGTCAGCAGTGAGTCCTGCGGAAGCCCAGCCATACCACAAACCAATCAAAGACCCACAGACACTCTAGACCCTAAGGCAGAATGTGTCATTTAAGTTGGGACTAATCAGAGTTACTAAAAGAACAATCTAGAAAGGAAGGCAAGTAGTTATGAGACGTGAAGACAATATTAAATTTGCAACTCAGTAGCATGCAGGAAAATATGGTCACCCATTATATCTGTGCACAGTCGAACCGCTCCTATCCCAAACTGCTGGCAATCTGAATTTATGTGGTTTGGATCCCTGACATGGAAAACCTCCCCATTCTTTTCCCTGTAACCTTTATTGAATTGCATAAATGCCATGTCCTATATTCCATGTGGACTAGGCCCTATATTGTGCAAATGATTTTTACTCTGTTAGTTTTTCACTGTGTAGAATAGAAGCATGTTGAATATAAAAGCCAGACAGCACATATTTAATTCTAATGCCTTGTATCAAACTGCTGCTTCTAGTGTAAAACAGTAGCCCACATTGCACTGTCAGTTGGGAGTCCTGGATCCCGAAGGAACATATTTCAGATTCTAGTCTCCTGGCCGAGGGAGTGGGGTGGGGTGGACTTTTTCATGCTAAATTGCGTAGTCTGTGGGGGTGGAGACATGGCCAGAACAGTGCACTCTCAGCATTCCTTTTGAGTTAATCCAAACCAGAGTCTGTCAGCTTACCCACGCTCACAAGCAGCATAGTAAGGAAGGAGAGAGAGAGAGAGAGAGAGAGAGTGTGTGTGTGTGTGGTTAATGCACAAGGCTGGAAGTCAGAAGGCATGAGTTCTAGTCCTTGCTCTGCAAATGACCTCCTCCTTTGGGCAAGTCATTTAACTGGGTCTCAGGCTATGTCTACACTACCACAGTAAGTCAACCTCAGTTACTCCACTCCAGCTCTGTGAATAACGTAGCTGAAGTCGATGTAGCTTAGGTCGATTTACTGCAGTGTCTACACTGCGCTGGGTCAATGGGAGACACTCTCTCATCAACTTAACTTATTCTTCTCATTCAGGATGAAGAACCAGAGTCGACGGGAGAGCGATCTATGGTCGATTTGGCCGGTCTTCACCAGACCCGCTAAATCGACCGCTTGTGCGAAGATCCGGCTGTAGTGTAGACATAGCCTCAGTTTCCTCATCTGTTGATTGGGGCTAATAATACTTATTGGGGAAGAAGAGAAGCATTGAAAGGATTCATTCATTCATAATTGTAGAGTGCTTTGAGATCCTTGGATGAAAGTCACTACAGAAATGTAAACTGTTATTCTCTACAGTAAGAGGAGGAAGAGATTAGGGGACTCATCTGAGGAAGACATTTCCAAGAGGTCAAAGCAAATAATTAAATCTGACCTCAATAGAACTACTCAGTGCTTAGAGTTAGGCACATGCTTAAGTATCTTGCTGACCTGGGCCCTGGATATATAAGGGGCTCAATTCACCAGTACGCTGTGGCTGCTTTGCATTACTAGACCAGCACAAAGCCTCCGGCATGTGCCAGTGTGTCTGGGCCAAGGTGCTTAAATATAAAGCTACTAACCATAGAGGAGGGGCTCTCAACTCTGGATGTTTCAACTCCCAGGGAACCATGAACTGGTGGGAGAAGTTTGTGACCAGACTGCTAAGCGGGAGGGCATTTCCAGCTAGCTCCTGGCTCCATGCAGGGGGGAGGGGGGAAGCGGTGGCAGTATGGAAAAGGCTGAGAACACTGGAATATAGGATAACACCGAAACATGATAGCAACAGTCACAGCCTTTCACCTGGCTCCTGGATCATGCTGTTTCTGAGCGCTCTGAGCCTTCCACCCCTCGCCCCCCCATTACCTTTCCCTGGATTCTTAACAGTGACCATGTGCCTTTTCGTCGGCACATTTAGTTGGAAAACTTTTAATCCCACATTGTGTAATGCTTCTGATTTGGTTCTGTAATAAAAATGTGCAGTTGAAATGGCCCCAGACACAACGGGTGCCGTGCTCTCCAAAGCCAAGCCTGGGCTGGCAGTTTCAGTTCTGGATCCGCAGGGTTTGGGATTTGGGGTTTTTTTTTCCCCCCTGTAATTGTTCTTAGCTTAGTTTCAATTTTCCTTTGCAATTTGACTTTTTTTTTTTTCCTGTGCCCATTTCTCAAGCTCCCACTTACGCAAAAAGAAATGAAATCAGGAGCACTCGAACACCGACAGATCTAGCGTTTAATTGGAGGTGAAAGTTAGGATGCTGAAGAGACAGTTAAAGCTGTAGCCAAGAGACGATGGAAGAGAGGGGGTCAGAGTGTGTGTGTGGGGGGGAACCTGTGCTTCAGCAGGGAATGTTATCACCTCTGGGCATCAGAGAAAAATCCCCTTGCTCACTCTTGTCCATTGCACGGCTGCACACCCTCCCCACCCCTGCATACCACAGATTCCCCCCCTCACCACCCCATGTGTAGCACGGCTATACTACCTCACCACCCCCTGCACTGTGCATTGACACCCCCCACTACTGCACCACCTCGCTACCACCCTTCATTGCCCGGCCGCACACCATAGGCAAAAGTCCATGACAATTAGTATCAGGTTTCTGTGTTATCCTAAAACAACGAGTAGTCCTTGCGGTACCTTAGAGACTAACAAATTTATTTGGGCATAAGCTTTCGTGGGCTACAGCCCACTGCATCAGCTGCATGAAGTGAAAAATACAGGAGCAGGTATAAATACATGAAAGGATGGGGGTTGCTTTACCAAGTGTGAGGTCCGTCTAACGAGATAAATTAATTAACAGCAGGATACCAAGGGAGGAAGTACTGGCCTCCCCCACTACTCCGAGCCAGTGTCAGTTAAAGGGACCCCTTTACCTGACCAAGGAGGGTTTTTTGTCAGGGAGGGTGCTGGACTTCATAGACTAGTGGCTTGAGCCAAATGTTATGTCCAGGGAAGATGGAGATGCCTACTTTTAAAAGCTTTGGACTTAGTGACTTCCAAAGGATGTGCAGTGCATCAAAAGCAGAGGTTGGAAGAGAACCCAGGAGTCCTGACTCCAATCCAAACTCTGTCCACTAGACCATATTACCCCTGAGATATTGTTGTAATCACTATTAGTGCTTTTCAGCTCTTGCAGCTTGCAAGTCGATGTGTAACGTAAAATGAAGGCTCAGTGACTGTAGGTGGCCATCATTTCCCTTCTGTGAATTTCCCTTAGCCCAGAATAATAAGGGGAGCAGCTTTTTCGGCACGGTCCTTGGTTTTATTCTGCAGCCCAACCTGCTGTTTGATCATTTTTTTCCTTCTCCGCTTAGAGTCAGAGGAGACCCTGGCATAAACACAGCTCATTCTATCCTCTTGTCTAGGGCGTCTGTGACCAGGAGAACGTTTGGGCACAGTGGCATTGCCGTGCATACATGGTACGCCTGTCCTGCATTGATCAAGTCCATTTGGGCTATGGCCATTAGCCAGCACCAGTTCTACCTGGACAGAAAGCAGAGTAAGGTAAGATGCTCACTGGAAGGAGAGCGTGCTGTAGATGACTTCCGCTCACTCACCACATTTTCGACCTGCAGGTGGACTGCCTCATTCTGTACTTCTAACAAAATGAGGGTGGAATGGCTTAAAATATTGTCGGTCTGTGCTAGAACAAGGGAGTTTGATTTCCCCAAAGGCCTGTCAGGTTGGGTCTGGGGGCTTAGTTGAAACAAACCAGAATAGCCAAACGTGACTGAGTTCCTCTCCGTATTGTTTCAGCGTATTTGCCAGTTCTCAAAGGGATACCACCGTGAAGTAAGATCCGTTTCAAATAAATCAGTTAAAAGTACTTTCAGGTTCTACATCTGCCTCTGAAGCCTGTCCTCCCCCCTCCCGCCAGTTCTGTGGTGTTAGAATCACACTTTCCTAGGGGAATAGTTTTTCTCCCCCCTTTTGCGGTGTGAAGGACAAACTGGCTAACTGACCATATAAGTGAAACATTTAGGTCTTGTCTACACTACACGGTTTTTGTTGACAAAACAGTGGAGGTGTACACACTGAAATGCTCTTCCTGCCAATAAAAACAACGAGGAGTCCGGTGATACCGTAAAGACTAACAGATTTATTTGGGCATAAGCTTTTGTTTTTTACCCACAAAAGCTTATGCCCAAATACATCTGTTAGTCTTTAAGGTGCCACCGGACTCCTCATTGTTTTTGTGGATACAGACTAACATGGCTACCCCTCTGATGCTTGACACTCCTGCCGACGTAACTGCCCTGCTAGGCCGACATAATAAAACCACCTCCACAAGAGGCATAGGGCTTATGTTTGTACAGTTAGGGCAACCCAGTGTCTGTGTAGACATTGTGTTCCTTACGTCGGCTATTGGCTGTCATTCTTGTCAATGCCATGGCTCCAAAGCCAGGCCCCGGGCTGCTGCCTGGTCTCCGTTCCAAGCCAGCAGCCACCCAGGCTCCCGGCTTGGGCTGCTGCAAGGGCTCCCCGCTGCGAGCCCTGCTGCCCTCTGGGGTCCCTGCTCCTTGCTGGGAGCATGGCAGCTGACTGGACTCCCAGTGCGGATCTCCTCGCCTCTGGGCAGCTTCCCCCGCCTCCTCCCCACTCCTGGCTGAAAGCCGGGTGTGAGACGCTCCAGAGGGCAGCTGGGCTCCCAGTGGGGAGCTGCTTGGCGCTGACAGCCCTTGCTCTTAGCCCCCCCACACTGCCTCTCTTCAGTTGGTGGAAGCACTCTGGTGAGAACATCAGCCACTGCAGTAATTAATGTGGTGGCTGTAAGTCAACCTAACACAGGTCGACTTACCTTTATAGTGTAGACATAGCCTACAAAGTGCTGCCAATGTACAATGGAAACAACCTCAAAAAATAAAGAAGAGTGTATTTTCCCCCTCTAATCCCGTTCAGTTATAATTTTAGATGTACCCCCATCCTGGAAGAGCAGCAGGGAGATCATTTTCAGACAGACATATGATTTTTAAACAGGTGATGTCCTTTTAAATATGAACATTGCTGGTGTAACAAAGCTTGGAGGCACTGTAGGAATTGTCTAGTTGGGGGCACCAGATTCTTTAACCCTCATCTGCTCTCCCCTCGTTCCCCAGGAAGTTCCAAATATTCATATCCTTTGTGCCCCACTTCCAGGGAGATGTGCTCAATCCTTTCATCTTCTGGCTTTATTTTCCCCACTTCCAGCACTAGAGCTTTGCCTTCCAGGTGGACATCATGGGCAGCTGCACTTTCCTCACCTCCCTACGCAGCTGTGAATAGGAGAAACCTGTACATAGCCTGGGACATTAGAGCCTGTGGGAACTTTCAAAGTGCCTAGCTCTTTTTAAAAATCAGAAGCAACCAACAAACAAAATCAGATTCCCCTCCTCTTGGTGGGAGGGTGGGTTTTGAGTGTCAGGAACTTCTCATGGCTAGCTTCTTTTGTTGCCAGCAGATTGTGTTTCAGATTGTGAGTGTGCATCTGATCTGTCTCTCTCACGCCCACGGGCAACACCGCCCACCAGCCATCATCAGTTAATCAGTCATGTTTGTGACCCTGTCAAAGTGCTTTGTCACAATAATCCCAGCTGTCATGCTATTGCTTTGATGTTAATACACCCAAATATTTTTGTCCCTTTCTCTTAAAGGGTCGGGATTTTAGCCTGTTGTCCCCATCTTTAAGGGACATTGCCAAGATTGATGTATAAACTTCTCATCTGGGCCCATTTAAGTTTCATTGATCTGTTTGATTAGTCCTGCTGATCCAAGTGTTGTTCCTGGGTGTGTTTGTTTTGTGAAACCAGCAATGGACACCCCAAAGTGGAGCTGTGAGATACTTGATGGCTTCAGTTCTTAGGGTTTTTTGTTCACATGGGTTTGCACCCCTTTAAATTTCACTCTGAGGGCTTGTCTACACCACGCAGCTTTAAAAGTCAGCGTATGGAAATGCTGTTTTTCGGTACTTTGTCGGCACTTTTGCCGACAAAATACTTCCAGCCCCGCGAGCGGCGTTAGCATTGTCAGCAGGACAAAGCCACATTCACACTGCCAAGTCGACAAAACTTTTGCCTTTCGCTGGGGGGCTTTTTTAAATATCCGTGAAAGACAAAAGTTTTGTCAACAACTTTGCAGTGTAGACAAGCCCTCAGTTGCAGCTTTACATTAATCCCAACTTGAAAGCAAAACGTACAGGACTCCCTGGTTTTGCATCAAAACTTGTCATTTCACATGGTTTTGTCACAAGACAATAAACCTGCTGAAACTTGCTCAAAACTGGGCCCAGATTGGTCCTAGCGATTGAGATGAGATTAGATGCGGCACTGTATGACACAATACATTCTGACAAACCAGGCTTGAATTCTGAGTTCATAACAAAACCTGAAACCAAGCAAGTCCTGCATCTTTTCAGATGTTGCTCTGATGTTGGGCACAGCTCTGCTTGCAAAGCCAATCTGCTGGATTTAAAAAACAAGATAAATAATATGCGTTGGTTTTGAGCCACTTACAGCAAAACCAATCCACAGATTTTGTTCACAATCCTGTGCACAATTGAACATTTTGCCAGTCCATGGAGACCCTGAACTCTTACTGCTGCCGTTTCTATCTGCTCTGTTCTGGAATTCAAGCAGAATGTGGAAATGGACAAGACTTCCAGCGCTCTGAATGAACTCTTCAGGGTGCAAAATTCTTGTCCGTTCCCCATTTTTCTGCACAGAGCAGACAAACTCAGCAAGGCAAAGAGCCATGTTTATTAGGGTGACCAGATGTCCCGATTTTATAGGGACGGTCCCGATTTTTTGATCCTTTTTTTATATATGCTCCTATTACCGCCCCATCCCCGTCCCGTTTTTTCACATTTGCTGTCTGGTCACCCTAATGTCTATGCACTGGTGACTACACTAAGTCAGTCAAACGTTTGCCCTATTGGCCTCAAGAGACTTGTTTTTGTAGGACTTTCTGATAACACAGATGCTCTGGAATTCAATAGGGCTCTCCAGTTGCATGGAGCTTAAATGAGTTAAAAGGTCAGAAAAGATGAGGGAGATTCTAAATGTCCCGTTGAAACACACGCAGCACAAAATCCTTCAGCACAAGTGAGAAGGCCAAACTGATCCATGGTGTCAATCCATCCCTCGTGCCACTGCAGGTTCCGTAGACCATCTGACCTCATTGGAAGGGCACCACTGATCTTAAAAACTGCTTTGAAATTAATCCCAAACGAGCAAGTCTCCCTCCAAAGAAATGAGACTTGCCAGGTCTGTGCAATGATTCATTAAACATTTTCAGAATTGGGGGACTGAATGGCCCAGGGGAGTGGTAACGGGATATAGTCTAGCCTTTAACTGCTGGGCTGCCGGTACAAATCCAGCCCAGGTCTCATAGCTAGCTGTTCAGTGGCCTCTGTGAAATGAGTTAATTGATTTGAGTCCTGTTCCCCCCAAAGAACAAGAAACCCATAAGTTAATCGTCATCATTGTAAGGCAGCTGAGAGGCCAAGGATAGAAGCAGTGTAGAAACTAACCCCTTCTCCTTTATAGAAGTGTTCCCTCTAGGTACGTTAGTGAGTCCTATCCAAACCTGTTAAAGTTAACAGGCGTCTTTCCTCTGACTTCAGTGGGCTTTGGATCAGGCCTTTCACTGGGGAAGCTTACATTGCCCGTTCTCAGTTGTACTTGCCGTTGTCTGAATGAGTAGCGGACTTCAGGCTCCAGGAACTTCTGGCCAGGATCTTTATCAGCACTAACTTTACACACGCACGTACAAAGGAGGGCATGTTCCCAGCATGCCAGTAAGGGACTGTACCATCCAGTATTACTGCCTCTGCTCAGCATTGTTCTATAAGTACATTAGCCAGTGCGCAGTCTGATAGATGGGCCCAGTTTCTATTCTGGAGGTCAGTGGGGTTGGCCCTCAGTGCTTCTCATTGAAGTTGTAATGCAAATGCTGTATGGGGCTAAGAAGCCACTAATGTGTGAATAGATCAAAGACTTGTCACTCTTGAAAATCAGACTAGTAGACGGCCAAATATCAAGCAGGTCCTGCCCAGGCGCATGGTCAGTAACTGGACAGCCAGTTCAGACAAAATAAGAAGCGACCTGACCCACCAGCTAGAACTGGAATTCAACCTTCAAAAGTTGTTAAAAATATTGTTCAGTTTCACGTGCCTCAGCACTTCTTGGTTTTGACCCGAAACAGCAAGGCCAAGATGCTGAACGACTGTCCCCCCCTGCCATGTTTCTTACTTGAGGTGATGCAGGTACTATTGGAGAGGAATGCTGAATGGGTAGGAGGCTCGGCTAGGCATTGAGAGATCTAGGTTCCATTCCACTCTAGAGGTTTTGTGTGACCTTGACAAGTCACTTAGGGCTGAATGCTCAAAAGCAGCCTAACTCCTTTCGAGCATTCAGTCCGTAATCTCTCTGTGCCTCAGGTCTCCATCTGTAAAATGGGGTTAATAGCAGTTCCCTATCTCACAGGGGTGTTATGGGGTTAAATATGTTAAAAATGGTGAGGTGCTCAGATATTACAGTAATGAATGTCACATAAATACCTAAGATAGATAGAGGATGTGTGACTAGTAATACTTCTCTAGCACCTTCCATCTGAGGATCTCAAAGCACTGTGTTTACATATAGTCATGAATTAAGCCTAAAACCCGCCATGAAGTAGGGATCCATTTTATCCCCTTTATTATTCCACAGATGTGGAAACTGAGGCAGAGAGGTTAAGTGACTTGCCCAAGGTCACATGGCAAATTAGTAAGAGCCAAAAAGGAGCACAGAACTCTCCTTTCCCTGTGCTAGATCATGGTTCCTTCCTTCACCTATCTAAACTATCTGAACTTTTTCAGAGTGCAAAGCAGGCTGGATATCTCCTAGGAACAGATTCTCTTGCAAGATTTCTAGGATTCCCTGTTTTCATTCCAGTGGGTACAAGCAGCCTAGCTTTTGGGTGCCTGTCCAAAGCAGACTTCCAAACATTGTGAACAGTTGCCACTTGAAAACATTAAGGCCAAACTATAGTACCCCTCCTAACCTGGGGGAGGAATTACTCACCCAAGTAGTCCTACTGCATCAAATGGGTCCGCTAATATACATGCCTACCAATGGAAGTACAGGTTCCACAACTGGGCCCAAACATGAAACACGAAATGAAGGCTTTCAGGCCAGCGGCAAATCCCAGATTGTTTGGCACAGTGTGACACCAGTTCTCTGAGTTAATAGAAACTCCAGGTTAACCAAAGGTCAGCATGTCCTTGGGGTTGCATTACTTGAAGCTCCACACAGCAGTGGAGGTTCAGGTTCTTATGAGCTGGGCCCGGGCACCCAGTGTCTGAAACCAGGATTTTACAAAGTGTTCAGATGGGAAGCCTCCCCCAAGATCTTTATAAAACTGGGGGTTAGCTGTTAAAAGAACATTAGGTTCAAAACTACAGTAACTCCTCGCTTAACGTTGTAGTTATGTTCCTGAAAAATGTGACTTTAAGCGAAACGATGTTAAACGAATCCAATTTCTCCATAAGAATTAATGTAAATGGTGGGGTGGGGGGTTAAGTTTCAGGGAATTTTTTTTCACCAGACAAAAACTATATTATATATAATACATCCCCCCCCTTCACTCCCCTACACACACACAGAGAGAGTTTAAGTTTTAAACAAACAATTAAATACTGTACACAGCAATGACGATTGTGAAGCTTGGTTGAGGTGGTGAAGTCAGAGGGTGGGATATTTCCCAGGGAATGCCTTACTGCTAAATGATGAACTAGCATTCGGCTGAGCCTTCAATGGTTAACACGTTGTTAATATAGCCTCACACTCTACAAGGCAGCAGGAATGGAGGGAGGGGAGACAGCATGGCAGACAGAGACACACACCCTGTGTGTGGGAGAGAGAGAGAGATGCGCATTGCCCCTTTAGGTACGCTGATACCACATTCTAAGTACATTGCCTTTAAAAAGATCAGGAAGTTGAGACAGCAGCTGCCGCCAGCTCTCTCTGTCCTGAGCCCTGTTGTGTCTCCCCCCTGCTCTATATGGAGAAGGGGCAAGTGGGGGGCAGGAGTAGGGGGGATGGGGACACCCTGACATTAGTCCCCCTCTTCCCCCCTCCCCTCACAGCAAGGGCAGGAGCAGCACTTGGCAGTGGGGGGAGGGACTGCTGATCTGCCGGCAATTGGTAGCCTGCTGGGTGGCTGCTGCACAGGGAACTTCGGGGAGTAGGGAGCTGATGGGGGGCTGCTGGTCCACCCTGGTTCCAAGCCCCCACCAGCTAGTTCCAACGGGCTGCTCTTCCTGCAAGCAGTGGACAAAGCAAGCGGCTGCCAAACAACTTTGTAAGGGAGCATTGCACAATTTTAAATGAGCATGTTGCCTAATTGATCAGCAACAAAACAACGTTAACCGGGACGACTTTAAGTGAGGAGTTACTGTAGTCTGAAAGAAAAACCAGTTTCCATAGTGGAGGCTGAATAGCAGCTCTCAGGTCCATGTCCAGCGTGCTCAAATCACATCCAATTGGGTTCTTTTTGGTGTAGGAATTTCTGTTTGCTTAGCCTGGCTTTTTAGTTTATTTAGTGGATTTAATAACCGTACAGAATAGGGTTCAAGACATAAGCCCAATACTGGGTTTACAATGGCGCTGTGGTGGTGGGCCCACAGTCACAAGGGGCCCCGGCGCCCAGACCGTGGCCCTGCACCCCACACTCCGCCCACGAGACCCCGCCCCGCTCAGCCTCTTCCCCCCGAGACCCCACTCACTCCTCTCCACCCCCTTCTCCCCCAGTCCCCTGCTCACTCCTCTCCGCCCCCTCCTCCCTGTGTGAGTGGCGGGTGGGACCTTTGGGGGGAAGAGGCTAAGCATGGACAGGGCCTCAGAGGGAACAGGCCGAGTGGGGTCGGGACCTCAGGGTGCGGGGGGGAAAGGCCAAGCGGGGGCAGGGCCTCGGGATGGAGCACGGGGCGGGGCCCACAAAAGATTAATCTAGCCCTGCATAAGCCAGTCCTTAATTGAAGGGGGGGGAAGAAACTTTCCACATGGGCTGATTCTTCCATAACTGCCTGATATGGGGTTTCTTGCACATTTCTCTAAAGCAGTGATTCTCAAACGGGTCCTCGGACCCCTGGGGGTCTGCAAGGGTACTCCAGGGAGTCCACAAGCCCCTGCTGATCAACTCCCCCCCCCCAGTGCCTCCTGCACGCCGCAGAACAGCTGTTCCGCAGCGTGCAGGAGGTGCTGGGAGGGAGGGGGAGAAGCAGGACGGGGTGCGCTCGGGACGGGGCGGAAAGAGGGAGGGCAGTGGGGGGGGACGGAAAGAGGTAGGGTGGGGATGGGGCCTTAGGGGAAAGGGTGGAGTGGGAGCGAGTCTTGGGGCTAAGCACCCCCAGGAAAAACTGGAAGCCGGTTTGGGGTGGGGGGGGAGTCCATGAAAATTTTTAAATCAAAATGGGGATCCTCGGATTACTAAAGTTTGAGAACCACTGCTCTAAAGCATCTGGAGCTGGACCCTATCAGAGACAGGATATGTAGCTAGACTGACCATTGGCAATCTGGCAATTCCTATTGTAAGGTAGATGAGGTGGGTATTCTAGACACAATAATTGACTAAAATTGTCATGTACTTACAAAACACTGCTAGGATCTAGGGCTTGTCTTCACTGCAGCATCACTCATGATATACATTGAGTGTTGGCCCTAACCGACCTCCTGTGCACATGCAGATATCTCCAGCTTGAGCTAAGTGGTGCTTTCAACTCCAGCTAGCTGGCCCATCTGGGGTGTGGGCAGGTTGAAAGCGCTAGTCCTGCTGACCCTAGAGCTAGTAATGCAGTGGGGATGCAGCTACCGGCTGCAACTCAAGTTAGCACAACTCATCGGCTGCTAATCCAACGGCTCCGCTGATCCAGTCCCGCTGTGCTGCTAGTCAAAGCCCTCCATGTGGCTAACGTGTTGTTTCACAGTGTGGCCACTCTCCGCCGAAGTGGGCTAGTGGAGTAACTCCAGCTAACCATTGCAGTGAAGACAAGCCTGTAGTCTGCACAACCATTGTAAAGGACTGAGGCCTCGCATTGCTTTCTGTGGTAGAGCTTTATACAGCCCTGCAGGGTGAAGTCCTCTGTTCTTAACAAATACATCATGGGCGCCACATTTTCCTACCAATGTTCCCAACCCTTATTATGTAGGGACTGTGTGGGGGCATAAGGAAATCTTCGTGCTCATTCAGGCCCAGCTACAAAGCTGACTGCCGCCAATGGAAAGAGTCCTGTTGATTTAGTGGGCACTGGATGGCTTCTGCACTGAGGCTACCCAACAAGAAGGATGCTAATTACGTTGGCATTTTTGGTGGTTTTCTTACTATAGCTCTTAACATTCAGATTCTCTGGATGTGGTTCTTTGATTTAAGGCCCAGGAACGGGGGAAGGGAGTCCCTGGCAATGCAGAGATATTAACGAACCAAGAAGCAATGGCAGAATTGCCCCCAGATTCTAAACACAACAAGGGCAGTAGACAACGTGGGCATTCAAGTGCCAGTTTCCTTCCATTCTTGGAAAATAATCGGAGGTGGCTTTTGAGGGCCTGTTTCCTGTTGCGGTGAAATGATTCTTTGCTTCTGTGACACTTAAAGAAACGCCAGACTGTAAAACACAGCTCTGTGTCTATTCCCAGTCCAAGATTCATGCTGCGAGAAGCCTAAGTGAAATCGCTATTGACCTGACTGAAACTGGAACGCTGAAGACTTCGAAACTAGCCAACATGGGAAGCAAAGGCAAAATTATCAGCGGCAGCAGTGGCAGTCTTTTGTCATCCGGTAAGTCCTTCTCCTTGTAACTGCGAGCGAAATACGGGTTCCTGCCCCTCTGCTGGAGAAAAGAGGAAGATGTAGCTTTGTATTAGGTAAGAGCTGCTAGGTGAGGTGAGGGGCCCTTCAGAAATGAATCTGACATTAACAAGATTCTTTCTTTCAGCTTCTGTCTCTCTGGGTATGTGATACCTGTCTCTCATCCCCCACCCCACCACCACCACCATCACCACCCAACAAGAGATCCAGGCTCCAATGTGACCCCATTCCCATCCTCACTGCTAGTTTCCTCTTTCTCCCCAAGATGCCATCTCCAGTCTTCTCAGCTCCCTGCTGCTACCTGACCTATCCCCACACCCTGCTCCCCCAAATCCCTCACGCACCCACCTCCCTACTGCTACCCAGCCTGTCTCTCACAACCTCCATCAGCCATTGCGGCTCATTTGGGAAGCGCATGCTGGGGGATTAAAGAGGGCTCCTAGTAGGAGAAAGGCAGAATCTCCTCTAGAGATGCTGCATTGATTCTGCCTTGCCTCTTAGCCGCTGAAATTCATTCTCCATCTTCCAGCTAGTGCCCCCTGCTCATCTGGCCTCTCAGCTCCCCAAAGAGCCAGTTTCCAGGCTCCGTTCGCCTAGAAACTGCCTAGTGCCCCAAGTTTTATAAGGTTTCTTTGTGTGGAAGATGCTTAGATGCTTCTGTCAAGATGTTCAGTGTGTGACAGGCTGCAGGGTGAAGGGGAACTGGAAGCTGTCGTTTCCAGTCCAAGTAGACATACCTGCGCTGGCTCCGATTGAGCTAGTGGGTTCAAAATAGGAATGTAGCGGCATGAGGGATTAGACGCCCCTTAGTTTGGCTTCTTTATAAAGTGGAATCATCAGTAATTATGGCAGAAGCCAAACAGGGATGCCTGTCAAAGGGATTCCACCACTGGGGACTGGGAGTCAGGAGCCTGAGGTCTATTCATAGGCAACTGGTGAAAATATTCTTGCAGGCAGCAAAGCCCACCCTGCACTCTCCCTCGCTGCTTTGGAGGAGCCCACCACAGTGTCATCTGAGGCATGTATCCACGCTCAGGCAAAATCCTCCATTCGCAATGCCCCACTCTGCCCCCTTCCTGGCCCTGGCACTGCCAGACAGACACAGGGCCTCAAGATCTCTACCATCCCCGGGACTTCCCTTCTACCCTCCATCACCTCAGAGTCCACCCCCTATCCTTGGACTCCCTTTCTCCTCCCCATAACCACAGATCTCCCCCCTTCTCTGGGACTCCCCTTCTCACCCCCCCACATCACCTCAGGGTCTCCCCTCCTCCTCTGGGACTCTCCTTCTCCCACACCAGCACCAGGATCTCCTCCCTCCTCCAGAATTCTCCTTTTCCCATATCCCCGTAGGATCTCCCCCTTCCTCCTGGGACACTCCTTTCCCCCCATTTACCTCAGGGTCTCCCCCTTCCCCTGGGACCGTAGGTGCTGAAACTAGGGGTGCTGGGAGTGCTGCTGCACCCCTGGCTAGAAGTAGCAATAACAACCAAATACATGGTTTCCGCCTTCAGCACCCCCACTATAAACATTGCTCCAGCACCACTGCCTGGGATGCCCCTTTTCCCCCAACCCTTCAGGACCTCCCACATCTCCTGGAATTCTCCTTCCCCCTCCTCATCCCCTCAGGATCTCCCCCATCCCCTCAGGACCTCTCCCCATCCCCTCAGTATCCCCCTCCTTTGGTCTGGGACTCTCCCCTCCAGTCACCTCAGGATCCCTTCCCCATGCCTGGGACTCTTGCCCTGTCTCATCAAACCTTCCCTGGAGGCACCAGTCAAGAGCCAGCACCCCCTGGGGACTGAGGAATCTAGCTCCACCTTCCAGGAATCCAGCGAGCGGGCAGGACCCACACCCCTTGACACCCCATCCTGCCCCTGGACCCACTAGACATGGGGCTTCCCCTGCTGATCTGGGCATGCACACGGGCAGCAGGGTGGCTCAAAAATAGATTTGGGAGGGTTGAGTCTGCTCTGGCCCTAACCACCTGCTGCCTATGGGTCTATTCCTGGTTCCACCACTTCCTGCCTGCGTGAGCTGGGCAAATCTCTGAACCCCTCTGTGCCTCAACTTTACCCTCTGTACAGCAGTGATCACGTACCTCCTAGGAGTGGTGTGAGGGCTAATGCTTTGTAAAGGGCTGCAAACTCGAAAAGCTCGCCGGGAGTGTAAAGCATTATTATCACAATGATGGGTCATTTAAGTGAAGTGTAGACGACGTCACTTAGACTCATTAAAATCCATAAGCATGGAAACGTGTGACATGGGAGAAGGATCTTTTCATAATTACAGAGGGAAATGTACCCTCTGAAGACCACAGCCTACAGAACCAAATCCATACTGACTCTATACATCAACTATGCAGCAGTATGTCCTCTGTGGCTAGCTTGAAACTCCTCAAAAACAGGCAATGAGAGTTACGTTTTAAGCCGGCTGCGGTCGAGAACAACTTGTTTTGGAATTCTCTTCCTAGCCTGTGCACAGAGAGGCCTTTCTGTTTCTCCTGTCCCTCGGGACGCAGCGCACAATCCACTGTTTGTGCCAAGTGTCGGTTCAAGGCACTGCAGTGGCTGGGCAGTTTCTGGTGTGGTGTTGGGTTGTTGGAGTTCTTTGTTTGTTTGGCTCTCCCACTGCTGAAAGCAAATAACGTCAAGTAGCCCAGGAAATGCTAAGAGCCCCTCCAGAGATCCCGGCCCTGCTGGCAGCATTCCCAATGCGGTGTTTGTGTTAGTATGCTGACTTTCAACCTCGCCCCCATACCGAGGAATTCAGAGTGCCGGATTCTGTGCTCCCACCAGTCTTGACTCCATTGACTTCGCTGGGTTAGCCCTGATTTTCACAGGTGGAAGTCAGGAGAAAATCCGGCCCCAAAACATCTTTAGGCCAAATCCTGATCTCGATTACACCAGTGTAAACCCAGAGCAACCCCACTGACAGCAGATCTTTGCCCGTTATTTTGTACACCCTGCTTAAAACCCAGTCAGCCTGGATAAATTTGGAGTGTTGGGTTTACATGTTCAGTAGGCTTGCCATGGTGACGGAGAGCATGCGGAGGTAAATGACCTGGGGCTGGGCAGGTGGTTCAGATGGATCCAGCTGCAGTTGAGTGTACGCCTAAAACCCAGGTGTATGTGAATTTGCTTTGGTGAAGGTTTATGCTGTGCTCCCGGTGTGACAAGATGGAACGTCAGCTTCCAGCTGCCCTGTTAGAGACCCGTACTCAGAGCCAGCTTTTGGGCTCCACCAAACCTCTGATCAAAGGCCCCTCATATTCAGGACAGTCTCAGATTTAACAGAGGAGCTTGCTACTGTCTGGTGGCTGCAGCTGTGATGCCTTAGCTAATGAAGGAGGGGAGAGACAAAGGGGATCTGTAGGAAGGAGGAGCGCTTTAGAGGACTTTGGGTCCCCAAGAATGATCTAGCCCAGGGTTCCTAAGAACCCAACACTGATCCCACGTGCACGTTGGGAAGCCATAACTGCTGCCTAGGGGGGAGGAGCAGGTTGGCTGCTTATGGCTGACGCATGAGAATTATTTGTATTACTGTAGCACCTACTCATGGCCCTGACCCCATTGTGCTAGATCCTGTACAAACACAAAACACCCCGTGCTGCAGGAGTTCGTTCTTCTCGGCAGGGAAGAGTAGGCAGCTTGGGGCTGGATCCAGAACCCAATGTAGTGAGTGGGAAGACACCACTCACCTCAGCAGGCCCTGGATCAGACCTCTCGTTGCTTCCTCCTGTGCCGGTAGAGCCCATTCCATTAACGAGGGCTGAAGTTTGGGTTTACTCAACTTTCTGATAAGCACAGAAACTTTGCTGGGTTCATCTCTCCTTAGAGTCAGACTGATCAAGCCCCTAACCATTGCTTAATGTGAGCAGACTAGAACTGGGAGTGCAACGGTCATGGATGCTCAGCGCATTCCCCGGGCTGCCCCCAAACGTTTTGCATTTCCTCCCTTTGTGCTGACGATTATTAATACATGATCCTAACAATGATGTGTTATCGTTGTAGCTGAGGGCTACCATTTATGGATCTCAAGAGAATGAGAGTTGAGTGAGGCCGCTGTAAATTTCCAGACTATAAATACATGGAGTTATCATGAATCACGGGGAAAATAGAAAATGTTTCTCTTTTTCACTGCTGGGCCCTCTTTCCTGCTCCTTGTTTTTCTCTCCTCTTTTCCTTGGAGTTTCTTCATGTCTTCCCCTAAGTTCCCTGTCTTCAGCTGGCTCCTCCTAAAGGAACAAGCCAAAAACCATGGTGAGAAGCTCAGATTGGCACTGCCAAGTGTCCCCTGGTTTTATGTAGATGACACATGAAACCACAAATTATTATTATTTATTATAGCAACACATAAAAGTCCCAACGGAGATGGGGCACCCATTGTGCTAGGTACCATCTAAAGACATTGTGAGAGACTCTCCCTCCCTGAAGAGCTTGCTGTCACTATAAACAGGACAGACAAAGGGTGAGTGGAGAAACAGAGGGCAAGTCAGCAGCAGAGTCAGGAATAGAACCCAGGTCTCCTGACACCCCAGCCAGTTCCCCATCCACTAGATCATGCTGCCTCTCTCCTTATGAGTCTTTGATGCAAACCTGTAAGTTAAATGTCTGACTCCCATCTGCACTTTTAGAACATCTCCCATGAAGGGAAGGGGGAGGAATAGCTCAGTGGTTTGAGCATTGCCCTGCTAAATCCAGGGTTGTGAGTTCAATCCTTGAGGGGGCCACTTAGGGATCTGGGGCAAAATCAGTACTTGGTCCTGCTAGTGAAGGTAGGGGGTTGGACTCAATGACCTTTCAAGGTCCCTTCCAGTTCTAGGAGATGGATATCTCATTATTTAGAACCTTGGCCCATCTTTTGAGCAGAGAAAGGCCTCAACCAAAATCCTGGACCAACCAGTGAACTGAGCCGAGTTCAGGGCTCAAACCTCTCTCTGCAGAGCATCGTGTTGAATCAGAATACCCTGAAGTTTGGGCCAGGGTCTGACCTGGATTTGGAACCTAACATTTAGGGCTGTTTGGATATGAAGTGTTAGTTCTGTCAATGGTAGAGATGTGAGGTCTGGTTCTGATCTCACTCTGGTTTAAAGCAGGAGTAAATGCAGTGAAGTCAACAGAGATACAGCCATGTAAATGAGATCAGACAAGGCCCATGACCTTCAAATCAAGGGTTTTGATTTGGGTCTATCACTGGTTTAACTCAACAGTTTGCAATTTAACATGAATCCAGCTGAGCATGGCATTATTCTTGGCTTTGTAGTGAAGGTTTGCACTGCTCTGACCATGTCTCCCTGTCAGTGGGCTACCATGCATCTGTGTGGGCCTGATCCTGCAGTCCCCTCTCCCTGGAGAAGTCCCATTCATTTCAATGGGAGGTTGGTGAGCAGAGGAGAGCTTGTTGGAGTAGAGAAGAGGTATACTTTTGCTTTATCTTTGCACATGTAAGTGTTAAAATAACCCATCCCCTTCCCTCATGGCATGGCATAGACACGGTTACTTCTGCAATGGTAGGTTTCCTGTAAATATGCCTGCTTATATCTGAAAATGCCTTAGTCCTGCAGATGGATATTTCCTTCCCAGTATGGCAGTTCACCCCTCACGTCCGCTATATCCGTAGCGGTAAACTTCCTACTACTCTACACTAAGTGTTTTAGTTAGTAAACAGCAACTAGTCCCGTCTATGGAAAGGCAGATGAGCAAAGTGACTAATGAAGAGCAGTCGCTCGGCAGGATCTGTGTGCATCCTGTTCTGAATAGTTCCAGATGGACACTGGAAAGCCAGGAGCGGGTCTCTGGCCGTCGCTAAGGAGGATATCCTATTTGTTAGTCAGAGCTGGGCGATAGTGGCTTTTATTCAATCATTCCCCAACATCCTGCAGCCATGAATCATGCCGTGTTGTGGCGTGGGGAGCGTACTGTGCACTGTCAGTCCCAGCTCCACGTGGACTTGGATGAAATGCCTGCTTTGGGCCAGGAGACTAGAGCTGGCAGCCAGGCCACAGGATACAGCATGAATCATTGCCCTGCTTAGATTGTGTTTTGCTTGTGACATTAAGCTTGTGAAAAGCAAGAAATAAATGCATCAACGAGCCATCCACAATCCCACATCTGGAGCACAGGTGATGTCACTGGCCTATGAAAACTCTGGACATTCTTCCCCCCTCTGCTGCTGGCTCCAGCCCCATCCCTGACAGTCACTAAACCAGTCTCATTCCTCTTGCTCTCCGTGATCCTCTACTTCCTTCTCTCTTTCCCCTCAATGTCGCCTCTCCCTTCCTTGGTCTTTCCTTTTACTTGATCGCTTCCTGCCTTCCCTCCTGTCCCCACTACTAGCCTAGAAGATATTTAATGCAGAGAATGAATAAATAAAATTAAACTAACCCCGTACCTCCCTCAGAAAAATCATAGAACTAACATGACATTGCTAAACCATCACTTTGTTTTTTATTATTAAACCCCTTTCCTCCCCCACCTTTGACCGTGACGTCTATCTGACTAAGTTCCTCAGGCCAGGGATTGTCTCTTGCTCTGCCTGTGTGTAGAGTGCCTGGCTCAGTGGGGCCCTCTAGAAGCTACTGGAATACAAACAATAATAATAATAATTAATTATAATATATTGAAAGCAATAAACATACCTATTCAAACTATCAAAGCACACCCTGGCTTAGTGGCAGCAGGGTCTACTCTCGAGGCACATGCACAGGGGTGGGAACTAGGAGCTCCTGAATTCCAATTGCAAATCTTCCTCTGACTCATTGTGTTGTGTTGATCAGATTCCTATGCCAGAAGGGACCATCTAGTCTGACCTCCTGTATAACACAGGTCATAGAACTTCCCCAAAGTAATTCCCAGAGCAGATCTTTTAGAACAAATTCCGCTTGATTTAAAAATTGCCAGTAATGGAGACTCCATCCCGGCCCTTGGTAAATTCACTTGGGGTCTGACACTCCCAGCTCTCACATTAGTTCTATACTAGTGTAACACCATTGGAGTTACTCCTGATTTGCCTAAGCAAGAACTGAATCAGGCCATTAATCGCTACAGGAAACGTTCAGCAGTGATGTAAGCAGTTGTGTAAGTTACGCATTGGGTGTAAATTGTTCAGAAAGGACCAAACTCTCCTCCCAGCTTCACAGCTGTAATTCCCATTGATGTCCCTGAGACAAGAAGTAATCAGGTAACTGAGAGCAGAAATTTGACCCGAAGTTGGATGTAAGAGACATAACATGAACCAATCTGGCATTCCTTGTGTGTCTAAATGCCGTGACTTATACCGGTCACCATATAATTGGGAGAAGAGGCATGTAGGATTCAATAGGAATTAAACCATAGGTCTGTATATAACTGTAGGTCCCATTCTGCAAAGTATTTAAGCATATCAATGGAGCTATTCCCATGCTGAATTCTCGATGATTACATCTCTTGCTGAATCAGGGCCTTAACAGGATTCTAAAGGAATGACTGTAGAAACCTTATAGAATTTGGTGAGTCCTAACCTTCAAAAGGTCTTTTGAACCATTCTGTATAATTTTCCGATAAATTCCATAGGATGGTCCAAAAACCATACAGGAAATTTATGGATTTCTATTGAATTTCAATATGACTGTTCCATAAAGGTGTAGCTCCTCGTGGCAGGTAAGATCAATAGAAAACACCTTCTCTTGGTTTGTATGGTGGAAATCAGTTTGCAAGTGAACTTTTCTCAGCTAATAGTCCTCTTTGGAAGGCCTTGGTGGGCCTGAATTCAATGGCATTAAGTAAGGCTGATGTATTTATTTTGTGTAGCATCTAGTTGGTTGGTTTGGTTTAGTGTTTGTTTGTTTTATGGTCTCTTGCTTTGTTCTGATTATTGGTTCTTCATTTGCGTTTGGTCTGACATTTGGCTGTGGTCACAGGTTTGCTAGCGTCAGTAATTTTCTCAGTATATACAGAGCTTCTCATGGACACTCTAGGCACACAAAAATTCAGAGCTGAGGTCTCTCCCTGGCAGCCATCTTATGCTAGTGTGACTCAATTGGCTTTGATGGAGTTTGCTCTTGGTTTACACCAGTGCAAGTGAGGTGAGAATCAGGCCCACAAAATCCTAGGAAATGCAAAAATAATCCAAACGTTCATTAAGAAAAAAGGGGGGATTATGAAAGAGAACTCAAACAGAAAGCCCAGCTCATCCTATCTCCTCAGAAAAGGGCTCTGGTAATAGATAGATCTTGCAAAATGCCTGAGAGGTTAACAGACATGGACTCTGTCAGACCAAGCAAAGTCTAGCATTGAGGGCCCTGAACTAAGAACTCCCTGTCCTCAGTCATACAAGACTTGTCTACGCTACACAACTTTATCATTTGAAGACCCGGTTGGAGTAGATTAGTCTAATAACCCATTTCATTCTGAACTGCTTTAGTGCCAATGTGAATGTGGACAAGCTGAAATAGTTCCGCTAGTCCTCCCCCTACTTATCCCACAGTGTATCGGTGGCCTTTTGAAATCTCCCAGAATTCATTGCTTCTAGGAGCTATACCAGGAACTGTGAGATGGGTACCCAGAAAGCATTGCAACTGAAAGGGTTTTGAACAAGGCTAGTATGGCTTTTAAACTGATACAGCACAGCTAGTGTGGATGCAATGAACTGTGCTTAAATCAGTTCAGTACAACCAGTTCAATTACACAAGCAGTTTAATTCTCTAGAGTAGACACGCCCATAATTAGAGGTGTCAGGTCAAGCATCCAACTGCTGGGTGCGGTGCATATAGTTTATGTGTTTTTAAATATTGCAACCGAAGCATCCGTCTAGCTACTGTGGTGATAGGTGGTTTTATATATATATAAAATTTAAAAATAAATTAAATTTGGGTGGGGAGAAGAGCGGAAGGAGAAAGGAAAACAGAGAAAGGAAAAAGGGCTCCAGCCAGTTACTCTAAAAGAAAAAGAAAGGAGCAAAACATCTGCCGGAATCATGAGCAGCTTGTTGTTGGAGGTCAGCAGTTCATCAGCCGTGGAGCAGAAGAGTTCAGCAGTTCGCCCGCTGCCAGTAAGTGCTCGCTGCAATTATTATTAGGGAGGTGCTAGAGAGGATTTACCCTGCCAGCTCGAATGCAAAATGGAAATTCCTTTAGGAGCATTCCCTGGCTTGAACTTGTGTTACCCTGGGCCTTACTTGTGGTTAAGGCTATAAAAAGACGCGAGCGAAATCCACTTGATGCTCTTAATTTCATGTCTGGATAAATGCGCTCCACGTTCCCATTGAGTTGTCTTGATTTTTGCTGGTGACGCATTGTAAAAGGGCACCCATCCTGTCCTAGAGTCCAGCTGATCTCTAGAGACCTCCATTCTGGTTTTGCACTTCCAACACATCCCAGTAAACACTGTAAATACACGCACGTTGCATAGGAGAGGCTCATTGTGCAGAACAAGCGCATGTTGTTTTACGGTGTGCAAGTCGCAGAAAGTAGCGATGGAGAAGCTCCATCCCCCTTTGGGCTAGTGTGGGATGTTTCCCTCCAGTATATTTTGTAGTCCCTTTTCCCACTTCAAGTATCTGAAAGAAAAGTAGGAGCAAAGAAACTCAAAGCAAAATGTAGCTGAAAGCACAAGTTTCATCAGGTTTTGATGCAAAGCTATAAATTTGCCCCTAGAGTCACTCCAAAGGTTTTCAGAACCTCAGCAAAGCTTTCGACAAACCCAGACTGAGAATACTGACTGCATGCTTAGGTGTCAGTACTGAAAGTGCACCTGTAGGTCCTTATACTCGCAGGCGTGCTAAGCTTCGTCCTTACGCTCACAGGCATGCTAGCTGAGGTTTGGTTAAAGCCTTTTGGAAAATCTGACTAAGGTAGATAATAAGAGCCTGATTCTGCACTCCATTGCTTTGCAGGGGCAGCATCAGAAAACTGGTGTAGGAGAATGGCAGTTAAGTCCTGTAGTGTAGACAGGACTAGATTTGAAAGTGGAGCTCATCTTGAGACACCTTAAAGGGCCAGGATTTTCAGAGGCTGGATGCTCAACACTTTTTGAAAAGCAAGCCCCTTTAAAGATGCCTCAAGTTGGGCCTCCGAAAATGGATGCAACCAAAATCACAACTCCCTTGAACAGGGAGGCCCTGAACAAAGATGTGTGTGCCGTTCAGCGGTGAAATTAAATAAGGCGATCAGTCAATACCTCTTTTGAAAAGAATCAAAGTACAGATGAACACAAAATCTGAAGGCCAGATTCTGATGTCAGTTAATTCTGGATTTACAACAATGTAATACATTGACTTCAGTGGGAGCTGCTGGGTGCTTGTCACTTGGAAATCAGACCCCTTATTTAGGCATCTAAATATGGTTTTATGCATCCAGTTTTGAACATCGTGGCATATATATTCATGGGAAACAACAGCTGCCATGAAAAGACCTTCTGTTAGCTATTGGGGGTTTTTAACTTCGTTTCTATTTTGCAAAAATCTAGCTTCGGTTACTACATTTCTTCTGCGTGGTTAGAATTAACCACAAGTAATTGGGCTAGATGCAGCAATCATTGGGTGAAATTCTATACAGGAGGTTAGAATAGATGATTGTGATGGTTTCTTCTGGCCTTTAAGCTATGAACATGTGTTTTCTATGCTTTGTAAATTCTGTTTGCTGTTGGGAGCTTTCGTAAGAACTGTACGTAGTATTTTCAAGAGGAGCTTTAAAAAATTACCTGATTGTTTTTATTTACAGAGAAGAGAATCACAAATCTCTTTATGCTCAGAGGTTTGACCTCATTCTGTTAGTTTAAGTATTAAGAACTTGTCATAAACAAACATGACTGTGTAACACCTGCTTCATTTCATAGTCTGATTCTTTTTTGGAACGCTCCCATCCAAAGTGTAGGCTTTGGTGAAATTCATTAATGCTCCAGATGTGTGTTCTGCTGTCAGCTGGCCTAGTGAAATCATTGTTTATTGACAGGTTCCCAAGAGTCAGATAGCTCTCAGTCTGCCAAGAAAGACATGCTGGCTGCATTGAAATCCAGGCAGGAAGCTCTGGAAGAGACACTGCGCCAGCGACTGGAGGAGCTAAAGAAACTGTGTCTCCGAGAAGCGGTAGGCAATAGAAATTGTATAACCCTGGAAAATGTTCTGGCTTGTATTTTTATATGCTCACAGCTTCATTTGAAAATGGATGGAGGCTGGAAGGAGAGGTAAAGCCTTCCTAAATCATATCTCGCAAAGTGTGTGGGCCCCAAGGACTGAGTGATCCCCAGGCATTTCATAGCTAGTGCTGCACAAGGCCCTTTTTACACTAGAGAAGCTGGACGCACGCCCAAGCCAGTTGTGCACCCATAAGGCCTGATCCAGCAAGGTGCTGAGCATCTGCAGCTCCTATTGAAGTCGTCATGAGTGGTGGATGCTTAGAAGATACTCACCGTCCTTCAACAGGGCTCCCAATGGGCAGTCTGCCATTGACTTCAATGGGAATAGGCTCAGGCCTATAGATGGCACATCCGGTCTAGCCGTAGTGTGGTCACCTGGCCCGGTATATGCCACTTGGTCCTCATCTTCAGTAGGAGAAAGGTGTGTTTGTAACACATGAGATAACTCACCTCTTTTCTTAGTGTAGACATGGCCTCAGGTGCACTCTTTACATGTTAAAAGCAACAGAGGGTCCTGTGGCACCTTTAAGACTAACAGAAGTATTGGGAGCGTAAGCTTTCGTGGGTAAGAACCTCACTTCTTCAGATGCAATGAACTTTACATGTTCATTTCCCAGCATGCTCTGCCAAAGCCCAGCTATTTCACAGTGCAGTCCCATTGCCTGGCATGGGGGTTAAATCACCACAGTTTGGGGCCCCCCCAAATACAAAGAGCACAGTTTGGGGTGAGCTTGTGTGCGACATGCTGGGGTCTTCCCTTTACTGAGCTGTATGTAACATGACAAATGCTGAGGAGGTCCCTTGGCTACATCATCAGTATCACTAGTAGAAGAGAATGTTAGGTAACGTTGTCAAGAGAAAATCACCTTTCTGCCCTAAATATCACCATGGGGCAAACGGGGTGCCATAGGATGAGGTCATATTGTACGTGGCATATGTCTGTTTAATTATTGTTGGGGTTGATTTAAACTGACTTGTTTTAAAGCAGGTCAGCGTGAATGTAAAACCATTTCAAATGCTGGAGAAGTTAGGATCCTTGCTGCATTTGTGCCTGGAAACATAATAAATATTAGCAGCAGCTTATATGAAGTTTACACTTCGATCACACGTGCATACATAACACCCGTTTCCCAGGCCTGGAAAAATCCAGATTTAACAAAAATCACTGCCAGGAATAGAGAATGGGAGAGTTGGCTCTGGGCAGTAGTACTGGGATCTTTAAGTTGCTGGGATATTTAAAGTGCGTTTCACTTTAAAAAACAAACAGAAAAAAAACCATTGCCCATTTTTTAAAAACCTCATTGCGCTTTGTTTAGACTTGGCTCTGGCTTGATCACCAGCTGGGTTAAGCAGGAGGAAAACAGCTTTTCAACAAAGGATGTCAGAGGAAATATGTGTGGGCCTCATCCCACAACCCTTCCTCGCATGAGCAGTCCTGATGTATGAAGTCTCAATTGGCTTCGACGGGCCTACTCTTTTGCGTAAGGTTTGCAGGATCAGGTCAGACCACAAGTGTCCATAAACCATGGAGCCTGGATCAGCTGCAGAAAGTGGTCAAAAGTTTCACTGGCTCTTTTATTTTAAACATTTCCTCTCGGGAGGTCCTGAATCGGTTTGTTTGCTGTGGGAATTGCTGAGTTAAGATGGCAGAGACAGGCAAGGAGAAGAAAAAAGGGTTAATGCATGGGCTTAATCAAACTAGCATGGCCCAAACCATTCACAACAGTGGCATCATGTTGCTTCACTTACTTATTAATTCAGATTAAATGTCAGGCCCCTGCCTGTAAATCCGTTTCAGTTTAAGAAAACCTTACAAAACCTTGGGCAAAGTCTTGGCAAAGGAGCCATTAAAGTAGTAACTCGTTCTCCACCCCTGCACTTCATGTTAAGATCGGGGTTATAAAGGATCCCTCTGCTGCTCAGTAGAAAGACCCAGAATCTGTATCTTGATGCACTATTGGTAGCCAGCCATTTGGTGCAACAGGATAAACGTGTTACAGAAAAAGCTCTAAAACAGCCCCTCTGGAGAGGGAAGCATTTAAACAACCTTGAAAAAGGGGTATTGTGCACTTCATTGCAATGCTGGGTTAGGAATTCATTGTGTTGGGAACTGCTTAAGCTTAAGCGAGGGACTGAAATGGCCAGGGCCTCATTTCCCAGTGACCTGAAAACAGTAGAAAGAAAGCCCCCATTAGGGAATGGGTCGTGGGGGCATGAAGGAGGCAGAGAGCCGAGCTCCACGCTGCACATTCAGGTCAGCCGCTGTTATATGGGATTCAGATGATTTAGAGTTTTCTGCCAGCTGGATCCTCTCAAGGCTGGTGATGCAGAACACAAAAGCCTTTTGTCCTCACTGCAGAGACCGTTCAGCTCGAGAAGCTGGGTTGTTCCTTGTAGCAACGCTCTTGCCTTTCTCTGCAGGCATTTGGATGTCTTTAATTCAGATCGGGGTAGATGTATTGTACGTATCAGAAAAAACACAGCGTTAGCATCGATCCTGGGACTTGCTCCTTTGCCTGCTTCAAATCTATTCCAGTGTACAGCCCTTGGCTGTGAAAGTTTGCAGGGTCTGCTGCTTCACACTAATCTTTGCAAATGACCCTTTCAGACTGATCTTGCTCCAATAGCTTGGAGTTTGGCCAGGATTTCAATTCACAAAATGCTATCATACCGGTACTTAGGTATCAGGCACTGCTTTAAATTGCCATTTTTCACTGCAGCTGTCTCAGACAGCTCATGAATTAGATTGTAGTATTTTAACATGCAGTTACGATCAGAAAAATGACTATAAAAGTGGCACTCGACAGCTCTGCTCCTTGTGTGAATTCAGAGTAAGATCTGCTGGCTTCTCCATCAAAAATAACTGTTTTCTCTATAGAGACAACACTGCTGAAGAAATGTGAGCTGGCATCTGTTCTGGCTCATGCATCGCGCTCTGACATCCTGCTGGTGGGCAGCACCTAAGACCCTAGACAGACAGATCACGTTAATTTTTCTTCTAGTTGCAGAATATATATTCCTGTTGATGATGCACAAGCCAAAAAAAAAGAACTCCGCTTGACTTTCAGCGCACAGGCTGAGCTCACAGGCCTGGAAGTTAGAAAAACCTTCTGTATATTTATCAACTGAGCATATTTGATATGGAGTCACTGAAAGATGATAAACAATGGAATCCTGGCCGAGCCATTTTTACAATCATTTTTCAGCGTGTTACTGCACTTTAAAAATATACATGGGATGGGTTTGCTTTTGCGTATTCCCCTCCTCACTAATAGCATCTTATGTTTTCAGGAGCTCACAGGAAAGCTGCCCAGGGAATACCCCCTAGATCCAGGGGAGGAGCCACCTATTGTAAGGAGAAGAATAGGGACGGCCTTTAAACTGGATGAACAGAAAATACTGCCTAAAGGAGAGGTGAGGACTTGCCTTCCAGTCCAGTCCTATCTATCTATCTATCTTATGTCTAGGACATCTCTCAGCCTATTACTCGGGAACCACAATTTTTAATTTAACTTTTTTTTATTATTATTCATTTACTCGTCTTTGCTTGTATTTGGGGGAAGGAAGAGGTGAGAGAACATGCTGGTCTGAGCATAGAACTGGGAGCCAGGAACTCCTGAATTCCAGTTCCGGCTCTGACACAGGCAAATGGAAGTAGCTTTGGGTGAGTCACTTATGGCTCTGATCCTGTTAACTATGCAAGCTGCCCTTAATCACACCGGTAGCTGAATGACATTGCTGGTGCAGGTCCAGATAACTCATGTGACCAAGGGGAGCAGGATTGGGTTCTGAGTTGCTCTGGTCTTTCAAACCACTTCTGGTATCATTTTGAGTGTTCCAAGCTGTTCTCCCTCCCTTCCTGCAATAGTCCTTACTCAGTACTAAAATCGATACCGTTTCCGCCAAAGTCCTTTAATAAAGTGTCAGTTCAATTCTTTGGACTGGTCCTGTGATTGCAAGACAAACGCACTTTACCTCCTCCTCCTAAACAAAGGAGCCATCCTCCCTGCCTCTCGGCAGCTTGACTTGTGTTTGTGTAAGTTTGCCTGGGAGTGTTTGTTCTGTGCTCTCTCTCCCACAATTGGCTGGGTCAGTGCCTTGAATCATGGCTGTGAAAACAGCCCTGGAGCAGCTGTAAGGCGGGACCGGAATTCACAGAAAAGCCATTGTCTGTGGAGACTGGTCTCAAGACACTTGTGGATATTCTAGTTTTGAGTTTCCTTTTATTTTTATAATAGAAGGGAATGAATCTGTGGTTTAAGGTCGGAGTCAGCTGGAGAATTAACCCTTTATTGTATTGTTAGCATTTTCTTTCTGCTTAAACCATGAACAACCAAAGCTCTTGGGGTTTGTGTTTGATGGAGCCTGTGAGAGGAATTCCACTGAAGTAAAATCCTCATGAGCCAGCACGTTTTCTTTAGGCTTTTACAAGGAAAGCCCTGACTCCTAAAAGCTTTACACGCTGTTGGCTGCAGTGTTATAAATGGATCTTCAAATTCTCATGTCTCGTCTTGGGGGTACATCTACAACGCGCACCTTTTTCGGCGGCGTGTACTGTACATATGCATTCAGCCCCCCTCCCTGCACAGGTATATGGCAGTGTAGAGTCTGAGTGAAAGGCTCTGACAGCAGGGAGTTGATGAAGCCTTTCCCACTGCCTCCCCTTGCCAAAGCTTTTCCCTAACACGTGTAGCTACACACTGCAGTGTGGACACAGCCTGCCTCTCAGTGCAGCATGTAACTACACGTATGCTACACGCCGCTGCCAGTGTAGACCTGGCCTTAGTGTTAAGAGATGGCTTCCAGGCCAAGGACGCTG
The DNA here is from genome assembly GCF_027887155.1 of Malaclemys terrapin pileata. Lineage (NCBI taxonomy): Eukaryota > Metazoa > Chordata > Testudines > Emydidae > Malaclemys > Malaclemys terrapin. The sequence continues at coordinate 15,706,446 of NC_071505.1, read as the reverse complement.
GATGGAGTCTGTTTTCCTCTTGATCCTTCCATTAATAGTGATGCACGGTCCATGCGTGCAAGAGAATGATTCTCCTCTGTAGGGAAAGCGGATAAAGCCACTCTCCACCTTTGCAGGTAATATACATTTCAGTAAAACAGGATTGCCAACCTCAAGCGTTAAAAAATGCTGACTCTGCCTCTCCCCTTCCCCCGCCAAATCATGAGACTGTCTTAAAAATCATGAACTTTTTAAAAAGGATAAAAGTTGGGATCTGATTTGTCTTCTGATTTTTGAGCCTTTAGGGCTCATGTTTTCAAGCTTTGATCTGCAACCATGAGGGCTACAAACTTTTTTTTTTTTTTAATGAAAGTGGAGATTCTCTCAGGATCACATGATTCCAGAAGCTGGGGCTTTGAGTAAAACATCAAATGTCATGAGAGTTGGCAACAAGGCAAATGACTTCCCTGGGGCTCCAAGGCAGCACACATAAAGGCATCCATCAGAAAAGAGATTACTGGGGGAGAGGCAAATGAAGACAGCTGTTTATGAGGTTAAGGGTGATTTAGAAAAAAAACATTAAGGCCAGAAGCTGCAATTGAAGCCAAGCTCTCAGTATCTTCACTGGGAGTGTTGTCTGAGTAAGGACTGCAAGGCTGAGCCCTAGCTGGATTTATTATTAATCGCTCTTAGCACTATCCTTAATCCACCCTTGCTTACTTTCAGTGGGTGTTTTGCCAGAATAAGTCAGATCGGGCTCTCCGTCTTAAGCCTCCATTGTGTCGAATGCACCATTAATAAGTTTAGTGTTGACAGAGTTTATAAAATCTTCAAAGCAAAACTCATTTTACAAAACAAAACCAGGCCTTCAGCTGGCAGGACCGTGAGAGGAGCTATAATTATAGATTTAAAGCAATGCTGACTCACCACTGACAGCAGAGGGATTTTGAAGCCAAGATGCCCAAAATGAAAACTTCAGGGAGCCATTCCGGTCTGAGGCGGGGTTATTCCTATGGCATCCACGTCTCTGTGTATGCATGTTGGTAAACTGAGAGGTTTTGAATATGGCTAACAATAGGGTTTCGCTGAATATGTGACTAAAAGTGCTTGCAATCTGAGCACTGAGCATTTAGCAAAGCTAATGTTTTAATTTGCAGCTCAAATCCCGTTGAAAGTTAATAGGACTTGGGTGTGTAAGAGAGCCAGACCCCTATGAAAATTCCAACCCATGTTGTCATCTTCACGGGCTACAAGCAAAGAGTCAGACTCTCTGCTGGTGAAAACTGACATAGCTCCATTGACTTAATGGCAACGTATCCCTGCCAATTACGCCAGCTGAGAACCTGGCCCTAACTGTGTTAACCCTGCTTAAGCACAGTTTAACTCTGCTATGGCCAAACAGGGTGTAACTTTTTGGCTCTCTGGCATGGCCAAAGCCTTCTATTAAAACCATTACACATCCGTACCTTGCGCATGGCCTCATTGTATCACACCTCTGTGATGTCTCATGCTGACATTGTGTCCCGGTGCATTTATGTATCGCCTCACGTTAATGACGTTTGGTAGAATTGGATTGGAACTGGGATGAATTTGAATTTGGGTTGAATTAGTTCAACAGGTGATCAGCACTATACAAGTGGTATACAAGTGCTAACCCGTAACATTATGTTGAAATGTCATGACTTTGCATTGGGATTTATCAGTGCAACATCCCGATGTTTCATTTTCATACAGCACTCGGTCACCATGGTGACAGACACCTTAGAAATATGCGTGGAAGAGAGGTTGGCATTCAGACACCACCACATAAGGATACATGAGTTTGTTCTGCAAGACAGATAGCAGACACAGACATATTGGGCCAACAGCCGGAATGAATTGAGATTAGTGTTGACGATCCTCACACAATAAGGGCTAGATCAGTGGTTTTCAACCTATTTACCATTGTGGGCTGCATATGCCCCGAGGATGTCACATGGACCGCAGCTCTGTGCTGATTGGGCAGCCCGCGGGCGGCAGGGTGAGAACCACTGGCTAGATTGTGCAACCTTGTGCAGCCCTTTGAAGTCATGAGTTCTCTCATGTGAGCAAGTGTTCACGAGGTTGAGGAGCAGTTGCACTGGTTGGCCCTAACAATGCACTTGTGGTCGAGATAGGGGCAGGTTGGTAGATGGATTCGTCTCTTGTTAAGTGCCATTTAGGGCCAGATCCTCGGCCGGTGTAAAGCAACATAGACCTGTTGAAGTCAGGGGAGCTTTGCCATGCAGCTACATCAGCTGAGGATCTGGCCACGACAGCTTGCAGCCAGGACAGCCAGAATCTCTTCCCAATTTGACAGGAAGCGGAGCTGGAGCGCCTGGAGAGGGAATTTGCAATTCAGTCCCAGATCACCGAGGCTGCTCGGCGCCTGGCCAGTGACCCCAACGTCAGCAAAAAGCTGAAGAAACAAAGGAAAACCTCCTACCTTAATGCCCTAAAGAAGCTGCAGGAGATCGAAAACGCCATCAATGAGTACCGCATCAAATCTGGAAAGAAGCCAACTCAGAGAGCCTCCCTGATCATAGACGGTAAGTATGGTTCAGGGCCTGGGGCATATCTTTAAGGGCTGAAGTGGGCCTTGAATGGTGTATAAGCCTCGAACAGAGGCCTTGGCACAGAGAGTGAATTTCATCCACACTGAGCCAGAGCTAGGAACTGAGCCCTGATGCCCGAAGCCCTGCTCTAACTTGTAGCCCAGTAGTGCCCCTCTCCCTCTAATGGACTCCGAGGCTTTGTTTCGCCCTGTGTATTGTTCTGTCTCTTCCTTGTCCTGGTTGGAGACCTGACATGGGACTCGAGTGGTGCCTAGATGATGTGCTGGCTCAGAACACATGGGTAAATTTCAGGCTATGTGAGCTTAAACAAGGCAATTAACCTGTCTGTGAGTCAGTGTATCCACCTGTAAAATGGGTATAGTAATACTTCCTTCAGAGGGATGTTGCTTAATTACTATTAGTAAATCTTGGGCGACAGGAATCATATAAAATCCAAGTATTATCATCATCATCATCATCCCATTTGTTTACAAAAGCATAATCCTTAGGACACTTTTTACGGTTTATACCGTTTTTTAAAGTAATTTCTATTAACCTCCTTCAAAGCTTGAAAATAACAGAGCTTTTTCTTGCTGATTTTGTCGCTTTCCACATGACAAGCAGAGATTTTGCTCTTCCTGTTTATAAACAGAGCTGAAATTATCACCGCTTCTCTTGCTTCCTTATTTGTAACCCAGCTGTGTTCTGCTGCCCTTAAAGCATTTTGAGTTCCTCTCCGCTCAATGACAGTGCATATGCCAGGGCAACAAACACAAACACCAGAGAGATATGTATGTCAGAACACTTCTGGCAAAAGGCCTGGGTGCTATTTCTTTTTAAATAAATTAAAGGAGATATCCTATCTTCTAGAACTGGAAGGGACCTTGAAAGGTCATTGAGTCCAGCCCCCTGCCTTCACTAGCAGGACCAAGTACTGATTTTGCCCCAGATCCCTAAGTGGCCCCCTCAAGGATTGAGCTCACAACCCTGAATTTAGTAGGCCAATGCTCAAACTACTGAGCTATCCCTCCCCCAACTTTTATTGCTTCAGAGGGCACTCAGAAGTATTGTTGAATGTCCTACAATCATAGCACCTTGTGTTTGTTTTTAATTGGCAACTGAATGGTAACTTCATAAAGTGTAGTTCATAAGTGTAAGGGGTGGTCAAATCCTGAGCTCTGTAGGGCCTGATCCTCAGCTGATGTAAATTGGTGTAGCTCCATTACACCCTCTGGGGATCTGGGCTCTCAGTTTTGACTCAGTCCTAGCGCCCACTGAAGTCAGTGGGAATTGAAGGCCTCAGCAACTCCCAGGAGGGAGTTCAGCATGTCAAGGGAGCTGGCCTGGAGTTTTTCCTCAGGCTTTGCCCTGAGTTCTGCCTCAGTAAGGACTGAGTATAATACAATATGATGGGGGCTAATTTAGCTACAATTAATCAGGAACGAGTCTTGGAGTCATCATGGATAGTTCTCTAAAGACGTCCATGCAGTGTGCAGCGGCAGTCAAAAAAGCAAACAGGATGTTAGGAATCATTCAAAAAGGGATAGAGAATAAGATGGAGAATATCTTATTGCCCTTATATAAATCCATGGTACGCCCACATCTTGAATACTGCGTACAAATGTAGTCTCCTCATCTCAAAAAAGATATACTGGCATTAGAAAAAGTTCATAAAAGGGCAACTAAAATGATTAGGGGTTTGGAACGGGTTCCATATGAGGAGAGATTAAAGAGGCTAGGACTTTTCAAGTTGGAAAAGAGGAGACTAAGGGGGGATATGATAGAGGTATATAAACTCATGAATGGTGTGGAGAAAGCGAGTAAGGAAAAGTTATTTACTTGTTCCCATAATATAAGAACTAAGGGCTTCCAAATGAAATTAATGGGCAGCAGGTTTAAAACAAATAAAAGGAAGTTCTTCACACAGCGCACAGTCAACCTGTGGAACTCCTTGCCTGAGGAGGTTGTGAAGGCTAGGACTATAACAGGGTTTAAAAGAGAACTAGATAAATTCATGGAGGTTAAGTCCATTAATGGCTATTAGCCAGGATGGGTAAGGAATGGTGTCCTTAGCCTCTGTTTGTCAGAGGGTGAAGATGGATGGCAGGAGAGAGATCACTTGATCATTACCTGTTAGGTTCACTCCCTCTGGGGCACCTGGCATTGGCCACGGTCGGTAGACAGGATACTGGGCTGGATGGGTCTTTGGTCTGACCCAGTCTGGCCATTCTTAAGTTCTTATGAATAAACTGGCCTATATTAATAGAAATCGTACTGCTTCTTGGTAGTGTGGAGAACAAGGGACGACTGTGTTTTATGAACTGGGGAAGATTCTGTTGCGATTCAATGTTAAACCACAGTGATATTAATGGCCCTTTGATTGTTTTTTTTTCTTCTTCTCAGAAGGAAACATCGCCAGTGAAGATAGCTCCCTCTCAGATGCCCTTGTTCTTGAGGATGGTACGTTGTCCATCTCAGACCCTAGAAACCTTGCATAATAAAGGGAAGGATGACTGCATCCCCCTGAAAATGGAGGAAATCCCCTGTATGCCTGTGCCCCTGTATGCCAGTGCCATTTCACAGAGACGAGGTGGGTGATATCTTTTATTGGACCAACTTCTGTTGGTGAGACAGACAAGCTTTCGAGCTTACCCAGAGCTCTTCTGTGTATGCTTGGAGGCTTCTCTCTCTCACCGACGGATGTTGGTCCAATAAAAGATACTGCCTCACCCACCATGTCTGTCTAATATCCTGGGACCAATATGGCTACAACAACACTGTCCTTGCCATTTGAGAGCAGATAATTTCAAACACCTTCCATCAAACCCCCCTTGAAGGTTTTATTAATTATATATAAAGTACAGAAATAGAAATAAGTACGTATTCTGTAGGAAAAGGCTCATGCATATTGTAACAAATCTGCAACCCCTTAAGACCTCCTCGTTGGCGGAATAGGGCATATAACTCACACTAAGGGCCTGATTTTCAGAGGCGTTGAGCATCCATAGCTCCCCCAGAAGGGAGACCATTGGGATGCTCTAGTTTGACCTCCTACATAAAACGGGCTGGAGAAGATCACCCCGTGATTCCTATATTAGGTCCAATAACTTGTGTTTGAACTAGAGGAATGTAGCTCAACCTTTCCAGGTTGGTGATCCCTGAGTCAAAGTCCAAAGCTATTTGCATCCCCTCTTACATTTTTTACTCTTTTACAGTAAATGTGTCCATGAGAACAGTGCTAAGCCTATTTAATTGGGGTATGTTTTTCAAGAGGTTGACAGCGAATACTTGACCTTGAAGGGGAAAGATGTGTGCAGAGTTGGGGGGAAGGGAGAATCGGAGAGGGTTGCTGGCACAAACATGAAAGCGGCCAAACTATGGTACACACGGGTCTAGAAGAGTTTTATTTTCTTTGCTTTGTATTGAAAAGTTTATTATCCTCCCAATTGCCTTTCATGACCGCCACCCTTCCCCCATCAGTTGAGAAACATTGAACTAGAGGATCTACTGGAACACTTCTTAAAATCAGGCCCTAAGTTCATTACCATATAATTCATGCTCAGAAAAAGCATCTCTGTCTGCTGCACTGTAGCCAAGTGGTAATCTTGGGCATGCTGGGGGAAAGCCACACTGCAGCCTAGTGTCCTTCAAAAGCATCAGCTGCTCTCCTTGTTTCTCTTCGCAGAGGATTCTCAGGTTACCAGCACAATATCCCCCTTACAGTCACCTCACAAAGGACTCCCTCCCCGGCCGCCCCTACATAACAGACCACCTCCTCCACAGTCATTGGAAGGACTCAGACAAATGCACTACCACCGGAATGATTATGACAAGTCCCCTATCAAGCCCAAGATGTGGAGCGAATCATCCCTGGATGAACCCTACGAGAAGGTCAAGAAACGCTCCTCACACAGTCATTCCAGGTAAGTCAGACAGTTGGAGATTGCCAACTACATAAACATCCTCCTTTTTGTAGATGCCCATTTGGTATGGTAATGACGGGCGTTTTCTGGTTATGCCATGTGTATGTGAGAGAGAGAGAGAGAGAGCGGTTGTATTTAACCTGAACCTATATAATGAAAACTCTTCCCAAATCTCATGGCAGAAACATCGCTCACTTGAATGATATTTAGCTGTTTTGGTAAATAATCATGCCCTAGAAGATCGTAACAGCTATAATCACACAAAGTGCTGGTCAGTATCTGATTGTTATTTTAAAAGGCAGTTGGAGAGGACAGACAACAGCCTCTCACTGAAACTTCTGCCGAATCTTCGTAAGAGCTTGTGCTTGAACTTTTGTTACTGTAAAAAACAATTCAGATCAGTTACGTGAGTGGAACTCCATTCGCTTCAGCGGGATGCGTGTAACTGAGAACTGAATTTGGCCCATAGACTCCAGGTCCTAGGTGTAGAGCGTTTCTGTCTGAAGTCTGAAATGCAGCGCTTGCTTTGCAGCAGTCATAAGCGGTTCCCCAGCACAGGAAGCTGTGCAGAGGCTGGAGGGAGCAGCTCTCTGCAAAATAGCCCCATCAGGAGCCTCCCGCATTGGAATTCCCAGTCCAGCATGCCATCTACACCAGACCTACGGGTACGCAGTCCGCATTATGTCCATTCCACTAGGTAAGTCCTGCTGCTCCCAAAACAACTCGCCTCCCTTCGGTGACGCAAAAGTGTTTTTTGTTTTCACGCTTTAAAGACAAGAGGCCTCAATTCAGGAAGGGAGCGCTCTCCTCGGTGGGGATTCGTTCCTGAATCAGGGCTTGAATCCTCAACTTACTTCAAATGAAAAAACAAAACTAAAATGGACCAAGTCCTTTGGGTGAGATCTTAACCAAAGGTTCTGACTGTTCGTGGCCATTACAACCTCCAAGCCACTCTTTGAAAGTGACAAGGTGATAATATCAGTGCTCAAGTTAAGGGTAGGGAATGACCCTTTCCTTTTGGACACGAAAGATTGGGTAGTGTTAAACCACTGCTCCAGTGAACTGGGCATGCCGAAAAGCCCGTCTAAAGGGAAACATCTGAGGGACCAAGTAGAGGTGGGTCTGATTGGTCACATGGTATCATTTCTGTGCCTTGAGTGGCTGACTGAAACTTTATGAACAGGGGATGAGGCCATCCAGCATGAATAAAGGCCACCCAGATTTGGATGTGAATCAACACCCTTCTACACATGCAAATCTGGGCATTCGCATGAAGGACAGTCACACTGTGACCGTCTTGAGCTCTAAAGCCACTCAAGAGACCAGCAAAGCATAGCTGCTTAATAGAGGTGGTTCTTCTGAGCTGGGAGCAGAAAAACATTCATTCCCTGTGGGATGGTGCTGCATGAGCTGGCCTTGACTACCCAGTGTCACGGTGAACATGAGGAAAGGCCTGCAATGCTTTCGTAAGCCACCTGACCACAAAGGAAGCGCACCTCAGTTTGGGGCTGCGCTTTGTGGGTTGGTAGACCCCCCACATTGCAAAGCAGTGGGGATGGGGCATGGAATCCCAAGAACAGAAACCAAAGGAAAGGTTTGCACAGATCCACAGCACTCCGTGTTCCCTGCCGCTGTGCTGGTGAAACTCAACTGGGGGCAGTGCCCTCTGCACCACTTATACGCAATGGTGGGGATTGCCCAGGGAGGTGGCTAGTGGGGCAACCATGCTGGGAGGCTTCTGTCCTCTTTCTCCCCCCCCGTGTGCTGCAGAAAGGGGGTGCCAGGCTGACTCCAAATAGGCTGGGGAGGAGCCAGAGGATCTCAGTATTTGGACCTCGTGGCCCCAAATCTGCACACAGGGAATGTGGCGGGGGAGTTGGCCGCTTTTTCAACCCACAGCAATCAGAGGGACTGCAGCCCCACAAGCTGCCTGGGGAGTCCAACCCCATAACTCTGCTTAGTTCCCCGCCATAAAGCCCACTTGCTCTGGCTTTGGGCAGGGAGGTGGGAAGTTCACCTCAGAGGGGTACATCTACTTCAAGTCCTGCACTAACATGCCCGCATGGTATGCCCCGTATCCTGCCTGGGGTTGTTGGAGTTGGGGGGAGTTGTGAGCACTCAGCACCTCTCAGGCTTAGCTCCGTGTATTTGCACTGATGGGCGTGTGGTGTTTTGGTCTTAAAAGCTAAAAAAAGACCCCGCGTGTTTTGTTAACCAAGCAGACTCAAAACCTGTCTTCCTGACACCTGCAGGTCAGTAGACATCAGCCCGACCAGACTGCACAGCTTAGCTCAGCACTTTAGACACAGAAGCTCCAGCTTAGAGTCACAAGGCAAGCTCCTCGGGTCAGAGAACGAGACGGGGAGCCCCGATTTCTACACCCCAAGGACTCGTAGCAGTAATGGCTCTGACCCCATGGACGACTGCTCTTCCTGCACCAGCCATTCCAGCTCTGAGCACTACTACCCTGCTCAGATGAACGCCAACTACTCCACCCTGGCCGAGGATTCCCCCTCAAAAGCCAGAGAGCGGCAGAGGCAAAGGCACAAATCTGCGGGAAACCTGGTCTCTTCTAATTCAGGGAGCATGCCCAACCTGGCGGCAAGGAACGGAACCGGGCACCCCGGGGTCTACCTGCACAGCCAGAGCCAGCCTTCCTCTCAGTACAGGATCAAAGAGTACCCCCTGTACATCGAAGGCAGCTCCACGCCCGTGGTGGTGCGCAGCCTGGAGAACGACCAGGAGGGACACTACAGCGTGAAAGCACAATTTAAAACCTCCAACTCCTACACGGCAGGGGGGATGTTTAAAGAGACCTGGCACGGGGACGAAGTGGACTCGATAAGACTAACCCCCTCCCGTTCTCAGATCATAAGGACGCCATCTCTGGGCAGAGAAGGCCACGAGAAGGGCTCGGGCAGGACTGCAGTATCAGATGAACTCCGTCTGTGGTACCAGCGGTCCACAGCCTCCCACAAGGAGCACAGCCGCCTGTCGCACACCAGCTCCACCTCCTCGGACAGCAGCTCCCAATACAGCACATCTTCTCAAAGCACCTTTGTGGCACACAGCAGGGTAACGAGGATGCCTCAAATGTGTAAAGCAACATCAGGTGAGAGCCAGCCCCTGGGGAAGCAGATCCAAGTTTGCTCTTAGCTGTCTAATGCCTGCATTGCGCTTTGGTAATTTATGAATGAAACCAGACCAGCCTGCGTCCCCTGTCCTTTTGTGAACATAGCACAATGCGAAGCACAGGCATGTAGGATGGTGGGATTAGCACTGAGTGAACTTTATCAGAGAGCGTCATCGGCTGAGGGTTTGTCCCCTGGAGCTCATCCATCGTGAATGACTTCTTCAGAGAGCTAGGAGACAGATCCCCAGAGCCTGAGACAAAGCCTCCAGAAATCTATGGGAATGTTTCCATTGACTTCAATAGGCTTTGGATCAGGCCTTTAGAGTGGTAGCAGCGAAAAAGCCCATTTGTGGGGGCTGATCCTAAGTATCACGTTAGGTTTATCACTGTGGGCAGGGTCCGTTAAAGTGAGCCATGAGGAAAAACGTAGGAAAACTCAAGAGAAGTTGATTTTTCCCAGTAAATACATAGAAGAGTAAAGCATTTAATCAGTGTTCCATTAGGAACATAAGACTATCTGTTATGGCAAAAAAAGCACCGTTCCTTAAAATAAAGAGCAAGTGGCCCCACTAAAAAAGACTTGGGTGAGTGGTTGAAGGCTGAGATCCTCGATTCATACAATACCTTCAGTACAACTACGAGAGGTGCTTGCTTGTAATCTTGTAAGCTCTATAAAGTAGGGCCATATCTTTGTACAGCACCTAACACAGTGGAGCCCCATCCTGTTTGGGCCTCTGGCCTTTCCTCTAATATTCATATTAAATGACAGCTGGATTTGTCTGAGCCGAAGATTTAATGGCAAAAGGCTTTACAGTCCATTACCACTCACCTGAACCACCCCAGCTCTCTTTGCTCTGCAAACTTTCTTTTATTCCTTTTTTGACGGGAAGTTCCGGGACCTTTTGGCATTTCTGCCCCAAACAGAAGCAGGAAGTACCTAAAATTTAATTAACGTGCTTATCCTCCTGAGCTGTAAAGACCCATTTTGGAAATCCTATCATTTCAGATAATTGGGGCATCTAAGAAAGAAAATGCTAGTACAGACGCTCCCCAACTTACGCAAGCATTCCGTTTCGGAACGCCTTGCATAACTCGAATTTTGCGAAAGTCGGAAATGGATACCTGACCATTACGCAAAAAACAAAAAAACTATTTCTAGCTTACGGAACTTTTTCCATAAGTGCAGATTTGTGCAAATCAGGTTTGTGTAACCCAGGGGGGCGTCTGTAGTGAAACCAAAAATCGTTGCCTCATTTGTTAGTTGCCCCAGCTGTAAATCGCTTTCACCAACTATGCCAGTATGGACCTAGTCCTGTTTTAAAAGCCAGTCCCCATTGTGATGATGGGATAATAGTGGCCCATGGGGCTTTCACTTGTAAGGAACAGATTAGACTTTGCTTCTGTCTTCTTTTTAAGTGTTATTTAACCGCAGGTAAGGAATTTAACAACTTGTGGGAGAGTGTTAGTTAGAAGCATCAATCATTGGACGGATCAGCCATGGCTCTAAAATGTCTATCGGACCCCACAGTGTCCTTCAAAGACGACTGTGCTTCTGAGCATGTCAGATTTGGAGAGGTCACTGTTCCAGGGATCTGCGCATTGGGATAGAATGACCAAAAGAGGGGTTTCTCAAATAGATCCTTAAAGCAGAAATGCCTTGTAAAACCACTCCTACAGTACAAAGAACAGGAGTACTTGTGGCACCTTAGAGACTAACAAATTTATTAGCGCATAAGCTTTCGTGGACTACAGCCCACAGTGTTTGTCTCGATTTTGTAGATTCTGTCATTAACATAAAATGAGGGGAAGGGATAGCTCAGTGGTTTGAGCATTGGCCTGCTAAACCCAGGGGTGTGAGTTCAACCCTTGAAGGGCCGTTTAGGGATCTGGGGCAAAAATCTGTCTGGGGCTTGGTCTTGCTTTGAGCAGGGGGTTGGACTAGATGACCTCCTGAGGTCCCGTCCAACCTTGATATTCTATGAAAATTAACAAAGACCAGCCCACTTTTGGCTCATGCTAATAAGTTCATGGTAGCCACATTTAAATGAATCTTACTACTAGTGCATGGCCAAAAACATCTTTGGGCTTTGAAATCTATGGAGCTGTTCTTTGTACAGCAAGTAGTATATATGCCTGGAAGCTCCCAGCTAGCAGCCTGACGGCTACTAGCACAGAACTCCTCCCATGGTCCCTGAGCTGCCTGTGAAGCCTCTGAAATGAGACAACAAATATGCAAGGCTGGCTTTGCTCCTTCATTTCAGCTCCTGTGGAGGGACAGGTGCCACTCTTGGTTGTGGGGAGTTTGGTAGATGGGGAAGGATCTTCAGCCCATATAATCACACACAGTCGGAGGCTGGGTTGGGATAAAATGTTCCCCAGGCATCTGAACGCAGAGCCAGGCACATGTGCGTGCAGCAGACGCAGTCAGGAGTTTGCTGGCTAGCCATTTGCACAGAAGCTGTGCTGCTCAGGGAGTACCGGTACGTGCCGAGATCCATTTGTACATGGGATGTTCCAACTCCTGGGCGGTTGCCGTGTTTCTTCTGCTCTGATGAGCTGACAGTGCTGGAAGTCCTTAACCCTGTTCTCCTTGTCTAACTGGTTATTTTTCCCCTCACTTTTAGCTGCCTTACCTCACAGCCAGAGGAGTTCAACACCATCTAGTGAACTAGCAGCTACACCACCAAGCAGTCCCCACCACATCGTAGCATGGCAGACTGGGTGAGTCTCGGGAGGCAGAGTTAGAGGATTACCATTCCTTGGTTTTCCGCAGTTTTTTCTAGCCACTCCAAAACCACCATCCTGGATGCTGAAGCAGGTTCTAGGCTTCGGCATGCCAGAGTTGCCTTAAAGTATGAAATGTAGATTTGATTTAACCTTTAGGTAGATGATCGCAATCATTTAGGCACTTGAGGCGGAAAACAAGTTCTAGTACTGTGCCTTGCTATACAGTGCAAGGAGAAGACACTGGTGAAAGAGGATAGGTCTGGGCACAGGAACACTCTCAGGTATTCAATGGCCTATAATCTACACAGAACATTTTCAGATATTTGCTCACCATTGGTCTAGCATTAGTGCAGTTCTAGCAATGGGGAAACCCCTAATTTAGACTGGTTCAGCATTTGCATCCGTCTGTCATTCGCATACAATCTGCTACCAGGGCTAGCACCAGCGTCCGAGCAGTGGTGGGAGCATGTCTGCAAAAGCTGTGTAGACACCACCTATGTTCCCCATGCTGTATGGAGCACTAACGTTGAATTTTCTTTATGAATGCCATTGTGGTTGTCCAAGTTCTCTCAGGCATCAATGGAATCTTGCAGTATAAACATGAGACGCTAGTCTATGGTAACTCTTGCACACATCCAGAAGGTTGCTCAGAGGCGCATGGTTCAAGGATCAGAAGGAAGCTTCCCCAAAGGCACTGGTTCTCCAGAGTTTCCGTCCTGCTGCCTACGTTGTAAGCTGGGTAAAACAGGGGCCCTTTCCGGGCTCTACACAGCACCCCATATCCCAGTGCTTGATTCTCACAATGTTGTGTTCTGTGAAGACACCAGGAGAGTCTTCAGGGAACATGGTTTGAGACTTGCTGCCCTAGGGTTGCAGAGACCTTGAGCCATTTGTAATGGTCCTCTAAGAGCAGTGAACTAAGATGTGGTGGGCTTATCCCATGGTCATGGCAGAGGAAAAACACTGGTGGGTCTTGAATTTCTTACTCTAGTCTACCTCTGTGTCACTCTCCTGTACCCAAATATTTGATTTTACAAGAGTAAAAAAAAAAATTTTTTTTAATCAACAGTCACTAGACTTGTAGGTGCTCCAGTATAAACAAAGACGTCCACACATGACATTTGGTTTTATGGCAACAATAACCCAGAAGACATTGAGTAAGAGAAAATGGAGCTTTAAAACAAAGCTGGGGGATAAAAACAGAACCTCAGATCCTTAAACAAGTATGTCTGCCTTTCAGCATGCTCAAATTCAAATTCTTGGCCCCCAAACCCATACTAACAGTTGTGGGTTTGGGTCCGGTCCAAAACTGGAGTGGGTATTTTTATTGGTTCCAGTTCAGAGGCAGCCAAAGTATTGCAAGACTCCAAAATGACAGAAATGAACTGCTGAGATTTGCCCCATTCAAGGTATGGATCTGAGCCCAAGACGTAGCCTTGATTCTGCCTCAGCCCTCATTGTAATCATCTTCCTCAGCACATCCCTACCCTGAATACAAGTAATATGATCTGAAACCAGTTGAGAAGTCTCTTAGTTTTTCTCTCCATCTTCCATGCACCAGAACTTCTCCTCCCAGCCTCACGCAACAAAAAAAATATCAGGCCAGATCCTCAGCTGGTGGAAATGGAGCTATGGAGATCTACATCATTTGAGGATCTGGACCAACATCTTGTGCAAAAAGGAATCAAACAGATGAATCCATTATTGGTTTCATGCCTGAGTAAAATGACAAAACCATTAGGGAAACAAAATTTAAAAAGAGGCAAGTACAATTTGTTACCAGGTGCAGAATACAGACTTGGCCATCACAGCAATGCATTTTGATATTTCCCAGCATGAATCAAAGGCTTGAAATTCTGCCTGACATGTCTTCTTATGTCACTAACTCTTTTGTCTTAAGGTGACTCATCAACTTGTTTTCCCACTGTATTAATAAGCTCTTAACAATGTGTGTCACTTCTTTTCTTTAACATTTCCTCTTTACTGTTTCCTCCCTTGGCGCTCTCCTTTGTTCAGAGAAGCAACAGACAACTCACCCACTATGGATGAGTCTCAGTCTCCAACTCACCAAAGTACTGATGAATAGAGGTATAGTAAGGGAATGTTTTGTTCTTTCATCCTTCTTCCCTTTAACGTGTGCTCTGCAAATGATTTTTGACTCCCCAGTATCCATAAGGAGCGGACGTTTGGGTTGTGTGGACATTTGGATAGTGACAGCAAGGCTTTGCTCAGCTCCTGGAAGAGCAAGTTGGAAGCATTTGCAAGCTTTGGCCTATGTGGGTGGCCCTTTCAGCAAGTCTGTAGCTCTTAGTTTTCCCTATGAAGGTAGACTTCACGCCAGTTGGGATGGGAATGCAAGTGGATAAGCACGGCTAGCCAAGGGTAGCAAGGGAAGCCCCTTTGCTCGAGTCATTTCAAAGCAGTCTGGACAAAGTGCTGGGGGATGTTTCTGTGGAGATGAAGGGTGGCTTAAGTCTCAGGAGACCTAGGTTCAATTCCCGACTCAGCCACAGGCTTCCTATGCAGTCTTAGGCCAGTCATTGTAATCTGCCCTGTGCTTCCATTCCTCATATGTAAAATGGGGATAATTCTGCCCTAGCTCACAGGAGTGCTATGAAGATAAAATCTAAAAGGTTTTGTAACAAACTGATAAATTAAACACTAATAAGTCATGAGGACCAGATGGTATTCAGCCCAGAGTTCTGAAGGAACTCAAATGTGAAATTGCAGAACTACTAACTGTGGTATGTAACCTATCATTTAAATCAGCCTCTGTACCAGATGATTGGAGGATAGCTAATGTGACACCAATTTTTTAAAAAGGCTCCAGAGGTGATCCTGGCAATTACAGGCCAGTAAGCCTAACTTCAGTACCAGGCAAACTGGTTGAAACTATAGTAAAGAACCGAATTATCGGACACATAGGCTAATGTGATTTGTTGTGGAAGAGTCACCATGGTTTTTGTAAAGAGAAATCATGCCTCACCAATCTACTAGAATTCTTTGAGGGGGTCCACAGGCATGTGGACAAGGGGGATCCAGTGGATACAGTGTACTTAGATTTTCAGAAAGCCTCTGACAAGGTCCCTCACCAAAGGCTCTTAAGCAAAGTAAGTTGTCATGGGGTAAGCTCTCATGGACTGGTTAACCATTAAAAGATAGGAAACAGAGGGTAGGCATAAATGGTCAGTTTTCAGAATGGAGAGAAATAAATAGTGGTGTCCCCCAGGGGTCTGAAGTGGGACCAGTGCTGTTCAACATAGTCAGAAATTATCTTGAAAAGGGGGTAAACAGTGAGGTGGCAAATTTTGCAGATGATACAAAACTACTCAAGATAGTTAAGACCAAAGCAGGCTGCGAAGAGTTACAAAGGGATCTCACAAAACTGGGTGACTAGGCAACAAAATGACAGATGAAATTCAATGTTGATAAATGCAAACTAATGCACATCCCAACTATAAATATAAAATCATGTGGTCTAAATTAGCTGCTATCACTCAAGAAAGAAATTTTGGAGCCATTGTGAATAGTTCTCAGAAAATAGCCACTCAATGTGCAGCGGCAGTCAAAAAAGCTAACAGAATGTTGGGAATCATTTAGAAAGGGAAAGATAATAAGACAGAAAATATCATATTGCCTCTATATAAATCCATGGTATGCCCACATCTTGAATACTGCGTGTAGATATGGTTATCCGATCTCAAAAAAAATATATTGGACTTGGAAAAGGTTCAGAAAAGGGCAACAAAAATGTTTAGGGGTTCGGAACAACTTTCATATGAGGAGAGATTAATAAAACTGGGACTTTTCGGCTTGGAAGAGAGACGACTAAGGGGGGATATGATAGAGATCTATAAAATCATGACTGATTTGGAGAAAGTAAATAAGGAAGGGTTATTTACTCCTTTTCATAACACAAGAACTAAGAGTTACCAAATGAAATTAATAGGCAGCAGGTTTAAAACAAACAAAAGGAAGTATTTCTTCACACAATGCACAGTCAAACTGTGGAACTCTTTGCCAGAGGCTGTTGTGAAGGCCAAAACTAACAGGGTTCAAAAAAGAACTGGGTAAGTTCATGGAGGATAGGTCCATCAATGGCTATTAGCCAGGATGGGCAGCGATGGTGTCCCTAGCCTCTGTTTGTCAGAAGCTGGGAATGGGCAACAGGGAACTTAGCAAGGCAATGAACTATTTATGCCGTCAGTACGCCAGCAACAGTTTCCTTGTCTGCTGTAGACGTGCCCCAAATATAAGGTATTCGCTAACTGAACAGGAACACACTATGAAGCTTTTGAAAGTCAGTGTGACAGGGCAATCCCAGTGTGTCACCATGAGACCTTTACATTGTGAGGTGGTGGTGGCATTATGTCAGCATGTTGTGATGCATCATTCATCAACTGTGTAACATCACAACACCGAGATGCCACAGCATCATGCTCCATCAGACCTTCCTCCGGTCACCAAAAAGCCATTGTCATCACACAACAACGTTAATGTCTCTGATCCTATATGCTAGCGTGAGCCTCTTCTTCATGAAGTCGCTGATGGAAAAAAGCCATCAGGAGGTCTGGCCACAAGTTTCCTGGCCTATCTTGTTCAAATGATTTCCAAGGTCCACTTGTCCTAGTCAGAGATTCAGCCCTGACAAAGGTTTTCACATTTCGGTAGCTATACTTGAGAGGTGCTGCAGGGAAGCACTGAGATGACAGCACGGGTCCTTCCACTCCCCTTCAAGTCAGTCACTTAAAAGAAGCAAGGTTTTATTCCCCCATCTCAATGGCCAAGCGCACAATCCCCCAACTCTGGCCCCTAGGCAGAGGGGAGAAAAGCACCCTACAGAGAATCACTCCAAGGGAAAAACCTCCTACTTATGAGGGATGAGATGTCAGTGGCTGCTGCAAGAATGTGAGAGAGAACCAGTGCACATATAAAGCTGCATGTGTATATACAGATGAGCAAATATACCCACACTTTATGCTCTGGTAGAGAGGGTTCTCCCTCTAGCCCAGGAGTTCTCAGACTTCTATACTGGTGACCCCTTTCACACAGCAAGCCTCTGAGTGCAACCCCCCTTATAAATTAAAAACATGTTTTATATATTTAACACCATTATAAATGCTGGAGGCAAGCGGGGTGGAGGCTGACATCTGGTGACCCCCCATGTAGTAACCTCACGACCTCCTGAGGGGTCCCAACCCCCAGTTCGAGAACCCCTGCTCTAGCCACTCATCCACCATCTCATTTAGGGACGAATGCATGTAGAAACAAGTATTGGTGCATGTACTTTTGCACTAGACATGACCCCTGTCCTTTCAGCCATCAGTCATATGAAAAGCGCCCATGAGAACAGATGCTACTGACTAGAGGCTTCACTTTACCTCTAAATGGGGACAATGAGACAGATATACAATTCTGTGCATTCCTTTGTGAGGAGGGGCCAGGAAATGCCATTTGAACTCAGTTTTGTCCAGAGAAATTAGCTTAACTGGCATGGAGAGATCTGAGCGAGAACTGTTCACCCAGTACTGCTTCCGCAGAGGTAAGCTGTTCTGGAGAGGACTACTGGGTGGCTCCTTCTTGCTGAATCGGCCCCAGCTGCCAGGTCCATGATTGTCTGCAGAACCAACACCAACCCAAAGTGCCAATGAACATGCTGCATTTTCTTTCCTTTCCCATTCTTGTCACATGGTGGTGTGTCTGTGGTTGAATTTTTGCATGAACTCTTGCGGCAGCATTCATTCTAATGGCAGTCTCCTTTCTTCTGTAGGAGCTACAACGATAGCTGTTTCCTGGATTCTCCCCTCTATCCAGAACTAGCAGATGTCCAGTGGTATGGACAGGAAAAAGCCAAGCCTGGGACTCTAGTGTGAACCCCTGACCTCAATCTGATCACATCAATGCCATTCGGAGATCACCTCACTGCCTCTCATTTGCCTTACCCAGATGCACTGTCGCCCGGCACCAGCTTCAACGCTAAGCACTTTTCTCGAAATGCGATTCAAGACGCCATTACAGATACTAGCCCCAGAATGCATCCGCAACCAGCAACGGATAGCAGTGTTTCAAACCAGATTGCCACAGACTGACATACAACTCCTATAGCCCAAAGGGCCCGGGGTGGGGACAACATATATGAATAACTATGTTAGCAGCCAGATGGCAGGGTTTTTTTCTTTGAAAGCCTTTCAAGGTATAAATACAATCTTATAGGTCTATGGCATGGGAAAATAGTAAGATTTCTACAACTTGCAGTCTGAAGCCAACAGAACATTAGTTAAGGGGGCGAGAAACAGTGGTTGTGAAATATATTCCTTACTCCTGAAGTATTTATTTGGAGTAAAGAAAAGCTCCTCTTGCTTCAGAGATGTGTCAGAATATCGCAATCAGTTCAGTGCTGCCAAGATCACAGAATTACTACGAGACGAGAGCATGGGCAGCGTCTCTGTAGATGTGCCCATTTCCAGAGATGACAGCCTACAGTTTGGAAACTGTTTTTACTTGCTTCCTCACTTTAAGCCCTTCCAAAAAATAAAACAACAACCACCCATTGGGATGAAGACACACCAGAGCTCTGGGCTGGGATCGTAAAATCAATCTCGAAAAGCTGCTGTTTAAACTGGACAGACACAAAGGTTTACAAGGGTATTATCTAAAAAAGAGGCAAGTACTGCTACTCTTAGCATCTGTGGCCGGCACAGGCTAACCACCAATACATACAGTTTTTGTTTGGGGTTTTTTGTAACGCTTATGATAAATTAAGGTGAAAATTGCCAAAAGCCGTTCTATGAATAGAAATAACCAATAAAGGATATCCTATTTATGCACAAAGTGTTTAACATGAAATCAAAGGGAAGCACATTACAAGCTAATGGACGTGGTAAAGCCACATTAGCATAACGGTTCCGATTATTACGCTTTTGGTAAGTGCCAGTGTAGCAAAGGGCTCATCACCAAAGTATTGGTATCCAAGGGACCCCACTATGTTATAAAGTGGAAGGGTTCAGTAGTGCTCTCTACTAACCAGCAGACTAGGCAAATTTTCAGATTGCAAGAAGGGACCATAATAAAAGCTAATTAATTAGTAACCTTGATGCACTCGACACAGCCTCTCGTTGTCTACGGATACCAAAAGGAAACCTAGGAGAGAGTCATGACGGGAGCCGCAAGTTTACATGTACTTTGGAGTTATGCTTTACACATGTCAAGCCATCAAACGGCAAAAGGCCTCAAAGACACTTTTGTACTGAACTAGTGCACAAGCTAGGTGGGGGTTGAAGCTGGCACATCTCGTCTTCGCTATGGTGCTTCGCTGTTTTTATTGCCACTAGATGGGGTGGGGTTCTCGCCCCATTTGTGCATGCGGATGACGATTTCCTATGGGAAAGGCAATTAAAGAAATGGCTGGCGGGGGTTACTTTGTGAAAAGCAGAAACTGATGTTAGCTTTAGTTTAAAGAAATCAAGCGTGCTTGCGTGCGTGCGTGTGTGTGTGTGTGTGTGTGTGTGTTCAAAGAATAATGCTAGTCTACCAGACGCGGAGGGCAGGAAATTTAAAACTAAACTTGAGGGCTGCCACACCTTTTTCTTGTAATAGTGTCACTGGGAAACTGTTTTACCAGAAGCTTTCAAGAGCACAGATTGCCCATAACGAGGCTTGGAAAGATTAGGAGTAGGGGGAGTGGTTAAAAATGAATGTTAGCAGTTACTGTGAGTGCTTTTTCCTACATCGTTTATACATGTATTGACTTGTTTTAATATTCTGCACTTATCTGCTACCATGCAGTCTCCCTATACTCCTGTGAGGCACTGTAGGAGCTGTGGCTGGGGGCAAGTGAGGCCCAGGGCGGTTATCTGACTTGCCCGAGAGCATGTAGGAAGAAATAGAACTCAGATCTAACTTCTGTGCCGTTTGCTATAAAAATTACCTCTCTATAGAGCTGGCAAATTTTTGCACTTGCAGGAAATTTAAATTTAAAACACTAAAGCCTCTGTTTGCCAGCAGCTGAGGATGGGCGACGGGATGGATCACTTGATGATTACATGGTCTGTTCATTCCCTCTGAGGCACCTGACATTGGCTACCGTCAGAAGACAGGATACTGAGCTAGTTGGACCTTTGGTCTGACCCAGTATGGCCGTTCTTATGTACATTCCAAACCTGATGTCTATGGAAGTCAAGAATCATTAGATATTTAGAAATAAAAAACATAGTTGACAATAATCATCTATCTTGCTAACCAAGCACTAGGCGGATCTGACAACCAGGAGAGTGCACCTGTTCATCTAAAAGTGCAATATACCACGTGTGTTTAATTTTCCCTCGCTCTAAATATGAATGACTAATGAGGGAATTGCTCTTATTGCCCCACTTCTGTTTTTGGATGGAGAGAAGACATCATTGATTAATAGCCATTGCTGATTAAACGCTAATCCTTCCAAGTCTAACTACACCTCTACCTCGATATAACGCTGTCCTCGGGAGCCAAAAAATCTTACCGCGTTATAGGTGAAACCGCGTTATATTGAACTTGCTTTGATCCACCAGAGTGCGCAGCCCTGCCCCCCCGGAGCGCTGCTTTACTGTGTTATATCTGAATTCGTGTTATATCGGGTCGTGTTATATTGAGGTAGAGGTGTATAAACAGAGGGCCCAGGTTAATCACCAGGCAGGAATTAGCCCAAGAAGTTCAGGGGCTTTGAGCAACTGTCTATATTTTCATTTCCCTAGTAAATAATTTTTCTGTGTAGCCTTTTTTATTTAAAAGGATTCAAGCCCAGCAGCACAACAGGGACTCTGGACACTACTGTAATACAAATTGCTAATCAAAATTAATTGCTCCAGAATCAGAGCAGGCCTGCAGTTTTGCAGAGGGCAAGGGGGTGGCAGCCCTGAAGTTCATGATGGTGTAAGTCACATTGCAAACAATTTGGTCAGCCTGCCTTGCCAACAGGCTTGAGGCGAGAAAAATCTTTTGAGAAATGGATTGGGTTTTGCGTTGTGGTCTGCTTTTCTGGTTTGCAATCAAGGCACACGTGAGCCAGTCTGGTAGTAAAGACATTAAGTAAAACAGGTTTTACTGTTTAGCTCAATTCAATTATACACAAATGTACATACAATGTTAATCAAATTAGATTAACATGGTTAAGTATAACATGGAGGGGTAAAACAGAACTGTTATATACGAGCACTTGACTACCAACTTACCAGCCTTTTTCTTTTTCTTTTTTAATAAAGGCCCTTTTCGGATATAAAGCCACTGTTGCATTCTTAGTCTCTATGTATGAAACTCCCTTGGTTTAGCCAGAAGCCTGGTGTATGCATACATCAGGCCATATTGCGAGGCAGGGTTTATTTTTAAATGATACTATATGCAGTCGAGTGTTGAAAATGTTGAAAAGGTCAAATTTGTTTTCCCTCTGTATTAGTTTTAGTTTTGGACATAGCAAACCCCATTCAGGTGCTATCAGATGACCAGTTACTGCTTAGTTAACTAGATGTAAAGTTTTACATATATATTAATGTCAATAGTTTTATTACAAGTCGTGTAAAATGGACTCTCTAGTTTAAAAAAGAAAAAAATTAGGTCTCTCTGAAACTGACTTTAGAGCATGTAAAATGATTTTACTGGATTCTGTTCACCTGTAATCAGGGGGAAAATATGTATGTTGTAGAAAAAGTTGCAGAATTTAAAAAAAAAAATCTGCTTTTAATTTATTCTTTTTGTATTAAGAATTTGTATAGTTACCTTTACATTTTGCAAAACAGTGTTGTCAACACTTCCTTATTAAAGCATTTTCAAAATGAAATGTTGCAGCAGCTCTTTGAGATATTAAACAGGGTTGAACAACACTCTCCTCTCTGGGTACGTTCATTGTCTGCCTATAGCCATAGCAGAAGCCTGTAGACCCCGTGGCTGAGATTTTTGAAAGTAACCTGTGATTTTATGTGCCCACCTTGAGACCTTTAATGGGAGAGTGCTTGGAAAACTCAGCTTGTAGTTTTGCCCAATATCTGCAGCCTCTTGTCGTAAAAGGAAGGACAATGTAAGTGTCACTATGGGGCTATCTTGGGTAGTGGGAAATTACATTGCTCGTTTTAATGAAAAAAGAACAGGAGTACTTGTGGCACCTTAGAGACTAACAAATTTATTAGAGCATAAGCTAAATTTCTAATAAATTTGTTAGTCTCTAAGGTGCCACAAGTACTCCTGTTCTTTTTGCGGATACAGACTAACACGGCTGCTACTCTGAAACCTGTCATTTTAATGAACTCACCTAGAACCCGGTGGCAACAATAGTCCATTCTTAATACATAAAAATAATCGAACCAATGGGGCCTCTACGATGGTGCACGGGCATTATCTGGTTCCCAGTGAAGAAGGGGTTGTTAACTTCAGCTGTTTCCCTCCCCTCAGGTACTCGGGGAGGACTATGAATTGGGTGCTTGCTAGTCAGAGGAAACGGCCTGTAGGAGGCTCCTCGCCCAAGGGCAGAGGGGCTGGACTGCATGCCAGCTTGGTAGAGTTTTCTGTTATCCTTTTATGCCCAGGTTAACGTACTCTGATTTGGGGTTAAACCCATCGTCCCTGGAAGAAACACCCCACACTGCCTATGCCTGGGGGTGGACGGGAGTTCTGCTGAGTCACTGCAACTTAGAACCTTTCAGTGGCAGAGTCCCCCTTGATGGGGGATGGGGCACTCGTTGCAGAGGGGCATAGGCCCAGTTTAGGGGCTGTCTGGCTCTGCACTGTCTTGGAAATTGCCAAGCAAGCACTACAAGTACCAACAATCTTCACCAGCTCCCAGACAAGATCTAACATGATTGCAAGATCCTCTAGGCAGAGACCTCCTCTCTCTGCATTTCTGTGAGGGGCCACGCACACCTCTGGCCCTGTATAAATATTAAATAAAACACCCGGAAGTAGCAGTGCCTGGCTCAGCTTTATGGGTGTCCTCTGGGCCATGACCTTGCAGCTGCTCTCCTTATGGAAATCGTATGGCCACCCCGCCCCCGCAAACACCTGCTGCACCAGGAACGACATCACATGCGCCTTTAAATATTTTAAGGCGCCAATAAAGAAGCCTTACTACTGGCAACTAGTGACGCCCACCGCAATGTGGGAAAGACCCACCAGGAACGCCGTGGAAGAGTCTGTCACATTGACAATTGTTAGGCGTTTCTGTGATGGGGAAAACACAGCTCTGCTCACAGCTCGTAAGTCCAGACCAGCACTTGGGATAGGGCTGGTATAAAGTAAGCTGCCCACTCACACCCTGCAGGCCAAATCCAAGTACGAATGAGTAACCGTTGCAATGCCTGCCTCTTGTACCTAGACTCCCCCTCTCTGAGCAATGATAAGGGCGTCTTCCCTGATGGTTCCTTTTGTCTCTTTCACCCACTCCAAGTGTTTTTTTCACCTCTCCATCCACCAGGAATAGCCTCCCAGGGAATAGATGCCATGTCCCTTACCTTTCAACAGACACCCTATGGTGTGTGGGCTGTGTACACAGCACACGGGCTTGCTAGGCGTGTTAGTCCGAAGGGACCCTGTGTCTTGTAGCCGCTCTGACTACAGCGTGCAAGCTATTTGGGGCAGGGACCAGTTTCTTGTTTTCCACAGCTCAGCCTCTGACCAGCAGAAACTGGAGCCAGTGCCTGCTACGTGCACCAGCACTGTGCTGGCCGTACTGAGTCGTAAGCTGTATGACTTTACCCTTCACCCAGGGGGCTGGGTCAGAAGGCTTTTTATAGCCAGATTTGAGATAAGCATCTTTGTAGCCATAAGACTTAGCACCACTAGCAGCATTCAGCCATGGTAGGAAAGTTTTATTAGCCCATTTTGCAGATAGGAAAACTGAGCCAGCAGTCAAATCATTTGCATTAAAGTAGCTCAGCACATAAGCTGGCGCCGAATGCAGCTACTGGGGAGCTGCTCTGTACAGGGCTTGTTGCCACAGCCTCTGCCCACAGTTAGGGGTTGGCTAAACGTCATGTGGTAAAGTCTTCTGCTATCCCCCGGCCAGTGGGTTTTCTGGGGTGCAGCTCTAGCCCTATGAGAGCCTGAATATGGTGCACTCTTTGGCGTA
Source organism: Malaclemys terrapin pileata (assembly GCF_027887155.1). Lineage (NCBI taxonomy): Eukaryota > Metazoa > Chordata > Testudines > Emydidae > Malaclemys > Malaclemys terrapin. The sequence goes on along the minus strand of NC_071505.1, from coordinate 15,682,023 downwards.
TTAATTTACCCTCTTAAACATCCGTCTAGCAGCGTAGGTCTAAAATTGGAATAACTTTAAATAGGTTTTTCAATAGCATGAAAAACAAAGTGCCTCAGCTCCCCATCTGTACAACACTTCCCTGCTCCACAGGGTGGGAACGTGAGCATGGTGTGAGGCTAAATGCACTAAACCCAGAGTCACTCAGGGTATGTCTACACTGCATTTTAAAAACCCACAACAGCAGCTTGGAGCCCAGGTCTACACAGTCTCTGGAGCTGGGGGTTGCACAACGGTGCAAAAAAATAGTTGCGTAGCTTTTCGGGCTCAGGCACTGAAGCCTGGCGAGTGGGAGTGGGTTCAGAGCCTGAGCGTCTACACAGCTGGTTTTAGCACCATTAGCATGAGCCTTGCAAGCCCAAGGCTGCAGACCTGGGCTCTGAGCCTCACTGCTGTAGGTTTTAAACCACAGTGGAGCATGTGACGTTGCACTCTATATGATTTTATGAAAATATGCTAATGAGTGTGAATATAATGTAACTGAAATATGCTTCAGGCAAACAGGCTCTTGCAAGGTATCATTACAACGCTTATCTACTGAGTGTGATCATCCTATTTGTATACATGTACCACTCTTGTAGCTGAAACTTAAAATGTAACTCTGAGGTCCTACTGTAGTTATGCAAAGTGTGGGCCATTAATGGTGGTTTGGAATTTTGATGGCTCCCATCAACGAGGACAATTGACTGTGGCTGGCTCCATTTGCTTGCAGGCCTTCCTGTGAGTCAGGCTGGGGAGGAATGAAGGCTTGAAGTCTTACAGTGACATGTGATCATATCATCTGAACTGGAAGCCATCTTTAACCTGGTGCTTCTCCATTTAGAAGGAGGGGTGGGAACCCAGAGAGGGACAAAAGATTCCCGCCTTGTGCCAAAGCTATATAAGGGAGTGGAACAGAACAAAGGAGGCTGCAATCATGAGACATCCCCTAGCTATGACCTAAGCTGGAACAAGGGCTGTACCGGGGAAAGGATTGTGCCTAGACTAGGAAGTTGTCCAGTCTGTGATAGAAGCTTATTGACACATCTTATTGAGGGTGAGATTTTAGCTGTATTCAGTTTTCTTACTGTACTAGGCTTAGACTTGCGTGTTTTATTTTATTTTGCTTGGTAATTCACTTTGTTCTGTCTGTTATTACTTAGAACCACTTAAATCCTATTTTTTGTTAATAAAATCACTTTTTACTTATTAACTCAGAGTATGTATTAATACCTGGGGGGACAAACAACTGTGCCTATCTCTCCATCAATGTTATAGAGGGCGAACAATTTATGAGTTTACCCTGTATACTCTTTATACAGGGTAAAACGGATTTATTTGGGGTTTGGACCCCATTGGGAGTTGGCATCTGAGCGTTGGCGACAGGAACACTGCTGAAGCTGTTTTCAGTGAAGCCTGAAGTTTTTAGGGGACGTGGTTCAGACCTGGGTCTGTGTTTGCAGCAGGCTAACGTGTCCGGCTCTAACCAGGCAGGGTACTGAAGTCCAAGCTGGCAGGGGAAACCGGCTCAGGGGTAGTCTCAGCACATCAGTTGGCAGTTCAAAGGGTTTTCTGTGATCCAACCCGTCACAAAGAGGTACCCTCAGATACCAGGGCAACAGGCACCATATAAAGTACCTTGGTGTTGTCAATGGCAATCATCTCACTACAGTCAAAAACCGATAGTGACCCATGCACTCTGAAAATAAACCTGCCTAGCTTGTCCTTCAACTTCCAGTCCCAGACTGTAGCTAGAGGAACAGTAACTTGAGAGAGGAAAGGGAACAGCCCACCATGATCACCCTCAATAAAGACAGCCGATTAGTCTCAGGAAGCCACACCTTAGCTATGTAAACAAACTAGGGGTTGTTCTGGTGGTGGCATAAAATGCTCCATTTAACCCTCCATCAGTTCATTGCCAATTTACAGTCTGCTTGCTTTGTGGGCTGCGGCTAAATGACATTTTGGTTTATTTTTCCTACATAATTGATGCACACGCCCTTGTTATAGAATACATTTATATCAGTAAATGTCACTCCTTGTTGATAGAGTTTGAGGTGAAAAGGGTATGATCATTCTAGCCTGATCTCTTGCATAACATATGTCATAGATATGAAGGAGCACAATTACTGTGCATTACTAAATAGGAGAGAGTCTAAGCCGGGGTGGGCAAACTTTTTGGCCCGAGGGCTACATCTAGGTGGAGAAATTGTATGCAGGGCCATGAATGCAGGCCTGGGGCAGGGGGTTGGGGTGCGGAAGGGATGGGGAATGGGACAGGGTGCAGTGTGCAGGAAGGGGCTCAGGGCAAGGGGTTGGGGTGCAGGTGGGATGAGGGGTGCAGCAGAGGGCTCAGGGCAGAGGGTTGGGGTGCAGCGGGGGCTCAAGGCAGGGGATTAGGGGGCTCAGGGCAGAGGATTGGGTTGCAGGGTGCAGGAGCGGTCCGGGATGCAGGCTCTGGCCTGGCGCCACTTACCTTGAGCAGCTCCGGGGTGGCAGCGGCGCAAAGGCAGGCTCCCTGCCTGCCCCGGCCCCGCGCCCCTCCTGGAAATGGCCAGCATGTCCGGCAGTGGCTCCTGGGGACAGTGGGGGGCAGGGGGCTCCGCTGTGCACTGCCCTTGCCTGCAGGTACCACTCCCAAAGCTCCCATTGGCCGTGGTTCCTCGTTCGTGGCCAATGGGAGCTGCGGAGGGGGGGGAGAGGGCACGAGAGAGTGCCTGCAGGCAAGGGCAGTGCACGGAGCCCTCTCTCCTCCTCACACCCAGGGGCCATAGAGCCATGGTGCCAGCCACTTCTGGGAGCAGTGTGGGGCCAGGGCAGGCAGGGAGCCTGCTTTAGCCCCGCTGCACCATGGGGCTCGCAATCCTGCGGGCCAGATTGAAAACCCTGACGGGCTGCAGTTTGCCCTTCTCTGGTCTATGCATACAAGCTTGAATTATATTAGGTCATGTTTTTGGAGCAGAAAGAACGATTCCAAAGATGGTGTTTAGTCTTAACAGGAAGTAGGAAGAGTTAAACAGAGCAACCTTTTCCCAACTTACTTTAGATCAGGGATCTCAAACTCAAATCACCACTAGTACATTGGCCCGAGGGCCACCTCACTGAAACCTTTTCATACAACAATATAAAAGTATAGTCAAAAATGAAAAAAAATGAAGAGTGACTTTTAATAGCATACTATGTTAATGAATTAACTTTTTAAAAACTATAATGCGAAAAGTCAATGCTAATTTTGACAGTCATTTCATTTTTGGCCACTTAGCTGGCAGCGTTTTGCATCGATCAGAGCATCAATATTAGGTTTGGTATCCTGAGACAAAACTAATCTCAGTGTTGCTTGCAAATGTTCATCAGTGAGCCTTTACCTTAACACAGATTTGTTCATCTTCATGGAAGAGAAAAACTGTTCACGTATACTTGTACTTCCAAACATTGCCATTAACCTTGCGGAAGCAGAGAATAACATGGGAAATCTTTCTTGTGAAAGAAACCGGTAGAATTCTGGAATTCCAACATCTGTATACTTCTGCTTCAAAATGGTACCACACTGAAGCTCCACTAACTCCATCTGCATTTCCTCTGCAACATTGTCAATTTCCACAGCAAAGGGTGTGGAAAAAAAGTTGAAAATGTGGTTCAAGTGCCCCGCCTATTCCCACCCCTTCCCCGCCCCCATTCCAACCCATTCCCCAAAGTCCCCACTCCAACTCCGCCCCCTCCCTGCCCCTATTCCAACCCCTTCCCCAAATCCCCACCCCGGCCCCGCCTCCTCCCCTGAGCATGCCACATTCCTGCTCCTCCCCCCGGAGCAAGCAAGCAGCTGTTTGGCGGGAAGAGCTGAGGGGGGCAAGGAGCGGGGAACACGGCACGCTCAGGGGAGAAGAAGGTGGAGGTAGGGCAGGTGGAGGAGGGGAGCTTGGCTGCCGGTGGGTGCAGAGCACCCACTAATTTTTCCCCGTGGGTGCTACAGCCCCAGAGCACCCACGGCGTCGGCGCCTATGGTGGGCCAAGGAAATAACTCAGCAGGCCGCATGTGTTTGAGACCCCTGCTTTAGATAGTAGCCAAAGTATGAAAAAGTGAAGTGTTGCCGGCTCTCACCATTTTTATCACACTATTTGGTGTTTTTTCTTGAGCCCCAGCTCCTGGTGGTAAGTGATTATATGAGCTGCTCAGCTTTCATTTAAAAAAGAAGGTTCCAGCCCTCATGGCTGCAGAGAAAAGCTTGATAATCTGAAGGCAAAAGACACTTTATTATTTTTGAAAATCTCCTGATTTTCTGGAGCCCAGCTCACAATATCTGAACACTTGGGGTTGCGGGACTGCATTACTTTGGTTATGCAGTAGTGTTAGTAAACGACCCTTCGATTTGGACTGATTCGATTTTAATCTCGGAATATCAATTACCCGTTCATTTATCCTTTGTATTCTGGTAGCAGGAAGAGGCCCCATTCAGAACTGGGAGCTGTAACAGGATATGCTCTGGTCCTTTAAGGGATGCTTGGCTCCAGTCCAGATTCAGGCATTCTCTGGGATGTGGCCCTGTGATCTGATGGAAGGTATAATCTGAACCATGTGACTGGGGGCTGGGACTATATAAGGCGAGAATCTCACTCAGCCTAGCGAGACTAAGGAGAAGGCAAGAGTTAGAGAGGGGTTCTGCCCCAGAGAGCAGGGGAAGCAAGCCAAGAGGGGCTATGGAAAAGAGCCTGTAAAGAGTCAGGAAAGCTTTAGGGAAGGGAAAGGTGCTCAAGGCCATGGAGTTGGGGAGGAGACTTAGGCTAGGTCTACACTACTCGCCTGAATCGGCAGGTAGAAATCGATCTCTCGGGGATTGAATTATCGCGTCTCGTGGGGACGCGACAATCGAATTATCGCGTCTCGTGGGGACGCGACAATCGAATTATCGCATCTCGTGGGGACGCGACAATCGATCCCCGAATCGACGCTCTTACTCCACCAGCGGAGGTGGGAGTAAGCACCGTCGATGGGGAGCCGCGGAGGTTGATTTTGCCGCCGTCCTCCCAGCAGGGTAAGTCGGCTCCGATAGGTCGAATTCAGCTACGCGAAGCGTAGCTGAATTTGCGTATCTTAAATCGACCCCCCCTGTAGTGAAGGCCTGCCCTCAGAGACAGCCAAGACAGAGGACCTGGGAAGGAAGCTGCTCAGAGGTGACAGCTGTAACCAGGGTGGAATGAAGGATTAATTAGCAATTCTAGGTCAGAAAGACTACTGAGGCTAGGAAGGGCTGAAGGACATTTCTGCGCTTGGACTCGGAGAGCCAGGGCCAGCTCTAGGTTTTTTGCCGCCCCAAGCAAAAAAATTTTTGGCTGCCCCCCACCCCAGCCCTGGGCTCTCCCTCCCCCGCACCTCCTGTCGCCCCAGCCCTGGGCTCACCCCCCCCCCCCGTGACCTCCTCGTTCACCACAGCAACCGCCATTTACACTTGCAGTGGGGATCAAACCGTTTCTCCTATTTTTATTTCACTTCAGTAAAAATCTCACCCACCCGTTCCCCGAAACCCCATTTTTAGTGCTCCAAATGCACATGGAAGGCATAGGGACTAACCCTCAAACCTTGTCCCCGGAAAGGGATGGGGATCTAGTAAAGAGGGTTCAGGCAGAGGAGCGGGTGTGGGGGTACTTGGGGGCTCTACATTGGCAGAGAAGCGGGGTGTGATGTACTCGTGGAGGAGGGTGGAGGAGGAGAGGGGGTATCAGGAGGGTTGCTGGAGAAGAGGTGCAGGGGAAGGGGGAGGTGTGGGAGAAGAGGGCTGGGGGAGGGTACAAGGGGAGAGGTGCGGGTGAAGGGAGAGTACAAGGGGAAGGGGTTCGGCGAAGGAAAGATGGGGGGAGGTACAAGTGAAGAGGCTGCGAGCGGGATGGGGGGTGCAAGGTCTGAGAGGGGCAGGCACTGACAGCTGCTTCCCCAGCCCCTTGCAGGCAGAGCCAAGAGGACGGACACTGACCCCCAGGTGCTCGAGCCGCGGGGGTCCCCCGGCGGGGCAGTATCCCCCGCTCGGAGCCGGGCTCTGCCTCTCCCCGCCCCTGGTGCTGTGGGGGCCCGGGGCAAGCAGCACGGGGTTGAGGCGGGGGAGGTGCACGGCGGGCTGGGACCAGGGGCAGGAGGGGGCAGCTCCCTGGCAGCTCGGGCTGCCCAGCCACTTGCCCATCATCCCTCCTCCCTCCCTGCATCCCGGGCCCCGCTTCCCTCCCTCACCGGCTCCTCACACCCCGGGAGCCCCTCTCGCTGCCGCAGCCTGGGCTCGACTCCAGGGGACGATGCTCTGGCTCTCCAGCGGCAGGACTTTGGCCAGGGCCGCCTCCCAGCTTTTTGCTGCCCCAAGCAAAAAAAAAATAAAAAAATAAAAGGGGGGCCGGAGTGCCACTCCTTGGAAAGTGCCGCCCCAAGCACATGCTTGGAGCACTGATGCCTAGAGCTGGCCCTGCGGAGAGCCAAGCTACCCGGAAAACCAGTAGGAAAACAGAGGTATGAATTACCCAACTGGCAGGGGGCATCTTCAGAGCAGAGTGAAAACTGAGGCAGAGACGCGTGACCTGCTCCTGGAAACTGCTCCTGTGCAGGTGGCCGTCCATACCCAGTAACAGATGCCCCTGCCCCTATGCCCTTAGTTGTTTCTCTTACCACCCAAAAGCACTGCATAGATCTCTGTCCCTAGAGAGGGAAAGTCACCTATGGTCCTGGTGGAGGTTTGCGGTTGGTGTTATGAATCTCATCTCGTCATTAGCTCTGCTGCTCCTCAAGACCACAGTCATTGGTATGAAAATACCCTGGCTACATTAAAGGCCCCATGCTGCAACCCTTAAGCCCACAATTAACAGATTGTCTTAAGTGGGAGCATTCATACCCAGGTTTCGTGGGCTACACTTTATATACATTATGGTAGTGCTCGGAAGGCTCAAACCGAATGAGAACCCCCGTGTGCTAGGCACTGGACAAACACAGTGAGAGTGTCACTGCCATGAAGAGTTCATTAAATCAAGAGGCAGGACTGACCGACAGTAGACGAGGAACTGAGGCATAGAGATTAAGTGATCTGCCTAAAGTACAAGACGCCTAGTAGCAGAGTCAGGATTTGAACCCAGATCTGAGCTCCAGTCTAGAGCTTTCGCTACAAGACCATCTTTCTTCTCTAAGGCTACAGGATGAAGGCCTCCTCTGAGTAAGACAGTTTCCTGCTAATGCAAAAACGGTCAAAAAGATCTTAGAAATATACAAGCATCTGGTGAAATCCAGAGGAAAACCCCAGACCTCTAACTCCGAACATAGTGTGTCCTTCCAACCTGTAGAACAGCTTAACAGCTGCTGATTCTTGTTGGCTACATCCACCCTCTCAAACTATTTAACCTGGATTTTTTTTTTTTTTTCAGAGATACACTGTTAACTATTTCAACACAGTCTGGAAGCTGTGATTTGGGCTAGTCCGGCTGCGAGGAGCCGCAAATCTGTGATAAAAGCAGTTGCCATAACAGCGTTCCCATAGTGACACTCCAGGGACTGAAGCTGGCTCGCACACTCGGGACAGCTGGAAGCTCTTACATAAAAATGCCGTGAGAAAGTATTTTTCAGTTTCTAGGCTCTCAATACGGTGCCATTCCATAAACTGCAAGGGACTCAAGTTATTCTGTCACGGGATCCGTTTGACTGGGAGGGCCATATTTTTGGGGCTGTCAGCAAGGAGACATTGCTTAAATTACATTCCTGCTGAAATCAGATTAGACTAAAGCAACATTCACATACAAAACCCAGGTCCCTCCAGGAGGAACATCCCCATTTAAACTATTAGCCGCTGCAACATTAAAACAATCCTGGTAATGCCTGAATGGGACGGGAGAGCTAGCTAATGGTGTTCTAAATCCCTAAGGGAATCTGGTTCCCACTAATGCAAATATCATCATTCTGCCTTAAATCATTCCAGGGCTATTTACTTACTGTACCTTTCCAGGCAAAGTACAGTTCTTTTCAGTCAGGGACTGTAATGTTCCTACATTATTTAGAGAGTTCAAAACTAAGGTCAAGCTAAAGAGGTAGGAACAGATCAACAAACCATTTGGGAGGATAAAGTTGTGGTGTTATAAATATTTCCTGTTGCACTAAACCCTCTCCAGGGGCTGTGTGTGTGTGTGTACGTACAAAACCCACCGGGCTCGGTTATTAACCAGGCTTCCTAGTGTGCTCTCTTGACAACTGCCCAACTCCTCCCCACAAAACCCAGTCTGTTCTCTAAAGCCCTTTCCCTACGCTCTTTTCACTGGCTCTTGCTTTTATTGCTTTTAAACCCTCCAAGCTCTCTGTGTTTTCTCTTGGGTTCCCATATTTCAACTGAAGAATTACTCTGACCAAAGAGGCACTTAAAACTCCAGAGACTACAGAAGGGCCAGGAGATTCCTCCAGAGGCTCTGCTAAGTTTTCCGAAAGCAGAACTAGATACAAAGGACCAGTGCCTCACAGCACAATGAATTTGGAGGAAAAAACTGTTTTCTTACACCACATTTCCCTTGCCCCCTTCACAGTGAGGATCAGGACTCAAATAAGCACCAACCTGCTAAATGAAACTCAGTCGTATTTCAAGAGTTTGTAGGGATGGATTCTGAATGATTCAGATTCTTAGCACCATGGCGTCTGAGCACGTACAAGTCCACATCATAAAAATGTCACTGTTCAGAAGATCTGATGGCTGATGGGACTGGTAATGGGGCAAAAAGCCTCTCTCATTGCTAAAATCAGTTTGAACCCAGCCCAGGTCAGCAGCGACTAAAAGCTGTCACCACGTCAAGGCTTTCTGGTGGCCTGTGTTGTGTGGGAGTGATCTAACTCCAGTTCCTACTGGGACAATTGTCCTTTACCACAAAAACCGCTCCCATCACTGTCAGTAATCAGCATCCTCTGCAGAGAGGTCAAGGATTTAAATAAGCAAGAAAAGCGAGCGACCCTCCAAACCCTGGAAATGTCTCTCCAGGACAGGGCTAAGGCACATTGGAAGGACAGCCTGGCTGCTGAGCATGGAGGAATCACTACTGCTTTGACTTCAACAAGCATTCAATATTCCACTGTCTCTGTAGTACAGGTAAATGAGGGAGCATCATTCCCACTCCTCCCTACTCAGGGTGCATGATAGCAAAGCTCGGCGCCTGCTTGAAATACTGTACCTGGCCATGGGAGGTCTTGTTTCCACCACTAATTATTCTAACGGCAATGTCCAGCAGGCTGCAATCTTCTCCAGATGTGTAAAACAGAACTTGAAAACCTAAAGAGCCCAAAGATTCCTTACTCCAAGCTCACAAGGTTCATATTAAAAGCTCCATAACAGAAAAACCAAACCAAAACAAACAGATCCATTCAAGATCAAAAACTTTTACCAGTTTGGCTGTACTTTTCAGCTGAGAAATATATGTGTCTTTTTTCTGATAAATACCACATGAAAGATTAGACACTGAAATGTTCATATTTACAGAAATAATTAGAATTCGGTTTCAACGGTTTCCTTCTAATCATCTGCCCATGCCAACCTCAATTGGAAAGAGTCCAATAAAAGCAACAGATGACCGTGACCTAAGCTTTTGAGCTGTGGGAAAAGAAATAATGTTTGGTCCCTATGATTTCCAGAATAATTAAAATAAAGACCACCCCACCCATTCCCCCCCAAAAAATACCAAATGGGTTCAGGATCTGTTGAGTGTAATGTACACAGTGCTTAAAAGAAATGTAAATAGATGTGGTTTGTAGAAAGCTCTAGACAAAGCCCTTGGCTTTATGCTATTGCTCCAGGCCCAACCCAAGTTTCTGGTTGATTTCAAGCAAAGTCTGGGCTGTTCTCTCCTCTCTCTCTGGGTCTTGGAGAGCAGAAAATGATTTACGCCGTGGGCAGCCGAGGGACTCACAAGGCATTGTACTCCACACATTTGGATGGGTCTGTTGGGAAGTGTTTCTGGCAAATGGTCATGAGCCTCTTCAACCCCTAGAAAGTCAAGAAAACAAGGAAAGGTCTGTAATAAACCAGCAGCAATCAAACCAACTTAACTATTTCCTGGTCAATTCTGAGTGTAGGGCACAGAAGCGACCCACACCAGTGTGACCAGGTTTTTCAAAAAGTTAGGCATCTTCCAGGAGAGACACGTCTCTTGGACAGGATAATTGCAGGGAAAGGATTTGCTGAATGCTCCAAACAGCAGAGGGAATAGTGGGGCATAATTTATTAATTTAGTCCACTGTTCAAACAGATTCATGGGACAACAAATATCACTAGCTCTTTAGACCTTAGGAAAGTGGTTACCTCCTCCAGGAGAGGAAACTGGCACTATCAGGTTAACTGTGATGATTACTTTCACCATTTATACTTTTTGCTTCTTATATTAAACTCAGGTTTAAAATTAAAAGACTGAAGAAGAGCTCTGTGTAAGCTCGAAAGCGTATCTCTCTCACACCAACAGAAGTTGGTCCAATAAAAGATATTGCCTCACCCACCTTGTCTCTCTCTTTTCCTGGGTACACTACTACTGCCTAAGCTATCGGACAGTATCCTAAAAAAATCCCTCGTGAACAGCACACAGAGTGAAGAGTAAAGTGACCCCAGCGTCGGCTGTGGCATGCTAGGCTGTGATCTAGCAATGGCAAGGTACCACTAGCTGGCAGGTGTGACACATGCCTGCCATAAATTCTGCAACCTCTGCTGCTTTAGATTGGAACGTGACCTCTAGCTGACAGGAGACATGACTTGGCAGAAGGTCTAGCCCCAGCACTGTAGGAGCTGGGGTAAGTGACATTTCTGGAAATGGCCTGGCGCTGTCCATTATCACAAGGGTTTCTGGCTTTCGGGGTTCATTAATTTAATTGGGAAGGGGGGGATTTTTAGTAATTTTTGAGTTTTATGTAGATGTCCAAAAATGTTTCTGGGCTCTCTTTTTAGATACTGTAATGTATATTACATACATTACTCATTACAGTAGTAAATACTATAATGAGGAAACTCTTTGTAACGTTCCCAAGTACAGGGGTTCTCAACCTTTTTCTTTCCAAGCCCCCCCCCCCCCCCCCCCGCAACATGCTATAAAAATTCCATGGCCCACCTGTGTCACAGTAACTGATTTTCTGCATATAAAAGCCAGGGCCGGCATTAGGGGATAGCAAGCAGGGAAACTGCCTGGGGCCCCATGCCACAAGCCCCAACACAAAGCTACATTGCTCAGGCTTCAGGGTGGCAGGGCTCAGGGCCCTGGGCTTCAGCCCCATGAGCGGGGGCTTCGGTTTTCTACCCTGGGCCCCAGTGAGGCCCTGCTTGGTGGCCCCCTGAAACCTGATCACGGGCCCCCAAGGGGCCCTGGACTGCTGGTTGAGAACCACTGCACTTTAATGTAGTACAGCTTCGAACAGCACTAGGTTAAAGTGCACTAGGGAACCTATACTGCGCACCAGCAGGGTCTGCGTGGTCCAATTAACATGCAATATGTTAAAGCGCTTTAAAAGCCATGTCCCGTAGGGCACATTACTGCTCCACGTAGACAAGGGCTGAGAGACAAGTTACCATTTCTGGTGTTTTCCCAAGGCTTATTGGATAAACACCATTTATTTTATTTTATTTTAATACAGGGGTGTTTTACTGGTGTTTATCAATTACTAAATGATCATCCTTTGGTTTGGATGCTGTAACCCTGGACTTCTAGCAAACAAATCAAAGTGCACCTGATATTGTTGGGCTGAGCCTCAAAGATATTGCATAACCCACATTCAAACAGTATCTACTAAAGAATATCCTGTGTGTTGGCAGCTAAGACAAAGCGCACACACAATTAAAGCTGACCCTGCATATGGCTGTACAGTTAGCCATGTGGTGGAACAGCATAGTCCTGAAAATTCTTCCCACAGTGAAGGAGGATTGAGACGGATTTGTACAGAAATCTGCACAGTTGGGAGACGTACACAAGAATCCCCTCGGCAGACGAATTTACCCTGTATTAGAGATAATGGGAAGAGAAACTTCTGCAGGATAGTCAAATACGCTGCAACTTGAGAAGGCTACTCGAAGAGGATATCACATTGCCCTCTGGGGTAAGGATTATCCCCACGTTAGAGAAGGAGGGACATAAATGGAGGGACTTCCCAAGGCTACAGAGGAAATTTATATTAAAGCCACCATCAGAGCTCAGTTTTTAGCCCCCAGGGCTGAGACCCTCCTCTGACTTGAGTGCCTGAAGGCCTCTAAGTACAGTATTTTCAGAGAGAATGGCATGAAGACACTGAAGCTTAACTTGAGATATTTCAGAAAACCCCCTTTATAGAGCTTCAAACACTCCCTCCAATCAGGGTCCCCAAAAGCAATCTGAGTGACACTTCCTTTTCCTTTAAGCGACATCCCCTAGTTACAGGGCCACCGCTGGCTTCTGTGAACGTCCAAAACAGGGGGAGTGTGCGGAAGACATTTCCTCAGATGATCAGCAAGATAAAAGATACACTTCTTTTCCCCCCAGAGTAATGTGACAGCAGAGATGGCATCATGGTTCATAGCAGGAGATGGAAGCCATGGGAGTCTTGGTATTGCATCAGGAAGGACTGCTCAAAAGGGTCCAGAGGGTAGAGGTCACTGTCTAGTAGGGAAGTTCCTTGCCCCATGGAACTATTTCTGCAGGTCCCATAGAGAAGGTGGGAGGGCTTTACTTCAGGGCTGCTGCCGCAGCAGCCGAACATGTATATATATGGGACCAGGAGAGGGGTAATTCTCTCAGAAACCACCTGCTGAGGGACCCTATCATACATCAACAGGGGTGAGAAAAGCTTGTACACCAATTCTTAAAGGAATCAGTCTTTAAGTTCAGGACATAATTTATCAGGGGGCTCTCTATGAACCTGGAATGTTGTACCCATTTCGAGTTGATGTCCCTTTAAGGAGGGTTACACTAAGAGAACCACCGCGTTTGTCTGGCTGCAGAAATACAAGACCAAGGTGGAAACTTGTTTCACTGTTTAGTCAATTCAACAACAGTATCATAAACGCCACACAATATATGATGTTAATGCTACAGGTTAGAAACTGATGGAGCCCAGGAGACTGAGGCATGTGTTTGTAGTTATTTCAGCCGTAATGTAGAATCATGATAGGTGATGGAAAAAGACTTATTAGACTCCATTTCTAAGCCACAGCAGGAGAGCCCCAACGGGTCCAGGATGCCTTGGTTATTAAACTGATCATGCATTTGGTCAGAGCCAAAAGGCAACAGCCCGTACCTACCACCTTTTATTTTTGCCATATCATTTGTGCTTATAAAATTTGCACTATTCAAAGGTCTTCCTAACTTTTAACATGAAGCCTCTGGAATCCAGTCTAACGCTCCTTAAGCCCTTACCTGAATATATTTCCTCTGAGTCTCGTCATTCAAAACATGGGCCACATGCTTAGAGAAAATCTTTTCCCGGCCAGTTCGGGCATGGATGCCAACCATAGTGACGCCAATAGGCCAAGGAGCATTTCCAATGGCCATCTGAAGGTAGGCGTCATTAGCCTGAAGAAAAAAAGGTTATAAATACTTAGAAAAGCAGAGAGAGACAGACAGGCTAAAAGCACAGAGTCTAGAGTCAATACACCACTGGCCTGCAGAACCTGGAAATCTACATTCCTCTGCTGCCAGCAACTAGCTGTGAAACCCCCTGGCAAAGTTTGAGTCTTATCCCCCGCTCTAGTGATTGGTCCAGAGGATAACAACCTACTATTGCTACCAGTTACTCAATTAGGTCAAGTAACAGAGGTCTGCGCTGTAGATCAAAAGATCTATATCCAGCTCATGCTGGGGGGTCAGTATGATTTCACACAATGAAATTTTTTTTTTTTGAGGGCTTTTTTTAAATTAGGAAATTGTATACAAAATGTTCAAAGAATGCTTACTTTTGCAATTGTAACAATCAAAAGTTGGGAAATGCCAGAATTACATGATCACATACTATATTTTCCACAGGACTCCTGCCTCATTTAGTGCACAGGCTAGCATGAGCCAGGGCTGTGTAGTGAAGGATGCTGTTTGTAGGAGGAAGTTGGAAGATGTGCAACGAATGAGGCAGGGGATTGTAGGAAGAGAAAGGATGGCCTCCTGGTTAAGGAAGTTGAACTCCACTCTGGAGAACTGGAATCTGTTCCTGCTTTGACATAGCGTGGTATGTGATGCAGAGGTTAATCGTTTGCCTTAATTCTGGCATTTCCCCATTTTCAAGTGCTTGATTTTGCTACCTTCACATTCTTTTAACATATTTGGATGTAATTAAATACATAGCATACATAATGTACACCATTCTGTACAAACCAAAGAGTATCCAAGACAGCAGAACGTGACAAAGGACAACTCTTTCTACGAACTGAGATGGGGGACGTGTATTTAAAATGCCCAGTTCAGTCGACTTAGTGAGTATAAAATCATGCACCTGTGAAACAGACAGGCACAGCTGATTCACCAACATAATATACCATAGGCCTATTGCTTTCCTTAGCAATGAGTTGGAAGGGGATCTTTTAGAATACACAAAGCATAACTGAAAAATACACTTTAGCCTTAAAGTGACTTGAATTAAACTTGCCCTAGGCCAGCAAATTTTAAGAAAGTCAGAGAGACAAAATCAGGCTTGTTTATTAGGCAGATTACCCCAAATCCTCACAAGTCTTCTCATAATGCTGGGAAAGCGAGGGGAATTACAAGACTCCATTTCCCCTGCCACCCACACAAGCTAGTATAGAAATACCATTGGCATTTCAGTTTCATTTCTGGAGGTGGCTACAGAACACTCAAACACTTTGATTGTTCTTGTTTGCCAAACTCCTCCTTTAAGCACACTTTGTCCACAAAACTTTTCAATCATTTACCCTCAATATCACCCCCTCTTTAAGCTTGTACAGGACTGCTGATGTGGGTATGTCCAATACAGGATGTAGGGAGGGACAAGGTCTTCCATGTGTTCCATATTTTACATACAGCACTCATACACATAATGTGGTATTAATTGAGAGAGAATGTTGAAATTCCCATTCAAGTTTCCTCTGCAAGTTAATATAATCATTTACAGCAAGATTTTGCCTGGACTTGCAACTGCTCTGACTTCAACGCCGTCTCTCAGACTGTAAATCAAGCGGGGTTTGACCATAAAGCAGGAGATGTATCCAAAACTCTTTCCAAGCTACTCTCTTTTCCTGAGAATTAAATACCAAACCAGAACCTGGAAACTTGCCATTCAGTTCCAGGAACTATACAATGAATGAATTCCCCACATCCCTTTACCTGGTGCCTAACCAGCGGAGGCTGATGTCAGTTTTGTTTGAACATGGGTTCTCTCTAACGACATGCCTTTGAGAAGCTAAATGTGAAACATTCACAGTATATCAGCTAATTAATACTATATGGTTTGAACACTTGATAAGCTTATAAGTAAGCATACCTTCACGTATTCCCTTTGCAACATGAATTTAATAATATCTGTTATTGATTCTTTGATGTCTGCAGGGAGAGTCTGAAAGAGGAAAAAACATTAGTTTTACTTCTGAGCAATACATAGCTTTTGAAAGCGATCGTATTTTGCACTTACACAAAGCTTTGCGGCCACAAATCTCAAGCACTTTAAAGAGGATAAATATCTCCATTGTATAAATCAGAGGTTTTCAAACTGGGGTGTGCAAGCTCTTGTCAAGGGGGCAAGCAAGAAAAATCCTGTATTGGCAGACAACGCACTTTATTTAGTAACACTTGGCAATCTAATCATAGGTATATTGTGACCCTATCTCAGATGGGGATATGTGGTAGACTACATTATTTGGAAAGGGGTATGTAGCCTAAAATGTTTGAAAACCACTGGTACAAATAAGGTAACTGAGGCACACAGAGGTTATGTGACTTGTGCCAGAGTTGTGAATAAAACCCAGGTTCTCGACCACATAAGGAACCCATTGGATCATAGATACACATTATGACATTTGGGAAGACAATGGGCATTTATTTTAGGCAGGCACTAGGATTCAGTGGTTAAAGAGGAGTGGAAGTGCGAGACCGGGGTTCTGTTCCCAACTGTGTCACTGAATGACCTTGAGCAAGTCATTTAGCGTCTTTGTCTCCATTGTACAGATGGGGAATTGGAGTCAATCTTACTATCAACGAGGAGCACTACACAGTTAGGAAGCAGAGGTTAGTAGAAGTCCTGCTGGGTCCTGTCGTTTTGAAGATCCCTCACCCTTTTCCGCAGTTTTCTGAAGAGAGGTCTCAGATAGGATTCTGTCTGCTTTTGTGTGGCGCTGTTTAGTTTCCCCTGCACACCACGTTTCACGTAATCCTCTCTGGCATTCAACTCCTTTGCCCAGACGCCCAGAAGAAACTGTAAAAGGAAGGAGTAAATTTATGCCACGGTGCCACCTAGTGGCTACACCAGTAAAACGTCTGCATAAAAGTGCAGCATAAACGTCAGAACTGAAAAAAGCAGGGTTTCAGGAGGGACTTGAATGAAAAGAGGCAAGGAACCAGACATGCCATAAGAGGTGGCAGGTACCAAGGTACGAAGAGGAGAGGCAGAAGGAAACTAGGGAGATGCGGAGGTGGACATCAGTGATGGAGAGAAGATGGGCTATAAATTGAAAGCAGAGATGTAGATGGGAGATGTCAACAGCCTCAGGGTCACTTGGAATGGACACGCGCCCAGCACTCCCTTCAGACCAAGGCCCACAGAATGTTAAACACATTATATGTGAAGTCAAATACATGACTAGGGGCACCACGCTTCATAGTTTGTGCAGGTCAAACTCATTGACCAGGAGCTCCCTGCATCTGTCTATTCTCGCCCGGTGCGCCACCCTCTCATCTGCCTCTATTTCTGGGACTCCCTGAAATCTCTTCCCATGCCAGAAGCTGTGTGCCACCCTTCCCTCTCCCTACCACCCAGGGTTCTGTGTGCCCCCCACCCTGTTCCACCCTTCCCCCCATGGCAGGAGCTCTGTGTGCCCTCAGTTCCCCCTACACCTGCATACAGCATTCCCTGAAATTTTACAGCATAAACGCATTCCAGACGAACATAGAAACACCACTGAATTGAACGTAGGGCCTCAAAAGCTCAGCCAACACGTCCAACTTGCCCTCACTTTAATACCTGAACTGTCAGAGAGAGAACAATCCTGAGCCAGTGTTATCTTAAAATTCTTATGCCCGGTTACCGTCAAAAAACACTCAATATACCAACTCACATGACTAGTTACAGCTCAAAGGTCAAGAGACTTTCGATAATCTAATTAGTTACCTGAGGACCAAGATATATGACTGAAACGCCATGTGGGTTACTTGCCAGGAAAGCAGTTTACTTTACACTAGTTGCCTAAACATGAGTTTCCTTAGTGAAGCCATAGGCGGAGGCAAGTGGAATTCTCTTTAATTCCCTTATTAAATCTGGTGAAAACAGATGGAATTTCATTTTCTCCAATATGCACTGCTTTTCTTTTTAAAAAAATGGTAATTTTTGTATGCACCATATTTGTACATAGTGACCATAATCCTGCTTAATCTTTCTGAATTTAAGAACAATTGCTACTGAATTCATTGTCACAGGACAAGGCATAACAAAACCATGTTAATGAACACTGGAAAATAAGGACCTATTCTTCAGAAGTGCTAAGCACCCACCAGCTCCTGCTGAAAATAATAAGACCTCCTGGGCGCTGAGCACTTTTGAGAATCTCACCGTAAGTGTGGAAATAAAAACTAACATGCAGAATAACCACAACCGGCATTTCTATCCTGAGTATCTTCTGCCACATCTGTCTCTTTGCTACTGCTCAAATATAACTAATTAACCAAGTTAAAGTTCTTTACCTTCAAGAATTTGGTTATGATGTCCATGTCTTTGTGATCATCACCTTGTCCTAAGGATTCTCCCAAAGCCTGAAAGAGGGGGGGGAAAAGCCAAAGCAATTCCTCATCCTTCTGTGATATATATTTGTCAAAAAAGGAAAGTTGTCAGATGAATCACCAGGGGTTTGAAATGCAATTTTTACAGCCAGCAGTCTAAAACATTTTGGGAACAGAGTGACAATAACCCAGCACATGTCATCAACATCCATGAAACTATGAATGACACTGAGTGATGAAGAACCAGTTTTACATTTCAGAAACCTAAAGAACGATTTTGAATCTAAAAGCATCCCTTGACTATTATTAATTGGCCTGATTTGCAAAGGTGCTCAGCACCCATCGCTCAAATGGATTTCAATGGGAATTGTGGGTGCTCAATGTTGCCAAAAACTCAACAATCACCTTGAAGTTATTCCACCGTTTATACTATTCAGCTTCTGTTTACTTTTTTACATTTCTCTTAACAGGGTCAGTTTTTCATTTTAACTTCACTTTCAGGCTCTCAGACATTACTACCCTCCTGAAATGTCACGGTGGTTAACGCTATCATGGAAATCCTTAAAAAGACCCTTTCTCGGGTGTATATATATATTTAATTTCATGAATTTAATTTTTAATTCTTTCCTAAAATTGTGGTTTTGTTTTTAAAATAAAACCCAAATTTAAAACCTAACCTGTCATGTCCCTTTAAACAGCATTTTATTGTTCAACCTCAACTCAGTTTAAAGGCATAAAGTTGTGGATGTATGTTCAGATACCGCTAAAATGGCCAAACAAATATAAAAACTTTCCAAAAACATTCACTTCTTAGCCCAGACCGAGCTGGTACAAATACAGACCCAAAAGGTCATATTTGACAAAGTTAAACAATGGAAAATAAGGTTTTAAAACATTAGCCCCCTCTCCATCATAATTAGTGATTATTAGTACTCCTATAGAAAAGAGAAAAAAACTAGTTACACGAGTGTATAGGCCAGAAACTGTACAGCCTTGCAAAATTAAATTAACATAACTCTTGGAAAACATGCCTCAAGAATCTATTTCGCTTAACAAAAGGGAAGGTTAAGGGGTGACTTGCTCACAGTCTATAAGTATCTACATGGGGAACAAATATTTAATAATGGACTCTTCAATCTAGCAGAGAAAGGTGTAATGTGATCTAATGGCTGTAAATTGAAGTTAACCAAATTCAGACTGGAAATAAGGCGTACATTTTTAACAGTGAGAGTAATTAACCACTGGAACAACTTATTATGGTTTGTGGTGGATTCACCCCATCACTGACCATTTTTAAATCAAGATTGGATGCTTTTCTAAAGATTTGCTCTCGGAATTATTTTGGGGAAGTTCTCTGACCTGTGTTATACAGGAGGTCAGACTAGATGATCACAATGGCCTCCTCTGGCCTCGCAATCGACGAATGAGCTCCAAGTTATAAATGAGGGTGTTGCCCTTTAACATACCTTTCAAGGGATGTTAAAGGGATTAACTTCTGCAAAGAGTTTGACAATTAAGGGTATAAGTCTTAGGGCTTGTCTACGGGCAGCAATCGATCCATCGGGGTTGATTTATCGTGTCTAGTATAGATGCGATAAATCGAGTGCCGATCGCTCTAGTGTCATCTCCGGTACTCCACCTCAACGAGAAGTGCAAGGGCAATCGACGGGAGAGTGTCTCCCGTTGACACACTGCAGCGAAGACACCACAGTGAGTAGATCTCAGGACGTTGACTTCAGTTACGTTATTCGCGTAGCTGAAGTTGCATAACTTAGCTCGATCCCCCCCTCCCTAGTACTATAGACTAGCCCTTAGGCTATGGCTACACTCAACTGAAAGACAAACACATAGCTGGAGTCTGGCTCACCCATGTGCTAGTTTTGTTAAAATAGGTATTAGGATTATAAGTATGCGTACAGACTCTATTGAATGTTTGTGAGTTGCTGCCTGCACTAATCTCACTTATAACATTTATATCCCATATAAGGTAATATTTGAGCATTTATATTGTAAGCCTCTGACTGTGTAAGGGACAGGAGAGAGTCATTCACCTGCGTGAAGTGCTGGTCTCCAATAAAATTAGTTATGTCCTGTCCCGGAGGGAAGGTCCATCGACACCAGACTATCGTGGAACATTAAAGAGGACAAAAAATGTTTGTTGTTTTGCCCTTCCCGGGCTGTGAAGAAGAGGAGGAAGTGAATTCCTCCTGTCAGCTGAGTTTCCAGTGAGGAAACTAACTGGAACTAACTAACTAACCCCTATGCTCTTTGGACTCAAAGGCAAGGTTTTCTAAGCATAAGCAAGGGATCCTCAGCTTGCTTATTACAGAAGCTTTTATTATCTTTTGAAATTTAAGATTGTAACTCATTTGTGTATATATGTTTATCTCCTTTAATCTTGTAGATAACTCTCATTTCTTTTTCCTATTTAATAAACCTTTAGATAGTTTATTATAGGATTGGCTACAAGCATTGTCTTTTTTGTGAGATCCAAGGTGCACCTGACTGGGGTAAGTGACTGGTCCTTTGGGACAGGGAGTAACTTGAGTATTAATGTGACTCTTGGTGGAAGAAACCATCTATCACAAAGGTACTCTTTGATGTTGGTGCTCTAGGGAAGCACTTGTGTTTAAAACCAGCCCTTAAATTTCTCTATAACAGTACAATGACACAGAACTGTATTGAAAAACAGAGTTAAAACCCCCTCACTGCATACCTCCAATTCTTCAATAGTAGTATTTTCTTCATGGACTTTCAGATCATTCTGGGTGTCTTCTTCTCCTGGTTCCTGACCACCTACAATTTCATTCAGATACTGCTGGTCAATCTTATCCAAAGCTGCCTTCAAATCATTTCTCAAGCCCTAGGAAAGGGAGAAGAAATAGTTACTAGATAATCACAATCTTATTTTATTTTTGATAATCAAAGGAAGCTTACCACATTTGTTCACTGAGGGCCAAATCCTGAGGAGACAAATATAGCCTGCGCCGGTGGGCAGGGCCGGGTGGTACGGCTGCAGCCTGCCAGCCCCGGAGCTGCAGCTGCTTCGGAGGCTGGGGGGAGAGCAGCGTGGCCAGAAGTGGAGAGACTCTGGCCCCACCTCTTCCCTTCTGGCTCTGCTGGCCGTGCTGCCTCTCCTTGCCCCCTCTGTTGGGGGGGAGGGGCTGTGTCCCACCTCTCCGTCTCTATACCCGTTCATAAGCCGACCCCCTTCTCTGGTGCTTCCCCTTTTTACTAAAAAAAATTCAGCTTATGAACGAGTCTATACGGCAGTTAATAATAGAAAAAAGATAAAAATAACCAAAATTAGAAAAACATTGAATTCTGCCAAACCTACGGTATTTTTACTTTTACAGTTTTGGGGGGTAGGACTGGGATTGAGGTTAGGCAGTGCTGAGAGCGGGGCTGCAGGGGGGTTCCCTGTGCGGCCGAGCAGTCCAAGACACCAGAGTGCAAGGGAAGCAGAGGTTGTCCTGGGCCAGTGGAGCAGAGATCCCTGGCCAGAACTGTAAGGAGAATGATGAGCCCCCAACTGCAGGAGAAATCACACTGCTGCTGAACAGCTTCTGCCTGGGGATGGCTCCCGCACTCCTGGCTGGTGAGTGAACAGGGTCGTGACAGCAGAGCTGCGAGGGTTCCCTTCATGGCCAAACGACGGATGACACCAGATCCCCACAGACATGCCAGCTGTTACTGGATGCACTCAATGGGATCACTTGAATGCTTAAAAGTAACCACCTAGATAAGTCTCCACAGGACCACAGACTAAGAAAAAAAAACCAACCGGCGCACACTGATGTTTTCAGCAGAAAAGCAAGAAGGCTTGACTCAGCTTTCAGTATGGTACCTTTCATGATCAATAAACTCACAAACACAAGAAATACATCAGTGGGGCCTCATCCAGCTGTCTACTCTGCCCTGAACAAACACTGACATTTATTTACAATGACTCCAAACCTCTGTGCACTGTCCCCTTTAAAGTATATATAAAGATTGTTGCCTTTTTTAAAACACAACAGTGATTGAAATAAGACATTCAGTGAAAAGTGTAAATTCACTTATTCAAAAAAATGTGTGCAATTAAAACATGAAGTAAGGTGACACGTTATGATTACAGTCTGGTGCTAAGTTTTTAGTAACAGAAAGAAGTGAAACTTGTGCTTACTCATATGCTAAGGAATGCTTGTCCTCTAAATAGCACAGGCCTGTAAATAAGACAATAGGCTATGCCTTACCCTGAGACAAGTTCCCTTACTCCAATAGTTTGGAGTACAGCTATCTACTTACACCTCTACCCCGCTGTAACGTGAACCGATATAACATGAATTCAGATATAATGCAGTAAAGCAGCGCTCCGTGGGGGCGGGGCTGTGCACTCCGGCAGATCAAAGCAAATTCGATATAACGCGGTTTCACCTATAATGCGGTAAGATTTTTTGGCTCCCGAGGACAGCGTTGTATCGAGGTAGAGGTGTATTTCCATCTTTTCAGTAATTGCTCTTGACTATTAGGAGTGCTTCAATCAGCCATTTTTGTTAGTTTCAGATATTTGAACCAAAATAGCTTTTAACTAGGGCAGTCAAGCGATTAAAAAAATTAATCGCAATTAATCACGCGATTAAAAAAATTAATCGCAATTAATCGCGATGTTAAACAATAATAGAATACCATTTATTTAAATATTTTTTGATGTTTTCTACATTTTCAAATATATTGATTTCAATTACAACACAGAAAACAAAGCTCACTTTATATTTATTTTTATTACAAATATTTGCACTGTAAAAAACAAAAGAAATAGTATTTTTCAATTCACCTACTACAAGTACTGTAGTGCAATCTGTTTATCATGGAAGTTGAACTTACAAATGTAGAATTATGTATCAAAAAAACTTGCATTCAAAAATAAATAATGTAAAACTTTAGAGCCTACAAGTCCAATCAGTCCTACTTCTTGTTCAGCCAGTCGCTCAAACAAGTTTGTTACACTTACGGGAGATAATACTGCCCGCTTCTCGTTTACAATGTCACCTGAAAGTGAGAACAGTCATTCGCGTGGCACTGTTGTAGCCGGCATCGCAAGATATTTACATGCCAGATGCGCTAAAGATTCATATGTCCCTAGATGCTTCAACCACCATTCCAGAGGACATGCGTCCATTCTTATGATGGGTACTGCTTGATAACGATCCAAATCAGTCCAGACCAATGCATGTTCATTTTCACCATCTGAGTCAGATGCCACCAACAGAAGATTGATTTTCTTTTTTGGTGGTTTAGGTTCTGTAGTTTCTGCATCTTTGTTGCACTTTTAAGACCTCTGAAAGTATGCTCCACACTTCATCCCTCTCAGATTTTGGAAGGCACTTCAGATTCTTAAATCTTGGGTCGAGTGCTGTAGCGCTCTTGAGAAATTTCACATTGGTATCTTCTTTGCATTTTGTCAAATTTGCAGTGAAAGTATTCTTAAAACAAACAACACGTGCTGGGTCATCATCCGAGACTGCTATAACATGAAACGTGGCAGAATGCAGGTAAAACAGAGCAGGGAAAATACAATTCTCCCCCAAGGAGTTCAGTCACCAATTTAATTAATGCATTCTTTTTTTAACAAACATTATCAGAATGGAAGCAAGTCTGGGATGATGACCAAAGCATGAAGAGACATATGAATCTTTAGCGCATCTGGCATGTAAATATCTTGCAACACTAGCTACAACAGTGCCATGCGAATGCCTGTTCTCACTTTCAGGTGACATTGCAATTAAGAAGCAAGCAGCATTATCTCCTGTAAGTGTAAATAAATTTGTTTGTTTTAGCAATTGGCTGAACAAGAAGTAGGACTGAGTGGACTTGTAGGTTCTAAAGTTTTACATTCTTTTATTTATGAATGCAGTTATATAACAAAAAAACCCTACATTTCTAAGTTGCGCTTTCATGATAGAGATTGCACTACAGAACCTGTATGAGGTGAACTGAAAAATACTATTTTTTTATCATTTTTACAGTGCAAATATTTGCAATCAAAATATATAAAGTGAACACTGTACACTTGATATTCTGTGTTGTAATTAAAATCAATATATTTGAAAATGTAGAAAAACATCTAAAAATATTTGAATTTCAATTGGTATTCCATTGTTTAACAGTGCGATTAATTTTTTTGAGTTAATCGTGTGAGTTAACTGCGATTAATCGTCAGCCCTACTTTCAACCCTACTGAAATGGGGCTAAATGACTACACAGGCTTGAAACGGGTTAAAAGATTCCTGAATTAATTTTATTTACTGCCTTACAGCCCAGTCCTGCTTCCATTAATGGAAAGACTTATTTAAAATGTTTGTCTTGTTTATCCTGCTTCAAGTCTTCAGAGAGGAAAAGAAAGGCACAGGTACTGCACAAAACCACTGGGTTCCAGATTGACTGTGGCGGGCCCCTGTTTAGCAGCCTGATGGAGACCTTAGACAGGCTTGAGAGGGTTTTCAAACCAGTGACACCTAAGTACTGTAGCCCATAGAATTACTTTGCTAGCTATTATATCCTTCTAATCCAGCCAGCTGTATCAAATAATATGTTTCTCTTTCTGAATTAATCCATTTCATTCTTATATTTTATCAATATTAATTCCTATGAATTTAGGATGTGTTGAGGCATATGATGTGTTTCCTAATAATTATACATAGAATAAGTTTTGCCGAAATGCAAGAAGGCTACCGCTGTGTATCCAGTAAGATCCACTAAATAGCTAAAAGTATAATCAGTTAAGAGTAAGTCAGCATAAAAGATGGTAACCTTTGGTCCCCGAACTTTGGGAACCAAAGGGAGGAACTATACACAACACTGAACAGGTTTATCCGGTGTCTACAACCGGTTGGTAACCGCAGGGTACATCACAACTTGGAAGTTGCCAAGAGAGCCTAGGTTGGCAGTTTTGGAAGTGAGATAATCCTTATTAATATAGAGAGAGTAAGTGTCATAATCCACTAACCTACAGGATAAGGGCACCCATAAATTTCTTAGGGTACAGAAATAAGATTTGGGTATAGTAGGTTGGGCCTTAAGTATATAGCGTCAGGATCCTATAAAATACCTTATAAGGATATCATAGGGAGCTTTTCTTTTAGTTCTCATTTAGCACTTTGAGCGCTTCTTTTAGTTTTTAGTTCCCTCTTTAGTCTTTGTTCTCCTATATTCTATAGACTATCTTTTTATCTACCTATTATTCTATCTTCTGTCACACTATCAGCTCAGCTTGTGCAGTATAGTATAACTACTCAACATTCCTAACTACTGGGACAGCCAGCACCATTGTGTTATCGGGCATGCCAGGAGTAAGGCTGGTCCTTTACCTCCTATTACCGGGTCCCCAAGGAAGTGTGTGAGTATATTAAGTTAAGGTACTTATAATAGGAATGTTACCACCAGGAGTTTTGGAATTCTTTTACTGTTTTGCAGTCATAAGTTTTATAGCATTTATTATTCTTTTGTTAATCTCAAAGTTTTTATCAATTTGGTATTGTCCTCAGTGTAAGTGTTTTTGACAAGCACCCCGAGAGTCCTCTCCCGATATAGAACTCTCTGAGTTCTTGAACCCTATAGTTTGAATTGGACAAGAACCTATAAATCTTCTGGTTGGATGCGGTCAGTGGCGAGCCATAACAACTAACCCATAAAATTCAGGTCAACAGTACTTAAGTAAACAATGCTGATGATGAATGAGAGAGAACAGAATGAAGCTCACTCTTTCTAGTTGTGTTGCAGATACCAACAGGGTATGCTGGGAAATATTCAGGACTTGTCTACATGGTGAGTCAGTGTGCTGCAAGCTGGGATGTGAATTACAGTGCACAAGCCTGCCACACACTGACTCAATGTGTGCATTTTGCTATCATGCACTAAAAGTTCTGCAGTGTACTCTGACACACTCCCAGGTAGACAGACTCTAAAACACATCTCCTTCCTTGAGAGATCATGTCTGATTAAGGCTATGTCTGCCCTTACAGCGACATACAGAGTACAGGCACTACACATGTAGCTACACGCCAGAGAAAAAGGCGGGCTGCATCCACACTTGTCACTGTGGTGTGTAGCTAGACACGGCAGTGAAAGGCACTGGCAGGGGGAGAGAACGGGGAAAGCTCCGGCAGCTGGGTGCTGCTGGATTTTCCTGCTGCCTCCCACCTCGCAGAGCCTTTCCCCACTGCTGGAGCCTTTCACTGCAGTAGGGAAAGACTGTGGCAGGGAACATTACACTGCTAAAAATAGCAGTGTAGAGGTGGGAGGCACTGCTTGGGCGTGTAGAGAGCCCATGTGGGGAATATACCCTGGAGGTTTGGGCATATAGGGCACTCTACTCTGCTCTACCTGCCTAAGACATGCCTCACCATCTACACGGACATTTATACTAGGGCTAGCTAGGTGTGCATTATCTGTGCTTTGCATGCCACTGTATGTGTAGACCAACCCTAACACACAAGGAACATATCTGTTAACTAAGATGCTATCTTAAGTCACTTTTCAGAGCTGAACTGTACTTTACATTGGAAAAAAGTTTTATTTTTTTAAATCTAGAAGTAAGGAATTTGGAAAAATGTAACTGCATACCAGAAACAGTGCACTCCTCCTGTTAATAATCGGTCTCTGCTCAGAGGCAAGCTATTCAAAACACTCTTCTCCAAACAGGGATGCCTATATTATAGCAGGTTAAAGTTTCAGAACAAAAGACTATAATGTATTCTCCCTCTCCCCCCAGTTGGAAAGCAAGCAACAGCACAGCTTTTGATGTTACTGCCTTCCAGAGATCTCTTTTCCAACTCAAAGCCCTGAAAACTTTCTTCAAATTAACATGTCCAGTTTGAGCATTTTAATAGGGCAAGAGAAAGTAAATCATATTTAAAATATCCTCCCAGAGACTTTATAGGTGGGAACTGAAGGTAATTTTCATTGCTCTATGATTTTTCATCCTTATGAAAATCCTCAGGTGCAGTAAGTGCTCAGAGAAAACTAGTTACACATACAACTGTTACTTATCTGGTCTTACCTTGTTAACTTCAGGTGCAAGAATTTCTATCTTCCTCAAACGCTGAAACGCATCATAATCTGTTTCTCCAAACAATCTGATTGGTTCACCTCTCTCTCTCAATCTCCGAATCACCTGCAAAGAGTCAACAAAGTGTTCCCTTATGCAAAATTGGAGAGAGAGGAAAAAAAAAATCCAAATCACTTCTTTTACTTACCATAAAATAGCAACCTAAGCCAGGAGGGAAGGGAAATGCTACAAATGCAACAGCAGCAGCAAAATGTTCCACTTCGTGGTTTAAATATAAAATTCCCACAGCATTTCAGTTAAAGGTCATTTCAATTCAAATATTACTGATCTAAATTTTGTTTAGAATCTCAAGCAGACTCCTGGAGTTTCTTACTGACTTATTTTGAACTAATATGTAAGAATATAAACCTTTGATTGGAGGGTGGGATTTTTAAAAGCAACCAAGTGACTTAAGATCCCAAATCTCATTGGCTGTCCACGGTACCTGTGCATTTATATCATTTTGGTGCTTGAGAAAATTCCATCCAGTATTTTTAAACTTTGCAAAATTCTACTCAGCCATTGGACTGGGTCAAGAAAAACCTTTTTCATCAACATGAGTGTGTGTGAGTAGATTTGGTGCTTGGGCTGTTAAGATGTCATGATGTGTTTGCAAGGCTGACTTACATGAAGCCTTTCATCCATGGATCTCAGAGCAGTTGACAGACATTAAATACACTAAGTTTCAATATTCTGATGTGGTACTTACATATCCTCATTTTAAAGAATGGTATACCGAGGCAGAGAAATTAATTTACCCAACGTCACATACCAAATGACAGGTAGTGTCAAGACTACAATCCGAGTTCCATGCACTACCTGCTAAATCACACAGCCTCCCTCATCACCTTCACTGCAAATTTGCTAACTTGGTCTAGGTTTCCTTTTGTGCAAACAAACAACAGGGTCCATTGGTCGCTTATGTTTAATACAGGCAAAGCAGCACTTTCACTGATTGACAGGACATGCTATTGGCATTGCCACCACTTTAGGATAGCAACGGACTGTCTGGAAAAGCAGCAGTTGGAAGAGTTTGAGATGTTCATTCTGTAACACGGTTCTTTGCACAGACTCCTGTATTTGGACACATTGCAAAATCGGGCCCTGTGGTTCCATGTGGCAGCCAGCTAGTCAAACATCAGTAGATACGGAGCTAGCATGTTGACACGCAAACTCCTCTCAGATGAAGTTACAGTTCTTATGAGTGGAGCTATGATGCATGGTGATGGGACATCACATTCCATACTAGACTGTATGTATGCAACCAAACATGAAACCAACAGCCTAGGGTGCACATTTTCGATACTTCACTCCAGAAAGAGAAGACAAGTGTCTGGCAATGCTAAGGGAGCACAGCTAAGATGCTCTGGGTATCTTAACTTTGAATTTCCACGTTTCCACATGTTTAAGTTTATTGTAAATTTAACTTAACTCTGAATTTCCCAGCTCTCTACTGTTTTTCTGGGAGGGGTTTTGTTTTACTAACAATGATCTTGTAAGACTTTTACTCTTAAAAAGGTGAAAGAGCATATCAGTAACTTTAGCGTAACTTTTTGGGGGGATGTATAACGATTTTTTAAAACCTAGTTTGTGTCTTGATTTGGATTTGGACTAACAAGTCACAGACACACAAGCTGGAAAAACAGAACTTGAAAAAATTCAGCCTGCAGCCTTCAATCCTCTAATCCCATATTCATCAGATAGTTCAAAAGATCATCTGGAAGGGTAGCAGAAGCAAGAACTCATGCAGCGATTTGGGGCAGGGAAGTGCATTTAACTGCTACTGCTCTCTCTCATCAGTGTTTTCCACAATCACAAAAGAAGGCCCTTGTATGAGAACTAAATAGAACCACGGCAGTAAGCACTGAGATTACAATTATTTAACTAAAAACTATTATTCTGTAGCAGGACAGATACAACCTGGAATAGACGGCTACAGAGCATTAGGAAATGTTACCCTAATGGGGAAATTTAGATCCATTTGCTGTAATCTCAGGTTAGTTTGTGATATTTTATTTTACCTCTTGTCTGGAAAGAGTCATGGGTAACTTCTCTTCTGCCAGCTCTAGCTCCAACCCTGGATTTGATGAAGTCACTGGTTTCTCCTCCTCCTCCTCCTCCTGCACCTATATAATAACAATATCTATGATAACAAATCCAGGGAAGTACACCTATAGTTTCAAAGGTATACATAGTTAGACTGTAAACTCTCTGGAACAGGGGCTGCTTCTTACTATGCAATTGTATAGCACAATGGGTCCTGATTGTGCTCAGGCCTCTAGGCATACTCACAATAATAGTAAAACAATACAGATAGAATCATATGTCAGTATACCCTTCTATGGAAGTATGCCTAAGCTTATTACTCAGTGTTAAATATTAAATATCAGTGTTTCCCTAAGTGCACTTTTAAGGGATGGGGAAGGAGACCTCTTTAAGGCAATGCAAAGAGACAGTGGATTTTGAATACCAACAGCAAAATGACTTGTTTTTTGGAAATGCTTCTTTCAGAAGAACTTGTCAAATGAACATAGTTCATTGCAAAAACAAACACACGCCAACCCTTCATCATAGCTGTAGCATCATATCAGCGGTTCCCCTCCATCAGAAAAGGAGGTTCTTGAATTAAGTGGAACCACTTCTTACTTGTATGACTTGGTGTTTTCATAGTGCTGTAACTTTTATGATTAAAGGTACTTGAAGACAGACAGCACTCATGTCAATGCAGCGTCCTTTAAAACTCTGCTATAAGTTACACGTCAAGTTGTTGAAAATAAATGAAAATCAGATGGGCAGATTGATGCTGGTAATTTTCTGGAACAAAGGAAAAAACCAGAAGATGCGGGTGAGCAGTGTAGAAACTTTCTAGATGCTTTCTTAGGTTTTAAAAGGGTACTTTTATTTTCCATTTTATTCTACAGCATATTACATTTTGTTGGCATCTCTGCATGTTGACTGTATGTTAAGCCGGTTCCAGTTTCTAGTTTTCTCTAAAACAATGACTTGATGGATGTCCTAGACAGACTATAAATGAAGCTTTTATATTGTTGTTGGCCAAGACCCCAATCCTGCAAGGAGAAATTAGAAGGACTCTGCATGACCATAAGGGTCTACCTATTTGGACCTACACGACCAGGGCACAAATCTGTATTTAGTGCTACACTAGCAAATACAGGGACCAATCTTGCATTACTGACTCACCCAAAACGCCCACGGATATCAATGGGAGTTTTGGGCCAGCAAGCAATGAAAGATCAAGCCAATGGCTAGCATCTAAAAGGCGGGAGGGGGACAGTATACTTACTGAAAATAAAACTCATCACTGCAAGGGGGGGAAATAGAAACCTCCATAAGTAAAGATAAGAAAGGAACTAGTTGAAGCACATAAAGAGAAATACACCTCAATGTCAGAAGAATTTCTACAATCTCTAGGCTACAATCATTTATTTTTTGTTTATAACAAACAGTTAGCAGCATATGAGGGAAGATTTAAGCCATTCTGTCAGCTGGACTCAAAGTTACAAGCAATAAATTTGCTGCAATTATTTTTGCTTTAGTGCTTTCTCTTTACAAGTGAGTCAAATGCTTACATGTTACTAACGCAGTATAAGCAAAGCAAAGCACCCGCTTAAAAAAAAATCAGTCGGCTTTCTACCCCTTAGTCATAAATTAAAATAATTCAAATGCAGAAATCTGGGAGGCTCTAGAAAAGCACTAAATTAACTAGAAAGCTCATTTAAAACCTCTCTAAAGATCATGTTTTAATTCAAGAAGATTCTTGTAGCAAAATAGATATTCCAGCTCCAGTCCTGGGTAACCTAACTTTTGTTTGTATCTCTTATCAGCCACATCCTGCATTTAAATAACAAATCTGAAACATGCAGGACTGAATTCAAATGACACATGAGTGTTGGAAACACCTACAGTTTAAGTAACTAATAAAACCTTTACTGGTTACCTAAAAATCTATAAGCATCCCCCCCCTTTCACATATATGGGCCTTCTTATCCCAAGTGACTGAAATTATGCTAGAACCACTAGCCCTAGTACAGTTTTTACTTATGGTTCTTCCTCTTTTCCAAGCTGAAATGACTGTACAGTAACTAGATTCTCAGAACAGTTTCTGATGCATGTATACTGATCACAATGGTTCTTTCTTACCAGTAAACTGTATGTTTACATCTATAAAGACCAAACATTATACAGTATCTGAGCAGGGTGTTGGATTGACTGACCAACAGGGTAAAGCTCTACTAAAAACAAGGCTTTTTATTTCTGACTAGCAAACATTAAACAAGAGTCTATTAAAGCATCCAAATTTAGAGTGAAGTGAGTACCTCCCTACCTATTCATCAATTCCAGCAAACTACTTAACTGATGCTGTTAAAGAGGAAATAAACAAAGCCTTCCAGATCACTCATTTGTTTCAAAATGCACCCTGAGTTTAAGATTGCTATTATTTTTGCCTGAAAGAAAGTAAGTGCTGTGTTGGACTCTTTCAAGCACTGGATCTTTTGGGCCAAGAACAACAATAACCGATCTGCATACTAAACAAGTTGCCTGGGTTTTTCCAAAGCACCCACTCAATATTGTCTCTGCTGATCTCTCTGGGATATTTCAACAGGAAGACCTTAAACTAGTTCTTAGTTTACAGGCTAGCCTTTTTTTTTTTTTTAAATAAGGGAAGGTGGCTATACCAGATTCAGCATTCATGCCTAAAACACAATTTAAAAAGAAAAAGGCAAGCTTTGATCCCAAGCCACTTCATGCTTTCCACAAGAAAAAAAGCCAAACCATAACACAAACTTAATAGCTATATATCATGCATTTTTTCCTGCATTAAAAATGTTTTAGGAAACTCATACCTCTCCAGGTGGCTTCTCATTTACAGGCTAATGTATAACATTGACAAATTGAACAAAGAACAACAATTATCATCAACAATATTTAGAATGTTGATATTAAATATAGATAAAGTGAGCACACAAACCACTGAAGGAGTAATTACAGTACCTTGTAGCCACATCTTTCAAAGTACGCTGCCTCTTCTTTCTTGGCTAGCTCACTGCGCTTGAAATATTTTCTGTTTCCCTAGAGAGGAGAAAAACAAAGTTTTGCAGTTTTATACAACTTGATTCCAATCTCTGTTCAGTAATGTCTCAAAGATTTGACCAGTCCAACTAGATTTCTTTACGCAGAGGAAAATATTCTCAAAGGCACCCCCAATTTACTTTCCTTTCACGCCGGTCACTACATCAGAGTAATATGAATAAGAATTGTACAATCTGGTTGGCTGGTAAGTACACTGCATACCACAATCACTACAAAACTCCCAGAAGGTTTGAAAAAGCTGCTCTATCTATTATTGCTTTCATATTATCAGGACTTAACTGGTTTATACAACTTCCCCCACACACACACACACTTTACTGTGCATAATGAGGCCCTAGCTATGCTACAAAATTGAATGTGTAAGAAACCATTTTAATCATTCTCAACTAGTAGTGTAGCTGCGTCACTACTGAGGAAAAGGCCTAACTTTTTAAAAGATTCTGAAACCATTTGAGACAGGGAGCCTATCTTACGCTAAACAAGGACATTGTTCAGGGATATCATTTGTCTGTAATAGCTAGTTGTTGTGTTTCTTCCTAAAAACAGTTTAGTGCATCCACATAGAAACAACTGTTTTTTGACAGGACCATGTGGACATGTCCAAATACAGCTCGGCTTGCAACCGTGATTGTACAAGCGCTTTCTAGGACCCCTAAACACCCAGTGCATAGAACCCAGCACAAAAGTCTCTCTCTCTGCCTACAAAAAGGCAACAAATCCTCTGAAATAAAACTATATCCTGTCCATGATGGCAATTGATATTATGGTGTACTCATCTCAATACTTAATATAAAGTATCCTCAGCTACTATGTAATCTCAGCTCTTCTAACAACAACATGAAAGTCTGGATTTTTCAGCATAAAAGCTTATCATCTAAAGAACTAAATAAATCAGATAGCCAGCAAAGTTGGGGTGTTGTGATGCGTGCAACAGCTAAACAAAATTCCCAGATCGAGGTGGAGGTGATGTAACCATGGGTTTTTGTGTGGCTGTGTGTGACAGAACAAGTTTGATTAAAAGTTCCTGATCTTGCTGTCCTCACTCTGGCCAGACTCCACACTGACTTTAAGGAGGATTTTTGCCAGTCTCAGGACTGCGTGATCACACCTCAGAGACTTTATTTTATAGCTTCATGCAGAGTTCACCAAAACAACTTCCCCCTGAGACCATTTGCAATAAACTGAGCAGCAAACTTTAGCTTCTTTTCTAGGTTTGTTACCTCAGCTAGCACAGTAAACAACAAAACTCTATATACTGATGACCAAGGAAATGGGCTTAACTCTGTGATGTAAATGCAAAAGCCTGGGGAGGCAAAGAGAAAAGAACCTGGAACAATTCCCTTTGTCTCCATTTCATGGGAAGCAACCCCAAACTTTACAAGGCTGCCAATCCCCCAGGTAACAGTTGTCAGGCCCACTTCACACAGTGTGCTGGGAAATCATTTTGGGTCAACTGCAAGTGTTGCCACCTCACTGCTCCCCCTGCCCCTAACAGTGCAGAATATAACACACAGCTTGAGGATGGGGGGGGGGGGGAAAGGTTTTGTGCCCCTCACTGAAGGGGGCTCAGATTTTCCTTCAGTCCAAGGTGCACTGGGGGGGGGGGGGGGATAAATATGACGGGAAGAAGGGCTCTCGTGTGTGTCTCTATCATAGGAGGGGCTGTCGGGGTATCGCTAGAGGAAGAGATATGGGGCAGGTCAGTGGCAGGAACTAAATCCACCCCCACCGTCCCACAAGAACCAGGGTCCATCGCACACTCCCGGTCCCCCACCCGGGGCCTCACCGCAACCCCTCCCCGCCACCGGCCAACGATCCCGGGCCCCCGCCGCGATCCAGCCCCGACCCCCACCGCGCCGCCGGCCCCGCACCCCCACTAGCTCCTTCTCCTCCAGCAGCTGCCGCTTCCTGCTGATCTCCGCCTTGAGAATGTCCATGTCCCGCGCCGAGCTCCGCAGCCGGGCTCCCACTCCAACACCGCCGCCGGAAGCGCCGGAGCAACACAACTGACGTCAGTTCCGGGCAGGCTGGGGGGCTAGGCGGAAGTGGGGCCGCGGGAGAGAGCCTGGAGCCGAGCGCCTGCAGCGCCCCCTGCCGAGCCCCACCAACCGGGAGGGAGAGCGAGCGTTGGACGTCGTGCGGGGTTGGCTGGACTGGCGGGGGGAAGGGGAGTGTATGTACTGTGCTTAGTGTGACCGATGATTGTGTGAGCTAGTGGGTGTGTGAGTGCGCCTGGGTGTGAGTGCGTGTGCCAGGAGTGCCTCAGAGCGTGAGTGCGTGTGCCAGGAGTGTGTAAGGGTGTGAGTGCATGAGCCAGGAGTGTGTTAGGGTGTGAGTGCATGAGCCAGAAGTGCCTCAGTGTGTGAGTGCGTGTGCCAGGAGCGTGTCAGGGTGTGAGTACCTGTGCCAGGAGTGCATCAGGGTGTGAGCGCATGTGCCAGGAACGCCTCAGTGTGTGAGTGCGTGTGCCAGGAGTGTGTCGGTGTGAGCGTGTGTGCCAGGAGTGCCCCAGTGTGTGAGCGCATGTGCCAGGAACGCCTCAGTGTGTGAGTGCGTGTGCCAGGAGTGCCTCAGTGTGTGAGCGCGTGTGCCAGGAGTGTGTCAGGGTGTGAGTGCATGAGCCAGGAGTGCATCAGGGTGTGAGTGCATGAGCCAGGAGTGCCTCAGTGTGTGAGCGTGTGTGCCAGGAGTGCGTCAGGGTGTGAGTGCATGAGCCAGGAGTGCCTCAGTGTGTGAGTGCGTGTGACAGGAGTGCCTCAGTGTGTGAGTGCGTGTGACAGGAGTGCATCAGGGTGTGAGTGCGTGTGCCATTCAACAGCAAACTTACAAGAGCTAGAATTCAGAGACGTAGCTGTGTTAGTCTGTATCAGCAAAAAGAATGAGGAGTACTTGTGGCACCATAGTAGCAAAAGTAGCTCACCCGCCTCACTACTTAGATCCACCCCATCATGGTAGATACTTTTCAAAACCAGTAATAATGGTTGCAGTAATTGTAAGACAACATTCAAGGATCGCTCATAGGAAAACCAGTGGGTTTTCCCAGGTTGGACTAATTTGGATTTCAGTCCCAAAACGTCAATTTTTTCAGACTCTTGTTGAAAAAAAGAGTATAATGAAGACATTCAATTGATGGCTTTTTAAAATGTCTGTTGAAGATTCTGCGGCTCGTACTAATGCTAGTTGAGTAGATCACAGAATCATAAAACTGGAAGGGACCTTTAGAGGTCTTCTAGTCCAGTCTCCTGCGCTCATAGCAGGACTAAGTATTATCTAGACCAGCGTTTCTCAAACTGGGGTCTGCGGACCCCTGGGGGTCTGTGAGGATACTCTAGGGGGTCCACAGACCCCACTGATCAACCCCTCCCTCCCTCAACTCCTCCCCCTCCCTCCTGGTTCCCTGGCGTGCAGGAGGTGCTGGGAGGGAGGGGGAGGAGCGAGGACAGGGTGCACTTGGGGGCGGTGGTGGAAAAAGGCTAGAAAGAGGAGGGGCGGCAGTGGAGCGGGGGTGGGAAGAGGTGGGGTGGGGCTGGGCCGTTGGGGGAAGGATTGGGAGTGAGGCCTGGGGCTGAGCACTTGGGGCTTGAGTGGAACTTGGGGGTCTGTGAAAAATTTTTATATCAAAATGAGGGTTCCCGGGTTCCTAAAATTTGAGAATCGCTGATCTAGACCATTCCTGGTAGGTGTTTGTCTAACCTGCTCTTAAAAACCTTCAATGACAGAGATTCCACAACCCTTCCCAGGCAATTTATTCCAGTGTTTAACTACCCTGACAGGAAGTTTTTTCTGATGTCCAACCTAAACCTCCCTTGCTGCAATTTAAGCTCATTGCTTCTTCTTCTATCCTCAGAGGATAAGGAGAATAATTTTTCTGCCTCCTCCTTGTAACAACTTTTTATGTACTTGAAAACTGTTATCGTGTCCCTCCTTAGTCATCTTTTATCCAGACAAAACAAACCCAATTATTTCAATCTTTCCTCATAGTTCATATTTTTTTAGACCTTCAATAATTTTTGTTGCTCTCCTCTGGACTTTCTCCAATATGTCCACATCTTTCCTGAAATGTGGTGCCCAGAACAGGACACAATATTCCAGTTGAGGCCTAAACAGCACAGAGTAGAGTGGAAGAATTACTTCTCGTGCTTACACTCTTGCTAATACATCCCAGAATTATGTTTGCTTTTTTTACAACAGTGTTACACTGTTGACTCATATTTTGCTTGTGATCCACTGTGATCCCTATATCCCTTTCCGCAGTACTCCTTCCTAGGCAATCATTTCCCATATTGTATGCATGCAAATGATTATTCCTTTCTAAATGCAGTACTTTGCATTATCTTTATTGAATTTCACCCTATTTACTTCAGACCATTTCTCCAGTTTGTCAAGATCATTTTGAATTTTAATCCTATCCTCCAAAGCACCTGCAACCCTTTCCTGCTTGGTATCATCTGCAGACTTCAGAAGTGTTCTCTCTATGCCATTAGCTAAATCATTGATGAAGATATTGAACAGAACCAGAAACAGGACGGATCCCTGCGGAACCCCACTCGATATGTGCTTCTAGCTTGACTATGAACCTCTGATAACTACTCTCTAGGAACGGTTTTCCAACCAGTTATGCACCCACCTTATAGTAGCTCCATCTAGGTTGTATTTCCCTACTTTGTGTGAGAAAAGGTCATGTGGGACAATATCAAAAGCCTCACTAAAGTTAAGATATACCACATCTACTGCTTCCCTTCTGTCCACAAGGCTTGTTACCCTGTCAAAGAAAGCCATTAGATAGGTTTGACATGATTTGTTCTTGACAAATCTGTGCTACTGTTACTTATCACCTTATTATCTTCTAGGTGTCTGCAAATTGATTGATTAATTATTTCCTCCATTATCTTTCCGGGCACTGAAGTTAAAATGGCCTCTGAAGTGTGTATAGGAGAGATTAGGGTTATATTTTTCTCTGAGCAAAACTTGTACTCCACCATATCTTCCAGAGAAGTTTGCAGCTCCATCAAATGCACAAGCAGCCATCTGTTTGGGGTCCAATTTACAAGCATTTAACTCTTCTAAGATGTGAGTTGTCACAGATGCAGCCAATGTGTCTTCTATAACCTGAACATCTAGAAATGCATGTACTAGCCTATCACTGACATGAAGATAATGTATATAATGACTTGACGCCCATTTGCATTCATGCATTCATCAACCATGTGTGCAGATTTTTTGAATGTGGTGAGACAATTCACTTTTTCAACTGCTGTGTAAAAAAAATATTGGGACATGACTGAGGTGTTCGAGATTTACATCCTTCAGATGAATCCACTAGGGTTCTAATTTGCCAGTTTCACTTCAGCATATCTTTGACTTGTGCTGGAGGATCTTGCAGTCAATGAGACCTTTACAAACTCCCTCGTGTTTTTTTAAAATCTCGGTTAGTGAAGTGATTGGACCTGTGACAGCAGAATGGAGAGATTATTTTATGCACACTCACCTCTGCTGTCACACTCTTGAACACTATTCCACCCTTATCACAATCAACCACATCCAGGCACACTCACCATCAGATACACTAATTCACCCCCTGCACACTCACACATACTTATACTCAGACACACTAGTGCACCCCCTGGAACATTCACACACTCATCCTCAAACATACTGATGCATCTCCTGGCATAATCACATGCACTCACATTCTCACACACTGACACACCCCCTGGCACACACACATGCAGATACACTAACCCCCCTCCACCGCCCTGGCACAATAACATGCATTCACAGTCAGACACACTAACACATCCCCTGACAAGAAACTATTTGGGTCATTAAACAATGCCATCCAGGCATCTTCTGCAACAACAGTAGATCTTAGTTCAGCAATAGAAGCTACACTTGGATCAATCAGAGAGATGTCCATTGAAAATATACTGGAAGAAGCAAAGATTGTATTTTAGAAGTTGACTAATGAAGGCACTAATATTGAATCCTTAGGTGAAGAGAACAAGAAGTGTTTGTTAAGCCAGCTGAAAAAGTACACGGACTTGATTCTTACAAATGTACAACAGTGACTTCTGGATTCTACTCAACTCTACGTAGCTTTTACAGAGGTCTGTCTTATAAAACATCCACAGTTGAGTGGAGTGAGGCACTACCAACAGTGGGGCTGCCATGTGATCAGGACAGAATAGAGAATTTGAACAATGCGTGGAATGTCATACCATGAATGAATGAAGATTTGACTTCAACTTCTTCATCATCATCACTAGTGGTTCAACCCGATCTTGATGCTATGTTTCCTGGGATGAAAGAAGTAGGAATTCATCTCTTGCTACTCCCAGTCACAATAGCTACAGTTGAGCGTTCTTTTCCATCACTGAATAGAATTTTGTGCTCTAAAAAAAATTGCCTCCTGCCCGATCATGTGAATGAACTAATGAGTATATCAGTTGAAGGACTAGAAGTATAGAATCATAGGACTGGAAGGAACCTCGAGTGGTCATCTAGTCCAGTCCCCTGCACCCAAGGCAAAACTATGTAATAACTAGACCATTCCTGACAGATGTTTGTCTAACTTGTTATTAAAAACCTCCAATGACAGAGATTCCACAACCTCCATAGGCAATTTGTTCCAGTGCTTAACTACCCTGACAGGAAGTTTTTCCTAATGTCCAACCTAAACCTCCCTTGCTGCAATTTAAGCCCATTGCTTCTTGTCCTATCCTCAGAGGTTATAAAGAACAATTTTTCTCCCTCCTCCTTGTAACAACCTTTTATGTACTTGAAAACTGTTATCATGTCCCCTCTCAGTCTTCTCTTTTCCAAACTAAACACACCCAATTTTTTCAATCTTCCCTCATAAGTCATGTTTTCTAGACCTTTAAAAAAAATTGTTGCTTTTCTCTGGACTTTCTCCAATTTGTCCACATCTTTCCTGAAATGTGATGCCCAGAACTGGACATGATACTCCAGTTGAGGCCTAATCAGCGCGGAGTAGAGTGGAAGAATGACTTCTCGTGTCTTGCTTACAACATTCCTGCTAATATATCCCAGAATGATGTTCGCTTTTTTTGCAACAGTGTTACATTGTTGACTCATATTTAGCTTATGGTCCACTATGACCCTAGGATCCCTTTCCGCAGTACTCCTTAGACAGCCATTTCCCATTTTGTATGTGTACAACTGATTGTTCCTTCCTAAGTGGAGTACTTTGCATTTGTCCTTATTAAATTTCATCCTATTTACTTCAGACCATTTCTCCAGTTTGTCCATATCATTTTGAATTTTAATACTATCTTCCAAAGCACTTGCAACCCCTCCCAGGTTGGTATCATCCGCAAACTTTATAAGCGTACTCTCTATACCATTATCTAAATCATTGATGAAGATATTGAATAGAACCAGACCCAGAACTGATCCCTGCAGGACCCCACTCATTATGCCCTTCCAGCATATCGGACACATGAGAAGCTACCAAAGATGAACACACTGCATTTGAGAAGTTCATTAACAGAATTGTGCAAAATTACAACAAGAAACCAAGAAGGATGTAGATGTAGTGCTTCACAGAAGGCTTGAGTAGCCAACTTTGATTTGTGTGATGTTTTTAAAACATGATTTAAATCTAATAATGAAACATTTTTTAGTTTTTACTGTGGTGCCATAGCCCACCTTCGCCCTCACAGTCTAACCCCTCAGCCCTCACCTCCCTGTAAATTTGAACCACACCACCCCTGCATTCAATTTCTGGGGAAAATATTGACCCTCACCTCTCCCTGGGAAGAGACCAGGGATCGATCCCACTAAGCTAATGCATTCTTTCAACCATAGGCGCCGATTCCGTGGGTCCTCCAGGGCTGGAGCACCCATGGGGAAAAATTAGCTGGTGCTCCACACCCACCGGCAGCCAAGCTCCCCTCTCCTCGCCTCCTTCTCCCCACCCCAAGTGTGCTGCGTCCCCTCTCCTCCCCCTCCCTCCCAGCGCTTCCCACCCCCCTGCTGCCTAACAGCAGTTTGGCAGCACTTAGGACTTTCCGGGAGGGTGAGGGAGGAGCAGGGATGCAGCGCGCTCAGGGGAGGAGGCGGAGAAGAGGCAGGGCAGGGGCGGGGACTTGGGAGAAGGGGGTGGAATGGGGACTGGAAGGGGGCGTGGCTGGGGTGGGAAAAGGCAGGGTGGGACAGGGACTTTGGGGAAGGGGTGGGGCAAGGGCGGTGCAGGGGCGGGGCCGGGGAGGTCAAGCACCCACCGGGCAGAGGGGAAGTCGGCGCCTATGATTTCAACTAACTAATCTGCTCTCTGCCTTCCTTCCCATCTCTCTTATTTTAGGGCAGTGGTTCACAAACCCATTTGGGTTCCCGAAATGTTACAGGGGGTTCCTGGGCAAAAATTTCCTAATGGTGGACAGAGGTGTCCTTAGGGATCCTGGGCAGCACGGGGCCAGCAGCCCGACGCCCTGCGGACTTCCTAGAGCTAAGCAGATCAAAGCAAGCATATCTATCACACTGAGGAGATTTAAACTTCAACACTCCTTATAAGAAATGGAAAGAGAGGTGGAAATATTTTGCTGTTTTTAAAATTAAATAGGTAGCTAGGATTATTTTTTAAATTATTATGAAGAACAAGTTTAAGCTTTGTTGTAACGTGTGTTCTTTGCCCGGACTGCTCAAGACCTAAATGCTTGTGTAGGAGGAACTCTTTGAGTTGGCTTCTTAAATACCTTCATGCTGTTTCACATCTGATACTCCTTGATGAAACATAGAAGCCTTGTCTTATAACAGGCTTAATCAAAGTGATACAAGCTACGAAAGTGAGATCTTGGAAGAGTATTGCCGTTTTCATAATGTCATAAAATTACTGTAATGATAAATAATAATAATAGTGTGTAATAAGCATGTCATAAAAACAAATTTTATATTTCCAAGATCACTGCTTTTATAATTTATGCTCAGGTAAGGGAGAAAATTCCTGGAAATATTCATTTTTAGGAGGGGGTTCGCGAGACTTGACATTTTAGTGAAAGGGGTTCGCGGGTTGTTAAAGTTTGGGAACCACTGCTTTAGGGTAACTTATACCTTGATCCTGCAGTGAAGGATCCATGTGGGCACAGGGGTTTCTTTAACTCTACTCCTGGTGCAATCTTTTTTTTGTCTGTATTGTTACAGACATACTTCCTGACTGGTATTTTGAAATAAATTATCAATATAATTGAAATTGGCATGATTATTTTGTTTTTATTTTGACAAATAAAATTTTGCAGAATTTTAAAATATTGTGTGTAGAATTTTTAATTTTTTTGTGAAGAATTCTCCCAGGCATAAACGGTTACTACATCATTAAGGTATGGAACATTTGACGGATCCTGTAGCGGCAACTGCAGCTGGCCTCAGAAACTGAACTCCAAAATGAGTTGTGCCCAATACACCTTGTAAATAAGGATCCACTCACTATGTTAGCTTGATTCATTTTTGTGATTTTATTTTCTTGTTGTCTTCATCCAGTTGAAGTTTCATAAATGAAAAAAGGATGATTGGCTTATATGGAGTTGCAGATGTAACATTGTTCATAGATAGTTTCAGAGTCTCCCGACCCGTATTATGCCTGATTCTGCAAGCTGTTTTGCACAGGCATAGGGCTCCCATCATGTGGGCAGATTCTGGGATCAGGGCCTGAGCTAGTCAATTTCTCCTAACTGTGTGGGTCTTTCACACAGCAGCAGGGGGGAGAAAACATAGGAAACTGCAATTGTAAAATGTAGCACCCACAACGTACTGGCTGCTGGACAAACAAAAAAGAAAGCGTGGATCGTACCTTCCCCAAAGATCTCCCAATGTAAAAAAAGGGCAAACAAATAGACAAAGCAAAGAGAAAGGTATAACAAACACGGAAAGTGAGCAAGGTGACAATGCCTTAGTAAAACAGTTTTGACTAGATTTGAAGCTAATGGTGTCCCTTTTAAAGAATATTCTTGTTTTGAAAATCCATCTAAGATGAAGAACTCTTCCTGCAATGGGTAAGATCAGGAATTCATACTCCACTCCTCCCGACACTTTCAGGACAATACCAATTTCCCCAGGACAGTCTCGCATGCACAATCCTGATTTCACTTTTGTGATATCAAGAAACATTAACACATTGCAATGCTGTGTTATGCCACTAAAATTTCATGATGCCTGACTTTGTCTCAAAAATCTCAACCCCTAAAATCCCAAGGTGCTTTACAAACTATGGTTCCAATCCTGCAGTCTCCAACACCGCCTGTTAGCTGCCAGTAACCTGGATCCCTCTCAGTCAGGCTTTGGGCTAGGGCACATTGAAAAGACAGAACTCATTGCTCTAGTGGATAGCCACAAACATCAGAATACATCCATGCTCAGCCTGCCGAACCTCTTTCCCCTAAACTGGCTCAGGTCCTTCTGCTCAGACTGAACCCAGAAGGTTGCTCCTTTACCTCCAAAGCCCTCACTTGCTGATCCCTCAAACTCAGTCCCCTCCCCTGTAATATTCATGCCTATAAAGAGAACTGAAAATGACCGTGGTATACAGATGACATCCACAGCCTCATCACCTTTACATCAAATGTAACAGCACCTTTTCCCAGCTTTCTCAATATCTGTCAGAAATCTGCACCTGGATGAAGAGCAGTTGGTTAGAGCTGACCCGAGCTGCAAGATTCAAGTGATGCTGATAGATATAATCATAATAATTAGTCCTTATATCAGGGCTTTGAAGAACACTCTTCCTCCATAATAATCTCATCCATCAAAGAT
Source organism: Malaclemys terrapin pileata (assembly GCF_027887155.1). Lineage (NCBI taxonomy): Eukaryota > Metazoa > Chordata > Testudines > Emydidae > Malaclemys > Malaclemys terrapin. Next base: position 15,639,170 of record NC_071505.1, on the reverse strand, counting down.
ATCTATAATTTGAAGTTCAGTGGAGTAGAAGTGAGTGCTGGGGTCTAATGAAAAGCCTGGAATCTCCTATTTCCAATGGGATCAACCTCTCATTCAAGTTCAGCCGGGCCATGATGCAGGCATAACATTTTTATGTACAGAAACGTAACTGGCTAATGACTGAATTTTGCCTATCCTATGATAATTACTTGGGTGATATTTCATATCTGGGGGAGAAGGAAGAAACATTTCTATAGCAGGTTTCTGTGACACTGCACCTCCTATTCTTCGAAGTGATATTATGATATGATTATGACATAATTATAATGTATTTTATGCAAGATAAGTCATGTGAGGTGTCATTGGAAAAGTTATGATTTGCTTAATATGATTATACTATTTGTATGCATGTATAATTTGTGTATCTGAAGTTACGAATATTGATTATGTATCTATTTCACATGTAGTTACACCTGGGTAATGCCCTGTAGACAAGATGCTTTCAGTCGAGATAGTGGGTGGGGAAGGGCCTATTCAGGGCAATGGGCCATGAGGAGAAAACAATAGGCCTTAAGAGAAGCTTATCTCCCACCTGGGGAGACTTCCTGAGAACGCTACACACGGCCTCTGAGTAATGGCTGCTATGACACGTACAAGGACGTGATCAGACCACATGATGCTGGACTCCATCTTGGGATGCCAGACGACTCCTGGAAACACCTGAGGAACAAAGACTGAACTGGGGGAAGTGCTGGGCCCAGGCTAAAGGGATTTCTAGCCTGTGAATTAAACACTTGGGGATTCTGAGCTGTAAAGCAAGTGCAGCCCCTTAAGAATCTGCAGCCTGCTTGTATCATCTCTTAGGGTGAGAATCTGCTATTCACATCCAATCTCTTTAGTATATTAAGCTTAGTTTGCATTTTTAGTTTATTTGCTAGATAATCTGCTTTGATCTGTTTGCTATAACTTAAAATCTGTCTTTTGTAGTTAATAAACTTGTTTTTGCTTTATCTAAACCAGTGAGTTGGAGTGAAATGTGTGGGAATCATAACTCAGGGGCAAAGACTGTTGCATATTCCTCTCCACATTGAGGGAGGGGGTGAATTTTATGAGCTTACACTGTACAGTTCCCTGTGCAGCGCAAGATGATATAATTTTGGGTTCATATTCCAGTGGGGGTGGGGGGTGAGTCTGGAAAGCTGTCTGCTGCATGTATTTGAGTGGCTTGGGTGAAGCTGCTCTCTCAGATAGCTCAGTTTGGGTGTGTGGCATCACCTGCTGACGTGTTGGGTGATAACAGGGTCTGGGTAAGATTGGCTGGGCTCCCAAGCAGTGTGAGCAGGGCCAACACAACTGAGTGGTTACAGGGGCCCAGTGGTTCCCACAGCTCCCCATGAAAAATCTGTTTCCATATGCTCATTAGAAACTTGTTACAGTTTGACAGCTAAATTATCTAACATTCCATCTGCACTGAGCATGCTCCATCCGCTCATAGCACCTTTATGTGATTGGACTGCACATGTCTGATCTGCACAGAGTGAATGAGCATGCTCCATTCCAGAGCTGCAGGGGCTGAGCAGGACTTTCCCTGGAATCGCTCCACCTGGCTGCTAGGAGGGCACCATAAATGTCTCTCCTGTGCCCTCGAGGTTCCCCTGCTGGCAGCCAGGCAGTGAGGAGGAAAAAGAAGAAGCAATGTGACTGGAATGCAGAGGGTGAGAAATGATGATGGGGACATAGGAAGAGGAATTGTAGAAGCCAGAGGGTGGGAGGAAGCTGAAGTAGGAGGACAGAGGCCCAGGGTCCAGTGCGGGAGAGAGGAAGGAGCTGGGTAGATGAGGAGTTGGATGGGAGCAGAGTGATAGGGAGCAGAAGTCAGGGTGGGAGAGGGTTGATAGAGCAGAAGGGGCACAAAAATAAGGGTGCAGGGGACAATAAGCACTACAGCACAATTATATACAAAATCTGGAATTGAACCAGGAGTCCTCTACATTCCTCTGTTAACAGCAAATAGCTGAGAAATCCACTGGCAAAGTGTGTGTCTCATCCCCTTCCACTCTCTGGTCCCCCTAGAGGATAACAGCCTACTACTGCTACTATATCAGAGGTGAAAGTAAGCCGGTACGCCCCAGTGCGGCATACTGGCAAGAGCTGGTGCGCCATACCGGGGTGGCCCAGCTTCCCCAGGGGTCAATTTAAAGGGCCTGGGGCTCCCAGCAGGGGTGCCCCGGGCCCTTTAAATAGTCCCCGGAGACCCGGGCTGCTGCTGCTACCCCGGTGGGGGAGGGGGGAAGAGGAGAGGAGGAGGCACTTACCTTACAGGGTGGGCTGGGGCTGGCTCTGACCCTCTCAGCCCCACCCCTTCCGCCCTAGGCCCTGCCCCTTCCGGGGTCCAGAGCTGGCCCCAGCGTACCGGTAAGTCACTGGACTTACTTTCACCCCTGTACTATTTATTCATAAATTTTAAGGCCAGCTGGGACCATTAGAATGGAGCATCTAGTCTGACCTCCTGTATAACCAGACCACAGAATTTCACCCAGTTACCCCTGGATAGATCCCAATAATTTGTTTGACTAAAGCCTATCTTCTAGAAAGCAATCCACTTCCCTTGGTAGTTTGTTCCAATGCTTAGTCAGTCACCCTCACTGTTAAAAAACTGTGACTTATTTACTCTACTAGTTCCATGGTAGATATCTGTGCTGTGTATCTAAAGCCCTGCTGACGACCCAAGTCTGGGGTCACTATGTACTCAAAGACTGTTATCATGTCCTCCATCAGTCTTCTCTTCTCCAGACTAAACAAACCCATGTTTTTCAATCTTTCCTCATAAGACATGTTTTCTAGACCTTTAATCATTTATGTTGCTCAGCTCTAGACTTTCTCTAGTTTGTCCACATCTTTACCAAAGTGTGGTGCCCAGAAGTGGACACAGTACTCCAGCTGAGACCTTATCAATGCTGAATAGAGTGGAAGAATTACTTCTCGTGTCTTGCTTTCAACTCTCTTGCTAATACATCCTAGAACGATGTTTGCATTTTTTGCAATAGTATAACATTGTTGACTCATTTAGTTTGGGATCCCACAGATCCTTTTCTGCAGTATTCCTTCCTAGCCAGTCATTTCCCATTTTGTATTTGTGCAAATCATTATTCCTTCCTAAATGCAGAACTTTGCATTTGTCCTTATTGAATTTCAACCATTTCTCCAGTTTGTCAAGATCATTTTGAACTCTAATCCTGTCCTCTGAAGCGCTTGCAATCCCTCCCAGCGTGGTATCATCTGCAAACTTGATAAGTGTGTTATCTATGCTATTATCCAAATAATTTATGAAGATACTGAATAGAACCAGACCCAGGACAGATCCCTGTAGGACTCCACTCGATATGCCCTTCCATTTGATTGTGAACCACTGATAACTACTTTCTGAATCTGAAAAACAGGAGTACTTGTGGCACCTTAGAGACTAACAAATTTATGCATCCGAAGAAGTGGGCTGTAGTCCACGAAAGCTTATGCTTTAATAAATTTGTTAGTCTCTAAGGTGCCACAAGTATTTCTGAGTATGGATTCCCAACCAGTTGTGCATCCATCTCATAGTAGGTTTGGCTAAGCTATATTTCTCTAGTTTGTTTATGAGAAGGTCATGTGAGACCATCAAAAGCCTAAGGCCCGGTCTACACTACAGAGTTAGATCGACGTAAGGCAGCTTACATCAACCTAACTCTGTAAGTGTCTACACTAAAATGTAGCTCCCACCAATGTAAGTTGCCCACTACATCGACTTAATAACTCCACCTCCACAAGAGGCGTAGTGCTTAGGTCGACGTACTTAGGGCGACACAATGTTCATGTAGACACCATGTTATTTACATCTTCTTTTGCCTGTGAGCCCCATGCAGGGCTCACAGCTGGAATCCTCCTGCCCCGGGGCTGACAGGCCGAGCTGTCAGCCCCATGCGGGTTTCATAGCTTGGGCTGTCAGCCCCAGGGCAGGAGAAAGTCCAGCTGTCAGTGCCCCACAATGCCCCACACAGTTAAGTAGGTGGAAATGTTCCTGGTGAGGATGTGCATTACCAACAGAAGGAGCATAGTGTGAACATGAAACACCACTTTAATTATTGCAGTGGCATATGTCAACTTAAATTGACTTAGTTTTGTAGTGTAGACATGCCCTTACTAAAGTCGAGATATATCACATCAGCTAGGGTTACCATCCGTCCGGGTTTCCCCGGACATGTCCGGCTTTTTCAGCGTTAAATGGCCGTCCGGGGGGGATTGCTAATAAAGTAGAAATGTCTGGGATTTCCCCCTTCCCTTCATGCAGAGTGCGGCTCGGCTGATTGGATGGCGGGGCCTGATTGAAAGTCGCTCGCAGCCACTGGGGCCTCTAGCAGTCAGAGTCCCTCCCCCTCCCCGCTCCCCCGCAGAGCAGCACAGAACAGTGTTTGAGTCCACGTGGAGCTCGCAGCTCTCCCTCTGCCGGGTGAGTGGGGGAGCAGAGGCTGCAGGGCGAGGAGGATCAGGGCAGGCAGGGGCATAGAGGCTGCAGGGGCAGGGCAGGCAGGGGGTGCAGAGGCTGCAGGGGTTGGGGGGTGCAGGGGCTGCAGGGACGGGGGGGTGCAGGGGCTGCAGGGTGAGTGGGGAGCAGGGGGCACAGAGGCTGCAGGGATGGGGGTGTGCAGAGGCTGCAGGGCGAGGAGGAGCAGGGCAGGCAGGGGCATAGAGGCTGCAGGGGTAGAGGGGTGCAGGGCAGGTGGGGGGTGCAGGGACTGCAGGGCGAGTGGGGAGCAGGGAAGCACTTAGCAACCCCCAACCAAGATCAGAGCGGGAGGGAGGAGGGGGAATGCGGGGTGCTCAGATGAGGGGGCAGAGTTGGGAAAGGGACTTTGGGGAAGGGGTTGGAGAAGGGGCGGGGTTGGGGCGGGGCCAGGGGCGGAGTTGGGGCAGGGCCGGGGGTGGGACCGGGGCCCCATGGAGTGTCCTCTTTTTTAAATGTTTGAATATGGTAACTCTACATCAGCTGTTCCCCCTCCCCCCCCCATCCACAAGGCTTGTTATCCTTTCAAAGGATATTAGGTTGGTTTCACATGATTTGTTCTTGACAAATCCATGTTGACTGTTATTTATCACCTTATTATCCTCTAGCTGCTTACAAAATGATTACTTGATTATTTACTCCATTAACTGGAGTTACCCTGCCTGGTCTATAATTCCCTGGGTTATCCTTATTTCAACTTTTTATAGAAAGGCATTATATTTGCCCTTTTCCAATGGGATCTCTCCTGTCCTCCATGAGTTCTCACAGATAATCACTAATGGCTAAAGATCTTGTCAGCCAGTTCATTAAGTACTCTAGGATCATGGGCGGCGGGTGAACCCCTGCTTTGGGGAGGCTAGCCTGCCAGCCCCGCCCCTTCCACTCAAGGCCCCGCCCCCGCATACCAGAACCCCTCTCCCCTCCTCCTCCCCCCCCGCAACACCTTATTATTCCCTAGGTGCTTACAAAATGATTATTGCCAAGAGATCCCTGAGGGCCCCCCATGACCGGATAATCCCCAGCGACACCAGGCCAAGCTGGCTTCCCTGACCCCCACCCCCTCCCAGTGCCAGGCCGGCCCCAGTGCCGGAATGAGCCACCGGCTCCCCTACCCCTGAAGGCTGACCCCCCCACCCCTGAAGGCTGGCCACTGGCCAAGCCACCGGCCCCCACTGCCAGTGCCTGGCCAGCCCCAGCACTGCGCTGAGCCAGCCCGGTCCCAGCACCAAGCCAAGCCGCCAAGCTGCCAGCCCCACTGCCTCTGAAGGCCCTCCCCTGGTTGAGCCGCTGGTCCCCACCAACAGCGCTGGGCCACCGGCCCCCACAAGTACCAGGCCGGCCCCAGTGCTGGTCTGGCCCCCCGAATGCCGGCCCCCGCCGTACCAACCGCCGGCCCCAGCACCCAGCTGAGCCTCCTCACTCCCCCACCCGCCGCTGACTCTCTGTGTCCCTCCTCACATCCCCGTCCCCAAGGAGGAGGGATGCTGTGAGCAGCGGGGACCTCCAGAGGCTGGGTGGAGTGGAGGAGACATGGCAGGCAGGCAGCAGCAGCAGGCAGTGGGGGCCTCGAGGAAGGGACGGGGCGGGGCCACCGTAGCCCACGTGTCCTGCGGCAGGTGGGTAGCAGCGCCAGGGCAGACTAAGCCTTCCCTGGTCTATTACACCTGCTCCCCGTGACTAGGATGTATTTCATCAGGCTTTGCTGACTTGAATACATCGAGCTTGTCAAAGTAGTTGAAGCTGTTGTCTGTAAGATCCCCCACTTGTTACAGAACTTGGAAGGTGTAAAGTGAATGAAGCAGCATTGGACTGAAGGAGGGATTCTGACTGAAGGTGATTCAGCCAGTAAGACTGCTAAAACATGTGGTGAGAGAGACTTTGCCTTGAATTCACTTAGCTTGTTAAGTTAGGCATTAGTTGCATTTTACTTTTATTTTCTTGTAACCAATTCTGACTTAAAATCTGTAGTTAATAAACTTGTTTTACTAATTTATCTAAACGAGTGTGTTTGGACTGCAGTGTGTGTAAAACTCCATTTTGGATAAGAGGATTTGTGCATATCATTTTCTATTAATAAAATGAGGGACATTATATGAGCTTGTTTTGTCCAGGAGAGAGCTGGGCAGTACAAGATGTGCGTTTCTGGGGGAAAGTCTGGGACTGGGAATTTGTTGGTGTTGCTCTGCAGAGTGATTGAAGAGTGGCTGGCCATGGCACTCATATACTATAACTGGGAGTAACTTACATGCTGGAAGCTGTGTGAGGAGACCAAGAGTGGTAACTCCAACAACAAAGGAGTGTAAAAGGCACCCCTGGTGGGACAACTGAGGGGACACAGATGTTCATTGGTCCAGAAAAACTGTGTGCTGGGTAACATCACAGAGATGTAACACCTACCAAACTTACAGGAGTGTTGTGAGGACTCATTAATGTCTGTAAAGTGTTCTAAATATATGAAGCGCTAAGTATTACTATTACTTAGAAACAACGAGGAGTCCGGTGACACCTTAAACACTAACAGATTTATCTGGGCATAAGCTTTCGTGGGTAAAAAACCCACTTCTTCAGATGCATGTTACTTAGGAGGGACAGGAGATCTCTAAGTAAAACCTGGTTGCTTTAGGAAATGGTATTGGTGATTCAATTAGTGGCACTCTTGTCATCTGAGTCTCTATTAAATCAGTACTCCAGTATGTCAGGGGACAGTGTGCTCTCTTTTGATTGACAAGTAAAATGGAGGCCCTGACCACCTGTGGTCATAAGCAAGCTCACAGAACTTCTTGCAAGAAAGTGGATGTTAGCTCCGGTTTCCTGGCCACAATACATTTATTGTTTCTATTGCTTCAGTAGCACCAGGCAAATCAAGTTATTGCTAGAATACACATAGATACCAGTCCATTTATATGCTGAACAGTTACAATACTAATATTATCCCTCTGACACATACACAAGACAAGAAATTCAAGGGAAAACATAATTATAGACAATACTGCACAAATGTATCCAAAACATATAAAAACTTCCTGCATGAGTCAGCCCCACAGCTTGGCTTCCAGCCTACAACTATTGACCCAGCCCAGCCCTGGTTGTGATATAACAAGTACACAGCCCAAAGTGGGGCATCTGCAGGCAATGAAGTTTCCACGCTTTGCTGGTGATATGTTGTGTCGGTGACAGCTGGAGGCATAGCTTCCAGCAGTGACCATTCAGTGCAACAGGAGCATGGTGCTGTCGTTATTGATAGAAATTCTTTCAAGGAAAGCTGCAGTGGCAGATAAGGGCTGATCAATGAAAATGCAGACTGGTCTCCAAGAATAAAAAATGAGGGTATATTTTTTAAAAAAACTGGTAGAACTATAGACCTGGGGAGGGGGGCAAGAGAGAAAGATGACACATTCAGGGAGCCTGTGAGTGCAAACCCTGATTTTTAGGATTTTTTTTTAAATTGACTTAAATTATAGTTGAATACACCGTCTATTACAGTAACCCAAATGCCAAATATTTTCCAATGAAACTGTAGAAAACCCTCTGAAAGCACTTCTAGTGATTACAGCTTGGTTTTTTTGAATGGTCTTTGAAGATGAATGGCTCAGTGGTTTTAAGTGGGATATTGTACCTTTAATTCCCAGATCATTCATTCAAATGCAGCCCAGGATGGTAATTATTGAAAGTTGTTTCCCAATGATTGCTAGTTGGTTTTTAGAGAGACAACATGGGTGAGGTATTTTGTTTTTTATTGGACCAACTTTTCTTGGTGAAAGAGACTAGCTTTTGAGCTTATACAGAGCTCTTTTTCAGGTCTGGTTTTTGTCAGTTAATTTCCACTGAATCTGTCCATGTCACCCAAAAAACTCACCCCCATTAACACTATCATCTGCTTCGGCAGAGGGGTCAAGGATGAATGGGTCATGGAGACTTGAACTATCCTTTCATCCCTAGAGGCAGCTTCTCCACATCAAGAGAGAGCCATATTAGTGGTTGGTAGGTTCAAGGAAGTTTAAACTGCTGCTGCATAAATCTTCTTGATGAATAAGGACATTGGTCTCCAGGGTTGTCAATCTCCCACAGGTATGAAATTCACATAATCTCTTTTCTAAATAGGTGCGGGGCTTTCCACATTCTCTCTGGGACAAAAATGCTTTATTTTGAGAACTGAAAAGCAGGCTGTTATTTCCTAGTGTGGCCTAAACCATTTCAGTTGTCTGAATTTTAAACAACATTTGGGGAAATACAGCTTCTGAGCAGGCACTGTAGCAACTTTTCATGATTTTAGCTTACATCAGTGTTCTATGTTACAAGCATTATATTTTAGTACAGAGTCTCTCATTGGAAGAGAAGATTGGAGGAGTTGACAGAGCGGCCTTGTGAGTTGACAGGGATGCTAATATAGCCTCAGTGGAAGTTTAGAGACCAGATCAGAGCAGCTGGGTGGGCTGATAGAGAAGATCAGGGCAGCCCAAAGGAGCAGTAAGAGGATCCAAATAAGTGGATTAGTAGCAAACCAAAGCACACATTACTTTTAGTTTGCAAAGTCCTATTGATTTTGGTGCAAATGTGCAAGAAATAGAAAAGGATCAAAACATAATCAAGGAGCAGATCCCTATGGCAAGCTGGAAGCAATGATAGGATTGAGCTGTGGAGGCATAGTATGAAGTAATGTCTCCATTACTAGCCTCAGTCAGGACTTACATGAGTGTGGCTGTTAGGGGATGTGGGGAGGTTCATTGTACAGCTTCCTATAACCCGATGGGTCTGGAGTGGCTAGTGTTGCTAAGTGCCATTGGGCCTGCAGCTGATGACAGATATTTTTTCCGGGTGTAGCTGCAATGATTGACGACTACTATGGGTGTATTCTTGTGACTGTGTTTGAGGAATGGAAGCTGAAGGGACTGCTGCAAGAGTACAGGTTACACAATGTACTGCTGTTAAAACAGCAACTGAATGTTTTGGGAAATGCCCCTTTTAGATGAGAACAGGTGGAATATTAGCTCAGAAGGCTGTAGGGCAGCTGGGAATGACACAAGCTTGTCAGTTGTCTTTTCATGGCTCTTCCTCACTGAGGAAAAGAGAGATGTTAGGTAGCAAAAGTTGTAAGAAGTAGTACACCCCCTTGTAGCCCTGGGTGGTTTGGGGGGTTTTGATTTTGTAATATTAGTTATATGAGAACAACCTGGGGAATGAACAAGACAAGGAGCAATTTTCAAAATACTTTCTGAAATGAAAAAGAGAATAAGAGCAGTGGAAGAGTAAGATTTCAAGTACTGTTGTAAGAGTGTTTCAGGAAGAAATTGTGGAGGGCCACAAAACAGGTTACCACAAACTTCAGAAGCATTTCTTCATGGCATCCAGATGCCCAGATCCACAGTGGCCCAGTCTCCAGCTGTTTTAACATTCAGGCTCTATGTAAGGGATGCTTTGCAATGAGAGACAAGATATATCCCTGCTGGAATTCTGCGCCAGTGCACAATGCAGAATTTGCACAGAATTAATGTCTTCTGTAGAATTTTTTTTTTTCATGCAGAATTTGTGATTTCTGCATGAAAAAATAATGGCAGCCCAGCCGCATGGGGCTGACATGATTACATTGTGTTATTTTGACAAATAAAATATGCAGAATTTTAAAATATCGTGTGTAGAATTTTTATTTTTTTGGTGCAGAATTCCCCGAGGAGTAAACATAGCATGGGTGTGTCCTCTTAGCAAGCGAACAGATTAAAAAAAGGACTGCCTGAACCTGTCTAGAAAAGTGGAAACCTCCAGGGAGAAATTGTTACCACAGCTTATAAATAATCGAATACATTCAACTAAAAACAAAGAGCTGAAATTGAAATTGCTAGCCCACTAACCAGTCACCTATGGACTCATCGGCCTCTTCAACTGTCTCTTGGCCTTTCATTTCACAGTGAACTTTTCCCATCTCCAAGAAAAGTAATATTAATATTGCAACTGACAGCCACTTCTGCTTGCACAAGCCTGGCAGATTCCTTTACACATGTGAATATAATACTTTGAACGGAGTCTGGAGATTTGTAAGTCAAGGCTTTTTTTAAATGTACAATTTTTAAATTAAATGGCTAAGGGAACATAGTGCTCCTGTACCACACATAGTGCTCCTGTACCATCACTCTCCTTTCCTCCTGTTTGCCCTGAGCTATCCTGCCTTCATAATAATTGTTTGCACACAGCTAAATATTTTAAATAGCTGAACATGCCTGTTTTTAGGATAAGCCTTGGAACAAAGAAACACTGAGTGTCTAGAACATCCTGATGTAGAAAGCATTATTATTTAGTACTGCAGTAATAATACCTAGCTCTTATACAGCACTTTTTATCAGTTGATCTCAAAGTCCTTTACAAAGGAGACCCGTATCATTATCCCTATTTGCAGGTGTGTGTGTGTGTGAGAGAGAGAGTGAGTGTTTGTGTGTGTGTGTGTGTGTGTGCGCGTGCACGCGCGCGCGTGTGCGTGCAGACATAAGATTCAACAGACCCGGAAGGACCGGTATTGATTCAGGAAATTGGTTTTGAAGGCAGAGTAACTCAGAACATAATAACTAGGAAGGAGAGAGACTGGGTCAGGGATAGAACTGATCAATTTAGGCACTGATCCTGCCTCCACATGGAGCTTGTTGTGAGATATGGCCTTGGCTTTATTTTAATTTAATGACTTTTAAAAAAAACAAATTATTCAATGAATATTTTAACTGAGCAAATAATTTTGACTGTTTGTGAATATATACAAATGTCAAGTGTTATTTTGAAATAAAACATTCCCAAATAAACCCTGACTAGAACTGGATAAATAATACTCCCATGTTGCCACCAAAGAGGAACGATATTTTCTTAAAATGTAATATTCATACAGCCCTGAGATTTAAATTGAATTAAAAGGTGAAATTAAAAGCTTTCTGCCCCTTTGATCCAGTTCCCTTTATTAAAGTCACTTGCCCACCGCAGAAGAGCAGGTACTGAGTATGTAGGGTAGAACATGGCAGCCATGGTAACAGAATAAAGAAGACTTTTATCTGTGGGTCTCTAGTTAGAATAATCTGATGGTGGCCTGTGACAAATGAGTTGATGGTCTGAGTCCAGTTCTAGTTACGTGCCATAACTAGGCCAGCAACAGAAGGGGTTTTTCCATTAATGTAGGTAAAACCACCTCCCTGAAGGATGGTAGCTAGGTCAACAGAAGCATTCTTCCGTTGAGCTAGCTGTGTCTACACTGGAGTTAGGATAGCATAGCTACAGTGCTCCAGGGTGTGGATTTTTCACAACCTGCACGCCCAGGGCCAGCTCCAACTTTTTTGCCGCCCCAAGCAGCGAAGCGGGAAAAAAAAAATCTTTGGCGGCAATTCGGCGGAGGGTCCTTCCCTCTGAGAGGGACTAAGGGACCCGCCGCCAAATTGCTGCCGAAGACCCAGACATGTCGACCCTTTCCATTGGCCGCCCCAGGCACCTGCTTCCTTCGCTGGTGCCTCGAGCCGACCCTGTGCGCACCATAGCTATTTCAACATACATTCTAAGTGTAGATGAGGCCTAGTTGTCCAGAGCATAAAAATACAAACCCAGTCCCAACCCATAGGCCCAGGAATGAAGATGCATGGAGACCAAACTACCCTGTGATCTCTCAAGGAGGTCCCATCAGGTCATGGCTGAGGCACATTGTCAGTGTAGTAAGGACAAGTGCTCAGTAGCTACCCATGTCATATCTGTTCTATAAATAACTAAAGGACTTTGATCTAAAAGTCTATCCAATTTTCTAGTTTCTAATTCATTTCCATGCAGCACAGATTGCAGAATCAGGGCCTAAGTGTATGAGTCAGTAAAGGCTTATCTAGGTGAAGTCAGTGGGACTACTTACATGAGTAAATTGACGTGTGTGGTGTTTATGTTTGCAGGATCAGGTTCTGACTATACAGGGGAAAGAGTGAAACTGCCTGTACCCTAGTTCTGTTATATGCACAAGGGCAACAAACTAGGGTTGCCAACCCTCCAGGATTGGCCTAGAGTCTCCCGGATTCAGCATCGATTTCCCGGTGACTACTGAAAGCAATCCGGGAGCTTTTAATAGGATATTTTAAGAAAGTGACATTACGTCATGTTGGGGGAAAATATCTCCTGTAATAGTTTCAGTCAGAGTTGGGAACTCTACAACAAACTGAAAAAGGAAATCGGTTTATGATAACTTTCTGTGACAATAACTTTAGGTGTTACTTGTAACTAGTGTTTACACAATTTTCAGACAGAAAATTTCAAATTGACAGTGTCCCTTCAAGGGAAAAAATATAACAAAGGGAAAGAACAGAAAGGGAAGACAACCACCAATACAATTTTATCTTGTATATCTCTTTCACAAATTGTATCCCCAAATGCTTCACAGACATGAACAATACAAGATATAGAATACAGAAATCCTAGAAAAGATCTCTTTGGCCTACAGCATATCCCTTGGTCCACTGCAGGATCCTACCATGTGATTAGATTAGCAGTGAATGAGGGACTTATGCTTCATAAAATTCCTCTATTGTCCTCATTAAAGATGAGTGCTAATCATAGCGGTCCCAGATATTTTAAATCTTTTGTCAGATTAGCAGAATAGAATCAGCAGTAATTATTAAACAGTTAACCTGATTTTTCCAAACAAAATTAAGGTACTGCACTGTAGACCTGACTTCAGTGAAGTTACAGTGGGTATTATTTTGGCCTATTTAATTTAGCACACAGTATACAACATCAACCTACCACCACTGCTTCAGCATCCACACCCAAAATATGATGTAGGATTTAAGATAGTATTTAAGTCCAACTTTCTCTGACAAAGTCTAGCATTGAAGTTTAGAAAATTCCCCAAGGTAGCATACTGATTGCCTTTTGGGATTGTCCCCAAAGCAATGTAACATAAAATGACACTCCTGCCCAAACTATGAGGTTTCTATCACTTCCCTTAGGAGTCCAATATTCTAGATTTATATCTCCCCATTAGCCATATTTCTTGATATTGTGATTTGAGCCTGGGACTGTCTTTTACTTTATGTTTGTACATCGCCTAGCATAACAGGAACCCGATTCGAGTCTCTGGGCACAACTGTAATAAAAATAATAATGGTAATATTTAGGTTGTTTTTCTTTTATTCATTTCAGATCATTACTCTTAAATATGGGTTTGATCTGTACCACTGAAATCAACAGGAATTTTCCCAGGGACTTTGATGGGAGCAGGGATACTGTTTCCTTCAAGTAGGTAGGGTTGTCACCCATCCGGCTTTTACCTGGACAGTCCGTTTTTTGGCTTCTGAGCCTGGGTACCATTTAGATTTGCCACGTGCCTGGTTTTCAACCTGAAAGTCTGGTCGCAAATGGGACTTGGCAGTGTCCGGTCAGAGGTACTGACCAGATACCAAAAGCCTAGTTACCGCAGGGCAGTGGGAGGTGCTAGGTCATTAACCCATGTCAGACCCTGCTCAGTCGAGGCTACCTCCTACCTGCAGGTAGCCTCCTTGTCAGGCTGCAGCAGATCCCGTCCCAGCCCTGGAGCAGAGTTAGGAGCGGGGAGGTGGAGGTGGAGGCAAGCAATGCGGGAGAGGAGCGAGCAACAGGGGCAGGGCCTTGGGGAAAGAGATAGGGCAGGGGACACGACCTTGGGGGTCTGGTTACCAGCAATTAGAAAGGTGGCAACCCTACTTGTAGGCAAGTTATAGTGTGCCCCTTTAGTTGTCATTTCACCAAGTGACTGGGGATGGGTCTGACCCACAAGATTCTGATCTGCCCTTCCCCAGAGTTTGGGAGTCTCTGGGTCCAGGATTGTGTGTCCAGGCTGTTCTCTGCAAACAATACACTTGTCCTAAATGCACCCCGAACATATTGACTGCAAAGAAGTTACACCAGGAAAGAGTTTAGTCCTTCTACTTTAGCAGTCAGCATGAGATGTAAAATTGCAATGTGTGAAGGTGTCAACTGGTGAATAAATTAAAGCATTAATTTCAACTGTCAATCATGTTGTGACGTTGTGCAGTCTATATGGTTTTATAAAAACATGATAATAAGTGAATATAATGTAACTGGGATAGTTTTAGAAAAAATATGGTAATAAGTAAATATAATGTAACTGGGATATGCTTCATGCAAAAGGTCTCTTGTAAGGTATCATTACAAAGCTCATAATCTACTGAGTGTGACCATCTTATTTGTAGAAATGTACCACTCTTGTATCTAAAACTAGAAATATAAAACAGAACTCTGAGGGCCTATTGTAATTATGTAAAGTGTGGGCCATTAAGGATGGTTTGGAATCTTGATGACTCCCATTGTCTGCAGATGGCTGTATTTACCTGTGAGTCTTCCTGTATATGTGTGTGCTGGCAAGTGAGTAATGAAGTCTTGCAGTGACATGTGATCATGTCACCTGAACTGGAATCCATCTTTAACCTGGTGCTTTTCCAGTGCGGGGGGGTGGAAACCCAGAGGGACAAAGGGTTCCCGCCTTATGCAAAAGATATATAAAGGGGTGGAAGAGAACAAAGGAGAGGGAGGGGCCATCATGAAGAATCCCCTAGCTATCACCTGAGCTGCAACAAGAGCTGTACCAGGGGAAAGAATTGTGCCCAGGCCTGGAAGGTGTCCAGTCTGAGAAAAAAACTTACCGAAGCATCTCTGAGGGTGAGATTATCTGTATTCAGTTTGATTAGACATAGATTTGCACGTTTTATTTTATTTTGCTTGGTAACTTACTTTGTTCTGTCTGTTACTACTTGGAACCACTTAAATCCTACTGTCTGTATTTAATAAAATTACTTTTTATTTAGTAATTTACTCAGAGTATGTATTAATGTTTGCTTCCCCAAGTAACTGTGCATATCTCTCTATCAGTGTTATAGAGGGTGATGCAGGGTAAAACGGATTTATTTGGGTTTAGACCCCATTGGGAGTTGGGCATCTCAGTGCTAAAGACAAGCACACTTCTGTGAGCTGTTTTCAGGTAAACTTGCAGCTTTGGGGCAAGTGATTCAGACCCTGGGTCTGTGTCTGGGTAGATGGGAGTGTCTGGCTCAGCAAGACAGGGTGCTGGAGTCCTGAGCTGGCAGGGAAAACAGGAGCAGAGGTAGTCTTTGCACATCAGGTGACAGCTCCCAAGGGGGTTTCTGTGATCCAACCCGTCACACATGTAAATATTAAACTGGGCCTCCTGTAATTCATTACACAGATTGCCAGCTATGCCAACACATGTTCCTTCACAGGAGAAGACTCTATCTTTCTCTTACTTTGGGTATTCACGTTAAACTAAGCTGCACGAAATTTGTAAGCCTTAATTCACAAAGGTTTGTGCAAAACTTTTTTTGATCTTGGTTTGCATCCCCCCAAAATTTGATATTATTCTGATGGGTAATTTAAATATGCACATTGTAAAAATATGAAAAAATGTGCATTTAGCTTTTAGTTTTAAGTTTCAGCAAACTCAGAAATGGGGTTTGCCTACACACAGAAGTTGTACTACTTGTACTACTTTAACATATACCTATGTAGTTAAATGCAGTGTTGTAACCATGTTGGTCCCAGAATATTAGAGAGACAAAGTAGGTGAGGTAATATCTTTTATTGGACCAACTTCTGTTGGCAAGAAGCAAGTTTTGAACTTACACAGGGGGCTGTAGCGCTTAGTGAAGACATTACTTATGCTGGTAGGACAGTTTCTCCCATCTGTGTAGGTACTCCACCTCCCCGAAAGGCGGTACCTATGTCGAAGGGAGAAGCCCTCCCATCAACATAATGCTGTCTGCACTGGGAGTTAGATTGGTATAACTGTGTCGCTCAAGGGTGTGGATTTTCCACACTGCTGAATGATGTAGTTATACCAACACTGCCATCGTAGTGTAGACCAGGGGTTCTCAAACTGGGGGTCGGAACCCCTCAGGGGTTGTGAGGTTACTACATGGGGGTCATGAGCTGTCAGCCTCCACCCCAAACCCTGCTTTGCATCCAACATTTATAATGGTGTTAAATATATTAAAAAGTGTTTTTAATTTATCGGGGGGGGGGGGTCGCACTCAGAGGCTTGCTATTTGAAAGGGTTCACTAGTACAAAAGTTTGAGAACCACTGGTGTAGACCAAGGCAGAGCTTCTCTTCTGAAGAAGAGCTCTGTGTAAGCTCAAAAGCTTGTCTCTCTCCATCAGAGGTTGGTCCAATAAAAGATACTACCTCACCCACCCTGTCTCTGTAAGTGTAGAGGTGTCTACACTACAAAGTTACGTCCACCTAACTTATGTTGGCATACAGCCACTGCAGATACTAAATCACTTGTGTGTGCGCACATACTTGACTCCTTGTGTCCAGGACCGGTGAAAGGAAGTTTCGCGCCCTAGGCGAAACTTCCACATTGCGCCCCCCCCCCAGCCCTGTGGCAGCTCCCTGCCCCCACTCCACTCTGAGGCGCCCCCCCCCGCGGCAGCTCCCCCCCTGCCCTGAGCTGCCCCCCCGCCCCACGGCAGCTTCTCCCCCGGCCCGGGGAGCCGTGCAGCAGCTCCCCCCCCCCCCGCCCTGAGGCAGCCCCCCGGCCCGGGGATCTGTGCGGCAGCTCTGACCCAGGGGTTCCCCTGGGCTGCCGGCGGCGCGCTGACCCAAGGGTTTTCCTGGGCTGCCGTTGGCGTGCTGACCCAGGGGAACCCCTGGGCTGCCTGCCGGCAGTGCAGACTCCCTCTCCCTCCCAGTGCAGCGGCCGCTGTAAAAAAAAAAAAAAAAAAAAATTGGGGGCGCCGCTCTTTGGCGCCCCCAAATCTTGGCGCCCTAGGCAACCGCCTAGTTGGCCTAAATGGTAGCACCGGCCCTGCTTGTGTCAACAATGCGTGTCCTCAGCAAGAATGTTTGTATTGATTGTACTGTCAGTGTGGGGCATTGTGGGACGGCTCCTGAAAGCCAGTAACAGTCATCATAACCAACGTGTTGACATAATTACATCATGTGACGAAGTAGGGATTTTCCCTTGTTATGTTGTATGTGAGCCTATGTGAGTCTTACTGTTTTGCATGAATGCTGTGTGTGACTTTTGCAGAGGCTGCTCCAGCTGCTGCATGGATGCTATGGTTGCCCCTTCGTAACCTGAGATCCAGGAGGGGAATGTGACCAGGTGACTCTGGTCCGGGAAGAGAGACAAAGGCCAGAGGAGGAGCAACAGACAGGGCAGGGGCCAGGCAGCTGGAAGCAAGTCAGTCTCAGCTCACTTGGGACACAGGAGGAGGGCCAGAGCGCTGACTCTGGGCTCCACTCCCCCCAAGATGGACTTGGCTGAAAGTCACTAATTCCTGTGCTAACAAGTTCTGCCCTACGCTGTGTTCCTGTCGACTAATAAACCTTCTGTTTTACAGGCTGGCTGAGAGTCACTGCTGACTGCGGAGTTGAGGTGCAGGGCCCTCTGCCTTCACCAGGCCCGCCTGGGCGGACTTGCTGCGGGAAGCGCACGGTGTGGAAGGGGATGCAAGGCCAGACCCAGGAAGGTCAAAGCTGTGTAAGCTTCTTGCTATGGAGACAGTATGCCAGAGAGAGGAGGCATGCTCCCTCAGAGTCCTGACTGGCTTCGTAGGGAGTAGTTCCAGAGCATCACCCAGGTGACTCTGTGACTCATCAACTGTGTCTGTATGCCGCTCCGGAAGGTGCTGTTACTAAATGGGTGTAAAAACAACTAGAAGTCCGGTGGCACCTTAAAGACTAACAGATTTATTTGGGCATAAGCTTTCGTGGGAAAAACCGCCCACTTCTTCAGATGCATGGAGTGAAAATTACAGATGCAGGCATAAATATACTGGCACATGAAGAGAAGGGAGTTACCTTACAGGTGGAGAAACAGTGTTGACAGGGCAAATCAATCAGGGTGGATATGGTCCACTCTCAATAATTGATGAGGAGGTGTTGATACCAAGAGAGGGAAAATTGTTTTTGTGGTGAGCCAGCCACTCCCAGTCCCTCTTCAAGCCCAAATTAATGGTGTTAAATTTGCAAATGAATTGTAGCTCTGCAGTTTCTCTTTGAAGTCTGTTTTTGATGTTTTTTTGTTGAAGTATGGCTACTTTTAAATCGGTTATAGAATGTCCAGGGAGACTGAAGTGTTCTCCTTCTGGTTTTTGTAAGTTACCATTCCTGATGTCTGATTTGTGTCCATTTATTCTTTTACATAGAGACTGTCTGGTTTGGCCAATGTACATGGCAGAGGGGCATTGCTGGCACATGATGGCATATATCACATTAGTAGATGTGTAGGTGAATGAGCCCCTGATGAGGTGGCTCATGTGGTTGGGTCCTCTGATGGTGTTGCTAGAGTAGATATGGGGGCAGAGTAGGCAACAGGGTTTGTTACAGGGATTGGTTCCTGGGTTAGTGTTTCTGTGGTGTGTAGTTGCTGCTGAGTATTTGCTTCAGGTTGGGGGGCTGTCTGTAAGCGAGGACTGGCCTGCCTCTAACGGTCTGTGAGAGTGAGGGATCATTTTCCAGGATAGGTTACAGATCATTGATGATGTGCTGGAGAGGTTTTAACTGGGGGCTGTATGTGATGGCCGGTGATGTTCTGTTATTTTCCTTGTTGGGCCTGTCCTGTAGTAGGTGACTTCTGGGTACCCGTCTCGCTCTGTCAATCTGTTTCCTCACTTCCTCATCAGTTTTAAGAATGCTTGATAAAGATCTTGTAGGTGTTTGTCTCTGTCTGAGGGATTGGAGCAAGTTGGTTGTATCTAAGGGCTTGGCTGTAGACAATGGATCGTGTGATGTTTTCCTGGATGGAAGCTGGAGGTATGTAGGTAAGTATAGCAGTCAGTAGGTTTCTGGTATAGGGTGTTTATGTGACCATTACTTATTTGCACTGTAGTGTCCAGGAAGTGGATCTCCACTAGTTCTCCACTTGTAAGGTAACTCCCTTCTCTTCATGTGTCAGTATATGTATGCCTGCATCTGTAATTTTCACTCCATGCATCTGAAGAAGTGGGTTTTTTACCCACGAAAGCTTATGCCCAAATAAATCTGTTAGTCTTTAAGGTGCGACACGACTCCTCGTTGTTTTTGTGGATACTGACTAACACGGCTACCCCTTTGATAAATGGGTGTAGAGAGGCCTTTACATCAGCAGAAGCCAAATTTAAGTGAAGAACACTTCCACAGCTAGTTTGACGCAAGGCAGCTTACGTCAGCCTAATCCTGTAGCGTAAACCAGGTCTAATGCACTTAAAAGTGGTTTAACCCCCAGTATGGATCCAGCTATGTCAGCATAAGGCACTTCTATACTGGCATAGTTGTATCCACACCAGGACTGGTAGCAGTAGTTAAAAATCCCACCCCTAACCGAAACAGTTGTTCTGGTACAAACACTGCGCGAAGACCAGGCCTAAACGAAAATCAGGCAGAATCATCCACCTTTTTTCTTTGCTTTTAATTGAAGCCCGGTTTCAAGTATCCTGCTAGCCTGAAAGGTGCTGCCTTTGTCTGATCCAGGGCCTGACCTTTGCTTACATGACAAATCCTTCCTTGAGCAGAGCCCCAGGCATGGGGGAGGCAGGATCTGACCCCCTTGGGAGCTCCCCTGCAGGCCATCGCTCCCCCTCTCCCGAGCAAAGTTGGCAGGGCAGGAGGGTGGGATTTGGCCCCAGGTGTGCCCAGCAAGCAGCCCCCCCCCCCCCCCCCCCCGCAGTGGAGAGAAGTGGCCCTGGCTCGCTCCAGGCCCGGCTGGGGGAAATGCCGCCCCTGGGGGACTGGGGGCAATGCCACCCGCCTGCCTGGAGGTCACCCAGGTCGGGCTGACCAGAGGAGCTGGCTCGCCCCCAAGCGCCCTGCGGGGCCCCCAGCCCGTGCCTCAGGCGGGGAGCGCCCGCGGCTCTCGGAGGCAGTAGCGGGAGCCAGCCCGTGCGCGGGAGGGGACTGCACTGGGGACGGGGGGCACAAAATGGCGCCGCCCCTGCGTCCCCCTCCCCCTCCGATAACCAGACCCCGATCCACCCCCCTCCGAGACCAACCCCCCTTCCCCCGGGCCGGCCGGCAGAGGAGGGGGAGGCGCAGAATCACCTCGCCGTCCCCTTCATTCGCGACCATGAGGCTGAAACCGCTGTCCCGCTCGTCCCCCCACCCCCTCCCAGCTCCCTTGGGGCCCGCTGCCACCGCCGCCGCCTCGGCGTGGCGTGGGGCTGCGGGCCGGCCTCGGGGTGGCGGCCTGCGGGCCAGGCTCCCTCAGCCACCACGGGGCGCGCTGTGGTGCGCGCAGGCTTCCCCCAGCAGGTGGCAGCGGGGTCCCAGGCGCCGCTGAGGTAGCGACACACGCCAGCCGCGGAGCGCTTCCCTTGGCGGCGGCGGCGGTGGCGGCTCCCCGGAGGCAGCCCGGCCGGCTCCCCGCACACAGCGAGGGCTTCCCCTGCGCCGGGCGAGCAGCCCCCCGCAAAGTTTGGGGTCGGATCCGGGGGGGAAGGCGGGAGCCCGGAGCCAACTTGTCCCAGCTCGCCGCCGAGCCGCAGTTGGAACTGAAATCTCCCAGCCCCGGTTTATTTTTGCTGATTAAAGGGACGGACCTTGGTCCTGCGGCTGGGTGGCTGTTCAGCCTCCAACTCGCTCTGTGCCATCCCCTTTCTCCTTCCTTTCTTCCTCCTCCTGCCCACACCATGGAGTTTACTGAGAGGAAGAGGAGCAGGAAATCCCAGAGCTTTAAACTGATCAACCAAGGTAAAGCGGTGCTGGTGGGGGGCGGCTTGGTGTGTGACTTTTGGCGTATTTGTCTCTCAAAAGGACTTTCGGCTCAACGTGTATCAAAGGAGACGAGCAGGATGTTATGAAATGTGTGCTTCTCCCTTCCCTCTGTCTCCTTCAGTGCCTTTCTGCCTCCTGTTGTTTATTATTTAACTCCTTGGATTTGTTCTGAAAGCCCTCTTCCCCAGCGAGGGCATGGTTTTCAAGGTAGATGTTATCCAAAATAAAGTTGGATCGCAATTTCCGTGTAAACCCAGTCAAACAAAAAAAGCGAGCCAAGAAATTATCAAAATAATGGTACTTGGGGAACAGAGAACCCTTTCGGTATTCAACTCCTGTGGAGGGTTTTTTTTCCCCTGTTGATTGCGTACATACGCATATTTCAGAGAAAAACCTAATAGAGGTTGCTTTAAAAATAATCAACGCAGCTAATTAATTGTACATGGGTAAGGAAGAATTCCTGGCATGTAACTTGTTCGCTCGGTGTGTGTTTAGTTTGCTTTACGAAAAGAAGAGGGTGTTTTATAAGGGATGGTTAAGAAAATACTTGGTTTTATGTCGGGGAAAAAAACAGACCTCTCTATTTCGATCTTTTAAAAAATAAGATACAGTCGCTGGTGGTCATTTTCACAGGTGGACTTTACAGCCTTAGCGTTTTATTTTGGTGGGGGTATGTACTCCAACTGATTAGATCTTTTACTCTCATTGATTTGACTTCCGTGTTTTAAAGTATTGAACTGAAATATTTCCATGGAATGCTGTGTGTGTCCTGCATGTTAAGTTCAAGGCAAGTGACTTCTTTGGTGTAATGTCACACTTTTTTTTTTTTTTAATGTGAAGGTTTTGCACTTAGTATATTTAGGCATCCCTCTTCAGTCAACGTTAGATTAAAACAAACGGGAAGCAAAGGAATTTAAAAATAAAAATAACCTCACTTTGAGGAAACATTGAACAATTAAATATTTTAATTTTAACATTACAGTACTGTAGAATCTTGAGCATTGGACATAACTTTTTTTTTTAATCTAAAGGAATACTGTCAGGTCAAAATTGGCCAAAAAACTACCGTAGGTTTTGTAAAAACAAACATTTGCAAATACATTTCTGGCCATATCTGGGGTTTAACGTTCCAAAGGAAACAGTTTTTTTTTTAACAATTATATTCTCTTGCATTGCTTATAATATAAGCATTGCTGAATTGTGCTAGAGTATGAGGATCTGAAAATGAAACTGATTAGTTGTTTGTATTTCCAAGTTGAATAAACTGTAAGAAGTGAAGAACAACACAAATAGTCAAAAGTAAATTAATATTTTACAAACATTCAGTCTTAAGGTGTCATTTGTAATGTAGATTGATAATTTTTTGAATAATACTTTTAACTTTAAATCATAGATAACTAATTTTCACTAGTGAATTCTTAGCTATTTTTGGTTTGTCTGAGAACCCTTCTGGTTATAGAAATTTAAAGAGACCAGCCACACTAAACACAATTTCTGAAAAAGTTGTATTTTGATTCTGGGAGAATGGAGAAGATAAAAATTGTATTTTAACAAAGTAAGATTCAACTTTCATGTTACCCTCCTCCCCCCCATTTCCTATGCAAGTTGATTACCAAGATAATTATGTATAAATAGGTGTCTCCCTGCTACTCAGCCGGTGCTTCCTGCTTGGGTCATTCAGTAGTGTCATAGTTTAGTGTTTACTGTGAGGAAATTGATAGGGATTTCATAAGCCCTGAACTATGACATTGCAGGTAGAAGAAAGGACTAAGGGAGACACCCACTGTTATATTGACTTATATTATGTAAACTATTGTCACGTTTACTGTATACTGTAGCCTCTTTCATTCCAAGAAATCTCAAAGACAACTCCCATCTGTTCATGCTCTCTGTATGTGTGTATATATATCTCCTCAATATATGTTCCATTCTATATGCATCCGAAGAAGTGGGCTGTAGCCCACGAAAGCTTATGCTCTAATAAATTTGTTAGTCTCTAAGGTGCCACAAGTACTCCTGTTCTTTTTGCAGATACAGACTAACACGGCTGCTACTCTGAAACCTGTCAAAGAACTTTATCATCATATTGAACTAATTCAGACTACTGTATACATAAAATTGTGTATACCTCCAATGCAGCCACCTCTGGGTGAAATGCAGAAATGGTCATAGAACAGTTAAGAAACAGTGAAGAGTACCATATCTAACTGGAGACAGGGAAAATTTTAGAGAGACAGCATGCAATCTGTTTCTCTAAGCATTGTGAATCTGCCCCTCACTATAGTTCTTAAGCATTATTACACATTTTTGCCCAGATTTTGACAATCTTCACCAGGAGGTATCAAAATATAGGAAAAAATGAATAATGTATCAGATTCGGATAAATCCTCTTTTTTATAATTCTCACAAAAGAGACTTAGCTTTTCCCACCTCTGTGCCTGGAACTTTATCTTTAGTCCCATGTGCAGTGCAACTTAATTCTCCTTCATCCATCTATCTGCCCCATCCAAAAAAACCAAATCTCATTTCTTCTGACTTACCTATCATTACTCACTTCTTCACCTGTTCTTCCTTATGTTTACCGTTCTCATCCTTCCCTTACAGCCCTTCTGTCTGTCTGTCATGTTGCTGTATTATGTGTGATGTTGGTTTGCTGCTGGAGAGTGTCTTTTTTTTTTTATTTGAGTTAGTCACAGTAGTAGTGCTTTACAAAATAAGTAACAATAAAGTCCGTATATTAGGGGATCTTTACATTCTGGACCTGATTATTTTGTCAGAGAGGCAGGTGCCTTTCTCATAAAAGGAGTGAACATAATACTCCTCGTTTCTGTTGTGCCATGTTTCCAAATATCTCAAAGCACTTTCCCACACATTAATTAAGGAAGCCTCAGAACACCTTTATGAAGCAAGTGAATGTTATAAAAACACTTTACAGAGGGAGAAACTGAGACACATGGAATTTGAGAACCCAGTCCTGGTGAGGCTGAACATGCTCAAGTCTCATTAAAGTCAGTAGGAATTGAATGTTTGCAACATCTCACAAGAGCTGCTTAGTACCTTATTATTCAGTCCAAAGTGATTTTCCCAAGGTCACACAGTCACAAGGTCACGGTCACTGTCAGGTTTGTCAGTAGCAGAGTCAGAAATAGAATCCTGGCATGCTGTCTCCCAGTATTCCCTGTTGTAAATGCTATTCTCTTCTTGTGTACATGTAGAGAGTGTAGTCGTTTTTGCTAAATGCACACCTGTGGTCAGAGCTCAGACTGTTTATCCAAGTTGCATTTCATTTGAAATAGAAAATCAATATTTTTATGATGGCTGTGGAAATCAATTGCCACGAGTCAGTATCCATATATAGCGCCCAAATCTGGTCCCATAGGAATTCAATGGCCAAATGACATCAGCGGCACAGGATCAGGCCACAGAGCTAAAAATTTATCCCATAATGTATATCACTAATTTTGTTTTGAGGTAGAGTGAAAGTTTCCCTTGGCCTATAAGAGGGTAACGTTTTCATTTACATTATATATTTGCATTCCATCTGTAAGGCAAGAATCCAAATAATAGGCATCTGGTGAAATAATTTAGTATGAAAATGAACATAGTAATTTACGCCAGGCATAACTTGTCCCTAAAATCTGTGAAATATTTCAGTTCTCTTCAGTGTGAGCAAAGTTTTTTAGGAAGTGCTGATACAGAGCACATTTTCTGTGGTTAATTTGATGTACATGGAATAAACTGCAGATGTATTGATAAATGATGTAGTAAAGCTGTAGCAATGTGTTCAGCGTTCATTTTTTCCAGATCACTTGAGCTCTAATTTTTTTTATCCTTTTTCATTCCAGATTATCATCATGAGGTATATAAGATCTCTGACTACAGCAATGATGTTAATGGGGAGACCAAAGAAACACAATCAGTTTTTTTAGGTATGTTCTTGTGTCAATTAATTTATGAGCAACACAGTTTAGCCAGTTGCAATTAGGGGGCAGTGCAAAGAGCTGTATGCCATTGTTTAATATGACATTCTCTTCAAGACCTTTTTATTTTACAGATTGCCAATATATCCTTTCTTAACATTGCTAAAAGTTGTAGTTTCAGACATAAATGTTTATTAGAGTCTACACAGAGCGCTAATTATCACTCACTCTCAGAGCCAGATGCTGACTGGGCAGTTTTGCAGCTCTCTGTTCACCCCATTTACATTGCATATTCACTAGCATGCTTCACTGGCAATAGTTTGTGTAATTGGGGTATTACATCTTTGACATCTGGATAACAGAAATTCAATTTCCAGGAAGCTGCTATTTGTTTGGTGTTGCTTCTGCCCTGGGTGGGACAGAGGATTAATGTAATGTCTTAATGTAATGTCCTTTCACCTCTGTAGCCTGGCTGCTAATACTGCCATCGCAAAATTAAATTAAATCAACAGTCAAAAATGTGTAAAGAAAACAGACATGTAATATATAGTCTGCTTTAACTACAGCTTGATAGAACTAGTTATCACTGAGCCGCTCATCATTTTTGTGGCCGTGTACTCTTCCTTTTACATTTCCACTCCTGTCTTATCTAGAGTCTGATCTTGAGAGGCTCTGAGCCTCTGCAGAAAAGAGCTGTGTCTTAACCCATGGACTTCAGCAAGACTTGAAGATACTCAAGACATCCCCTCATTAAAGGCCTGATCCGCCTCCCAGTGAAGTCAATATGAGTCTTTCAGTTGACATCAGTGAGAGTTGGATTTGAAAGCAAATGCAGTATCTCTGATCCTGAATAGGCCCATTAAATTCATGAGTAAAGGTTGTCAGGCTCAGGCTCTGGGTCTGATGTTTGAATCAGTAAAGCCCCATAACTGTCTGGCAGATACTGACAGCATGTCTGTTTTAGCACAAAAATGTTAGCTCAGAGATGAGCATGCAAGTCCTTGAGAGGATTGTACCACTGTATCATGCAGACAGTACTGTTACATATAGACACAATGGCTTTTAAAATGTTGATTGCATACATAATTTGTTTTCTTCAGTCTTTGTATTTTATTATCTGCACAAACATGTTGAAGTATAATGTAAGGTACCTCCTATCTGAGTCTTTTTACAGTGCTTTTTACTTGAAATTCATGCTCTGTCTTTGAAAGGTTAATGTGGAAAACTAATTATTATCCTGGTAGCCAAATGTGTGATGAGACATTTGTCTATGTAATTAACAGTGAAGAACTTTTATAGTTTCATAAAATCGAATGCCACATACAGTATGCTGTGTGCATTTGTTTTGAAGAGGTGTCCAAAACAGAGATGTTTATGGCTGATATAAAGTGGAACTGAAATGTACTGTAATGCAGGTGTCTGTGCATTTTACAGCATTTCACATTGTTAAAATGGAAGTCAGCAGATTAATAACTTTATTTTGTCATGATAAAATAAATAATGTGTACTTGGAATGGTGGAACAGTGCATAAATTACTCAGTAATTCCAAGAATATATTCTGTTCCAGGAATAATATCCTCCACAATTTATTCATACAGAAAAAGTTGACTTTACGTAAGTCTATGAAGTTACTTGTTAGTTTTAATAGAATTATATCCAGGTATGTTTTTTTTTTTTTGTCAGCAATTACTATCGTTAAACTTGCAAAAGGGTTTCTTGTATATAGCTGTGTTTTCAAATAACATAAGAACGGCCCTACTGGGTCAGACCAAAGGTCCATCTAGCCCAGTATCGTGTCTTCCAACAGTGGCCAATGCCAGGTGCCCCAGAGGGAATGAACAGAACAGGTAATCATCAAGTGATCCATCCCCTCTCTCCCATTCCCAGCTTTTGGCAAACAGAGGCTAGGGACACCATCCTTGCCCATCCTGGCCAATAGCCATTGATGGACCTATCCTACGTGAACTTACCCAGTTCTTTTTTGAACCCTGTTAGTTTTGGCCTTCACAACATCCTCTGGCAAAGAGTTCCACAGACTGACTGTGTGTTGTATGAAGAAATACTTCCTTTTGTTTGTTTGAAACCTGCTGCCTCTTAATTTCATTTGGTGACCCCCTAGTTCTTGTGTTATGAGAAGGAGTAAATAACACTTCCTTATTTACTTTCTCCACACCAGTCATAATTTTATAGACCTCAATTATATCCTCCCCTTAGTCGTCTCTTTTCCAAGCTGAAAGTCCCAGTCTTATTAATCTCTCCTCATATGGAAGCTGTTCCATACCCCTAACCATTTTTGTTGCCCTTTTCTGAACCTTTTCCAATTCAAATACATCTTATTTTAGACGGGACGACCACATCTTCACACAGTATTCAAGTTGTGGACGTACCATGGATTTATATAGAGGCAATGTGGTATTTTCGGCCTTATTATCTATCCTTTTCTTAATGGTTCCTAGCATTCCTAGTGAGGGGTGGATTTGAAGAACACTTTTCATTTTAAAAAATTCATGCAACCCTATTTATTTAGCTATATATTGAACAGCCCTCCAGATGAAACATCTAGCTATAGTTTAATAGTTGTAATGTAGCATGAAAGGACAGTAGCCTTGCTCCAGGGGAAAATGTTTTTGATCTGACTGATAATAAGCTTTTGAAACTCTTATACCAAGCACACACAGTAAAGGGTGCTTCGCCCCCCCCCCCTCCTTTGCTAAGCTCATCCAGGGCTATCTCCTGCTCCTATTGAAGTCAATAGCAGAACTCCCACTGATGGAGGATCTGACCCTAAGAACCTGATCCTCTAAATTGCTCTGCTGAGATGGATGTCTGCATCCATGTGGACCTTTTTAACTTCACTGGGGTTCCACGTGGGCTCAGGGGCTTGCAGGACTGGGGCCAAAGTGAACAATGAGGGAATGTTGCTATACCAGATGTGCATAATTTAGCTATAAAGTGAAATGACTAATCGCAGATAGCTACAAAACAGCCAGGACAACTTTTCAGTTGTTTTGGAAAACCTATCATCTGATAAAAAGGATCCCCCTCCTGCCTCTATTTTCTCAGCCAAAATACTTCCTTAATCTAGGGAAATGTGCACAGAGCAGGGAGGCATGAGGTTGGCAATCCTATTCCCACCTTTTCTACTGACTGGCCTTCATAATTGCCTGTATTTCAAAACCATAATTTGGTGACTTCTGAAGAGGATTACAGCAGAAACAGCTGAAGTTTGAAAGTTGTGTTTTGGTATGGAAATAGTCCTTGCAGAGGAGGGTTGCATGTTTTTGTGCCAGGAGAAATTCACTTTCTTTTGACCAAGTGTTTGTAAATCATATAGCCTGAGTATGAGAGTTTTGGCTGGCTCATTAGCGATGCACATAAGAAAGGATGCACTGGGTATGCACATGTGTGTAGTTGTGTGCTTTAAACTCCCTGGTCCCCTGAAGTGCTTTGAATTGGTCTGTATAAATTCTTCAAATACGGCAGCTGAGTTTTGCTGGCCTTTGTCCAGGAAGGCAGCATTCTGGTGATGTTCTGAATGGAAGAACTTGAATGCTCTCATGCGATTATTTGTAATTCAGCAAAACTTTGAAGCTATGTAAAGTAAAAGGTAAAACTGACTATATTCTTAAAATATTTCCTACTTTTTATTTAAAATAAAAAATTGGAAGTTAAATTAACAAACTGTGCTAAGGGAACATTAAGGTTATTTGTTTAATTTATGCACTCAGTCAGGAAATGCCAAAGCAAAGGATGAAGGTGTAATTTTAACTCTTCCCTCTTGAGCCTATACATGTATTTCAATAGAGATTTTCATTTCATGATCACATACCATTTCTTAGCTACTACAGTATAATCATAATTTTTTTCACAACATGGGGTAGCAAAATTAGGTAGTTCTATGTACCACTGTGATAAAGATAGCCCATGAAACTAATCTATATGAAAAGTACACAATGACCTGCATTTAGACAACATACTACATACAGGTAAAGTATAACAATAAAGAAAAATAGTGAAAACATACTGGTGAAGTAGGGGTTTAGGCATTACATTACAACATTACCAGTGGTGTTTCATTAATTCAAGTTGCTATAAATACACTGTTACTTAATACAGTTAAATATTTAGCACCTAGAAGCACACATGCATTTGTCGGGGGGAGAATTCAGTTTGTACCTGTTTTAATATGAAGTATTTTGATGATTTTCAAAGCAGTACTGTAAATTCTGTACACAAATTCTCACTCATTAAGGAAACAGTTTAACATTATTTTAAAGAGAGCACATCCATTCCTCAGAATAAGTAGTATCTGAGCTTTATTAAGACAGCTTGAAGTTAGGCCACTTGAAAATTACAAATTAGTTACGCTTTGGCATAGAAGAGTTATAGTTGAACAAGAAATAGTAAGTATGTTTTGTCATACACCTTGGTTATGAGCATTTCTCTTGACCAATGCTTGTCATATATTAAAATAGGGCTAGATTTTGCCACTTTTACGCACAGCTCCGCAGTGGAGCAGAGCCAGCCCTGGCAATGTTGAAGCTAAGTCAGATGGGAGATGCAGTGATTCTCTGGAGATAGATTTTGCAGCTGTCCTCCCATGTTTATTTTCCACTCAAGACCAAAGCTCTCCTTCAACATAGCTGGCCCCATGGGCACACTGGGGTTGCAGGATGCACAATTACAGACCCATATTGTGTATTAGTTTAAAAAAAAAAAAAAAGTAGGCTCCAGTTCTGCAAAGTACCAAAGCACATAGCTGCTATTATTTGTATTGTTGTATCACCTAGGAGCCGCAGTCCTGGACCAGGACCCCATTGCGCTAAGTGTTGTTACTCCTGGGGGCAATCTGCGCCAAAAAATTAAAATTTCTGTGCCAAAAATTTTAAAATTCTGCAAATTTTATTTGTCAAAATAACACTACATAATCATGCCAATGTCAATTATTTTGGTAATTTATTTCAAAATACCTATCAGCAAGTACGTCTGTAACAATACAGACACACACAAAAATTTTCCCAGGAGTGGAGAGTTAAAGAAACCCCTATGACAACCCAGTTCCTGTTTCTCTGCCACGTTCCAATCCCAGCCAGCGGACGAGAGACCCCCAACCCCTCCTTCCCAGAGCCCACCTGTTGCTACCCCTCAACCAATACACCTGAACCCCCTTCTCCCCAGAGCCCAGCTGTGGGGCCCCCTGAGCCCAGACACCTGTCCCCCTCCCCTCTCCAGAGCCCTGGGATCCAAGAGGGAGAAACAGCCTGATGCTCAGTCGCAGACTTGCACAGAGTTTCCTGCATGCCGTCCTCTCCTTCCCTCAGGGCACGCTGGGAACTGCAGCTGCCAGGAACCCTCTGGCTCCCTCTCCCTCCCCCCAGCAGTGTCTTTGTGTGCAAGGTGGGCTCTTCCAAGTCCAGCAGCCTCTAGTGGTGGCTAGCAGCACTGCTGCCCATTTCTGTGGGGGAAAGGAAATTCTGCGTGCACAACATTAATTTCTGCAAAATTCTGCATTGAGCAGTGGCGCAGAATTCCCCCCAGAATATGTTGTACAGACACAACAAGAAGACAGTCCGACCCCAAAGATCTTACAATCTGTAAGACAAGAGACAGCAAATGGATACAGACGGGGGAGTACAATGAGACCATGTTGGTCAACATGATGTTAGGCAGTTGAGAACACAGCACTGTTATCAAGTATTTTAGGCATCACAACAGCCTAATTTTCATGAATAGTCTCATTGAAGTTGATGAGACTGGCTATTCACATTCCTGAAGTTGTGCATGTGTTTAAGGACCTTGCTGAATTGGAGCCATTATACATTTCTTCCCAAAATCTGTTTTGTACAGTTATTTTTCCTTAAAAATGTCTTATTTTGGGGTGGTATGTAAGAATGGAAATTTGAAATCTTTTCTAAAGAACAGATGATGCCAAGTAGCACCGTCTTAAATGTATTCTAAGAGGAGGATTGATTTGATCAGTTTCTTGATCTTCATTATTCCTCTTGCTTATGACGTTCGATTTTTTTTTCTATTACCAGTAAAAAATAGAAGCTTCTTATTTCAGAAGTAGTTATGAATATTTCCTTATTACTAATAAAATGTAATGTCTACTTTAATGAGAAAAATAGCTACTATCTGCCCAAAACATATATATTCATTGTGCAATCAGTAGTTTCATACATAAAATTAATTCTTAAACGGTGCTGAGAGCATTAAGTATGTAATTGTTATTATTTAAATGTGCTGAATTTATTTGAAACAGTTACATTTTTCTTGTATATATTTTCTTTTTTCTCATATAATCTGCATTTTAAGGCATCCAGAAGTTTGGCTATATAAGGTTGTACAGATATTAGCTGTTCTTTAATTTATTTCTATGTATCCCATAATGATGAAATTTTGAGGACCAAGGGACTGATCCTTTTCCAGTTAAAGTCAATGGGAGCTATGTTGTTGATTTCAACGGGAGCTGGGTCTATCCCTTAATAGGTATCTAGCTCCTCTCTTTACAGTCTGACCCTGCACCCTTTAACTCAGATGAAACTCCCATTGATGTCAATGTCTGAATAGGATTAGGCTCATAAAATGATAGTGTATTTGAAACAGCTGTACCCATTGTTGTTTCCTTCAGCAGAAAACAGCAAACACCATGGTATGGTATACGTAAGAGCTGTAAAAACCATGGTATGGTATATGTAAGAGCTTTAAAAACAGTATTAGGAAAGCCAAGATGAGAGGGTTTTTTAACCATGGATATCCCAATTACTGCTGTATTAAAGTATGGCACAATACATAACTACCACTCGAGTATGTCTTTTATTTTTATTTATTTGTTGTTTTGTAGTCCAGCAGCTAGAAACTCTTATTGGCATCTAAAATCACTAATCTCTACCCATTACCATTTTTGCTAATTTACAGAGATAACTGTGGCTCTGTTTTCATTAGGAGACGAAAGCCGGGAAATTAAAAAACAAATTACAGGGATGAGAAGATTACTGAATGACAGCACTGGAAGAATTTATCAGCGAGTTGGCAAAGAAGGAGAAAAACTGAAGGAAGAACCCCAGGATTTAGATATAGCATGGGCCCAGCGCCTGACTGCCCTTGCAGACTCCCAGGCGAGCCTCCATCCTTCTCAGAATGGTGCATGGAATGAAGTATCACCTCAAGCTAGCCATTTTTCAGGGCAATATGGGACTCGGTCTAAAAGCTTCCAAAATGAAACAAGAACTGGAGGATCCAATGGTATGATCTAGATTAGATATTACAAATACTATTTTTTACTATACTAAATATCTACCTGTGTTCAGATAATTATAGTAGTTATAAATACATTATTATAGTTATCATTTTGAAAGACTGTGGGTGTGGGCCTGGTGCATGCTACTCCCATAGGCCTTAAGTTTTAAAGTGGATTCCTAGTGGTGGGGCATAATATTAATATTTTATTCTATAGACTTTATTTCTGTACTTATTAAAACCATTGTTACTGAATTCATAGTGCCTTAAGGGCCAGATTTTGTCCCTCATATTCACACTGAATAGCACAATGAAGTCAGAGGACTGCTTGTGAGTAAAATCCAACTCTGCGTGAGTAAAGGTGGCAGAATTGGACTTAAATTACTTTTTACATCCAGATATGAAATACCATTGTAGCTGTGCTCTAAAATGCCAGTTTTTTCAACACAGGGCAAATGCACATATATATAAAAATAATTGCCATAGAACGATATCTGTTGTGTGTCTTA
Source organism: Malaclemys terrapin pileata (assembly GCF_027887155.1). Taxonomy (NCBI): domain Eukaryota; kingdom Metazoa; phylum Chordata; order Testudines; family Emydidae; genus Malaclemys; species Malaclemys terrapin. The sequence goes on along the minus strand of NC_071505.1, from coordinate 15,606,279 downwards.
TAAGGACACGCATGTATTCATCATTTGTAGCAGATGCAAAAATGATTACTGTTGTTATTCCCTATGCTGTACAAGAGAAAGTACTATCCCTGCACTCAGAAGCTTAGGTTTCAGTCCTCCTGGATTGACTATATTCCTGTATAGACAATGATTGGACTCACATGAAGTGGGAGATCCAGAGGATGGTGTTAAAGTAACTTAGGTTTTGTGGATTTGTTTGTTTTAGTGTGACAGTATATTTTAGAGATACAGTAATTTAGGATTTATGGGCCTCACAGGGTTTTGTTTTTTAAGGAGAGATTTGAATGATTGGCAGATGAGTGCCCTGCGCAAGGGGATAGGGTGGGAGTTCCAAGTGTAGAAGACAGCACAGACAAGCATGGAAGAAGGTGAAGGGGGTGCAGGGATTATTGTAACCAAAGGAAAGAAATAATGATAATTACAAAGCAAGGGTCTGATCCTGCACCACTGAAGCCACTGGGAGCTTTGCTTTGGTCAGCCCTTAAGGCACTAATCCTACAAGCTGGCCAGGATGGGCACATTCCTGTGCTCATTTAGTGCCCCACTGATTTTAGTGGAGGTCTGTCTGGCACAGGGATCTGGCTTAACATCCCAGTCCTGCAAACGCTCATGCATGTAAGTGAAGTGTTTACAGAATCTGGGCCAAAATTATTTTTTGAGATTTTTTTTTTTATTATTTTTTATTTCTCTGATTCTTTAGAGGATCTGGCAGCAATGTGCCATCTTAATTGCTTTTTGGTTCCGCTCAAATTGTTTTTGATGAATTGTACGAAGTGTTTTTCAAGAATAAATTTGTTAGTGTAGTAATGTTGTTACACCAACATGATTTACTGTCAGCGGATCCATTTGTAGAGAACCGTCCTGGGGTACTTGCTGATTATGCAGAGAGAACCACCAAGCGATGTATTTGTGTCTCTTCCGTCATGCAAGCCACTATCAAATTCACATGCTGGCTTGCTTCCAGAATGGAGGGAGATGGGTCTTTAAAGACTCCTCCATAAAAATAAAAAGTCTGCTCTCTTTTTAAAATTAAAAATTGATTTATAACAAGTAGAAAAGAGTTGCTTTTGTCCTCTAAAAATGATAAAGGTAGTGCTTGGAACAATGATTGAGACCATTCTACAAGATGTTTCTTACTCTGCTATTGTAACTGATTGGAAGAGATATGATGGAAGAAAAATAAAAACTCTTCATGAATATGTATGAAGTTGGCAGAAGTCTGCTTAGATTTGAAATACTGGTGGTCTCCTTTCCCATTTACAATACATATGGTAGATTTACATGGGTAATTTCTATCAATGCTAATGGGAATTATAATGTAAATCCCACATGCCTCAATGGGAAAACAGACCCTTTGGTTTTCAGTCAGAGCCTCTGTGCCTTCATTAGGAATGTATTATATTTGTAATAGGAAAGATGAACAGGTATTTACTTGGTAGTATTTGCTTAGTCAAAGTTTCTACGTTCTAGAGACAAATATGCACAATCTGAAAATATCTACTCTTTCAAATATTATTTATTATTTGCTAAGCTCCTGCAATTTGCTGGATGCCCTACAAGCGAGAAAATAAGACTGGGCCTGTCCCATGGCGCTTATTGTTCAAAGAAGATAGAGTAGATAGGATGACCTCGAGAACAGGGCCGGCTTTAGGAAGTGCGGGGCCCAATTCGAACAGTTTCGACGGGGCCCCGACAGGGATGACTAAAAAAAAAAAAAAAACCACGTTAAAAAAAACACGTGGGGCTTGTACTCACCGGGCCGCGCTCCTAGTCTTTGGCAGCGGGTCCTTCACTCGCTCCAGGTCTTCGGCGGCACTGAAGGACCCGCCGCCAAAGTGCCACCAAAGACCCGGAGCGAGTGAAGGACCCGCTGCCAAAGACCTGGAGCACCGCCGGGTGAGTAAAAATTAAAAAGGTGCCTCTAGCCAGGGAAGGGATTCTCTGCCACTTGCCCCCCACTCTGGGCGACCCTGCCACTGGGCGCGGGGCCCTCTTAAGCGCAGGGCCCGATTCGAGGGAATTGGTGGAATTGGCCTAAAGCCGGCCCTGCTCGAGAAGCCCAGAGGGAGGGGTGACTGGGATTTTTTCGTTATTGTTGATAATATAACTGAATCACCTTTTGTGGACCCCCAGTATAGCTGTTTGCCTTACTAGAGGCGGCGGGGAGCGGTGGTTTTGCTGCTGAATTTTTATACCAAGCACGTACACATTTGGAAGCTGCCTTGAACCTAATCTCCTACTGACATTAAGGCTTTGTCTACACTACACAGCTTCTAGCGACACGGCCGTGTCACTAAAAGTCGGGCAGTGTAAATGCTGTTTGTTGGCACTTTTGCCGACAAAATAATTCCACCCCCTACGAGTGGGGTTTGCATTGTCGACAGGAGAGTGCTCATGCCGACAACGAGCTGTTTTCACTGCCACTTGCCGTGGCAAAACTTTTGTCTGGGGGAGGGGGGGGAGGGGAGGGTTTAAGCACCTGTGAACAATAAAAGTTTTGTCGTTCAATTGGGTGTTGGTGGAAGTCTCTTCAGGGACTAGGAGGGCTGGTCTACAGTGGGAACTTATATAGGCGTAGGTATGTCTCAGGGATGTGAAAAATCCACACCCCTGAGAGACATAGCTACATCGACGCCCCCATGTAGACCACTTTAGAATGACAGAAGAATTCTTCCATCGACCTAGCCACTGCCTCTCGGGGAGGTGGATTACCTACACTGACATAGGCAGTGTCTACACTGAAGCTCAGCTGCAGCGGTTCAGCTGTGCTTCTATAGCATTTCAAGTGTAGACAAGCCCCAAAGCACTACAGTGGCTGTGTGCCACTCTAGCTATTTAAGTGTAGGCATACCCTGAGTGATCTGCCACAACACTAAAAATAAAAACCTTCCTTATGTGGTGTTTGTGTAGCTCTAACACTGTGCTAAGCACATTGTGAACAATTGGGAAGACAAAGTCCCATTCCTCCCCTCAAAGAACCTTAAAGCCATGTCTACATTACAAAATTATATCGACCTAACTTATGTCGGCATACAGCCACCACAGTTATTAAATTGCTAGTGTGTGTGCGCACAGTTGGCTCCTTATGTCGGTGGTATGCTTCCTCGTTAGGAGCACTTGTATCAATTGTATTGTCAGTGTGGGCCATTGTGGGACAGCTCCTGAAAGCCAGTAACAGTCGACATAAGTAACACAGAGTCTGCACTGACATTGCATTGACCTAATTACATCGACTTTGACACTCCCACTCAGGAAGGTAGTGTTACTAAATTGGTGTACAGCAGGGATTGGCAACCTGCGGCATGTGTGCCAAAGGCGGCACGCAGGCTGATTTTTGTGGCACCGCTCAGCCTGCTGCTGGCCTGGATGACGGAACCCCAGACCAGCAGCGGGATGAGCCGCTCAGCCCGCTTCCGCTCTGGGGTTCCGGCCGCTGGCCCCTTGTCAGCTGGGGTCCCGGCCGCTGGCCCAGCTCAGCCCGCTTCCAGCCTGGGGTTCCGTCTGCCACCCGCGCTGCCAGTCTGGCACGCGAAACCTTACATTAATGAAGACTTGGCACACGACTTCCCAAAGGTTGCCGACCTCTGGTGTACAGAGGCACTTACATCGGCAGGAGCCAGGTTTAAGTGAAGACACTTCCACAGCTAGGTCGACGCAAGGCAGTTTACGTCGCCCTAACCGGGTAGTGTAAACCAGGCATAAGTCTGAATAGGCAATGTACAAAGGAAGGATGAGGGATGGGGTCAAACTTGGGCTTGTGCCAGATCAGTAAATCCCTTTTTGTTGTTAGTTTTGTTATTTTTTAATTGAGACTGCCTTCCTAATCTTTGGAATCACTTTTTTTATTTGAAAAAAGAAAAAGCAAGTTGCTATCTTTAAGACTGCAAACAAAACCATGAAACATGACTCAAGTGTAACTGGTGCAGTTGTGTTTGCTAAATTCCCAGAGCACCTGAAACAGCAGGTCTCGGAAGTGTGAGATGCCCCATTCATCCCCATGTGGTGTTAACAGTAAATTCCCAGGGAGAGAATTTTAAATGGTAGCATTCTTAATTACTTTGCCGATGGCAATCAAAATATGTAAGAAGGGAGAGGAAGGGTCATATTGTGAAGTTCTGTGCAATCTACTGTGAATGACATTTCACTTTGGTACCACAAACGGGGAGGCTCTTGGGAGAATTACCACTACTTATTTTTTCCCCAGTCTGATCTATGGGGATGTCACACAAAGCAGTGTGATTGAAGAATTAAATTTTTCATTAATCTTTGATTCTCAGTCTTTATTTTGATTTTTTTGGTGGGACAGTGGGAGTTTCAGTTGTTTAGTTTGCCAATACTTCTCTGTGGGAAGGATTAGTGCTTATAGGACTTTTGGAAGAAGACACTCTTAGGAGAGACGTGAAGGAAGAGAGGAGTAAAACATGGTGGGCCACATCAGGCTGGTTTTCCAGGGATTGGATGAAATGTGGAAGATGCTCATTCACTATAAATTAGCATGACTCCATTGAAGCCAGTGGAGCTGTGCCAGTTTACGCTAGCTGAGGATCTGATCCAGAAGGTACAAGCTGAAACTGGAAAGTTATTAACAAATAGGAGGGAGTTCTGAGAAGAGCAACAAAAGTAATTGAGGCTGGAGGGACTTCTGAGAGAAGATTAAATGAGTTAATTACTTGTCTGTACTTCCACTTGGCAAAACTTGTTGCTCAGGGGTGTGAAAAAAAGACATTCCCCTGAGCAACATAAGTTGCACTGACATAAGTGCCAGTGTGGACAGCGGTATGTCGGCAGGGGAGCTTCTCTTGCTGACATAGCTACCGTCGCTCATTGCGGGTGGTTTAATTATGTCAACAGGAGTGGTCTTTCCCGTCGGCTTAGAGCAACTACATGAGAGATCTTACAGCAGCACATCTGCATCAGTACAGCTATACCACTGTAAGCTATCCAGTGGAGACGTATCGTTAGAGTTTGCTAAATGATAACCAAAGGGCACGTGATAACTCGACTAGTCAGGTTGGAGAAAAAATAAACAATGTACTCTCCAAAGGTCCGCACACCTGTGTGATACAAAAATTAAATGACTTGTATTAGGTTGTTCAGATCTTCATAATAGGATCATCCCTCTTCTTTTGTGCTTTGCAAAACAATAAAATAGTTACCCATTTAAATAAGTCTTCAGTATTAATGGCCATTGAAATGAATAGAGGCAGTTCATGTCTGGTTACAGGTTCAGACAGATACCTTTGCAGCAGTTGACATTCTATTTGTATTTTGGAGGTTTTCTTTGCACCTTTAAAGGCTAGAAACGTAATTCTTTGATAACAAAAACTTCAGATTCTGCAGCACAAGATACAGATAGCAGAGGAAGGTAACAGCTCTCTGAGCTTGTGGGAGCCACCCTTTTTCAAGACCTCCAAGTATGTGAAAGATGAAAACAGTCTGGAGACTGAGGAAGAGTTAAGGTTTTTTCAGGGGGGTAGACCCAGAAGTAAAAGAATGAAATTAAAAAAAGGAAAATTAGGCTGAAATATCAGTAGGAAATTCTGGACAAAGCAGTCTATTGAATTGTTGAATAGTCTCCCAAGGGGAGTTGTGCGAACGTTGTCTCCTGGGACACAGCATGAGAAAACGTGCTGTAGGAAACAAACCAGTACTGGCAGAAGGATGGAGCAGATTATCTAGGTTTTCTTGCTGATGGTTCTTTCCCATCAGTAATTTCTGTGATTCTGTGACCAGAGGATCTGATTTTCATTTGAGTTCTTCATGTTATAAAGCAACATGGGTAGGTAACATCCAATTTTAGAATTGGATATTTAATGCATAATATAAACCTTTATTACACAGACGGCTACCCATTCTTTGTAGGACTATTCTAGGAGATGGGGTTTTTTGTGCATGATAAAGTGAGTATGTTTATAATGAGATTTGGAGCTATTGTTATCTGAGATGAACTAGCCTGACAATAGAGAGCCCTGCTGTGAGAGCGCATTGTGTTCACGCTTTTGTGCAGTCCTCACCAACCCCTATAACATCATGTCCCCCCGAGTATGTAAGCATATATACTGGTAGCCGGATAAAACCCAGTGACCCCCTCCTCCCAAAAATGAATGTTTTGGTAATTATTGGCAGTGCTTTCCTTGGGTCCAATTTCACGATAGCATACATTGCTAGCTTCAAAATCCTGTCCAGCTCTTTTGATTGTATCATTATTTTATTTCATTTCTTCTCCAGGAGAACTTCCAGGGGTCAGTTCATCAGTTGGACCAAACTGTTGTACTTGTAATTGCCAGTCAACTTTGCAGGCCATTCTCCAAGAGCTGAAGACCATGAGAAAGCTAATGCAGATTCAAGCAGGTACCATGATCTCTCTCTTTCTCACACTCCTTTAATCTGTGTCTGATATCTTTAGTCAGGATATTTCCAGTGTGCTTTCACTACGAAGAATGGTCCAGTAGTTAAGGAATCTCACTTGGGAGACCAGGATTCAAGTCTCTGCTTCTTGGGATCAATTTTTCAAAAGTGTCTAGGTGCCATAGGAGCCCATTAAGGCCCTTAGGCACCTAAGGTTTGGATCCACAAAGAGACTTAGGTGTTGCTATGCTAAGCATCGCAATGCCTAACTTTTAGATGCCTAGAAAATCACTAGAGCAACAGTTTGATCCACAAAGCCTGAGTTAGGCACCTAGGCTCTCTGTACAACAAATGGGGAGAGATGGGCACCTTAGACTGCAGTTCACAAAAGCCAGCATGCTAAGTGGGGAGATGCCAATCATAGGGTGTCCTAAACCCAGACTCTCTCACGGAGATATGTGCCTAAATCTGGGCTGCAGAAAAGCCTCTCTCTCTGCTTGTGATCCACTAATGGGAACCCCTCTTAGGCATCCCAAGTTATTTCTTATGGGAATAAGTTAGGCAGCTACCTAACTCCACATAACATGGCCTGGGAACAAAGGGAGAAGGAGGAGGAGCCTCAGCTCCTTTGTAACTTTTAGCTCAATGCTTGGGATATTCATCTGGGATGTGGGAGACCCTGGTTCAGTTCCCCACTCTGCCTGATGGGGAGAAGGGATTTAAACGGGTTTCCCATCTCTGAGGAGTTATGCTGTTCATAATCTCTGAGAAGAAGGCAAAGTGGGCCTGTTTAGGCTATCTGTCGTGCTGGAGAATTCACAATGGAGGCAGGGAACCGTGGAGCCTGGAAATACCCAGTCAGGAGGAGGAGAAATGCAGATCTCCGCCCAAGAGAGGTGACAGCTGGGAAGCCAGAAGTCTGAAAGTGGGTGCCCTTGGTGAACCATGAGGGGGAAACACAGGAGCAGTTATCTGAACTATGACAGCCCTCAGTTAGAATTGTGTGTGGCGGGGTTCTTTTAATTGAAATATGGTGGAAGTTGAAAGGACAAAGAAGGTGATTGTATGCATACAGTATGATACTTGAAATAATGTTACTATGAGCTAAGGATAGATGAGACAAGTATTGTAATGTCAGCTACCCTGAGTAAATATGTTTGGGTTTCAAAGGAGTGTGAGGGTCCTCTACGCACATAAGAAATCCCTTTACACAAGTAGTTACATTTACTTCAGGGGGATTATTTGCATCAGTAAGGATGACTTGTGGATAAAAAAACGCAGGACTAGACCTTCTGCAATGAAAACTGGAATCCAAGATAATAGGAGTGTTTCTCTTTCCATGCTGTGTATCTGTAATGTAAATAAGTTCGTAATTTAATGGACCTCTTGATGAAAAGCTTTGGGAAATAGTTTATAGTTTGTGGTATGCAGACACTTGTTTGACACTTTTGTTATTTAAAAAAAAGAATTAGCACCTAAAATAAAAATGTGTACACGAAAGCGTAATGATTTATTCTGATAGTTAAGCACCTTCCTATTTAAATGACAAAGTACAAATTGCAGCCCTTGTAATCGTTGCCAGAAACCTCTCCAAAATCCATTAAGTAAATTCCACTATGAATGGGGTTCCTATTAAGAAACCTTTGCAGAGGATGGCAGTTTGCTGTTCCCTGGAAGCTGTAGCATTTTCAATGGGGCTTTCAATTGCCCATGGAAAAAAATAAGGCTCTACGTTAAAAAATTACTTTGACCCAGCTACAGTCGCTATGGAGTGTGAAAAATCCATACCCTTGAGCGATGTAGTTAAGCTAATCTAACCCCCAGTGTAGACAGTGCTAGATCAATGGAAGAATTCTTCTTTCAACCTAGCTACCACCTCTCAGGGAGGTGGATTACCTATGCTGACAGGAGACATAATTGTTCTCTATAAAGACATCAGAGGGATAAACACCAGGGAGGGAGAGGAGTTGTTTCTGTTAAGGGCCAATGTTGACCCAAGAACAAATGGATATAAACTGGTCATCAACAAGTTTAGGCTTGAAATTAGACTATGGTTTCTAACCATCAAAGGAGTGAAGTTCTGGGACAGTCTTCCAAGGGAAGCAGTGGGGGCAAAAAAACAAACAACTTTCCAGACTGAGTTTGATAAGTCTATGGAGGGGATGGTAATATGAGATTGCCTACGATGGCATGTGGCCCATCTGCGGCTGCTAATAGCAAGTATCTCCAGTGGCTGGAGATGGGACACTAGATGGGGAGGGCTCTGGGTTACTCTAGAGAATTCTTTCCCAGGTGTGTGGCTGGCTCACCGACGTGCTCCCGGGGTCTAACTGATCACTATATTTGGAGTTGGGAAGGATTTTCCCCCCAGGTCAGATTGGCAGAGATGCTGGGGTGGGGTTTCACCTTCCTTTGCAGCATGCAGCAGGGGTCACTTGTTGGTTTGAACTACAGGAAATGGTGGATTCTCTGTAACTTAAAGTCGTTAAATCATGATCTGAAGTCTTCAGAAAGTCAGCCAGAGGTTTGGGTCTATTACAAGAGAGAGTGTGTGAGGTTCTGTGCCCTGTGATGTGCAGGAAGTCAGACTAGATGATCACAATGGTCCCTTCTGGCCTTAAAGTCTATGAGATGGGAGAACCCCTCCCATTGGAATAAGTAGTGTATACACGGAAGTGCTGCGTTTCAAGTGTAGACAAGCCCTGAGCTGCTTGATACTGATTATTTAGCCCTGATTCTACAATCTGATCCATGTGGCTGGACCTTTACATCTGCACAAAGTCAATCCAGACAGATCTGATTGCAGGAGTAGGGCCTTAATTTGTAAAGCACTTATGTGTCCTTGAAAGATGCTGTATAAATATAAAATATTAATATATGTGAAAAATAAGACCCATTAGGCTTCAAAAAAACCCAAACAGGTAACTGGTTTCCCAGAATGTAGAAATTAAACTGTTAAATATTTTTTACTAATTCTTGATAAAATAGTTTTTTAAATGATCTTTTTGAGCCAATTTTCTTCAGAAAAGAGCATGATTGCTAATGCATCTAGAGTTTTCTTATTTATGTCAGTAAAAGATGTTGAAAGACCATAAGATCGTCGATAATGTCAGAGGATATACAATTTCACACAACTGTAATCATTGTTCAAGTCCTTTTTTCAATATTCAGGGTTAATTATGCAAACCTGAGAAAATATAAATGCTTCATATGCACAAACTGTATTGTAAATAGTGCTGCTTAGCCAGACGATGAATACAGCAAGTTAATAACTATGTTTAACCTGCAGTGGTGTACGTGTTTCTATAAATATATTCACAGCTTTTTTTCCCTTCAGTTGGCACCCAAAACAGACAGCAGCCTCCGATTCCCCTGATCTGTGCACAGAAGTCAACAATATCAAGAAAGAGAAATAAAAAGAAAAAATTGCCCCAAAAGACTCTTGAGCCCATTACTGTGAATAAGAAGCCCAGCACTGTAGAGAAGGAAAAGAAACTGTCAGCAAACTCTGAAAGATCCAGCCTGCAAGCAGCTGAACATACTCCAAAGCCAGAGACCCATGTTTCAGGATTTGGTATCATTCTTGAATCATCTTCCTCAGATGTAAGTTGATATTTCAGTTGCATAAAATGCCAGAGAACTTTACCGCACTATAACTTAGGGATCAATGTTGAAGTCTACTTGAGGCTATATTGTTTCCTCTACCACAAAAAAAAGTGGGAATTTGGATTTGGAGTCATGAAAGGGGAGTGCTGCTTCCAAAGCCTTATATTCTCTTTCCCTGACCCCATAGAAACCACTCTGTAGATGCTCTGTAGGGATCGGGAGCTCTGTTTGCCCCTGCAAAATAAACTTGCTGTCCCCATCTGCCATGCTACCCAGGGCCAAAGTAAGTCCAGGAGCCCCTGCAAGGAGCTGTGTAAGGAATTCACAACCCTAGCCTTTCTTGACTAATGTCATTATTCCACACCTAAGCTTTGCCCCTGAAAAAAGTATTTATTTACTTAATTTTACACACTTGAGTAATTCTATTGGCTTCAGAGGGACTGCTCGCATGAATAAAGTTTAAGTACACCTCTACCCCGATATAATGCGACCCGATATAACACAAATTCGGATATAATGCGGTAAAGCAGTGCTCCAGGGGGGGCAGGGCTGCGCACTCCGGCGGATCAAAGCAAGTTCGCTATAACGCGGTTTCACCTATAACGCGGTAAGATTTTTTGGCTCCTGAGGACAGCGTTATATCGAGGTGGAGGTGTATGTGCGTAAATCTTTGCAAGATTGGGGTATTTAACTTTCATCCCTGTTGTATCCAGGTAAAGGCCTTGATCCTGCTGTTGAAGTCAGTGGGGCTCTGTATGAGTGCAAGAGGCTGCCCAGGCAGATCCAGTTGCAGGATTAGAATTAGCAGCTATTAGCGTATGGAAGGTTGCAGGTGGCATTGATTAATTAAGTGTCTATCTGGTGGCCATAGGGGTGGTTGATTGGCTTTGTTTAATGATCAGATGGGTGATGTCTGAAAAGTTCACTGATGAATAAGCTGATCATTAATTTCTTTAATATATTTTTAATTTTGAGAAGGCAGTTTCCAATTTCCTAAGTACAGTGAGCTAGAAGAACATAATTAAATTTTGTATCAATGAGCGTAAATGAAAAGAATCCTGTAGATAATGTTGTACCTTTCTAGAAGTGCAAACTAATAATAAAAAAGAGCATTCATGATAATTCAGTTATATAGATGCAAGCTACACCACTAATTAGATTACAGTGTCATGCAAGAGAGTCTGTGTAATGATATATAGCAACTAGTTCAATGCTTTTCAAAGGTTCTTCTGTTGTAGTATTGTGGTTAGAAAGGTTTGAAGCGATAGTAGATATTGGATAACTTCTGCCTCAGATATGTAATTTACATTTATAAGACTTCTATGCCTGTGGCTTGATTTTTAGGTTGGATCTCCAGTTTTTCAGGAAGCTTTGTGTGTGCAATGGAATTTCATCCATAGTTTTGTGGGTTCGTTTCATTCACGCTAGTTCTTGGTGATTCATTCTGGCTGCAGTTCCTTGTAGATGGCAGTTTTGCACCCTGAAAATGGAAGCTTGGCTTAAAAATTGGGCCTCAACTTGCTTCCATTGTTTGGAACTGACGTGCACTATTTGCCGCACTTGTTGGTTCAGTATGTTTCCAGCATCTGAACCCTCCCCACCATCAAAGCAGCTTAGGACAGTTCTGAAAATAAGCAAGATGTTTTTATTATTATTTAAACCATATGGGTTTTATTTTCAAAAGAAGAAAGTTGAGGTTTGGGAGTGGATATATTTACCAGTGGAAATAAAATGAAATCTCTAAACATTTTGAATGTATTAAATAATATCACTTTTTAAAAAGAATGAATGAGGACATTGTTTTATCTTTTCCTTCTATTTATTTATAGGCATTTCTATTGCACTTACAACCATTGTGTCTGAGCGCCTAGGAAAACTGAAAGGGAGTTTTGATAGTACAGTAAATAAATACTCTCATTGGAAAATTGTACAAATTGCACCTTGTATGTACTGATTTATACAATTACTAACCAATGCCAATATTACTTTCACTACATCTTTGCCTAGAAAGCGATCCCCATTCCACTTCAGTTGTAAATCAAGGATAACGTCATTGAAACCAATGTTAAGGTTTCAGTTGAGGTACCCCAGAGTCACGTCAGTGGATCAGAGCTCAGAATCTGGCCCATGAATCTGATTAGCCCTTTTTAAATATAATGATAGTTAAACTTTCTTGTCTTTGCTTTACTATTAATGCAGATAATTTGTTACACTGTACGTTAATAGTTACCCACTGGTTCTTTGTATTTAATTATATCTAATTATTATCTGCCAACAAGAGCTATTCCATTTGATAAATCACATTCAAAGTTGTCCATGAAAGCTCAATTAAGTACTGATTGCCTTTGATTGAAGAATAATTTGCTACTAAAGGAATGCAGTCATAAATCAGCATTTTACCTTCAATTTATGTGGCTGAGGTACAAATTGATTAATTTATTTAGGAAAACCTAAACTAACATTACATTGACTCTGTTCTCCCCCTCCCACCTCCCCGATGCATAGGTGTTTTTCACCAGTAATTCACAGCAGTATTAATTAGATTTGTTTATGGCATTTCCTCCTTGCAACACTGGGATCTTATTAGACCATATCTACACTAGCACTAATGTTGGCAAAACTTTTGTCACTCCTGGGTTTGAAAAAAAATCACCCCTCCTAGCGACATAAGTTTTTCTGGCATAAGCGCTTGTGCGCACAGTGCTATAGCTACTGCTGATTGTTGAGCTGGTTTTATTATGTCGACAGGAGAGCTCTCTCCCATCGGCATAACACGGCTACACGAGTGTTCTTACAGCGGCACAGCTGCATCAGTACAGCTGTGCTGCTGTAAGCTTGTAAGTGTAGACACGGCCTTAGATTTCTAAGGCTGTGTCTACACTAGAAAGCTTACAGTGGCATAGCTGTACCGATGCAGCTGCGCTGCTGTAAGATCTCTTCTGTAGCCGTTCTGTGCCATTGGGAGAGAACTCTCTCAACGTAATTAAACCACCCCCCAACAAGAGGCAGTAGCTATGTTGGTGAGAGAAGCTCTCCTGCAGCATAGCGCTGTACACGCTAACACTTACGCCTGTGTATGCGTCTTTGAAAACATATCCATAGTATTTGCAGGTGGACGTTTGCATTAATAAAACAAAAACAAAATGTTGCTTGAGCAAACCCGCCAAAAATGTGTAATTGCACAAAAATATACATTGTTCATGCCCAGTGTGTATTGTGAGGTGGGGACCCTCTCAGAGACCTTTGGAAAATGTTGGACCTAAAAGTGCTTAATAAGAGAGTCTAGCTGTGTAGGAAATACAAGGCAGTGATATTTTCCCTCTTTTCTTCTGACGGTGTCATTTAATTTATGATTTACCACAATTTTTTTGCTATAATAAGCTGTCAATTTAATATCCTATCCTAAGGATGCACTCATGATACATGATAACATAAAAGAGAGTGATTCACAAGCCAACACAGGATTTGGGAGCAATCATTTACTCAGTTTCTGCCATCTTTCACACACACGAGTTGTCCTTGCATTGCGAGGTCCTACTGACTTGACTTCCTGTGGAGCTTTGAATAGAACTTAAAGCCAGTACCCTACTGGAAGATGGTTGCCATACAACCACCTGTCCTCCCTGGGTGCCCCATGGGTGAACTGCTCCATTAGTGCAGAAAGATGCAGATTGTACTCCCTGTGCTCATGGGAGTGAATCAGATCCACTAAAGGGTCATATAAACACTATTTTAAAAGGACATTTGGCCTTGTCCAAATGAAATTGTTCTGGTGGTGACCTTCTGGGCCCTACCTGTAATTGCATATTGCAAGGTATCCTTGCCCTTTGGGGTTTTGTTTTGTTTAGTTTTTTGCTGTGTACAAAGAAGTAGCATAGTAAGTGTTGAGTAGCTGCAATGGTACATAAAGATGACAATCTGTATAATTATTTGACTTGCCTTTTAATGTGCTCGTTCACTGGTTACTTTTATTTCAGTAAAATAAACTGTTCTTAGAGTGATTGCTCATATAGATTCCAAATAGGTGTGTGCGCACCGTGTGCACAGTCGTGGGAAAGCTTTTCCCCTAGCAGCACCTGTCGGGTTGGCTGTGGAACCCCCGGGAGTGGAACCTTCATGGCGCTCAATATATGACCCTGCCGACCCGGTTCCTCCTCAGTTCCTTCTTACCGCCAGTGACGGTCATTAGAACTGCTTTGCAAATTCTCTATGTTTCCCTAGCTTCTCTTTCAGACTGTATTTTGTAGTTGTTTAGTTCTTAGTTATTGTAGTTCTAGTTAGTAGTTAGCTGTTGGGCTGGGGAGTTTACCCTCCACCCCGACGGTGTTCTCTTTGGGGGACTTACATGCCTAAGTCCCAGAGGTTCGAGCCCTGCAAGGCCTGAAACAAGCCCATGCCAATGGGCGACCCTCATGACGCTTGTTTAAAGTGTCTGGGGGAAGCACATCAGTGAGAAAAGTGCAGGATTTGTAAGGGCTTTCACCCCCGAACCAAGAAGGAGCGGGACTTTAGATTGAAACAGCTCCTTATGGAGGCAGCACTTAGACCACAACCCTCATCAGCGCAGCAGGATCCAGTTCCCCCCCATTTCTCTTCAGGGATCCTTCTCATGAGCAACTCCTTATCCAGGAGGTGCAGGCGCTCCTTGCCATAGGAGCGGTGGAGGAGGTTCCTGAGGAGCTCAGGAGCAAGGGATTCTATTCCCGCTACTTCCTAATCCCCAAAGCCAAAGGGGTCTCAGATTCATTCTAGACCTGCAAGGACTCAACAAGTTCATGGTAAAGTTGAAGTTCTGCATTGTTTTCCTCAATGCAATTATCCCTTCTCTGGATCTGGGAGACTGGTTCACCGCCCTCGACATGCAAGACGTGTACTTTCACATAGCGATTCACCCTACTCACAGATACTTTTTAAGGTTCACGATTGACCAAAAACATTATCAGTCCACGGTCCTTCCCTTCGGCCTGTCAACAACCCCACGAGTGTTCACCAAGTGCATGTCAGTGGTAGCAGCCTTACCTCGAAGATTGGCTGCTCGGGGGGCACACCAGAGAACAGGTGGAGTCGCAGTCTGTCTGGCTCCATCCACATTCAAGAGACCAGGTCTCCTCCGCAATGTGAACAAATCTACCTTGTCTCCGACCCAAAGGATCGAGTTTATCAGAGCAGTGTTGGACTCGGTCCAGGCAAGAGCAAGCCAGCTGGAGTCCCAATTCCAAACCACAGCAAGCATCATTCGATGCATGAGAGAGTACCGACCACTCCAGCAAGGAATTGCCTCGGTCTTCTCGGTAACATGGCAGCCTGCATGTACGTGGCCCGACATACCAGGCTGAGACTCAGATCTCTACAGACATGGCTCGCTTCAACATACTGCTCAGAGCACGACAGCCTGGGACTAGTGGTCATGGCGCCACAGCCGGTGCTAGAGTCACTCCAGTGGTGGCTCGACTCGAATAGTCTGTAAAGGAGTCCCCTTCAGCAGCCCTCAGCTGTCCTTGTCTCTAGTTACATACGCATCAGCTCTAGGGTGGAACGTACATTTGGGATATCTCCGAACGCAGGGCCTCTGGTAACAGGACGAGCTCTCTGTCCATATCAATATCACGGAGCTCAGAGCAGTGTGATTCGCATGCCAGACCTTTCAGTCTCATCTTCAAGGCCAGCCACGTGGCAGTCATGACGAACACCACTGCAATGTTTTACATCAACTAGCAGGGTGGAACCTGGTCCTCACCCCTCTGTCAGGAGGCTCTCAGACTCTGGGAATTCTGTATAGCCCACTCCATTCACCTGGAAGCATTATATCTGCCAGGAGCCCAGAACGTACTGGCGGACCACCTCAGCTGGTCCTTCCACAGCCACGCGTGGTCCATCCAGCTGGATTTCACTCCATCTTTCTGAGGTGGGGGTTTCCCCAGGACAACCTGTTCGCCACTCGGAGCAACAGGAAGTGCCCAGTGTTTTTCTCCTTTCAGAAAAGCAGCCCAGGCTCAATTGCAGACACATTCCTGCTACCCTGGGGAGGCCGTCTGCTCTACGCCTTTCCCCCAATCAGTATCGTGCACAAGGTCCTGCTCCAGGTCTGCAGAGACGGGGCAGAGATCATTCTGGTGGCGCCAGCGTGGCCTCAACAACACTGGTACACCACGCTTCTGGATCTGTCAGTCGACACTCTGATCACGTTGCCGCTCCTCCCCGACTTGATCACTCAGGACCATGGTCATCTTCATCACCCAGACCTCCGGTCCCTCCACCTCATGGCCTGGAAGCTTCATGGCTGAACCCTATGGGGCTCCTGTGCTTGGAGCAGGTAAGGGAGGTCTTACTCGGCAGCAGAAAGCCCTCCATGAGGGCTACATATCAGGTGAAGTGGAAGAGGTTCACTTGCTGGTGTGATCAGCGTCATACGCCCCCACTTCAGATGCCATTACCTCTTATTTTGGAGTATGTTCTGCACCTGAAATAGCCAGGCCTGGGAGTGTCATCTGTAAAGGTACACCTAGGGGCTATCTCGGCTTTCCACCCCGGAGCCTCTGGACGCGCCGTCTTTGCTAACCCCATGGTTGGACGGTTCCTCAAGGGTCTGAGCTCTGGATCAGCTACATCCCCAGATTAGACAGCCTGTTCCTGCGTGGGATCTTAATTTGGTCCTCTCCAAATTAATGGGGTCCCCATTCAAGCCGCTGGCGACATGCTCCCTTCTCTACCTATTGTGGAAGGTAGCCTTCTTAATTGCCATCACATCAGCAAGAAGAGTATCTGAGTTAAGGCCCTTACCTCCAACCCACCTTATACAGTTTTCCACAAGAACATGGTGCAGCTCAGACCTCACCTGGCCTTTCTGCCTAAGGTAGTATCACACTTCCATACCAGCCAAGACATATTCTTGCCTGTTTTTTATCTGAAGCCTCATACCAGGAGCTGTGAGCAGAGGCTGCACTCCTTGGATGTTTGGCAAGCGTTAGCCTTCTATATTGAATGCACTAAGCCATTCAGGAAATCGAACCAGTTGTTCATAGCAGTGGCTGACTGCATGAAAGGCCTACCGGTCTCATCTCAAAGAATATCTTCCTGGATCGTGTCCTGCATCCGCACGTGCTATGAGCTGGCCAAGACACTAGCCCAGGCACTTACGGCACAGTCCCCCATGGACACAGGCCTCGTTGGTGGCATTCCTGGCCCAGGTCCTGATCCAAGAAATCTGCAGGGCAGCACCTTGGTCCTCAGTACATATGGTACCTCTCATTATGCCATCGTCCAGCATGCCCAGAGATGATGCAGCTTTTGTCAGAGTGGTGCTCCAATCTGCGATTCCATAACTCCGACCCCACCGCCTGGTCACCTAATTGGAATTGATATGAGCAATCACTTGAAGAAAAAACGGTTACTCACCTTCTCGTAACTGTTCTTCGGGATGTGTTGTTCATATCCATTCCAAACCCACCGCCTTCCCCTCTGTCTGAGTAACCGGCAAGAAGGAACTGAGGAGGCGCCGAGTCGTATATTGAGCGCCATGAAGGCACCACTCTAGGGGGCTCCACAGCCAACCCAACGGGTGCTGCTAGGGGAAAAACTTTCCTACGACTGTGCACACGGCGCGCGCACACCTGATTGGAATGGATATAAGCAACACATCTTGAAGAACAACAGTTATGAGAAGGTGAGTAACCGTTTTTTATCATAACCCCTGGATAAGCTTCATGGATGTGATCACTAAGTGACAATGTAAAATAACGTGTGTGAACACTATTTTAATTACAATATTTGTTTTCCTTTGGTAGCCAGAAGTGCAACTTGCTGAAGGCTTTGATGTCTTTATGCCCAAATCTCAGCTGGACTCTATATTGTCAAACTATACTCGCTCAGGAAGCCTGCTGTTTAGAAAGCTGGTGTGTGCATTTTTTGATGACAAGACCTTGGCTAACTCTTTACCCAATGGCAAGAGGAAAAGAGGACTCAATGATAACCGAAAAGGACTAGACCAAAATATTGTGGGTGCAATAAAAGGTATGTTTCTGCTTTGTTTCCTATATATATGTCTCTCCATCCTTTGCTGAGAATATGTTCTAGTCATTGAGTAATGCCAGGAAGTTAGAATCCCTGGCGTTTAGGTCAGAAAAATGTGCATTCTTTTTATAATTTTTCCATAATTTCTGAAGTGGTCCCTCCAGACCAGATTAAGCTAGAGGCTTATGCCTAGGTCCTCAGCCCCTGAAGGCCTGTGATGAGATGAGAATCTCAACTTTAATTTTTTTCTGGCCTTCATGGATGTAAAGAAAAACTTGAAAATGTGACCAGAGAATACTTGATATCCATTTTGAGTCAGAAGATAGCCTGAAACAATTGCTCCAACTAGAGAAATGCACTGCTCATTCATTAGATTAGAGCCTGCTGCCACTCCATGGAGATGCAGAGTAATGGGAGAACTCTCCTGAGTTTTACCTTGGGTCCTGGATTGCCATATTTCTGTCTTGATTCTCCCAGATCAGGGTTGAGGTACATCGGCAGGGTAGAATGGAAAAACTTGCCATTCTTCTGACTGTGTCATATCTAGTCTATGAATAACTGGATTAGTAGTTTGTGGCTGGCTGTGAGGTGAGGAAGATCTTATTGAAGAAAATCTAGTAAAAGAAATGAGTTTTGTATCTAGTGCTGATGTCAGGGAGGTTGTGGTCCTGTTTGTCTTGTGGGAGTGAGTTCCATAGGTCAAGCTCCTGTGAATGTTCTGTCCACCTCTGAGTTGTCTCCCCTGTTGATCAACAGTTTCAAGATAACCGGTAGAATATAGCTGTTAGAGGAAATTATGGTCCAGGGCTTTGAGTATTAGGACAGAGGCTTTGTATTCAACTTAATCAGGGAGCTAGTGCAGAAAGGAAAGCTAGTGATCTGTGTTAAGTGGACAGGCTGCTGCATTTTGTACCATCTGGAGCTTTTAAAGTACATGCGATTCATTCCTAGTTATGAGTTGCCATGAGCTAACCTAGAAGTTAAGAATATATGGACTATGGAGAGCTGGGAGAAGGGTCGGAATCTAGGGGGAGCATGGGCCATTATAGCAGGGATAAGGGAGAGACCAGAGGAAACAGAGAGGGGAAATCAAATCAGCGTTTTAGATATCTATAATCTAATGCAAGAAGAATGGGGAATAAACAAGAAGAACTAGAAATGCTAGTGAATAAACACGACTATGACAGTTGCTTCACAGAGAGTTGGTGGGATAATACACATGACAGGAATATTGGCATAGAAGGGTACAGCTTGCTCAGGAAGGACAGGCAGGGGAAAAGGAAGGAGGTGTTGCCTTGTATATCAAAGATGTATGCATTTGAACTGAGGTTGAGATGGAAATAGGAGACAGACTTGTTGAAAGTTTCTGGGTAAGGATAAAAGGGGTAAAAAACAAGGGTAATGTCATGGTAGGGATCTACTACAGACCACCTAACCAGGCAGAA
The DNA here is from genome assembly GCF_027887155.1 of Malaclemys terrapin pileata. NCBI lineage: Eukaryota > Metazoa > Chordata > Testudines > Emydidae > Malaclemys > Malaclemys terrapin. The sequence continues at coordinate 15,586,849 of NC_071505.1, read as the reverse complement.
GCTGGATGAAGCTTTTTTTAAACAATTAACAAAATCTTCCAAAGCACAGGACTTGGTGGTGATGGGGGACTTCAGCTACCCAGACATCTGTTGGGAAAATAATACAGCAGGGCACAGATTATCCAACAAGTTCTTGGGATGAATCGAAGACATTTTTTTATTTCAGAAGGTGCAGAAAGCAGCTAGGGGAGAGGCTGTTCTAGATTTTATTTTGACAAATAGAGAGAAACTGGTTGAGAATTTGAAAGTGGAAGGCAGCTTGGGTGAAAGTGATCATGTAGGGTTACCATATTTAAAAAAAATAAAAAATAAAAGACACTCCACGGGGCCCTGGCCCCGCCCTAACTCCGCCCCCTCCCCTGAGCGCCCCGCATTCCCCCTCCGCCCTCCCAGCCACACAAAAAGGGCTGCCCGAGCGCTACCGGCTTCACGGTTTGCCGGGCAGCCACCAGACCCTGCGCCCCTGGCCGGCACTTCCCCAGCGCATCTGGAGCCCGGGAAGGGAAGAGCCCAGGAGGGGAAGCGCCCAGCCAGGGGCACAGGGTCTGGAGGCTGCCTGGCAAACTGTGAAGCCGGTAGCGCTTGGGCTTCGGGCAGCCCCTATGCCTCCGGACCCTGCGCCCCCAGCCGGGCACTTCCCCTCCCGGGCTCCGGTGGCTGCTGTGCTCCCTGAACTCCTGGGCTCTGTAAGCACCGAGCTGCCCGAGCGCTACCGGCTTCGGGCAGCCCCCTTGCCTCCAGACCCTGCGCCCCCAGCCGGGCACTTCCCCTCCTGGGCTCCGGGGGCGCAGGGTCTGGAGGCAAGGGGGCTGCCCGAAGCCGGTAGCGCTCAGGCAGCTCGGCTCTTAAACAGTGCCGAAGAGTCAGGGGAGGAGCACAGCAGCCAGAGCCCGGGAGGGGAAGTGCCCGGCCGGCGGCTCAGGGTCCGGAGGCAAGGGGGCTGCCCGTAGCCGGTAGCGCTGGGGCAGCTCGGCTTTAAACAGAGCAGAAGAATCAAGGTAGGGAGCACAGCAGCTGCGGGAGGGGAAGTGCCTGGCCGGCGGTATTTTTCCCGGACATGTTTGGCTTTTTGGCAGTTCCCCCCCAGACGGGGGTTTGATTACCAAAAAGCCGGACATGTCTGGGAAAAACGGACATATGGTAACCCTAGATCATGAAATGATAGAGTTAATGATTCTAAGGAATGGTAGGAGGGAAAACAGCACAATAAAAATAATGGATTTCAAAAAGGCAGACTTGAGCAAACTCGGAGAGTTGGCAGGTAAGATCCCATGGGAAACAATTCTGAAGGGAAAAATAGTCCGAGCGAGTTGGCAGTTTTTCAGAGACATTATAAAGGGCACATGAGCAAACTATCCCACTGTGTAGGAAAGACAGGAAGTCTGGCAAGAGACCACCCTGGTTTAGCCAGGAGATCTTCAATGATCTGAAACTCAAAAAAGAATCCTACAAAAAATGGCAACTAGGTCAAATTACAAAGGATGAATATAAACAAATAACACAAGTATGTAGGGACAAAATTAGAAAGGCCAGGGCACCAAACAAGTTCAAACTAGCTGTAGACCTAAGGAGTAACAAGAAAACATTCTACAAATACATTAGAAACAAGAGGAAGACCAAGGACAGGGTAGGCCCATTACTCACTGAGGGGGAACAGACAAAAACGGAAAATGTAGAAATGGCAGAAGTGTTGAATGACTTTTTTTTTGTTTCAGTTTTCACCAAAAAGTATAGTAGCGATTGGAAGTCAAACATAGTGAATGCCAGGGAAAATGAGGTAGAATTTGAGGGCTAAAATATGAAAAGGACAAGTTAGATGTTGTCACGTCACCAGGGCCTGATGAAATACATTCTAGAATACTCAAGGATCTGACTGAGGAGATATCTGAGCCATTAGCGATTCTCTTTGAAAGCTCATGGATGACAGGAGAGATTCCAGAGGACTGGAAGAGGGCAAATATAGTGCCAATCTATAAAAAGGGAAATAAGGACAACTGGGGGAATTACAGACCAGTCATCTTAACTTCACTACCTTGAAAGATAATGGAGCAAATAATTAAGTAATCAGTTTGCAAACATCTAGACGATAATAAGGTGATAAGTAACAGTCAGCATGGATTTGTGAAGAAAAACATGTCAAACCAACCTAATAGCTTTCTTTTGACAGGGTAACAAACTTTGTGAATGGGGGGAAGCAGTAGATGTTATATCTTGACTTCAGTAAGGCTTTTGATACTGTCTCGCATGACCGTCTCATAAACAAACTAGGGAGATGCAGCCTGGATGGAGATACTATTAGGTGGGTGCATTAATGGTTGACAAACCATTCCCAGAATGTAAATCAGTGGTTCACAGTCAAGTTGGAAGGGCATATCGGGTGAGGTCCTGCAGGGATCGGTCCTGGGTCTGGTTCTGTTCAGTATCTTCATCATTGATTTAGATAATGGCATAAAGAGTACACTTATAAAATTTGCGAACAATAGCAAGCTGGGAAGGGTTGCAAGTGCTTTGAAGGATAGGATCAAAATTTTAAATGATCTGGACAAACTGAAGAAATGGTCTGAAGTAAATAGAATGAAATTCAATAAGAAAAAATGCAAAGTACTCTACTTAGGAAGGAACAATCAGTTGCACATACAAAATGGGAAATGACTGCCTAGGAAGGAGTACTGCAGAAAGGGCTCTAGAGGTTATTGTGGATGGCAAGCCAAATATGAGTCAGCAGTGAAACACTGTTGCAAAAAAAGCAAATATAATTCTGGGATGTATTAGCAGGAGTGTTGCAAGCAAGACACGGTAAGTAAATTCTTCCACTCTACTCTGCACTGATAAGGCCTGTACTGGAGTATTGTGTCCAGTTCTGGGTGCCACATTTCAGGAAAGTTGTGGACATACTGGAGAAAGTCCAGAGGAGAGCAACAAAAATGATTGAAGGTCTAAAAAGACATGAGCTATCAGGAAAGATTGAAAAAAGTAGGTTTGTTTAGTGTGGAGAAGAGAAGACTAAGGAGGGACATAATAAGAGTTTTCAAGTACATAATTTTTCTGCTTTCTCCTTGTAACAAATTTTTATCCCCCTTGCTCTCTGAGGATAGGACAAGAAGCAATGAGCTTAAATTGCAGCAAGGGAGTTTTAGGTTGGACATTAGGAAAAACTTCCTAACTGTCAGGGTAGTTAAGCACTGGAACAAATTGCCTATGGAGGTTGTGGATTCTCTGTCATTGGAGGTTTTTAATAACAAGTTAGACAAACACCTGTCAGCAATGGTCTAGTTATTACATAGTCTTGCCTTGGGTGCAGGGGACTGGACTAGATGACCACTTGAGGTCCCTTCCAGTCCTACTCTTCTCTGATTCTGTGATTGTGACCGTGACACAGTCCTGATAGAATCTCTGGTATTGACTGCAACCACAACCAGGTTCAGAACCAGGTTTATATTAGAAGGTTGATTTTAGATTGCCTAACTCAGGAAAAAAATTGGTTATTTCATAATTTTTCCAGTGAGGGGTTTCTTAGACACTCTCTTCGGAAGAATCTGGTACTGGCCTCTGCAAGAGACAGAATCCTGGACTAGATGGACCACTGATCTGGAATGGCAATTTCTATGTAATGTTCATTGACTCAGTGCCTCCATTCACATCTTGTTGATGGTTTTGTACCAATGCATTGACGATATATTAGCACCGAAAGGTCCATTGGATGATATCAGTAGGACCCATCATACAGAATACTGTATTGCTGATAAACATTGGCATACAAGGAAAATTTATTTTTTACATGGTATCCTTCATACAAGTCACAAAAAGCTTTAAAGGGCAAGTTTGTCATAAACTAGAGAAAACCGGAAGATTTCAATATGAATTTTTAAATCCGCTGACATGGAGGAAAGGTAGCAGGGGACAGATATTTCCAGTAGGTGGGGCAGCACCATTGAAATAGCAAAACTCGCCCTACTGTAGAAAGCAGCAATCACAAACAGTTAAACAAAAATGACCACATTTCAATTAAAAACCCTCAAAAATAGAATTTGTAATGGAAATAGAAATGTGTCTGTGGTGGTACTACTAGGCACTGCTATAATAAGAGGATTGCATTCACTGCATTTAAAGTATCAACCAAATGACAGTGCATGACCTTTGTCATGTTTCATTAGGGGAGTTCTTTCCTAGGGGCTAATGCAACAAGTTGCCAAGGGTTGACACAGTGTGGAACTTTACTCAGCCTGGCTCCGATAGCACTATTTTTCCCCTGAGGAGCTGTGCTCTAAGACACTGTGGGTTCATTTATTCCAAGTAATGACTGAGCCAGTATGAAATCTCCATGAGAACAACATCATGTTGTTTGCATTATCATTAAGACATTACGCTACCAAACTCTCAGATAGTTTAGTGATGTTTTTTGTCCCTTTTCCATGACGTGGATACAGAAATGGAGAAAAAACTACATTCATTGGAGAAATTAGCTGAGAACTTAAGGGGACACTGTCAACTTGAAAATCGTCCTTCTGTCTGAAAACATTTTACCTACTATCATTACAAATTATATATAAGATTCCTATAACTGAAAATGATTAGAGGAGAAACGCTCTCTTTCTACTTTGCGCACACTTTGTGTAGCGACAGTTTCACTGTTTTCCCTGAGTAGTCATTTCCTCCTGTTGTTTGTGTGTCTTTCACACAACATAGAGAGAGAAATCTTGTTTAAAAATAAGCAAATGTGATTGTAAAATCACAAAAATTGGCAGAGGAATAGAAGCTGAAACTACTATCAACTTTTTTTTAATTTACTAGAATATAAGTTGATGTCTGTTTCAAAGGACAATGTAATCTTTCACATCATAGACTCTGTTATTGTAATCAGTTGATTATTATTACTTTATTATTGTAGCACCTAGGGATCACAGTCATGGATCAAGACCCCATTGTTCCAGGCACTGTACAAACACAGAACAAAAAGACAGTCCCTGACCCAATAAGCTTTCAGTTCATGCAAAGCTGACCACCGCACCTATGTGAGACCCTGTTGACATCTGTGGTACTCCAGATGGGCTACCCCATGCCCTCATTGATCAGACTGCGGGATTGAGGCCATAGATTGTAAACAAACACCTGTATATTGTGAATAGTGCCTTACATTATTAAAACTGAAAGAATTTTAAAAATACATTATTTTTTAACCCTTTATACTTATTTATTAATATTTTGAAGACTGTGTGTGTATAATATATATACACACTGTGTGTGTGTGTGTGTGTGTATATATATATATATATATATATATATATATATATATATATATACACACACACACACACACACACACACACACACACACACACACACACACAAAAAATATAAAAAAATCTTTCATATATCACTTGGATATATGAAGTCCTCTTGGATTATAAGCACTTTGAGCCAGAGACCAAGTCTTCCTGTATATTGCCCTAACATAATGGTGCTCCAGATTTTGAGACCTCTGGCCACTACTGCAATAGGATTGTTAATCATAGTAATACTTAGACTATTTATGTTCTGATTTACTTTTGGCACTTCTCTCAGGTGGACAGTGAAAACAATTAGTCAGTTTCACTTTTGTTTACAGTCAGTTTCATTTCTTGCTTTCAATGTTGCAATGTGTTAGGGTTGCAGACACAGCAGGGGAATGTTTTATCTGTTATAATTCCAATGAAAAACAAACAAATTTTGAAAATATATCTAGTATTTTAAGCTCTGTAAAAGCTTGTTTTTTACAAAATCTAAATTTTGGACCTGATTGACATTGTCCCCTTTAAAGCAGTTGTTTTTATATGTGTTTATAAAAGCTCAGTGTCCTCTTCTGTTTTGCCAATATGATAAATGCCCACTGAAGATTTAGGACTTCTTCATATCTCCTGTTTGCTAGCAGCCTGACAGACAAGATCATGAGACCAGAAGGACCAGGAGGAGACCTGCCTTTCTCCGCTACTGCCAAAATGCATATGGTGAACAGGCAGTTATAAATATCCACCACTTGTGAGGCTTAGTTCAAAGTTCACCATTATTTTAATACAGATTTTCTGTATGTGACATAAATGAGATGTAGACATTCTCTCTCTCAGGTTTTTATAGGCAGCTAATCAATATAGTATCTAGACACAAAATAATATATTTAAAGATAAACACATAGAACATTGAATTGCCCTCTGGTCTTGCCCTCCTAGTTTTGGCCACTTTAACTTCAGTTTTTGTTATTGTTGTTTTTATTTTTAATCCTCCTCCTCTTCCTTGTTTTCCCCTTCTCAGTTTTGACAAGACACTTTAAAAAAAATGCTACCTTTTATTTTAGTCTTTACAGAAAAATATTGCACTGCTAACCACGTGGATAAACTTCCTGGCCCCAGAGACTGGGTACAGATTCTGCAGGATCAAATTAAACTGGCAAGAAGACGGTTAAAAAGAGGCTCAGGTAAGCATGAAAATGTCAGAAATAACAACTTAGCATAAGACTAAAGTCATAGAGCCTGATTTTTTTCAGAGGTGAACTGAGCACTCACAGCTCCCCTTGACTTTAATTGTAGTTGTGAGGGATCAGTACCTCTGAAAATGAAGCCAATACACTTTTGGCATGTTGCCGCTAGAATGCAAAATGTGGTGTTTGATATGTTTTGAATGGTAATAGTCTTAAGGTATGTCTTCACTGTAGAGTTAAGTCAGGCTCTTTCTCAGGTGTTGCCTCGAAGCCCTTCCTGTCCACCATACACACAACCATCTCACTTGAGTTTAGCAGTGCTTTAAGCCCAGGCTAGCTTCCCAGCTGGGGCTATAGACTACTAGAGGTTAGGGGCTGCTTTCACTTGGGCTGGTAACCTGCCCACTCCTCAGTGAGGACACAGGCTAAATTACTCAAATGCTGAGAATCCTCCAGTGCCTTCCCACAATTTCCCCCCATGCGCCCAAAGGGGCAGACAAGTTCTTCCACAATTCACTGAGAGAGAATCATAGAGCTCAGTTTACTGGAGCCCAAAGAATCATAGGATCAGAGGCGGATTACTGTTTTGTGGGGCCGTAGGTCAGAGCAAGTGGGGGCCCTTCCCCACCCTTTCCACCTGCAGTCCCCCATCCCACCGGCGCTCCTGCCGGGAAAATGGGGGTGGGGTGTGGGGCTTGCCCCGCCTCCCACCCAGCACTGGGATTTGGGGCACGGGGGCTTGCCCCCCTCTGCCTGCCCGGCGCTTCTGCCGGGAAGCGGGGTCGGAGAGCGCGAGCTTTCCCCACTCCCTGGCAGGAGGTCCGGGTGGACGGAGTGGGGCAAGCCTCCATGCCACTACCCTGCTCGCCAGCAGAAGTGCCTGGCAGAGCGGGTCAGGGCACGGGGGCGCCCAATTGGCCAGGGCTCGTGGGCACGGGCCTCATTGGCCCAGTGGCTAATCCGCCACTGCATAGGATATGTCCCCGGAAGTCCTAGCGACACACGTGGGTAAGTGCAGCACTAGTGGGGACACAGTAGTTTTGGCTTTGCCGAGTGGCTGCCCACACACAGGTTAGGCTCACTCAGTTGACGATTACCTGACTTAACTCTGCAGTGACGACATACTTAGGCTCTGATCTTATAATTAATGGCATGTCGGTGCAACGCACTGCCCATGTGCTGTCAATTCCAGTTGAAATAAGAATTTATAGTTTCAGAATCCATGGTAGAATTCCTAGAAAGCTGAAAACAGTTTCTCCCCATTATAGTGATGTATGTGTAATTATTTTATACACTTTTACCAGTCTCCTTTCTAAGTGCGGTGCCCCCTTTCCTGCTGGGGACTCTCTTCTTATGTTGGTTCTCTCTTACTTCTCTCCCCAGCATTTTCTTCAGTCTCCATATGCAAGTATTCCCAGTCCTCCAACCGTCCTCTCCCCAGTAGCACCTGACCCCCATTGTGTGAGGCACATCATTTGCATCACACCAATAACCCTTCCTTACAGCCACTTTTCTTAGCTTGCTTCCTTTATTTTTTCTTACTGCTCCGCACTGCAAATAAGCGCATTGTTTCTGTTGGTTTAAGGAAAAAAGAGCTAGATGAAGCACTGAATCCAGGTGTCCAATCTGACAATGTAAAGCTCTAGGCTTCTGGGCCAACTGGAGTTATTCTAACCTATTGAACTTGTGTGTGTTTATGTATAGCCTTTTTAAAAAAAATAATCCATTGTGAATTCCAAAGGCTGAATATTCAGCTGGCCAAAGAGTATGAGATAGACCATGGCAGATGAATGAACTGTTGCCGTTTGCTGGATCCATGCACCAAAGAGCCAACATTTTCAGTCCTGAGCTTTGTCTGTAGCATTCGGTTAGACAAGTATCTGAGGTAACTGTGCAAAAGCTGAGGCATTCTTCTATTGCACAGTTCTGTCAACACTAATGGGAAATGCACAGAAAAGTGTAAGAGAGTAAAAGAAAGGAGGGGGAGATATAGAAACAAAAAGGGGGAAAGAAGGGCAGATTGTTTGCTAGCAATAATCCCCCTCTTAAAAAAAAAAAAAAAAAAAAAAAAAAAAAAGTGAGTTTACCAAATCCCCTAGACTATCAAGCCAACTCTGCCCTTGAATATGAGGTTATGAGGTGAGCTTGCTAGTGAGAATCATCGGATTGCTTGTCATCGCACAGCAGCATCCTTTTCTGCCATTGATGAAGGCTTCAGAAGGCTACCTAGTCCTCCTTGACTGGAAGAATGGCACTATGGTGCAGGTCATCAATGACATGAAGATTCATATGTGCAGTGGAGGAGGCAAGCAGGGAGAGAGACTGGGGGTCCTTGGGGTATCTGCAGAGATGCAGAAGAACTTTTGTGGAGAACTCCATTGACCTATCAGAGGGGTAGCCGTGTTAGTCTGGATCTGTAAAAAGCGACAAAGAGTCCTGTGGCACCTTATAGACTAACAGAAGTATTGGAGCATAAGCCCCACGAAAGCTCATGCTCCAATACTTGTGTTAGTCTATAAGGTGCCACAGGACGCTTTGTCACTTTTTCCATTGACCTAATTTGATTTAGTTTGTTTTGAATATTTTTCCAACATTCTTGTTTGCTTTTTGTGGTGTGCCTCTCCAGGATGTTAGCTAGCGCTGCAGCTCTACTGTGGGAGTTAACAATGACTTTATGGGTTTTCTTTTAAAGAGGGGCTACCAGGAACCACTCCCACCTATGCTCTTTACCCAATATTGGGGAGCCGAACTGGAGAATGCTGCATCTCAGCCTTAGCAGTAAGAGGCTTCCTATGAAAAGATGAGTGAAACTGAGCCTAGTATACTAAACTAGGTGGGGTACTAACTATGCCTGTCCAGAGACAAGAACTGATCAACCCAGTGCGTGGGTGGACAATGAAAAGAAATACAGTAACCCATAGTCCCATTTTCCAATTAGTATATAGAAGCTGAATTGTTGTAAAGACTCTATTTTATATTGTTTCTTATATTTGAATGTATGTTTTTTCTACTGGCCCTTCACCTACATCCCAATCTCTCTGGATCTGGTTGTCCTCTCACTTAGGCGTTGTCTATACACAAGTTGTACCAGTATAGTTGAAGTGGCACTATCTCCCCAGTGTGGATACAGTTATATTGGTATAACAAAGCTTTATACAAGTTTAGCTATTCCCATATGGAGAGGGGAATAATATATACTGGTATAACTGCGTCCCTACTAGGAGTTGTGCTGGTAAAACTTTTTTTTTTTTTTAATTACACCCGTAATTGACATATACTGGTACTAAAACTAAAATCTGAGTATAGATCTTTACACTTGTAAATCAGGAATAATTCCACTGACGTCAATGGAGTAGAAGTGGAGTAAGTGAGAGGAGAGCTAGGCCGGGAGGTGAAATTCGGTCCCTTTCAAGTTAATGGCAAAACTCCCATTGACTTCAGTGAAGCCAGGATTTCACCTTCTGTATGTGGTTGCTTTTTTTCCTTCATTATTTACTTCGTCCTCAGTTTTGACATCATCACAGAACCATGTAATAATTTTCCTAGCAGAACACGCTAACAAAAGAGTTCTCAGAGCAGAGCTGTAGCACCTTGGGGCTAATTTCTTTCTAGCTTCCAAAATGCTGCTTCATGTTTTCAAACCAGTTCTCTTTATTCTTACTTTAAAACTTTGCATAATGAATGTAGTGCCTGGGAAAGGTGCTGGTCTATTTGTCAGACCCAGAGACTGAAATTCATTATTAGAGAGCACAGATACGCGGCTGGTGCTGGCCATGCAAGCTTCCCGCACGCTCCACCTACCTTGGAGAGACCAAGGTTAGCAGTCTAGACTCTCCAGGAGTAAGAATATAGACTGCTAACCTAGTAACAAAGGCAATGACTTGCGTGGGGCTGCTTTGAAAGTAGAACCCAAACTGGAGTCTGGTCTGAATTCTCAGGCCCATAGCCAGAAAGGTATTTAGGTGACTAGTTCCCATTGACTTCAGTGTGCCTCAGTTGCACCAGTTTACTTAAATGTGTGATTTTTAAATTTACTATGGTGGTGTAGCCATGTTGGCCCCAGGATATTAGAATGACAAGGTGAATGAGGTAATATCTTTTATTGGACCAACTTCCGTTGGTGAAAGAGACAAGCTTTCGAGTTCCACAGAGCTATTCTTCAGTACTGGGCAAGGTAATCGGAGTGTCACAGTTAAATATAAGGTGGAACCGATTGTTAAACATAAGGAGTTTACACAAGTTGCAAGAAACCATTCAAAATGAAGTTGGCAATTAAGATCTTTGCAGCATAGGACAAAGGAGAGAGAGTGGGTTACAAACTGTTGTCATGAGACAGTGTCTCTGTTGAGTCCATGATTTTTGGTGTCTAGGAGAGTTATGAATTTAAGCTCCCAGGCTTGTCTTTTGAAGGTGTTGTGCAGCTTTCCTTCGAGGACGAGGACTGAGAGGTCAGATATAGAGCGATCATTTTGTACGAAGTGTTCACCCCTGCAGGGATAGGGTGTTTTTGTCTTTTATCATTTTTCTCTGTGAGCTCATTCAAGAGTGTAGTGATTATCTAGATTCACCCACGTAGTTGTTGTTTGTGCATTTGATGCACTGGCTGAAGTACACCACCTTGTGATAGTCATGTGTCAGACCATGGATCTTGAAAGGCATGTTGTGGGAAGTATTGATCATCACAGCAGTGGAGATATGACTGTGGGTGGTAAGCTTAATGTGGCTACGGGTGTTGTTTGAAGGCCAGAAATGGGAGTTCAGGAAACCCTGGTTTCTTGCAACATGTGTTCTTTCACCAACAGAAATTGGTCCAATAAAAGATATTACCTCACCCACCTGATTTTTTAAATTGATTTATGCAACTTCTAGTTTGCAGTTTAAGCTCTGGTCTACACAATTTTTGTAGTACTTTAACTATATTGGTATAGAAACAGATTTAGTTACACTAGTGCAACCCTATAGTTATAGCTGTATACATGTATAGGAACAAATTGTAAGGCACCTTTTTTATTGGTATAACTGTGCCCACCCATGTAACTGTTTCCATACAAAATCACACCCTTTACTGAAATAGTAAGATCAGTGCAGAAACAGTGTAGATCAGGCCTGAGGGGTTGTCTACATAGAAAAATTGATTCAAATTAAGGTAGTGTGTGTAATTAAAGAACAGCTGTTCCTGATTAACTCCATGTATGGGTGCTCTGATTCTGGAATAACTCCCCATGGAGACGTACCCTAAGTTTCAAGGTACCTAAAGATCTTATTTGCAATTGAGTTAAGCTAAACTGGTTTAAGACTTTGTTAAACTGATATGTGTGTCCACACTGGTGGGTTGCACGAATTTCACTAATTCAATTTCTAGCTAAGCTGGTGCACAAACTGTGTGTGGACAGGCTTGAGACTACTGTTGTTTTTCACAAATGCCACCAAAAGCTGTTTAGCCCCTACTGAGTTGGGCTGAATTTGAACTGCTGACTTGGAAGGGAAAGGCTCTCTATTCCATTACCAGTCCTCTGATGCATTCAGTCCACCCTCTGACTGGGTTTTCTATTTAGGCCAAGTAGCTATTTGCATGTCCAAATGATGACAAATTATGTTCATGAGTAATCTTCCGTGCTGAATCCTGTGGTTTGATAATTTGATAAGCTAATGGTGTAAACGCCAGTGTATTCCCCTAGCCATCTGTGGCAGTAATAGCTTGAGAACTCCAGCAAATGAATGGGGAGGATCTGCCTTTAGTGCTGCTTTCTTTAGTATTTACCCTCTTGAGTATTTTCAAATTAAATGATATTCTGATCACAGGATCCTAGATGTTGTCCAGCTTCAACCTTATTTATCATATTTGTCTCATTTCCTAGAATTAGGTACAGAATAGTCTCTGACTGGGAAGGCTAATCAACAAACTGCTTTTAAAAAAACCCTGCTCGCTCTCTAGAAAAAACTTCCCCTGGGTAGGGTTTGAAAGGTTGTTATCCTAATACAAATAGAAATTAATTTAAGGTTAGCATCAGCAATAACATTTTTTCATAACTGGAAATAGTCTTATTTTGCTTTGGATTTTTCTCCGTTCCATTAGATTATTGCCTTAGATCTGAGACTTGGGTTTTTTCTTTTAATTTACTAGATCTGAGAATAAAGCTGTCATTGCCATTAAATTTTTATTGGCCTTGTTCAGTCTTTTCAAAATTTCACAAGTTGGCTGTCACAAGGGAGGAAAAAAGACTGTGAGGTTAACGCTACAAATAGATGTTATAATTAAAATAAACTAGCATGAGAATATTCTTCACCTTTGACTGTTGGTCCCACTTCATGCAATTGGCACAGCCAAAAAAAATCCACATGTTTGTATGCATTCTGGAGCACCGGATCATACTGCCAATTCTATCCCTTCCACAACGTCTAGGCTCAGCTCCCTGCAACTGCTGGGGAGGGAGGGAGTATGGCCAGGGACATGAAGTTGAGGAAAAATCAGATGTATACATTTCCCTTTTTAGAACAGGATAAATTACAATGCAAATTGCATTGTGATTTACAGCTGCCCTGACTAGCAGTAGCTCCCATTGTGTAGTCTTGCCATGCTACAAAAGGGGAATATGGGTAGGTGGCCAGTGGACCAGCCAGCGACGACACATCCAGAGACACAGCCGTTGGCACAGTGATTTAAGGAGGGCCATGAATGGGCTAGTCTCAGCAGGAAACAGCCCTGCTGTTGTCATCATCTCTGCATCCAAAACTAGTATCCAAACCTTCTGGCTATTCCACTCTGTCTCCAATAATAAAAAATGGGGCATGAGCCACACATTTCTTGTGATAAGTCCTCTCATCCTTTTCAAGTCTTGAAAAGGATATGAGCCATTATTCTTTAATGGCAGTATGTTGCTAAAAGCCTCCATATAGACAGGAATGCTGGTACAGTATGACTAAATGCTCCTAAAGCACAGAGTGAGTAAGAATTCTTCATGCAATATGATTTTACTGTGTGTAACTCAAAAGCCTTTAAATACCATACATAATAAAGGAAAATGAAGCAGCACTATGAAATGTGCTCAGTCTTTTCAGGTCTGATTGGTGTGAAGTAGTCACCTGACATGATGATAGTAGTTGCATCATTGTACTATTGTTTATTTTAAACACTGCCTGATTACAATGGAAAATGCTGGGGGCGAGAGGAGAAAAACTTATATTAAATCCTTGCTGGACTGTGCTGTCTCACCCATGTGTTGAGACCTCCACTCCATCATTACCACATCTTCCTATGTCTCTTGTGGTATTCTTTTCCCCTCTGTTTGTGTCTTTGCCCCTCCTCTCAGTCCTCAGCTTTCTCTGGTCCTCTCTTCGTGATGTAATTAATACACAAGGCATATGTGTCTTGTGAGATAGCAGATTCTTGCTAGTGCTGATTTATGTTTAGCAGCAGACACAAGGGCAGATATTATGTTGGATGGGAATCACAGGAGTAACATTATGCTTTCCTGGCCAGTATTTTATCTAGATTCAGGAGAATAACGACAGCAAAACTAATAAGGGCAACCTCTCTATTAACCTCTTCATTCCTGCACGTACATGCTTCTGTGCAAGCAGCAAAATAGCAGGTGCACATTTGCCAGACAGGCACATTCCGCAGCAGCAAAATGATTTTGGAAAAAGGTCTGAAGGACGTGGCTACAGGAGTGTTTACCACAGTTACCAAACTCTTTCTAAACAAAGAATACAAGAGAGTTTCAAAATTCCAATCTTGCTTGCCCTGTCATGCAGGTAGGCCCATTGAAGTCGAGACAAGTACGATTTGGCTCATGGCTGATGGGCGTGGTGTTTGAAAGCAAACCACATTTTCCTGTTTAGAATGGAATGTGGAAGGGTGATCTGCCTCAGCATTTGGAGGGTCAAGGTGTTTATTGCTTATTTGTGAACTTGAACTTAGCTTGACCTGCTTCCCCAATAATCATCTGAAACATCTTCTGTTGGGAGCCAAGGGAGCTCACTGGATGAGGGCTCTGAAAAAGGCTGTTTAATGTTGGCTCTGAGCAGGTCATAGTGCTTTAAGACCTTCAGCTATTTAAAAAATAAACTAATCCTTGTTTTCAATGAGTTTGGTGCTGTTTGACAACACTGTTAAGGGTAATCAGCACAAACAACCCAGTTAAGGACGTGCACTGAATTTGGTTGTACAATATATCTGTATTACTTTGGCCGGTTTTTGACATCTGCGAAGACGGGGGCACATTACAGTGGGAATGTACCCATTGCTTTATGACCATGATCCTCTTTGAAAAAAATATAAATGTCAATATATAAGGAGTGATGCATGAAATAGTAGTACAGAGATGGTGTATTGGTACTCCTGTTTACTCTTCTTGCCACTAGAGATCAAAATCTTAGCAGTGTTCAAAAAAAGATGTAGAAATTTGTGTGTGTAATGAGAACATCTGAAGTTACATTAGATGGGGGTATAGAGCCTGATCCTTAGCCCACTGAAGTCACTGAGAAGACTCTCTTTGGCTTCAGTGGGCTTTTGATCAGTCTTGTAAATTCTCATTCTTCAGGACATAAGCCAGCAACTAAGGGCCAGATTTACAAAGGGATTTAGGTGCCTAAAGATGCTGATAAGGACCTACTGGGTTTTACAAAAGTGCACAAGTGAATTTGACACCTAACTCCAATTGACTTTCAATATGAATTAGATGCCTAATCTACCCAGCTAGGTTCCAGTCTGCATTTTTAGGTGCCTAAATCCTTCTGTAAATCTGGCCCAAACTGAGTAGGATTAGGGGGAAAAATCCCTTTTGGGCAGGCTGTTACATAATGGTCACATTTTGGGATTCTTGCACCTTCCTGTGAAGCATCTGATACTGGCCACCATTGGAGACTGAATACCAGCCTCAGTGTTACCACTGGTCTGATCTGGGATGGCAGTTGTTAAGTAAAAGTTACAAAATTATTGTAAGCGTCCTATATCAGCAGGAGTTTGAGTTCTTCAAGGGAGTAGTGTATTACTCCAATCCAATGCCCAGCATAACCACGGATTAATACCCAGACTACCTTTCCTAAGTTTGTATTTTTATTATATGACGTTTTCGCACAAGCAGTGACTGTTTAACTGGATGCTAGCAAATTGCAGCTGAGAAGAGTAGATAGAGAATGGCAAAAGCACTCTACAGTATGTAGCTTTTTAATCCTATTCCTGTATTCAGTAAAAGTAATGAGATTTCTTGTTTATATTTGTAATCAGCAGAGACGACTGACTGCGATGAGAAACTGGACATTTCTCTACTGCAAACAGGTAAAATGCATTAAGTTTTTTATCAAGTACCAATTCTTTATTTATTTAGCATAAAGCAGATTTCAGTATTCTAGGTATGTCATATACCAGGGATCGGCAACCTTTGGCATGCAGCCTGCCAGGGAAAGCCGATTTGTTTACCTGCTGCGTCCGCAGGTTCGGCTGATCGCAGCTCCCACTGGCCGTGATCCGCCATCCCAGGCCAATGGGGGCTGCAGGAAGCAGCAGCCAGCACATCCCTCGGCCCGCGCCGCTTCCCGCAGCCCCCATTGACCTGGAACGGTGAACCGCGGCCAGTGGGTGCTGCGATCGAACGACCCTGCGGACGCTACAGGTAAACAAACCAGCCCGGCCCACCAGGGGCTTTCCCTGGTGGGCCGCGTGCCAAAGGTTGCCGATTCCTGGCATATACAGTTTGGATAATCTGCACACAAGGCCCAGATGTCTAAGTTTTGAATGCCTTGTGTTTAAAAAAAAAAAAAAGAGAGAGAGAGAACGTGCATCAGAATTTCACTATTTTCCCCTTGATTTCCTATTCATAAAACCTCCAGTTTGACAGTAATGGCTAAATGACACAAACCAGTAAGTGATCGTCATGACTCAAGATGGCAACTTGTGCTCATTCATGATATTTCTGGGTACTTTCAAAATTCTTGACACCACATCACTTCCAAGGACTGGCACAGTAATTTGTATCATAGTGTGTTTCAGTTCTGCATTGGTATACTACTAGCAATAATATATTGGGTTTACAAAGGGATTGCAAAGCTCTTTATCTGATATGGAAGATCACTTTTAACCCCTCTCTTCCCCCCACCCCCGTTCCCTCAAAATGCACCCACCCTCGAGTCAAACATGGCAGTTGTTTAACAGCAAACTTTAGTACTGTGCAACAGTCTAGGGCAGGAACTGATGAATATTTCCATGGGCAATTGAAACTTCTAGTTGGAATTTAAGTAGGTAGGCTAAGATTTTTTTTTTTTTTTTTTTTTGAGTGCTGAACTTGAGATACCCTACCAGGACCTGATTATTAGAAAGTGCTGAGCACATAACCTCTGAAAATCATGTGTTCCAAGTTCAGCATCCGGAATAACTAATCACTTTTGAAAATCTTGACTATATAGATGGTAATTACCTGCATTTAAAATGTCACCAAGTTGCAGTTTAATATCTCTAGACCCGAGAAAAATGTGATAAAAATCTTGAATGATCAGGACGTTGGGTTTACAGTTTCTCTCTCAGATCAATACAATATAATGAATACTAATGAAAAAGATTCCTTGGAAATTAGTCACGCAACATCTGTAAAGAATAAGTGTAGGCTGTTTACTGCTAGCAGATTGCTATATCCAGGGTAGTACTTTGACAGCAGCTCCCCACAGTGCTGTAATGTACCCTACAAACGCTCTGTGGTGGTCATGAGAGCAGTATTGCAACATGTGTCCCAGCAGACTATCTTCCCAGTTACTCTTACATAAGGCTTGTGATGGGTCTTCAGACATACTCAGTGCTGAGGTGCTATGGGTTGGAGCATGAGCTGCTAGCAGTGAGGCACTGGTGGTTGAAATCCTGTTGTCAGACTATGTGGAGTTACTCAGGAGTAGGACCAGTGAAGCAGCTATAATCTTGTTCAGGGGGGGCTGGGAGCACATGCTAACTGATAGGAGCTGCAGTGCTGCTTTCTTAGCTACCCATTGAGCATTTCATGGTACTAATTTGATAACAGATGCAGGAAGCTCTGGTTTTAAAGGTCTCTTTCAAGTGACATCCTGTTTGTGTCTGTTATCAGGGATGGAAGCAATTCTAGTAAAGGAGAACCCTAATAAATGTTACGTTATTATGCAGTGTTATCTTTTCATTGCTCTCGTAATTTTATTCAGTACCAGAATTATTTTATTGGAGCCTAATGTAGTTTCTTTAGTATTTCACATCTTACATTATTGGTGAAAATGAATGTGATGCATTGAGACAGCCACATTAGTAGAGACAAGATTTCCATCCTGGGAATCCTGTTCTCTTTTCTGCAAGATTTCCAGCGTGTATTTTTGAATGTGTGCCCATAAACCCTTGAATATGCATGTGTGCACAATTCTAAGGCTTAATATTTGTCTTGCAGTATATAGATCTCCCTGGAATCTGTGGGAGGATGCCTAAATTGACAGTGCAATAGTCATTTTCTTTTTCAGATTGTGTGTGTGGAAAAAAGGTGAACTCCAAAGGCTTTCAGCCAAGCATTTGAATTACACACATTATTCTATATGTACAAGTGACTCTTTATAGAATGTATCAATAGTTAATATTCTACCATTCTTGGGACTAAATCATTTTAAGTGATCTACAGACAATATAATTATGGTAATTATAATAAAGGTTACTGACGTAAGGAGCCAAAATAGACGCCTTCCATCAAGGAGGCTGGTAAAGGAGGTAGATATAACCTTTATAGCGATCCTCACCTGTAGATTAGATTCCCTTGTACCAATAGCTGGTTTTTGCAGGGATGTCACTGGTGGATCATTTAAGGAGAGTTTCAGATGTGATCTATTCAGCTGGCTTGTGTGTTTAAATTGCAAGCTCTCTGGGGAAGGGGCACTCCTGTATTGTGTGTGTGTGTTCAGTGCCCTGCACAATGGGGCCTTGATCTCTGGGGGTGAGAGGGCCCTCAGGCAGTACCATACGATAAATAATAAATCAGTAATGGTCAAGGGCAAACGGATTATGTTAGTCTTCCATGATGTAGAGACAGCCTTTGACACAGAGTTTGAATGGGATTACTTGAAGGGAGTACAGCAGGAAGTGGGACTGGGAGCAAGAATGGGATGCTGAATCGATTTATGGTGTGTATATTTAAAACACTTATTATCTGGGTATCCAAGAACTGGACAAAATTGAGAAGCAAGAGAGTCCAGAGCAAGTGAATTGAATAAAGTTTGGATAAACATGAAAAAATCTTTTAAGCTGCATAGAGGGTTGACTCAGAGGTGCCCATTTACCCCTTCCTTTTTCCCTGCGGAAAAAATTAAATCTGAACACTGGGGATACAGGCTGAGGAATCCCAGTATACAAAGGGGTTTAGATCCCTCAGCCTTTGTGTTTACAGTTAAGGAAATCCTGGACTACTTAGCTTAACACAGGAAATCATATGACATCCAAAGGTTTCATTATTTTTCATTATTTTTAAATTCTAAAACCAAGGAAGGATTTTTTGCCTAGCCATATTTCTGTGTTTAGGAGCACAAATCGTGTCGTGGTTAAAAAGTATCTTTGATGCTAATTATTCCTTCTGCTTAAAGGATTCAGTGAATTGGGAGACCTTTAAAGTGAACTGGAAGAATTATGGCTGTTAAATTTTAACTTATTAAAAACTTGGGTTTTGTTTCAAACTTTGATTAGGGTCCCTTAGAAAGTATTGGTAGAGTTACAATCCCATATTCACTTCAGTGTAGGCAAAAGACTGCCTAGGACCTGCCAAAATCCAAACTGTAGGGACCTGTCTTGAGGGAGACCAGGCAGCCAGTTACCCTGATTGGTGGTGTGGAGACCAAGGTAGATGTTGGATAAACATTTAGCAGAGTGAATATATGGCACCCCATTAGGATCTTCAACTTTCCTACTTAAGGAATGATGGCTATAACAAAAGAGTTCGGATCCTGGCATGTGATTTACACTGCGTATTTGGAATTAGTGAGGATTAACGCCAGTCTGACTCACTTTCCTAAAATATCAAACGGGAACAAATCTAATCCAACCTCAGCACTGGTGGTTATGTATCTTTAGCCGAAACATTACACACTAAGGGTGTGTATGTCCAGGGATGCTACAAGGTCCTCTTTAAGCCCCAAGCGAGAAATTTAAGCAGTGCTGAAGGGTTTGCATAGTCCCTCTGCACTGGAGTGAATTTCAAGTTGTGAAAGAATTTGAGACCACTAATAGGAGTACAAATGGCAGTCTTTGGATCCCAGGGAGATACAGCTTTGTGAAAAGATCTCTTGCTAAAGAAACAGTTGATAAGAAAATAACTAGGAGCCAATCCTGTATGGCCTGCCTCCTTTTCTCTTGGAATACAATGGGAAGAAAATGATACCTTAGAAACCTCTTCAAAACCTTAAATATAAATGCTTTATTGTAATATAAATCTTTATCCTTTCAGTGCATGATTCTACAAGTCCTCCCTTTTCATCTTGTTGTATTTGCCTCTTACACTGATTGATGTCTGTCTCCTATATGCTCTGTGTTCTTACTTCTATAGTTGTAATTCTTCTGTCCGTCTTCCATTGTTCTGTTTAGAAATATATTTTAATGTGGTTTTAAAAAAGATGTGATATAATCATGCAACTTATCTCTGGTTTTTATTCTGCCATATGCATTTACAGTATCATGATTTTTCAAGTTTTCCAAAGAATAACCCAAAGTATATGCTGTAGGCTTAAAATTCATGCGGTGCTTTGTTCACCTCTTTAAAGCCATATAACTTCAAAGATATAAGCACTGTAGTGTGGTTTGTACGATATTCTAACACTTTACACCTCACTTCATGTGTTCTGCATTTTGCTATCAAAACCTCTATTCACAAATTCAATATATAATAGGATCTTTTTTTAGACAACTAAACTGATACCCAACACTGGCCATCTAAACACACATAATTCAGCAACCTCACAAGTATTACATTTGAGTCTCTAAATATTTAACTCGTGTAGGTTAATTTGGAACACAATTTTAGGAAATGACTGAACTGGTATAATTTATTTTTTCTAATTTATTTAAATCCTCTCTTTCTTCAGGTAGCATTCTTGAGATCACAACAGATAAGCTGGTCGACTCAAAACCAGATTTTTCTGCTTAAATTTTACTTTCTGCGTCAGTGTTTCATTAGCAGATATAAACATCCTTCAGTTTGAATGACATTCCTGCAAGATCTGTGTAAGCATTTCAGCATACTTCAAGGTGGGGGATGTTCCGTGCAGTTTTCCCTTCAAGTTTGAGTTGTTTCACCTATTTTAATGAAACATGGGATAATAAAGCCACCAAATTGTTTCAAGATTTTCCATCATAATTAGAGATGGTTTTTTTTCAATATCCAGTACATTGTCTAATTAGTGTGGTATCCACTGCAACTGAATAAATTCCCTTGCCTTTGTTTTTCTTCCTGATTGTATTTTCCCACGTGACTGTATGCATGCTAACTGTATTTCATCTTCAATTACACAGAAGTAAAATAAACAGTTCAGGGAGTGGGGATGGAATCTCCCCCTTTCATGGGCCCAGGAAGCTAATAAGAATGTTTGGTTAGGGGGATTGGTTAGTCCTCTTTTGTTCAGAAGA
This sequence comes from Malaclemys terrapin pileata, assembly GCF_027887155.1. Classification (NCBI taxonomy): domain Eukaryota; kingdom Metazoa; phylum Chordata; order Testudines; family Emydidae; genus Malaclemys; species Malaclemys terrapin. The sequence continues at coordinate 15,565,793 of NC_071505.1, read as the reverse complement.
CTCACTTTTCCTTTTTGCTCACTATTTGACTATGTTTGAAGAGAGATGGTACAAACTGCCTGTCCTACACTGTCTAAATAACATGACACACACTGTATTTGGCCATAAAGCAGGGTACATGCTGATAATGTCTGTTTCCTAGTGGATGGTATACAGAATGTATTTGTGAAATGAGTTGGAGTTCTGGTGCAGTGGTTCTCCAGCATTTTCACTTCATAAAATCATCCTGCCCCACCTCCTCCGCAGCCTCTCAGAATCCCCCACTGCCTGGTTCTCAAAACATTTTATTTTGTAGACCATCAGGGAAAGGGTTCATGGACCTCTGCTGGTCCACACACCACGGTTTGAAAACCACTGCCCTTGTGGACATATATGGACCTATGGACATAGGTCCACCTATACAAACCACCATCATTACTAGCACTCTATTGAGAGTCTCAGCAGTTAGGATGAGTGAATTGACCAAGAGATTGAATTACCCTCTCACCCTATAAGTGGTCCCTTCAGGTCAGGACTGAGGCTTACTGATGTGGCAGGGTGGGGAAAGTTGCACTGCTGCTTCTTATGCGACATCTCCTGCTGCCCTCTGCACCTTTAACTCTGCACCTTCACCAGCACTAAATTCACTTTAAAAAAAAATAGAGAGAAAAAATATAGAAAGTATCTTATCCCACAGCTATATTGATCACCAGCCAGTTAACTAATAGTGTGTGTTTCCTGGAACGCTACAGAGTGCAGTAGCCTTTGCCATCGTGTTTCGTTTTCCTTTGTATATTTTCAGCCCATCACGATGCTTTCTCCTTGAAACTATTTGGTCTTTTTTATCGAGTGTTTTAACAGAAGTGCTATTACAGAGAGTGGGCCTGTTTTCAAAATATTTAAAGTTTTTTGCTGCTTTTTACAAATATTTGTCACGATCATTAACTAGCATAAAGACCGGCGGCCTGATTGTCACAACTGCTGAACTGCCCGCAAATAACACTGAAGCCAACAGGAGCCCCTGAGTCTCAGCACTGTTGAAAATCAGGCTTTTTATCTTTCCCCTCCTGTTTAAAAAAACATGTACTATGAAAGGTGGTGATGTTCTCTTTAAAACTGTGGACTATATCGAATGTGCACTGCAGACCTTAAAGAGCATTTCCTTCAAAGGCTGATGTGACTGCTTCCCCCATGGTCTGGATTTCTGAGCAGGGCTGTGGCAATCTACAGCCTGTGCAGCAAATCTGCCAGGTACATGTCACAACCCTTAACTGATGGAATCAACATTTTGTAAATTTTAAAAAATTGCATTTTGTGTTTACTTACTGTGACTACTGTTCAGACTTTCTTCAGCAATCTTTTTATAGGGTTTATTAGAAAAATCATTCCATGTTTAGGTAAAGCATCTCAATCTTATGTATATATGTTTTATTAATATGTAAATATTTAGATATTTTTAAATTACTATGTTCTTAATAAAACAACAAGGGGCTAGTTGTGAAATGGTGTATAACGTTGTGTTGTGTTACCAATCTCTGGGAAAACCCTCTTTGTCAGTTCAGAAAAGAAAAACCCACAATAAATTACTTTAATTGAACATGTGTCTTCTGTGTTATGTACTAGATGCCCATATTTCAGAAGGGGGTGCCTGGTAATTCAAAGATTTTTATTAACATTTTAACAGCCTTGTATAAAAAAAATGGCATTTGCGGGGAAGCTTATGAAAAAAACCATAGCAATAAGATTTCCCCAACTATCTGAATTTTGAACTATTTTGACTGCCAATCAGAAAAATGGCTATATGAAATCTCATAAGAATTAAGTGCTGATATACTTGAAGTCTAATTTTAATTGAATTAGGTGTCTTTATAATCTTCACTTAAAAGGTTAAGCTCCGCTTCTATGGAAACAACACATAGGAAAGAGAAACCAGTATTTGTAATGCAAAAGTAGCTGCTACAACATGTTTTCATAACTTATTACAGTAGAACACCAGAGTTATGAACTGACTGGTCAACCACACACCTCATTTGGAACTGAAAGTATGCAATCAGGCAGCAGAGACCCCGCTCCCCCCCCCCACCCCCTCAAAAAGTAAATACTGTAAAGAACAGTACCATGTTAAATGTAAACTTGTAAAAAATAAAGGGAAAGTTTAAAACAAATTTTTGACAAGGTAAGGAAACTGTTTCTATCTTGTTTCATTTAAATTAAGATGGTTAAAAGCAGCATTTTTCTTCTGTGTAGACATTTCAAAGCTGTATTAAGTCAATGGTCAGTTGTAAACTTTTGAAAGAACAAATGTTCAGAGTTACGAACAACCTCCATTCCCGAGGTGTTTGTAACTCTGAGGTTCTACTGTATCACACCTCATCAAACATTGTTTAGCCTTAGAAAATATTTCCTGTGAAAACATGTTCCTTAGTAATAATCAATCAATTACAACAGCCTATTGAAATGAATGAGCAGCCAGCCATACTTTGTCTATTTTATATAGTCGCACCTGTGAGGAATTGTATAGTAAAACGCCTGATGGTCATTCCATTATAGATCTCAGAGGTTGCATTGAGCTTCTGAAATCTTGCATGCCTGTACAGAGCTTGAATCAGTTAAGTGACTTTTAATTGTAGAATATCTTTTTTAAAATTGTTCAACTGTGTTCACTTCGGTCTTCCAAGTAATTAAATTGGTTTCCGAGCCAAATGTATTTCATACCTCCTACCATTATTGCTCATCTAGCTTGATGGAACAAATCACACACACATTCGTAACTTTGCTGAACTGCCCTGTGCTTAACATTGTAGTTATGTTCCTGAAAAATGTGACTTTAAGCGAAACGATGTTAAGTGAATCCAATTTCCTCATAAGAATTAATGTAAATAGTGTGGGGTTAGGTTCCAGGGACATTTTTTTCACCAGACAAAAGACAATATTATATACACACACACACAGTATAAGTTTTAAACAAACAATTTAATACTGGTACACAGCGATGATGATTGTGAAGCTTGGTTGAGGTGGTGAAGTCAGAGGGTGGGATATTTCCCAGCGAATACCTTGCTGCTAAATGATGAACTCGCAATTGGCTGAGCCCTCAACGGTTAACTCGTTAATGTAGCCTCACACTCTACAAGGCAGCACGGATGGAGGGAGGGGAGACAGAATGGCAGAGAGAGACAGAGACACACCCTGTGTGTGTGTGAGAGAGAGAGATGAGCATTGCTCCTTTAAGTACGCTGACCCCACTCTAAGTACATTACCTTTTTAAGTAGATCAGCAAGCTGAGACAGCAGCTGCTGCCAGGAAGCTCCCTCCATCCTGAGCCCTGTCGTGTGTCCCCCCTGCTCTATGGAAGATGGAGTAAGCGGGTGGCAGGAGCAGGGGGGAGGAGGACACCCTGACATTAGCTCCCTTCTTCCCGCCCCTTCCCCGCACAGCAAGCAGGAGGCTCCTGGGAGCAGCTCCAAGGCAGAGGGCAGGAGCAGCACGTGGCAGTTGGGGGAGGGACAGCTGAACTGCTGGCAATTGGTAGCCTGCTGGGCGGCTGCTGCACAGGGAACTTAGGGGAGTGGAGAGCTGATAGGGGGGCTTCCGGTCCACCCTGGTTCGAAGCCCCCACCAGCTAGCTGCAACGGGCTGCTCTTCCTGCAAGCAGTGGACACAGCAGGCAGCTTCCAAATGACGTTATAAGGGAGCATTGCACAACTTTAAATGAGCATGTTCCTTAATTGATCAGCTACGTAACAAGGAAACGGTTAACTGGGACGACTTTAAGTGAGGAGTTACTGTACTTCTTAGGTTGTCTCAGTGTGATTTGACTTTGTTTTCACTTTGTCATCTTTTGTTTTTAAATGTCTCTAAATATGAAATGTAAACTTCTAAAACTATTTTTACAAAACCTAAATTGGAGCTTAAGCTACATAACCAGTGTTGTCATTATACCATCAAAAGCCAATGCATGGTCAATCTTGCTATCTACTAAAAAATAAATATCCAATGTTATTGTAGGGCTGCCATTTCACACCGTTGAGACCGCTATGGAAGGGCTAGCAAACAACGTAGCTAGTCACCTGTGCTTCAATTAAAGCATCAGCGACCAGTGCCTTGTTGTTTGGCTAACCTATTTCCAGGACACTAGAGATTATTACTTTGGGGAAAAATCCTTGTGCAGCTTAACAGGAAAAGGATATCCTCTCTGTAACATGAAAGGAAACTGGAGCCTGAGCTTTATTAAAAATGTATTAATTGCAAGACAAGAAGAAAACCAGCTGAAGTGTAAGTGGCTTTGACGTGTTGGTTCAGAGGAAAAGGCTGTCTGAGCCCTTGGGATATTAGAAAAACCACATGAAGCTAAACTTTCAAACTCTTGGGATCTACTCCACAGCACCTGAGACCAACTTGAGAGCGGGTTGAGGAAAACACATCAGTCGTAAATGTAATCGAATTAATTTGTGGGGGGCAAGAGGGGTTCAAAAATTCCCACCAGCTCTACCAAAAACTGCTGATTTCATGTTGGAAAAGGAATTTTTTTAGCTGGGAAAAGGAGGTGATGAGGTCCAGTGGATAGAGCACTGCACTGGGATTCAGGAGACCGGGGTGTCACAGATTAGGTCAACTGCACCTAGGCGGACCAGACAGCAAGTGTGAAGAATCAGAATGGAGATGGGGGGTAATAGAAGCCTATATAAGAAAAAGCCCTAAATATCAGGACTGTCCCTATAAAATCGGGACATCTGGTCACCCTAACTTCACTTGCATTTCCCCTCCATGGTCCAGCAAGGGCACCCACTCTAGGCTTCAGACTCCCCAGCCATCACCTCTCTTGGGTGAGACCTGTTTCTCCCTCCTTACCTGAGTATTTTCCAGGCTGCAGTGTGATATTCCCACCAAGTCAGACTGATAGAGAGGCCAGTGTTTGTGCTTTGCTTTCTCTTGGAAGGCTCTGAACAGTGTAATTGCCAGCAGTCACAGGTTATCACAGAGCTCTTTCTAAGCAAGCATATTTATTCTTAAGGTGAAAGCATTACAGAGAAAATATATTAAAACAAAAGAACCTAGACATATGCTAACGAGATCACCCCATCTCCAACAAGGGCTCTGATAGGAGTCAGTCCTTCAAACCCCACAAAGGGGGTTTTCTGCAGTCAGTTCATGCCAGCTTTAGCTCAGAACTAGCACCCCCATGAATAGCTCAGTTTTTACTTTGTACAGGTTGGTTTCTGATCTTGAGCCTTTGGGAACAAGTAATCATCAGGCTATGGTGCTCTTCTCCAGGCCTCGCTCTGAAAGGGGTTGGCTTTGCTTAACAGGAGGTGGAAAATTTGCATTCACCTCCCCCTAGAGATTCCCCAGGCAAATCACTTGACAGTGTCCCAAAAGTCCATTGTTGTCTGGCCCATTGTTCAGTACAGTCCTTTGAAGTTCATAACACTTCCCTGGGTTCACATCACCTCTCCCCCATAAAAAGACACATAATCCTTGCCCACAATAATACATAACCTTTGCATTAAATACAACAGACCCCTAAAATGTTTCAACTTAATAAGGGTTTTTCAATGATATTGCAGGAAATTGCCACATCTGGCACAATGGGTTCAAGTCCCAGCTCCGCCACTGCTTTGATGGCAACATTGGGCAAGTTATCTTCTGCTCTGTGCCTCAGTTTCCCCATTTGTAAAAAAAAATGGGGATAATGATACTGACTTCTTTTGTAAAATGCTTTGAGATCTACTGAAGAAGTGCACTAGCTAGAACAGCCTGGTATCATCATCATTATCTTCCTTTTGCAGTCTGCTGTGAGATCTCCGGTTGGAAAGCACTAAACAGGACCATTAAGTGGTGGTGATATTGCTGTTATTATAAGAACTAGGGATTATTGACATAGAACTAGACCTGACGGTGAGGAGATTCCTTCACTCACTGGAACAAAGGCAGAACTGTCAATCAGCAGGATGACCATTGGAGAGACCCCTTTCATGAAACACTCCAGAGCAAGCCAATTCCAAGCTGTAGCAATGATGAACTCCCGCTCTGTCAGCCCTGACCCTGTGCAAAGCTTTAGCTATTCGAGGAAATAGATGGTTTTGTCGCAGCTGAGACTGGGTGTGCAAACAAAGTCTGGCTGCACAGATGCTCACCAAAACCCAGATATGGCGGTTCACACTCTGGGGACTTGTCTGCAAATAATGGGGGCTTGCGTTTGGCCTGGCACTCATTTTTACATGCCACTGAGGGCATCTTTTACAGCGTGGCTAGCAGAGGCAACACAGGGGGAGGGGGGGATGTGCCCCTCCCCCCCAAGGTGCTGCTTGGCTTGTACTGAGCATGCTCACACCAACTGAACATGCTCAGTAACATCTGCTGAAGCTGCTGCCCACATTCTGCTCCCCCCACTATCTGCAGGTACGGACCAAACGGCACCCCAGGCGAGGAGCGTCTTCAGCGCCCTCCCCCACCCCAATTCGTTAAACTTTTGAATTGCATTTGTGGCCCATTTCACAACTTCGATGCCCGATTTGCATGCGTGATTTATCCCTCTCGTATAAGATGATAAATTTGGACGCTAGGATCTGTACATCTGTATTTATCCATATATAAGCAAATTAAAAACATTGTTTCCTCTAAGCTTATAGAAACTTTTTAATTTTAAGAATAACTGAAATGTATTACCATCAAGATATTGGACTGTGCCCCGACATTGGATGGGCCAGTATTAAATAGTGCTTCAGTAGGTGACAGTGTTAAAATGTTAACCCTAGTCCTTTCGTTTTTCTCACCTTTGCCTTGGCGAACTGAAGCACAGCGTCCGAGAGATCCAAAGACTGGCCAATGGCATTTTCAAGTGATAAAATAGCAAGTAACGTCAGCCTCTCGTCAGCCATCGTAGATCGAAGATATGTTTTAATGAGCTTCAGCATGAGCAGAATCCTCAAAGCTATCCGCACATTAGGAAAAGCGTCTGTCAGCTCTGCATCATGAATGAACTGGAGAACTTGGAGTGGAGAGTGCTTCCGGTTTGGCAAAATGTGACAGATGATGTCCAATTCGACATAGAGGTCTTTATCCCTGATGTCCAAACATTCCCCATGTGTCAGCGTCTGGTGAAGGTCCATACAATTGTTCAAGAGTATTTTCCTGTCCACCAGCAGCTTACTCAGGTCATACAAAAAACCCAGGTCTTTCTGTGGTGTTTCATTTGTCCAAACCTTTCACCGATGGACACTCAAGCAGTTTCAACAAGTGAGCAAAAAAACTCCTTCTTGAGCTTCCCATCACCTCATCTCTGCCCTTGTAACCAAACTGTCTCTTCTTCTGATGAATACGAGTTTCCTTGCTCTGCACCTCATGTCTGATTCCGGCCTCGGCTTTACTCGACTGCGCCAGTTCCATCAGGGCGTCCTAAACCTCAGTCACTTGATATCTCACTGGCCTTACTCTGTCAATGCGGCTCTCCCAGCGAGTGTCACTTAGCAGCTTCACAGCCAGATTTGTAACATTGTCCAGGAGAATCTTCCACCTGAGAGTGGCTGCTGAAAACAGGATGTGTGTCCTCTGCAGTACTCCGAAGAGAGATACTGAAACTAAAGAAGATGACGCTGCATCTGACAGAAACACGTTGAGGGAATCATAGGACTGGAAGGGACCTCAAGAGGTCATCTAGTCTAGTCCCCTGCACTCATGGCAGGACTAAATATCATTCAAGACCAGGGGTCAGCAACCTTCGGCTCACGGACCATCAGGGTAATCCGCTGACAGGCTGTGAGACGTTTTGTTTACGTTGACCCTCCGCAGGCACGGCCTGGCGCTGCTGGCTGCTCATTCCCAATAGGAGCTGCGGGAAGCGTGAACCGTGGCCACTAGGAGCTGCGGGGAGCTGGTTAAACCAGGGTGGTTTCTTGCCAGACTTTCTATCCTTCCTACGCAGTGGTATAGTTTACTCTTGTGCCCTTAATAATGTATTTTTGAAAAACTGCCAGCTGTCTTCTATTGTTTTTCCCCTTCCCATGGGATCTTACCTACCAACTACCTGAGTTTGCTAAAGTCTGCCTTCTTGAAATCCATTTTCTTTATTTTGCTGTTCTCCTTCCTACCATTCCTTAGAATCATGAACTCTACCATTTCATGTTCACGTTCACCCAAGCTGCCTTCCACTTTCAAGTTCTCAACCAGTTCCTCCCTATTTGTCAAAATCAAATCTAGAACAGTCTCTCCCCTAGTAGCTTTCTCCACCTTCTGAAATAAAAAATTGTCTCCAATACATTGATAACATGTGCCCTGCTGTGTTATTTTCCCAACAGATGCCTGGGTAGCTGAAGTCCCCCATTACCACCAAGTCCTGCGCTTTGATTTTGTTAGTTGTTTAACAAAAGCCTCATTCACCTCTTCTTCCTGGTTAGGTGATCTGTAGTAGACCCCTACCATGACATCACCCTTGTTTTTTACCCCTTTTATCCTTACCCAGAGACTTTCAACAAGTCTGTCTCCTATTTCCATCTTAATCTCAGTCCAAGTGTATACATTCTTAATATATAAAGCAACACCTCCTCCCTTTTTTCCCTGTGTCTCCTTCCTGAGCAAGCTGTACCCTTCTATACCAATATTCCAATCATGCGTATTATCCCTCCAAGTCTCTGTGATGTCAGAGTTGTGTTTATTTACTAGCATTTCGAGTTCTTCCTGCTTATTCTCCATACTGCTCGCATTAGTGTACAGACATCTAAGATACTGATTTAATTTCTCTCCCCTCCACCACCAGTTCTGTCTTGTCTCTCCTTTATCCCTGCTGTAACAGCCCATGCTCCCCCCAAATTCTGACCCTTCTCCCAGGTCTCCATGTTTTTTACTTACCTGTGGGTTTTGGTCACCTGTCCCCTTCGAACCTAGTTTAAAGCCCTCCTCACTAGGTTAGCCGTCTGTATCCAAATATACCCTTCCCCTTCCTCGATAGGTGGACCCCATCTCTGCTTAGCAGTCCTTCTTCCTAGAACAGCATCCCATAGTCAAGGAAGCTGAAACCCTCCTAGTGACACCATCTTCGCAACCAGGCATCACTGCCAGGATGCATCTGTCTCTGCTTGGGTTCCTACCCTTGACCGGAAGGAGCACAGGTGGTGGTCTCTTCTATCCTAACTCCTTCACCCTTACTTCCAGAGCCCTGTAGTGATTTCTGATCTGCTGAGGGTCATACCTTGCAGTATCATTAGAGCCCACGTGGATGAGTAGCATGGAGTAGTAGTCAGAGAATCATAGAATCATAGAATATCAGAGTTGGAAGGGACCTCAAGAGGTCATCTAGTCCAACCCCCTGCTCAAAGCAGGACCAATTCCCAGCTAAATCATCCCAGCCAGGGCTTTGTCAAGCCGGGCCTTAAAAACCTCCAAGGAAGGAGACTCCACCACCTCCCTAGGTAACGCATTCCAGTGTTTCACCACCCTCCTAGTGAAATAGTTTTTCCTGATATCCAACCTGGACCTCCCCCACCGCAACTTGAGACCATTGCTCCTTGTTCTGTCATCTGCCACCACTGAGAACAGCCGAGCTCCATCCTCTTTGGAACCCCCCTTCAGGTAGTTGAAGGCTGCTATCAAATCCCCCCTCATTCTTCTCTTCTGGAGACTAAACAATCCCAGTTCTCTCAGCCTCTCCTCATAAGTCATGTGCTCCAGACCCCTAATCATTTTTGTTGCCCTCCGCTGGACTCTTTCCAATTTTTCCACATCCTTCTTGTAGTGTGGGGCCCAAAACTGGACACAGTATTCCAGATGAGGCCTCACCAATGTCGAATAAAGGGGAACGATCACGTTCCTCGATCTGCTGGCAATGCCCCTACTTATACAGCCCAAAATGCCGTTAGCCTTCTTGGCAACAAGAGCACACTGTTGACTCATATCCAGCTTCTCGTCCACTGTGACCCCTAGGTCCTTTTCAGCAGAACTGCTACCTAGCCATTCGGTCCCTAGTCTGTAGCAGTGCATGGGATTCTTCCGTCCTAAGTGCAGGACTCTGCACTTGTCCTTGTTGAACCTCATCAGGTTTTTTTCTGCCCAATCCTCTAATTTGTCTAGGTCCCTCTGTATCCGATCCCTACCCTCTAGTGTATCTACCACACCTCCTAGTTTAGTGTCATCTGCAAACTTGCTGAGAGTGCAGTCCACACCATCCTCCAGATCATTAATAAAGATATTAAACAAAACCGGCCCCAGGACCGACCCTTGGGGCACTCCACTTGAAACCGGCTGCCAACTAGACATGGAGCCATTGATCACTATCCGTTGAGCCCGACGATCTAGCCAGCTTTCTATCCACCTTACAGTCCATTCATCCAGCCCATACTTCTTTAACTTGGTGGCAAGAATACTGTGGGAGACAGTATCAAAAGCTTTGCTAAAGTCAAGAAATAACACATCCACTGCTTTCCCCTCATCCACAGAGCCAGTTATCTCATCATAGATAGGGCCGGATGATCCTCGACAATCCCTCCATAATGTCTCAGATACGGGCCCCTGGCAGGCAGCATACTTCCTGGGATCCCATGTCATGGTGACAGTTGGGTGCCTCCATCCCCCTCAGAAGAGAGTCACCAACCACAGGTACCCTACATTTCCTCCTGGGAGTGGTGGCTGTGATCCTCCGAGCCTTGGGGGTACATGGCTTCTCTTCCTCTACCTTTGGGGATGATTCATCATCGCTCGTTGCCAGGACAGCATATTGGTTTTCCATCACCATGATGGGTACATTGGGGGTAGGGGTGGAGCACTGCCTGCTGCCAAAAGTAACCAGCAGCCAGGGTCTTCCTTGTGACAGAGCCATATCCTCCTCCCCCGGTGATGTGACAGCAGTCCTCTGTAGCTGGATAGCTTCCTCAGCCTTGGATGTCTCCCTATGAACACTCTTGAGGAATTCCTCTTGGGCACGGACGTTCCTCAGCCTAGCCACCTGCTTCATGAGAGATTCCACCAGCAGGCACCTTTCGCACTGGATGGTCCCCCCAGCCTGGCTTTCTATGAGTGGGAAATGCAGGCCACAGTCTCTGCAAATCCACACCAGGATCTGGGTAGAGGCATCCATGGTCAGGTTGTCTGTCTGGATACAAGCACAGGTGGAGGAGACAGGAGCAGCATTGGCACTGGCGATGTGGCCTTTCCTAACCATAGTAACTATATTACAACTCCCTCTCAAACTCCCCTGCTTGTGGTCCCCTGTTCGCTAGGCACAATGGCAACCACAAGGCACAGAGAAAGCTCTTGGATTCAGCGTAAGAATCCTTGCCTGGATGCCACTGTTTCTTCCTTTCATGTTCACGCCGTTGTCATAGCCTTGGCCGCCGCAGTCCTGAAGCTTTATTTTATTCTCATTCAAAACGTTCATAAACAGTCTGTTCGGCCTTTTCCAGTAGAGTCGTCCACAGACCGGACACAGATAAAGTGTTCCTTTACTTGGATACAACCATCCTTGTCGTCAACAAATCTTACTGTAAATGACATCTTTTCACTGTGATCAATGTCAGGAGTGCAGTCCATTATTACGGAGTAGTACTTCGCTTTTCTGAGCCACATCAATATGTTATCAAGCACCTTCCTTACCACAAGGTGAATACATTTGTTTTGAATTGTTTCGGTGTAGTAATGGTCCATGGCTTCTTTATGAACTTAATGTAGGTGCTCACGCGTGACATCCTCGTATTTCCCAGGGAGCTCTACCAAACTGAGGAAATTACCGTTATGCTCAGTGAACAATTTATGTGACGAGCCCCGGAAAGCCAAATTATTCTTCGCGAGGAAGGGGGTAATTGAGATCAGACACTGGAGCACGTTCTTCCAATGCTGGGTTTCTACATTAATAACGCACTGGGTTTCTGCATCTGTGCATTTATTCAGCTTGAGCCCGACTTGACCTCCATCCATTTGGAGTAGGCCATAAAATGGCCGAGTGACTTTTCATATTGCTTCAGAGCATCAGCTAAAATTATGCCAGTAATTGTACCCGGACAGTGCAAGCAATGATTTGGCATTCTTGTCAAATATTTTGCAACAAAAACACAACACTTTATTAGTCGATTTCGATAAACTAGACTTTGCCAATTCAGTTTCTCACTATTCTCAGTCACTCTTTTGCAGTGTGACTTGGAGAAGTGTCACTTCTGCTCATTTACTGGAAACGTCATAGCCTCGATTTTTCCCAGCCCATTCAAAATTACACAATCAATACCGGCAGAGTTTAGGATCACCGGCCATAAAACAGGATCTGATGTATCGATTTGTGGTGTGCAATTTTTCTCACTGCTGCTACTGTCATCATGCGAGGCTGATTCTTCTTTATCGTTTCTCTCCTTTTCATGTAAACCAGATTTTTCGTTGTCATGACTCTCCTTTTATGTGAGCCACATTCTTCTTTATCATCACTCCCCTTTACACCACCAGGAACACTGGATGATTCTCCATCACTTTCCTCACACTTCCAGTCCTTATCTTCAGGTAAATCTGATCATTTCTTAGTAACAGGACTTCCATCATTTACACTTTGCTCCTCAGTTTCTTCTGCCCTGGGACGATCGTACTGCCTAAAGCCTGGTCTATGTTGTTCTGTTCCAGATATTTTCCCATCGAATTTGCCTCTTGCTGCAAACTAGATTGCAATTGAGCTTTTCGCAACCTATACTGAGCTCCTGAAGGCTGCTTCGGGAGCATCTTTTATTTTCTGCAGGGAGGGAAATAGACAGTATTAGGGAGAGCAAAAGTCTATGTTCCACAGACTTAGAAAGTCACACATTACATGTTAAGCATGGCAGAAGATGTAACAGTATTTCTTTTATATTGTTGTATAGATAGGTTCAATAGATATCTCTGGCATTTCATTAAATATGTCCTTTATTAGTCACTACTTACACTCTTCAAGTCTAAAACATAAGTCCATTTTCACAATTACCCAATAGAACAAGGTTCACAATATTGCAGCTGGGCTCTCCTCTCACTTCACTTCAGTTCGTTCTTATATCTCACTGACTACCTGTTGACGCCCCGCCCCTTATGTACGCATAAGGGCATGACTGACAGCATTCTAGGAGGTTCAAGGAAAATGTAGTTCTCAGACAATATAGCAGGTTCCATGAGATTCTACAAAGGTCCAGAACATTCTAGGAGGTTAGTGAAAAATGAATCCACACACAGAATACCTGAAACTTGTTACTTCAAACATTCCATTTTCCCTTTTGTCACTAACAATAAAAACAGCATCCCAAGTCCAGAGCTCCCCAAGCCTGGCACCCCACACAGTTGCCTGGGTCGCCTGCCCCTAAATCCAGCCCTGGGTACGGGTTGTCTCTGGTGGCTAGAGAATGAAGGTTCACCATTAGCCCCTTCCCCATGTATCCTATCTTTGTAGAGAGAGTCTAGATCATTTTTCATAAGTAGGTCAGGTCTGATTTCTCATACACTGAATGTTAATAAATGCCACTGATGTGAAACCAATATTATAGGTATAAATAATTTAGCTCAGCTGTGTAAACATTGATTCTGTGCTTTAAGAAATGAAATAATTTCACTGCCTTTCTCTCTGTGGAGGTGTTATTGTGTGCCAGTGCAAACAGGGACTGTTTATAAAAATGGTTAGCACTAAGGAAGACTGAGAAATCTCGGAAACAAGCCTGTTGTGTTTCTATTCTGGTTCCTTTCTTTGTGGAGGCCTTAGTGGCTTTGTCAGTCTGAAACCCACACAGCAGCACAGGTGCTTTGTGTGTTTCCAAGAGCTGTAGAAACAGCTTGATTTGTAATTTCCTGACTTCTACCTATTTCTCTCAGCATCTGGCCTTGTTGGATCTGAAGTGCACGGTTAGTTAGAAGAAACTAGCGGGAACTTCATTGGGGAAGATAGTCCCTGCTTCCTTCTAGTGTTTTCGTGAGTTCGTGAAATTGTTGGGAGTTTTCCCTTGATGTCAATGGAAGCAGAGTTAGCCAATGCTGAATGCTTTTGAAAGTATCACAATTAATGTTTTGGGAGGGAGACGGCTGCTGCAGACAGGGCCACTACCTCAGCCCATGGAGGTAGCCATGCTTAATGTAACAAATAGCTGCCACACGTAGCTCATAGAGCCCATCACTGTACTGTGACCTACCCGGGTCCCATAGGAGACATTCCGCTGGACAAGCTCCATCCGCAACGTGGCCCTTCCTCATCTCAGCTGGGGGCAGAATCTTGCATTTAAATTGTGAGCTCCATGAGGGCGCTGTACTTGGCAGAACCTGCTGTCGGCATTCAGTAAAGCCAAAAGTGGGGCGTTGAGAGACTTAACTGCATGCAAGTAGAGATGCCACAGCAATCCAAGGGGGCGGGCTGGTGGAATGATCACAGCCCTAGGTGCCAAGGCAAAGCAAAGAGGAAAATGCAAACTCGAAATAATGAAATAGAAAAACAACAAAGTGAACATTAAGTTAGCCTGCTCTTAGTGCAACCCCAAACTGCCAGCCAACCCCTCCCCCAATACCAAACAACCACGGAACCCCGTAGGCCTAGCTAACAAGGAAATGAAGTGGGATCCCCTTGTGTTAGAGACTGGCTGCTAGAGATGAATAAAGACCAGATGCTGAAACATTGGGTGAAATGTAAAAAAGCGCTCACTTTGGCTCACCAGTGACACGTGACAGCAACACGACCCTCTGATGAAAGCATTACCAGCAATCAGGAGCCGGTTTGGCAGGTAACAATCTCTTGGCTTTACCTGGAGCCCGTTACTTGCCAAACTGGTTCATAATCTTCATGATGCCCTCTCGAGAGCCGCTTAATGCGTCACTGAATGGTCATTTTGCCCTCCGCTCTGCCTCGTCCTATTTTAACTTCGTCTTAATGGGTTTCCATACCGGCAGTCCCCTTGTATAGCTAATGTCCTGCATCATTTTCATGACAGATGCAGGACGAGGTCTGTGAGATTTGTCTTCCATGCCCCTGGCCCAGCCCTTGTGGATGTATTTACTGCACTGAAGGATGGCGTTTCCCAGCATCCTGTGCCCCAGCCTGTGTCAGTGACAGATTTAACTCCTTCTGCGGCCCTGAATGGAGACTGTTGAACAGTCTAGTTCTCCACAGTGCTGTGCAGGAGCCCTAGGATCAGGTCCCACCCACCGCTGGGACTTGAGCCAGTGGGAGCTGGGATTCTTCAGAGGAACCATGCTACCTCAGCCCTCAGGAGAGGGAGCCTCTCACGTCATTCAGCAAAAGTGTCAAGTGCTCCTAAGCCTGGAGACTGACGCTCTCCGGAGCTCAGACTGCACTCTCCCTTGCAGGCCTTGCATGGCCAAGATGAGTGCAGGAGTCTGTCTGGGGTTTAAAGATAATGTAATATGGGTGAGAGAAGCCAGCTTGACAGCCCTGGAGGCTGCAGCCCCGTATTTCTCCATAGACTCGATTCAGCATGGACAGCTTTGGCCCAGCCAGGAGGTGGCCCCAGCATCCTGTGGCCTGGGGAGCAGTCACAAAAGAGTCACGTATTGATGTTATCTAATCACTGACACTGTGCTAAATAGACAATCCCTACCCTAGAGAGTCTAACAGCACTTACCCACCTCACAGAGGTGTTGTGAGGATAAGGGGTCTCAGACCCAGGCTTGCAGAGCTGCTAAGCAGCAAACACCTCCATGCTACCACTCAGCAGCACCTGCAACCAGCTTGCACCCCACTACCCACAACACGCTGCAGACACAGACCAAGGGAAGTCCTATCTCAAGGACCTCATGGCTGTTGGTTGGCTCCTTACTCTCTCTAATCCTAAGGGCTGTTCCAGGAAGTGTCCAGGCAAAAATGTGTCTCTCCTGTAGCTGCTCTGACCAGTCCCGCACTTCACCCCAGGGCTTCTACCTGGTCTTGATTTGGATCTCACCTTCTGAGCCAGACCTTAAAATTGACTCGGACTCTGATCCTTGGTATCCACCCCGGCCTAGAACTTGACTACAAACTTCTCTGCTCCTCTCAGCCTCAGGTTTGACCCTGCTCCAACCCTTGGTCCTGACTGCCCTTTTCAGACTCATGGATAGATTGATACATTCACCCTTTTTTTGGTGCTCTGGCCTGGAACTAAAAATGTTGCCCCTTGTCCCACTTCATCTAAGAGGAGAAATTAACATTTTCCCCAACCCCCATAGGCTGTCTAAGGGACTAGAGCCAAAGGCAGCAGGGAGACAAAACTTCCCACACAGGTGAAAGAGCTTTGGATGCATTCGCCACTAGATCCCAAGGATACAATTATTTTTCTTCTCACAAATAAGAAGCTTAGCGTACTCCCATTCCATGCACAGTTTTGGGGAATGGAGCTCAGCCAAGGTACCTGATAGGAGAGGGACAGGTGTCCCAGTTTCGTAATGAGTCACTGGCAAAGAACTGATATCACGGGAGGTTTTTCAAGGCAATCAGTGTGAAAGTCAATGGGAATTAGGCAACCACCTGCCTAATTAGAGAGTTTTAGAGGGAAGGAGCTCTCTGCCGCCATCTATTGGTGAACCAGAGTAAGAGACAGAATGAGCAGGCCTTATTTGCATGTTGGTTACTTACCATCCCAATGTGACCATCCTGGTCATTTTGTTTAAAAGTGATTTAAGTTTTGGCTGTAGGGGTAATGAAATGTTGTTATTCTTATTATGTGACAAAAGGGGAATAGAGCTGTAATTCATATGTCCTGAGAGGGGAGTCACCATAACTAAAATTCTTTATCTTGCATGGCTGGCTATTGGAGTTTGGCTAGGCAAGGAGGATGGTCCTATTTTGTAGGAAGGACTCTACTTCAAGGTTGTATATGCTGCTGTACTCTGGTAATGATATACTACTAGAGGTGAATTCACTGTAGCTGTAAGTGAAAGGGCCTGAAGACCCAGGCTTGGTATTGTGATAAGACATAGTAGTGTGATGAGAGGTGGTGTGGAGACAACATTGCAGTGAGGGATATGGCAAGAGATGATGCAAAGGGTGTGGCAAGGCACCTTCTACCCAATACCACTAGAGCTGTAATCTCTATAGCTGGGTTAGGAGGTGGAGCTATTGGGCTGAATTGGTGCAGAGATAGTATTGCAGCTAAAGGTAGCAGCCAGGCACCTCACAGAATCGAAGTAGCACTTCTTCCTAGGGGCTGGAGCCGGACCTGCCTGAGTGCACTTCTGGACTTTGCTAACCACTCACAACATCTCATCAGTGGGATGCAGCTGAGGGGGAAAAGGGAAAGTGGTATATTAAAGGCACATCTGTTCATCAGATGGTCACCGCATCATACGGGGAAACGGAGGTGGGTGTGTTACTCATTATTCATATAAACATATTGTTGATTTATTGTTGCTGTGGTTGCCCCAAATTAATGCTGCGTCTCCTTAATACAATTTTCCATTGGTATGTTGTTAATTTTAAGAGGAACCCCTAGATATTGAACCCAACCCTTTTTGCTACTGGCAACCCGGTAGAAGAGTGGCAACACCCATTTTTTCATGTTCTCTGTATATATATATCTTCCTACTGTATTTTCCACTGCATGCATCTGATGAAGTGGGCTTTAGCTCATGAAAGCTTATGCCCAAATAAATGTATTAGTCTCTAAGGTGCCACAAGTATTCCTGTTCTTTTTACTAAGAAATAATGTTTCATTTCTTTCATTGCCTAGATACATGTTCTCAGCCCCCATGACTTAACTTAAAAATAGAAGGCCAGCAATTGAAGAGAATTCACCCCTCATCCCCTTCAAATGATTCCTTATGCCAACTCTTACAATCCCCCCTCCCGTTTTCAAATAGCAGTAATAACATGACTTGGAAACCACGGCTAGAAGCAATAATATCAAATGGTCTGTTCCTCTGTCTGTGCTCTTTAGGGTATGTCTACCCGGCGGTGAAAAACCCACGGCTGGCCTGGGCCACAGCTGATGCTGGGGCTCAAGCGAAGGGGCTGTTTCACTGCGGTGTAGACATTGAGGCTCGAGCTGGAGCCCGGGCCTAGGACCTTGCAAGTGCTGAGTCTGCCTGGCCCCGGGGGAGCATCAGGAGGCCGTGGGCCTGCGGTTCCACCATTTTGCGGGGGTGCAGCTTCCTGGTAGTAACACAGAAGTTCTGCTAGTTGGAGCGGGAACCTGGGGGAATACGTACGTCGGCCTATCATGTTTAAATGAAAAAACACAGATGCATTGGCCACAGTGTCCAAGTGATCCCATGGACCTTAGTGAAATAACTTCGCCAGTGGACTCGACACAGAGACAGAGAAATTATTTATTATTAATCTGTATTACCATAGCACAGAGGAGCCCCAAGCATGGACCACAGCCCTATTGTGCTAGGCAATACACATCCCCACAGCAAAAAGAAGCCTCTGTTTCAAAGAACTTGCATTCTTGTGTCTCTCTTTTAGTGCTGAGATGTTGTTCCGTGTTTCCCTGGTGCATGGGACTGCTCTCCCCCCTGTTTGTCAGGTATTTGGTTAAAATGATCATAAACAATGATTTTTATGTTTGTCTGAACACATCAATGCAGTTCAATCAAGTACAAAATCATCAGCTTGTAATAAAAGTACCCTGGAAGAATGTGCAACTGATCCCATATATGGATATTTCTATTAGCAAAGGAATAGAAAAAGAGATTGATTTAATACATGTGAAACTGAACCCAAGAGAGTTTTAGGACTTGATTCTCCACTCTCGTTCATCTCATGTCTTCAGGTGTAGCTTTGTAGAGTGAGCATAAAATGCCAGTGTTTTTACCTGGATTTATTTCCATTCCATTCTTTCTTCCGCACTGCACAGGTATAAATGATGACTTATTTACAGACAGGCTGCTGGACTAGGCAGACCTTGGCTCTGATTCAGAAGGGTACTTCCTGTGACACAAGGTGGTGGAGAATCAGGCATTGAACATAAGGCCATATCTTCAGCTGGTGCCTGTAGTGTGGCTCCATTGATGTTGCTGGAGCTATGCCAATTTACCATTTACCCCTGCCTACGATCTGACTCTTAATTTCCAGCACAGTCCCGCAAAAACAGTTCACACCACCATGTACCGAGCTTCCCAGCTCGATTGTAAAGATCCAATGAGTGTCAATGCACTGCCACATTCTGAGTGTCAACAGCCAAAGTTGGAAAGGACGGGATAAGCGTTTTTTGCAAGATTAAAGAAAACAGAAGCACTGATGACCCCATGTAAAGACATCAGAGTTATCAGTAGTGGAGTAGTGGTTTTCAAACTGTGGGTCGTGACCCAGTACTGGGTTATGGAATTTAAGGCACTGGGTCATGGCGGCTTTGGTCAGCACCGCCGCCGGGGCCATTAAAAGTCCCGTTGGTGGTGCTGCCCAGCTCAGGCAGGCTAGTCCCTACCTGTTCTGACACCGTGCTGTGCCCCGGAAGTGGCCAGCAGCAGGTCCGGCTCCTAGGCGGGGGGGCCACAGGGCTCCGCGTGCTGCCCCCACCCCGAGCACCGGCTCTGCACTCCCATTGGCTGGAAACCAGCCAATGGGAACTGGCGGGGGGGAGGAGGCGGTGCCTGTGGGCGAAAGCCACTTGCCCACCTAGGAGCCAGATCTGCTGCTGGCCACTTTCGGGGCACAGTGCGGTCCGTGGGCTAGGACAGGCAGGAAGCCTACCTTAGCACCCTGCTGCGCTGCTGACCAGGAGCTGCCCAAGGTAAGCCCATGCCCCAATCCCCTGCCCCATCCCTGAGCCCCCCCAAACCCAGATCCTCTGCACCCCAAACCCCTCTTCCCTGGCCCCCACCTCAAAGCCTGCATCTCCAGCCCAGAGCCCTGACCTCCTCCTGCACCCCAACCTCCTGCCCCAGCCCTTAACCCCCCAACCCAGAGCCCCCTTCTGCACTCCAAACCCCTCCTCCCTGCAGCCCTCACCCCTGCACCTCAACCCTCTGCCCCAGCCCTGAGCGCCTCCCATACCCCAAACCCCTCATCCCCAGCTCTGTTGGGTCACGGGTGTCAACAATTTTCTTCAACTGGGTCGCCAGAAAAAAAAGTTTGAAAACCACTGGTATAAACCTAACTTTTATAGGGCACTTACCTTCCATAGATCCCAGGGCACTTTACAAAGGGAGTCCATGTCAATACCCCCAGTTTAGAGATCAGAAACCTGAGCCACAGGGGAGGAAGCGACCCGCCCAAGGGCACCCAGCAGGGCAGTGTCGGAGCCAGGAACTCTCCCGAGGCCCAGAGCAGTGCTCAATCCACTTGGCCATTTTGTTTACTAAACAATAAATTGCCTTTAATCAAGCTGGAGGAATTGGGGATTCTCCTCCCTTAGATATGAAATAGACACTCAGCCACTTGCTTTGTTCCAGGCCCAGCTTTTGTGCCAAAGAGTTGCACGCTGGGGATGTGTCACAGTTGTATTTGAAACAGGAATATTTCAGTAAAAAATAAATAATTGAATCAGTAAAATAGCTAGTGATCGGGTGCACATGGCACTTTAAAGTGCTTTTATACTAAGGGCCCATCTACACCACAAACACAGCTAGGTCCAGGGACCCTCGGCTACAACATGGTTGCAATTTGCAGGCTGCTCAGGACCTAACACTGATTTAGCCATGTCCTATAGCCGGGCTTTAGCCCATATCCAGTACAGGACTGACCTCTCTACAAATTGTAAGTGTTATATTAGATTCCCATGCCCTCTCTCCAGAAATAGCTCCCCCTCCCCCAACTCCTTTCGTCTCCACTCTTATCACATGCTATTATGTGACACTCAAAAGCCAGGGGGATCCAAACCTGGGTCACATAATTTGTAATGAAAGAAGTGCTGGGGCCATAGGCACCGACTTCCTCTCTGCCCAGGCAGTTTGACACCTCCCCCCCCCCACCCCAGGCCCCGACCCACTCTACCCTTTCCCCCAAGCTCCCACCCCCGCCCCACCTCGTCCAGTCCCCGGCCCTGCCCCCATTCCACTCCTTCACCCAAGGCCCTACCCCCACCTTGCCTCTTCCCCCCCAGTTCTGCCCCCTCCCCAGAGCGCCCCATCCCCACTCCTCCCCCTCCCCCTCCCTTGGAACAGGCTTGGAACAGGGAGGGGGAGGAGTTGATCAGCAGGGCCCGTGGCAAGCAAGAGGCAATGGGGGCATGGGGGGAGTTTGGCTGAGGGTGGGTGCTAACCACCTGCTAATTTTTTTCTGTGGGTGCTCCAGCCCTGGAGCACCCACGGAGTCAGTGTCTATGGCTGGGGCTCAAGCAATTTTTTTACATTCATAACTGATGCAGCAAGCCCAGAGGTGCCAGGGCTATGAACTGCCAAGCTCTGGCACCAGGGCTGTCCTGAGGCATAGGAGGCTGCGTAGGGCACCTGAACATTCGGGGCACCCCTGGGTCTTAGTGCCCACCTTGTCACATCTTCCTATCCCTGTCTGACCCTTCCTGCAGGCTCCCACCACAGCTGGCTGCTGCAGCCTGGTGAGTCTTCCTCCAGAGGTGTCAAGTATCAGAGGGGTAGCCGTGTTAGTCTGAATCTGTAAAAAGCAACAGAGGGTCCTGTGGCACCTTTAAGACTAACAGAAGTATTGGGAGCATAAGCTTTCATGGGTAAGAACCTCACGTCTTCAGATGCAAGTAATGGAAATGTCCAGAGGCAGGTATAAATCAGTACGGAGATAACGAGGTTAGTTCAATCAGGGAGGGTGAGGTGCTCTGCTAGCAGTTGAGGTGTGAAAACCAAGGGAGGAGAAACTGCTTCTGTAGTTGGATAGCCATTCACAGTCTTTGTTTAATCCTGATCTAATGGTGTCAAATTTGCAAATGAACTGGAGCTCAGCAGTTTCTCTTTGGAGTCTGGTCCTGAAGTTTTTTTGCTGTAAGATGGCTACCTTTACATCTGCTATTGTGTGGCCAGGGAGGCTGAAGGGTTCTCCTACAAGTTTTTGTATATTGCCATTCCTGATATCTGACTTGTGTCCATTTATCCTCTTGCGTAGTGACTGTCCAGTTTGGCCAATGTACATAGCAGAGGGGCATTGCTGGCACACGATGGCATATATAACATTGGTGGACATGCAGGTGAATGAGCCGGTGATGTTGTAGCTGGGCAGGATCCCCTGGGAGAATAACATGAAGGGCAAAGGGGTCCAGGAGAGCTGGCTGTATTTTAAAGAATCCTTATTGAGGTTGCAGGAACAAACCATCCCGATGTGTAGAAAGAATAGTAAATATGGCAGGCGACCAGCTTGGCTAAACAGTAAAATCCTTGCTGATCTTAAACGCAAAAAAGAGGCTTATAAGGAGTGGAAGATTGGACAAATGACCAGGGAGGAGTATAAAAATATTGCTTAGGCGTGCAGGAGTGAAATCAGGAAGGCCAAATCACACTTGGAGTTGCAGTTAGCAAGAGATGTTAAGAGTAACAAGAAGGGTTTCTTCAGGTATGTTAGCAACAAGAAGAAAATCAAGGGAAGTGTGGGCCCCTTACTGAACGAGGGAGGCAACCTAGTGACCGAGGATGTGGAAAAAGCTAATGTACTCAATGATTTTTTTGCCTCTGTCTTCACGCACAAGGTCAGCTCCCAGATTGCTGCACTGGGCAGTACAGCATGGGGAGAAGGTGACCAACCCTCTGTGGAGAAAGAAGTGGTTCGGGACTATTTAGAAAAACTGGACGTGCACAAGTCCATGGGGCCGGATGCGCTGCATCCGAGGGTGCTAAAGGAGTTGGCGGGTGAGATTGCAGAGCCATTAGCCATTATTTTTGAAAACTCATGGCGATCGGGGGAGGTCCCAGATGACTGGAAAAAGGCTAATGTAGTGCCCATCTTTAAAAAAGGGAAGAAGGAGGATCCGGGGAACTACAGGCCAGTCAGCCTCACCTCAGTCCCTGGAAAAATCATGGAGCAGGTCCTCAAGGAATCAATTATGAGACATTTAGAGGACAGGAAAGTGATCAGGAACAGTCAGCATGGATTCACGAAGGGGAAGTCGTGCCTGACTAACCTAATTGCCTTCTATGATGAGATAACTGGCTCTGTGGATGAGGGGAAAGCAGTGGATGTCTTATTTCTTGACTTTAGCAAAGCTTTTGATACTGTTTCCCACAGTATTCTTGCCACCAAGTTAAAGAAGTATGGGCTGGATGAATGGACTGTAAGGTGGATAGAAAGCTGGCTAGATCGTCGGGCTCAACGGGTAGTGATCAATGGCTCCATGTCTAGTTGGCAGCCGGTTTCAAGTGGAGTGCCCCAAGGGTCGGTCCTGGGGCCGGTTTTGTTTAATATCTTTATTAATGATCTGGAGGATGGTGTGGACTGCACTCTCAGCAAGTTTGCAGATGACACTAAACTAGGAGGCGTGGTAGATACACTAGAGGGTAGGGATCGGATACAGAGGGACCTAGACAAATTAGAGGATTGGGCAGAAAAAAACCTGATGAGGTTCAACAAGGACAAGTGCAGAGTCCTGCACTTAGGACGGAAGAATCCCATGCACTGCTACAGACTAGGGACCGAATGGCTAGGTAGCAGTTCTGCTGAAAAGGACCTAGGGGTCACAGTGGACGAGAAGCTGGATATGAGTCAACAGTGTGCTCTTGTTGCCAAGAAGGCTAACGGCATTTTGGGCTGTATAAGTAGGGGCATTGCCAGCAGATCGAGGAACGTGATCGTTCCCCTTTATTCGACATTGGTGAGGCCTCATCTGGAATACTGTGTCCAGTTTTGGTCCCCACACTACAAGAAGGATGTGGAAAAATTGGAAAGAGTCCAGCGGAGGGCAACAAAAATGATTAGGGGTCTGGAGCACATGACTTATGAGGAGAGGCTGAGAGAACTGGGATTGTTTAGTCTCCAGAAGAGAAGAATGAGGGGGGATTTGATAGCAGCCTTCAACTACCTGAAGGGGGGTTCCAAAGAGGATGGAGCTCGGCTGTTCTCAGTGGTGGCAGATGACAGAACAAGGAGCAATGGTCTCAAGTTGCAGTGGGGGAGGTCCAGGTTGGATATCAGGAAAAACTATTTCACTAGGAGGGTGGTGAAACACTGGAATGCGTTACCTAGGGAGGTGGTGGAGTCTCCTTCCTTGGAGGTTTTTAAGGCCCGGCTTGACAAAGCCCTGGCTGGGATGATTTAGCTGGGAATTGGTCCTGCTTTGAGCAGGGGGTTGGACTAGATGACCTCTTGAGGTCCCTTCCAACTCTGATATTCTATGATTCTATGATTCTATGATTCTATGATCTGGTTAGGTCCTGTGATGGTGTTGCTGGTGTAGATATGTGGGCAGAGTTCCTCCAGAAGGGATCTAGTACTTAAAAGTGAAAAGGCCTCCAGCCTGCCAGCCCTATTAACACAACACTGAAACTGTTAAAGAGCCATTCAAGTGGTAATGAAGCCATTTAACAGGAATTTGCCAACCCGCAGGTATATACTGTCAGTTTCTGAATTTACTGACAAAAACAGTTGTGCATGACTGTCATATTTACTCAGAACACGTTAGTCTACAGGACCTTAGTTTAAAATTTGCTTTAAAAATATTTTGTTAGTATGTTGCTGAAATTTATAAAATCACATCTCTAAAAAATCCTCGCATAGATTTTTAGATGCACTATCTGAATATTCATCTTTAGCTTTAAATGCTTAGATCTTCAGACATATAGTTGTTTAAATAAAACCTTCAGAAGACCACCCTCATCTAAAATACACATGTGAGCCCAGGCTGCTGTAGAGCATAGGGGCACCAGTTTAATAATACTGCATAGGGCCCCATAAATCCTAAGGACGGTCCTGCCTAGCACGAATTAAGCATTGCGTAAATGTGAATGCTGATGTAACGGTGTGTCAGGTTCAAAGGCCATGCACAGAGATGCAGAGCTCTTCTGTCGCCTCACTCTGATGTAGGGTGACCAGATGTCCCGATTTTATAGGGACAGTCCTGATTTTTGCATCTTTTTCTTATATAGGCTCCTATTGCCTCCCACCCCCGTCCCGATTTTTCACATTTGCTGTCTGGTCACCCTCCTCTGATGTCACCTTAGGATCCTGCTCAGCGAGGTACAGCTCTTTCGAGTGATACACCCTCACAGACAGACCAGATGAGTCTTGTTAGGAGCACAAGTGAGGTTACAGCCAGATAATCTGCAAGGAAAGCCAAAATTTACTCTGTTTCTTACATTAGGTCTAGACTAGGAAAATTAGGACCCATGATTCACCCCCTGGGTAACTGCATTCATGGTAGCTGCAAATGGACTGTGCTAATGCTGCTCATTTGAATGTTACTCGTTCTTGTCCCAAGTTACCAGCCCTCCGCACAGATTTGGCAGCATGGTTTGTTGGATAAAACACAAGGCAAGGAGAGGTGGCTTCCATTCCTACCTCTGCTACTGGCCTTGGGTAACTCACTTACCTGTGCTGTGCCTCTGTTTCCCTATCGGGAGTGGGAAGAATGAGACTCACCTTATAAAAGTTGCTTTCAGGTTTTCAGAGGAAAAATGTGATGTTAGTGCTAAGGTTAAATGCATCAGACCTTTATAGCGTGGTGCCCTTCTAAATAAGGCACAAGTTTGCTGGAGAATCCAGATCTCTTCTTACTGAAACAAATTGCTCTTCAACTATTGCCATCTTGTGGCATCTGTGACCTGTTACTCATTCCTTTCTCTGCTAATGGTGTTAGTGAGGAGCGGAAATGTACACAGGCAATTTTAAAATGAAATGTAAATGAATTAGAAATGCTGACAGAAGAGCCATTAGCATAAATCCAATCAAAGGGCTTTGTTTAACTTGTTAAAAATGACTAAATATTTAGCGACTGTGTGTGGATGAGGCGGTTTTGCTTACATTCGGTAAGTCTGAGACTCAAAACTACCTCTGATACCATAAATGACAGAACCGATTAGCAATTTTCTATCCTGATCTTTGCCGCCTTTGGCCTATAATATACTATCACACCATTGCATATACAAGGGAACAGCCTCTAAAATATCATTGCTTCTAATAATAGTCAAATCACACAGCAATGAAAGCCTAGAAATTCAGACTTCACAGGAAAACGCAACACACTCTGGATATTGCAGGCGGATTCTAAGCAGTGGGTGAGCGTGCAAACCGTGGACCAAATCCTACTTACCTTACTCAGCTGAATACTCTCGTCAGCTCCACATCTTCAGCTGGAGTAAATCAGAATAGTTCCATTGACATCAATAAACTATACGGATTTACACTAGCTGGGAATCTAGCCCATTATCGTCAATGAAATTCATTCACAAGTAAGTGCTACACGGCAGGGAAAGATGGTCCAGTTGTTAGGGCACTAGCCTGGGACTCAGCCAACCTAGGTTATTTGCCACAGACTCCTGTGACTTGGGCAAGTCACTTAGGCCGCGTCTGACCACAAAAGTTATATTGCTTTAACTTTACCATATGGGAGGGGATTAAGTCACAGGGAACACTTACACTGGTATAGCTATATTAGTAAAAAAACCCCACACCCCTAGCTGACATAGTTACACCTGTACAAAAACTGTGTGTTGACCATATCTAAGCCTCGGTGCCCAAGTTCCCCAGCTGCAAAATGAGGACAATAGCACCGCCCAATCTCACAGTGGCGTTGTGAGAATAAATCCATTAATAAGGTTGTGAGGTGTTTAGATACTTTCGTAATGGAGCCATACAAGTATATCTAAAGATCTAGATAATGAGATAAACAAGATTTGGGCCCAACAGCTGTAATATATAAACCTGTAAGCAGGGTCTGAATGAGCTCTCCCCTGACATCTAGTGGTGAACTATGGAAAAAGACTTCAGAAGCTGATCTTGTTTGCATGGACACACCCACCCTGCCTAGGTGCTCAGCATGATGGGATTGCTTGCCCAAATGATCACTTGTGGCTCGTGTCGGATCCCCAGTCTCCTTGTTATTAGGGCAGAAGTAATAAAGGGTTGTTATCCTTGTTGTGTGAACCAAGGGCAGCAGAACTGTACCTGGCATACCCCAATGGAGGGACTCACCCTCAACTGAATGGCACTTGCTAGGCAGGGCACATGGTTCCAAAGTCCAATGACTTAAGAGAGGGAGGGGATTGGTATGTGCATCTACACACTGTTTGTCCCTTTCTTTCTCTGTAAAAGAGCTAATTTAGAGTCAATTGAAAATCTTATTACATGCTGTAGACCTGAAATCACTGAACCGAGGTTTATATATTAGACCTACTTTGGTATCTTTATTGCAAGAAACTATCCAGTATGCACCAGCAGTGAGGATCCCTCACTAACAGCTGAAATCACTGAGGGCTGTGTTAAGTGGGGGGGGTCTGAAGGTGTATTGGTGAGTGGACAGCTGGTGGAGATGCGGGACAAGTGGTCAATAGGGAGGCTGGCGGAGAGGGCCAGAACAGAGCCTTGCAGAGGCACGGCAATCGGCTGTTGGGGCAATGAGTGAGTGCCCGAGCAGTGGAGCGTGTAAGGTGCCTCCTTACCCCTCCACACAGGGTGGGAGGTGAACTCTGAGGATGAACCTCTGAACTCTGGGGCTGCACTGGCCAAGCACAGCAACCGTGAGTGGGGTGCAGAGAAGGGATGGACACGTTAAAGAGACTTTTGGGTTGCTTGACTTAAGACCCTAAGGAGAAAAGGACACTGCCCAACTTACTTGGGGGTGGGTCTTTTGCTCATGGTTTGTGTTTATGAGTCCTAGTTGTGGTGTTTTTCCAAATTAATGCTGAGTTAATTCCCTCCTTTTATTTAAATGTTTTTGCTACACTCAGACTCTGTGCTTGCGAGTGAGGAAGTTTTGCCTCTTAGAGGCACCCAGAGGGTGGTGTATAATTGTCCCAGGTCACTGGGTGGGGGCTCAAGCCGGTTTTCTGTTGTATTGTTGAAAAGGAACCCCTAGATACTGAACCCGGTCCTTGTTGCTTCTGGCTCCACCTGGTAGAAGGGTTACAAACCAAACTGAGTGGGTTGAAGATACAGGGCCAGACTCTGACATCAGTTGCACCAGTGTTGCATCCCTGTGATTCTATTGACTTTACTCTTGCTTCACACCACTACAAGTGAGAAGAGAATCCGGCTTAGGCCAGTAGCTTTTGTTTGAAATGCCATTACTGTCCTCAGAGCACTAGCATTGTTTCAATGTTGATCTTTCATTCAATATTTTGTTTAGGGTTGGGTTTGTTTTGTTTTGTTTTTTTTAGAGGGGAGTGTAATTATGTGTCTGGAAATCTGAGTGGCCAGACTCATGGTGAGAGCTGTGCAAATAATGAAATTTTTGTTTTGTTGGACATTTTGAAAAACCGGGGAGGGGTTTCAACCTGAAAACTTTTTTGAAAATTTCAGCAAGACAAAAAGTTAAATAATTTGTTGTGTATCAAATGAAACACTGAGTTGTTGTTTTTTTTTAAAGAAATAACATTTTAAATTGAAGTAAATTGAAAAAAATCAAAATGTTTCATTTAAAAGAGGCCAAAACATTTAGGGTTGTTGTTGTTGTTTTCCAGAATTGTTCTAGGTTTTTTCTACCAAAACAATTTGGTGAAATCAACATGAATTCTTGAAATGTTCCGGTCAATCTAAATCTGAAATTTTTTGTGTGGGGTGGAAAAAGTGTCAGACAAAAAAAAGACGGTTACTCACCGTTGTAACTGTTGTTCTTCGAGATGTGTTGCTCATATCCATTCCATTAGGTGTGTGCGCGCCGCGTGCACGATCGTCGGAAGATTTTCTACCCTAGCAACACCGGCGGGTCGGCTGTGGAGCCCCCTAGAGTGGCGCCTTCATGGCGCTGAATATATACCCCAGCCGACCCGGCGCCCCCTCAGTTCCTTCTTGCCGGCTACTCCGACAGTGGGGACGGGGGGCGGATTTGGAATGGATATGAGCAACACATCTCGAAGAACAACAGTTACAACGGTGAGTAACCGTCTTTTCTTCTTCGAGTGCTTGCTCATATCCATTCCATTAGGTGACTCCCAAGCCCAACTTAGGTGGTGGGGTCGGAGTGAGACATTGCTGTGTGCAAAACCGCTGATCCAAAAGCAGCATCGTCTCTGGACTGCTGCACTAGTGCATAGTGAGCTGTAAATGTGTGGACTGATGACCAAACCGCTGCTCTACAAATGTCCTGGATCGGAACTTGTGCCAGGAAAGCCGTCGAGGAAGCCTGGGCCCTCGTGGAGTGAGCGGTGAGGTGCGGTGCTGAGACACCTGCCAGGTCATAGCAAGTCCGGATGCAAGACGTAATCCAGGAGGATAGGCGTTGTGAGGAGACTGGTGAGCCTTTCATTCGGTCGGCCACTGCAACGAAGAGTTGCGTCGTCTTTCTAAAGTGCTTTGTGCGGTCAATATAGAAGGCCAGGGCCCTTCGTACGTCCAGGGAATGCAAACGTTGATCCTGGCGAGTGGCATGTGGTTTGGGATGAAAGACCGGGAGAAAGATGTCCTGGTTGATATGAAAAGGAGAAACCACCTTAGGGAGAAAGGCAGGATGTGGACAAAGCTGCACTTTATCCTTATGGAAAACTGTATAAGGGGGCTCGGATGTAAGCGCCCTGAGTTCAGAAACGCGCCTTGCTGAGGTGATGGCTACAAGGAAGGCTGTCTTCCAGGATAGGTACAAAAGTGAACAGGTGGCCAGTGGCTCGAATGGAGGACCTGTGAGCTTGGAGAGAACCAGGTTGAGGTCCCACGTCTGAACGGGCTGACGTTGTTGTGGGTACATCCGGTCTAAGCCCTTGAGGAATCTAACGACCATCGGGTTAGAGAATACCGAGGACGCGAGTTCCCCTGGGTGAAAGGCCGATATAGCGGCCAGGTGAACTCTAATTGAAGATATCGCCAACCCCTGCTGTTTTAGGGAGAGGAGATATTCCAAAATGAGAGGAATGGGTGCCTGCAACGGGGACATGGCTCGTTGTTCGCACCAACAGGAGAACCGCTTCCACTTGGCCAGGTACGTGGTGCGTGTTGAGGGCTTCCTACTGCTCAGCAGAATCTGTTGGACAGAGTGCGAGCATTGCTGCTCTGCCTGGGTGAACCATGGAGCAGCCACGCTGTGAGGTGGAGTGATTGCAGGTTGGGGTGACGCAGCCGGCCGTGGTCCTGAGAGATGAGATCCGGACACAACGGAAGCGGGATCGGTGTCTGAACCGAGAGTTCCAACAGTGTGGTGTACCAATGTTGTCTCGGCCACGCTGGAGCGACCAGAATTACCTGTGCCTGGTCTCTGCGCAATTTGAGCAGTACCTTGTGGACCAGAGGAAACAGAGGGAAGGCATAAAACAGGTGGTCTTTCCAGGGAAGGAGAAACGCATCCGAGAGGGAGCCCGGAGCTCGACCTTGTAGGGAGCAGAACACGTGGCACTTCCTGTTGTCTCGAGATGCAAACAGGTCTATCTGGGGAAACCCCCACTTTTGGAAGATGGAATGTATGATGTCCGGACGGATAGACCACTCGTGTGTCTGGAAGGACCTGCTGAGTCGGTCCGCTAGAGTGTTCTGGACTCCAGGGAGGAACGATGCCGTGAGATGGATTGAGTGGGCGATGCAGAAGTCCCACAGGCGAATGGCCTCTTGGCATAGAATTGACGAACGTGCTCCTCCTTGCTTGTTGATGTAAAACATGGCCATGGTGTTGTCGATGAGAACTAACACACATCGGCCACGTAGGAGGTTGAGAAATGCCTGGCACGCCAGGCGCACCGCCATCAGTTCCCGAACATTGATGTGCAGGGCTAGCTGGGGTGCAGTCCACAGGCCCTGGGTATGGTGTTCGTTGAGATGGGCGCCCCAACCCAGAGATGAAGCGTCTGTGACCAGGTGCAGAGAGGGTTGTGGGGCGTGAAATGGCATCCCCTCGCAGACCACATTGTGATCTAGCCACCAGGTGAGGGAGGTCAGGACCGAGATCGGGACCGTGACCACCATGTTCAGGCTGTCCCGATGTGGTCGATATATTGACGACACCCAGGTCTGGAGTGGGCGAAGGCGAAGTCTGGCATGCCTGGTTACGTACGTGCAGGAGGCCATGTGACCCAGCAGGGTAAGGCACGACCTCACCGTGGTAGTTGGGAACGCCTGGAGCCCTTGAATGAGGCTCGTGATGGTGCCAAATCGGTTGTCTGGCAGGATGGCTTGTGCACGTCTGGAGTCTAGAACTGCGCCTATGAATTCTATTCTCTGGGTAGGTTCTAGAGTGGATTTGTCCTTGTTGAGTAGGATGCCCAACTCGTTGAATGTGTGCACTATTATGTGGACGTGAGCTTGAACTTGCTCCTTGGTGCGACCGCGTACCAGCCAGTCGTCTAGGTACGGGAACACCTGTATCCCTTGCCGACGAAGGTACGCTGCCACGACAGCCATACATTTCGTGAACACTCTTGGGGCCGAGGATAGGCCGAAGGGAAGGACTGCAAATTGGTAGTGCACCATGTTTACCACGAATCGCAGGAAGCGTCTGTGAGGTGGGTAAATTGAGATGTGAAAGTATGCGTCTTTCATGTCGAGGGCGGCGAACCAGTCTCCAGGATCGAGGGAAGGGATAATGGCCCCCAAAGAGACCATGCGGAACTTCAACTTTACTACGAATTTGTTGAGTCCGCGCAAGTCCAAGATGGGCCGCAGACCTCCTTTGGACTTGGGGATCAGGAAGTAACGGGAATAAAATCCCCTGCCCCTTAACTCTACTGGAACCTCCTCTATGGCCCCCATAGCAAGGAGCGTGGAAACCTCCTGTATAAGAAGTTGCTCGTGAGAAGGGTCCCTGAAGAGGGACGGGGAAGGGGGGTGGGAGGGGGGGATAGAAGAAAACTGGATAGTGTATCCCCTCTCCACTGTGCGGAGGACCCAACGGTCCGAAGTTATAAGGGACCAAGCACGGTGGAAGTGGGAGAGACGATCCCGAAAGGAGGGGGCTGGATCCTGGGAGATGACTGGGGCGCTGTCCTCGACCGCACCTTCAAAAGTTCTGCCTGGGGCCTGAAGGTGGTCTAGGTGGCCCTTGGTTCTGGCCGGGTTGAGGGCCGGCCCACCTTCTTCTACCACCTCGCCCTCGCCTCCGGGTCGAGTCCTGTCTCTGACGAGGCGGGGGGGGGGTAGAAGCGCTGAGGCTGCGGCCTAAATGGTCTGCGCTGAGGGCCCACAACATGCATCCCCAGGGAGCGCATGATTGTTCTCGAGTCCTTGAGGCTCTGCAGGCGAGAGTCCGTCTTGTCCGAGAACAATCCATGTCCCTCAAAGGGCAGATCCTGTAGGGTTTGCTGTAGCTCCGGAGGCAAACCCGAAACTTGAAGCCAGGAGATCCTCCGCATAGCGATACCCGAAGCCAGGGTCCTCGCAGCTGAGTCTGCTATGTCCAAGGAGGCCTGCAAGGAGGTCCGAGCCACCTTCTTACCCTCCTCTACCATGGCTCCAAACTCTTCCCTGGACTCTTGGGGAATCAACTCCTTAAACTTCCCCATAGAGTTCCAGGAGTTAAAATTGTAACGGCTCAATAGCGCCTGTTGATTCGCCGCTCTAAGTTGCAGCCCTCCGGCTGAGTAAACGTTACGGCCAAACAAATCGAGCCGCTTAGCCTCTTTTGATTTAGGCGCTGCAGCCTGCTGGCCGTGGCGCTCTCGTGCGTTCACTGATTCCACCACCAGTGAACACGGTTGGGGGTGGGTATACAAGTACCCGTAGTCCTTAGACGGGACAAAGTACTTCCTTTCCACCCCTCTCGCTGTGGGTGGGATAGAGGCAGGAGTTTGCCATATCGTATCCGCATTGGTTTGTATCGTGCGGATCAGGGGTAGCGCCACCCTCGATGGGGCATCCGCTCCGAGGATGTTCACGATAGGGTCCTGTACTTCCACTATCTCCTCCGCCTGCAGGTCCATATTACGGGCCATCCTACGCAGGAGATCCTGGTGAGCCCGAAGATCTATCGGAGGGGGACCCGTACATGAAGTGCCCGCCACTGCCTCATCCGGAGAGGAGGAGGAAGACGCCTCCGGTGGTACTGGATCCAAGGGGGGGTCCTGATCCCCCTGCTCTTGGGCCGGAGCATCACCTGTACTCGGGTCTATGGTGTCAGGTGGCGTGGACACGGAAGCCTCCATGCCCCCTGGCGGAGGCCGAGAGATGGTGGATTCTGGGGCCCTTCTAACCGAGTGACCCGAGCGAGAGGTCGATGGTATTGGAGCCCCTTGCTCCTGGTGGTACGCCCACGGGGTCCAAAATGACCAGTGAGATGGTCCATGAGAGTGGTCCTCTGCCATCTCCTGCCAATGGCCCAAGTTCCGTTCCTCGGCTTGCCCTTGAGGGGGGTATGCCGATCTCGACAGGTCCTCCGAGGAGCGAGACACCGATCTTGACGGCCATGGCGGTGCCGAGAGAGATGAAACGACCCCCGTGGGCTGCGGTGCCGCACGGTACCGGTCCGGAGATGATCTATCTCTGCGCGGTGCCGGCGAACGGTGCCGGGACCGCGATCGGTGCCGATGACCTCGTCGGTGCCGGGAGCCGGATCTGGACCTCGACGAGGACCTGGAGTATGCCCGGTGCCGGGAGCGGCCTCTCGACGTCGAGCGTCGACCGTAGCGGTGCCGAGAACTACGTCTCGACGTTGATCGGTGCCGACGATCATAGCGGTGCCGAGACGTAGACCGGTGCCGCGACGAAGATCTTGGCCGCGAGTACGACTGGTGCCGAGGTGATATTCGGTGCCGGGACTGCGAGTGGCGTGGGGACCTGCTTCTGGACCTGGACCGGTGCCGAGGTTCCAGCCCTTGTGATGGAGGGCGCATCAAGGCAGGTTTCCCCCTTGACTGGACCGGGCGGGTCAACGGTGCCGTCGGTGCCAGTGGTTGAGGCGGTGCCGGCTCCGTGAGAGCTATCAAGTCTCTCGCCGCCACGAAGGTCTCCGGAGTCGACGGGAGTTGTATTACCGCCGGTCTCGGTGGAGACGCTATCTGCACCGGACTCAACGGCCTCGGTGCCGGAGTCGACAGTGCTGGAGGCACCTGTTTCCGGTGCTCCACCGGCGCACTCGGCTCTACCCCCGGCACTGGGGGAGCCGGCGTCTTCGGTACAGAGGTCCCCGTCTTATGGGCTTTTTTATGCCCCGGGGATAATGACCGGCGCCGAGGTGCCTGCTGCGGTGCCGACGAGGTCCGGTGCCGGGGAGGTTTGTCCGACACCGCCCGCGTTGTCGGCATTGCCGGTGCTGCTGGGGCACTGCGCACCGAGGCGCTAGGTGCCTGGGCCTGGCTCGTAGAAGGAGTGTCCGGGCTAAGTGCCGCCTCCATCAGGAGTTGCCGGAGCCGAAAGTCCCGCTCTTTCTTGGTCCTTGGTCTGAAGGCCTTACAGATCTTGCACTTATCTGTTTGGTGGGACTCTCCCAGGCACTTCAGACAGGAGTCGTGCGGGTCGCTCGTGGGCATAGGTTTAGCGCAGGAGGCGCACTGCTTGAAGCCGGGAGCTCTGGGCATGAGCCCGGGCCCGCGGCCGGGGGAGAAAGGGGGCGACGACCCCCTTAGTCCCCTGGACTATTATAACAAATCTAACAACTTTAAAAACTATTTAACTATTAAACTACAAACACTATAACTATAACTATAACTACAACTGCGAATAACTAACTAAGCTAGGGAGAGTGGAGAACAGCTATGCCGCGCTCCACAGTTCCAACGACCGTCAGGGGCGGTAAGAAGGAACTGAGGGGGCGCCGGGTCGGCTGGGGTATATATTCAGCGCCATGAAGGCGCCACTCTAGGGGGCTCCACAGCCGACCCGCCGGTGTTGCTAGGGTAGAAAATCTTCCGACGATCGTGCACGCGGCGCGCACACACCTAATGGAATGGATATGAGCAAGCACTCGAAGAAGAACTTGGCATTGCTCCACTAGCAGTGACTGCAGTAATGAAGGCTGCATAACAGTTTCTATTCAAATCTCCTGTCTTTACACATTATCAGCTCCCCACCACATTCACCTTTGCTCCTTGGTCTCTGGTCTGCTAGATGGTGACTTTTTGTCTTTTGTTAGCATAAGTTAGAGGAAATACTCTCATTCACGTGAACCTCCACCTTGTTTCCTATTCAAAAATCAACAGCATTCTGACCATCTTATATTCCTGTAGACTAGACTTAGCTCATGCATGGTGACAGAGCTGCAAACATGGGGCTAAATTCTACACCCAGTAGGACTAGTCTAGCAGCAGGCCAAAGTATCCTTACAGCTAGCCCTTTTGAAGCCATCGATATAGAGCAGGGTTGGTGCGTGTGGCCAGGGGAATGGAATTCTGACTAGAAGTGGGTGAAATTTGTTGTGCAAATAGCTTGATAGCCAAAAGATGCAGATTCGAGTGGACCCAAAGTATTTGCAACGCAGTGATACCGATCTAGGTCTGTAGTGCAGACCAGAGCCTGGAATCTGTAAACAGATTTTAATGAGCAGTACCAGGGCAGGGGGGAATGTTGTCTCTCAAAAAACGAGTCATGAAGATTTGAACATGTGGGAATGAGCATGCCCAATAGAAACTTGACTTCCAAGAGAAAAATTAAGCTATTAGCTGCACACACGGGACCAAGTGTTTTAGCCCATGTAGCTGGGCTCCTCGGTAGCGGGCCGGAGGGAGGCATCTTTAGCCCAGGCTATAGAGTGCCTGCCAAGCCATCCCACGATGTCACTAATGCTGAAGTAACCCAGCATGCCCCCATCACAGAGCAGAGAGCCGGAGGATGTGTGCAGCAGTGAGGCAGTCCAGGAGCCAAGCCAGTGGAGGCTGTTGAATCCGCACTTCCTCTAGCTGCGTTGGCCATGGCCCCTCCTGGCCAGCGATGTCTGATCCTTGAGTGGGTGTTGCTCCCTTAGCAGATGGGAGGCTGTGGCCATTTTCTGCAGCTGCAGCCTTTTCCCCTTTCCCATCCCAGTGGCCTCTACTCTGGAAAATGGCTCCATCAGCATAACACTGTGGAGTCCTGTAGTTATAATTATCTGAGTCTAGGCCAGCTGCACCCAGCTCTCAACTCAAGAGAAGCTTTTTCTAACTAATAGCCCTGAGAGCTCACCTGGGACCAGAAAACCAGGCGGTGCTCATTGTGCCTTGGACCCTGCCTCCACTACTAGAGACAAAAAATGCTACACCAGGTCAGACCAGTGATCAGTCTAGTTGTCAGTGGCCAGCACTAGATGCTGCAAAGGAAGGTGTAGATTCCCCATAGCAGACAATTATGTAGTGACAGGCCTAGGTTCCAGCATAAGTAAATACTCAGAACTTGATAATGAAAGAGGAAGGGGTTCCAGATGCGGGCGAAGTGCAGGAAGAAAGACATTGAGCCCAGCAATGGGAGAGAGTAGGAAAGAGATAATGCGCTTTTCTGTTTTTCATGTGACTCTTAGTGCTGGTGAAAGGTGGCCTTGAAGACTGAGATCCACTCCATATCCACAGAACAAGCAGTCCAACGCAGCCTCTCTACGTTGGCCGATCTGTATCCTTCTAGCTTTGCCTGAATGAAGGCCATCTTTAGGGGTGGAGGGTGGTTCATACCTGGCAATGGTCAGGGCTGGCTCCAGGCACTAGCCCACCAAGCATGTGCTTGGGGCGGTGCCTGGAGGGGGGCGGCGCGGCGGGGCGCACCGGCCGGTCGGGGAGAGCGGAGAGCCCCGGCCGGGCTTGACGCCCTTCCCTGCCACGCTGGGGGGTGGGAGGGGGGGCAGCGGGTGGCTTTTCTGCCTAGGGTGGCAAAAAAGCCAGAGCCGGCCCTGCAATGATACCCATAATATTGGCCTGAGTCCAGTTCCAAGCAGGTCAGTACCAATGGCCTGCGTGAAATGAATTTGGTGCACTACTATTCAATTGTAATAGCCTTCGGTCACCACCAATCTGGGTGGAATTGGAACCAGCTACAGCCTGCATACCAGAGAGAATCCAATGAAGTCCACAATGCAGCTCACAGGAATGGCCACACTGGGTCAGACCAATGGTGCATCTAGCTCAGTATCCTGTCTCTGATGGTGAGAGTACTAGAGCTTCAGGTGATTGTACAGGGCAGTTGGAGCGATCCATCCCTGTCTTCCCAGTCTGCTTCTGGCAGTCAGACATTTAAGTTTGCCCTGAGCATGCGGTTGCATCCCTGACCATCTTGGCTAATAGCCATTGATGAACCTATCCTCCATGAACTTATCTAGTTCTTTTTTGGACCCTGTTATCCTTTTGGCCACCCCAACATCCCTTGGCAATTCCACAGGTTATTTATGCATTGTGTGAAAAAGTACTGTCTCTTGTTTGTACTAAACCTGTTGCCTATTTAATGTCATTGGGTGACCCCTGCTTTTTGTATTATCAGAATGGGTAAATAACTCTTCTCTGTTCATTTTTTCCCACATCGTTCATGATTTTATAGACCTATCATACCCCCCCCTTAACCATCTCTTTTCTAATCTGACCAGCCCTAAATGTTTTAGTCTCACCTCATATGAAGCCGTTCCATACACTTGATCATCTCCGTTGCTCTCCTCTGAACCTTTTCCAGTTCACTATAACCTTTTTGAAATGGGGCAACCAGAACTGGACACAGTTTTCAAGGTGTAGCCTCAGCTCTGGCAATGGGGTGGGCAGGAGTGGAGGGGGCACAACCCTCAAAAATTTGGGCACCACTGAGCTAGATGGAGTATTGCATGCTGGGACCTATCCTCTCCCTGGGTCACATGTCTCCATTAAACAATGTTTGCCGTCCACTCCATTTTAGGCAAATCAGGGGCTGCTGGAAAGTTACTAATGTTGTCCTCAGTTTCGCAATGCTTGTCTCTCCAAGAACTAGATGGACTGACAGATAGGACATGGGAATTTTTGTGTTCATAGAAACCACACTGCAGCAAAATTACTATGGCAACAGTTTGGCAGCGACTTAGTCCCTACAATGAAAGGAAAAATGTGCCTGTGCTTAATAGCTGTACACATGGAAATAATTGCATTTAATAACTAAGGCCACTTATACCACAGTCTTCATCTTCAGATCTCAAAGCATTGTGCAGAGGGGGGATGTATCCTTATGCCCATTTCCCAGATAAGATAGTGGATCTACAGACGTGAAGGGCCAAATTTTCCCAAGTGGCCTCTAATTTTGGGTGCCCAACTTGACACCCAGAATCTGAGTTTCTTAGAGGTTCTGAGCACCCGCAGCTCCCACTGACTTCAGTAACACCGCACCACTGACCAGAAAGCCTCTTTAAGATGTCTCAAGTTAGGAACCCAAAATTAGAGGCCACTTCTGACAATTTAGGCTTAAGTGACTTCTTGCCCAAGCCCATACTCCAAGGCAGTGGCAGAGGTGGGAACAGAACCCAGCTTTTCTGATTTGTAGGCCTGTGCTCTGAAGATAAAAGATCTAAAGGTGAACTTTGCCCCTGTGCAGCAAGCCAGTATGAGTTCTTTCCTTTGGGCCACACAAGTCCTATTTGAGGGTTAAAAGGGATTTAAGTGGTGCATAGGCCTGATGTTGGGCCCTTGTAGAGTAATCACCCTATGTGCATAGCTAAACTTAAGGGCAGCAGTTACTAAAATCAGGAGCTACTGCTGTGGGTTTGGCACCAAAAAAAAAAAATCCTGGATTGAGCGTTACTAAGAAGACGATAAGCCAAAAAAATTATCTGAAGCAGGTGGTTCCAACTTGCAGGAACTCAGTTTATATTCTCAAATGACTCACTAGAAGCTGTGCACAATGCAGGCCAGGCAGATGTTTTAGTGACTGCCAGCTGCTGGAATACGATAGCTAGCTCAGTTCCATTGCAGAGATGGTAATTCAGGAAGTCAAGGCTTAGGGTGCATCCCAAGAGAGTTAAGCCCACGTATCGGGTATCTACAGATCTGGCGACAATGATTACTCACCCTTTTTCGAAACAAAGGGGGATGGTGGTGGTGCAATAACGCTGGTAGAAGGTGAGGCTTTTAAACTGTTCAGATTCCAGATGCAGAGAGAATGTTGGTACAGAAAAATATTGCGTCCGCTAGCTGCATTAAATGAAAAATGAGAGTGACGTCAGTGGGGTAACTGATTAAAAACATACAAATCAAAGCTTCCATCTTACCTGTTTGCAAAGCAGCAATTAACGCCATTTAGGAAATAAAGGTCAAATCTACAATACAGATCTTGCCTGCATACCTGTGTTGGTCAGGGATGTGAGGAGGTGTGATCCCTGACCGACAGAGCCAGCAAAAGCCCCTGGCATATTTACAGTTATCCTGGCAAGACTGCACTTTTGCAAGTATAAGCTGCATTCACACTAGCAGTGCATTGTTGGTATAGCATACTAGTGCTCCTAGTGTAGACCTGGCCAAAGTCTTTTGGCTTGAAATCTATGTTCTGGGTATTGTAGCATTTCAAAAAGAAAACCAACGAAAGAGCAACAATGGTTAATATTCAGTATCACAAAAATGCTCTGGAGTCATTTGTAAAGGGAAAGGGACAGAGTATCTGGTAGGTAAGGAGTTATAAGTGAGAGCAGTCCCCCAGATCTGAGATGGAAGCTAAATCCTGGTTTAATTTATACCAGCAGAACTAGGTCACTTAGGGGTATGATTTTTTTTAAACTGACATAATTATGCTGGCATAAGCCCTAGTGTAGATGCAGTTATATCTCATTTTGCTGGTATCATTTATTTTGTTTTGGAAACTGGTATAAGTTATACTGGCAAAATAACCTTTTCCAGCATAAGGTGTGTCTGGCTAGACTAGGATTTGTCAGTATAGCTACACTAGCTACTTTAGGTATAAGGCTTGAAACTCATGGGGATGGTAGTTCTTTTAGGGGCAGTACAGTTAGGGGAATAGCTCAGTGGTTTGAGCATTGGCCTGTTAAATCCAGGGTTGTGAGTTCAATCCTTGAGGGGGCCATTTAGGGATCTAGAGCAAAAATCTGTCTGGGGATTGGTCCTGCTTTGAGCAGGGGGTTGGACTAGATGACCTCCTGAGGTCCCTTCCAATTCTGATATTCTATGAGTTTTGGTTTAAAAAGGAATTGTATTTTTTTTACATGCTCCAGAGACTGTGGTAATGAGTACATTGAATATGTCAAATAAAGTCCATGGGATGTTCTGAAAATCAGGAAGAACATCTTAACTTGAATTCAGAGACAGGTAGGAAACCAATGAAAATGACAGGGGAGGTGGGGGGCATGGACTCACTTCTTGAAGTGAGAATAGCCTGGTCACATCAAAAAAGTAATCTGAGCGCCGGATTTACTGCTGTCCTTAGGACTGAAATGGTAAGCACATGTTTAAGTACTTTGATGAATTGGGACTTAAACGGGTAATATGGTTTTTCCACCATCTTCTCCAAAATGTGACTTGCAATTATTTTTTAGAAATTGCATAAGAAATAAACAGAAAATAAATTTTTAAAGGTTTGAGTTTTTTATTCTATTTTAAAAAACACTAAGGAAACTGCTAGATAAAACCTCTTTAAGTCAGTCTTGTAAATAAGATATTTATAAGTTTCAAACATAACTAGAACGCTGTAGTTATGATTGAAATCTGGAAACTAGAATATCTAAACGCCAGAAGCTGTAGAAATCCTCATGTAAATTGCTTTTTAAACTCCAACTTCCAATTTTGTTTAAAAGTTAAACTTTTTAAAACAAACGTCACTCCGTTTTAATGAAAAGTGACCCCTTTGCCAAAATGTGGGGTCTTGTGAGTTGTTTCCTTTAGGGGGAGAAATTGGTGATCTAGTCAGGTATTTTTGATGACATCTTGTTGATTTACAAAGAATGTGCAAAGTCCTGTTTCCCTGAACACAGACCAAGACAGTTTGTTCACAATTCCACAGTGGCATAACTACAATGGTGCAAGTGGTGCAGTTGCACCAGGGCCCATGAGGTTATGGGAGCCCAACCACTGAGGCTGCCATTGCCAGGGGACAGTGGAACCTGCTGGTCCCCCATGGCAGGGGGGCAGCTGGAATGGTGGGCCACTCGGGCACAGGACAACCCAAGGCTTTGGGTATAAGCAGCCAATAAGCATGTGTGGAGAGGGCGGGGATGTTTGGGGGTTCAAGAAGAGTGTCTGAAGATAGGAGATGTGACCACCTTAGAGATGGAGAGCAAGGTAAAAACAGTGGCTCCTTTGTATGGGGCAGGGAGTGGAGAGAACTGCGTGGAGCTGGAGGGCTGGCTTGGAGCTGTTGACGGTGGGGGTTGGAGTAGAGCTCAGGGTGCTCTAGATCAGAGGTGGGGGAGTGGGAAGGTTGGAGAAGAGCAGGAGGAGGCTAAGGGGAGAGCTGGGGGAGAGCTGATGAATGAAGTGGGGGGAACAGGAAGGGAACTAAATACCTGGAGGGGTGTGACGTTATTGATGTAATCTGGGATCATACAGATCATTTTTGCAACCAAGGTCCTGTAGTGGCACGCAAATCTTGTATAAAGGGGGTCAAATGGGGTGTCTAAGACAAGGTTATGGTTTACTGGTTATGATTATGCTGTCTATATGTAAAAAGAACAGGAGTACTTGTAGCACCTTAGAGACTAACAAATTTATTAGAGCATAAGCTTTCGTGGACTACAGCCCACTTCTTCGGATGCATATAGAATGGAACATATATTGAGGAGATATATATTCACATATCTCCTCAATATATGTTCCATTCTATATGCATCCGAAGAAGTGGGCTGTAGTCCACGAAAGCTTATGCTCTAATAAATTTGTTAGTCTCTAAGGTGCCACAAGTACTCCTGTTCTTTTTGCGGATACAGACTAACACGGCTGCTACTCTGAAACCTGTCTATATGTGTGTATCAATTTTGTAGTTGAAGTTATGAATATTGGCTCTATACTGTCTGTATTTCAAACTTATGCTATGCTGCTGGGTGACATCCCAGACAAACTGGTGTTAGCTCTGCCTAGCCTGCTTGATGGCCCATTAAGGACCATCAGCTATACAATGGACCCATTGAGAGAAGGCAAATATGCCTTGAGACTCAGCAAAGTATGCAGGAACTTGCCCATGTGACTCCAGACTCCATTTTGCTGTAATTTTCCACAGTAAGAACAAAGAGGTGTTCTTACACCTGGAAAAGACTATATAAGGCTGATGCCTCATCTCCATCTGGTCTTCAATCCTGCTTCTTACCTCTGGAGGAACTTTGCTACAAGCTGAAGTTTTGAACAAAGGACTGAGGACCCATCACAGCGGGGGGATGTATTCCAGAGACTTGATTTGAACCTGCAGTTTATTCTATTGCTGCTGCAAGCCTGAACCAAGAACTTTGCCATTACTGTATGTAATTGATTCCATTTAACCAATTCTAACTCTCATCTCTATCTTTTTCCGTTTATGAATAAACCTTTAGATTTTAGATTCTAAAGGATTGGCCACAGCGTGATTTGTGGGTAAGATCTGATTTGTATATTGACCTGGGTCTGGGGCTTGGTCCTTTGGGATCAGGAGAACCTTTTTCTTTTACTGGGGTATTGGTTTTCATAACCATTTGTCCCCATAACGAGTGGCACTGGTGGTAATACTGGGAAACTGGAGTGTCTAAGGAGATTGCTTGTGAGACTTGCGGTTAGCCAGTGGGGTGAGACCGAAGTCCTCCTAGTCTGGCTGGTTTGGTTTGCCTTAGAGGTGGAAAAACCCCCAGCCTTGGGCTGTAACTGCCCTGTTTGAGCAATTTGTCCTGAGTTGGCACTCTCAGTTGGGTTCCACCAGAACAGGTTGGTGACGAGCAGGAGGAGGCTAAGGGGAGAGCTGATGA
This sequence comes from Malaclemys terrapin pileata, assembly GCF_027887155.1. Lineage (NCBI taxonomy): Eukaryota > Metazoa > Chordata > Testudines > Emydidae > Malaclemys > Malaclemys terrapin. The sequence goes on along the minus strand of NC_071505.1, from coordinate 15,523,173 downwards.
ATGAAGTGGGGGGAACAGGAAGGGAACTAAGTGCCTGGAGGGGTGATTCGATTGGGGCTGGACTGAAGGAGGTTGGCTGGAGGGGGGTGGAGGGAGAGTGAGGGGGACTGGAAGGGAGCGAGGTGAGTTGGGGAAAGCTAGAATGGGTGGGGCCAGCAGATTCGGCTCTATCTAGCCATAAGCAAGCTAGGCAGCTGCCCCCTTTGTCCTGGCACTGTGACCCCATGCACCAGGTTGCAATGCCACTCATTCAGATTGGTCCAGCCACCCCCTCTTTCGGTCATGATGGAGGGGTAGGCAGGCCAGATTTGAGCAGCATGGCGGATGGCACACTGAAGTGTTGCCGAGGCTGGCAGATTGCCTTTAGCTGGCTCTGGGACTGGATATGGAGTCTGTGGAGGAGCTGATTTCAAACTCAGGAAGGGAACCTCTTACCTTTTCTTGTATCAGGGTCTGCGTGGGCCTTGTTACACCACTGCAATTTCAAGCCCCCTTCTGGCCAGCATTTAACCCAAAAGCTCTCTGTTTTTTCCCCAGGGTCATACTACTAATGCTGCTGTGTCTGCCTGATGCTTCCTTGCGAGGGTTTGCAGTGTTTCTGGCTGCATCTTCACACACACAGCTCCCTCAAACAATGCCCAGAAAACCCCCTCCACCTGCATAGCTGACTTTCTGACTAGCCCTATATGGCCTGCGTTCCAGGCTGCGCAGGAGCAGCGCCAGGGTTTTTGCCTCCCTAGGCGGCAGCGCTCCTCCTCTGAGCATTTGGGGGCCTGGGGTCTTCGGCAGCAGGGGTCCTTCCACTCCGCATCTTTGGGGCACTTCGGCGGCAGGTCCCAGAGTGAGTGAAGGACCCGCCCCCGAATTTCCGCCGAAGACCCGGAGTGGAAGGACCCCCCGCCGCCGAATTTCCACCGAGGGTGGCAAAATGCTGCCCCCCAAATCCTGCTGCCCTAGGCGACCACCTAGGGTCGCCTAGTGGAAGCACCGGCCCTGAGGCTGTGGCTTCTATAGTTTCAACTGTCTATTCCACAAAGAAGCTTGATTGTTTCTTAAATTATCCTGAATGAAGGGCTACAATGACATCCACCAGCGTCAACAAAGCTTAACCCAGCTCCCAGAATAACTAAAGTTGTGTGTGTTGGGGGGGTGGATGTCACCTGGGAATTGTAAGATATTGGATCAGTGGGGTCAGGATTTCACCCAGTTTTTTATAATCTTGCAATCGCATCTTTGCAATCTGAGCCTCCAAAGAGCCCTCACTAGAGTCAATGGGATCTGTGCCGGTTCAGAGCCTGCCCATTTGGATGCAGTTGCAGGATTGGGGTCAAAATATGCATTTACTACAGACTTTCCCGATATTGTGTGTGTTTCTAGGAGTGGAAGTGGGGAAGCTATTGAACAGGGCACAGCAGCATTACCCAACTGATTAGGGCAGGAAATTGGGAGGGGAGGGAGAAATACCAGACCAAACAGCTACCCCCTCTTGAAAACAGGATCATGCAAGAATTGCACATGTGAGAATGATCACAAGTGAAGGAACTCACATCTAGAGGCTGGAACTTCAAACCTCACCCCCACCCTCCTGGAGGAATTGTGGGGTAGAGGCTCACCTACTGAATCACCCACACCAGTTCCTATGGCATGCTGGGTTTTCTCTGGCACTCCCTCATTGAAGCCCCGACCCTGGCCAACTTTCTTGTGAGATCCAACAAGATCCGTGCAAAGTTGTGTGGCCGCAAGCCATTATTAAACCAATGGGATGAGGGGGAAATAAATACATAAAAGCGAAGAAGTGAATAGTCTATTGTTTTCAGCCTACCCAAACACAGGACAAAAGACCTAAAGTGAGGCTCACATCAGGACTAGCAAAGGAGAAGGACAGAAGTTATGTGGGATACATTCACATGTACACGGTGAAATGCCAGAATTTCAGTTTCATGGTTTGGCTTTACATTTATCTAGTATTGCACTAGCACCTGGAGGCATCATCCAATTGGCACCGTGTAAACACAGAATGAGCGACGAGCCTTGTGCTAAGGACTTCACAATCTAAACACACAAGAAGTGAGATGGAGTGTTATTGTTCCCATTTACAGATGGGGAACTAAGGGACAGGGAGAAGTGAATTATCCAGCAAGTCAGTGCCCAAGCCAGGAATAGAACCTAAGTCCCTGTCCGGTGTCCTGTCTACTGGCCCTTATACCATTAAGGGATTAAACACTCCCATGTTGATGGCTCTCATTTGACGAACTTCAGAGAATGTTGAGGCACAGGAATAGCAGCAGTATCCAATGACAAAGGGGTTAAAATCGTGTACAGTTAGTTTTGGTGGCAGGAGTGGGAGAAAGGAAAGATAGTCCAGCATTTGGGGTTCTAACCTGGGACTTGAGACACACATTCAGTTTTCTCTCTGCTACAAACTTCCCCTGAGACCATGGGTCAATCACTTAATCTCTGTGCCTCAATTTCCCATCTGTAAAATAGGGATAGTAGCACTTCTCTACCTCAGAGGGGTGCTGTGAGGATAAATGCATTAAAAATTGATAAGTGCCTCATTACCTCAGTAATGACAGCCACATAAATGCCCGAATCAGAGAGAGATCTATGTGGAATGGAAATTAGGACAGTTGCAAGATATGCACTTTGCCTTCCCATCATTGTGTGTGTCTGTGTGTATGTCTGTATGTGTGTAAGGGGGGAGGGGTGAAAGGGGGTAGCAGCACATTTGGATAAGTAAGCACAGCTTCCATAAGGGAAAATTGCACTCTGAAAACTGTTACAATAATCTGGGGAAAATGTAATAAAACCGTGGATAACAGTGAGCTGGGTAAACATAATTTACTTGGATTTTCATAGGCTTTTGATAAAGTCCCTCATAAAAAAAATATTAAGTAAAGTAACTTATCACAAAGTAAGGGCAAAGTCCTTAATGAGTGACAGAAAACAAAATCATAACAAACATCTGCTTGTCTGAGTAAAGAGAAGTAAATATTGAGGCGTATCAGAGGTCAGTATTGGAATCATGATTATTTACTACTACGTATTAATGATTTGCAGGAGGAAGTGGAAAGTGAGTTAGCGAAAGCGGACAATAACATTTATTAGCAAGAACTAGGGAAAAGTGTGAGAAATCCTAGGGGCCGTTTAAATTTATCATGCAGTTCAAAATGTCAATCAGGTTCAAAAATCCCATATTTTGAAAACTTGTTACTAACATATGAGACTATTTAACATATAAGGCCCCAGTCCTGCAAAGACTTGTCCTTAGAGTTATGTATATGTAAGGAGGGATAGCTCAGTGGTTTGAGCATTGGCCTGCTAAACGCAGGGTTACAAGTTCAATCCTTAAAGGGGCCATTTAAGGATCTGGGGCAAAAAATCTGTCTGGGGATTGGTCCCCCTTTGAGCAGGGGGTTGGACTAGATGACCTCCTAAGGTCCCTTCCATCCCTGACGTTCTATGATATGTATGTTCATTTAAGTCAGTAGTCCTGCTCTGCCTGTAAAGCTAAGCACATGAAGGTGTCCCTGCAGGATTAGGGCCTAACATATACTTCTTTATCACTTATCACCATTTCCCGCCCCTACACAACTTAAATTAGGACACTACCCTAATTGCTTTCATGGTTTACAGTTATGGTTCTAATCAGTTCTATTTTCTAGTTCTCCTATGTCAGCAGCCTGTTACAATGTATTAGTTACAAACACTACTGAATCATCAGAGAAAGAGAGCTAAGAAACTCAGTCTTTGCAGCTGTTTTAACATATAGCAAGGTTAAGGAGTGCTGCTGCATGCTTAGGGTACGTCTATACTTACCTCTGGGTCCGGCGGTAAGCAATCGATCCCGGATCGATCCCTGAAGTGCTCGCCGTCGACGCCGGTACTCCTGCTCGACGAGAGGAGTACGTGGAGTCGACGGGGGAGCTTGCCTGCCGCGTGTGGACCTGTGGTAAATTCGAATTCAGATAGTTCGACTTCAGCTACCTGAATAACGTAGCTGAAGTTGCGTATCTTAGTTCGAAGTGGGGGGTTAGTGTGGACCAGCCCTTTGTAAGGTACACAGGAGACAGCCCTGCTTTGATGCAGCTTAGGAGCTCTTAAGGGTTACAGTGGAGAGACATTGGCATTACAGTGGCATCTGGCCAAGTAGTTCCAGATCATGGAATTTATACATGCTATGGCCAGGTTTTTTTTGCAAGCCAGACAGTTCTGAAGTCCTCAAGAAAGAAATCCTTTAAAAAACCCTAGGGGATGCCACACAAAAAAGTATGTATTTCTAAGGTTATACTTAAGAACTGTATGATAATGCAGGAGGCAGTTAAATTACACATGCAACCTTAATGTTGGCATTTCCTGACTGCCAGGTGTTTAACCATGCAGTCTTAGGGTATGTCTACACTACGGGATTAATCCGAATTTACATAATTCTAATTTTGGAAACAGATTGTATAAAGTCGAATGTATGCGTCCACACTAAGCACATTAATTCGGCGGTGTGCCTCCATCTACCGGGGCTAGTGTCGATTTCCGGAGCGTTGCACTGTGGGTAGTTATCCCATAGCTATCCCATAGTTCCCGCAGTCTCCCCCGCCCATTGGAATTCTGGGTTGAGATCCCAGTGCCTGATGGGGCAAAAAACATTGTCACAGGTGGTTCTGGGTACAGCCTCACCCCTCCCTCCATGAAAGCAACAGCAGACAACCATTTCGCGCCTTTTTTCCTGGGTGAACACTGCAGACTCCATACCATGGCAAGCATGGAGCCCGCTCAGCTCAAGACAGCAGTCATGAACATTGTAAACACCTCGCGCGTTCTCGTGCAGTTTATGCTGAGCCAGGACCAGAAAAACGAGGAGAGAAGGAGGCGGCAACGGCAGCGCAGCGACAAGAGTGATGAGGACATGGACATGGACACAGAATTCTCTCAAACCGCGGGCCCCGGTGCTTTGGAGATCATGTTGTTAATGGGACAGGTTCTATCCGTGGAACACCGATTCTGGGCCCGGGAAACAAGCACAGACTGGTGGGAGCGCATAGTGTTGCAGGTGTGGGACGATTCCCAGTGGCTGCGAAACTTTCGCATGCGTAAGGGCACTTTCATGGAACTTTGTGACTTGCTTTCCCCTGCCCTGAAGCGCCAGAATACCAAGATGAGAGCAGCCCTCACAGTTGAGAAGCGAGTGGCGATAGCCCTGTGGAAGCTTACAACGCCAGACAGCTACCGGTCAGTCGGGAATCAATTTGGAGTGGGCAAATCTACTGTGGGGGCTGCTGTGATGCAAGTAGCCAAAGCAATCACTGAGCTGCTGCTACGACAGGTAGTGACTCTGGGAAATGTGCAGGTCATAGTGGATGGCTTTGCTGCAATGGGATTCCCTAACTGTGGTGGGGCGATAGATGGAACCCATATCCCTATCTTGGCACCGGAGCATCAGGGTACCCAGTACATAAACCGCAAGGGGTACTTTTCAATGGTGCTGCAAGCACTTGTGGATCACAAGGGACATTTCACCAACATCAACGTGGGCTGGCCGGGAAGGGTTCATGACACTCGCGTCTTCAGGAACACTAATCTGTTTAAACGGCTGCAGCAAGGGACTTACTTCCCGGACCAGAAAATAACCGTTGGGGATACTGAAATGCCAATAGTTATTCTTGGGGACCCAGCCTACCCCTTAATGCCATGGCTCATAAAGCCATACACAGGCAGCCTGGACAGGAGTCAGGAGCTGTTCAACTACAGGCTGAGCAAGTGCAGAATGGTGGTAGAATGTGCATTTGGCCATTTAAAAGGTCACTGGCGATCGTTACTGACTCGCTCAGACCTCAGCCAAACCAATATCCCCATTGTTATTGCTGCTTGCTGTGTGCTCCACAATCTCTGTGAAAGTAAGGGGGAGACCTTTATGGTGGGGTGGGAGGCTGAGGCAAATCGCCTGGCTGCTGATTATGTGCAGCCAGACACCAGGGTGATTAGAAGAGCACACCAGGAAGCGCTGCACATCAGAGAAGTTTTGAAAACCAGTTTCATGACTGGCCAGGCTACAGTGTGAAATTTCTGTTTGTTTCTCCTTCATGAAAACCCGCCCCCTTTATTGACTCATTCTCTGTAAGGAACCCACCCTTGCTTTCAAAGGAAATAAACTCACTATCATTTAAAAATCATTTATTCTTTATTAATTGATTATAAAAAGAGGGAGAGAACCCGGGTGGGTTTGGGAGGAGGATCGGCGGGAAGGAAAAGGCTACTAAAAAAAGGTTAAAAAAATGACAGCCTTTTGCTTGGGCTGTCCACTGGGGTGGAATGGAAGGGTGTACGGAGCTTCCCCCCACCCCGCTTTCTTACACATCTGGGTGAGGAGGCTATGGAACATGGGGAGGGGGGTTATACAGGGGCTGTAGCGGCACTCTGTTATCCTGCTGCCGTTCCTGAAGCTCCACCAGACGCCGGAGCATGTCTGTTTGCTCACGCAGCAGCCCCAGCATTGCATCCTGCCTCCTCTGATCTTCCTGCCGCCACCTCTCATCTCAAGTGTCCCTCCTGTCCTCACGTTGGTCCCTCATGTCCTCACGTTGGTCCCTCCTGTCCTCACGTTCACTGGCTTCTTTCCTATACTTGGAAATCGTGTCCTTCCACTCATTCAGATGAGCTCTTTCACTGCGGGTGGATTCCATGATTTCCGCGAACATCTCATCTTGCGTCTTCTTTTTCCGACGCCTTATCTGAGATAGCCTTCGGGATGGAGGAGGGAGGCTTGAAAAATTTGCAGCTGCTGGAGGGAGGGAAAAAAGGAGAGAATTTTTTAAAAAGATACATTTTTAAAACAATGCTTATACTCTTTCACGATGACCAACACTATTCACATTACATAGCACATGTGATTTCTGTGCAAGGTCGCATTTTGCCTCTTAATATTGAGTGCCTGTGGCTTTGCTGCTAGAGATCACAGACGCAGGTCTGGGCAACAGAATTCGGCTTGCATGCGGCCATGGTAAGCCATTGTCTTTCGGCTTCTGCGCCCTCCTTTCCCACATACCAAGCAAAGCCTGTTGAGTGCTGCGGTTTTCCTGTTAATCTTCAGCAGCAGAAAACAAACTAAACCCCCCCCCCCCCACTGCGTGGCTGGTATCATCTAATTTTCTGGATGATCGCTTTATTCCTCCCCCCACCGTGTGGCTGGTATCAGGGAAGATCCCTGCTAGCCAAACGCAAAAAGCTCAGGGCCAATTCCCACCCCACCCCCACCCCCCCACTGCGCTTGGCTAACTGCAGGGAAGGATTTCTTTTCAGCCACAGGCAAACAGCCCAGTAGGAACGGCCACCTCTGTCCCCTTAATTAAATTCCCGTATTTCAACCAGGTTACTATGAGCGATATCACTCTCCTGAGGATTACACAGCGAGATAAAAAACGGATGTTGCTTGAATGCCAGCAAAGACCGGGACCATACGCTGCCAGGCTTTGTCAGGCAATGATACCAGATTACTTGCTGCAAGCATGGCGTGGTCAAATATCCTACCATGGAGGACGGAATAAGGCTGCACTGCCCAGAAACCTTGTGGCAAGGCTTTTGAAGTACCTCCTGGAGAGCTTCATGGAGATGTCCCTGGAGGATTTCTGCTCCATCCCCAGACACGTTAACAGACTTTTCCAGTAGCTGTACTGGCCGCGAATGCATCCCAAGTCCTCAGGGCAAAGTAATCATTAAAAAATGCTTGCTTTTAAAACAAGTTTTATATTTTAAAAGGTAAACTCATCTGAGGTCCCTTCCATGGGGTCATGGTCTTGGATACTGGCTTGGGAGGTTTGGGAGGGTACTTCAGTCAGGCTGAGAAAAAGATCCTGGTTGTTGGGGAGAACGGAGTGCTGTGTGCTCTCCTTAAGCTCGTCCTCCTCCTCCTCCTCCTCCTCTTCCCCGTCCACAGAATCCTCAGGTGTAGCTGATGAGATTACCCCTGCCTCGGAATCCACGGTCAGAGGTGGGGTAGTGGTGGCAACCCCCCCCAGAACTGCATGCAGCTCAGCGTAGAAGCAGCATGTCCGTGGCTCTGACCCGGAGCGACCGTTTTCCTCCTTTGTTTTTTGATAGGCTTGTCTGAGCTCCTTGACTTTCACGCGGCACTGATCTGAGTCCCTATTGTGGCCTCTCTCCATCATGCCCTTGGAGATTTTTTCAAAAGTTTTGGCATTTCGTCTTTTCGAACGAAGTTCTGCTAGCACTGAATCCTCTCCCCATATAGCGATCAGATCCAGCACCTCCCGTACAGTCCATGCTGGTGCTCTTTTTCAATTATCGGCCTGCATGGTTACCTGTGCTGATGAGCTATCTGTGATCACCTGTGCTCTCCACGCTGGGCAAACAGGAAATAAAATTCAAATGTTCGCGGGATTTTTCCTGTCTACCTGGCCAGTGCATCCGAGTTCAGATTGCTGTCCAGAGCGGTCACAATGGTGCACTGTGGGATAGCTCCTGGAGGCCAATACCATCGAATTGCAGCCACACTAACCCTAATTCGAAATGACAATATCAATTTTGGTGCTACTCTGCTCGTCGGGGTGGAGTACAGAAATCGATTTTAAGAGCCCTTTATTTCGAAATAAATGGCTTCGTTGTGTGGACGGGTGCAGGGTTAGTTCGATTTAATGCTGCTAAATCCGAATTAAAGTCATAGTGTAGACCAGGCCTTAGTGTTCTCTTAACACATTTTGTGTGGAATATTAGTGTCATTGGGTTTACTCACCTCTGGTGCACCACCTCATACAGTGACACTGGAACTTTTAATAGTGGGCAGGGTGGATTAAATCAATTTGATTTAAATCATGATTTAAATCACTAGTCAGGAAGACTCGATTTAATCATGGATTTCTACATAAGTGCATTCTTGTTGGTTGTTATAACCTTAATATATATTCTTCACAACTCAGAGCTAGATGTAGGTTTCATTTTAGAAGGTACACACTATACATTTTTAAAGTGATTTATTTTGAAAACTTTTCAGATTAGTTTTACAGCTATATCAGAAAATGAATGACTGTTTGCTTATTTCATTTACCAAAGGTAATTGAAGCAGATATTTATGAAGTCATTTGGAGGTGAACTATCTCCAATTCAACAGGTTAATCATTAATATTCGGAGGATTTTATTGCCATGCTGTATTAGGAGGAGAACATCACCAGACAGACATTTAAATTGTTTTATTTAACTAAAACAACGTTATATATTCTGGATTTTTTTCTTCAATGGCAAACATATAATATTTTAACAAAACAAGCATATGAATTTTTGAATTTAGTTAAACATTCAAGTTTTTTAAAATCAGGTTTGTGTTTGTTAAAATTATTTTTAACTAAAATAGTTAAATGAAATATTTTTAAAAAAACACAAAAATTAAATCAACTATGTCAGCCAGGTCAACATGAGAAACTTAAAATATTGGCTTCTGCAGCTAACTCAGTCATCTTCACCTTCATTTTCCTGTTTGTTCATAATCTGTAAAAGAAAAACAAGCTTTCCTGCTTTTTCAGGTCCCAAACAATTTCTCAATTGGAATGAATTAGTCCAAAGGAAGAAAATATTCTTTCTACACTGGCAGAAGAAGCTACTGCTGGTAAAAGTGAGATTATCACTTCAACAGTCTCTGAATCCAAGTGCTTAAGTGATTTCCACCTGTTCACTGGTGTGACTTTCTTTAAAACATCATCAGCAAACATATATTTCTTGAATGGTTCTTATTCCCAAACTGGGTCTCTTTTACGGCCTGCTTCCATTATAGGTTTTCCCTTCTAGTGAGAGAATGGTATGGTAGATCTCAAATCAATGAAGGCTACACTCAGAAAGACCTCAAGACTTCTGGAATATGCTGCTCAAACAGTTTCACTTTTGTTTCTATTGCCTGTCCCTCCCTTCTCACATTTATCTCCAGACTTCTTCTCCTTGTCCAGATCTATTCTGCACCCAACAATCGTCTATTCATTGAACTTTTTGAAACTTTTCACTTTTAGAGAGAGGTAAGGGATTGACTTTGTGTACACAAATTTGCAGAAGGACAATAGGGTTGAGGTCTGTTATTTCTCACCTCTATATATTATTTATTTAAACACATTTTTTCTGTTAACAAGCAGGTTATCTCCGGAGACACAAATCCAGTTTGAGAACTGCAAAACTAAGCATCTTGATGGTATCTTCTAGACTGAGTAGGGTTACCATACGTCCGGATTTTCCCGGACATGTCCAGCTTTTTAGGCCTCAAATCCCCGTCCGGGAGGAAATCCCAAAAAAGCCGGACATGTCTGGGAAAATAGGGAGGGAGGGGTCGTGGGGCTTGGGTCCGGGCTGGAGCCGCTGGGGCCGGCGGTGCTCGGCCAGGGGCCAGAGCCACTGGGGCCGGCGGTGCTCGGCTGGGGGCCGGGGCCGCTGGTGCTCGGTCGGGGCCGCTGGGGCCAGGGCGGGCTGGAGCCGCTCAGCCAGAACCAAGGCCGACGCCCTAGGGCCCGAGCCGGGTGGGAGACACCGGGGCCAGAGCCTCTTGGCCTGGGCCAGCCGGCTGCCACAGGGAGCTGCTCGGCCAGGGGGGCCGGACTGGGCTGCGCCGCGCCCGGCCCCAGCCCCAGCTTACCTGCTGCCTCCCTGTTTCAGGCTTACCGCGAACATTTTGATTCGCAGGAAGCAGGGGAGGGGGAGGAGCTGGGGGGCGGAGCATTCAGGGGAGGGGGCAGAGTTGGGGCAGGGACTTTGGGGAAGGGGTGGGGTGGGGAAGGGGCGGAGTTGGGGCGGGGCCAAGGCCCCGTGGAGTGTCCTCCTTTTTTTAAATTAAAATATGCTAACCCTAAGACTGAGCACTGAGTCCCATTGGGTAGATAGAAAAATTAACCTAAATAATCTATACAGAAGCCCCTGGGACCCCATAAGATTGGGTCCCTAATCCATGAACTATTGGAACACATTTACAAAACTTTTTTTAAACATTACATGAATATATTGTCTCATAGTATAGAATTAGCATTTATAATCCCTATTCCATGATGAGATATCTTTGAGTTATAATGTATCTTAATTAAAACTATCTTTAGATAGGTGTTTTCCTCAAAAAGCATTTTATCAAAAAAATCCGATTTAAATAAAAAAATCCGATTTTTTTCATTTTTTAAAATAATTGATTTTTATCCACCCTGATAGTGGGGGTGCTAAAAGCCAGCTCCCTTACCCCGTCTATGCCCCACTCAAGCAGGGTCATGTCTGGGGGGGGAGGTGGACCGGATAGGTATAAGGGGGCTGAGGTTGGGGTCACAGCTGGGGGGCTGGCACAGGGCCAGTAGTGGAGTTCCGAGTGAAGGACGAGCAGCAGAGCCCCAGATGTGGAGCCAGCAGCCAGGACCCTGCGTGGAAGAGCCAGAAGTGGAGCCCTGGGTGCGAGGCTGAGACCCTGCGTGTGGGGCCAGGAGCAGAGCCCGGGAGCGGGGCCGGCAGCCCTGACCCCGTGTGCAGGCCAGGAGCAGAGCCCCACATAAAACCTTGGGGTGGTGCAGCACCCCATGTCCCTAGTTCATGTGCCTATGTCCTCATAGCTACATCTGGGGATCAGTTCTGCCCAGTCTGATGCCCCCTTCCCTTGGACCACAGTCCATCTTGCTCTCTAGGAGTCACAGTGACTCCTCTTCATGGCTTGGCCCTCCATCCAGATCACCGGTTTTCCCCTTCCAGAGGAACAAAGTCTTACTAGACCCACTGGCTGGGTGCCATCCCAGGCAGTCTTCCCAATCAAGTGGTGGGTATGGGAAACTAAGCCCACCCACTACTCCACGTTCCAGTCCAGGGACCCTACAATCAGCAGCTAAGGTCTGCACTATCTCAGTCCATATTACCATACCCCTCAGCTTCTCCCTACTTCACCGTCTGCAGCTAAGCATCTCTGCAGAGAAGCAACACAAGAGGTTCTAGCAAACCAAATCTTTAACTTGGTCAGAGACCACTCTGACTGCACCAACCAGTTGCATTTCCTGGCGTGTGCCCCCTATAAGAGGCCAGTCCTCTACACTCAGTCCTTGCAGACCTGCTGAGAATGTAGTGGGAGAAAAACATTAGCTAGAACAAGCATGTAGAGAATCTGAAAGAAATCCCATGCATTGATGTGCTTTTCAAGGTTGTAAATATAGTCATAACACAATAGTTTCAGGCCTTACCAGCCACACTACAGACCCCATTGTTAGAAAAAGCCTGAACTGACTGAAACAACAAGGAGTCCTTGTGGCACCTTAGAGACTAACAAATTTATCTGGGCATAAGCTTTCGTGGGCTACATCGTATTTCATCAGATGCATGGAGTGAAAATACAGTGGCAGGTATAAATACAAAGCACATGAAAAGATGTGATTTGCCTTACCAAGTGTGAGGTCAGTCTAACGAGACAAGTCAATTACAGTAGGATACCAAGGCAGGAAAAATCACTTTTGTAGTGGTAATGAGAGTGGTCCATTTCAAACAGCCGACAAGAAGGTGTGAGTAACAGTAGGGGGAAATTAGTGTGGGGGAAAATTAGGTTTAGGTTTTGTAATGACCCAACTACTTCCAGTCTTTATTCAGGCCTAATTTGATGGTGTCCAGTTTGCAAATTAATTCCAGTTCTGCAATTTCACGTTGGAGTCTGTTTTTGAAGTTTTTTTGTTGAAGAATTGCCACTTTTAGGTCTGTTATTGAGTGACCAGGGAGATTGAAGTGTTCTCCTACTGGTTTTTGAATGTTATAATCAGGAATCACTGTGCTGACTAGCAGCTTAAGTGTTCTGTATTGCTGCGCTGTCATCCCCAGAAGAAGAAGGAGCCCAGGGAGCAGTGTAACAGCGCTGGTCCCCATGTGGCTGTTCCTGCCCTTTGCGGTTACCTCGAGATCTATGACTTTAGGAGGGGGAGATTTTACAAATCCATCCCTGGTGGGAAATTGCAAGTGGAAACTCCTCCAAGAGAAAACTTGTATAGAGAGCATGCATCTCATCTAATTGTGATGGGGTGTTCACCCCATTTCACCCTGGAAGGGGTTCAGGTGGCTCAGAAGGGGTTAATTCCCCAGGTGCAGTGTACTGGGGTGAGATTTAGGCTTGACTGTCAAGCTCTAATTGAAGATGGAGCCCATCTGGGCAGGAGTAGTTGGGGGCTTGTATAAAGCCAGGAAGTGAAAGCAGAAGAAGGCTGTCTCGTGGTGGTCTGCAGTCACTTTCTGGGGCTAGTGAAGAGAGGAGGAGGAAACCTGGTGGGGAGAAAGCAAAGTGGAAACCCTGGGATCCTGATCCTGTGGGAAGGGTAAACCCAGAGGAGTGGTGGAGAAGGAAGGAAGTTTATCACAACTCTTGTGATATTTGGTGTTTGGCTTAAAGCCCAGCTCCCAGAATCGTGGGTAAGGGGTCTAGGAGTCAAGGCCCCATATCTCATTGCCTGTCCCCCTGACCTGGGGCCAGACTGAAGCCAGCACCCTTACGGAACAAGCTGAGAATCTCAGCTTTCTTCCAAAGTAAGTTTCTAACCCTCCTGCTTGTGGAGAAAAGCTCGAAGAGTTGAGTACCACTAAAGACTCAAATCATAAGGCAAAGAAAAAGAACCCACGACGTATTATTTGACTTTAAATCATGAGTTATTTCTTTTAATCTCATTACTTTCTCTGGGCGCTTGACTCACGATTTTTGAATACTATGGGTTGGCAATAGTGTGATGGCAAAAAGTTTGAGAACCACTGGTTAAGAGAACTAGCTTGTCACCTATGGAGATGCTTTGATTTTTTTAGACTTAATTAAAATTGCTATCAAAGCCTTTAGGTACATGTACATATCTTATAAAAACAGGTACAATCACACTGGCTCAATTTGCACAAAACATCACCTGATCTCCAACTGCCCCTTGCCATAGATCAACCCACCTTCTAAAAATGTAGGTTAGAAGTGATTAGGAGATTGCTCATCCTATTCCCCATTTGTCCACATTATAAAAACCTTCAGGCAAAACAGACAATCTCCACTCAGGAGAGGCTTAGGACTGGAGCAGCTGAAGAACTTGAAGTATATTAACAGATCTATACAGGGAAGTTTGCAAAGCAGCTATATGTTATTAGTCCTGTTCTTTCATGGGGGCTCATCCTATAGGTTGTTGAGCATCTCCAACTCGCAACGACGTCAGTTGCTCAGCATGTTGCAGGACTAGGCCCAGGAGCATGACATTCTCTCACAAATTAAAGATCAATTAAAAACAGAAAAGAAAAGCAACAATGTATTTTCCTCTGTTTCTATTTATTTTTAGACTGGACTTTTTCAAAGACAGTTCCACAAAAGACACTCTTTGATTTAGCAGGCAATTATCATAGAATCATAGAATATCAGGGTTGGAAGGGACCTCAGGAAGTCATCTAGTCCAACTCCCTGCTCCAAGCAGGACCAATTCCCAACTAAATCATCCCAGCCAGGGCTTTGTCAAGCCTGACCTTAAAAACCTCTAAGGAAGGAGATTCCACCACCTAATTATTTAATTAGGTACTTAATTGCACAATACAATATGCTAACAGCCTTTCTGATCTATTCTGTAATTACAAAATTGGGTCCTATGCTATCCATAAAAACAAAATATTCACATTTGAGAAGAAAACTTACCAGGCATGTGCAGCCAGACAAGTTTTAAGCTAAAGCATCTTGGCTCTCTTTGTTAATGTGGTTTTGTTTTCTTGGAAATGAAATCAATTAAAAAAATCAGAACCATTTCTGAGTTATACAGTCAAATGAAAAAGACCGAAATCTGGGCCCTTTTTATTATTTTAGATTCCAAGAGGTCAGATTCATTTTTGGAAACATGTTAACAGCACGTGCCCTGGAATGAGACTCTGCATTTGTAATGTTTCAGCTTGGTGCATGTTTTAATGTATTTAGTTTGAGCAGTTGCAATTCCCCCTACCCGCCATTCCCCTTAGCTATTGCTGTACGTGGTAGGCTTCATTCTCTTCTCGCTTACATCAGCGTAACCCTATTGGAGTTACATCTGATTTTACACTGATATGAGAGGAGAATCAGGCCTATTCTCTTAATAAAACATGATGTGTCTGAAACATGTCAAGAGAACATACAATGTGGGCCAAATTCTGCTGTCTGTTACAACTGCACAACCCTACTGATTTATTTGGGGCATCCAGCGACTTGAAGCTGCAATGACAGTAGACTTAGACTCCCTGAACAGTTACTGGGTGAAATACATTCCAGTCCAGAGGGCCATAACAAGCCTTACACCCCATGTAGGTCCTGTATTAAGTGGGACATAAGGGGCACAGAGAGGTTTGTGTATGCTCCCTGAACTAGACTGAATGTCATCTATGTTCCTTATGGGTCTTTAGTTTTTTTTAAAGATTTTATCAGAATTTTTCAAATTTAAACACAAGAGCTCTTTTAAAAAGAGAGATGGTAGCAAGATTGCCTTAAAAGTGGCAGCAAGAACTCCTGGGTCTTGCACTGACTCACTTTTTGGCTTAGGGCAAGTACGCTGGAGATATTGTCAAGGAGTGGGAGCCCCCACTTTGATTTTGTTAATTAAAATAGCTGGTGGTAGGGGATTGGAGGGAGGCACTCTTATAAATGGTGACAGAGTTTTATACTGCCACTGAGGGAAAAAAGCCAGTAACAGAAGAAATGTTTGATTTGTAATAACCCATCAAAGAAATCTTTAAAAAATATGCACCATGATATTCTATTCTATCTAGGTTCTTATACTAGGGTGATCACCACAGTATCTGAGCACCTTATGGTCACATCATGCATTTGAAATGAAATTAAGAGCCCAATCCTACACTTGGGTTAAAACATACCCTAAAATCCCACAACTATAGCTGAAGTAAGAAGTTCCACCGAATAGTAGTTCCGTGAGCATGTCTACACCAGGTATAAAGAGTGTATTTTCAAAACACATTCAACAGGGCAAGTTATATTTTAGCATGCGTTAGCTGGTCAAAGTGAACCCTGCGGTCAGGGGAAGCCTAGGCTACAACATGCTAATGTGTTATAATACAACTTGCACAGTCTATGCTAGGATTTTAAAACATATCAGTTAAAACATGTTAGAGCTGGACGGCTTTTCCATCAGAAAATGCTGATTCGACAAAATCAAAACTTTTTGCTGGAACATATCGATTTCATTGATATTTCTATGGGAAATTAACAAAAAAATTTGTTCTGACTAAACTGTTTAAACTTTTACATTGTATTATTGAATATAATATAAAAATCAAGATGATACAGTTGAAACATTTTGACCAAATCAAAACAAACATTTTCCTAAAGCCGAAATATTTCAGAATATTTTGTTTCATGAAAAACTCCAAGATTTCTACTCTATGTCTCAGTTTGGGATGAAACTAAAGGTTGAAATATTGTATTTTCCCATGGGACAGGAATTCTGTTTTCAACCAGCCCTACATGTTATCTAATAAATTTTAAAACAACACCTCTTATCATACAGTTGGCAAACCCAGTAAGGCTTGTAGGTTCAGACCCTAAAGCATCCTCTAAATTTCCTAGTGTAGACACAGTCAAAAGCAGTCAAACACTTGGGGATGGACTTGTCCCATAACCTCAGCCGTATAGAACGCAATGCCATCCACAGCCTCAGAAACAACTCTGACATTATCATCAAAGGGGCTGACAAAGGAGGTGCTGTAGTCATAATGAACAGGTCAGATTATGAACAGGAGGCTGCCAGGCAACTCTCCAAGACCACATTCTACAGGCCACTATCCTCTGATCCTACTGAGGAATACCAAAAGAAACTACACCATCTGCTCAAGAAACTCCCAGCTACAGTACGGGAACAAATCTACATGGACACACCCCCAGAACCCCGACCAGGGGTATTCTATCTACTACCCAAGATCCATAAACCCGGAAACCCTGGACGCCCCATCATCTCAGGCATTGGTACTCTGACAGCAGGATTATCTGGCTATTTGGACACTCTCCTCAGACCCTATGCTACCAGCACTCCCAGCTATCTTCGAGACACCACCGACTTCCTGAGGAAACTACAGTGCATTGACGTTCTTCCTGAAAACACCATCCTGGCCACCATGGATGTAGAAGCACTTTATACCAATATTCCACATGAGGATGGACTACAAGCTGTCAGGAACAGTATCCCTGATGAGGCCACAGCAAGCCTGGTGGCTGAGCTTTGTGACTTTGTCCTCACCCACAACCACTTCAGATTTGGGGACAACTTATACCTTCAAGTCAGTGGCACTGCTATGGGTACCCGCATGGCCCCACAGTATGCCAACATTTTTATGGCTGACTTAGAACAACGCTTCCTCAGCTCTCGTCCCCTAGTGCCCCTCCTCTACTTGCGCTACATTGATGACATCTTCATCATATGGACCCACGGAAAGGAGGCCCTTGAAGAATTCCACCTGGACTTCAACAATTTCCACCCCACCATCAACCTCAGCCTGGACCAGTCCACACAAGAGATCCACTTCCTGGACACTACAGTACAAATAAGTGATGGTCACATAAACACCACCCTATACCGGAAACCTACTGACCGCTATACGTACCTACATGCCTCCAGCTTCCATCCAAGACACATCATACGATCCATTGTCTACAGCCAAGCCCTAAGATACAACCGAATTTGCTCCAACCCCTCAGACAGAGACAAACACCTACAAGATCTTTATCAAGCATTCGTAAAACTACAATACCCACCTGGGGAAGTGAGGAAACAGATTGACAGAGCAAGACGGGTACCCAGAAATCACCTACTACAGGACAGGCCCAACAAGGACAATAACAGAACACCACTGGCCATCACATACAGCCCCCAGCTAAAACCTCTCCAGCGCATTATCCACGACCTACAACCTATCCTGGAAAATGATCCCTCACTCTCACAGACCTTGGGAGGCAGGCCAGTCCTTGCTTACAGACAACCTCCCAACCTGAAGCAAATACTCACCAGCAACTACACACCACACCACAGAAACACCAACCCAGGAACCTATCCCTGTAGCAAACCTCGTTGCCTACTCTGTCCCCATATCTACTCTGGCAACAGCATCAGAGGACCCAACCACATCAGCCACACCATCAGGGGCTCATTCACCTGCACATCCACTAATGTCATATATGCCATCATGTGCCAGCAATGCCCCTCTGCCATGTACATTGGCCAAACCGGACAGTCCCTCCGCAAAAGAATAAATGGACACAAATCGGACATCAGGAATGGTAACATACACAAGCCAGTAAGTGAACACTTCAATCTCCCTGGTCATTCTATCACAGATTTAAAAGTCACTGTCATTGAACAAAAAAACTTCAGAAACAGACTTCAAAGAGAAACAGCAGAACTAAAATTCATTTGCAAATTCAACACCATTAATCTGGGCTTGAATAGGGATTGGGAGTGGCTGGCTCACTACAGAAGCAGCTTTTCCTCTCCTGGAATTGACACCTCCTCATCTATTATTGGGAGTGGACTACATCCACCCTGATTGAATTGGCCTTGTCAACACTGGTTCGCCACTTGTGAAGTAACTCCCTGCTCTCCATGTGTCTGTATATAATGCCTGCATCTGTAGCTTTCACTCTATGCATCCGAAGAAGTGAGGTTTTTACTCACGAAAGCTTATGCCCAAATAAATCTGTTAGTCTTTAAGGTGCCACCAGACTCTTTGTTGTTTTTGAGTCTTTCTGAGTGCTCAGTGAAACTAACCTCTCAAGCCTTGCTTTAGCTAGGAACATAGATTTAAAAGATTTTTTTAATATATTATAATCCTAGTATAGACAAGCAAATTATAATTTTAGTATGTTATCTGGACGAGATAAACTTTAGGCTTCTTCCTGAGGTTTACCTCTACTACTTAATGTACTAAAACCCCAATTTCCATTGTCTACACTAGGATTTTAACATGTTTAAAAATACAAACTTTTCCCCTCAATGCAGACATGGTCAAAGGTGGTATTAAAGTACCTATTGAGCCACCGAACACCATTTTTATTGTTCAGATTTGGACTTAAATACTCCCTTGCAGTATTTGCAATCAAACACTGCCGCAGGGACCAGCCCACACAAACCACACGAAAGCAAAAAAGTTACTGTAAACACCTGAAACTGACTCTAGTCTGTCACAGTCCACATGAAAAATGCAAAATGTGAACAAATGCAAAGGGTTGAAAGTAATATTTTTAAATTTTCTCTTGATGTTAATATTCTAACGTATTATTTGCAGCAGAGGTAATGACTTATTTTAAGCAATGATTTTTAACCCAAATATTCCTATATTTTCCCTATATAGAGAGCTTGAAAAAAATGTTCCTGATACCTATTAGATCAAGAACTAAGCCTTATCATCAGGCTGAAATACAACCATGCAGAGCCATGCACCTCCCAAGCTACACTCCCTTATCCTCTGTCTCCTGATGGTCAATCCACTGCTTGGGCCTCAAGACCCTGGGCTTCCAATTACTGCTGCCTCACCACCCCCCATACCAAATCAGTTACCACTTGGAGTGTCCTCCAATCAATTTGTGTTAGCCCCCAAATACACAGTCCTCTTCTGGGGTGAGAAGTAAGGGCTGATGTTTCTCTTTTCCTGGACTAACTCCCACCCTGTCCTAAAACAGGAAGAAGCAGCTTAAGAACAGTGAAGCCACATCCATCCTGAATAGGGTGACCAGATGTCCCGATTTATAGACTCATAGACTCATAGACTTTAAGGTCAGAAGGGACCATTATGATCATCTAGTCTGACCCCCTGCATGCTGCAGGCCATAAAACCGTCCCTACCCCTTCCCTGGACTCTGCTGTTGAAGTCCCCAATCCTGTTTTAGGTGACTTCAATCGGCAGAGACCCTCCTGCTAGAGATCCCTGCCCCATGCTGCGGAGGAAGGCGAAAAACCTCCAGAGGCTCGGCCAATCTGCCCTGGAGGAAAATTCCTTCCCGACCCCAAAAATGGCGATCAGTCAGACCCCGAGCATATAGGCAAGAGTCACCAGCCTGACCCCTGTCAGCCATTATACGATTTACCTACCATTGTTTGGTTTTCCTTGACTACTATGTTTTACCATTAAACCATTCCCTCCATAAATTTATCTAACTTAATCTTAAAACCAGACAGGTCCGTCGCCCCCACCGTTTCCCTCGGAAGGCCGTTCCAATATTTCACCCCTCTGACGGTCAAAAACCTTCGTCTAATTTCAAGCCTGAACTTCCCCACGGCCAGTTTATATCCATTCGTTCTCGTATCCACATTAGTACTAAGCTGGAATAATTCTTCTCCCTCCCTTGTATTAATCCCTCTAATATATTTAAAGATAGCAATCATATCCCCCCTCAGCCTTCGCTTTGTCAGACTAAACAACCCAAGCTCCTCTAGTCTCTTTTCATACGACAGGTTTTCCATTCCTCTGATCATCCTAGTGGCCCTTCTCTGCACCCGTTCCAGTTTGAGTTCATCTTTTTTAAACATGGGAGACCAGAACTGCACACAGTACTCCAAGTGAGGTCTCACCAGCGCCTTGTACAACGGGAGCAGGACCTCCTTATCCCTACTAGATATACCTCGCCTAATGCATCCCAAGACAGCATTGGCTTTTTTCACCGCCACGTCGCATTGTCGACTCATAGTCATCCTGCGGTCTACGAGGACCCCTAGGTCCTTCTCCTCTTCCGTTACTTCTAACCAATGCGTCCCCATCTTGTAACTAAAATTGTTATTAGTCATCCCCAAATGCATTACCTTACACTTTTTACTATTAAATTTCATCCTATTTCTGATACTCCAATTCACAAGCTCATTCAAGTCTCCCTGCAGGATATCCCTATCCTCCTCCGAATTTACAACGCCTCCCACCTTCGTATCATCCGCAAACTTTATCAGCCCACTCCTGCAATCGGTCCCGAGGTCAGTTATAAATAGATTAAATAAAATGGGTCCCAAAACCGAACCTTGAGGCACTCCACTAGTAACCTCCCTCCAACCCGACAGTTCACCCTTTAATACGACCCGCTGCATTCTCCCCATTAACCAATTCCTTATCCACCTCTGGATTTTCATATCGATCCCCATGTTTTTCAGTTTAACCAATAGTTCCTCATGGGGTACTGTATCAAACGCTTTACTGAAATCCAGGTATATTAGGTCCACCGCATTTCCCTTATCTAATAAGTCCGTTACTTTCTCAAAGAAGGAGATCAGATTCGTTTGGCACGATCTGCCCTTCGTAAAACCATGTTGTAATTTATCGCAATTGCCACTAACCTCCAGGTCCTCAACTAGTTTCTCTTTCAGAATTTTCTCTAACACCTTGCACACTACAGATGTTAAACTAACAGGCCTGTAGTTACCCGGATCACTTTTTTTCCCTTTCTTGAAAATAGGAACCACATTAGCTATTCTCCAGTCTAACGGGACCACCCCCGAATTTACAGATTCATTAAATATTATCGCTAACGGGCCTGCTATTTCCCGCGCCAATTCCTTCAATATTCTCGGATGAAGATCGTCCGGTCCTCCCGACTTAGCCCCATTAAGGCAATCAAGTTTTGTTTCTACCTCGAATACGGTAATCCCCCATCCCGAATGCCCCTCTGTAGCGGTGCTAGTATCCCTAATACCTTCATTGGCCTCATTAAACACCGATGCAAAATATTCATTGAGATATTGCGCCATGCCTAGATTGTCTTTAATCTCCTCTCCGGCAATAGTCTTCAGCGGTCCCACTTCTTCTTTCTTTGCTTTCTTCCTATTTATGTGGCTGTAAAACCTCTTACTATTGCTTTTAATTCCCCTCGCTAGGTCCAACTCTACACGGCCTTTGGCCTTTCTCACTCTATCTCTACATTCTCGGACTTCACTAAGGTAAGTTTCTTTACTAATCCCTCCCCTCTTCCACTCTTTGTACGCTTTCTGTTTTTTCCTAATCACCCCTTTGAGTCGGTCGCTCATCCAGCTCGGTCTAAATCTCCTGCTTTGTAATCTTTTTCCCTTTTTTATAGGGACAGTCCCGATTTTTGGGTTGTTTTCTTATATATATGGTCATTTTCTATTACTCCCCACCCCATCCCAATTTTTCACACTTGCTGTCTGGTCACCCTAATCCTGAAGACCAGCGGTAACAGGTCCCCTGCCAACACTACCCCACCATACAGAGGGCTCTTGGGTGGGCAGGCTTCCTACCAGGCCAGCAGAGAAGGTTCCATATGGGGAGTCCACACTCATATCCTGCAAAACCCTCTGCTGGAGTGGTGTTAGGGTTGCCAACCCACTAGGATTGTCCTGAAGGCTCTAAAAATTAATCTTTAATTAAAGATTATGCTATGTGATGAACCTCCAGGAATCCATCCAACCAAAATTGTAAACCCTAAGTGGTGTTAGGACCAGCCTCCACTCTAGCTGAAACCCTCTGCTTGGTGGCAGCAGGAGCCAACCCCCACTAATGGAATAGTACCATCAAGTGCCTCCCCCTTCCCCCAGTGTGCAGAGACCTCTTTTGGGGTAGTAGGACCCATGCTCCAGCTAGTGACACACCTGAAGGCTCTCTGCTCAAATGGGTGGGCAGCACATCCAAGACATCCTGCTCCTAACTGTACCTCTAGAGCTGTCTCCCTGCAGATTTGTCGCACTATAAATGGTATAAGCTAAACTGGAACAGGTACTGGAAAAGAGTGCCCACACAGGTAGTAAAAGTGGTGTAATTATGTTGGTATGTTTCCCTGTGTAGACACAAGCCCTTAGGAAGACAGCACAGCATTAGTGACCCTCCATCCAGGGATATTTAAGAGCTAGTTGTGTGGTGGTTGTTTTTTAAATGAAAGCTTAAATTCTGTAGACGTTAATTGCATTTTCCAAGGAAAACCTACTTGGATTTTTTTCAAGCCCCATGTGGTAGTATGAACTAAAGATTTTTTTACAAAGCGATTGGCGCCCTAAAGGTGAATGATACTTCTCTCCCGAAAGAGAAGAGCATGCTTTGAAACTGAAGTAGTCCAGACAGAGATCGGTCTCAAAACTGTCTGTGCTACAAATCTTTCCAACAATTCACTAAAGAGCATGCAAAACACAGTGCAGTTTGCATAGTCAGCCTCGCTGCATGCTTAGGATTCCCAGCTCTCCCAGCTTCACACAGGAGGCCCACAGAAGTTTGCATTTCAATCCCCCGCCGCGTGCATGGCTGGAGTTACCGAGTAGTGAACACTCCACTCCCCACAACTAGACGTGAGAAAACCAGTGGAGTTTACAATTCTCCCCACCGCAGGGGTTACATCCACCCGTTCTCCTCCAGTGTCGCAGGGCGGGGGAATCCTCGGCGGGGTTCACCCGCATTCCCCTCCGGGATTGCAGGGCCGGGGATCCCCGGGGGGTTGCATCCCCATTCCCTTAGCGGGGTGCAGGGCCGGGGTCCCCGGGGGGTTGCACCCCCATTCCCCTCCGGGGTTGCAGAGCCGGAGATCCCCGGGGGTTGCACCCCCATTCCCTTCGCGGGGTGCAGGGCCGGGGATCCCGGGGGGTTACACCCCCATTCCCTTCGCGGGGTGCAGGGCTGGGGATCCCCGGGGGTTGCACCCCCATTCCCTTCGCGGGGTGCAGGGCCGGGGATCCCCGGGGGGTTACACCCCCATTCCCTTCGCGGGGTGCAGGGCCGGGGATCCCCGGGGGTTGCACCCCCATTCCCTTCGCGGGGTGCAGGGCCGGGGATCCCCGGGGGGTTACACCCCCATTCCCTTCGCGGGGTGCAGGGCCGGGGATCCCGGGGGGTTACACCCCCATTCCCTTCGCGGGGTGCAGGGCCGGGGATCCCGGGGGGTTCACCCCCATTCCCCTCCGGGGTTAGAGGCCTCCCTCGTTCCGGGCTCCCTCCCGCTCTAGCGCACTGAGTCTCGGCTCCTCTCTGCTCTTCCCTCCCCTTAAAGGGAGGTAGCTGCAGTTAAAGGCCTCTGGCCCCAGTGCGCCGCGGAGCCCGGGGGGGGAGGGGGCAGGGCCCGATAGGGGGTGGTGTGGGGTAGGGGGTTAACCCGCGTGCGGCGCAGAGCCTGGGGGAGCAGTGTGTGGGGAGGGGGGGTTAACCCCCCCGACTTGTGCCGCGTGGAGCCCGGGGGGGGGTAGGGAGTTAGCCCCCAGCCCGTGCTGCGCTGAGACCGTTAAGGGGGCAGGGCCCGACGTGGGGGGGGAGGGAACTCCCTGACTCGTGCCGCGCGGTGTCCGTGGGGGGGGGAGGCAGTGTGTGTGTGGGGAGGGGATTAACCCCCGGCCCCTGCCGCGCGGTGTCCGTTGGGGGGGGGGCAAGGCCCGGCGGGAGTAATGTATGGGTGGAGGAGGGGTTAACCCCCCCCGACTCGTGCCGCGCGGAGCCCGTTGGGGGGGGGGCAGTTCCCGGCAGGGGGTGGTATGTGTGGGGGAGGGGTTAACCCCCCGACTCGTGCCGCGCGGAGCCCGTTGGGGGGGCAGTTCCCGGCGGAGGGTGGTATGTGTGGGGGAGGGGTTAACCCCCCGGCCCGTGCGGCGCGGAGCCCGTTGGGGGGGCAGTTCCCGGCGGAGGGTGGTATGTGTGGGGGAGGGGTTAACCCCGCGCGGAGCCCGGGGGGGGGGGAGCTGGGCCCGGGGTGTGTGTGCGCGCGCGGGCGCAGAGGGGGTTAACCCCCGGCCCGTGCGGCGCGGAGCCGGGAGGGGGACAGTGTGTGTGTGTGTGTGTAGGGGGGGGCATCCTCCCCGCCCGGCGGCGGCATTTCCATTCAGGCGGCGCTGAGGGAGCCCGGCGCGCCCGGTGCATTGTGGGACTGGGTTGGGAGTCCCGTTCGCGGGAGGAGGCGGAGGGAGGGCGAGGAGCGAGCCGGTAAGAGGGAGACCTGGGGAGGGGGGGGGGCAAGCGGGGAGATTTAAAGGGGAATCCGCCTCCGCCGTTAAACACCCGGCCTTGCACTGGATGGCGGCTTCCCCGCGTTGTGGGGGCCGGCCGGGGCGCATGGGGCATGCCTGGCCCCAGCCCCTGAGCCCGGCCGCGGGGGGGCGGGGGAAGGGGATGCGAGGCGCCGCCGGGGCCGCTTTAAAAAACTCCCGGCGGCGAGGCTGGCAGGCGATGGGTTAAATTTTTCACCCGCCGACATTTTTGCTGCCGCTGGGGCCCGGCGCCGTGGAGTCCCCTGGCCGGGGAGCCTGGCGCGCGCCGCTCCCGGGGAACGTTCCATCCCCTCCCCGCCCTCCCCGGGGCTGCGGCGGCAATGGGGGGCGGCTGCGGCTGTTCGTCTTTAAACGCTGTCCCTGCATCTCTGCGTCCACCGAAGGGTTAACTCCGCTTCTGCTGACATTTTACCTGCCTCCCCCCGCACTTTTGCTGCTAATAATTTCGTGTGTAAGGGAGAACATTCTCTCCCCCCCCCCCCCGCAAAGATCTGTTTGTAGGAGCCTCCTTTGGGGGGTTCGAAGGGGATTGCTGTGTGCACGGTTCTTTCCTGTGCACAGCCAGCCAGGCTCCCACACGGCTGCACAAAGAGCAGCAGTAGAGGCCCTTGCTTGCCTTTAAAGGCAGCAGCTTGAAATTTAAGGTGTCCCAGAGCCATGTCTCTCCGCAGCCTTCTGCGCTACACTCCATGGAGAAATGCTCGTTGCAGTTCTTCGCCTTGTAGATGCCCCTCATTTGTGTTGCTATTCCCCGTCATTGGGTTTATTTTGGGTAGGTATCTGGTCCTGTTCCGCAGTCATTTTTTTCCTCACCACCCTCCAACGTACATTTTTATTTATGGTCAGGGTTGTAGAGTGGCAAGGGTTAAACTCTACTAATATTTGTCATTGTTTTAAAGTAACAAACATCTGGAGTATATGGGCGATTTGTTCTAATGGAGAGGGTTGTTTATTTTGCAAGTACACTGGATGCTAGAAATGCATGTTTGTGCAGGGTGCCAAAAGTCACATGAAATTGGATCTTGCAAGGTTGCTTCCATGGCAGTGTCCAAAATTATTGCATGCAGCACATTCAGATCTTCACCATGAAGCCTTTTGTGCTCCTTTCCCTATTGAGGTTTTTAACTAAATAACTTTGTCACTTGTGTAGTTCAACGTTTATTTTTAAAATCAGGGAATATATTTAAGTGCGTGTATTAGTGCTCAAGACTATGCAAAAAGTTCTGCTTGTTGTCTTTGGCCTCTAAATCCTTTCCTATAGAAGTGGATAGGGGGTGCTAAGAATACACCAGGGTTTGGGTAAGTGAAGGGAAATGTTTCCCCACTTGGAAAACGCAATTTTTTTACAGTTTTTCTGGAAATAAGTAGTTCGAGTTCAAAAATATCTTTCCATTAAAAGCCACTTTTTTTCTCCTACTTCTTTCCACAGGTTGTTTTCTAGTTAGTATCCTCTCTGATTGCTAGTGCCTATTGCCTTGCATTGAAGACAAAAGTTACAAACCAGATGCATTGCTCACCCAAAACACGTTCTTGTAATGAGCGCTTGGATTACTGCCCAAGCTTGGGCTTTTGAAGATTTGTTTTAAATAAGTGACACGCCTCCCAGGGAAGGAGGGAAAATACTGTAAATGGGAGTTCAGTTCCTAATCAGACCTTTTCAGGGACTTTAAAACTTGAATTGCTATTCTATACTATAGTCAATAAAATAACATCTCTGAGAGTTTGTAGAACTTGTTAAGAGGCAGCCTGTTATAAGCACTATACTAGCAGACCCATTTGCATAAGGCTGTAGATAATTTTTTTTTTGAATGGTACCAAACATACTGAATAGAGGCCAGTAGTGGTGCTGAACTTTTCAGCGTAACCCAGTATCAACATGATCAGCAGTCACTCAGTGCTGCATGTTGAACACTTTTGATAGGCATGACATTTGCTTTCTAAGACCCTACTGCATGTAGGTCACTTTAAATAATTCCAGAAAAACTTTTTCTTCAAGGAAGATAAATTGCACCATATCACCACCATTCCTGTTTAGAAGTTAAACGCTTCAGTTAGGCCTCTTATTAGTTTTGGAGTGTGCTGTATGTCTGACTCAGAGTGGAAAACGTCTTCTAAAATTAGATGTGCATTGTTAAGAATTTTATTAAATAAATTTCATCAGTGTCTTTTTACATGAACTTTCTAATGGGTGGTTTACTCTGATTAAGTATGTTCAGTTCCAAAAAAAGTCCTGAGAGGCATGAACTCTGTTTCTTTTGAACAGCTTTAGTGTATGAACATCATAAAATATGCTTTTAGAGGAAATATCCTAATTAAATGTTTTCCTTTCTTAATGCTTTATATTACTAGCACATAGGTCTCCTAGGGAAAATAGACCACTGGTGTGAACAGGTGTATTTCTGTTGACTCCAAATGAGTTGTACCCTCTTAAACCAGAACTGAACTTGCCCCATTGTTTGAAAGGTGTCATTTGAAATAAAGAGGCTTTTGCCCAAGGTTCTGATCTTGCAATGAGCTTAAGCTTTGTCTACACTATGCACCTTTTAGCGACACCCGTGCCGCTAAAAGGTACGCAGTGTAGCTGCTGTTTGCCAGCAGGAGAGAGCTCTCCCACCAACAAAAACTTCCCCCAACAAGTGTCAGCAGCTTTATCGGCAGGAGAGTGCTCCTGCTGACAAAGCGCTGTTCACACCGGTGCTTTTTGTCGGTAAAACTTTTGCCATTTGGGGTATGTGTGTGTGTTTGTTTTTTTTTAAACACCCCAAACGACAAGTTTTGCTGAAGTTCCATTGTATACAAAGCCTTAGTGTACAAAGCCCCCGACCCTGAGCATATTGCAGGATCAGGGCCTAAAGCTCCTCTTGGGGGTTGTTCCCACTTACACAAACATATATATATATCTATATCTATATCTGTTAAGTGAGGTCTGCGGACTTTTTTTTTTTTTTTTTTTTTTTTTAATTAAACACTAGTGTGGCATGACTAGGGGAAAAGTCATATCACTCCTCTGACTGGCCTGACAGTGTTATAGTTTAAATGTCAGAAGATGGAAGAGGAACCATTCCTTTGTAGTCTCAGGAAACTTATATTGTGGGATATGCCCTCCTATTGTAACAGATGATGTCTGCTCAATGCTTTGCTTTGCTTTACTTATTTAAAAAAAAAAAAGGGATGGGGGGCAAAAAGATCCCTCCCCAAAAACCATGAATATTTTGATATATATTATTTACAGTACATACACTAACTTGTTGTCTTGTAGGTTCTAAGAATTTTCTAATGTTCCCAATTTTTCTAACTAGGTTGATCAGCAGAGAAACCAACAGATACGTTTGCTCAAGGTGGGGGGGAAGGTAGCACTCAGAACCATGTCTGTTCGGGAGTCCTTTAACCCAGAAACTTACGAACTGGACAAGAGCTTCCGACTGACTCGATTCACTGAACTTAAAGGCACAGGCTGTAAAGTGCCTCAGGATGTTTTACAGAAACTGCTTGAGTCCCTACAAGAAAACCATTTTCAAGAAGATGAACAGTTTCTGGGAGCAGTTATGCCCAGGTTGGGTGAGTGTTTGTTTCTCTAGTAACAAGTGATACTGCTGTTTCCCTGTTTCATAAACAGTAGATCAAGTTGGCTGTTAGCCTATTAATTTATTAGCTTGCTCATTTAGTTTAAAATTAAAGTGTTGTCCGATGCATATACATTAACATAATAGGGATTGTGTCCAGAAATGTGAAGGATAAACCTGCAGTTGTCATCTTGCTATACAAGAATAATAATTTTGTACTGCAATTATTAATATCCTTTCTGCAAAGCATTTAACTATGAAGGGGGAAAAAGGAGCTATGAAATGACTCTAAAAGTATAGAGAGAGAGTTCTTATAATATAAGAAGAACAAT
Source organism: Malaclemys terrapin pileata (assembly GCF_027887155.1). Lineage (NCBI taxonomy): Eukaryota > Metazoa > Chordata > Testudines > Emydidae > Malaclemys > Malaclemys terrapin. The sequence goes on along the minus strand of NC_071505.1, from coordinate 15,494,363 downwards.
AGTCTTTTTCACTAATAGTCTGTACATGAATTATGTGGATGTTCAGTAACCAAAATAGTAACAATTGATTTCTAAAAGCAAATGTATCCATTTTAGTATTTCCTCAGTGAATGCAAAATAGTCATAGTACTGTTTCAGAATTATCTATATAGTTTTGGGGTTTTCCCCTAAAATATTGAACAGTTTATTTTCTGACTTAAAGTGAAACTGAGAATTGATTGTAAATAATTATCCAGCTCCCAAGTCCAGCCTCCCTTCATTTCTAAATTGAATCCACCGTTGTAAGCCAAAAGGGAAGGGAAAAAAAAATCAGTCTTTCAGTCCTCTCATTGTGTCATGTTCTTTATAACTTTTCTGTTCTCCCTGTAGAGGTTTTATGGGAAAGGCTGTCTCTCCAAGACCTATATGGCTCTTGCCAGATTTGCTTTCTCTTTGGTATTTGCATAGTGATGCAAGGAGAACAGAAAAGTAACCTGCAAAAGCAACCTTCACAGGGAACAGGGTGCATGTGGATATTTTGATACCAGCTACAGTTCCTAATATTGATATAGATAAATTAGTCAAGACAAAATGTTTAATGACAGGTTTTTAATTCAGTTCATCTGTTTATTTAGCCCTATGTATTTAATCTCTTCTCCAAAGTGCAAATTTTAGAAATTCTTCCACTTCAGGCTTATCAACATATTTGTTTTTGAAAATATTTTACTGTTCTTTAATCTGGCATACAGTGAGTTCACTTTAAACAATTTTAATGTAACTAGATAACACTTATTAGACTAACAGGTCACAACACGGTTTTCCCAAAGAGGGCAGAATCCGTGAAAATCAGTAGAAAGCCAATGTTCCCACTTAAACAAAGGCAATCTTTGTATGAAATATATCTATGAAGTAATTGTGTGTGAGGCTCAGTGGCAATATAATTTAAGAGGACCCATGATAAGGGACACTGATCTCATTCTGGCCCAAAATTTAATGTTTGTGTGGCACCTTTGTTTAAATAATAGAAATGTTTTCATGAGTTTAAAAAAAAAAGGGGGGGGGTGCTCGTTTAATTGGATTTAATTAGTCCTCTGCAGTTTTCCACCCGCTGTTGTTTCATGAGAGCTAGAAAGCAAAACTGGCTCTAAACAACAATGAAATTGCTAGTTGAGTTTTTATTGTTCAGCCTTATGAATGGGCAACAATAAATGGGGGGAGAGAAAATAAGTTAAAAGCTGGAAGGAATTTTTCAAAACTTAGTTTTCTCACCTGTGTTATTAATAGACTTACTAAGTCTTTTTAAAATGTACTTTAAGATGAATATCCCTTTAACAAATGCATCAAGAAATGCATTTGGCAGTATTTCTTTTGATGTTTTGTGCTTTATAAGAAGGCCAGTGACTTCCTTATCCATGTGTATGGATGGTACTTCTGAGATGCTGTTCGGAAGGAAAATACCAATAATAGGATTTGCAGAATTGGGCCCTACTCCCGCAAGTAGTTATGACTCACTCAGAGTAGTCCCAAATGCAGTTCAGAATACTTCCATGAGTAAGAGATTGCCGATTTAGGTACTCAGGCCCTAATCCTCTGAGCTCTTATGTATGGCAGAATCTTTTGCCCTTGTGAAACCCCACTGAGATCAGTAGAGCTTCACACAATTACAGGGGGTCCATGTGTGTGAATCAGCTTGCAGAATGAGGGCCTAAGATGTGGACTGCAACACATTTAGCGTTTTTTTTCCAAAGTGGGGAGAGTATATATTGAGGATATATAGCCAACCGCTTCCATCAGAGTGGTTTAGTTTCAGCATCTTTCTTGGTATGGATTTATTAGGATGGAAGACCAATGGATTACAAAGCTTGTTTACCAAGGAATGTTGCTACACAATTGGTGATCATGTGGGTACCAAAAGCTTGGATGGCACAGTAAGACTGCCAATAACAGATTTAGACTGAACATCCAGCAAGACTGTCTTAAGGACCTAGCTAGAGATTGATCTGGGCCGTGCTTGATCTGCCAGAAGGCTACGTCCCTTTGTGATTTGCCATGGTGATTGTGATAAATTATTACTGAAGATTAAAACTACTGTTACAATGTTTTGGCAAGATGTTCTGAGAACAGCCACCTACCAAACTTGAAGTGCATCTGCCAGGTTTCTCCCCAGAATGATATAGTACAGGGCAAGCATTTTCAAAAAAGAAGAAACCCCCATCATAATTAAACTTGCCATACATTATTCAATTGCATTAGATTGTAACTCAAGGATGTGCTCTTACATTTATAGCTTTCCCACTTCAGTTTCCTGTCCCATTCTCAAGTTTTTCTTTGTCTTAGTTTCTTTCATTTGTTTAAAATATACCTCCTGTAAGGAACAGAATCGTGATAGTTGCTTCTTTGGCAGTGGCTTGTATTTCATAGGCCTGTTTTACAAATTCCCTTTTATTGAGAATTACAGTCATCTAAGGGATGAATAAATTATTCAGTTTATTGATGGTTTCTTGTCCTTGCAGGAATTGGGATGGACACTTGTGTCATTCCTTTAAGACATGGTGGTTTGTCTTTGGTCCAGACAACAGATTACATTTATCCCATTGTGGATGACCCTTATATGATGGTAAGTTGGCTAAACTTGCAATTACATGTATCGCTGACTTTGATTTGTGCTTTCATTAATCTGAGTTGTCTACGCTGGTGAGAACTTGCTGTCTTGTACAATCAGCCATTGCACTGGTTGGTTTGTCATGTTCTGTGTGTCTCAGAGATATGTATGAGACAAAGAAACTCTTTCATATTTTCACTCCCGTGTCATTCCCATATTTGCCAATGCAGTTGCAGCAATGCTTTCTAAAGAGGGGTATGTCAGGAGAACAGCTAAGATTAAAAACAAAGCTGCCCCCTACTGCTGTTCAGTTAGTCACTTTGGTTGGGAAAGTGCTATTGAGGGAAATGGGGTTCTCTGTGAGGTACTGAGCAAACTGGTTCAGATTAAATAGAAAGCCCCTCTTATCCTCTGACCTACTCACGGAACCAAATTCCAGTTGGGATGTTTTTTGGGGTTCTCAAATGATTAGATAAAATTGCAGGACTGGAAGAGCCTAAATAATCATACTTAGCAATTATATTGCACTCTTCAACTTCAGAGCTCTTTGCAAAATCACTAGTCTCCCCAACACTTCTTTGTATTGTTTCTACCTTGCAGATGGAGAAATTGAGATTCAGAGAGATTATGGCCCAGATCCTCACGGGTACTTAGGCACCTGACTGTCCAAGGTTATATAGCAAATCAGTGGCAGAGTGAGGATTAAAGTCCAGGAACAATAACTGGATTAGGATTTGGGGCTGGTTTCCAGTTCTGTACTCAGATTATATTACTGCCTCTCTCACGAAAGAGATGCATGTGTTTTTACAGTGCTATGTGCACTGGTGGTGATCTGTATTATACACCAAAAATATTTTAAAAGACCATTATTAAGGTTGCCAAGTCAAGCACTCAAAAGTTAAGAAATACCCGAATTAAGGTTGCCTATGCAACCTTAATACAGCTCCCTTGCACGTATGCATTATGCTTCAGCTTTAATAACACGATCACAAACTATTTTTTTCTATAGCACCTCTGCCTCCTTGAGTACACCGGATGGACAGAGCTCAGGCAACCTTAATTTTGACATTTCCTAACTTCTGAGTGCTTGACTTTGCAACCTTGGTAATGTTCTTTAAACGAAGTTTGTGTGCGATTTTCTAGGTTTTTAAAAAATATATACTGAAAAAACAAATTCCATCATGTGGCATCGTAATGACACGCTTGTGGTTCATCAGCAGAGTTGGAACTTCTAGATCTACCACGCAGACCTCTGCCACTTGAACTAATGGAGTAACTGATATAATAGTAGGTTGTCAAACCTCTGTGTGGACCAGCACTAGAGCGGAATGAGACACACTTTGTCAGTGGATTTCCTAGATATTTGTTGACAGCAGAGGAACAGTGAGACTCTGTAATCTTGGGTTCCATTTCAAGCCCTGGAGGGGGTGGTATCATGTGGGCACTGACTCTTCTGACCATTTCCCCCAAGTTTGACCCCTTCTGTCTCATCCCTTCCAACCTGTCCCAGTTCTGTGTCTTCTCCATGTGATGGGTTGGATCACAGAACCCCCCTTGGGAGCTGCCACCCGATGTGCCAAGACTACTTCTGTCCCTGCCTTCCCTGCCAGTTCGGGGCCCCAGCACCTTGTCTTGCTGAGCCAGACGCTCCCGTCTGCTCCAACAAAGACCCAGGGTAAGAATTACTTGCCCCAAAGCTGCAGGTTTACCTGAAAGCAGCTAACAGAAGTGTTCTTGTCTTTAACACTCAGATGCCCAACTCCCATGGGGTCTAAACCGAAATAAATCCGTTTTACCCTGTATAAAGCTTTTGCAGGGTAAACTCATAAATTGTTCGCCCTCTATAATGCCAATAGAGAGAGATGCACAGTTGTTTGCTCCCCCAAGTATTAATACATACTCTGAGTTAATAAGTAAAAAGTGATTTTATTAAATACAGAAGTAGGATTTAAGTGGTTCCAAGTAGTAACAGACAGAACAAAGTAAGTTACCAAGCAAAATAAAATAAAACGTGCAAATCTATGTCTAATCAAACTGAATACAGATAATCTCACCCTCAGAGATGCTTCAGTAAGTTTTTTCCTCAGACTGGACACTTTCCAGGCCTGTGCACAATTCGTTCCCCTGGTACAACTCTTGTTCCAGCTCAGGTGGTAGCTAGGGGATTCCTCATGATGGCTCCTCCCCCTTTGTTCTGTTCCACCCTTTTATATATCTTTTGCATAAGGCGGGAATCCTTTGTCCCTCTCTGGATTCCCACCCCACTCGTTCTCAATGGAAAGACACCAGGTTAAAGATGGATTCCAGTTCAGGTGACATGATCACATGTCACTGCAAGACTTCATTGCCCACTTGCCAGCACACACATATATAGGAAGACTAACAGGTAAACACAGCCATCTGCAGACAATTGTCCTGGTTAACGGGAGTCAAGATTCCAAACCACCATTAATGGCCCACGCATTGCATAATTACAATAGGCTCTCAGAGTTATATTTCATATTTCTAGTTTCAGGTACAAGAGTGGTACATTTATACAAATAGGATGATCACACTCAGTAGATTATAAGCTTTGTAATGATCCCTTACAAGAGACCTTTTGCATGAAGCATTTTCCAGTTACATTATATTCACTCATTAGCATATTTTTATAAAACCTTATAGACTGCAACGTCACACTCCACTCCTAATTCCTTGTTCCAGTCTAAGGGCTGGTCTTCACTACCCGCCCGGATCGGCGGTAGAAAATCGATCTCTCGGGGATCGATTTATCACGTCTCGTTGGGACATGATAATCGATCCCCGAATCGACGCGCGTACTCCACCAGCCCAGGTAGGAGTAAGCGCCGTCAACGGGGGAGCCGCGGCGGTCGATTTGCCGCTGTCCTTACAGCGGGGTATGTTGGATCAGATACGTCAAATTCAGCTACGATATTCCCGTAGCTGAATTTGTGTATCTGAAATCGATTCCCTCCCCCCCCCCCCGTAGTGTAGACATAGCCTAAGTCTCTGCTCCTCAGACATCTCACCTCAGTCTCCTTGTTCAGCCCATCCTAGCCTCCCCCTATGGGCACACTCTGAGTCCCAGTCTTTCCCCTTTCCCACACCCAGTCCCAGTATCCTTGTCCAGCGAATCCCAGTTTTCACATTCCAAGGCTCCTCAAAATTGGGTTCTCCTCCCATCCCCTCCCTGTCTCCTTGTCCCTGTCTCTCCGCCTGGCTATTCCCAGTTTTCCCATCTGAACCCCAGCTCCTTGTAAGATCTGTATCTCCTCCCCCACCACACACACTGGTTCTGAATCTATCTTCTTGTCCAGGTAGCCCCAGTCTCCCTCCACCCAGCTCCCCCTCCATCTCAATGTTCTCTCCCCCTGCAAGCCAACTGGCTCAAAGTCTCACCTCCCTCCTCTCCCTCCCCTGCAGTCCCAGTCTTACCAGACTCCTTGTCTGAATTTACTCCTTTCCCTCCTGTCTGTATTTGAATCAGTTGGATTACTCCTCCATGACATCTTGGGGGCACTGAAAGGAGAGACAGGTGCCGTATTCTTAGTTCCGGTGACTGGCCCCACCCCAGCCTGGAGCAACCATTACAGGGAAAAGCCTTATGAGTCCACATAGCCTTGAGTTGAATCATGGGCAGTTGCTCTGTGAGGATAGCACATAATGTGCAGTTTGAGTAATATTAGGAACTGGGAGGGGATAGAGGACAGAATCTTTGGACATTTTAATTGATAAGCTCCTGGAAGTCTCTGCTGAGCATGTGCAAGCAGTGATTTTCTTTCTTTTTCTTCCAAGGGCTTATAACTGGGACAAATTTAGGTGGATTTTTCACATGGATAGCAAAAGGCTCATCTCTGACAAAAGGCCACCCCCTGCTGCCAAATTTCAAGCCCTTGCTTCAAAACATGGGGATGCTAGATCATTTCTAAGTAAAAGTTGCAATAATTTTTTAACATGGACAAAACATTTTTTCATAGCCTTATTTTTGGAAATGGCTGAACCATTTTGGCTGAAATTTTCCAACATTTAACCTGAGGCAGATGCGAGGCATGCAGAATTTCAGTCCAAATGGTTATAGTTTGGCAAAGTTCTAAGCAATTGAAAACCGCTCTTCTAAAGGGACATGTTGAGAGGAGCCTTAATAATAGGCGGTGTGTGCTACAAGCCCCGCCTGCAATATAAGAGGCATGTTTTAAGTACAGGAGCAGAAGAGAGCTTTGTTTTCATGAGTTGTCCTTACTCCTAAAAGTAGATCCATTTGTTTCAATGGGACTAATCATATGGCTAAAGGTTTGCAGGCTGAAGCCCCAGATAACCATCCAAGAGCTTGGACACTTATACCCAGGCTAACCACAATTATGAACCTTCTGGTGTTTGCCAATACTGGAGGCAAAGTAAGTGTGTTGCCAAGTTTGTCTCCACCTCAGTTTTCTCAGACTTGAGAACTGCAATTCCTGAGTGTGTCTCCCTGGGGGTTTTGCCTATTGGCAGGGTATTGCATTGCCATTAGGCCAGAGAACTGTTGTCATTGTGGTCTGGAAAACCTTATCACTTGTTCTTAAGAGAGGATAAACTAGCAGCTTGCTTGGTAAACACTGAAGATAGTGCTTAATAGTGTGATAATCCCAGTACAGAAAGGAAAATGACATGTTTGAGCCTCCTTAATCATCTACATAAACTAGCATTGGGTCTCCTTGGAGCCATGCAGTGTGCATAGTGAGCAAGCCTTTTAAAATAATTTAAAATACTCAATTATATTCCAGTTTCAGATATATGCAGAGGGCTGCACTAACATCAGTGGGGAGCTGTGTGTGTGTATCTGAAGTTGGATGATGGTCCATTGTGGTCAGATTGTATGCTGTAAAACAGTATGTTCAAAAGATGAGCTGGGCACTTTCTAGCAAAGTTAGAGACATGGTCTTTGGTCCAAAGAGCTTACATTCTAATATAACTCTTACAGTGAAGATTTGCACTTTAGTTTAAATATGATTTTTTTTTTTAATCTGCTTTCTATCTAGGATTTTTTTTTCTTTGGCCCAAATTGTTGTGCTTAAATATGTGAAGCAGTTATTTTATCATATTAAGGTTTTGGGGGAAATTCCAGAAAAATGGATATTAAAAACATAGGGTCAGATTCTGTTCCATCTCTATAGATGTAAATCCAGATGAACTTTATTACTCCTGAGGGAATTCTGTGCCAAAAATTAAAAATTATGCGCACAATATTTTAAAATTCTGCAAATTTTATTTGTCAATAAATGGGGCTCCAGCATAGCAGTGGGGAGCACAGGCCACTGGTTGCATTGAGGTGGGAGATCACCCTGAAGCCCTGACCTCCCCTGGTACTGGGACTCAGCAGTGAGGCTGCACCTGACCTGACACAGTGCAAGAGCTGGGCCTGCCCCAGAAACACCCCGGGGCCCTCCCGCTTTGTGCCAGGTGCACCAGGTGTGGGTGGGCAGGCTCAGCTGAGCAGGATCCAAGTGTGGAGGGGCTTAGTGTGGGGTGAGAGGTTTCTGTGTGGGGCAATCTGGGTGCAGGCAGCTCAGTGGGAGATTTGGATGCACAGGGGTTGTTTGGGGGTTCCGAGTGCAGGGGCAATGGAACTCTGCAGGGATCCAGGTGAAGGTCGTTGGGGTTCAGCAGAAGGGGTCTGGGTATGGGAAGATGAGACTCGGCGGGGGGTAGGTCTGGATGTGGGGGGGTGCTCACTGTGGAGGGGTCCACGTGTAGGGGGTAGGGCTTGTCAGGGTGAGGGTTTGATGAGCCTGATTAATGGGTGAGCCCCAGCTGCTGCCAAGGGGACACCACATGCTGGGCTCCCACTCCCCCCCATGATTCCCCTATCCCCTTTTCTTCTCCATCCTCCTCCTGTCATTTCCACATTCCCCTCCCCTTAGCCTATTCCATCCCTCTTTCCTCATTTCCCCCAGCCCCCCCCCCCCTTACCCAACCCTACTGCAGCACACAGAAGGGGAGCACAACTGACATTAGGACCCAAGAGGCAGCATTCAGTTGCAGTGTCAGCAGAGCTCAGAGACAGCCTCCTTCAGGTGGGCAGCTCTGCACTTGCAGAATTGGGGGAGGGATGGTGGCAGTGCACGTAACCCCATGTGGAATGTGCCCCCCCATGTCATTTTCTGCAGGGAAGCACAGGAATTGAGGGGGGGGGCTGTTTTCTGCGAGTGAGCAGTCACACAGAATCCCCCCAGAAGTACTTTATTAAAGCCTGTGGAGTTACCCCAGACCTACACCAATGTAATTGAGAACAGAATTTGGCGGCTGTTGTGGGTTTGGTTGGTTGGTTTTGTTTTGACATCCCTTCCTACTGGGCATGTTCTTCATCAGAGAGCTCAGTGTCTTCAGCTCTGTTCCCTCATCAAGGAGTGCTTGCTATCTCCTCTCTGCTCTTAACATTCTGACAAAAACTGTTTTGTAGGCTAAATAGGCCTTCAGTTAAGTCTGCATAACTGCATTATGTCCTGAGTGATATCTCTGCATTCCCATCAGTAGTTTTGCACAGGTATGACTGATGGGAACTTAGTAAACAATTCTGAGATAATGTAAAATAAGGATTGGAATCCAACTCACTGTCTCATAGCTATGCTGGTTCTGGAGGGCTAACAGAAGTAGAAAGCAGTATAAACTTACAGGGCTAGATCCTCAGCTGATGTAAATTGGCATATTATAGCTCCATTGACTTCAGTGGAGGTACGGATTAAGCCAGTTCAGAACTGGGCTCATTGTCATTAAAGAGAGCTGCTCTGATTTAGAGTAGAGATACGGAGCAGGTCTGTGGAGTGAGAACATGCCAGTTTTACAACCTCCGAGTATAATCATGTGTTAAAGACTAGGACTGTCCTATTCATGTGAAGTATTATCTGAACATACGGAAATATTGATCTGGATTTTTTGGTCTTTGTTTCTTTGCAGGGACGTATAGCTTGTGCCAATGTCCTAAGTGACCTTTATGCTATGGGGGTCACAGAATGCGACAACATGTTGATGCTCCTTGGGATCAGTAATAAAATGACAGATAGGGTAAGGTCCATGTTGATTACTGTGAAACAAATGAACCCAAATAACTATACCTGCCACAGTGTGTTACCCTAATTGATCATTTAGCTTTGCCGTACACATGTTAATGTTTTTTTCCTCAAAGTTTTGGGCCTTTTTAAAAAGGGACTCGGTGGGTGATCTCATAGGATGCTACACCTAAGAATCAGTCACTTGCATATTGATAGGACTTCTGTGTTTGCTTGCCGACAGGCTGGTCCTGAACAGCTCTTCTCTGGCTGCGCGTTTTCTGCCAGTACTTTAGTTGTCTTCTCCCAAACGGTGTCCCTGTTCCTGCTCAGCCCTGCACAGTAGGGGCCTGAGACAGCTCTTGAATACCATGTTGATAGGTGTGGTATAAGAACTTGTATAGGTACTCTCTGGGGTCTTTTGTGCCAGCTGATGTAATGCTTCCTTTGAAGCACTACTGATCGGGTGCCAAAGAAAGTGAGGTGGATTTTTGGAAAACACCAGCACCTGTGGCAGATGGCAAAGCAGAAAAAGACCTGCCCTCTTGGAGGAAGAGATGACCTGGGACCCTGTGGGTTGCTCAGCTGGGTGGGATAGTGGGAAACAGAACAGAGAGCAATCTCTTTTTCAGGGGCCAAGGGCCAAATTCCACTTTTCCCTATGGCACTAACATCCTGTGGGCTGCCCCAGATTAAACAGCAGGATGTTCTGAATTTGCAGAATTTTCTTCAGTCCATAAGGAGCAGAGACTTGGATCTATGCAATCCTTGGTTCATGTCCCAGCTTTTTTAGCTCCTGTGTGACCTTTTGGGGATGTTCCTTCAACATTTTACAAGGAGCTGTGAAACCATGACAGTACTGTATGGAATGTCAGTTGCTGGAGGCTAACTTTTTTTAGGGCTTGATCCAGCTTCTGCTGAATGAGAATCTTGCCCTGGACTTCAGTGGGAGCTGGATTGAGTTCCTAATGCCCTGATCCAGTTGTGAAATGAGTAGACACTGCTTATATGAAACTCTGACCTCTGTACTTTGATCTGTAGGAAAGGGACAAAGTGATGCCTCTAATTATCCAGGGTTTCAAAGATGCAGCAGAAGAGGCAGGAACATCTGTGACTGGTGGCCAAACAGTGTTAAATCCTTGGATTGTTTTAGGAGGAGTGGCCACTACAGTCTGTCAGCCTAATGAATTTATAATGTAAGTTAAATCACTGAACAAAATCGCATGGTGCCATATTAAAGGGTTAAATAAAGGTGTATCTTCCTTTTTAATACCATATCATGTTCTTTATTTTAATTTCTCCTGATGAATAAAGATGTATTTTCTCAGCATTTGGGTACTCTTGTGATGGATACCTTAGAGATATCTAAGATTGCTGCCAACATCTTTCTTGCATTGGTTTGCTTTTTCAAAAAGAGTGTACAGTATCAGAAATGAAACATTGTGCTCATATATGCTCCTTCAAGAGGCGGATTTAAGCTTTGGAACCTTTAGATCTCAATGATAGTTGGGGATGGAGAGCCTGGCTTCCTAAAACTGGTTAGGATGCTGATTTTTTTAAAATGGTATCTGAAGTACCATATTAATGATAGTTAAGAACACAAGAACTGTCACACCAGTGCTGTGCTTACAGCTTTCAGGCTATCCGTTACCTTGTATCCAACATTAGCCAATGTTGAATGCTATGGAGGAAGGCATCAACCCTTCCCTGTGTGGAGTATTATGCCATAAGAAGGAATTTCCCCCTGGCCACAGCTGGTGATTCAATGTATGCCTTGAATTATGAGGACTGATAACGTCCTTTGTTTCTTCTGTCCTAATGTACCCAACAACTTAATAGAAAAAACGCATGATCTTATGCAACTGCAGGCACTGTCCTTTATATGAAGATCTTATCTCCTTTTAAATATATTCATAAGCTCTCTGCCTCAATAATATCCTGTGACAATGAAATCCACAGGGTAATTATATGGGGGTTTTCTAAGTTGTATATGTCTTCTAAAAATATGAATTTTACGTGCAATGGAATGTATGGTATTGTGAAAATATAATTTCCAACCTAATACTCCTATTCAAGTGTAAATTTCACTTTGTAATTAATATAGGAACACTTTGTTTGCAGGCCAGACAATGCAGTGCCAGGAGATGTACTTGTGTTGACTAAACCCTTGGGAACGCAAGTGGCTGTAGCTGTCCACCAATGGCTAGATATTGTGAGTAAACTGCTTAGAATGGGGTGAAGTGTCTGTGATATTGCGTGAAGGGCCACAACATTTTGAAATGGGAATGCTCATTAGTTTAAGTAGTATTTAAGAGGATTGCTGTCTTATCCCTCTCCCCACACCCTGTGTCTGCCTTTTGTGTTTAGATTACAAGTTCTTCCAGGCAGGGGTTGTCTGCTACTCTTTGTTTGTACAATGCCTAGCACAATGGGGTCCATTTTTTGGTGGTCCTTAGGCACTACTGTACTAAACAAGATTAATAACAAAAAAAATGGATCTGGATGCCTGTCGATGAACAAAACAATGACTTGACATCCTGGGTGAAATGCTGGCCCCATTGACTTCAGTAGGGCCAGGATTTCACCCAATGTTCATGGACTTTCTGTATATGGGTAAATGGAAATATCTCAACAGTCCATTTATTACACTTTGAGTTTAAGAAATATCTATAGTTGCACTATGTACGTGGAAATATTTCCATGTGTTACTTAAGGCAAACATGTAGCTACAGAGCTGAAAAGTGATTGTAAAATTGGCATCTGTTTGTGATTTGGCTCTCACTGTATGTCTTCAGAATTACCACTGCTTAGTTTGCATTTTAAAAAGATGCGTTTTTACTGTTATGGGGACTGCAGAGCCAATAGGCTGTCAGAAGAGTGAGACAATATCTAATTTGCCTGGGGTGTCAGCCACTAAATTGCCAGATGAATTCTAATTCCAGAATCTCTGTGGTTAGCAAAAGAGGGGTGGGAAACTAGCTTGATTTTTCCCCCCCCATGGAGCCTAGGTTGAGTCTGAAGAATGGGCAGCTGGAAAAAACACTTATTTTCTCTTTAAATTTGTAAAAGAAGATCTAAGGTCTGATCTTGCAATCTGCGTAGCTGCAGAGTCCCACCCATGCCAATCAGATCTCAGGATGGCGGGCCTGAGAGAAAGTACCTAATGTGAAAGTCATTGGTGGGAAATAAATATGAAACAGCAAGATGACCTTTTTATGGTCTCTTTTCTGACCAAAATCTCACTTATTGACATGTTTCACTGACATACAGACTCACAAATGAAGGCTATTCTGAAGTGCCACATATTTCAAGTACTTCAAATTTTCCTTGACTGTCAACCAAAGCACTTTCTGCTATGAAAAACAGAGGCAGAAAGGAAATCGATGTATATCTTTAATTGTGAGCAAAAGAAAAATTCTGTTGAGGTTGCACCACCTTTTTTGTTCTCTTTTTTTAAAAAAGAAGAGAAAACCGAGATTACCCATCATATTTATCTATATATAAAGCTTCTAAAGGGGTATTACTTTATATTATATAAATAGATTCTTTGTACCAGAAAATGCTTTGAAGAGAGACTGCATGGTACAGCAACTTTTGTACAGGGAAGAAAGGAAAGCTTGAATATGGAGATTGATTACAGAGTAAAAAGTGAGCTAAAACATTAAATGTGGTAAAGAAGTAATGAAAGTTTCTTGCAGAGTATAGCTATAGGGATAATGAAGTGGAAGGATGCTGTATTAGGAAATATGAGTGGGCTTTGTGTCATTCATAGGCAAAAATGAAAAGGAAGATTTTAGAGTGAGAGTTGAAGATAGGAAATGATGCAGGGAAGATCTGCAGCCCACATCTGCCTCCTTCAGTTGTGTAGTCGCAGGGAGTGGAGCAAAGATTGAAGAGCATGGAGTGGGATTGCTCTGACTTGCAGATATCTAAGATGGGTCAGTACTTGATTGGGAGAACTTACAAATGAAACTGTGTGCTACAGGAAGGGGTGATGATATTGGTAGGTGGAATTCTTTTGAGTCATTACCAAACCAGTGCTCCAGCCTAATGGTAGAGGTAACTGTGCTACTGAAAGTACTCTCCTTCAGATACTGGTTAATACCAGTGTCCACTAGTGATTGTATAGATGTTCTTATAAGAGTGTTAATCACAGTGTCCTGACCAGATTCCAGCTTGGATAATTATATTTTCATCTATTCCAATTCTCTCCCTTGGTTTTTCATTGCATACACTTTTCACTTCCAATCTTAAGCCTGTTTTGTCGTGTTGCTCTGAACTGTTTGAAACAAATCAACTGTTAATCTAGATGTAGCATTATTTCCAGTAATGAATTAAGTTATCTCTGTTTGAGTATCCATTCATGAAGTGTTTGGGGATTGTTTGGGATGAAAGGCACCATATAAATACAAGTTGTTGTTAGCACATGATGTTAGAAAGGGATGGACTGTGGAGTAAATCTATGAAAACGTTTGGGGGGGAAAAAAGCAGGTAACTTTAAAATGGAGGTGAACCTTACAGGATGACATGATCCCAGCTTGCTTAGTGAGAGCATGCTCTCCCCTACAGTGCTCAGAACTGAGGGAACAATGAAAGATCATTTGAAACTCTTGCTGTCAGTCCTGAGGGTTGAACTCTTGTGTACTGGTGGCCCAGGCTTCCTGGTGGAGAGTTTCCAGCTGTGGAATTATTCCCTTTCTTTGTCCAAAAGTGCCTTGGTTTGCTAGATGTTGGAGCATGTTGTAAGGTGCATCTCTTTTAATCCTGCACAAGCTCTGTCTGAGGGAGGTATTTAGAGGATAGATTACCCTACTGCATCTTCCCACAGAGGGCAGTGTAAAATGTGTACAGCACTTAAATGTTGTATCTAATAAATCTTTAAATACAATGCCCTATGAAATGCAATATCTAGGCACAACAGGGTGATCAAATATAAATGGAGAAACTTGTTTTATATTTCTGCAAATGTAAAGACACATTAGTAAAATATCATTGACTTGAAAATGTTAGCCCTTTAAAAATTAAACTAAACATTCAAGAAGTGGAAGTACATCTTGGATTAAAGTTGCATACATCTGAATGCATTTTAAAACGCATATCCACAAAACTAAGAAAATAAACTAAATAAATCATGTCTCTCCTCCCACCAAATAGCCAGAAAAATGGAATAAAATAAAGCTAGTGGTAACTCAAGAAGATGTGGAGTTAGCATACCAGGAGGCAATGATGAACATGGCAAGGCTCAACAGAACAGGTATGAAGAATAAGAATGCCCTAGAGGTCTGGGTTTTTTTGGTTTTGGGTCGGTTTTCCACATTTAATTTCAGCTGTCTGCTGTGGGGAAATAAGCTACATCAGCTCAGCCTCTCATCTTTAATATGTTCAATGTTCATGAAGCAAGATTAAAAAGACACCTGTTAATTATATAGCAAAGGCACAAATGGTTCTTGAGATGAATGTTTTCCGGGTGAGTGAAGTAAATAACATGTGAGTTAGAGCAGCGGTTCTCAATTGGGGTTCTGTGGTCCCGTGAGGGGCTGTGAGCTGTTTCAGAGGGTCCATGGGGCCCTGAAGCCTGGAGCCCCAAGCTCCAGCACTTCCCACAGTACTAAAGCCCAGAGGTGCCGGGCTGAATCCTGGAGCCCTGGTGACCCCCTCAGGGCTGAAGCCCCAAGCCCCTGGGCGAAGTTGGAGGAGCATGGGGGGTGTTGCTCCCCCGAACTGCAGTGCCTTATGCAGAGTGGGGCAGTCCTGGGGTCAACTCCACCCCCCCACACACCTCCTCCTGTCCCCCAGCACCCCTAAGGCCCCACCCCCTGGCCAGAGTGGAGGCTGGAAGCTGGAGCTGAGCAATGCAGGGCAGCTGGTGCCATGGAGTGGGCAGCCGTGGCGTTCCCCCATCTTCTGCTGCTGGTGTCTGGGATTGCGGCTGCTCCGCCGCTCCCAGCCCCATTTGACTGCTCATGCAGCCAGTAAGCAGGGGTACCTGGCTCCGGGGCTGGCAGAGCTCTCGGGGAGCAGCAAATGCAGGGGGGCCCCTCCTGGCTCACAGCCCCTAACTACCCCTCTCCTTGCACCCTCCGCTACCCCTTGCCCGCATACAGCCCCTAGCTACCAACAACCCTCATTGCACACAGCCCCTAGCTACCCCCTGCCTGCACCCTGAGCTATTTTCAAACTTTTTGAGCTAGCATTCCCCCCTCCAAGTCCCCGAGTTTATAATTTTTGGCTGTGTCCCGTCCCTGTCTCCCCGCCTCTCCCCCCTCCCCCCAGCCCAGACAGGCTGGGTGGCCTGCTGAGGTGAGTCAGGGGGTGGAGGTGGCATTCTCTTCCCTGGGCCCTGCCAGGCACAGCTGGTCCAAGCCCCACCGGGCCTTGCTCCTGCAATATGGAAGTCAAATTATGCTTCTACCCAAGGCGCCCTCCGTCCGTCTCTTCCTCCCCCTTCTCTCCCCCCCGCCCCCTCCCACCGGCTGGGCCCTGGAATTTTTTATAGAATATTGGGGGGGGACTCAGAAAGAAAAAGATTGAGAACCCCTGAGTTAGAGAATATTTTAAAGGGAAATTGGAGTCTGTGCTGCTGCTGCTTTTTTTTTTTTTTTCCCCTCCCACCCCCCCGATGCCTAATGAAGCTCTGAAAGTAGGGGCGGTCAAAACTTTAAATTTAATTTTCACAAAAACTTTTCAAATAAATGATATTTTTCATTTATTTTTAATTCAAAATTTTATTCCAGGATCTTTCCCTCGTGCCAACCCCCTCTCCCCATTCTCATTTTCTTGCTTCCCTGTCTCCTCCCTTTTTCCTGCTGGAAAAAAGTGGTGTGTCAATTCTTTCCTTTAGTGTTTAGGGCTTTTTGCTTTTTACCATAGAAATAGCAAGCAGCGTGACACTATTTTTTGTTGGACATCTTTTTGGAGGGGGATAGAACTGAATATGGGAGTTTTTAAGCTTTAATTGAGGGTGCTGGGATGCTTAAAAATCTCTTCTCCTCTCACTTTCTCAGATTTTACTTCCTGGTACTTGCCCTCCCATTCCAAGAAAAAATAGACTAGATGACCTGGATTTCTAATATAAAAAACCCCTCTCAAACCTTGTTCATACATCAGAAAGTGCTTAAAAAGGGCAAAACATTTTTCTCGCTCCCCTTTGTAGGTCACCTTCAACAGCATTTAAATGCTCTTAACTAAAGCTATTGTCCTGCACGTGGAAGTTCCTTTCTACCGGCCAGGAGCTTGGCAATTACAAATGCCCAAGGATTCCGTGAATGCCTTGGTGGGGAGACTGGAACATTACGGCGTTGGCTCTGCTTGTCTGTCTCTACTGCCTGACCTGTACATGCTCTCTTCTCTAAGCCCTCGGAATGCAAAGTGCAGGTCTCATGTTAAAAGTTCTGAAGTAAATTTTTTGAAACCAACAAACCAATTCAATCTGAATCTCAACTTTACAGCTAATGGGCCAAGCCAAAACCCGGGGAACTCAACACCTTCATCCCCAAACGTTGGGTAAACTTGGATCTGGCACCATTAGCATGTTTTATTTAACATGCTCATAAATATAATTTAATTAAAAATTATATTTTGCTGTATTTAATTACACTGAAAAAAACACTGTCAAATCAAATGTTTAAAGGGAATCTGCTCAGTACCTGTGAATTTCTGTTGTCCTTATGTTTTAACTGACTTTTCCACTGAAAGATTTGAAGCTTGATGGTTTTTGTTAGAGCAGGGAGGTTAGATATTTATTTTAAAGGTCTGTAACACCATTTTAATTGTCTCTGTCATACTCTATAAATGTTACTTTCCCTGTTTATTTTTTCTTGTCAAGCTGCTGGACTCATGCACACTTTCAATGCACACGCAGCTACAGATATCACAGGATTTGGAATCCTGGGGCATGCACAGAACCTAGCCAAACAACAACGAAATGAGGTGTCCTTCGTTATCCATAACCTTCCTGTCCTAGCCAAGATGGCTGCAGTTAGCAAAGCATGTGGCAATATGTTTGGCCTCATGCATGGGACCTGTCCTGAGACGTCAGGTGAGTGGCTTATTTTTTCCCTTCAGAATTTCACATTATTCCAAAGGTGTAGCTACAAACACCATGTGTTGAGTTCTAAATGGTGTTACCAGGCTAGTGAGAGTGTTAGCCATACAGTTGCTCACAATTAACTTTTTCAGCCTGTGAACAAACCACCAAGCTATTTTGAATGTGCCTCTCTCGTCCCTTATGAAATACTGTATTTTAAAAACCTCTTGTGGGGAATATCTGAAACATTTAGCATTTACTATTAGTGATGGTTCTGAATTTCTTTAAATCCTTATTTCTTATTACAGATCAGTGAATATTTGAATATGTACATAGCTAGCACTGCATTTTCTCAAAAGTAACACTGCCTGCAATGCTACTGCCAATCAAATATGTATTTTGTATTTTTCTTTTATAAATCTGTATGAATTTTAGTACTGAATTGCCAACCCCAGAGACTGAAGCCGTCACTCTATCTAGCACAAGCATCAACTATGCAGGTTTATTCCCCCACTGTCCTGTGAATGTGTCGCAAACCTGACCTGGAGATACTATTGCTAGTATTGAGAAAGGAATTCAGTCTCTAAGATCCATTCAATACTTAGTCTCTCTAGAGACTGTCAAGTAAGATGCGGCTTGTAGTGATGATTTTGTCATATTTGCATTCGTCTATTAGAAATTAGGCTGATAAAACCAAATTCATTTCACATAAGCCTCTAAACAGCCATCAGGTGGCAACAACTGTTGGTCACTACCTCCTAGAGGTGCATTTGAACTGGAGACCAGGAGGTAAACAGCTCTGTATCTTCTTAATTCCCTGGCCATACAGCCTCTCAGAATAAGAGCTCTGTTCTTCTCCTTGAAGTTTCTCTCGCTACCTCATTTTTCCTCTTGGTCTCCCCTTGTTTCTTTACTCTCTCTTTTACTTTTTGTCACCTCTCCTCTTCACCCTCTGCATCTCTTGTCTCTCCTCTCTCCAAAAGTATTATTCAAGTTCTCTGCAGAAAGAGGGCCCCTGAAAGCAAAACATAGTCTGAAGATCTGGAAAGAGGTATCGCAATGAGAGCTATAAACTTTCCCCTAGTGAATATGCAACTTACTGTAATATGTTCAATTGTTCTTTAGCCATAGGTGTTTAAAGAGAAGCTCTGTCCTGGGGAGACTTTGTGGCTCAGATGCTTAGGATATGGAATATGATCCATTTCAAGAGTTCAAATCCAGACCCAGTCAGTACAGATGAAAAATATTATGTGGTGGCTATCTGGGGACTTACATGAATGTGTTTGCTAGTCTGAGTCCCATTCTTGGTGGACAGATATCTGCATAACAAACACCACCTCAGATGGGATTAATTGCCACCTTAGTTAGCAGTTGCAGAGAGGCCAAACACTGCCTGGGAATGGAGACTGAACTGAACTACCTTACTCTTTGAGGCTCTTCCCTCATGAGTGAGAGGCTGTGGTATAGCACTGTGCAAAAACTTGCACTGGTATATCCTGGCCCTTGCGCTATCCCTGCTCTGTGAATAGAGCACTTCAGTCTCGGGGCTGTCCATCCCTCACCTGGGGCCAGCACTGTCTTTTCCTAGAAAAGATGAAACTCTGGGAAACAAATTAGATGATTCATAAGGAAGGTGTGTCTCTTAAACTCTGTTGTGAATTCCTTTCAATTGGCTTCTCCACAATTATTTACATTCAGTGTAGATGTGGATGGATGTTGCTTGAATACCTCTCGCCAGTTTTACAGGTATTTATGGACTTGGATTTGACAGGTGTTACAGAACATGTGAGTTGGACTTTATGGATATGTATAGCATTTCCTGTATTTACTTGCAGGATAATTGGAGCAGTTACCCATTGTTTTCTTAAATTTCCTGAAATATTACATCTGTAGCTTCATATTTTGCAAAGAGATTTTTTGTAGCAGAGTACAGCAAATGATGGAAAGCACTCATAACCATTGTTTCTTGAGTATGCACCAATACCAGTGTTAGGGTGACAAAACTTTAATAACCAATAGTAGACTCTACATTAGGAGTTGGTGATGTATACATGGGGTGGTGGTGTTCAGATGAGAACTGTTTTCAGTGGAAACTTGCAAATAGCCTCAACTCATGACATCTCTCTAAAGATCATAAGGCAGATTTATCATTGGCATATTATAGCAGGATAGGCAACTAACAGGAGGTGCTGAGGGGGAAAATTGATAAGTGCAGGTTACTTCCTTGCACCTTTATTAATAATTTGTCCTGCTATACTTCCCACCACTCCTCCCTTTTGTCCAATTGGTATGCAAGTTGTTCACTGAATGCCAAATGCAAGTTATGTTGTTTTATTATTTAAACTTATTCTCTGACCCATTTGCATCACCAATGAAATCACTGTTGAATTTGAACCGGAGACTTCCAGGGGAATAGCACTTGCTTCCCCAGGGGTTAATTTGGCCCATTATGTTTGGAGTAGTTTACACATCATGGTGTTTTTTGCCTTTCTGCTTTTGTTGCTTTTGATTAAAGATAGACACAGGGGAGCGAATATCTTCAAATGCCTGGGAGATGTAGGTGTTTTCATGTGTAGCAGACATCGTGAGTCCACACACAGCACCTAGAAATAATGTTTATATATATATTATTTTTAATTACCATTACTGTTTAAGGCTGCAAAAGAAGTAGCTTTTCAATTAAAGATAGTTTCTGTTTCATGTAATTTCTTTCCCTTCTTGCCTATATGGGAAGAGCATGTTGTACATGAAGATACTCAGTATCCACAAAAAAAATCTGAAGTCCATGGCATGCTAGCAGCCTGCAGCTATACCCCTATAAGCTGTGATCCATAAGATTTTACAAGATGAGTAGGATTGGCACGCTTTTACAAGAGCTCAAAGAAACTCCTGTGTACTGCTGGGATTTTTGTGGGTGATTCAGTAGATGGTGCTCTTCTCCCAGAGTCTCTTCTAAATCAGTGACCTGCTATGATGATAGTGGGCACTGTGCTGCTGGATGTGCCATCCTAGATTAGATGTAAGACCCAAAGTCTTTACTATTTCTGGTCACTTAAGATACTGTGGCACTTTTCATAAGAGTAGGAGTGCCCTGGCTAAATTCTTCAGGGACTATCCATTTTCTGTACCAGAGGGTTGTGTGAGATTGCTATGTATCGAATGCGGTAGTTGTTTTAACATATCAATTCCTATATGTGTCTTTCCTACCATCAGGTGCTGTGAGGTATGATTAGTAAAATCTACTTATTTACAGAGCTTTTTATGGCACTTATTGCCGTAGTATCTGATCATTTCACATACACTATTAGATTTGTCTTCACAACAGCACTATGAGGTGGGAAGTATTTTCAGCTTTTTACACATAAGAAACAGGTGCAGAGAGATTAATTACTCTGCCCAAGGTCCCACAGGAAGAACCCAGATCTCAAAAAATCCATTCCAGTACCTTTCAATGCCCTGAAAAAGGATGGTCTTGCAAGTAATAGTTGGAAGAAAGGGGTTGAAGAAGTACCACAGTATTCCTATTTTTCTTAAGTGAATGTAAAATATGCTGTTTTCATTAGCAAACAATATTATTTTCAATCAATAATGAGCGTGTGGGAGAGGGTTTTGTGGAGAAGACTGTATATTTGAAAACGCTATTCACATAAGCAGCCCTACTAAAATCAGAGACACTAACTGAGCAAGACTTGTAGGGTCAGACCCAGACATAACTTTGGGTCACATTCTGACACCTTTACTCACCTTGAACAGCACCTTACTCTGTGAGAGGTTCCAGTGAACGCAGTGGAACTATTTGAGGATTAAGGTGCTATGCACATGGGAGTCAGGGTATCCGAATAGGGCCCTTTATTCATCATAATGATTATATGTGAATTTTTAGTAGGGGTGAGTTGCAATATTTGTTATAGTTTTGCAATGCCTTTGTTGTGTTTCAATATATCTTTTGTTGTCCTTAGCATGTTGCTTTTTCACTAACTTTTGCAGTGCTTATTTGGTTACACATTATTTGTTACATTTATGGTTATGGTAAGTTTGATGTTTCCCAGTGACAGCAGAAAGGCCTCCACCAAATCATCTTCTGCTGTCCTTATTCTTTCAGAGAAACTATGAAGCCAAGAAGAGTTTGCCTGAAGAAGGGCTGCAGGGTCAGGTTCTAAACGTTTTGATGTTGAAATGCAACCAAAAGTTAATGTGCTGATCCTTTTTCTTTGCAGGAGGTCTCCTTATCTGTTTACCACGTGAACAGGCAGCACGTTTCTGCGCCGAGATCAAATCTCCGAAATACGGCGAGGGTCACCAAGCATGGATTATTGGGATTGTAGAGAAGGGCAATCGTACTGCCAGAATAATAGATAAACCACGAATCATTGAAGTTGCACCACAAGTGGCCACTCAAAATGTGAACCCGACACCTGGTGCCACTTCTTAATCTAGATAAAATAGCTATTTGTTTTGTTTTTAAATAGATCTATTCCTTTATCATCCTACAATTAAAGAACTGTAAAAAGAAAAAAAAACTTCATTGTGTCTGCACATCTGATGGCCTTAGGTCAGTTTGAGTGGATACAATTAATAAAATAAAATCCATTGCCTTTTTTTCCTGTTACATTAACTGAAGATGCACCTAATCTTGAGGCAGCTTCTGAGTTGAGAATTATATTGTTATCCAATACTGTTGATTCATTTTGAATCTTTAGACACTTATCTCTTGCCGCATAGGCTCTTTTTAAAGGTGCTTTCACGTAGCACAGACATTACCAGTAGTAGTGTCAAATAGCAGTGTGTGTCCTTTCATTATATGTATATTTATCATTGTCTAATTTTGGATGCCTTGAATGATATTCTGGAAAGGCAGTAAATTGATAGGTGACACAGTGGGTATACTCAAGTAGTAAGAGGGTTGCATGATTACATTCAATCTTTGATTTGTAAAGTTTAGTTTTACTCAACAGCATCTACAACCCTGGACATTGCTTGGTAGCACACTCTGTTAAACAAGCAAGTGCTAACTTTGCATGGAAAGCACTTCATAGTTGAAGGAGAAATTTTAATTTCATTATTTGTAGACCTGACAATATTTACTGTATTATCAATAATTGTTTTCTTTATTGATAGTAAGGAAAAAATAATAATTGCTCAGTTTTGCAACGTGATTGGATGTGCTATAGTGCAACAAAGGAATTGCAGACCAAAAGGAGTTTTCTGTATAATATTCATTTACAATTCACTATATAATTAACTACACAAATAATTTTTAAATATAATCACTTTAAAAACAAACCTCTGTTCTGTGGATGGTAGTGTTTAATACATTTTACATTTTGTATAGTGATTACAAACCTTTTTTTGTTTCTTTAAAATCAGCAGCTGTTTAGTATATTTTTAGTATTTTTGTTCTTTGCTCAAATACCTTTTGTGAACGCTTCTGTGATCTGTGTTTAAAATCTACATTGCCAACTTTGCAGCTTGAACTTAAGCTTGTTGTTCAAATAAATATTTAATTTTTTTTTATTGCTCTTGTATAAGCGCATGACGTTTTTTGATTTGTACTTAAATTACAGGGATGGAAAATATCCTACCTGCATTTTTTTAAAAGTGGAATTATTAAAACTTGTTCTTGCCCTAATAGGTAGGTTGTGATAGGTTGTTCCATACAGCTTGACATCTCTTGTGATATCAAAGTAGTGGGATGAGTTGATTATCTAAAAGTGTCTAATTCTTTTTATTAAGAAGCATAAACTCTGGGATGATTTTTAATCCTTTTATCCATAAGTCAGCAGTTAACTCTGTGCTGTAAAACACCGAAATGAGATTCCATTTAACAGTGGAAGGAATGCATCATGCTGTTTATCTAAAAGCTTACCTGCCTTCCCCAACAATGTTAGGCTGTGTAATTGTACCCTAGGGTAAGGAACACTACTAATAACTATACCAGGAGGAAGAGCCCTGCATATGCTTAGTTTAGCTGCGCTCTATCACCTTCCAAAAAGAGTGAGACTTGCACCCTATACAGCTCTCTCGCCGAATAGAATTCAGTGTACTTTGCTGAACCAGTTGCTTTAAATGTGTTTGCCAGATTGTTGTATGGAGTGTTGTAGCCATGTTGGTCCCAGGATATTAGAGACACAAGGTGGGTGAGGTAATATCTTTTATTTGACCAAAAGGTACTACCTCACCCACTGGGTCTCACTAACTGATTGAAATTCAGGCTGGGAAGTAAGAAAATCTGTGATTGTTGTTATTGCAAGAAATGTGTCCAGGAGCCACCCTCAAGAGTATCAAGGGTTGTAAACTAAGAATCTTAAATAAGAGTTACCATAATCATTAGAGATGAACCTGGCTTGTTCATCCAGCAGATGCTTAAAGATCCGGTCTTGTTTCCATTGAAATCTTTAGCAAAAATCCCATTGATTTCAATGGTAGCATGATCAGACCTTTAGTGGCTACTCTAGAAAACTTTGGTCTTGTTCCCCCCACTGCCCCAACCTCCGAAGATGAGCATAACTTCCATTGATGTGAATGGGAGCTGTGGGTGCTCAGCATTTGTGAAATCAGACCCAAGGCACCCAAAATCAGACTCCAAGGTCAAAATTTTCTGCAGTGCTGACCATCCACAACTTCAGATGAAATCAGTGGTAACTGCAGGTGCTCATTTGTACTGAGGCTGAGAGGGTCTGAAATGGGGCACCCAAAACCAATTGTTATTGCAAAAAAATTGGATCTAAATCTCTGGCCATTCTGTACGTCCTGTGGTCTACACAAGGGGACTGAGACTTAGGGTCTGGTTTTCATTAACTTGCTTTTTGATTTTGGAGAAGACACTTTACTTTTGTGAGACAATGGGGGTGAGTTAATATCTTTTATTGGACTACTGTTGGTGAGAGAGACAAGCTATCAAGCCAACAGAAGTTGGTCCAATAAAAGCTATTACCTCACCCACCTTGTCTCTCTAATATCCTGGAAAGGTACAGCTACAACTACACTGCATATTTTACTTTTGTATCAGTTTTAACCAATTGTAAAATAATTGTCTCAGGCATCTCATTTAGGCTAAATAAATATTTATAAAGCGCTTTGCATTCCTCAGAGATGCTGTAAGTGTAAAACTTGTTATAAAGATCTGTCACATTTCAGACCAATGATTGACATGAGACTGGCCTTGAGCAGAAGAATGCACTGTTTTGTGGATATTTCTTGTTACACTGGTTAGTTGACTGGTCATCTGAAGGGAACATTTCACATTTACTGAAGATAGCTTGAATGTTAGAAGAGATCAACATCTTAGATAAGGACGGGTAAGGGGTAGAATATTTAAGACTAACAAAAGACGAAGTGTGAATGAAAATCTGCAACAATCAAGCAGTCACATTAACTTCTTTTTCATTGAGAACCTTTTTTACTGACCTTTCAGAGAAGCAACTTTCTCCTACCAGTGCCTTATGTCTTCTAAACCTCTCATTTTGCAGTGCCTGACAAAGCAATCAAGTTGTTCTAACTGTCAGAATTTGCATTCTGAAGTGGAAGTGCAGCGTTATCCTTAGTCAGAATTGATATGGATATTATTTCTAATTGAACCATTCTAAACTCCAAATGGGTGATTATTTAGGTGACAATAATAGAGCACTTTACAACTAAATCTTGCTAGAAACATGTAATTTGTAGGTCACAGTTTTTTTTGTTTTGTCTTGGTAAATGCAGATTGTAACTCAAACAAAGCAAGAAGGCTGTAGACTTTAAAAAAAAAAAAAAAAATACTGAGGGCATGCTCTAGTGTTGTGCCTAGGACAAAGAGTTAGCAACTCCTGAGTTCTAATCATTGCTCTGGCACTAACTTCCTATGCAGTTTTTAGCAAGTTGCTTCAGGCCAAATTTTTCAGATGTGGGTGCCAAAGATAATGTATGATTATGCATTATTTTGAAAGCCAGATTCCATCAGCCAAGTACACAAAGCCATTTGTACATGGTGTACATAAGCAGAGAGAAATGCATTCAGTTTTAAATGTTCAAACTTCAAACAAATATAATCAAGGGGTGAAAACTTCTAGGCAATAAAAAGGGAATTCACAAGCCAAAGCAATTAAGTTGGAAGGCAAAGTATATTACGTTTAAAAAAAAAAAAAAAAAAAAACCCTAGCATTTTAAACTTATTTTCAATGTCTCCAGAGCCTTTTGCTGTAAAGATGACCCAAAATGGGAGGGGAGTTCTTTTCTTTCTTTACGATGTATAAAGAAGTTGAAAGGTTTTGTCAATATAATTTTTCTGCTCTGTTGCTGCTGTTTGCTAGAGATTCAGGTCTTGTTACCCTCTTCTTCCTGGAA
Source organism: Malaclemys terrapin pileata (assembly GCF_027887155.1). Taxonomy (NCBI): domain Eukaryota; kingdom Metazoa; phylum Chordata; order Testudines; family Emydidae; genus Malaclemys; species Malaclemys terrapin. The sequence goes on along the minus strand of NC_071505.1, from coordinate 15,468,409 downwards.
GAATTGAAAACAGGATCATGACATGAGTCCCAAGGAAGTGAAACCTGGGCAACTGCAAAGGGAAGGGATGTTTAGACAGATTGTTGAATACTTTATTTTGTTTCATTGCTTTTTAACTCGTATCTAGCAAACAGTTGGGAAGAATGACCTCTTTGTTAAATTTCCATCAAGTGGGTGTGGGGAAAATGCTTCCATCCTAGTTCTTTGGTCCTTCAAAGAGACCAAAACAGGGAAGTTAAGAATGTATTTAATATTTCTGAGGTAATAAGAAAAAAGTCTTTATCCTTCTATCAGGCCTTCTCTATTCATCTAGATTTCTCTACCTATGGCCCCATCACCATTTGTTCATAAAGCAAAAAAAGCCAACCATTTTCACTCTGTCCAAGTTACTGATAAAACAGGCAAATAAATTGAAACCTCTGGTGTTGAGGACAAACCTTCATATGTTTAGTTTGGTGTGGATCTATCACCTTTAGGACAAGGGTTGTTTGTATTCTTATTTTTAATAATTTTGCTGCAGCAGCAGCTTCGTCTCCACTATAGTAAATGAAGCTCTCAGGAGACCACATCTTCTGTATTCCAGTTCTGATCTTAATGTGGATTTTAATAGTCAATCAAGATGTTTGCTAAATTATAATATTGTACATTAGGCCTATTCCTGCACTGCTGTAGAAATTTTGATCATTCGGTTTTTATTACTTTTGTGATTTAATGAACAGAAAACATTAAAGCTAAATGCAAAACAGCGATATAAAAATGTTCTATAAAATTCAGAAAAATGACAGACATAGCAGTGGAAAATACTTATCAAAACCACTGTCCCTGGTAAATGCCATTAACTTCAATCGAATGCTTTTGGTGGCCTTCATCTATTTTTTTTTCTCTTACATTCCTTTTTCTATATTCAGAATGTTCAAACTGTACATCGGTATATCTTGTCACTTGGCTATAAAAATAACTTATTCCAGCCTGTTTTGTTTATTAGGCTAAGATTCAAAAATCAGAATTGATTAATCACCTAACCTTCTATCATATAAATATAGCTGCTATAAAACAAAAAATCTATACAATTCCCCTATAGTTAAAGAATCTGAATATGCCACAGGCTGCAAGAATCTATCAAAAGTACTAGTTATTCTACAGAAATGGTGTAGAGCAGCAAGTTACTGCAGTGTTTGGCATCAATACTATATTTTTGTTACTGAAAAATGAATGTGTATAAAGTGCATTGGCTATGTAATGTACTAGTCCACAAGTTCTCTCAAACTGAGGGACACATCCCGGTCTGGGGTGGTGAGGATCACCATCCTTTTTTATACAGTGTCTAAAAGATGTACTCTATTTGAAACAGGAATTATTTTGTGAACATTCTCTGGCCTGTGTTATACCGGAGGCATGACTACATGATCTCGGTAGACCCTCCTGGTCTTGGAATCAATGAAACTACAGCTTTATAGATGTGGTGTCCCCAAACTGTTTTTCTGTTGTGACAACATTAAAGGGCGTGGTAAAGGCGAAGAACCACTTCACCAGCCAGTATTACTATTGCTCTTTATGCATGACAAGGCAGCCAGAGGTAAGGAGATATTAACAATTCCAGAACACACAAGATTCTAGTTTGTTTTGTTTTGTTTTGTACATTTTCTAGTCTCCTGTTCCTTGACCAGTTTCTAAACTGACATAGATAAAACAATACTAAACTGCATGTAGACAAACCCTAAATCAAAAGGTTTCTCTTTGTTTCACTTATTGTTTCCCATTATACAAACAAAACTGTATAAGCAGCCAGCAGGAAATGTATTCATGCAGGCAGCATGAGCACTTATCTACACTACTAACAGCATCATATTAAGGGATCCAGATACAATAGTCATCCCTCATTCCAATTAAAATATATTCCATTTTGTAGTTTAGACGGGACCTTAACTGTGTTCCCAAACAGTGCTAAACATTTAGAGATGACCTTTACTCATTCTTGAACATGGCCAAGGCTTCAGCGCAGTTCAGGAACACAGCTAAGATTCCATCTACATTACAGCATAAAGCTGTATCATAAACAGATCCTCTAATGCAATGCGACTTGTAATTGGGCCTTAATAATCAGAGGTTTATTACCCTGGTTTAGTTTATGTATTCAGGTCAGCCGCTATGGCTTGGTTTCAGTCTCTATAACAGCCTGCTGCTTACTCATAACTAACGGTGTTTTCCTAGAGCGGAAGGGAGAGAAGCCTGTGTTTGTTGGTGATGATGAAGGTCTAAGGCAGTGATACTCTATAGGCGGCCAGTGGGCCAAATATGGCTTGTGTTTATAATTAAATTCATGAATACTGATGTGCTGCCTATCATTTGCCTATGACTTCCTTAGTAAGTAACTTACTGGCAGTGCTTAATTTGTAATGAACGAGGTGCCACAGCTCAGACCCGGCACAAATTAAGCACTGACTTGGCAGCCAGAGAGTGGTGGCTGCTGATCAAGCACCCAGCTCTGAAGACGGTGTCACTGCCAGCAGCAAGGCAGAAGTAAGGGTGGCAATATATGCCACCCTTACTTCTACCCTGCTGCTAGCGATGGCGCTCAGGAGCGGCGCCAGGGTTTTTGTCGCCCTAGGCGGGGGTCCTTCTGCGCTCCCGGTCTTCGGCGGCAATTCCACGCCGGGGGGTCCTTCCGCGCTTCCGGTCTTTGGGGCACTTCAGCGGCGGGTCCCGGAGCGCGGAAGGACCCCCCACCACAGAATTGCCGCCAAAGACCCGGAGCGCGGAAGGACCCCCTGCTGCAGAATTGCTGCCCCCCCAAATCCTGCTGCCCTAGGCGACTGCCTAGGTCACCTAAATGGAAGCGCTGGCCCTAATGGCGCTATCTTCAGAGCTGGGTGCCCGGAGAGCATCGGCTGCTGGCTGGGAGCCCAGAGGTACCAGGGTTATGAACTGCCAAGCCTAGAGGTGCCGGGGCAAAAAATGCTTACTCGATCTTAAGTTCTCATGATAGCATTGGCTAAGATTGAACTAGGACATGGAGCCAAAAATGAATGTGAGCATAAGTAAATGTTGCAAAGTAGACAGTGAAAACTGAGCTTTTAATCCAAACTGGACAGTGGATTTTCCTTTTGTTATGCCACCTCATTTAAATGCAAATCCTTTGTGTTTAATATGCCAAATCACTCTCTGGGTGTGTAAGGTGATCAACATGAGGTGCCACTTTGAATCAGAGCACAGTAACTTCAACAGGGCCTATCCTCCTGGCAGTGTTACAAAACGTGACAAAATTGAAAATCTGAAGTCTTCGTATCACACTTCAAATGTCATTCTCACAACATCAGCGACTGTACAGGAAAAAGAAACAGCCACTTCTCTTCGGGTAATGTTGATACTAGCTAAAAAGAAAAGGCCTTTCCTGGATGCCAAGCTTGTGAATGAGTGCCCATTGGAAATGCTGGAAGAGCTTTTTGCTGGAGCTGAAAACAAATATGACATTGTGAACCACGTGAAGGCAAGTTCCCCTGTCCGGTTCCACGGTACGGTGAAGATTGGAGGCAATTTACAAGAATTGTGTCAGCACTGCTTTCCGATTAAAAAGCCCCCGCCAAATACATGTCTTTTGCAGTAGACGAATCAAGCAATTTAGGTGACACTGCCCAGTTATTGCTGTTTGTTAAATTTTATGATGGTGAAATTTTCAAGAAAGAATTTTTTTTTTTTTTTTGCTTAATAGCATTAGAAACTTACACCACAGGAGAGATCATTTTTGAAAAGCTAAAAAGCTTTTTTTGGGGGGAAAAAAATGGTTTAGATCTGCAGAAAGTAAACTTGCTTGTTACAGATGGAAGTCCCTCCATGATAGGGAAAGAGAAGGGCTTTGCTTCATGTCTGGCAGTGATACACCCTTCATTAAATACACTTCGCTGCGTCATTCACCAGACTGTCCTGTGCGGTAATTTGTCTGGGGACTTGAAAAAAACAATGGATACTGGGATGAGATTCGTGAACTACATACTCTCAACTTCTAGCTTGCAACATCATCTTTTTAAAGTTCATTTACAAGATGTTTCAGCCAAATACAGTGACCTGTCGCAGCACAATGACATTTGCTGGCTAAGTAGGGGGTGCGTGTGAGAGAGGTTTTGTGCGCTTCAAAAAGAAATGGAATTTCTTTCAAACCACAAGACCAACAAGGCTTGCAAGTTCCTGGAATTTATGAATGGTGTCCCCTCTATGTCACAGGTAGCTTTTCTGTGCGATATTACTGGTCACTTGAATTCCCTCATCTTGCAGCTCTAAGGTCGTGCAAGCAGTGTCGGGGATCTGTTTGAAAACGTGTGCCATTCAGAGGAATCTTGAAATCTTTCAGACAGACTGAACAGGAAAGATGTTGCACTTTCCCACATTGTGTGTTGTTGCTACAGATGAAACTTTGGTGAAAACGATGCAAGAATTTCTAAACTATCTGATTGAAAATTTTAAAATGCGAGTTGAGAATTTTAAAATTCCAAAGGATTTGCTTTTATTTGTTCACCATCCATTTGTTGTCTCTGCCAATGGAGCTTGCCATTCTGAAGCAAAGAACATTCTTGATTTGTGATTTCTGGACTCAATATGCTGAGCAGTTTCAGAATAGCCAGAATCTAGCCATCTATCTTTTAACGATGTTCAGATCAACGTACCTCTATGAATCTGGGTTTTCTACCATGAATATTATAAAAAACCAACACCACGATCACCTGACAGATGAGCATCTTCACCAGTGCGTTTGCCTTGCCCCGACCTCCTACAAACCACTCTTCACAAAGCTTGTCAGAGATCATCCATGTCACCTCTCCCATTAGACATTGCCACAAACACAGGTAATAATTTTGATTTATAAACTTTGTTAAAAGATAGAAACACTAATACTTATGTTGCAGTCAAGATCTTTGGCAGCTGATGGTTTTTGTTTTTTTTTTGGTCAGCCTTCTGCGCAAATGGCCTGCCTCTTGTCATAAAATTCACAAATTGGCCCGCAGGTAGATCTAATTGAGTATCACTGATTTGAACCCTATAAGCCAAATCCTGATCCCTCTGAATTCATTGGAAAAGCTCCCATGTATGGGAAAATTCACAGGCAACTCTCACTGAGTTAAAGTAAAAGTAACTCCCAGGATTTTATTCTTAATATGGGGTTTTTTTGGAGGCACTGCATATCTGTGCGTCAGTTTCCCTATCTGTAAATGGGGATTGTGACATTCTATATCTGGGGGAGTGTCCTGGAACCCCCATATTCCTCATTTTCATATACTCGTGATCTTATTATAAGGTATCGGGGAAAAGGTTATGATCTGCTGAAAGTCATTTCTCTATCCATATATGTGTATCATTAATGCATCTGAAGTTATGAGAATTATGATGTATGGTTGTCACTAAAACATGCTGTAAATTGGGGAATCAGCCAGATATTAGCTCCCCAGAGGCAACAGCAAGGAAAGTAACCAACGCCTGGGTGGGGTGTGAATCAACAGCCATTGTCCAGCAAGGGAGCTACAATTCAATGACTCACCTGCATGAGGCCACACCAGAGGATTGCTCAACCTTGCCAGGAGACTCACCCTTCCCCCGAGACATGCCTGGACTTGTGTTCTACAAGCACATGGACTGAGGGTATTAAAAAAAAAAAAAAAAAAAAAAAAAAAAATAATGGAGATATCCCATCTCCTAGAACTGGAAGGGACCTTGAAAGGTCATCGAGTCCAGCCCCCTGCCTTCACTAGCAGGACCAAGTACTGATTTTGCCCCAGATTCCCAAGTGGCCCCCTCAAGGATTGAACTCACAACCCTGGGTTTAGCAGGCCAATGCTCAAACCACTGAGCTATCCCTCCCCCCAACTTCATAAAACTGAACACAGGGGGCCTAGGCTTGGCCCTTCTCCTGCCCCCACCTATGCTGCAAGGCATAAGACACTGAGACGAAGACAAGATTCCAACAGAGGAGATTGGCCCAGGTTTAAGGAACAAACCTGTATATTAAGGACTGTAATATCCAGTGGGGTGAGGAAAACTGCTTAATCTAGATGTTGCCCAGTCTAATAGGGTTGAGAGTTTAGACCATATGCTTATATTTTATTTCTTTTGGTAACTAACTCTGACTTTTCGCCTATCACATAATATCACTTAAAATCTACCTTTTATAGTCAATACATTTGTTTAATTGTTTATCTTTACCAGTGAGTTTGTCTGAAGTTTGGCGCAAATCTGCTCAGGTTTCGCAAAGACTGGTGTATATCCACTTTCCATTGTTGAAGTGGTGAACCAATTAATAAATCTGCACTGCCCATCTTGAGCAGTGCAAGAGGGTATATTCCTGAGGTATAGTGCTGGGAGCTGGGGGGATTTGGCTCTGGTGCCTTTCGCTGTGTGATTCATGAGTGGCTCTGGGAGCATTCATGCAATATAGCTGGGTGTGGGGCTCCACATGCTTTTGTGCTGAGTGATAGCAGCACCTGGCGGGGGGGCAGTTGGTGCTGGTCACTAGCAAGGTGCTGTGAGAGACAGCCCAGGCTGGAGAGAGTTAAGGGGGCACAGTGGTTGCACAACCCCAAGCTGCACCCCGGGGGTATCCCATCACAGGGGTGATAATAGACTCACCTTACGGGGCTCTGGTAAAGCTTAATTCAGTCATGTGCTATCCCTTATTTCATCACAGCTGACTGGAGCTGTGTTGATCCCACCCTTATAATTTAGAGCTCACTGGGGCTGTTTTGGTGCCACGCCAGTGGATCTGACTAGGCCAGAGTGGGTGTCACCCCAGTTTGAATCAGGCTCAGTTGGGGCAGAGTGTGTGCCTCTCTCAGTTGGACCAAGGCCTGGCTGGGGCTGTGTGGCCTGGTCACTCTCCTGGTTTGATTGATCCCCAGCCAGGGCAGTGTGAGTGACACTCTGACAGTGTGGGTGACAGTCCTGATGGGGTGGGTAATACCCCTGGCTAGATTGGTGGGGGCTGTGTGGCTAAGATGTTACTCCTGGCTGGATTGGTCCCTACAGGGTAGTCCTACCTGGGCTCTGCTGAGCTGGGCTGGACTGCTGGGGAAAGAGAAGTTTACACTCTGGGTGGATGGGTCCCAGCTGGGGTTTGGAGGTCCCCTGGCTGGACCAGGACAGAATGGACCAGGAGGATATGAGGGGCAGCAGAATAAGCTGCAAACTATGGCCTCTATCCAGAAAAATATTAAACAAGTGCTTAACTTTATGCAGGCAAATATTCCCATTGATATCAATGATTTGTATGTCCAAGTAACTAAATTTATATCTATATCTATCTATTTATATATGTTCAGTAAAAATTACAGTAGGAATTTCCTTTGGGAGGAATTTCAAATAAGATAGTCCTTACGGCCCTTAGTGAATATTTGGGAATTAAGTTTTACCCACTAAACACTAATAGCTTGTTAGCACAGGGAAGTTATACAGGTGAGTTTAAAACTGATGTAGTTATACTGGTATCACTCCTCATGTTGATACCGTGATTCTGGTATAAAGACACCCTTTTTTCCTGTTTAACTTATTTTGCTTTGGAAGGGGCTTAAACTAAACTGAAAAAAGCCACAGTTATAATGGAATAAGAATGTCCACATGGGGGATTTAATGGTGTTACTACACTGTATTATTGGTAAAACTTTCCATTGTACACAAGCCTACAGTCCTGGGGAGAGCGGCTCTTTGTTGGATCAAAGGAAATGTAAGATGTTTTGATGGCAACCTAGGAAATCAGACAGCCTTGAAGTTATCTGATAAGGAATAAACTTGTGCGATAGGAAAAATAAAAAGAACAAAAAATTTGAAATAAAAACGTGAATTACTAAATCACAAGAACATAGGAAATGCATCCGAAGAAGTGGGCTGTAGTCCACGAAAGCTTATGCTCTAATAAATTTGTTAGTCTCTAAGGTGCCACAAGTACTCCTGTTCTTCTTTTTGCTATACTAGAAAACACTCAGCTATGCTTGCTAAGATACTACCATCAATCATCATATTATGGGATTAATTATTAAAACCAGTGGTGAGCTGGAGCCGGTTGTTAAATTTAGAAGCCGGTGTAGAACCGGTTCCTAAAGGGGCGGGCGAGCGAGCAAACTCTGGTCCGTGGGCCACATCCGGCCCGCAGGACCGTCCTGCCCAGCCTGCTTGAGCTCCCAGCGGGGGAGACTCCCCCCGCTTCCTTCCCCCCTCGCAGAGCCCCAGCGAGCCATGCTGCTGGCGCCAGCGCTCTGGACAGCTCTGCAGCTTTGAGTGGCATGGTAAGGGGGTGGGGCTGCGAGCTCCAGCGGCCGCGTGGCATCATTACATAGCAGCATGGTAAGGGGGCCAGGCCGGGGCTGGAAGGAGGGGTTGGATAAGGGGCAGGGACCGGTTGGAGGGGGCGGAGGTTCTGGGGGGGGGGCAGTCAGGGGACGAGGAACGGGGGGGGGGGATTGGGTAGGCATGGAGTTCCGGGGGTCTGTTGGGGTGGTGGTGGATGGTGTCGGGGCAGTCAGGGGACAGGGAGCGGGGCGAGTTGGGTAGGGGGTGGGGTCCTGGAGGGCAGTTAGGGTGGGGGGTCTCGGGAGGGGGTGGTCAGGACAAAGAGCGGGGGGGGCGGTTGATGGGTTGCGGGTTCTGAGGGGGGCAGTCTGGGGCAGGACGTGGGTTGGGGTCAGGGCGGGAGACAGGCACGTGAGGCTTGTACTCACCACATGGTTTCCTACCGGGTCTTCGGCGGCACTTCGGCGGGGGGGGTCTTCACTCGCTCCGCATGAAGTACCTGCCGCCAAAAACCCGGAGCGAGTGAAGACCTCCCCCCTCCGCCGCTGAAGTGCTGCTGAGGACCTGGTAGGGAACCGCTTCTTAGGATTTTGGGAGCTCATCACTGATTAAAACTATACATTACGTAGTACAATGACTTCCATCTGCACAAGGTTAAACAAGGTAAATGACCTATGACTGCAGGGGCGTTTAAAGGCCACTTCACTTTGAATGATCCCTTACAATACGTGTTAACTACTTATGCTAAACTATTTTTCACCTTGTATTTAGCTGTGACACTCTGAGTGCCTTTCCCAGACCTGAAGAAGAACTCTGTGTAGCTTGAAAGCTTGTCTCTCACCAACAGAAGTTGGTCCAATAAAAGATAATGCCTCATCCATCTTGTCTTTTTAATGACCTGGGACCAAAACAGCTACAACAACACTGCAAACAACAATGGGAGATATCAAATGTTGCTGTCTGAAACAAAAACCCAACAACATGAAGGAAAAGGAAGCAAAACTTAACAGCAACATCTACTTGCTGAGCAAATGCAAGAAACAAAACATCATCCCCAGAGGACTCACCATCTATAATTCTCTAACCACTGTATACAACTCCAAATATGCTGAACAGCTCTGCAAAAGGACTTCAGAAAAATGGAGGCACCATCTTGTGAACCTCACATACTCCAGAAGGGATCACCTCAAACAAGAAATTATCAGACGCTCTCACACACTGGAAAAAACAATAATAATTAGGAAACCTACCTGGATATTATGCAAGAAATGAAAAATAAATATCAGAAAAACCTGATGAGAGCCATCCAACACAAAAACAAGTGGAACAACTCAACTCCTCCACAATGCACAGAACTTCACCTCCAGGATAAACCATCGCACCCGGGCCCACCACATGGACACAAGATCTCAGCATCCTCAATTTATCAAGAGTACCCCTAGCTGGCACAGAATTATCTGTACTCTCCAAGGAAGTGAACTTCTGCGCCACCACAGAACCTGATACCATACTAACATATGGAGAATTAGAAGAATTCTTTTGCGGACTCTGCCTCAAATAATTATTTCACAACAACGACACTACCCATAACTACCATGTCCCACTGGCAGTCACAAGTAAAAAAGAATCTTCTGACTGGACACCCCACAGTGAATGAAACCACACACTTGATTGTTACATTGATTGCTTCAGGAAAAAAATTGACTATGAAATCCTTAAGAAACATCCCATCCACCAGAGATGATGCATGGCTGGAAGGCATGTGGAGTCCTGTCCCCCCTCCCACGAGTTGCTGCTTAGCTTGTACTGAGCATGCTCACATGCACTGAGTATGCTCAGTAACATCTGCTAAAAATGCTGCCCTCACTCTGCCTCCCCCCCGCCATCGGTAGGTACGAGTCATCTCTGCCATCCACCATAATCTCTCCACTTCTGAGGGGACAGCTGTACAATCCATGAAATCCAACCACCAGATAAAAAGAAGAACAGGAGTACTTGTGGCACCTTAGAGACTAACAAATTTATTAGAGCATAAGCTTTCGTGGACTACAGCCCACTTCTTCGGATGCATATAGAATGGAACATATAATGAGGAGATATATATACACACATACAGAGAGCATAAACAGGTGGGAGTTGTCTTACCAACTCTGAGAGGCCAATTAATTAAGAGAAAAAAAACTTTTGAAGTGATAATCAAGCTAGCCGAGTACAGACAGTGTGATAAGAAGTGTGAGAGTACTTACAAGGGGAGATAGAGTCAACGTTTGTAATGGCTCAGCCATTCCCAGTCCTTATTCAAACCGGAGTTGATTGTGTCTAGTTTGCATATCAATTCTAGCTCTGCAGTCTCTCTTTGGAGTCTGTTTTTGAAGTTTTTCTGTTGTAATATAGCCACCCGCAGGTCTGTCACTGAATGACCAGACAGGTTAAAGTGTTCTCCCACTGGTTTTTGAGTATTTTGATTCCTGATGTCAGATTTGTGTCCATTAATTCTTTTGCGTAGAGAACAAAACCACTAACCCAGGAACCTATCCTTGTAACAAACCCCGATGCCAACTCTGTCCACATATCTATTCAAGTGACATCATCATAGGACCTAATCACATCAGCCATACCATCAGGGGCTCGTTCACCTGCACATCTACCAATGTGATATATGCCATCATGTGCCAGCAATGCCCCTCTGCCATGTACATTGGCCAAACCGGACAGTCTCTACGCAAAAGAATTAATGGACACAAATCTGACATCAGGAATCAAAATACTCAAAAACCAGTAGGAGAACACTTTAACCTGTCTGGTCATTCAGTGACAGACCTGCGGGTGGCTATATTACAACAGAAAAACTTCAAAAACAGACTCCAAAGAGAGACTGCTGAGCTGGAATTGATATGCAAACTAGACACAATCAACTCCGGTTTGAATAAGGACTGGGAATGGCTGAGCCATTACAAACGTTGACTCTATCTCCCCTTGTAAGTACTCTCACACTTCTTATCACACTGTCTGTACTCGGCTAGCTTGATTATCACTTCAAAAGTTTTTTTTCTCTTAATTAATTGGCCTCTCAGAGTTGGTAAGACAACTCCCACCTGTTTATGCTCTCTGTATGTGTGTATATATATCTCCTCATTATATGTTCCATTCTATATGCATCCGAAGAAGTGGGCTGTAGTCCACGAAAGCTTATGCTCTAATAAATTTGTTAGTCTCTAAGGTGCCACAAGTACTCCTGTTCTTCTTTTTGCGGATACAGACTAACACGGCTGTTACTCTGAAACCACCAGATAGTGATCAAACTAGCGGACAAAAGAGATACCATCATAATTCTCAACCATTGTTACCAGATTTGCCTGTTACATTGGGGTACGCTCATTTATTAGAGTTAACTCTTTTTTTGGGGGGGGGGGTGTCTGTAATTCTATCAATGTACTGCTTGTGTCACGTGCGTTTTCATATGGAGCTCTACTTCTCCCTTAGGCAAGTCCCCTCTCAATGGAGCTATCCTGCAGGACCTAGGTTCCCTAGGGCTGGGTTCCTCCAGCCCCAGAATCAGATGAACACACTCACACTCACACATACATTAACAGAGCAAGTCTGAGCGGACTGGTCAATCAGCACTATCAGGCTGACCCCCTTATATGCCCCTGGTCTCAATAGGCTGAGCCAAGCAGCACTTTCAATTGCCACCCTTATATACCACAGGTTCAGCACATCCCTATCCCCACTTTCACATCACAATTGTTCTGGTAGTAACCCACTTGATGAGCAAACCCCACAGTATTTTTTGGCACTACAGGGATCTTTAGCTTAGGTAAGAGAAGCGTTGCTGCAGAGTAAATGGGGAAACTAAAAACACAAAAGAGTAATGTAAAGTTCAGAGAGAGAAGCAACCAGCTTAACCATAAAAGTTATTTATTGGATAATAGTGATAACTACACAAGGAGAGCCTAAACCAATATAACAGTTAAAGTATTAAAGGTTAATACCTGAGGTGGAAAGGAAAACAGAAAGAGAGAAAGAGGTTTGACCTGGTTGGGGTTCCACTCCAGGAGGCTTGAATTGTTCGGGGTTCCCAGGTGATGGTGGTAGCTCAGGGTCCTGAGTGCTGGAGACAGGCAGAGCCCCCAGCCCGATCAGTCAGGAGATGGAGTCCCAGTGGAACTGATGCAGAGTTTGGGTCCATGCATCAGAACACTTACTTGAACATAGGTAGGGGTTTTTGTAGAGAAACAACAATGGTTCAAGGGAGAACACTAGGCTAGGTCTACACTACCCGCCTGAATCGGCGGGTAGAAATCGATCTCTCGGGGATCGAATTATTGCATCTCGTCGGGACGCGACAATCGATCCCCGAATCGACGCGCTTACTCCACCAGCGGAGGTAGGAGTAAGCGCTGTCGACGGGGAGCCGCGGAGGTCGATTTTGCCGCCGTCCTCACAGCGGGGTAAGTCAGCTCCGATAGGTCGAATTCAGCTACGCTATTCACGTAGCTGAATTTGCGTATCTTAAATCGACTCCCCCCGTAGTGAAGACCTGCCCCTAGATTTGTTTATGGGTAAACTGATGACTCAAGGGTTTTCTTTAGGCTAGACAATAGGAGCTGATCACTCTTGGCTATGGGTGCTGTTTTCTTCCAGGAAGCTCGCAATGCAATTAAGCTGCTTCAGTATTTTGGATATCAATCAAGGATTCTGTACTAGAATTGGTCTGATAACTGCTGAGCTGGGTGTGTGCAGGCGTGGGTTCATTAACATCTGGAACAGAGATCCCCCGTGATGCAGTGCTTCCCTGCTTTTCTGGTCCCAGAGTTCAGTGTGGTTCTCTGTTCTCTATTCTGTATGCTAATGGAGATGTCTCCCTGTCCCATCTTTCATGCAGATGAGGCTAGGGGAGTTGTCTCTGTTCTGCATTCTGTATACTAATGGAGATGTCTTAATCTTGTCACCCTTGTCAGGCGGAGTCTAGTTGTGTCTCTCAACGCCCTTCGCTGCTCTCTGCAAGCCTTTTCTCTGATCGGTTTTGGTTCAAGCAGAGACGGGGGGTTGCGGGGTAGCTTTCATGAGTCAGACAGGCTAGATACTGTGGCCTGGTTCCCCAAAAACACAGAGCTGACTGGTATCACCATGATGACTACATCGGTGAGGCCAACCGACAACCCTCTGACACAACACTCAAAGCCGCCTCCTCACCACAATTCACTCAGGAATTTAAGGATATAATCAAATACTTCACCAAAGAACTCCAAGAGGGTGGAGTCGAGGTGGGGCAGGGGGTAGAGAGGGGTTGAGCACCCACCAGTGCCATTAGAAGTCGGCGCCTATGACTGCAATTAATGGACAGACAATCCCCCAAACTGGTGATTATTCTAATAATTAGACTCACCAAGCCAGCAACAAAACAGCTTCTGCAATACCTTACTGGTTACCCAGAAGCGCAAAACACTCTTCCCTTAAAGCAATCCAGCCTTAGGCTCCCACCCAGGCAGCCAAGTCAATATGATGGGGATTACTGAAAATCTTGTTAATCATATATAAAGTTCTATTTAACCACCAGGTCAATGAATATTTCAGATCTTACCCAAATACAGCCAATTCTTATTAACTAAACTGAGATTTATAAAAAGAAAAGAGAGTATTGGTTAAAAGATCATTATACATACCGACATGAAAAAATTCTTAGGTCGGCTTCATAGTAAAGGCAGTGAGCTTTAGAGCTGCAAAGAGTTCTTTCAGAATTAGTTCCATAGCTTAAAGTCCAATGTCCAATATCAGGGTGAACCGTTCCCCTGACGAAGCTTAGGCAGATCTGCGCTAACAGGATCAGGGCCCTAGCGTTCTTTTATAGATCTCTGGAAGGCTATTGACAGCCTCTTGACAGTAAGTGACTAATAGGTTTCAGAGTAGCAGCCGTGTTAGTCCGTATCCGCAAAAAGAACAGTAGTACCTGTGGCACCTTAGAGACTAACAAATTTATTAGAGTATAAGCTTTCGTGGGCTACAGCCCACTTCTTCGGATGCATAGAATGGAACATATATTGAGGAGATATATATACACACATACAGAGAGCATGAACAGGTGGGAGTTGTCTTACCAACTCTGAGAGGCCGATTAAGTAAGTGAAAAAAAACTTTTGAAGTGATAATCAAGATAGCCCAGTACAGACAGTTTGATAAGAAGTGTGAGAATACTTACAAGGGGAGATAGATTCAATGTTTGTAATGGCTCAGCCATTCCCAGTCCTTATTCAATCCTAAATTGATTGTATCTAGTTTGCATATCAATTCCAGCTCAGCAGTCTCTCGTTGGAGTCTGTTTTTGAAGTTTTTCTGTTGTAATATAGCCACCCGCAGGTCTGACATTGAATGACCAGACAGGTTAAAGTGTTAAAGTGTTCTGCCACACTGGTTTTTGAGTATTATGATTCCTGATGTCAGACATTTCACAGACATTAACGCAGGCTGGTCGGGAAAGGTGCATGACACACGCATCTTTCGGAACACTGGCCTGTTCAAGAAGCTACAAACTTCAAAGAGAAATAAAGACAATGATATTACTACATTCACAGTTTATGTAAATGTTAACATCTCCTTTTGATCTTTGAATCAATAGAACATAGTGACAGACAGGAACCATCTGGTTACATTGCTAACCTCTAACAAGATATAGGTAAACACAGACAAAAACAATCACTATCTTCTAAGGGCATGTCTTCACTGGCAACATTAAAGTGCTGCCGCAACAGCACTTTAACGTGGCTTGTGTTGTCACGGCCTCCATGAGGTGACTAACCTGCCCTCAGGTGACCAACCGTCAGCCCCACCCCAGACATTCCTTTGCAAATTTGAAAGTCCCCTTCCTATTTGCTTGGTGATGCGTGCAATGTTTTCAGCACATCTTTCCAGGTGGCCATGTCTGCTCCACGCACCAGGCGATCCCCTGCTTGGAGCAAGGCTGAGCTGCTGGACCTCATCGGCATTTGGGGAGAGGAGGCAGTGCAGTCACAGCTGCGCTCCAGCCATCGGAATTATGATACCTATGGACAGATTTCTAGATGCATGACAGAAAGGGACCATGACCGGGACACATTGCAGTGAAGGAGCTGCGGAACATCTACCACAAGGTGTGGGAGGCAAACCGCCGCTCCGGTGCTGCGCCCACGAGCTGCCCGTTCTACAAAGAGCTGGACATGGTACTCGGTGGCAACCTCCACCTCCACTGCGAAGGCCCCTGTGGATACTTCGTTGGCTTGCATGCCAGTCAAGAGTGGACCGAGCCAGGAGGAGGCAATCTTGGACGAAGAGGGGGAGGGGGACCCAGAGGCAGAGGATGACTCGGAGGCCAGAAATGCATACAGTCAGGAGCTCTTTTCTACCCCAGAGGAGCCTAGCCAGTCACAGCTGTCGGATCTTGGCGAAGCGCAAACAGGAGAGGAGGCCCCTGGTAAGTGGATCTGATTTTGGAAATTGCTGAAGTGAGTTGTTAGGAGTGGGAGGATTGCAGAAAGCAGGCTTGTCTCCCACCTCATGCCTAGTCTGAGCGGCGGAACAGGCTGTTGATACACTCCCTCACTTAACGGGAATCTCCCTCAGAGATCTCCAGGAAACTCTCGTGGAGATACTGGGCAATCTGCTGCCGCAGGTTCCTCGGCAGAGTTGCTTTGTTTCTTGCCCCATTAACGGTAACTTTCCTGCACCACTTAGCCGTGATGGGAGATTGGGGGGAACCATTGCTGCACACAGGCTAGCTGCATAGGGACGAGGGCGGAAGCCGCAGACTTGGAGAAGACCCTTCCTTGATTCCCTGCTCACCCTCAGCAGCGAGATATCTTCCATAATGATCACCTCCTGTGGAATGTGTGGGGACAGGAATGATGATCAGGCCCACCCTACAGTGCTGGCTCTCCCCAAGTGCCCAAGAGCCACATGCCCAGTGTACAGCAGGACCGGGAACAGTGATTTACCCTGCGCTTGCGACTACTCACCGTTTTGGGGGTCTTGTGGCTCATGTGTGCTTGCCTGGGGTCAGCCAATTAGTGACAGGTGTGTGAGTATTGCCTGTGTTTTAAAGCACTGAAATAGTGTTGTCTGTGTTGCAAACAATATTGCTTCTGTAAAATGTTGCATTTAAACTTCACAGAGATGACCTTGGGAGCACAGCCTCCCTCTTTGTTATCGATAGCAGAATGAGTGCGAAGAATTAGGAAGTGTCCAAGAAAAACTAAGGAGGACTTTGTGTGAGGTTATGATACATTCCACCGCTGAGAAAAAGGAATTGAAGGAGTGGCAGGACAGCGAGAAGAGGGACCGAAAGGAGAACGCGGCACACCAGAAAGAAGCCACGGAGTGGCTCTTAACAGTTATGGAGTGCCAAGTGAACACGCTCCAGGCGATACTAGCTTTTCAAACCGAGCAGCTCCGCGCCCGTCCTCCCCTGCAGCTGCTGTCGCAAAACTCTTTTCCATGCGACCCCCTCCCCACCGCCAATACACTCTTATCAACCTCTTGGCTCCACTGTCTACCCGCAGTATTCCACTCCTCCTTCCTCACAGTCCAGCACTGTGGACTCCCACTGCACTCAACACCCATCTCTCTGCAGTTTGGCCCTGCTGAAGTACAGCACCTGCTGCATCGTACTCCAAAGGAAAAGGTTGGGTATGATCCCTGGACATACACAAATCTGTAGCCGTCCGGGACCCCTCCTCCTCTTGAGACCTTTCCTTCCCCCATCCCCGCAGATTTTTTTTTTCTTCAATATATAAGGGAGATATCCTATCGCCTAGAACTGGAAGGGACCTTGAAAGGTCGAGTCCAGCCCCCTGCCTTCACTAGCAGGACCAAGTACTGATTTTTGCCCCAGATACCTAAGTGGCCCCCTCAAGGATTGAACTCACAACCCTAGGTTTAGTAGGCCAATGCTCAAACCACTGAGCTATGTTGTCTTTCAATAAAATAATTGTGTTTATTTGAAAGCAATCTTTATTCTATTAAGTGAAAGCAAAAAGAGCACTGCAAAGCAACGTACAATTATGTTAAGGCCCCTTCTTGCATCATGTGCACCAATCACCTCCTGGCATTACAAGCACTGCAATCCCGACCATAGCAACAAATATTAGTTGCTTTCAGCTTCAAATTGCTGCCTCAAAGCATCCCTGATCCTTATGGCCCCACGGTGTGCCCCTCTAATAGCCCTGGTCTCTGGCTGTTCAAACTCAGCCTCCAGGCGCTGAGCCTCTGTGGTCCAGCCCTGAGTGAAGCTTTCACCCTTCCCTTCACAAATATTATGGAGCATACAACACACGGCTATAAGCATAGGAATATTGTCATCGGCCAAGTCCAGCTTCCCATACAGGCATCGTCAGCGGGCTTTTAAACGCCCAAAAGCACATCCACAGTGATTCTGCACTTGCTCAGCCTGTTGTTGAACCATTCCTTGCTTCTGTTAAGTAGCCCTGTGTATGGCTTCATGAGCCACAGCATTAAGGGGTAGGTGGGGTCTCGTCATCCCAGACATGCATCATGATGTGATCCCACCACTTAGTGCTTGTTTCCCGAGCCCAAAAGTGGCATTCCATTGTGGTCAGCACCTCCATGAAATGCCACAAGCAATCTCGTGTCGTAGCTAGTATGTGTGGCAAGATCAATGTCACACTTCTCTTGCCTTTGTAGTTTAAGGAATAACTCCACTGCCATTTGTGACGTGTTGGTCAGTGCGAGCAACATACTGGTCAACAGCTCGGAATCCATTCCTGCAGCCCGAAAGAGGCAGGGCAGGGGGCACAGTACACAAACCATTGAAAGATGGTGCCAAATGCGGAAGAAAGCACAGGGATTGCTAGGATGCGAAGCAATGCATCATGGGGCATTGAGACAGGACCCAAGATTCCCCACGACCCCTTCCACCTTCCCACAAGTCTTAGCAGCAAAAGAGAAAGAGATGCTCTGTGGGATAGCTGTCCAGAGTGCACCGCTCCGAATAGCGCTGCAAGTGCCGCAAGTGTGAACACGCTATTGCACAAGCAGCTGTCAGTGTGAACACACAAAAGTGATTTTCCTTCACCACTCTCTGAGCGGTGCTGTAACTGCCGGCGCTGTAACTTTGTAAGCGTAGACATGCCCTAAGGTGGCACAGACAAGGCCAATTAACCTTACAGGCCACACCTGGTTGAGACTCATGGCTGATCAAACCCAGTGGGGGAAGAAACTGGCTAAGGTATACAGCCAGGAAGTTGGGGGCAGAAACAGGTTGAAGTGTAAAAGCTGGTAGTCACTCTCTGGGCTTAGAGAGGCAAAAGGAGGAAACCCTAAGGACAGAGAGATATCCTGGGATCCTGGCCCTGAGAGAAGGATTTACTCAGAAGTCCTGGAGAAGAAACCCTGTGAGAGATGAAGTAGGAAGCAGCCCAGTGAAAGATCAGCAAGATGAAAGAGAGATGAATCGGGGTGTTTTTGCCCCTGACTTTTATAATCCAGTCACCCTTTGAAATGCATTTTCCTGAGGGTTATCCCCAGATAAAGTTAATTCTAGTTGTGAGGAAGGAGACATGGAGTCCCATGGTGAAAGAGGTTCCAAGCTGTTGTTTGCTAAAATGCAGATCAACCTGTTTCTGCCCCGCTTCATTGCCAAAGAATGGCCACTTGACAGGTGATTGCCAATCAACTTTGATGACACGTGGCTAGAGGCACCAACTTGTCCTTTTCTTTGATGAACCAGTTTACCCACTCCCCAGATTTGTCTGGTAAACCCATTGTAGTCATAATTTTAGTTTAATATGCATTTCATACATACATTACAAAAGAATATTAATGATCAGTGTGTTATTAGTTTTATAGGGTATCTCACTAGGCATATTTTGCACAAAGATTATTCCAATAATGAGTAGGGTCTGAATACAGGGGTACTTTCAGTCACAGGAAGTGAATGATAGAAGAGGGCGCCAGACTGGATGAGAGCTGATACCCTAGACCAGGGGTAGGCAACCTATGGCACGCGTGCCGAAGGCGGCATGCGAGCTGATTTTCAGTGGCACTCACACTGCCCGGGTCCTGGCCACCGGTCCAGGGGGTGCTGCATTTTAATTTAATTTTAAATGAAGTTTCTTAAACATTTTAAAAACCTTATTTACTTTACATATCACAATAGTTTAGTTCTATATTATAGACTTTATAGAAAGAGACCTTCTAAAAACTTTAAAATGTATGACTGGCACATGAAACCTTAAATTAGAGTGAATAAATGAAGACTCGGCACACCACTTCTGAAAGGTTGCCGACCCCTGCCCTAGACACAGCCATTAGGAGGTGCCCTAGTGGTGAGTGAACCCCATTACACATCCCAAATACACCAAGAAATTTATCTACAGCCAGGTCCTCAGACACCACAGAATATGCTGTGAGGAGAAAGTCTGAGATATACATCTTAAAACTGCCTTCATCAAACAAGGATACTCTACCAGAGAAGCAGATCGGCTCATGGAACAGGATACCTGAATACTCTGAGAGAACCTGCTTCAATATATAAAAAAACCCAACCCTCTGATCACACACCCCTAGTTGTCAACTTCCACCCCACACTGAAACCCATACAAGGTATCATTAAACAATTACAACCCATACTTGATGGGGACCACGTCATGAAAGAAATCTTTCCTGAAACCCCTGTACTGGCCTTCAAACAACCTCCCAGTCTCACGAAGCTCATCATCAGAAGTAAACTTCCCATAGTCCAGGATCCACGAACTCAAAGTGGCACCAGACCCTGCCAGAATAACCGATACAAAACCTCCAGACATATCTCCACTGCTACAATGACCAATACCCCCCAAAACACACGTTTCAAAATCCATGGTCCTTCACATGTCTGTCACATGTGGTGTACCTCATCCAGTGCACTAAATGCCCCAATAACAGTTATGGGTGGGTGAAACCAAACAATCACTACACTCTTGAATGAACTCACAGAAAAATGATAGACAAACATCATATCACCTGTTGAACATTTGTCACAAAAGAGCAACGCATATGTTATCTCTCAGTCCTTGTCCTCAAAGGAAACCTGCACAATACCTTCAAAAGATGAGCCTGGGAGCTGAAATTCATAACTTTGCTAGACACTAAAAATCATGGTCTGAATAAAGATTCTGAATTTATAGTTTATTACCACAATCTGTAATCCACTAACCCCTCTATTTTGATCTATGACTGAAGGGATGAACAGGCCACTTCAGTTTGAATGGTCCTTAGAATATGTCTTAATTACTTTTGCTAAACTACCTGTCCCACCTTGTATTTAGCTGACACTCTGACTATCTTTTCCCAGACTGGAAGAAGCTCTGAAAGCTTGTCTCTCTCACCAACAGAAGTTGGTCCAATAAAAGTTATTGCCTCACCCATCTTGTCCTTCTAATGTCCAGGGACCAACACAGCTACAACAACACTAAAAAGAAAAATGATGGTATTCTAAGGACAATGAGTCATAAAAATACCACTTTTAAATAAATGGAGTGAAACTACATTTGCCGTGGCTTACAGGAAATGGAGTACCATTCAGGCAACCAGAACAGTAGGCAAAACAAGTGGGCGAGCTGCTGTGAGGCGATACACGGACATGTTACACCTATGTAAACTGACAAGGAATTACTTTAACAAACACCAAAACCATGTGTGATATTTATGAACCGTTCTAGGGTGGTGGGTGTGAAATATCATTTCCGACCCAGAAGAGCGGCTGTCGATGGGCATTCGTGGGCTACAGCCTGCTTTAAGAACAGCCTTGTGGAAGGGGTGCTGAGCTGTTTCAACCACCCCGCTGTCTCCGCATCCTACAGCTGGCTCACCCCTGGGGTGATAACTTTGATCCCGTTGCCGCTGTCTGGCAGCTCATCTCACCCATCCCTAACCCCAGCCTCCCGCATCCTCACCCTGATTTAGGGTGACCAGACAGCAAGTGTGAAAAATCGGGACAGGGGGTAGGGGGTAATAGGAGCCTATATAAGAAAAAGACCCAAACTCAGGACTGTCCCTATCAAATCAGGTATCAGAGGTAGCCCTACTAGTCCCTATAAAATCAGGACATCTGATCAACCTACCCTGATTCTGCCTATCTGCCTCCCCTCCAGCTGTCTGACCCCCGCCCATACACACAACCTGGCCTCTGCCCAAACTCCGCCCACCCTTGCAACCGACCTGTCCTGCTCCAGAGCAAGGAGGCAAGTAAGGGCGGGCAGGCAGACTGAGGGCAGCGACTTCAGCAGACCTGACTGAGCAGGCTCAGATCGCGCACGCATGCGCAGAAGCAGCCATCGCCCCCGCCGGGCTCGGAGGGTACGTAACGCTACCCTGTTGGGGAAAGCCGGTGGTGGGTGTGGCGCGGGGCCGGGCCCCGCCCCCGTCTGGGCGGGGCCCGGCGTCGCCCCGCCCAGCGCGGCGTTACAGTCAGAGCCCTGGCTCGTGGCCCTGACAGCTGCCCAGCTTCAGGCGCCATGGAGGATGCCGCGGCCGCAGCCCGGCTGGGCACGATCCTGCGACACCTCTGCCCCCGGACGGGCGCTGCCGCCCTCGTATCCTTCCCGAGCCGGGCTGCGGGGTGGGGGGCCGGAGGGGCAGCCTGGCCCAGGCGGTCTCCAGTGACTGCCCCGTTACTCCCTTCGCCCCTCATGGACTCCGCACCCCCGCCTGTGTCGGGGCGGAACCCGGGCCGGGGGGGGGACCTCTGGGCTGCTTCCCCCGTCACGCCCCCCCCGATTGCCTCCCCCCTTGTGCCCCTCTTCTGCCTGGGCTGCCTCCCCCTTCCCGGGCTGCTTCTCCCTTCCTGTCCGTCCGTCCCCCCCTAGATTGCCTTCCCCGTGTGTATGTCCTTCCTCCCCACCCCTTCTTCAGCCTGGGCTGCCTTCCACCTTGTTTGTGCTCCCCCCCTTCTGCCCGGGCTGCCTTCACCCTTCTGCGAGAGCTGCCCCCCCCCCCCACCTTCTGCCTGGACACACAGACCTGTCACTGTTTCTCCCTGTGATTATATTAGACTGCAGGGGGGGGGGTCATGTCTCTTTCTGTGTACAGTGCTGATGCTGTGGGGCTGGGTAAATAGTAGTGATTCTACCACCCACCGCAGGCTGGTACCTTTGCCCTTACCCCCTGCAATCATCTCTCCGCAGTTGCTTGTTGCTTCAGAGAGTCATTTTACAGGGAGCGGGGTGTTTGTTTCCCTCTTCATGCACCACCTCCTGCTTCCCTGTGCTTTCTTCCTGAAACTCCAACCCTCGAGCTGCTAGTTGGCCTTTGTACCTGTTACACTTTCCTAAGGGGCACATGACAGCCTTACTGTTCCTGTTTGAAATTGGTTTGAAATGGAATTGGAATTGTTTTTTAAATGCTGGACATGAAAGGTCAGATTTTCAAAGGTGCTCTGCACCTATTTCTGCACAGAAATTGGATAGCTATGCAGAAGAGTTCCTGTTTTTGTGTACAGCTACCTGATTTGCTCACATATATGCTAGTTTGTGCACACAAATCTGAGAAAGAAAAGAGGCTTGTACATGTTAAGCTTTTGCCTATATTTCCAAGAGTTTGTGGGGGGCTAAATTCTGTGGTACTCAAATTTCATAGTGAATTTCAGAGCATGCTGAGATATGTGGGCTCAGCATGTGGAAACAAACACAGAAAGGTTATTGGTTATGTATGTTCTATACTTCTGAAAAGGTCCTTTAAAACATAAGTTCACAGGCGGTGAATGGGAAACTTAGAAGGTTGAAAAACATAAGGTATAGAGCAGAATGGGATGAGAGGAAGCTTTTATAGTGATTTATTTTGTATATGCTACATTTCAACCTAGTGTCTCAAAGGACTGCATGAAGGCTATTAATTATTATCTCTATTTTACAAGCATGGAAATTGAGGTATGGAAGAGTTATGTAACTCAGCGATGGTAAAATACTTCATTTTTGCTGCAGTTTGGCTATAATATGTAACTAAATTCACAGCAAAAGTTAGGAGGTCAGCAGCATGCTTTTGAGTAATAATCTGGTGAAGAGATAGTGATAGAGAGGGTCATAAGTCTACAGATACAGTAACTCCTCACTTAATGTTGTAGTTATGTTCCTGAAAAATGCGACTTTAAGCAAAACAATGTTAAGCGAATCCAATTTCTCCATAAGAATTAATGTAAATAGAGGGGATTAGGTTCTGGGGAAATGGTTTTTCACCAGACAAAAAATTTTATTTTTTTATATATATATATATATATATATATATATATATAAATTATTAATTTTACACACACATAGTATATGTTTTAAACAAACAATTTAATACTGTTCACAGCTATGATGATAGTGAAGCTTGGTTGAGATGGTGAAGTTAGAGGGTGGGATATTTCCCAGGGAATGCCTTACTGCTAAATCAATGGTTCTTAAATTTTTGTACTGGTGACCCCTTTCACATAGCAAGCCATTGAGTGTGGCCCCCCGCCCCCATATAAATTAAAAACACTTTTTCATATATTTAACACCATTATAAATGCTGGAGGCAAAGCAGGGTTTGGGGTGGAGGCTGACAGCTCGCAACCCCCATGTAATAACCTCATGACCCCCTGAGGGGTCCTGACCCCCAGTTTGAGAAGCCCTGTGCTAAATGATGAGCTAGCACTTGGCTGAGCCCTCAAGGGTTAATACATTGTTGTTAATGTAGCCTCACATTCTACAAGGCAGCAGGAATGGAGGGGAGGGGAGATAGCGTAGCAAACAGAGACAGATGCGTACCTTGTGTGTGGGAGAGAGAGAGATGCACACTGCCCCTTTAAGTAAGCTGCCCACTCTTAAGTGCATTGTCTTTTTAAGTGGATAAGAAACTTTCTGATAGTGAGAAAGGAACAAATTTCCAATGAACGGTCTAAAACTAGACAGGCAAACAAACTGTAGGGAACAGTTTTGCATCTGCTGAGTATAGATGGGGTGACCTAATGCTGTAGGTATTTTCCATTATTATTTTTAACATAGTTTAGTGGCACCTAGAGGACTCAACCAAGTTTGAGTCCTAGTATGCTGGGCATTGTACAGAAATATAATAAATGACAGTCTGCCCCAGAGAGTTTAGAATCTAAAAGATATGACCCAGCATGAGATAAATGAACAGGTGGGGGAAGTCGAGGCTAATGAAAATAAATAGGATGGGACTAGCTGTTCCTACAATTCTTTTCCATCTTAAACTTCTGTGGAGGATTTGAACATGGTTAAAAAGTTGCTTCTCATTGTAGAAAATGTTATTCTCTTTTTTGTTATTCCCTTCAAGAACATCTCCAGGGTTATGAAAGATTCAGGCAGCCTTGAGACCATCTAACCTAACTCTGAGCTGGTATTAGTGGACATGCAGATGTACACATTTCTTTTTTTGTATAATAATCCTTTAATTTATACTCATGGTGCCAAATCACTTCAGGCTCTGATCTTGCCAAATTTTATAAACTAAGCAAAGCTGGTCTTGTCAGCACTTGGATCAGAGACAACTATGAAAAATGCAGGTGCTGCATAAAGTCGTGTTAGTGATTTAGAAGGTGACACTTTTCCCTCTGAGCTTTTTCTGAGCAAATGCTGAGTCCCCACGCCCAAAGTGTAAAACTCAGGTCCTGTCCAGCTGTGTTTATTTAAAATTAATCCCACTTCATTTTTTTTCTCCATCGTAGAGAGGCAAACTCCAGTGTCCTGGATAAATTCTCACTAAACGTTACATTCTGTGTGCCTAAATGGTTTTATATAGTACAGTGGTTCTCAAACTGTGATCCTTGAACTTTTCCTGTTGGTGTCCAGAGTGAGGTTTTCAAGGACAGAGACAATCCATGAGAAGATTTCTCATGGGCACCTGAATTAAGAAGCTGGAGTACAATATTACATACAAAAAAGCTACAGAAAAGGAAATTTATTTAGGAAATGTCCATTTACTACTGCCCATGCAACTTTAATTCTGTCCTTTTGTTGTGTCCAACCTTTGCACTGACTGAGGCAGAGGTTCTGTGGAAAAAATGAATTGTATAATTCACTGCATCATAATGCAACTGCATAAGGGAGCAGAAGTAAGATTGCACGGGGAACCATAAATTTGGCCTTTCTTAACTTATGATTGCTTAGCTCTGCAACCAAGATAACTTTCTTCAAATGCAGGCTTTTTTTGTCTAATTTCATTGGTGTTTTTTATTAAAGAAAGAAAAGTAAAAATAAATTCTTATGTCCAACTGGAACTCCCGTGCCACTGTGCACCCCCTTCCCCCCCAAAAAAAAACCCAAACCTCATCATGCATTATTAGCAGCGTTTGAGGCCTGAACTGTCAGCACTGTGCCATAGAATTCTATCACTTGTTAGTCCTGTAGATCTAGAAACGGGACAAGACCATTATCTTAAAGGGGAGATGGACTGCAGACGTACTTGGTCTCACTCTTTCTCCTCACCTGACTTCCCATCCTAGGACGTGGGAGGCTCCTGCCTTATGTGGTGCTCTGAGGTATGGGCTGCTGGGGCCATATCCACCATTCGGGATGGTTACTAGGGGGAGCCCAGCCCTGTACCCACTTGCTAGGAGTTGGTTGAACTGCCCCATGAGGTGCCCGTGAAGGGAAGGATCGGATGCTTATGCCTTGTGCTTGGTCTGGAGAATGTGATTGTGGGGGAGGGACAGCCTGGCCTATGTCATCCCCTGCTCCAAGTAAGGCATGTGCTGCTCTTTTGGTGATCGCGTGGGCCCAGGACTGTAGACTGTTTGTGTTCAGTTATTATTTTGACATGCTTCCAGCATTTTCCTGAATCCCTTCCACAAGAAAAGGGAAATGATGATTTTTAACAGTTCATAATTTTGCTTAATCTGAATGGAATTTCAGGAGAGGTGCTTCTCTTTGTCCCTACAGGAGCTTTACCCCTGGCAGATTTCAAAATCCCGCTTCACACAATGGAGGTGTTAAAGCTGCTAAAACAAAGCTTCAAGGATTTTTTATAACAATGGGAAGTGTTAGGCAACCTAAATGAAGTTGCTGTCAGTGAAGAGCCCTTGGGGAACTATGAATGAGAAGGTTTTATGAAGGTGTCAATCATCAAATATTAAAACAAAAATATTGGCGTCTGTAGTGTTGGCTATTTGTTTGTTCAGTTTAACATATGTGTTTTCCATGAATAAAATATTCCTGAAGGGAAGTGGGGAGAAAAAGGTATTATGTACCTGATCCTATTGTTCAAATTAAAGATGAACATACCATTTATTTGTAGCTTCTTTATGTTCTGTTCTATTTGGTTTTGTATTTGTGAAGTGTATGTGCAGGGTCTAGAATTAGTATGGTTTGGGGGTTATTTGCATTAGTCTTTGCGTGGCTTTGACAAGCCTGTAATAGGGTTGAAATTACCCAAGATTTGGTCTTCTCTTGGTATTTCAGTTCATAGATAGTTGCACCATCATGATAAATAATTTTGAGCACATACATGGCTCCCTGAGGCATTAAAAACCTAATCCAGGTACAGCAGAACTTCCCAAATCCATACTTCACTAATATGCACAAAAATATAACGATCTATCTCTCAGCAGTGGTCTGGTAAGCAGAAATGAGGCTGTTGTAGAATCTCATTCGGTAGTATGTGAGACTTAATCATTTTACAGATTAAATTATACATCACAAAGTATTATCTTAACTAATTAAAGCTAAAGTTGTTAAAATATCACAAATTTACTTCACCTTAATTAATCTTCATTGGGTGCTCCTAGAGGGCCCTGTCATGTGGAGTGCTAAGACCCCCTCATCTCATTTAAGTCAGTGGGAGCTGAGAATGCTCAGCATCTCAGGATGGGGCTCTAAGAGGCTGATCTGGCTCCTACTGGGAGTTTTGCATTGACTTTAGCATATGCAGGATCAGGTCCTTGGTATTCTTTATTTTGAGTAGACAGTCTTGCAGCAAAGTAAGAAGAAGCGGGAAGGGGGAGTGGATTCTAGGGGGAAAAATGGACAACAATCCAAAGCAAAATACATTTTTAATTATTTAACCTGGATTACAACAAAGTATCAGATTCTGGAATTCCAAACCAACTTCAGATCTGATACTCAAGTTATTGTGCTCTATTATTTGCCTTAATTTATACTCTAGACAACATTTCCTACTTCAGCACAAATTGCTTCTTTTAAACACCAATTGGAGTTTCAGTAAGTGACATTTTACTATCTTTCTACTATTAAATTTGAAGATTAATTTCTCATCTGTATATAATCTTTATTCTTATTTCCATATCTTGTCTTGCAAATTATAGAGTACATGTTGATTAGAAGTCCTCATATAGTTTCAAACTTGCAAGGACACTCTCTGAGCTGCTTAATAAAGTAACTTAGAACTTGATCTTGAAAATGTGAATAGTTTGACTTCAAGGGTCTGTTTACATAAGTACTGCTTCTATGAGTGTAAATATTGAAGATCAGACACCACCTTTCCACTCCCTCTTTTTGACAAGGTATATTTTTTGCCTCAAAATTTACAAATAGGAAAAACAGTTGTGATGAATAATCATGTAATGCATTGGATATACTCAACAGGATTAAAGTACAGGTGTATCTTGTGAAAGAGCTTATTTCATCTACATGTCTCCTCCTGGCATATGGTGTGCATCTTACCCTACATCTAGTCATGTTGTTCCACCCAAAACTGCAAATTTCTGAGGGCTGGGCCATTTCTGTGTATTCTATATAAACTGTCATACACTCTCTGGAGTTGTATACAAATATTAACTCATAGTAAAAAATACTGTATTAATTATTTTTTCTACTGGAGATAAAAACTTCATGTTGAGAGAATAATTTTCTCTATTTTTAAATTCTTTTTTCTGACTATTTGATGTTCACAGAGCAGATTGTAAGACCAGTGTGTGTGTTTGGTTTTCTTTTTTTTGTTTGTTTGTTTGTTTTGATTATGTCTTTTGAGGCTTGTTCTAATCCGCATTAACTACTGAGTGTCTGCAGATAATTTTTGACAGAAGAAAATTAAATAAATTCTGTTAACTTCGTACTCTTCCTTTCAGGTCACTGCTGAGAAAATTCTTATCAGATTGCTTTTTGTTGAGCCTTCTAATTTCTCTTGTTTGTTTGTAGTTACACCCTGGACAATAACCTTTTAACTCCAGAGCAGAGACAGTTTTATGATGAAAATGGTTACCTGCTCGTTAAAAACCTAGTTTCTGGTGAAGACATTGAGCGTTTCAGGTACAGAACAGCTGTTTCGCTAGACACAATCATATTGATATTTAGTAATGCTGTGAGGCTTTTTGAAACAGCATGAGCTTGGGTTCTCCTAAAATGGAAGCATTTTATTAACAAATAACTTATTCCTTCGTTTAAACAAAATGTTTTGGTTTAATAAAATGATAGAATGTGTGTCGAAATGTCTAACTTCTTTTTTTTTTTTTTTTTTTTTTTCCTAGAAATGAATTTGCAAAGATCTGTAAAAAGGAGGTACAAGTGCCTGGCTTAATCATAATGAGGGATGTGGCCATTGCTAAATCAGAGTTTGTACCAGATCAAAAAGCAGTTACTAAAATACAGGATTTTCAGGAAGATGAAGAGCTCTTCAGATATTGTACTATGCCTCAGGTAAAAAGGGAAAATCCTGGTGTACGTTTGTTTTAAGTATATGCCCATGAAAAGTAACTGAAATCACTTCCTATAATTTTTCTTAAAACAACAAGAGGAATCTGTGTGAGTTCTCAGAATAACCAACTGAATTTTCATGTTTAGATATTTAGATGCAGCTTAACTTAAGGCTCTGAACAGTTTAGAAAGCTTATGTTAATGCTCAATAGGAATGTTTTTTACTATTCCTCCCATTCCTCTTCCACATGTATGGCAATGGATGATGGCGTATGGAAGTGATTTTTGGAAAAGAAATAAGTCTACTTGAAGTGCAGTTGCTGTATAAATCCTCTTTGTACTCAGATTGTATTGCACATAGCAAACTAAAACCAGATCATGTTGCTTTTGAAGGACACTTATCTTGCAGACTAATTTAGAAAAGCACAGATTAATACACAGAGTGGTGTAGTTCTTCTGTCATTGCTCTAGCCAGGTATAAGTATATGTGAGTTCACTTTTTCTTAGCCACTTTCATAGCAGCAGACACTGCAGCTAAGTCTACACTAAAGAGTGCTTTGCTGATATAGCTATACTGGTATACCAGACTTCGCAAAGTGCTCCTAGAGTGAATGCAATTTATAATGGCAAAACTGTGCTTTTACATATCTTATTCCAACACTCTTCTCTCGCCTCACCCCCCAGCTGAGCAAAGTAAGCTATAACCGCAAAAGTGTATTTGTGCTTGAATAACTGTGTCTACACTAGAGGCTTTTGCCTAGCACAGCTGTGTCGGTCATAAAGCACACTTCATCGTACCCCTGACCAACATAGTTATTCAGGAAAAAGTTTGTAGTGTATACTTGGCCTACATGATGTGGTGATCGGTTTTGGTTTGACTGTAATATATATTGCAGTATAAACATCTAACTTTTTTCCTAATATATGTTCTTCACCTTAGATCCTAAAATACGTTGAGTGCTTCACAGGGCCAAACATCATGGCCATGCACACGATGTTGATAAATAAACCTCCAGATTCTGGTAAGGGGCACTTGTGTGAGGAAGAATAAGGACTTTTATTTTGTATAAGGGGACATGATGTAGTTTTTAAAACACAAAAAACAAACAAAAATTTCTAAGACATTTAAAATGTTACCCTATTTTATTCAAACCAAAAGAATTTTGAAAATTGAATAACATTAATTTTGACAATTAAAATAAAGTAGTCTGTTTCACTTTCTGGCTGTTAGGCATGTGTACATTGCTGAACCAGAGCCTAACTTTAAACATGTCACTAGTCTCATGTAGTGAATGCATGGCTCTGTTTTTAGGATGTAGCCCTTAGCAGCCTGGCTTTCAACAGCATTGAGTACTCAGCAGCTCTCATTGACCTCAATAGAACAGAATAGAGGAAGTGTCCTTCATCTATACGACATAAACTCTCTGTGGACTGAGAGTTTAGATATGTCAAATTTAGTTTAGACCTGTAGATACTGACCTCAGTGTCAGCTGCTGAGTGCTCTGAACTTTTGAAAATCTGGACATTTATTTAAGTGCCAAAATATGGATTTAGAAGCCTAACTTCTGGCTCCTGTTTTTGAAAATCTTGGCATTAAAATGTATGAGCTAGTGAGGTTTGTAGTACTTAGATGAAGTAATGGTTTCTAAAGAGACTTTTATTCTGGATACGCTATTATGGGTTCATAATATTCAGATATATGCTACTTTTATTATTCACAATGATCTTGCTTTGTATTTTCAGCAGATACTGATTAAAGTACTTAGTTCATGCATACCATCAACCCTCTCACCCTAGTTACAAAATACAGAAGGGCTACAAAACGAGTTTAGAAACATAGTAGGAAATGGTTGATAGCCTTGGTCCGTGTGGAATGTTATTTCAACAGCACAAACTACAATTTAAAAAAAGTTAATAAAATTAATGAGCAGCAAAGGCAGAAGTAACCTGTTGGAAATACAATGGATTTCAGTGTTTGTTCTGATGCCCCCGAACACAGCTGTTCTTTTGATCAAATGCAGAGCAAGACTAATTCTTGCAGCATGCCCTGTCCCCTCAGTGGAATTGAACAGTGAGAAATCTTTGTTTAGTTTAAAGCAATTGAATCTTTTTTCTGATTCAAACTCTTCTCTTTTATTCCAGGCAAGAAGAGCTCTCGTCATCCCATGCATCAGGATTTGCACTACTTTCCATTCCGGCCTGCAGATCTCATTGTGTGTGCCTGGACTGCCATGGAGCCGATAGATCGCAGCAATGGCTGCCTGGTTGTTTTGCCAGGAACACACAAGGGTTCCCTGAAGCCACATGATTACCCTGATTGGGAGGTAGATCTGCATGTGGGATTAATGTGGTCTGCATTTTGGAGTTGGCGGAGGCAAGGGGATTTGTTTTTTGGTTCACAACAGAGTTGGTGAAAGTTAGTCAAGTTTTACAAGGCAATTATGAATATTCTCTTTTTCCTTGGTCAAAACTTTTCATGTTTCTGAAGTTCTTCCACATCTAACCTTGTGACAGCATATGCTTATTGGGGCAGGGACTGACTTCCTCTGTAACTGGAAAGTTCCTTGCTTGTGGTTGGTGCTTCTGCAATCAGAGTAATAATGATTGTAATAGTGTGCTTCACATGCACTGTAGACAGCTGCACAAGCCAGCTGTTCACTAGGCTGACCTATCCAAGGTCATTCCAGGAAACAGTAAGGCAGTGGAAGGAGCCCACCCATATGCAAATATTGAGAAGGCATTGTGATTGCTTAGTGGCTCCCTGATGTTGATTCATGGCATTTAGATGTGTTCGTGTCAGAGATTCTGTCCCTGGGGGTGGAGAGGAGTTTGGCCACATATGGGTTATGCAGCTACCTCTGGAGGGTTGAGGATATTCTCCCCAGCATTCCACTGTCACGACGTCTTGACAGACCATTAACCTCTGTCAAGCTTTTTAGCAGATATGGATGCAGTGTTGTAACTGTGTTGGTCCCAGGATATTAGAGAGAGAAGGTGGGTGAGGTAATATATTTTATTGGATCAACTTCTGTTGAAGAGAGACAAGCTTTTGAGCTTACACTGCTCTGTGTAAGCTCAAAAGCTTGTCTCTCTCCAACAGAAGTTGATCCAATAAAATATATTACCTCACCCACCTTGTCTAGCATATACAAAAGAATCTAGAGCCTAAAAGGCTCTGTAAGTACCTGTTTATCTTCCTAAGGCAATTGGGAGCACCAAACATCCATTTCATATGCATGTCCTATTTTTATATCTTAGCAAAGTGTGCATCCCTCATTAGGGTGATGTACAAGCTGAAGTTTTTGAAAATTAAGCTTTTTTTTCTTATCTGAGTAATGTTCTTGAACAGAACATTTTCTCAAAGCAAAAAGTTGTTTTCTCATTTAGTATAAATAAAAAAAGACCATCTGAACTTTAGCAGAATTTTTTTGTTACACACAATATCCTTTTGCTGGAATTTTTCATGGCTTTTATTCAAACAAAAGTCATAGCCTTTGAAATCTGGAAGAGTGCTCCCTTAACAGCAGTGTCCTTACCCAAGTGCAAGACTATGGTACTGGACATCATTCATTTCTGGATCAATGCCCTTTTCGGAAGCTTGAACATAAATGCACCAGAGTTCTCTGTGGTGGGTCAGGAACTCTGAATGACCTGGTGCATTGAGACTGTGTGTGTGTCCGTCAGTCCGGGAAGCTTTCAGTTATAAGTAACAAGCCTTTTCCATCACACTGACTGCTCATTCCAATCTGTCCTTTTAAAGCAGAAAACAAACAATATGGCATCAAATATAGTTGTCTGAAGTGAACATTTCAGAGGGACTAGTAAGCTTTATAGGTCAAAAGAAAGCAAATGAAGAAAGTGGAATGCGAATGTCATGTAAGACTAGAATCTTGTTTCTTATCAAGGAATTCAGATTAGGATATTGGGATCTAAACAGCCCGTTAAGCCGAGCCCCTTGGGCCCAAGTCAGCTGGCATGGGCCCGCCATGGGTTTTGAAATGCAGTGCAGACATACCCTTAGCAGCTGAGCTAGGTTTGGGCTTTTAGGGGTGAGAAGATTCCAAGACTAATAGGCAGACTCTTAAGCAAGTATATTGCATACTTTGGATTCTTATCTGAACGAAAGCTGAACAGTGCAGATTTTTGTCCACATTAAGACATAGTAGTTTTAATAATTATCCCATGATGCAAACTCTCTGTGTTTTTAGGGTGGCGTTAACAAGATGTACCATGGGGTGCGTGATTACAACAAAAACCTTCCCAGGGTTCACCTTGTTATGGAGAAGGGAGACACAGTATTCTTCCATCCCTTGTTGATTCATGGCTCTGGAATGAACAGAACTCAAGGCTTCCGGAAGGTAGGAAACCATTTCAAGTTACAGCCATTGGACCTGTTTTAAAACAGGTTGCATAACCCTAAGCCCCCCTCCAAATTTACAGACATTTTATAGTCTCTTGCATATGAATAGATTTTTGTAATCTTATTTTTTGTTTTAGTTTTATAGATATCTGGTGTAATTTTGCTGTAATGATAACCTTGGATAATTAGTTTTGGAAAAATTATGTAACCCTGAGTTACATTTCTTGGTAGGTGTCCGTTGCAGCTCTGACTCAGGGAAGTGATTAAACATGTGCATTACTTAATCGGGACCTTAAAAAACATGTTGGTGGACAGTTTTGGATTCTTCTTGTTTGCTTCTGCACAAGATTTCTTCCTCCGCCCTGACCAGCTGTGAAAGAAATTTTTGTCATTCTCTTCTCAGGCCACTGCAATCTGATTATTAACAGCATAATTTAATTATGAATTACCTGTATATATGCATACCTGCATAGCACTTTACTGAAAAAGTAAATGGAGTTACACTGCACTCCACTCTAAGGGCATGTCTACACTTACCAGGGATCAATGCTGTGGCGATCCATGCACCGGGCGTTGATTTAATGGGTCTAGTAAAGACCCACTATATTGACCACAGATCGTTCTCCCGTCAACTCCAGTATTCACCTTGCTCTTCTCATTCCAGCTACGTTAAGCTGAGGTCGACTTACCCCTGTAGAGTAGACCAGGCCTAACTGAGAGTAGAATCAGACAAAGAATTAGGAAGAAGGGCCTGATCCTGCATCTCTCACTGCTTGACTTGGTAGTAGTAATCTCCTTGTACTAGATTCTCGTCTTGTATACATCAGCATAGCTATACTGAAGACAGTGGGATTGTGCTGATGTACACTAGCTGAGAATCTGGCCCATTGACTTCATTATTAGTAAAATGGAGCAAAAGTTATAAATTGTTTTTATAAAAACCTAGAGTGTTATGAGGGTTCTTATTTAACACCTTCCATTAGCCTCCTACAGAGCTAAATAAGAAGGAAGAGTAATATGCAATGTTATAGCTGTGTTGATCCTATAATAAAAAAGAGAGATGGTGAGTGAAGCAGTATCTTTTATTGAACCAACTTCTGTTGGTGAGAGAGACAAACATCTGAGCTTACACAAAGCATAAAACTATCACTACTCCAATTCCATCAGCAGCATAGCAACTTGGGTTTTCCTTGGAGGTCTCTTATCCAAGTACCCACCCAATTCTGTTTAAGGTTGAGATCTGATGAGATCAACACACAAGATTGCGTAACTATGTGGGAAAAAAGCAGTTCACTTTACCAGTGCGCTTTGTGTTTTCCTTGTTGATGAATGTCTTTTTTTTTTTTTTTTTTTTTTTTTTTTCTTCCCCCCTCTCCCAGTCCAACTTTCCTTCTACTTACCCTTTCAGAGAAGTCCTAGACATGTCTTTATCATGTGCGATATCACAAAATGGGTGCGTGCGGTGAGGAGAAGATGGAGAAAGTGATTCATTAAGCTTACGTTATTGTGCAAGTTTTCTGTGTGAATCTCTAGCAAGATTTTTTTTTCCAAGTGAACATTTCCAAAAGCATGAGAGAGAGAGAAAATACTCAAATTTGGTTACAAGGGTGATATTTGCATTTAAGATAGTAGGGTGTTAATACAGGTCACTGATCAACAATTCTTGACTTAAGAGCTGTATCATGATTTTACTCCTGACTTTCTTCACGCAGGCGATATCTTGTCACTATGCTAGTGCAGATTGCCACTATATTGAAGTCAAGGGCACAAGTCAAGAAAACATTGAGAAAGAAGTTGTAGAAATTGCACAAAGAAAACATGGTGTGAGCACGTCTATCACTCTGAAGGTAAGCTTAAAAGTGTCCTGCAACAACAGTATATTACACACTAACCCTATTTACACAGCAAAGGGTTAGTTACATTTTACTTCTAAAAGTATCTCTTTACTGCTTGTGCTTTTTATAATTACATTCATAAGCAATAGTTTTAATTGCAACAACCCATCCAATCATATATAACACTGTGGGTTTATGCAGGACTGATCCTGGGTCTAAGCAGATACTTATCTGAGGGGGGAAAAAAAATCTTGATTTCCTTTGGAAGACAGTTGTTATGGTGGCTGGCAGATTTAGTTGTTGTTCATCACACCTTTTATTAAAGCACCTCTCTCTAACTGGTTTAACTGTTTTGTGTGGAATGGCAGAGCTACCTTGGGAAATGATAGGGATCGTGCTAATGAGGTGACCCAGTATATGGCAGCGTGGATACAGATTTCCTATTGCTAGCAACACTCCTCCTTCTAAGGTTGACCGTGTGGGTGAATATCTAAAAATAAATTTAAAAAGCTCTTCTCCGTTTACATGTGGACTGCACAGAATGGACATTAGCAGCTAGAAGGTACTTGCCCTCCTAATTTGCAGATGCAATTTTCTTGTACTTGTTAGCAATAGGCTGAATGCTACTATGTTCAGAACAATAATAAGATTAGTGCATGGCTATAGGATTAGGGCAAATTCTGTCTTTAAGTAATGGGTGCGACTCCTGTTTGAAATCAGTACTTATTCCATATATCTGATGGCAAACATTGACTCATTTTAATATAATCCAGTAGCAATCACTTAAACTTGGGGTATTTTGAGGGAGTGGATGCATGGGAGGCATTCCTTTGTGCTCTGATCCATTCCAAAAATAATGAATGCAGCAAGTTCTTCTCAAATCCACAGCACAAAAATCTGGTTTCTACAGTGGGGTGACAACTGGAGTGGGTTAAATCCAACTATTGTTTGGGTGCCACGTAATCTTCCAAACTCAGATCTGCTGCATTTCTAAACCACCAATCAATATAGTATCTGGGGGTTAGATTAAAAAAATATATATATTTAGGCACCTAGTGGACTTTTCAAAAGCAGCTAACTCCTGTTGGAAATCAATGGGAGTTAGGCAACAAGGTGCTTTTGAAAATCTCACTAGGTGCCTTTCTGCATCTTTAGGCCCCTAAATATCTAGGGACAGATTTTGAAGTATATTTATCTGCAAAGCATAAGTCTGCTTTGCCTTTGACTCCTGCATTACTAGTTATACACTGATATTTTGAGTGTTTAATGTAGGAACAGTTGCTTGTTTAAATGAGCAGTTTCTATAGTTTGCTTGATTACATTGATAACCCTTTACAGCTAAATTAGTTCTGTGCATTTCACCATTACTCCTGGGGCAATTCTGCGCCACTGCGCAGGCACAGAATTCAGATGATCCGCAGATTTCTTTGCTTCTCCCCCAGAAAAATGGGGAAGCAACAAAATCTGTGGGTGACATGCGCCACTTCCTCGGCAACCCGGGCACATCTGTTGGAGTGCCTGGAGCAGCTGGGAGAGGTGTAACAGGGAGTGGGGATAGAATCATAGAATCATAGAATATCAGAGTTGGAAGGGACCTCAAGAGGTCATCTAGTCCAACCCCCTGCTCAAAGCAGGACCAATTCCCAGCTAAATCATCCCAGCCAGGGCTTTGTCAAGCCGGGCCTTAAAAACCTCCAAGGAAGGAGACTCCACCACCTCCCTAGGTAACGCATTCCAGTGTTTCACCACCCTCCTAGTGAAATAGTTTTTCCTGATATCCAACCTGGACCTCCCCCACTGCAACTTGAGACCATTGCTCCTTGTTCTGTCATCTGCCACCACTGAGAACAGCCGAGCTCCATCCTCTTTGGAACCCCCCTTCAGGTAGTTGAAGGCTGCTATCAAATCCCCCCTCATTCTTCTCTTCTGGAGACTAAACAATCCCAGTTCTCTCAGCCTCTCCTCATAAGTCATGTGCTCCAGACCCCTAATCATTTTTGTTGCCCTCCGCTGGACTCTTTCCAATTTTTCCACATCCTTCTTGTAGTGTGGGGCCCAAAACTGGACACAGTATTCCAGATGAGGCCTCACCAATGTCGAATAAAGGGGAACGATCACGTTCCTCGATCTGCTGGCAATGCCCCTACTTATACAGCCCAAAATGCCGTTAGCCTTCTTGGCAACAAGAGCACACTGTTGACTCATATCCAGCTTCTCGTCCACTGTGACCCCTAGGTCCTTTTCAGCAGAACTGCTACCTAGCCATTCGGTCCCTAGTCTGTAGCAGTGCATGGGATTCTTCCGTCCTAAGTGCAGGACTCTGCACTTGTCCTTGTTGAACCTCATCAGGTTTTTTTCTGCCCAATCCTCTAATTTGTCTAGGTCCCTCTGTATCCGATCCCTACCCTCTAGTGTATCTACCACGCCTCCTAGTTTAGTGTCATCTGCAAACTTGCTGAGAGTGCAGTCCACACCATCCTCCAGATCATTAATAAAGATATTAAACAAAACCGGCCCCAGGACCGACCCTTGGGGCACTCCACTTGAAACCGGCTGCCAACTAGACATGGAGCCATTGATCACTACCCGTTGAGCCCGACGATCTAGCCAGCTTTCTATCCACCTTAGAGTCCATTCATCCAGCCCATACTTCTTTAACTTGGTGGCAAGAATACTGTGGGAGACAGTATCAAAAGCTTTGCTAAAGTCAAGAAATAACACATCCACTGCTTTCCCCTCATCCACAGAGCCAGTTATCTCATCATAGAAGGCAATTAGGTTAGTCAGGCACGACTTCCCCTTCGTGAATCCATGCTGACTGTTCCTGATCACTTTCCTCTCCTCTAAATGTTTCATAATTGATTCCTTGAGGACCTGCTCCATGATTTTTCCAGGGACTGAGGTGAGGCTGACTGGCCTGTAGTTCCCCGGATCCTCCTTCTTCCCTTTTTTAAAGATGGGCACTACATTAGCCTTTTTCCAGTCATCTGGGACCTCCCCCGATCGCCATGAGTTTTCAAAAATAATGGCTAATGGCTCTGCAATCTCACCCGCCAACTCCTTTAGCACCCTCGGATGCAGCGCATCCGGCCCCATGGACTTGTGCACGTCCAGTTTTTCTAAATAGTCCCGAACCACTTCTTTCTCCACAGAGGGTTGGTCACCTTCTCCCCATGCTGTACTGCCCAGTGCAGCAATCTGGGAGCTGACCTTGTGCGTGAAGACAGAGGCAAAAAAATCATTGAGTACATTAGCTTTTTCCACATCCTCGGTCACTAGGTTGCCTCCTTCATTCAGTAAGGGGCCCACACTTTCCTTGATTTTCTTCTTGTTGCTAACATACCTGAAGAAACCCTTCTTGTTACTCTTAACATCTCTTGCTAACTGCAACTCCAAGTGTGATTTGGCCTTCCTGATTTCACTCCTGCACGCCTGAGCAATATTTTTATACTCCTCCCTGGTCATTTGTCCAATCTTCCACTCCTTATAAGCCTCTTTTTTGCGTTTAAGATCAGCAAGGATTTCACTGTTTAGCCAAGCTGGTCGCCTGCCATATTTACTATTCTTTCTACACATCGGGATGGTTTGTTCCTGCAACCTCAATAAGGATTCTTTAAAATACAGCCAGCTCTCCTGGACCCCTTTGCCCTTCATGTTATTCTCCCAGGGGATCCTGCCCATCTGTTCCCTGAGGGAGTCAAAGTCTGCTTTTCTGAAGTCCAGGGTCCGTATTCTGCTGCTCTCCTTTCTTCCTTGTGTCAGGATCCTGAACTCGACCATCTCATGGTCACTGCCTCCCAGGTTCCCATCCACTTTTGCTTCCCCTACTAGTTCTTCCCTGTTTGTGAGCAGCAGGTCAAGAAAAGCTTTGCCCCTAGTTGGTTCCTCCAGCACTTGCACCAGGAAATTGTCCCCTACACTTTCTGTCCCTCTCACGCACCCGGCATGGACGGGTAGGGCTTTTGGGCTTGAGGCAGGCTCTGTCCCCTGAGGAAGAGCAGAAATGTAGCAGCCTGCCTACATAGGTGTTAATGATCCTATTGTTAGTTAGTTGTTCCCATTCTTAGTCAATTCCCCCAGGAGCATAAAACACATATAAAGGAGCCTTAAAACATTTACGTTGTCAGAGTTGTGTAAAGGAGCCTTGTTGTAAACATCGTCAGGGAATCCTCAGCTCAGAAGATCTATGTGCTTTCTTGCTCTTTTTCCTGTGCCAGAGTGGCACAGTGGTTACAGCTCAGGATCTCTTTTACTTACCCATTTAAAAAAAAAAAAAAAAAAAAAAAGACTGAAGGCAAATAAAACCTTCATCAAGCAGTCAATAACATGTCAGGACATCAGCACTTCCCAAAGTAGCCAGTCAGGATTATAACTGGAATGCAGGGTATGGGTTACCAAGTATTTGTAACTTAACTTTCAGGTGTTTAGGAAATACTGGATAGTTATTGTGACTATTTCCTGTATTGTAGTTTAAATAAATTACCAACATAATTGAAACTGTTGTGATTATATTGCATTCTGGAGCACATGACTTATGCCTTGAGCACATGACTTATGAAGAGAGGCTGAGGGAACTTGGATTGTTTAGTCTCCAGAAGAGAAGAATGAGGGGGGATTTGATCGCTGCTTTCAACTACCTGAAGGGGGGTTCCAAAGAGGATGGAGCTCGGCTGTTCTCAGTGGTGGCAGATGACAGAACAAGGAGCAATGGTCTCAAGTTGCAGTGGGGAAGGTCTAGGTTGGATATTAGGAAACACTGTTTCACTAGGAGGGTGGTGAAGCACTGGAATGCGTTACCTAGGGAGGTGGTGGAATCTCCTTCCTTGGAGGTTTTTAAGGCCCGGCTTGACAAAGCCCTGGCTGGGATGATTTAGTTGGGGATTGGTCCTGCTTTGAGCAGGCAGTTGGACTGGATGGCCTCCTGAGTTCCCTTCCAACCCTGATATTCTATGATTATTTTGACAAATTAAATATACAGAATTTGCAGAACTTTAATTTTTTTGGTGCAGAATTGCCCCAGGAGTATACCATTCTTCAAATCTGTTTTAATCAGATTTTAAACTCCCTCTGAAGAATGCTTAGCACTTATTTTTAATCTTCAAAGCATTTACAGGCATGAACTAACTAATCCACGCAGCATCCTCCATTCCCATACAGAAGCTGAGGTTGCATGACTCGCCCAGGGCAAGAGTGAGTTGCTGTCAGAACTGCAGTCGAAGCTGACTTAATAGCTCAGTTCTGTGCTCAGCCTCAGCCCATCACTCCTCTCCCATGCTATCTTGTCAGTTGGCACCACTGTGACTCTTTGCTATCCCAAAGCAATCATGATAAACAATCATTCCTCGCTCTTTAATTGTCTAAAGTGAAAAGTGAGAAAGTTCCTATTTGCAATTGATATTGGTCCACTGAATTCTGTTTTAAATCTGTTCTCTCCCTGCTTTTTGTGTGGTGCATAAGTAGTAGCATTGCATGCCTACCTAATGTTCATTGCCAGCAATAGATGGACTTTGAGAAATCCAGTGTGCTTTTTGAATTGTAGAGAAGATAGGAGGAGAATTGAAAATGCGTTGAGGAGGCATAATATAATGTGTACGAGAAAATGAGAAGGAATGTTTATTTTTCCCTGTCATCTGGCTGCTCCGTTTGCAATATAAGGATGATGCTCGCCAGGAACATTATTTTTAAATGTGACAGCTTTTTGGTTTTGGTTCAATAATTTCAGTGTAGTGCTGTTTATGTATCTCTTCCTGTTGCTGCCTTTCTTGATTGCCTTTTATGCATCATGCAATTCATATAAATCTCACAAATGAATTCATCTTTTTGGTGATCTTCAATATTTTTGTTTGACTTTACCATTCGTTGCATTATAATTTATTAATGTGTTCAGAGCCTATGGATTTGAAGGAAAGATCAATAATTTTGTTGATGCTGTACTTTGTTGTTGTTTAAAATATGTAGGTAAGTAGAGAAAATAACTTCTGCTGTCTTCAGAAATAAACATTGTGTCCTGGTTTGTTTAATAAGCTCTTCTGTCTTTGCTCTTTTTTTAGGATACTTGGATGATACGAGGGCGGCTTGTAAAAGGAGAAAGAACTAATCTTTAGAATAGCTTTTGGAAGGCAGAGTTAGAAAAATGTGTGCCTGAGTATTGTGTTCCCTGATCAGAAACCAGGGTCCTCACAAATTTGCATTTGCTTTTTTTGTTTGAATTTATTCAAATATTGCACCAAATGTTCATTTACAACAAAATATTGTAATATGAATGCACTGAAGTCTAACAAAATTTAGCTAATATACTTAGCATATTTTAACCTATTAACTACAGAAAATACTTCTATTTTTGTAATTTTAAAAATCATTTGTTTTAAAATCCACTGTTTATTAAATGGATGAGAACTCCAATCAAATCAGCTCTTTACATACTCATCACTCTGTTACTTAAGAACCAATTTGGATTCAGATGTCTCTATCCTGATGTAATTTTGGGCTGCTGTTAATGTAACTCTTATGCTAACTCATGGCTCTAGTGAGTCTAACCCTGAGTGGAAAAGACCAATTGCATCATCTAGCCCTTTCCCCTTGTTGGAGCATGACTGTGCATTTTCTAGTCCTTTGTCTAGTTTATTAAATGTCTGAAGCAACTGTGCTTTTACCAATTCCTTTGGGAGGCTATTGTGGAGTCTAATAGATCTCACGGCCAAGAAGTCTTTCCTAATATTTAGCCTACATTTCCCTTCTTCAATTTTCTACCATTACTCCCTATCATTCTAAATAATTCTTCTCTCCTTGTTACTTATGCATCAAATAATAAGACTTTGTGTGCATGGAATTCACAGTAATGATCAGCATGTATTGTAGTGAAATGAACACGATTTGGAGGAAAATGGCCCTTTCCCTAAAAGACACATGTAATATTCTGATCAGAAGCAAAGTAATTTTAACTGTGGTATGGTCTTCGCTGGGACAGTGGTTATCTCTGTGGACAGTGAATTCATTTGAAACTGATTGTGTGGGGTTGAGTAACTTTTTTATCTTTAACCTTACTTGCATCCTTTCCCATTTTTAAACAACTGAGAAGGGGTTTCCTCTTTCGAATCTGGCATCTGTAGGGGTATGCTGGGTAGTTGACTCCAGTGCAGGAAAGTTATACAGAATGAAAGAAAATAAACATTAAATAAAAATTGGAAGAATGGGGATGCTCATAATTATCACAGGGCATAATATCTGTGGTGTATTGAAATACAATTATTTTTAAATCATTGTTTTGTTTCAAAAATAAAAATGTTTTTGAAATACAGATTAAACTAGAGCAAAAACCAAGTATCATGGGTGCATTGTTGTATTATTTGTACATATTAGATAGTCTGGTGACAGATGCTATAGAAAACCCTTATGACAGAAAGATTGTGGGTTGTGGTGATTGATCTGTCTGTCAATGTCATGATCCTTTTAACAGGTAGCCTTAAAACTATTCCATAAATAGTTAAAATATGCTTAACCTGAAAACATGGAGACCATTTTTCTGTGGCATCTTTGTGCCTGATCCAGAGCCCACTGAATTTCTCTAGCGCAGCCTTCTTCAATTAATGGGAGTCTTTCTGTTGACTTCAGTAGGCTTTGAATCAGGCCTTTTCTAACTACCTTCATGGGATCTTTGTGTTGACATCTGACTGCAACACCTTTAAAGACAAGATTCACTAGCAGACTTGATTCTTTACAGAATTCTGTAATGCTCAAATTTGTTAGTCTCTAAGGTGCCCCAAGTACTCCTGTTCTTTTTGTGGCTACAGACTAACACGGCTGCTACTCTGAAACCTTTACAGCTTTGTGCATGTAACTTAGCTGACAGCAGAGGGAGCTGTGGTCATGGAAGAGCTGCAGATTTTCTCAAATTCCCAAACCTTTTTTAAAGATGGAGTTAAATGTATCACTTCAGGAAAAACCCTTTAAGTGAACATTACAGGATTCTGTAAAAATCATTTTGGCTGCAAATTCAAAGTTACATTTTCACGTTCCTTAAAGAGTATGGAAAGCCACAGCTAAGGTCCTGCTTTGAGCAGGGGATTGGACTAGATGACCTCCTAAGATTCTATGATTGTAAAAAAGTTGCAATTTTGCAGCCCTAGCCCTGCAAACTTGAGCCAGCTGACATGGGCCTGCCACAGATGTTTAACTGCAGTGTAGACGTACGCTCAAGAGCCTAATTCTCCATGTGCATTAATCCCCTCTATTCAGCACGGGTGAGGCCACACCTGGAGCATTGTGTCCAGTTCCCACCCCCACAGGCATGTGGCCAAATTTGAGAGTCCAGCAGAGGGCAATGAAAATGATTAGGGGGCTGGGGCACATGACTTACGAGGAGAGGCTCAGGGAACTGGGCTTATTTAGTTTGCAGAAGAGAAGGGGGGGGGGATTTGATAGCAGTCTTCAACTACTTGAAGGGAGTTCCAAAGAGGATGGAGCTTGGCTGTTCTCGGTGGTGGCAGATGACAGAACAAGAAGCAATGGTTT
This sequence comes from Malaclemys terrapin pileata, assembly GCF_027887155.1. Classification (NCBI taxonomy): domain Eukaryota; kingdom Metazoa; phylum Chordata; order Testudines; family Emydidae; genus Malaclemys; species Malaclemys terrapin. Next base: position 15,424,841 of record NC_071505.1, on the reverse strand, counting down.
CAAGTTGCAGTGGGGGAGGTCTAGATTGGATATTGGGAAACACTGTTTCACTAGGAGGGTGGTGAAGCACTGGAATGGGTTACCTTGGGAAGTAGTAGAATCTCCATCCTTAGAGGTTTTTAAGGTCAGGCTTGACAAAGCCCTGGATGGATGGTTTATAATATGGAGATATACCTATCTCATAGAACTGGAAGGGACTGTGAAAGGTCACAGAGTCCAGTCCCCTGCCTTCACTAGCAGGACCAAGTACAGATTTTGCCCCAGATCCCTAAGTGGGCCCCCTCAAGGATTGAACTCATAACCCTGGGTTTAGCAGGCCAATACTCAAACCACTTAGCTATCCCTTCCCCCCTTATGTCCTCATGCAGTCAGATAATAAAAATGATGGACTTCAAAACAAAAACAGACTTTCACGAACTCAGAGAACTGGTTATGTAAGGTCCCGTGGGAAGAAAATATAAGGGAAAAAGGAGTTCAGGAGAGTTGTGAGTTTCTCCAAGAGACAGTATTAAAAGCACAACTGCAAACAATACCAAAGGAAAGGAACAGACCAATATGGCTCTATCAGGAGCTCTTTCATGACCCGAAAATCAAAAAGGAAACCCACCGAAAGTGAAAACATGGACAGATTGCTAAGGAGGAGTGCAAAAGAATAGCACAAGTATGTAGAAACAAAATTAAAGGCTCAGTATCAGGTTTACAATGGCACCAGTGCCAGGCACACACTAGTAGGGGACCCATAATCCTTCCCTCTTGCCTATTCCACCCTCACACACACCCTAATCCATTAATCATAAATCCAGTTCAGGAGGCGCTGAGGGGGGGCGGGGGGAAGGAATGGGAATGGGGCGCACTCAGGAGGGTTGGAACTGGGTGGGAAGAGGCAGGATGGGGGTGGGGGCTTGGGGAAGGGGTGGGGCAGGGTCTGGGGTGGAGACGGGGTAGGGACAGGTGGGGGCGGAGCCTGTATTCTAAGGAACCATTCAATGTGAAGTGGCCCTTTAAACACCCCTGCAGTCATAAGACAAAAAAGGGGGGGTTATCGGGTCACAGATTGTTTTAATAAGTCATAAATCTAGTGTCTTTATTAAAACTATGATTTTTAGTGTTTAGCAAAGTTATGAATTTAAGCTCGTCTTTTGAAGATGCTGTGCAAGTTTCTTTTGAGGACAAGGACTGAGAGGACAGATATGCAGTGATCATTTTGGGAAAATTATTGTGGAATTATTTTGGGAAAGTTCAATGGTCTATAGGAGGTCAAACTAGATGATCACAGTGGTCCCTTCTGGCCTTGGAATCTATGAAATGTGCACTGTGGGATAGCAGTAGGAGGAGTGTGAAAGTGGCACAGTTAATCCAAAAGAAGGATGCCACATACGGCATAACTCATTCAAAAATAGAGTTTTGTTGCTTCCAAACTGGATGAATTAAACCAGGATAAGATACCAGATAAGTCAAAAGAAGAGCTGTGTGGATACAAGTCAGTTCATACCAAAAACCCCCTAAAGTGTATCTGACTGAAGAAACAAATAGCTTGAAGTACATCTAAGCTAGAAAGGGGATAGAAGAATATGCAAGTCGATGTATTATGGGTACACACAGGCACTGAGCATTTGCAGCCTGAAAACAAGTTTAGAATTTGAATTTTAAAAATTGGTTCTACTTGTAGATCTGTTTGAGATTATAAAACCTGACACACTCACAGAATATGCAGATACTATGAAATGAGTTGGGAGCACTCTCAGGAGAACGTTCCTTTCGTGTTGATTCAGAAGTCTCCCTCGTCATTATTTATTACTATTTATATTATTAGTACCTAGAGGCGCCCAAAAGGATAGTAAGAGACAGTGCCTGCCTTGAAGAGCTCATAAGGCTTTTTGGAGTGGCTCATGACTGAGTGCGCCAACCTTAGGGCAGACTGTCAAGAAACAGGGCAGAGACTCCAAAATGGTTGTCTGTTCTATAATTAGATTTCACCTAGTAACAAGTGTGACCTCCTAAAGCACTATAACAGTCTTACCATGCCTTCACAGACAGTACCCTTAGGTGTTCCAGTCTATCCTACCATCCAGTGATAGGTGTTTGCTATAAGATCACAAGCGATTCACGTTGCTTCCAGTCCCAAGAGACCAGTCATACCTCAGGTCAACTTGTACCTTAGATCTCTCATCACACAGACAATGCTTGTAGCCGATCTTGTTATAAACCAGAGGTAGGCAACCTATGGCACGGGGGCCAAAAGCGGCACGCGAGCTGATTTTCAGTGGCACTCAGACAGCCTGGGTCCTGGCCACCAGTCCAGGGGGCTCTGCATTTTATTTAATTTTAAATGAAGCTTCTTAAACATTTTAAAAACCTTATTTACTTTACATACAATAATAGTTTAGTTCTATATTATAGACTTAGAGAAAGAGACCTTATAAGAACGTTAAAATGTATTACCGGCATGCGAAACCTTAAATTAGAGTGAATGAATGAAGACTCGGCACACCACTTCTGAAAGGTTGTCGACTCCTGCAATAAACCATTCATGAGGAGCTTGATTTACTGCTCCCGAATTTAAAGGCTACAAAACCAAGCCTGAGTCAGTTTAGGCTAGTCTCTTGAGGGGGATCCATGAAGGGATTTAGGCATTGCAATTGCTGAGCGTGACACCACCTACCTTTTAGGCACCTAGAAAATCCAGGAACGACCTTGCAATCCACCAGGCCAAGTTACATACCTTGGATCCTTATACACTGGGCCGGTGCTACCATTTAAGCAAAGTAGATGGTTGCCTAGGGCGCCAAGATTTGGGGGCGCCAAAAAGCGGTGCCCCCTAGGAGCATAGGCACCAATCAGCTGTTTGGCGCCGCAAGCCTGGGAGGGGAGGAGAATTAGAGTGGGGGCGGCGTGCTCGGGGAGGAGGCAGAGCAGAGGTGAGCTGGGGTGGGGAACTGCCGCATGGCTCCCCGGGCCAGGGGGGTGGGTAGCTGCCGCGGGGGTGCCTCAGGGCGGGGGGAGAGCTGCCGCAGGGCTCCCCACCCCAGCTCACCTCTGCTACGCCTCCTCCCCGAGCACGCCATCGCTGCTCCACTTCTGCCCCCCAGGCTTGCGGCACCAATCAGCTGTTTGGTGCCACAAGCCTGGGAGGGGAGGAGAATTAGAGCAGGGGCGGCGTGCTCGGGGAGGAGGTGGAGCAGAGGTGAGCTGGGGTGGGGAGCTGCCACACAGCTCCCCAGGGGGGGAGCTACCGTGGGGGGGGGCACCTCAGGGCAGTGGGGGGGGGGCTCAAGGTGGAAGTTTTGCCTAGGGTGTGAAACTTCCTTGCACCGGCCCTGCGTATACAGTGAATGGGGAGAGAATGGCGCCTGAGAATGGGCTCCACAACAGCCAGCTTGCAAAGCAGGGAGCCATGGGAGGTGCTGACCGGAGGGTTCTGTGCTAAGCCCCACCCCTCTCGGCAATAGACCCTCGTCTCTGATGCCCATTCACCAACAGACAACACTTTGGCGCCGAAGGGGTTCCTTGCGGAAACGAGTTAGGCACCTGCCTCGTTCCACACAGAGGAGGTGCAGGTGATGGTGGGGCCAATCCCCTTATACTTTTAGCCCAGTGGTTAGAGCAGGCCAGCCAACAGCAATTCTGGGCCCCCGAGCTGCTGGCTCTTCCGGCATGGCCAGGGCTTCTACATGCCCGCCCGGCTGCCTTTGCCGTCGTCTGTACGACCCCGCACACGCCTAGGAGCATAGGCACCGACTTCCAGCATAGGCGCTCGATCCCCGCACTCTATCCTAGGCCCCTTCCCCCAATCCTGTTCTGCCCCCGCCTCCAAGGGCACCCCATATACAACTGGCACCTCCCCATAGTGGGGGGGCACGATCTAAAGGGCAGGTCACGTGTCCCACCCCTGCCCAGTCTAGAGCCACCGTGCTCTACCCACCTCATGTTACCTGCAGGGGGGGGCACTTTGTTCTCCTGCTGTGCCTGCCCTCCCCCTGCAGCACGTTCTGCTGCTCTCCCTGGCAGGCAGGAGTCCAGGCGGGGAGCAGGAGGGAGCCGCTTTTAATGCCGGCCCCTCCCAGTCGCTGCTCTGCAGCCCTGCCCGGCAGCTGCCTGAGAGAGCCTGGCTGGGGAGGAGGTGTCTTCACTCCCCACCCGGCTCGGCTGCTGGAGACCCCGGCACCTAAGCCCGGGCAGGGAGCGGGGAACGAGCTGATGGGCAGGGGTTCAGTGGGAGTCTTGTGGATCACAGTAGAACCAAAAGTGTGACTTAGGCACTTAAACCCTAAGGCTGGGGTTTAGGCCCCTAAATACTTTTGTAGATCTCACCTCTAAAGCCTGAGAGAGAAAATAGCTCCCACAGGCTTCTCCCTTGCTCAGCTTCCTGTTTAAATAGCCCAGTCCCCCTAAGGCTTCCTTGATTATGCCCCAGGCTGTTCCAGCTGCATGCTCTAGCCTGTCCCTTAAAGGGGTAATTCACTCCTTCATATATGGTCTGGTTTGATTAGCTTCTACTGACCTTTATGTGCTCCCCCCCCCCCCATAACCCTGCAGGAGGGAGGACTAGCAAATCCATGTAACCCCTGCTTCACCATGTGAATACTGCATGGGAGGTCCCATGGGGGAGTGGAGGGATGTTCTTGTTGTGATTCCCCAAAAAAACCTCCTGCGCTTTCACAGCAGAGCCACACCATTTCCTCTGCCTGGGCACCCTCTGCTGCCATGAGGCAGGGGACAAGATGAGCCCCTGAAACAACCACGCACTGTCAGTGATGTGTTACTAATATTTTAACAGGAGCCTCCCACAAAGGTTTCCTCTTCACCTATGGTAAACCCATGGAGGGGGGTCCATGTACTCAAAGGGGAGAGGAGAGGGAATGGGAAACCTATTCATGCACTTTCCTATTTAAACAGGAACCCTTTCCCCTAACCACAACCACAACCAGGGAAGAGGGCAAGAACACTTGGCAAACACACGTAAGTACTGAGGGCAGGTGTTTTGATAAACATTCCGACTAACCATGTCCCTCTGATTCCCAGCTGTGTCCCAGGACTACGTCTACCTTTCCAGGAGATCATCTCTTCCCCCCCTCCCTGCACTCGTGCTGTGCTCTGCTTCCCCTGCATAGGCATTTGCAATGGCTCCTGCCTCTGCAGGCTTCAGGGAGAGAGTCAAGCCAAGGAACGCTAGAGGACCAGGAAGGGCTTGTATCTCCTGCTTCAACCCTTAGTGAGTGTCTCTTGTTGGGAAGCTTAGGTGGCTCTAAGGGCAGAGAGCTGGTTCCCTTCTGGCCCACTCTGAGGTGTCACCGCTGTCCCCCTTTCCCAGGCAGGCAGGATTGAAGATGCTGGCTCTGCTGGGTAAGACGCAGCCTAGGTTGGGAGGGGTCACCTCCGTCCTCTTTCTCCAGGCAGGAGAGAAGGCAAGCAGGATTGGTAAAGACATGGCTCTGGGGCAAGCAACTCCTGCTCCCCCATCTCTGGGAGGGGAGTAATGGCAGAAGGGCAGAGCGCCAGATGGATGATAGTGCCTGAATCCCTAGAGTCCACACTAGCAACTGTGCCTCTGACTGCAGCACTCAGGCGCCTCGTGGTTCGTTCCCTTTCACTTCCCCGCAGGGTACAAATGGAGGGCACCAGACACAGCATGGACACTGCTGAGGCTGGACAGTGCATAAGGGGCCTTCAGGGCCAGGTCTGTCCTCATGCTGCCTCCTCTATAACAACCCCCTCTCCTCCCAGTGGATACCTACTCATATCCCAGGCTGACAGCCATCTGGGGGCTTATGTGGATCCCTTGCACTAGAGAGGGGTAGAGCGTCTGGAGAGCCCATCCTTGAGCGCCAAGCCAGTACCTTCCTTGAGAGACCCAGAAGGGGCTCATGTGGGGAATGGGAGACATAAACCCACCACACCCTCACTCAAAAAGGAATTCTTTCTTCTGAGGGGCGGAAGGCTGCAGTGGATTAAAATAGTAAAATATATTAAAGAAGAAGAAGGAGGTGGAGGGGGAAACCCACCAGAGGAGTGACACTTTCCAGCACAGTCTGGACCAGCGCTACAGAAGGATGAGACACACTTTGCCAGTGGGCTTCACAGATATGTGCTGACAGCGGAGGAATGGTCAGACTCAGGAATCTTGGGTTCCAATTGAGGTTTGGGAATATTCCCTAGTAGACACAGACTTCTGCCCATTCTCCCTCCACCCCTGCTTCACCCCCTTCTGCCCTTCCAACCTGTCCCTGTCAAATCCTGTCTCTTTCCCACCCCGGTTCTTATCACCGTCCCATTCTCCTTTCCGATCCAGTCTCAGTCCCTATCCCTCAGCTGAAAGGACCTCGTTAAGCCAGGAGCTGGAATGCCAGACCCCTGTGAAAGCAGAGAGGGGTGGGGACAGGTGTCCTAGCCAGGAGGCGTGGACTCTCCCTCAGAGTCCCCGGTCTGGTTTAACCTGTTCCTCCCCCACTGTTCAAAGATAGAGCTAAATAGCCTTCTTCAGGAGCCTCTTTGTTATTTTAAATGCCCAATCAGAGCTGAAATCACTTGTGGTGGGACTGTGTTTCTTCCCAGCCTGCAAAGAGCTGAAAATTACTAAGAGACTGATGTGCAGAGGTTACAGCAGAGAGGCAGCAGAAGGTAACTGATAGTCATCCAGTGAACGAGTGGCTGACGAGGCAACAAGCAGCTGGCGAGGAACCGCGGCTGGTGGGATGGCCAATGGAGAGGAACCACGGCTGACGAGGCAGCCAGACACCAAGGAACCACAGCTGGTGAGGCAGCCAGCAAAGAGGAACCGCAGCTGGTGGGGTGGCCAGGCAGTGAGGAACCGCAGTTCAGTACTCAGATGGTGCCTTCTTCCCCGGGTGGGAGGTGAACTCACACAGATGCACCTCTGAACCCTGGGTCCTCACTGACCAAGGACAACCACTGTGAGAGGGGGATGGTGAGGGAGCAGAGAGGGGCACAGAAAAGGAACTTTTGGTTGCAGAACTCAAGAACATGAGGCAGAAGACACTGCTCCATGCACTCTGAGGTGGGTGTCCTGCTCACAGTTTTATGATTATGAATCCTGCTTGTGGCATTTTCCCTAATTAATATCGGGTGACTTCCCTCCTTTCATGAAAAGTTTCTTTTCTACACTCAGACTCTGTGCTTGCGAGTGGGGAAGTGTTGCCTCTCAGAGGCGCCCAGGGGTGGTGTGTAATTTTCCCAGGTTACTGGGTGGGGGCTTGAGCCGGTGTTGTATGTTGAAAAGGAACCCCTAGATATTGAACCCGGCCCTGCTTCCTACTGGCTCCACCTGGCAGAAGGGTTACACGTACAATAATAAAACATACCTCATTTGAATGTCCACATTTAAAGGATGATTCTGCTTCCCACACTTGAGGCACAATGCTATGAAAATCCCATTGTGATGGAGCTGTGTGAAGAATAGGAATATTTATCCATGTTTATCTGAAAATTTCCTTTGAGTAATAAGGTCCACAGATCTGGGCCACCCTGCAGACCAGTGGTTTTCAACCAGGTTTACGTGTACCCCTCTGGGTACACAGAAGTCTTCCAGGGGTACATCAGCTCATCTAGATATTTGCCTAGTTTTACAACAAGCTAAATAAAAAGCACTAGCGAAGTCAGTACAAACTAAAATCTCATACCACAATGACATGATTATACTTTTCTATATACTATATTAGGAGTTCTCAAAATGTGGGCGAGTGTTAGACTCGCGGGGACCCAGGATAGAAAGCCAAAGCCCGAGTTTTTAAGTGAGGTAATTCTTAGGGTACTCAGACAAATCAGACTCCTGAAAGGGGTATGGTAGTCTGGAAAGGTTGAGAACCACTGCTGCAGACAAATGGATCACTCAGAATAGAGATGAAAACTGACAATGAAGAATTTGGGTATGTTGTCACTAGTGGGAGTTTCCTATACTCTGCCACAGACTTCCTGTGTGAGCTTGGGCATGTCACTTGGTCTGTCTGTGCCTCAGTTTCCCATCAGTGAAATGGAGATAATAACACTTCCCTACCGCACAGGGCTGTTGTCAGGATAAGTATGTTAAGGATCATGAAGTGCTCATACGTGCCCTTATTTCCATTGACTTCACCTTGAACTGTGGGTGCTCAGCACTTCTGAAAACCAGGCCCAAGGTGTTCCAGGTTGATGCCCAAAATCAGTCAGCACTCTTGGCTTTCATGGCTGCCCATGGTCACACAGGAAGCCTAGGGCAGATATAGGATTAGACGTTAGAACCCATGATGTCTCCATACTTCCAATTCTGTGCCTTAGGCACGGGTGTATTCCTTCTGCCCTACCAATATATTACGTATATTGCTCAATGTAGGCCATGACTTAACACAGGATGTGCAGCATGGGCAAGTTAATGTTTTTGTGGGCGCTTCAACTTTTGCATTTCTTGAGAGTTTGGATTGTAAACCCCACACTCAATACTGCAATAATGCAGGATATCGTTTTATTCAGTCATTTAATAAAGCTTGTAAAGACTTCAGGAACGATCTGATCTAGCATCTTTCATCCAATGTAGGTTCATTATTACTACCACTAAATCAGGCCACAGAATTTTTCTCCATGACCTTCGGATGAAGCCAATGGTTAAATACACTCACAATTAACAGTCCGTGCCTTATTTCTAGTCTGAATTTGTTTAGCTTCAACTTCCAGCCATTGGATTGTGTTATATCTTTCTCTGCTAGATGGCAGAACCCAAATTAAATATTTGTTCCATATGTAGGTACTTATAGCCTGTAATCAAGCCAGGCTTTAACCTTCTTTTTGTTCAGCCAGATAGATTGAGCTCCTTGAGTCTGTCATTATAAAATAAGTTTTCTAATCCTTTAATCATTTTCATTGTTCTTCTCTGAATCCTCTCCAATTAATCAACATTTGTCTGGACTTGTGAGCACCAGGATTGTATACAGTATTTCAGCAGCAGTTGCATCAGTGCCAATACAGAGGTAAAATAACCTCTCGATAAAATAACCTCTCGACTGCTACTTGACATTTCCCTGTTCACACATCCCAGGATTGCTGTCCCTTTGGGCTAGATCGGGGTGGCCAGTCTTTGGCTTCGGAGCCACATGCAGCTCTTCAGAAGTTAATATGCAGCTCCTTGTATAGGCACCGACTCTGGGACTGGAGTACAGGTGCCAACTTTCCAATGTGCCGGGGGCGGGGGGGGGGGGGTGCTCACTGCTCAACCCCTGGCTCTGCCACAGGCCCTGCCCCCACTCCACCCCTCCCCTACCATGCCCTCGCTTCTCCCCCTCCACCCCCCCAGAGCTTCCTGCGCACCACAAAACAGCTGATAACAAGTGGTGCGGGGGGGGGAGGCGCTGATTGGTGAAGCTGTTGATGGGTGGGAGGCACTGAGAGGTGGGGTGGGGAGGGGGCTGATGTGGGACTGCTGACATATTACTGTGGCTCTTAGGCAATGTACATTGGTAAATTCTGGCTCCTTCTCAGGCTCAGGTTGGCCACCCCTGGGCTAGATCCACAAAGGGGACTTAAACTCATGTTGCAACGCCTAACTCCTGCCGCCTAGTGCAATCCACACCCCTGAGTAAATACCCAGGCTCCCTATACAATGCACAGGGAGAGTTAGTCACCTAAGAGTGAGATTCACAGAAGCCAGCAAGCTGAGTTGGGAGTCACCTAAACTAGCCAACAGGAAATGCTGAGGCAAGGGGAGTGGTCTATACCCCATCCCTCAAAGAGAGTTAGGCTTCTTACTTGGGGCTGCTGGGGGTGCCTCTCTCTGTTCAGGACTCACAGCTGTGAGCCCTCTGCTGGAGGTAGGTATCTAAGCCCTTTCTCAAAAAATATGAGACTGTGCCTGCTGTTAGCCCAGTGATTAGAGTACTTACCTGGGCTGTGCTAGACCTGGGGTCAGATCCCTCTTCTGCCTGATGTGGAGTAGGGATTTGACCCCAGGTCTCAGGTGAGTGCCCTAAGCACAGGGCTATGAGATATTTGGGTGCGGGGTCTCTCTGTCTCTCCTGTTGAATCTGTTCCACTTTGTGTAAATATAAATCATTAGGCCACAGAAAACACAAGCTGGACTCCATAGTCCTCTGGTAAGGGCATTCAACTGGGATGTGGGAGATCCAAGTACAAGTTCCCCTTCCACTGACTAATTATTTATACAAAATTGGGACAAGGGAGTTGGTGCCTGGGTGTGGCATTGTCAAAAAGGCCAGCCAATCTAAATATTCTAATAGTAACCATTCTCATTGCCCTTCTTTGAACCTTGACCATATCATTCCTCTGGCTCTCATTAAATCAGGTAACAGTAACCAAAAACGGCACTGCATGCCAGATGAGGGAGCTTAATATTAGGTATATATCATATCACTAAGATTTTCCATATGACTTTCTTCCCCCTTTACGCATGCACCCATGCACCCTATTTGCTTTCTTTACTGCAGCAGCACACTAGGCAGGTTAGTTAAATTATACCTGTCAGCTCCTTAAGAGTCTGTTTTACATTCCCTTCTTTCAAACCCAATCCATTACAGTAGTGTTGTACCTGCTGCCCTACATTTCAGATTGTTGTAAGATGCTCCTTTATGTAGCTGGGTAGCATTCTCCATCCCAAACAGAGGCACATTGTCACCACCTAAACCAAAGGCACATGTGAGCAGAGCGGTTTCACTGGCTATTGTTTGGTGAGAGAAACAGTAGAAAGGACAGAGAAGGAAGTATCAGATGTAGCAACAGAAGCATTAGTAGCATGACCTTGAGAAAAAGCTAAATGATAGAGCTTTTGGGCAGAGTGCTGGCTGGAAGAGGCTTGGAGTTGCAAGCAAAAGGTCTTGATGCTGTAAGCAAAGTAACTATTTTCTGTTTGGTTCCTCCTGTGTTCAGGGAAAGAGGACTTTGTACACTCTAAAAATAAACAGGGTTGCATCAAAGATAGCTGACTTCATCATCAATGTATCCTCCTAATGGAATCAATCTGCACGGCCCCAAACTTTAGTTAACTGCTCCGGGTCAAAAAGGGGAACTAACAGTAATATTTTTGGAGAAGAGAAACAAATTTCCTTTTCAATTGGCTGTTGCATAGTTTTTTACCCCACTATCATTTCCTGTTGTATTGAAATAATCCATCCAGTCAGAGCAGATTTTGCATCTGTTACTAGCCCTCAAAAACCTGCTGTTAGAATGCAGGCTTGGAACTGGTTATTAATCTGCTGTTTGTGGAAGTAAACTGATTGCATGAACCTTTTGTTTTGTTGCTTGGCAAAGCTTCTCATTAAAAAAGCACCAATGGGGGGAAAGTGTGCCTGGCCTCTTTCATTACACAGTGAGCTGTCTTTAGCAGTTCAGACTCTGTCAGGTGAAATATACAACAGTCTATTGGGGACAGTCTGTTTTCAACTCAGTATTTATTTACTTGTATTTAATATGTAATCCATAAATAAATGGTATGGCCTAACCTCTTAACACTGATGCCATTGCACTAAAGCCAATGCATCAGTTATAGCGTAACTGAAAGAATTTGGCCTTCTAACTTTACTGACAACCCCAAATTGGACTGCATTCAAACTCCATAGCTCAACATCCCCAGCCCTTGGCATAGCTTTGATCTGGAACCCAGCTGGCCTATAATGACCTGAACCAAAGCCTGTTATCTGAACAATTCAAGCCATTGGGAAATTCAGCTCCAAACTTTGTGGTTTGGGCTCAGTATCTACTGAGAACTAATAAACAATCTTATTGTGTTGTAACCCATCTGACAGTCAGAGTTGGCAGCAACAAGGGCTAGGTTCAGTATCTAGGGGTTCCTTTTCAACAATACAACACAAAACCGACTCGAGCCCCCACCCAGTGACCTGGGATAATTACACACCACCCCGTGGGCGCCTCTGAGAGGCAATACTTCCCCTCTAGCAAGCAGAGAGTCTGAGTGTAGCAAAAAACTTTTAATAAAAGGAGGGAAGTAACTTGGCATTAATTTGGGAAAACACAGCAAACAGGGTTCATAAACATAAACCATGAGCAAAAGACCCACCCCCAACTAAGTTGGGCAGTGTCCTTTTCCCCTCAGGTTCTGAAGTCCAGCAACCCAAAAATCCCTTTAATGTGCCCGTCTCTTCTCTGTACCCCACTCACAGTTGCTGTCCTGGGTCAGTGCAGACCCAGAATTCAGAGGTGCATCTGCAGAGTTCACTTCCCACCCTGGGGTGGATGATAAGGAGGCACCTCACTCACTCCGTTGCTCGGGCACTCACTCACCGGCCCTCTCTGCCAGCCGATCACCTCACCACTCCTCCAGTCATCCTGCTCACTGAGATGTCTTCAGGGCCTACCTCATAACACAGCTCTCATTAATTTCAGCTGTTAGTCAGGGAGCCTGACTGTTGGTACATACTGGGTAGTCTCTTGCATCAGAGACACTGTTCTAAAGCAGGTCTAATACTTAGACCTAAATATCAGTGATTTCAGCTCTGCAGCATGTAACAAGACTCTCAATTGAGTCTAAATTAGCTCTGTTACACAGTGGAGAGAAAAAGGGTCAAATAGTATCTACAACCCTTAAACAGGGCCCACACCACAAAATACCACTCAAGTAAAATACTCTACTCCACCCAGCTTTGGGGCCCATGTCCCCTCCCCTGCCTAGCGAGTGGTGTTTGGTTGAGGGTGAGTCCCTCCATCGGGGTATGCCAGGTACAGTTCTGTTACCCTCGATTCACACAACAAGGATAACAACCCTTTATTGCTCCTGCCCCAATAACAAGGAGACTGGGAATTCAACATGGGCCAAAAGTGATCATTTGGGCAAGCAATCCCATCATGCTGAGCACCTAGGCAGGGTAGGTGTGTCCATGCAAACAAGATCAGCTCCTGAAATCCTCTTCCACAGCCTATCACTAGATATCAGCGGAGAGCTCATACAGATTCTGCTTACACTGTCATCATGGCAAAGGTAAATCCCCACGGCCTTTGATGGCATTTCGCCATGGCTCTGAAAGTTAGTGATAATGATCATGACTGACATTCACATAATGATTTTTGACTAAAAGCTCCTGAAGAACTCAACGAAGTTTACCAACCAATTAAAAACTCTGTGGGACTACATCTAGTTATATTGCCCTGCTGGCCTTGGTTGCATCAGTGAGGTGACTGTACCCCGAGCCCGTAGGGGCAGCTGTGCCACACGGCAGATTCACTCCCAGGGATTTTACCAAGCAGGAGCAACTTTAAGTTCCTGGCTGGATTGCTCCAATTTCTGGGCTGCTCTGGCCAGCTCCAGGCCCCCTAGGCAGAGTGAGGGGTTCCAAGTCAACTTGAACCATTTTGCCTTGGCCCCCTTAGGCAGAGTTTTTTCACCACCAGGCCCTCAGTCACCTGTCTATATACTAATGTTAGAAGCCTGGATAATAAGCAAGAGGAATTGGAATTGTTTGTTTATAAACATAAACTGGACTTAGTTGGTCTTACTGAACTGTGGTGGGAAGATTGGCATGACTGGAATGTTACAATCACTTGTTATAAGCTATTTAGGAGGAGTGAGTAGGTAAAAGGGATGGAGGAGTGGCACTCTGTCAAAAAATGGCATTACCTGTTTCTGAGTCACTGACACCTCGGCCAGTGTCCATGCAGTGTCCATGCATTGGGTGCGTGAGCGCTGCCCAATTAGAGTCCCAGACACCTTGTCTACCTGGAAGCTCTTCTGATCTTCCAGCTGTTCAACCAGCCCATTCATCCCACAAGCATTCCAGGAGGGAGTGGGAGGGGGAAAGCCACTTCACAGGTATTCAGAGAGGGAGAGGAGACAAAAAGGGGGGAGTATAACAGACCTTTTGAGTATGCAGCTTATACATAGCATCGTTATACAGAGCATACAGATCACTGCTGCTCCTACAACACTGTTGATCTAATATAGGCCTGGTCTACACTACGGGTTTAGGTCGACTTTAGCAGCGTTAAACCGAATTAAGCCTGGACACGTCCACACAACGAGGCCCTTTCTTTCGAATTAAAGGGCCCTTTAAACCGGTTTCTTTACACCACCTCCGACGAGGGGATTAGCGATAAAACCGGCCTTTGCGGGTCGGAATTGGGGTAGTGTGGACGGAATTCGATGTTATTGGCCTCCGGGAGCTATCCCACAGTGCTTCATTGTGACCGCTCTGGACAGCGCTCTCAACTCAGATGCACTGACCAGGTAGACAGGAAAAGACCCGCGAAGGTTTGAATTTCATTTCCTGTTTGCCCAGCGTGGAGAGCACAGGTGACCACGCAGAGCTCATCAGCACAGGTAACCGTCATGGAGTCCTCCCAGGATCGCAAAAGAGCTCCAGCATGGACCGAACGGGAGGTACGAGATCTGCTCGCCATATGGGGAGATGAAGCAGTGATAGCTGAACTCCGTAGCAGTAAAAGAAATGGAAAAGTATTAGAAAAGATCTCCAAGGCCATGAAGGACCGAGGCCATAACAGGGACACACAGCAGTGCCGCGTGAAAATTAAGGAGCTAAGGCAAGCCTACCACAAAGCCAGAGAAGCAAACGGAAGGTCCGGGGCAGAGCCGCAAACTTGCCGCTACTACGCGGAGCTGCATGCGATCCTAGGGGGTGCAGCCACCACTACCCCAACCGTGTGCTATGACTCTCTCACTGGAGAAACACACAGGGAAGACGGTTCGGGGAACGAGGAAGATGACAATGGAGGTACTGTAGGTAGCTCACAGCAGCAAGGAAGCGGAGAAACCGGTTTCCCCAACAGCCAGGATATGTTTGTGACCCTGGACCTGGAACCAGTAACCCCCGAACTCACCCAAGACCCTCAGGGCACACAGGAGACCTCTGGTGAGTGTAACTTTGTAAATATTTGTAAACATTACAAAAAAAAAGCAAGCAAGTCTGTTAACGTGTATGGGGATGGGGCGGAAATCCTCCAGGGACATCTCCAGAAAGCTCTCCTGGTTGAAATGGGGTGATTTTATTAAGGGGGACATTCAGAGGCGCCCGTTCCTGCTCTTCTGACCAGAAATGTTCCCCGCTGTTAACCACGCGGTGGGGGGGAGGGGTGAAGTGATCATCCCAGAGAATCGTGTGTGTGTGTGTGTGGGGGGGTGGTTTACTTGTGTTTGTGCCGCATGTTAACCGGGAAACCGCAGCCCCCTCCTTTTACATTGAAACCCCATTTTAAATGGACAACCCAATTCATCCTTGATATGGGAAATGCGCTGCTGTTTGCAACCTTTCCCGCATGTTAAGAAGGTTAAAAAAGCCAAAACACTGTGGCCTACGATGGCTGCCTGCAAGCCGAAATATGCGACCTTGTAATGAAAGAGTGTACCCATTGTTCCCTAAAATGTGTCCTTTTTAACCACCTCTCCCTTCTCCTCCACCAGCTGCAAATGTTTCTCCTTCGCAGAGGCTCGTGAACATTAGAAAGAGAAAACGTAAGACGAGGGACGAGATGTTCACGGAGCTGCAGATGTCCGCCCAGGCTGATAGAGCACAGCAGAATGCGTGGAGGCAGTCAATGTCGGAGATGAGAAAAGCCCAACATGAACGAGAGGAGAGGTGGCGGGCTGAAGACGATAGGTGGCGTCAGCTTGCAGACAGACGGCAAGAGGCAATGCTCCGTCTGCTGGAGCATCAAAGTGATATGCTCGAGCGTATGGTTGAGTTGCAGGAAAGGCAGCAGGAGCAGAGACCGCCGCTACAGCCCCTGTGTAACCAACAGCCCTCCTCCCCAAGTTCCATAGCCTCTTCACCCAGACGCCCAAGAACACGGTGGGGGGGCCTCCGTCCACCCAGTCACTCCACCCCAGATGATCGCCCAAGCATCAGAAGGCTGGGCTTCAATAAGAGTTAAAGTTTTAAAATGCAGTGTGTCCTTTTCCATCCCTCCTCCCCCACCCATCCCAGGCTACCTTGGCAATTATCCCCCTACCTCTGTAAGGAACTAATAAAGAATGCATGAATGTGAAAAAACAATGACTTTATTGCCTCTGCAAGGGGGAGGGGAGGGTGGGGTGGGGTGGTTGGTTTACAGGGAAGTAGAGTGAACCGGGTCCGGGGGGGGGGTTGGAGGGTTCATCAAGGAGAAACAAACAGAAGTTTCACACAGTAGCCTGGCCAGTCACAAAACTCGTTTTCAAAGCTTCTCTGATGCGCACCGCGCCCTGCTGTGCTCCTCTCACCGCCCTGGTGTCTGGCTGCGCGTAATCAGCGGCCAGGCGAGTTGCCTCAACCTCCCACCCCGCCATAAAGGTCTCCCCCTTACTCTCACAGATATTGTGGAGCGCACAGCAAGCAGCAATAACAATAGGGATATTCTTTTCGCTGAGGTCTGAGCGAGTCAGTAAGCTGCGCCAGCGCGCTTTTAAACGTCCAAATGCACATTCCACCACCATTCGGCACTTGCTCAGCCTGTAGTTGAACAGGTCCTGACTCCTGTCCAGGCTGCCTGTGTACGGCTTCATGAGCCATGGCATTAAGGGGTAGGCTGGGTCCCCAAGGATCACGATAGGCATTTCAACATCCCCAATGGTCACTTTCTGGTCCGGGAAGAAAGTCCCTTCCTCCAGCTTTCGAAACAGAGCAGAGTTCCTGAAGACGCGAGCATCATGTACCTTTCCCGGCCATCCCACGTTGATGTTGGTGAAACGTCCCTTGTGATCCACCAGGGCTTGCAGCAGCATTGAAAAGTACCCCTTGCGGTTTACGTAGTCGGTGGCTTGGTGCTCCGGTGACAAGATAGGGATATGGGTTCCGTCTATGGCCCCGCCACAGTTTGGGAATCCCATTTCAGCAAAACCATCCACTATTGACTGCACGTTGCCCAGAGTCACTACCCTTGCTATCACCAGGTCTTTCATTGCCCTGGCAAATTGGATCACAGCAGCCCCCACTGTAGATTTGCCCACTCCAAATTGATTCCCGACTGACCGGTAGCTGTCTGGCGTTGCAAGCTTCCACAGGGCTATCGCCACTCGCTTCTCAACTGTGAGGGCTGCTCTCATCTTGGTATTCTGGCGCTTCAGGGCAGGGGAAAGCAAGTCACAAAGTTCCATGAAAGTGCCCTTACGCATGCGAAAGTTTCGCAGCCACTGGGAATCGTCCCATACCTGCAGCACGATGCGATCCCACCAGTCTGTGCTTGTTTCCCGGGCCCAGAATCGGCGTTCCACGGTATCAACCTGCCCCAGTGACACCATGATTTCCACATTGCTGGGGCCTGTGCCTTGTGAGAGGTCTATGGCCATGTCAATTTCCTCATCACTCTCGTCGCCGTGCTGCAATCGCCTCCTCGCCTGGTCCGGGTTTCGCCTTGGCATGTTCTGGCTCTGCATATACTCCAGGACAATGCGCGTGGTGTTCATAGTGCTCATAATTGCCGCGGTGATCTGAGCGGGCTCCATGATCCCAGTGCTAGCTATGGCGCCTGGTCAGAAAAAAGGCGCGAAAGTAGTATCTGATGGACCAGGAGAAGGAGGGCGGGAGGGAGGGAGGGCCAAGTGACGACATGGCGTACAGGTACAGGAACAGGGAGAAACACAAACAACTGTCACACAGAATGGTCCCCCCAAAGATTAAACTGGAAACCCTGGGCTTAGCAGGCCGTTGATTTCACGGAGGAAGGGGAAGCAAATGAACACAGAATAAATCTATTTTTTACATCTTAAGGTGGCAGCCGACGCTGCAGCATGAGTGACAGCCATACCAGTATGATGATGATGGGTACCAATCATAATATACCATCATCTGCCAAAAGGCAAGGGGCTGCTGCTGTGTAGCAATGCAGCCCCATGTCTGCCAGCCCCACGTCCGCCAGCACCCAGCATCGCCCTCGGCCTCTTCTGGGTGCTTAGCAGACAATATTGGGCAATTGGCAGAAAATAGTACATTATGACTGGTAACCGTCATCATCGAGACAGTAGCATGTCTGCCCAGGTGGCCATGATTGACAGCCACTCCAGTACGACGACGACGGGTACCAGTCATAATATACCATCGCCTGGAAGGGGCTGGTGCAATGCAGCCCTACGGCTGCCAGCCCCACGGCTGTCACTCATGCTACACCGTCTACTGCCAAAAGGCAGTTAGCAGCTGCTGCTGTGTAGCAATGCAGTCCCACGTCTGCCGGCACCCAGAGGACATATGGTGACGGTGAGCTCAGCTGTGCTGAGCGGGCTCCATGTTGTCTGCACAGGTAACCCAGGTAACCCAGGTAAAAAGGCGCGAATCTATTGTCTGCCGTTGCTGTGACGGGGGAGGGAGGGGCCTGACGACATGTACCCAGAACCGCCCGCGACACTGTTTTGCATCATCCGGGCATTGGGATCTCAACCCAGAATTCAAAGAAAAGGCGTGAACCGCTTCACGGCTCGAGCTGTGGCGCAAACGTAGTATCTGACGGCCTAGGGGAAGGAGGGAGGGGGGCCGAGTGACGACATGGCGTACAGGCACAGGGAATTAAAATAAAGAACGGTGGCTGTGCATCAGGGAGAGACACAAACAACTGTCACAGACTGGTCCCCCCCAAAGATTAAACTGAAAACCCTGGGTTTAGCAGGCCGTTGATTTGACGGAGGGAGGGGGAAGCAAATGAATACAGAGAAAATCTATTTTTTACATCTTAAGACGACGGTGCAGCGTGACTGATAGCCCTCGGCATCTTTCTGGGTGCTTGGCAGCAAATACGGGGTGGTGTATGACGATGGTCTTCAGGCCTATTGCACGAGCTGCTGCTCAGGGAAGACTCTGCTAATGTGCGATGACCCGACTTGTAATAGGCCGGCTAACAGTCATAATACACCATTTACTGCCAAAAGGCAAGCCCCACGGCTGCCAGCACCCAGATCGCCGATGAAGGCTACCAGTCTACTGCACCGTCTACCGCCAAAAGGCAGTTAGCAGCTGCTGCTGTGTAGCAATGCAGTCCCACGTCTGCCGGCACCAAGAGGATATATGGTGACGGTGAGCTCAGCTGTGCTGAGCGGGCTCCATGTTGTCTGCACAGGTAACCCAGGTAACTAACCCAGATAAAAAGGCGCGAATCTATTGTCTGCCGTTGCTGTGACGGGGGAGGGAGGGGCCTGACGACATGTACCCAGAACCGCCCGCGACACTGTTTTGCATCATCCGGGCATTGGGATCTCAACCCAGAATTCCAAGGGGCGGCGGAGACTGCGGGAACTGTGGGATAGCTGTGGGATAGCTACCCATAGTGCAATGCTCCGGAAGTCGACGCTAGCCTCGTACTGTGGACGCGGTCTGCCGACTAGAGCACCTAGAGCATTTTATTGTGTGGACATACACAATCGGCTGTATACAACCGATTTCAATAAAACCGGCTTCTATAAATTCGAACTAATTTCGTAGTGTAGACATACCCATAGTTAGGTCATCCAGGAGGAGGGATAGCTCAGTGGTTTGAGCATTAGCCTGCTAAATCCAGGGTTGTGAGCTCAATCCTTGAAGGGGCCATTTAGGGATTTAGTTGGGGATTGGTCCTGCTTTGAGCAGGGGGTTGGATTAGATGACCTTCTGAGGTCCCTTCCAACTCTTATGATCTGTAAGGCATTTGACTGCACAACAATTTGATTAAGAAACTAGAACAATACAAAATCAACATGACACATATTACATAAATTAAAAACTGGCTAACAGGCCTCAAAATGTAATTGTAAATAGGGACTCATCATCGAGCAGGTGTGTTTTTAGTGGGGTCCTATAAGGATTGGGTCTTGGCTCAATGGTATTTAATATTGTTATCAATGACCTGGAAGAAAATATAAAATTATCACTGATAAAGTTTGCATATGACACAAAGATTAGGGACAGGGTAACGAACGAAGAGGACAGGTCACTGATATAGACTGAGCTGCATTGCTTGGTAAACTAGACACAAGCACACAATATGCATTTCAGTATGGCCAAATGTAAGAGAAACCAACCTTGAAAGCTCTCCCTTAGCTGAGCT
Organism: Malaclemys terrapin pileata; assembly: GCF_027887155.1. Classification (NCBI taxonomy): domain Eukaryota; kingdom Metazoa; phylum Chordata; order Testudines; family Emydidae; genus Malaclemys; species Malaclemys terrapin. The sequence continues at coordinate 15,404,894 of NC_071505.1, read as the reverse complement.
TTGGACTATGGTCAGTTCTAGTAGGAGGGAAGAACAACATAATGCTCCTCTATAAGTTGCGGTGTGATGCATCTGCCCCCCAACTTGATTGATTTATGTCCCTAACATCTTCTCACACTATGCAGACCTTTGATCACAGATTTGGAAAGAGTGTTAGTCTTGGGATTTGTTTTCCCTCCAGTAGCATTTGTTATTGAGCTTGACTTCCAGAAAATAATATTTTTGGTCTTGCTATTCTGTACTATTGATAGGCTGAGTCTGATCCCATTTAAGTCCATGTGAATTTTGCCACTGGGTTCAATAGAAATAGGACAGAGCCCATTTTCTTTATTGCCACTGAACAAAGTAACCCAAAGGGGAGCATGTGATATAGACTCAGCTGAGCACTGACAAATTCATTGCTGGAAACCTGTCTCCCCTGTGTAGTAGTATGGTTAAGACAGGTATTGAACTTATAACAAAGTGTTTAGTGCAGGGGTCAGCAACCTTTCAGAAGTGGTGTGCCGAGTCTTCATTTATTCACTCTAATTTAAGGTTTCGCGTACCAGTAATACATTTTAACGTTTTTAGAAGGTCTCTTTCTCTAAGTCTATAATATAGAACTAAACTATTGTTGTATGTAAAGTAAATAAGGTTTTTAAAATGTTTAAGAAGCTTCATTTAAAATTAAATTAAAATGCAGAGCCCTCCGGACCGGTGGCCAGGACCCGGGCAGTGTGAGTGCCACTGAAAATCAGCTTGCGTGCCGCCTTCGGCATGCGTGCCATAGGTTGCCTACCCCTGGTTTATTGTAATTTCCACTGCTCTGAAGCTTTAAGAAACAGGGATGTGCTATTTTGTTACGATATGTTGGCTTCTCCTTGCCTGGGGCTGTTATAGAAAATGTATTGCTGCCCCAATCAGGGGACATTAAGGCAGAGCATATCTGCAACACCACACTGTGTTCCAAGGGGGTTTATGGGGACAGCCCACACCTTTACACAACAGCACAGGATTCTTTTCCCATGCATATCTGCCTAGCACCCAGCCCAACCTGGGCTGGGCACCACGTTTAGGATTTGTTGTTTTCTGAGTGTTCATCTATAGAATTCAGTTCTGTATTGTGCTGGGTTATTACTCTTTGTTTCAAATGGTTATAATCTGTGTTATGAATTTATTTTGAATCTCATGATATTTGGTGGTGGTCTTAAGTCCCAGCTCCTGGAGTCCTGTGATTGCACAAGAATCTCAGCTTTCAAGGAAGCTTCTAGCCCCTCATGGTTATGGAGAAAAGCTTGAAAACATGACTGTAGTGCACCCTAAAGGCCCCAAACCCTAAAAGCAAAAAAAAAAAAGCATTATTTTTTTTAAAAAGCATTATTTTTAAGCCAATTTCAATATTTGTGTGGGTTGGCACTTGGGATTGGCAACTGCATAAATTTGTTAAATTAAATAAAACCATATCTTATACCTCAGCCTCATTAGTTGGATTATGTCCTGGTTTCAAGCTTCAACCATTTCTTCTGTAATCATGTTGACAAAAAGTTTTCTTTGTTAAATATTTTTTTTCATGTGTGCTGAACAAGAAAGAAAGAAAGAATTTAGCTTGAATTTTCCAAGAAAACTCCCCTTTAGGCAGAGAGCAAGAATGGAAAATTTTATCCCTAAAAGTTACTTCAAAAATTATGAGCATGTGCAAACAACGAGTTATCACAGAAAATGGTCTTTGTATTGAAGGTCACAGACAAGCAACCTCTATAATATAGGATTCACCACACCCACCAATGAAAGGAAGCCACCTCTGGTGCATGATGCAACAGTTGTTCAAGGGGTGAAGAAGAATACTGAAATTATAGGAGGAATTTATGTAAATAGAATGTAATTAATTTAATCTAATCTGTTTGTCCAGGTATTTTATCACCATTTTATCTGAGTGAGTGAAAAAAAACCTGGGTTAACATTCCTTATTATTGCAAAAAATACCATGGCATAGTTCAGGATCACAAATATTCAAGACCTTAATTTAATAATACAACCAGAAGTCTAAAGTACCTCCAGCAGCATAGAACCTGCTGCTGCTATGTTAGATCACTGGAAGAGCGCTAGCTACTGATGAACCACCAGCAATACTTCCTCCGGCATCATAGGTTTTCCTTGAAAGACTCCCATCCAGCTGTTGACCCCGGCAGCGGCCCAACCCTGCAGCAGAAGGGAGAAAAAGAACTTGTTAACTTTAAGTAGTGTAGTTGTAGCCGTGCCGGTCCCAGGATATTAAAGAGACAAGGCGGGTGAGGTAATATCTTTACTGGGTGAGCTTCTGTTGATGACAGAGATAAGCTTTTGAGTCACACCGAGATGAAGATATTACCTCACCCACCTGGTCTGGCTAACTTTATGTTCATTAGTCGCACTTCTCCTTTTATGAAATAATAAATGTAACCCATCTCATGCTTTGGAGTCGGAGAATAGAATTTCCACACTTTGCAAGCCTCCATTGTTGGCTCTTTTCATCTTCTTCAGGTATTGGCCACTACTGGAATCAGGATGCTGGGCTCTGTGTGATCCAATGTGGCAAATTGTGCCGGGTGCTATTGTGTTTCTGCCAGCATGTCCCGCTGGAATAATTCTATTAATTGTCGATTAATTAATTATATTAATTGATTAATTGTTTAGGTGGCTAATAAGTACATCATTTTAATTGAGGAAACGCAAAGCTGATATTTGTCTTTTCTTTTTTTATGGTGGGTAATTCATCATTAATAAAAGCAGACGGGATCCAGGATCCAGACAGGTCTGGTGACTTACCCATTTCACATACTGTACATAAGAAGTGTGACACCCAACTTGTGCCAAAATGTCAAGACCCACAGGGAATTCAGAACACAAACCACGCATTCACTGAATTCTCAGGCTACGAAGCCAAGTGCACAGCTCTAGCATTCACATTATTTATTTTCAAACCCTCATGTATATTCCATTACCTGACTACTGCCAACACAATTTTCCTGACCCTTGGAATGTCCAGTCCAGCATGTGAATCTTTGCCTCTCAATATTCATCACTGAAAGAGAGCGATCACCCCCTTTTCTATGTAAAACACCCCTTTCCCTTCACTCAGGTTGTTTCTATGCTCCCTTCTGATATAACAGGCAATGTGAACTGATGCCACCAACTGAATTTATATCTTTCTTGACTTTAATTCATGTTGCAGTTTTCCCCTCTACCTTCCTAGAATTAATTTTCTTGAATTTACAGTTTCCCTCTAATGCACACAGATTTAGATACTGATATGGCAGAAAGTATAGATAGTTGTTACTAGAGGGTGCTTTCATCTAGCAGACAAAAGTATAACAAGATCCAATGTCTGGAAGCCAAAGCTAGACAAATTCAACCTGGAAATTAGGTGTACATATTTAAAAGTGAGGGTACTTACCCATTGGAATAAGCCAACAAGCGATGTGATAGATTCTCCACCGCTTGAAGTCTGTAAGTCAAGACTGGATGTCATCCTAAGAGATATGCTGAAGCTTAGCCTAAAGTTGTTGGACTTGATGCAGAAATCACTGGGTGACATTCTACGGCTTGTGCTATGCACGAGGTGATTGTAACGGTTCTTACTGGCCTTAAAATCTGTTAGTCTTATTTCCAGAATGTAAGTTTCTGAAAGCCATTTCCACAGATGAGTGCCCTGCAATATGATAATATAAGAAGCTCAAAAGTAGCCCTAGGCAATATTCAGGTTCTTTTGGAGTTCTTCAAGGAGTCAGGCAATTCAAACATCCATCCAAACATCAGACAAGGTGTTACACTAAAACTTTGGTTACCTGAGCCACAGTTATCCAAAAATTCCTCTTATTTAAAATGAGGTCATGTCTCTTGACCTGCATCATACTCATTAGGTAGCCAAACTCCTCCCAACCTTATCCACATTATTTTTATATTCCACATACTGTTAAGATAAACAAGGTTTGACTGTGCTGCTGCTACATATTCCCAGCTCTGGGCACATACTCAATGGCTTTCCAGAAGATCAGAGGGATAGAATTCCAGACACTATGTAATGTACATCAATTTTAAGGCCCCTTTATGCTGCCAGTGCTATGTGAAGGGGCCTTTGTGCATCTGAGAATTCAGGCCCTAATGTTTATGTCCTCAGTGACACCTGTGCAGTCGCATTGCCTTCAATGGCACTTGCACAGGTGTAAATGAATGAACATAGTAAACCATTCTGCTAGTAATGCACTAACAGCAATAGAACCAGGCTCCTTTCTCAGCTGTGCTGCCTCTGGAGGGCTAACGGAAGTTTAAAAAGCACTAAAAACTTCTTATAGCCACTAAACTCGCTAGATTTGACTCTGATACAGGCAGAGAGCAGATCTGCCGAGTACAAAGGGTTTTTTCCCCGGAGCTTAATTGCACTTTAAACTATATACAATAGATGACAAAAAGAATATGCTGTATAATCTTTTGCTTATAATAGTCATCTCCCAGTCAGGCCATCCCAACTGCCTGTCAGTTTGTAACTCTGACTTCCATCAAAATGCTGATGACCACAGGATATATCTCATATAGATGTTTTCAAGTTGCCTGAAACCTCCTTTGGGCTGGCAAGGAGTACTACCCAGTGCCCCTCCTTCCCCCGACATCCCAGCTCCCTGCTTCCTTTTCCAGCTAACAGGAGGAATTTGCAACCAGATCTCAGGAAACTTCTTGTGATAGTCACTATTTTTCAGAGGAGTCAACCGGAGCGCAACAAAGATGAACTGGAAAGAAATCCTTTTTCTCTCTTGCCTTGCAACTTTTGTGCTCTTGGTTGGTATGTATGATCCAGAGTACTAATAATGCTAGCAGGAAACATAGAATTTCAGGAAGGAATGAGAGAAATCTGAACTCGTGTCATTGGGGTAACATAAGAACATGGTCATTTTCCACATTGCTAGTCAAATGAGCATGAGAATCTGTGAGAAACTAATCTAATCCACTGTAATCTATTACAATCTCTAAAGGATTAAGGCATCAAGTTACACGAAGAATACACAGACAATTTTTTAAATATAATGGGATAAACTGGACTAAATGTCCTTATAGGTCTTGTTAATTGCTATTTTTATGATTTTCTACAAAAATTAAAACTGGGAACACAAAAATATATATCTGCATAGCTGCTGATTGTACTGTTGCTCTTGCTGTGTAAAAGTGAATTTCCCAAGCAGGTTGTTAGTGGACTGCAGGATTTTTAAGGTTTTAGCAGGTAGCAGCTTTCAACATCTGCTTGAGGTTTTTCCTGTGGGATGCTGCATTTCTTCACTGAACTCAATACTATGTTTGTGCTGTTGTCATCCAGTTCTTGAGGAAAGCGACAGCGCTGCTGTGGGCACCAGGAAGGCAGCTGGGGAAGAGGACAAGGAAAGTAAGTGGAGCTGCAAATTTCAGGAGGGAGAGGAGAAAAGTTGCTCCTACGGCTTTCAAATGTACATTGATGCCCCTATTTACTATCCATGGCCGATCAAGTCCTCTCTTTTTGCTTTCAGGTGTGAAAAAGAAGATTTTTATACAAGAATCGGATGCCTCTAACTTCTTCAAAAAGCGTGGCAAGCGAGCCACCAAATCCAGAGATGAGCTCAATGGTGAGGCTGTTCAGGAGTGTTTATGGAAAGCTGTATTTTCTTTGCCCCTCTTTCATCTCCCGCTTCCCTTGAGACAGTCCTAAGTTGCCTGCTACTCTCTACAAGGATTTATTCACCGATCAAAGTTGTTGTTGTTGCTTTTGGATTAGAACAGGTTTCTTCTCAATTATCTACATTTTAAATTATGGACTGTACCTACAAAGAGCAATTGGGGGGGGGGGGGGGGGCAGCCAAAGGGATAGTGTGTGAGCGAGAGGGGGTGGAAATGTAATTTTTATTAATTGAATAAAAATAATATGGGAGAAGGACAAAATATTGAACTTTATAGACTTCCAGTTTGGAAGATTTAGGGCATATCGAATCATTTCTGGGTGGGTGAAGGGATCGGTCGTTACTGAATTCTCCAAAATGAGGTTTGTTCATTGGCATCTTTTTAAATGAGGCAAGAGGTAACTTTGGAAAATGAAATATTTTTCATCCACAAAATCTCTTGAAATTGGCTAATAGCACTGAAGTGGATGCCAATTCCTTGGTTTTCAAAAGGGCTGAGACATATAGCAGGGCAGACCGAGCTCAGCAGGCTGTTGTAGGAGGTGCAGGACAGCACGGTGAAGTGAATATAGGGGCTTATTTAGTTCCTCTCCTCAGCTCCTTTCACACCGTCATCTTATGAAAGCTGGTAAATAACAAGCAGGTTTCAGGCCCAGTGCTGAATGAGTGTTTTCAGCTCTTCTTGGAAAACATTTGCAAATGTAGCATTAAGAAATATGCACCTGGCTTCTGCAACACCGTTTTATTTCCACATGGAATGGAAAACATAACTGAATTCACATGGCTTGTTTGCTGAAGCACTGAAGAGGATAACAGTCCCAAGTCAGTGAATTTATCTGTTCTCTGGTTCAACAAAACGTCAGCTAGGTTATTGGGAGAGATGTTAACCTTTCAGTAATAATATGAAAATTAGCTCAGTTAAAGGGCAAGGAAGAGCTGATTTAACTGGTAACACTTTAAAATACAGGGCACAAATATCATGTATCTACTGTATAATAGTATGTTAACCGTTGACTATTTAATTACATTGTAATTACCAGGTAGTGTCCATGTAATTGGGTAATAAACATATAGGAGGAGGAGGATAATGTGTGTCCCTTCTAACATTACAGGTAAGTTATAACAGGGTCTATAAAAACAATACTTGCTTTGAGGTAACCGATAAAGTAATATTTTAATGAGGTGCAATTTTTTAGGGTTATATAAAGTGAGCACGATTAACCTTCTGCCATTCCATTGCTGATCTCAGTTACTTGATGGGCTATTGTCCAGAAGCAATATACCATGTAACCTATTTTCCCAGACATTTAATAAAGTCATTGGGTCAGAATGTATTCTCATTTGCATCAGGGTAAACCCACTGAAAGTCACTATTCCAATACACAGTTCCACTGAAGTGAACGGGTTTACACTGCTGTGACTCAGAGCAAAATTTGGCCCATTGGTTTTATTAAATATGCACAGGCGTGCAGATTATATGGTCATTACTTGTGGATGATGTTCCACAAAATAACTGAGCAGCGGGACTGTCCATGATTCAGCCTCCTGATGTTCAACCTGGGATCAGGCTGAGATACAGAGCTTTGTAGTGGTAAGGTCTGATCTGTAGAACTCCCTCCCTAACAAAATCTATCCAGAATCCACAGAGTCATTGTACATCCTTTCTGTTTAATCCAGTTTAACCAAGAACCTCCATTTCCATCCATCCTTCCATGCATTAGTGATCTGGTGATGGGGAGCTTTAGCTGGGACACTGGGCCCAGATTATGATTTTACTGTTGATGGTCTCCCCTCTCACCATGTGCAGCACACATGTGCTTGGCAATAAAGTGCTTAATAAATTAAACAGTTTCATGATATTTGTGTCCTGTAACACAAAGGGCTAACTGTCAGGCACTTCCTTTGCTATTAAGTGATGTAGAAGTGTCTCTGAACCATGGCAGAAAAATAGGTTAGTCACCCTCCATCAAACAAGTACTGGTTTATTCTATAAAGGGTTGCATCCAGATAGAGATACAGCCAGGCTTTGGCTGATGGGAAACAGAACAATTTCCTCCCACTCAAGATAGTTTGAAGGTACTCATTCTTGTCCAACACTGGCATCAGATGGCACAGTTGGTTACATTACCAGCCAGATTTAATACCTATTTCATCAGTGCACAATTCCGATCACATCCCTGTGTTATGGGTTAAGAGGAGCATGGTGCTTTTTGTCCTAATCCTCTGGGAATATTTAGCATGAACAGAAAATTATACCTTGGAGATGTCCTGATGTCCTGGATCTGACTGGCAATGTGCATGGCAGATCAGAATTGAGGCACATTCGGGAAGCTTATAGTACATCTTCCTTATTCTGTAGCCTGATGTTTTAGAAAGAGGCACTGGCCCATATTTTTCTTTCAGTTACTCTAAGTGGTGTTACACTGGATTTATGCTGCTGTAGGTGAAAGAGGAATTTGACCCATCAGGTTTTTTTCCTATCACTCATCATAAAAAAAAAAAAAAAATGCAAGGAGCCTGTGCCTCTCCAGCACTGTCCTGAAATAAGGATATTTCCAGTTGCCTAAAGCCAACCTGAAACCCAACTGAAGACTGCTAAACTTCCAGTCTAATCAGACCACATCTGAACCAAGTCTGAGTACCAACATAGATGATCATATGCTAAATGTAAGGGCGGTTTTCCCCTTCCCCCAACAAGCAAAGACCTGTACCCCAGCATTGGTACACATTCAAAGTGATGCCAATGAGAAGGAGAACATAAAATACTGTTTATTCTAGGTTGAGTCCAGAAACACGAGACCTTAAGTAGTTGGCAGACTGGAGCAGACCACAGGCCCATCTGCCAACAGTGGCCAATATTACTGGATGTTTCAGAGGAACACCTTCCAAATATAACTAATTGTGCAGTGCTTTACCTTGGGGTCGATACCTCATCCAGAACTACGATAGATCTTGGAACAGAAGATTAACTCAATACTTGTTCCCTTCCATTTTCCTCAGCCATTCTCATCTACTTCCTACAGTTCTTTAATCAGTGGTGATGTTACCTTCTTCTTTCAAGCCAATATATTTATAATCCACTTTCTCAAAGCTATTCTTACATTCATCTCTTTTCCAATGTCACAAAGCAGGTTTCTCAACTTTCAGGTGTTCAACTACTTTTTAAAATACCTACACATGGGAATTGATTTAATACCTATTATCAATATCTATACCTTAAACAAACCCAAAGAAAATGAGCTAATTGCAATTTTCTTTCATTGGTCCCAAGTCTAGCACGATACAGAATTTAGCTCTGCTCTGTTGCGTGAACTCCTCCTGCTTATTCTATCTCAAGGAAAAGCATTCATTTTCCACCTCCTCAAGTTTGCTTCCTGGATTCCATCCTTCACTTCTTTCTACTCATCTGAAATTCACTTTGCTCTGCCTCTGAAGCACTGGACTGGAATATTGTTCTTTCATGTTCTTTTTGCATTGGCTAAGGAGACCTGTTGGACCTTCTCTATTTTGAATACCTATAGTCTTTCCACTAATGACATGTAGGGCCGTCAATACAAACAATTTCATTTGTTTATAGGATTAGACTTGATTATCAGTATTTAACATTTACATTGCCCCCAGGGTGACGCCCCATTGTGCCAGTGTAACCCACACACCTTCTGGGTGCAGTGTTCTGTCCCATCTAGTGGCACTGAGGCCACTTAAAGAGAGAGAGAAAATGACTCTGCTCTACAGCCTGAGCTAACAGCCAGTTGGCTTTTAGCTCATGCGGTAGAGGCTCATGCACTAAGCTCCAGAGGTCCCCAGTTCGATCCCGCCCGCCGATGACCAGGGTCTGTTGGTGTTACACTAGGAACCATACAAGTGTATGGCAAAGGCTTTCTATAAAGTGGTCACAGCTCTTGCTTTCCATTGTCATTTACAAGTGTTCCTTCCCAGAATCTCTCCTAGACAATATTGACTCATGGCAATCTTTGGAAGGGGCAGGATTAGCCAACTCCGTTGTCGTTCAGACAGGCTTCTTTGGCTTGTGCCCTCAGTTATCCAGTAACATTCTTCAGGATTCTCTCAGTTCCGTTCCCAGTCTCATGCATACAATGAGATTTATTCAATTGTCTGAGAGCCTTTTCTTTGGTTGCATCCTATTTGATAATAGGGTGGGACGAGACAGGCCTGGTTCTTGAGAGTTTAACCTTCCTCGTCACCAGTGTGGGTTGCTACCTCTGCAGCAAAGCACTAGTACAGGGGAAATGTGTGGTCTGTGGTGGGAGCTTTTATCTTGTTCATGTTGCTTATTGCCTGAAAAAACACTTGAACTCTTTGGGAATTGATTCAACAAACTAGCTGGTAAAAATTCTCCTGGGTCCCTAAACCAAAGTTACCCTATCTAGGTCTGCCCATCCACTGAGCAAGACCATAATTTATAAAGCCATATTTTAAGAATGGCTGTAAATAGAAACTGGTTATTTACTTTGCATTTTCATGCAAGCCAACAGGTAAAAGGAGAGAGAGAAAGAGTGATGTAAGAAACAGAGGGAAAGAAAATGATGTAAGAAATATGTATAAGCACATGGACATAAGAAACAGATGACATACAAGCATCTTGAGGATATGCACAACAGTTGCATCTCCTACCAAAATACCTTACCAAAAATCTTACCAAATTCCAACTAAAACTCACTTTCCAGAAAAATTCATCTTCTGGCAGGGAGGACCCTTCTAAGATTGGACCCTAAATTATCACCAGGCAAGGTGCAAATGACCAAAACAGGGCAAGATGATATCATCTTCCTAGCTGTTTTAATGAGATTTCAACCCAAAATGGCAGAAATCTCACAAAATTAGCTTTTCCTGTTCACTTTCTGCCATCTTGGGCAGAAATAGTGTGACTGAAGAAAGTCACACAAGATTTCCACCATCTGGGCCTATATCCAAACCAGGGCCAGATCCTTGGTTCAAGATCCAAAAGGTAGAGACAGAAGGGTATTAGGTCATCTTGCTGCCTCACCAGTCTTGGGGACAGCCAGGGTATGGTTTGGCCCCCAGTGCAATTTAGAGAGACTTGAAATCTACTCTAAATTATGCTGGCTGTTTATAGCCCCCTAGGATCTATTCTGTCGACCAGGATTGCTGGAGCACAAGGGACTCTTGCCATACCACCTCCTGCCCCAGCATGCCCCAGAGAAGAGGAGATGACTATGCCACGAGAGGAGGAGCCTGCTATGTCATCTTTGCCACCCTGGAATTCCCCTGTGCAAGAGCAGTTCTCCAGCCAGCTGTTTCAGCCAGCTCTCTGTCCCCCATTGGAACAGCTGAAAGGGCACAGAGCAGGGTCAAAGATTGGGAACACAATCCCAAAACACAATCAGGTTCGGAATCAAGGCTTTGATTCCAATACACACCCTGAAATTAAAGATTGACTGTATCAGAGGCTTCAATTTGGGCTCCTGTCTATTTGAAAACGTAGCGAACTTTTCAACAAACATGGTATGCATTTTGACATTGTAATAATACCCCGAAGCCAGCTAATGTCATCTGATTTCATTTTCATTGGGAACTTTTTATTAGGAAGTTTTAACTAGTAGACATTTATCATAGGGTTTTAAATCATTGGACAAATATGATAATTACAATCCACCAAACTAAATTAGAACAACCTGTGTTTTACCTATGGAATTTAAAAGGCATAACACAGGAGCTAGCAATTTCTCTACCAGCATCATTGCATGTATTGTTTCATTGTGCTTCACAACGGGATGATGAAATACAGATTGTCTAGTTCTTAGAAAGCCTCCTGTAAACAAGGATTTTAACAACTAAGCCTCCAGTGAAAGCCCAGGATACAGGTGCGGCTATACAAGGCTAATCAGATTCATTGGGTTTTGAGGACAAAAGTTATGCTCTGGCTTCTTAAGATTTTTTTGCTGCTAATACGATCAACATCTCTTACGCAGCGGAGACCCGGCAAATGCTGATTGCTGACGAGCAAAGGAGGGAGTACTTTGAAGAGCAAAGGAACGAGTTTGAGAATTTTGTCAAGGAAGAACGTAAAGGTAAGAACAGCAAAACAACAAATTGTGAAACTTTAGATGGAGGCTGGCAGGATATTATTATTATCACTGTTATTTAACATTGATATGGTGGCAGCACCTAAAGGCCACAATGAGATTGGGCCCTGTTACGCTAGGTGCTGTACAAACGTATAATAAATGACAGCCCCTGCCCCAAAGAACTTGCAATCAAACTCTTTGCTCGAGAGAGCAACTCTTGCCAAATTCTACAGAGGTTTCACATCGTTCATTCCCACAGGCTCAATGTTCCGTCCTATACCATACGATTTATATCCCCACCTACTGGTGATGCTCTAATTCTAGTTAGGAATATATAATGGGATTCCAGGTTTGCATTTCCTAGGAGTGCTTCTATGGAGTCTCTTCACTGTCACTGCCTGGAGGACACTGCCACTGCGAAAGCCTATTCCATGAGGTTTTATTTATTACCTTAAGATGAAAAGCGCTGCTGGAATGAGGCTTCCGTTTATTGGGATGGGAATTTAGGAATGGAGAATGTCTCTTGGATTGCATTTCCTCACTGCTTCCACACATTCTAGCCAGACTGCTCTTGTAAAGTCACTGCTAACCAGTATGAGCAGCAACTCCTCCATGCCACATACTGTACCTGGAGGCCATCATTTGGGGGCATTCCACATCCCACATATCTGAAACCCCTCTGGTTTCAATTGGGCTTTGCATCCTGCCTGGTAACACTTCCATCTGAGGAATGTGCATGACAGTAGCACCCTGTGTTTAGCAATAGAATCACTATACAAAACCGCAGGAGATTGAAGAGTGGGTAGTTTTAAATGCCGGCTGCATGCAGTATCATGGAACCAGGAGGTGAGAGGCAGCTTTTACTAGCAATTTCCCTGCATTTATCAATTAAAGATTAGCACATGGATAAACCAATACACAGTGGGGATACGTGTTTTGATAAAGGTCAAACAGCAGAACTGGCACTAGAACCCAGGTCACCTGACTCTCAGTCCAGTGCTCTAAAAATTTGAGCAGAAGCCCAGAACATGAGCCAATGACTTGCTGTGTGACATTGAGGAATGACTTGCCTAGTTTACCCATCTGTAAAGTTAGGCTACATCAGAGAGGAACTGTGGGGCCTGATTAATTAATGCTTGTAAAACACTTTCGGATCCCTGAATGAACAATGTTAGAGAAAGGCAAAGTAGAACATCAAAGAAATGTAGGTCTGGAAGGGACCTCAAGAGGTCATCAAGTCCAGCCCCTCACGCTTACCAAGTAAACCTAGACCATCCCGGACAGGTGTTTGTTCAACCTGTCCTTAAAATCCTCCAGTGACGGGGATTCCACAACCTCCCTTGGAAGCCTATTCCAGAGTTTAACTACCCTTAGAGTTAGAAAGTTTTTCCTAATATCTAACCCAAATCTCCCAGGCTGCAGATTAAGCCCGTTCCTTCTTGTCCTATCTTCAGTGGACATGGAGAACAATTGATCACTGTCCTCTTTATAACACCCCTTCACATATTTGGTGACTGTTACAAGGTCCCCCCTCAGCCTTCTTTCCTCAAGCCAAAACAAGGCAATTTTTTCCCATCTTTCCTCTTAGTCAGATTTTCTAAACCTTTGATCATTTTTGTTGCGCTCCTCTGGACTTTCTCCAGTTTGTCCACAACTTTCCTAGAGTGTGGCTCCTAGAACAGGACACAAACTCCAGCTGAGGCTGCACTAGTGCCGAGTAGACTATTATCTTCCATGTCTTACATACAACACTACTGTTAATACACCCCAGCATGATATTAGCCTTTTTCGCAACAGCAACACATTGTTGATTCACATTCAATTTGGGATCCATTGTAACTTCCAGATCCTCTTCAGCCGTGCTACTGCCTAGCCAGTTATTTCCCATTTTGTGCATTTAATTTTTCCTTCCTAAATGTAGTACTTTGCACTTATCTTTATTGAATTTCATCTTATTGACTTCAGACCAAGTCTCCAATTTATCCATGTCGTTTGGAATTCTAATCTTGTCCTCTAAAGTACTTGCAACACCTCCTACCTTGGGGTCATCTGCATATATTATAAGCATACTCTCCACTCCATTATTCAAGTCACTAATGAAAATATTTTTGCTTCTCAGCCATTGTATTGATATAAGTGGAAAGATGTCCAGTTTTTTTTGTATATTTAGCCAACAAAAATATGAGATAATCCAGTCTAGAAGGGGTTCTTGAAGAGAACAAAGAGGACAAAATTACTTTTAAATTGACTTTTTAGACTAGTTGTATGCAACTAAATAGTTCCTCCAAATTTCTGGAAATAGACATCTAAATAAAACAAGAACAGTTTTCTTTCTTCGTGGTTGTCTTTCTTCCAGTCATGGCGGCATTTCTTTCTATGTATATTTTTTCCCTACACTTGATACTTTTCTCACTTTGCCCATAACAAACTTTAGACCCAAGACCTCATTGACAGGGTACGAACGGGGGACATTAACAGCGCAGTTATTCAGTTAGTAAACCCAGTGCTCTTGTGTGATGCACTCCCATTACTATGAGATAGGGATGACCCTATGACAACAGTCTTTCAGATATGCCTCCATATTTTTTCTGTACGGTGGAGACTATACTTGCAGTAAGAAAGCGTTCCATAACAGACCTTCCCAAAAGAAATGACCAAGTGGCCTTATAGACATTTCAGCTAGTTTCCTCCAGAGAATGAGTAGGGAAAACCATTTGTGGGATGACTGTTTGGTGAAGTGGTCAAAAGTAAAGACAGCAACGGAAGGGACTGGTTTTCACTTGATGGCATAATAAACACATCCATTGAGGTATTTCTGAAACCTCCCATCGAGGTGGCTAAGCAAGACAAATTCTAAACAGCACTGCTGTACATTCTTTTTAAAGAGGAAAATGATTCTAATGGTAAGAACTCACCCAAAAGCGTTAGTTATTTTTATTGCCCCATCTTTATTACATTTTTGGTTTCATGCCAGAATGATCCTGGAGACACATGTACAGAATATGAGAGTCTATTGTTTTGAGAAGATTGACAAAATAGTCTGACTTTCCAGTTAAAATAAATAATTTCCACCTCTTATATAGCACCTTTCATCAGTAGATCTCAAAGCGCTTTACAGAGACAGTCGCTATCATTATCCCCATTTTACAGATGGGGAAACCGAGGCAGATAATGGTGAAATGACTTGCCCAAGGCCACTCAGCAGGCCAGTAGCACAGCTAGGAATAGACTCCAGGTCTCCCGGGTCCCAGTCCAGTGCTCTATCCACACTGTTTTAAAATGGTGCTTTGGAAAATGTCTATATTTGTGCCTTCGAGAAAAAAAGAGACTCGGGGCTTGTCTCCACTTACCATGGATCGATGCTGTGGCAATCGATCCACCGGGGGTCGATTTAGCAGGTCTTGTGAAGACGCACTAAATCGATCGCTGATCGCTCTCCTGTCGACTCTGCTACTCCACTGGAATGAGAAGCATAAGGTAAGTCAGTGGGAGAGTTTCTACCATCGACCCAGCATGGTGTAGACACCGCAATAAGTCGACCTAAGGTACGTTGACTCCAGCTATGTTATTCACGTAGCTGGAGTTGCGTAACTTAGGTTGACTTAACCCCATAGTGTAGACCTGCCCTTAGGAAATTAAATGTAGCCTTAAGAAGCCTAAAAACCTGATGACCATTTTTATCCTTTACCTGCTAGTCCTGACACTGGACACACTGTGCTGCGGTGGGCCTGTGCCATACTACTGAAATTAACCTTAGAATACCGGCATTGTCCAACCAAATAAGTACTTAAGTGAGTGTGGATATTAAGATGCACCTATCCAAAGTTTATGTGAAGTCCAGAATTTACACTTGTTAATGGGTGATCAGCACACACCTGTTACATTCAGCAGCACAGCAGGTGCAGGCTAACTTGACAATAGCTTGAGCATTCTTTATCCATCAGATAGTTAATCTGGACTTCGCGCAGCCATGTGATCCAGATATACGGGGGACGTATCTGGGACACTCAAAGCCCAGTTGGCAAATGTGAGTGACACCATTGTGTGACATTCAGAGTAACTTAGGTCATCTAGAGCCCAACGCTCAAAGCATCGCCAAGGTGATGCATCCTGCTGTGCTATCAAATGTGCCAGCTAGGACCATTCCAGTGACTTCAGTAGCATATAAACGGGTGGCACCATGGCCTATGGCGGACCAGCAGCTAAAGGGTTAATGAATGATTTGACGAACCATACATCGAAATAAATAAAATGTAAGGCAACCTTTCGCCACTTCCCCAAGATCACGCATAGTGAACATTAAAACCCTCCCATTAATTGTGTGTTTGCAAGGTTAATACAAAGCTACTGCAGTGATGGGGCGGGTAGGTACCTAGATAGATCAACCTGGAATAGTAAGCCTGGATCCAGTATATGTTGGAGGTAGGAAGAGGGTCATGCTGTGCAAAATATTCACAACAAAACCCAGAGGCCCATGTAATTTACCTCTTTTTTGTTATAGTCTAGAAACTCTGCACGTTGCAAGGTTTGCTAATGTTCATGAACACTAAACTTCTGAGCAAACCCAGACCTTGTTTCAAGAAAACTGAGCAGGCTTGGGGGTTTGCAAGGAAATCCTGCAAAAATCTCTCTCTAGGCTCCTATACTGGCACTGGCACCGGCACCCACCACCAAACTGTGTGAGTGCCACATCACATGGATGTATCATGAGAATAGGTGCAAGTTCGTGCTTTCGACCAAGATTTGCATTGACATTTGTTGTTTTTGTTTTTTTAAAACTCCAACTGAAAGATGGGGCTGAGGAAAGCTCCCAAATCAGAGGTGGACCCGAGTCACAAAACAAGGATTCAGAGCTGAACATTGCAAGTGATAGCTGCCCTTACAATGGGCCAAACACCTACATTCAAACCCTCCGTCTTTGGGGAAGCACATTGGGCCTAAACTACCCCACAACCTCCCTTTATATGTTACATACCGCTTGAGAGACAGGGATGCACAGTCGGAGATTTGAGAGCCAACAGTCCACTCCTTGCCACCATTTCAATGCTGCTAGCACATTTGGCATTAGATTAGTTGGCTGTCAGAAAATGAATCGCAGTTCACATTGTCTCTTGTTCTTTCCGCTCCCACCCCCATTTACAGAGCAGCAGGAGAGAAGCCGGGAACAGATCGAGCAATGGCGTCAATATCACTACGACGGTCTCTACCCGTCTTACATGTACAACCGTCACCACATCTAGATGTGAGAAGCGTGAACTAAAAAAAAGTTAAATATGTGCTGACTAAGCCGTTCACAGGACACCAAAGAAGCAACCCCGTTTCCAAAGTCTTGGCCATGTCATGGATCCCACTGTGGAATCTACTCCACCAAGCCCTCCTCCTATATTATTTGCATTGACTCTGTTTTAATGGATAGAGCTTCTCATAGGGTGCTGCTTTGCTTTGTATTTTGAGGTGCTTGTATGTGTGACAAAGTCTGGATTTAAAGCACAAAAGTGGAACAGTGCAGACAGAATTAGGTCCTTGAGACACGTATAAATCAGGATAGTTTAGGCTGTTTAGAATTTGTCCCATGTAAACAGATAAGAATGTGTTTTTTTTAAATCACTGTATCTTGGGAATCACTGAAAAGAAAAGCTATGTTTGCTGTAATCCCAGGGTCTCTATAATGTTTTATTTTAAGTGGAAAAAAAAGGAACTGTATTAACATTCGAATAGTTGTTAATTAAACAGTAGTATTAGCTTCTGCAATATCACTCAATATTACTCCTCCTTACTAATTTTATAAATAATGGAAATTTCTGTGTGTGTGAAAGAATATAACTTCCTTTTTAACTATCATCAGTCCCTTCAAGATGCATAAGCAGCTAGTGATGTAAGTTATATGCAGGAAAAATAATAACAAGAAAGTTTGAAACTACCCTTAGACTTGCGTTTACACAGTAGAAATGATTCCTCTACATGATTCCTTTTCTAGCCAGCCATTAAATAACTATCTTCACTTTCTATAATGGCTGTTTATCAATAAACATAGCTTCATAGAATAGTAGGGTTGGAAGAGACCTCAGGAGGTCTTCTAGTCCAATCCCCTGCTCAAAGCAGGACCAACACCAACTAAATCAAGCCAACTTTGTCAAGCCGGGCCTTAAAAACCTCTAAGGAAGGAGATTCCACCACCTCCCTAGGTAACCCGTTCCAGTGCTTCACCACCCTCCTAGTGAAATAGTGCTCCACCATCATTCTAGTACGAGCTAGGATCACACTAGGGATCTTCCATCTGGAGGATAGGTCCATCAATGGCTATTAGCCAGAATGGGCAGGGATGGTGACCCTAGCCTCTGTTTGCTAGAAGCTGGGAACATAGGTACTGGAACTAGGGGTGCTGCCACACCCCCTGGCTTGAAGTGGTTTCCATCATATACAGGGTTTACAGTTTGGTTAAATGGCTCTCAGCACCCCACTATATAAATTGTTCCAGCACCCCTGGCTGGAAACAGACAACAGGGGATGGATCACTTGATGATTACCTGTTCTGGTAATTCCTCTGTAGCACTTGGCATTGGGCACTGTCAGAAGACAGGATTCTGGCTAGATGGACTATTAATCTGACCCATTCTTATGTTCTTATCTGTATACTAGAAGCTCTGTTAACTGGGGCAAAATTAATCAGAGCCTGTGGCAGTTGTTCATGGGGAGGAGGCATGGAGAGACAATTTCTCTCATGGGGAAACCTTCTCAAACCAGCAATTCTTATAGGAATGAGGGAAGGAGAACACAGGGAACACATGGAAAGATGCCCCAGCACAATAATGTCTTTGTGGAGGACCAAGAGCTGGGGGAGGGGACACATTTTTAAGATGTAATATCTCACAACAGGGAGGATTAAACACTTAACTATGCTGCTAGCTTGCAAATCTAAGCATAGCACCACTGGAAGCTTTGGCTAATTATCCTGCTATTAACCAAAGGAGGGAAATCCCTGCAGAAATGCTAGTGCTAAGAGCTAGTTACTTTCTTTTTCAAATGCACTTAACCGGGAAAGGCATCTGGAGCTCTCTACTCAGAGATCTATAAAAACCTTGGCTGTACCACCTGTCAATGTAGGGCAAATGTGATGAGTCAGGATCACTTGCAGGGATCAGAAAGTAATTCAGTTTCCTTCATATTACAGACACAAAGAAGCGGGGCATGATCAAATAAGTTTGAGAACCATGGAATTAATGTGTCAGTTGAGTTTCTCCTCCATTCCTCTGAGAAAGCCCTGTCTCCAGCATAAACAAACTTCACTCCGGTACTTCATTCCATTGTGCCTACAGAGTCCTGGAGATCCTTTAGGTATCCCTGGCCCAGACCACTTAGGGCCTTGAAAATGAGGATCAAGACCTTAAACTCAATGGAGTCGTCTAAAGGAAGCGCCAGCAGAGCAAATGGAAGTCAGGCCTAACATGCTCATGGCAACCCATGTCACTGAGAAGATGAGGTGCTCCATTTTGCACCAAGTGCAGTTTTCTCAGAGATGACACTTTTAAGGCCAGGTAAACTCACGGGTGCCATTTAAGGGGGGCGCGGAGGGGGACTCCTTCCCCCCCTGAGTTTTATACCACCATCTGGGAACGACATTACTCGCTCCTTTCCATGTCGTTTGCTTCTCTCCCGCCTCCCCTCACCGGCCCGTTCTTTGCTCAGCGAATAAGAATGCAGAGGTATATCTGGCAGAGCCAATGGCAGGGCTGGGAGCTTCTGCAGCACTTTTTCATTCCCAAAACAAACAGGCTCAGGAGTGGTAGGAGAAAGGAAGCAAGCTCTGTGCTTAGGTCCGAAGACGCTTACTGCAGATTTCATCATGATCTGCCCCTCGCCTTCACATGTTGACCGATTAAAAAGGCAGGAGCAAGCCCTTTGTGACACTGATAGATATGAGGCTGCTCGGGCGCGGGAGGGGGCAGAGTCTCACACGCTTGAGTACCATCCATGAATTCCATTGCGGTGTTGTTTACTCTCACCAAGCCTTACAGCAACACACTAGAAATCTCCTTCCAACTTAACCCTTTGTATTTATCGTAACTATGTGTATAAACCCTTCAGTGAACATAAACCCAAGCCAATCTGAACAATTGGGAAGATTTGGCTGTCAAAATTTGTTATAGATCCATGCTGCTAACATCCAAACTTGTATGTCTGATATCTGGGTCAAGGCTCCAAAATTGATATCTCTAGGTTTGGGATTGATACCTCTAGGTCTGTGTTTCCCACAGACAGGGCTGCTGGAATGGAGAGGGGGGGGGCATGGGACCCTGCCCCTCCCACTTTTAAAAGTAGGCAGGTTATGCCCTCCCACTTTTTACTGGCCATGACAGCGAGCGACGAGGAGGGGGCGCAGAGGAGCAAGAGAGGTCAGGGTCTTGTGGGGAAGCGGCAGCGCAGGAGCGGGCCTCGGGGAAAGAGGCTGTGAGAGCATGGGGGCTGGGGAGAAGGGGTGGTGCAGGGGCTGGACCTTGTGAGGAATGGGCGGAGCAAGGCCGGGGGCTTGGGGAGAAGGGATGGGTCTGGGTAGCGCTGGACTCAGCAACAATCTCTTCCCCTTCTGGTACTTGTGTATCCCTCCCACGGAGAGCTGTTGTCCCTTCGTAAGTCTCTGCTGTGGGCCTGTGTCCAGTGCTGAATGGGTGAAAGCGTGTTTTAAATCTGCAGGTTGGGTTGAGGATTTTCTCTGTCTGTCTGTCTTGTCAGGTGGGTGGGAAGGACACACTGACCCCGTTGGCTTCACAGATGGTGTGTCTCCGTGGTTTATTTATTTTTTTACTAATCATAATATCTAGCATCTTTTTGGTGCTTTTCATCTGTAGATCTCAAAGCTCTTTATAAAGCAAGGTTAGGGTTGTTAGTGCTCAGACCTGCTGACTCCCAGCCAGTGTCCTAGCCACTGGACGGCACTGCCTCCCTTATGGGAAAGTCCTGGACTCAAAACCTTTCTAGAGAATGTTTAAACCAGGACTTCTATTGGGTTTGGGAGTAATTTTTACTGAACTCTATTCAGTATCTATAGAATCCTATAAGTTTCATGCTGATTAAATTCTACAGGACTTTTCTGTACAGAGAATAGGGCCCTTGGGGCAAGGATTGTGTCTTCCTATAAATCTGTACTGTGCTGAGCGTGACATGGGTGCCCAAGAAATACCTACTCTCCTCTACCATACCCCGAGACTGGCACCTTTCCCACAAACTATCTCCACCCAGTTTGCCCCTTCAGACGAGTCGTTTTGGGGAAGGCTATTTGTCTCTGTGCACTTCCTATACCCTCTGCACTCAATTTTGCTTTCTAGAACTGCCAAATGCTCCGGTCTCCAGCCATTATCATTATTTTGTAGGGTTCCAAACCATCAGAGGCACTTCGCCGAAGTCCTAGGAAGATGTGGTCCCTGCTCCAAAGAGCTTCCAACCTCAATGTAATTATAATACACACTGCCTGGGGGTAACAAGCAGCAGGGAGGGAATGGTGGAGGGAAAGATGGTAATATGAGTGTAAGCAGAGTCAGGATGAGCTCTACCCTGACATCTGGTGGTGAATTATGGCGAGTGTGGAAAAGAACTCCAGGGGCTGATCTTGTTTGCATAGGCACACCCACTCGCCTGGCATGAAACAACAGCAACTCAAAGTGGTTACTTTGGCTGGTGTGGGATCCCCAGTTTCTTTGTTATTGGGGCAGGAAGAATAAAGTTTTGTTACCCTGATTCTGTGAATCAAGGGCAGTGAACCTGTTGTATGACAGAAGGACTGAGTGAGTCCATCACCATTACCTAAGTAGCACTTGCTTGACAAGGGGCATGGGTTACAAAACCCAGTGAATAGAGAGAGGATGGGAGATTGCTTCTTGGCTCTCTATGAGCTAAGATCAAGCGTAGTACCTGAGGGTATAGTCCCCTTCCTGAGGGGTTGAAACACCAATTGCATTACCTCTTCTCTCCACTGTTGAATGTCAGAGCTAACTTTGATTCCATTAGAAGTCTAATTACAGACTGCTGAGCTGAATTCACTTTGGGCCAATGGTGCACTAGCACTGGGGATCCCCTACTATGAACTGAAATCACAAAAGAGCTGAGATCACTGAGGCTGTGTTAACTAGTGGGGGAGCCAGAACCTATATTGCTAAGCGGCTGGCAAAGCAGCTAGCAGAGTGGAGCCTCATGGGGACGGTTGGAGCGGAGCTGAGCGACTCACAGGTCGGTGAGCAGGGCGGAGCGGCTGGAGAAGCAGCGAGCAGAGCAGAGCGGAGCCTTGTGGGAGCGGCCCAAGGAACGGCTGAAGTGGAGCAGAGCTGAGTGGCTCACAGGTCGGTGAGCAGAGCGGAGCAGCTGCCAGAGCAGTTCGTGGACGGCGGGAGCGGCTCATGGGACAGCTGGTGGAGTGGAGCGGCTCGCGGAGAAGGCTGCGGCGGAACCCCACGGAGAGGCAGCCGGTCGGCCTTGGATCATGTAAGGTGCCCCTTAACACCCTGTGTGCCTCCCCCCCCCCTGCTTGAACTCTGGGGCTGCACTGACCAGGGACAGAGACTTTGGGGGGTTGTTGGACTTTGGGGACTTTGGTGATCCTTGGGTTGCTGGACCCAAGAGACTTTGGGGGGTTGTTGGACTTTTGGGACTTTGGTGATCCTTGGGTTGCTGGTTTCAAGAACCAAAGGGAAAGGACACAGCCCAATTTGCTGGGGTGAGTTTTTTGCTCATGAAGCCTGTTTGTGGTGTTTTTCCAATTTAACGCTGATGTCGTTTACCTCATGTTATTAAACATTTTCTGTTACACTCAGACTCTGTGCTTGCGAGAGGGGAAGTATTGCCTCTTAGAGGCACCCAGGGGGTGGTATGTAATTGTCCCAGGTCACTGGGTGGGGGCTCGAGCCGGTTTTGCATTGCGTTATTGAAACGGAACCCCTAGATACAGAACCCGGCCCTTGTTGCTGCCAACTTAGATGGGCAGAAGGGTTACACGAGTCTCCACTGACAAGAGGTACACATATCGGTGGCAGTGGGATCTTTTTAAATAAGTAAAACAGATCATGTTTAAACTAGTGAAAAGTTGTGGCTCACTTAGGGGCGCATTTACAAGTGCTCAGCGCCCACAACTGGGGCCAGGTTTTCAAAAGCATTCAGCACCCACTGTGGTGAACGGTCTTGAAAATCTGGCCACCTATGCTAAATAGGAGCTGAGCTCTTCTGAAAAATCTAGCCCTTAGTGTGGGTTTGACAGAAACGAGCTGCCGGGCTTTGCACTGGTCACAGCAATAATCAGTACATAAGAGATCGGTGACAACCTGGCAGCTTTCTTCCCTAGTGGGGAAGAGCCAGGATTGATACGCAAGAACCAGGACAGAGTCAGGCTGGGGTCGGAGAGCTGAGAGCAGTTGTAGTACCGGGCTGGAATCAGGAGGAAAGAGTCAGGGTCAGAGTCGGGCGGGTCAGAGACTGGAGATCAAAAAGCAAGGTGAGGTCTGGAGTCACAGCAGGCCAGAAGTCTGTGTGGTTGTCTAGACAACAGTTCCTGAGGCACCCTCCATAGTTAAATAGTGTGCATGGCCAATCAGAGGACTGCAGGATGTGCATGTCCAATCTGGACCCTTTGGGCAGTACTTCCTGCAGTGCCTAAGCTCCACCGTGCTCCTTGGATATGGCTTTGCATACAACATGACAATGTCAGCTGGCCCCAGCTCAGTAGACCTGGGTTCTAGTTACATGGATCACTACAGGGTTTGGTTGGTGACATTCTTAATTTTTAATGATTTTGGCAACCTTAACCCTAAACTAACAAAGCTTTTTTTAGAGGCATTACAAAGCAACTGGGTAGGTGGAGCAAAGAGTAGGAAAGAAACGGGCAAGCTCCTAATTAAATTCCCAGCAAAGACAATGGCTACAGCTATACTGTGTTACTGACTTTTTTCAACAGATCTCCCCAGTGGTTTCCAAGAAGAGGGTTCCACTTAAAAATGAACGGCATGATGTGGCGCTTAGCGATTTCACTGGTGAGTGGGAGCGCATCAGATTCTAGGGTTATAAAACTGTTTTCAGATGTCTTAAAATGTAATCTATCAGTTATCGGACTTGCTTTATTTGCCTTGATTTATGCTCTAGATCACACTTCCTACTTCAACACCAACTGTTCCTGTGAAATGCCCTACAAAGTTCCAGTAAGTGACATTTGACTTTGTTATTCAGCTTAAAGATTAATTCTGGCTAACCACATAGATGGTATATCAATCTGTTTCTGATTTAGATATAAAAAAACAGCTTCATGATTAGAATTCTTTATTCTGACTCAGAGCTTGCTGAGACATTTTCTGATTTGTTTAGAAATCTGTGTTAATATTAGTAACACCGATTACAAAATGAGTTTCAGTGTTCAGCTAGAAGTAGCTTGCGGTTACAGAGAAGGAAAGAATCGTGTGAGAGAATCATTTAAGGTCAGATTTCCAAAAGTATTTATGCTCCTAAAGATGCAATACAAGCCTAGTGGGATTTTCTAAAGCTCCAAGAATCCCCTAACTCAATGGCAGTTAAGCACGTAACCTGCTTAGGTGCTTTTGAAAAATCCCACGAAGGGCCTACCTGCATGTTTAGACTCCTTTGACAATCTGGCCCTTAGAACACAATCTTGCAAACACACAAGTGCATAGCACTGAACTCACTGGCCCATCATCCTTCCAAGATCTTCCCAAGGATCTTCTCCCTACCGTGCACAAGGCAGACTCAGCCATTTCCATGGCATCGTCCCTCTTTTATCCGAACCTCACGGAAGATTCTCCACTGGGCCTAGTATCAAGTTACGGAGATTTAGTAACCTTAACTGCTGACATTTTGTCATGAACTCCATTCTCTTCCTTTAACTGCTGAGAACATTCTATTCAGATCACTTCTTGCCTACACGAGTTCCCTGCAGATTTTTTATTCCCCTCACAGGTGCAGCCTGGAGAACGATCTTCTAACCCTAGAAGAGAGGTGCTATTATGAGGAAAATGGTTACATTATGACAGGTTTCAGGGTAGCAGCTGTGTTAGTCTGTATCCTCAAAAAGAACAGGAGTATTTGTGGCACCTTAGAGACTAACAAATTTATTAGAGCATAAGCTTTCGTGGGCTACAGCCCACTTCTTCGGATGCATATAGAGTGAAACATATATTGAGGAGAAATATATACACACATACAGAGAGCATGAACAGGTGGGAGTTGTCTTACCAACTCTGAGAGGCCAATTAAGTAAGAGAAAAAAACATTTGAAGTGATAATCAAGATAGCTCAGTTTGATTATCAAACTGTCTGTACTGAGCTATCTTGATTATCACTTCAAATGTTTTTTTCTCTTACTTAATTGGCCTCTCAGAGTTGGTAAGACAACTCCCACCTGTTCATGCTCTCTGTATGTGTGTATATATTTCTCCTCATTATATGTTCCATTCTATATGCATCCGAAGAAGTGGGTTGTAGCCCACGAAAGCTTATGCTCTAATAAATTTGTTAGTCTCTAAGGTGCCACAAGTACTCCTGTTCTTTTTGAGGTTACATTATGGTTACGAGTCTGAGGAAGACATTGATTGCTTCAGGTACACTGTGATAAGCTGCAGCAATACAATCAGATTATTTCAGACCACAACTAATTTGGACTGTCCTGGATTGTCACAAGACAGAAGCATCTCAGTAATCAAGGACTTATTGCTTCAATTAAATAACAGAAAGAAAGTGGGCCAGGTCCTCAGCTCTGCCAAGGGTGAACTGTATAAAGCATCTGAGACACCCAAATGGCCCAGGTTATCGGCCCCCTGCTTTTCTCCTCTGCTCTGCGAGTAAGGGAAGAAAACTATCTCTGGGCCACCCACCTGCTCATCTAATCCTGGGCCAGAGAAGGGGGCGGCCAGGGCTACAGCAGGGGTGCTGCCACACAGCCCCTCCCGCTGTGCCACCTCCTGCTGCCTGCCGCGAGGGCTCCGCTCCAGTCGGCGGGGAGGGAAGGAAGAGGACTGCCCTGCAGGGCGATCTGGTTCTCTGTGCCGCTGCCCTCTACAGGGCTGCCAGAGTGGAACAAGAACAACAACAAAAAAAAAGCAGCCATTCCGCCCTAGGATTGGGCAGAATGCCGCCTCAAACAGTCTGCCACCCCAAGTACCAGCTTGCTCAGCTGGTGCTGGAGCCGGCCCTGCAAGGCCTTAGCTGCTCTAAGTTACGCACTGGCTGAGGATAGGGCAGAGTGCTGTGAGTGCCACACATCTTTCACATCCTCTTGTCCCTGGTATGCTACCTTGCCTTGCCAGGTCCATCAATGGCTATTAGCCAAGGTGGTCAGGGATGCAACCCCATGCTCTGGGTGTCCCTAGCCTCTGACTGCCAGAAGCTTGGAGAGGACAACAGAGGATGAATCACTTGATAATTGTCTTGTTCTGTTCATTCCCTCTGAAGCACTTGGCACTGGCCACTGTTGGAAGACTGGATACTGGGCCACATGGACCATTGGTCTGACCAGTATGGCCCTTCTTATGCTCTTATGTTCAACACGCCTACCTAAAGTTACTGGCTGTACCACAATTGAGGAGTCCCCCGTGTCAGGGAACATCGTCTGCTACCCGGTTAGGGCAGCTTTCCACCTGTTTCTGGTAACACAAAACTGCCAAAGCAGAGAATCTGGGGTAATATGTTTTAAAATAGTGAGGTGGCAATGCCTGAAAACTAAAATAGTTTTAATATGTTTTCTTCTTCTCCTCCACCCTCCAGAACTGAGTTTATAAAGGTCTGCAACAAAGGTGCAAGAGAGACTGATGTTATCGAGTGATTGGGACGCCGCTAAATCAAACAACATTCTAGATGAAAAATCGGTTATTAAAATTCAGAATTTCCAGGAAAATTTAAAATGCTCTTCAGATACTGCTCCCTGCCTCAGATCAAAAAACCCAACATTCTGGTGGGGTTTGGTTTTACAAATAACTTTTGGCATATATGTTAAAAATGACTAGTTACTAGGAAGCTTTTATTTTCAGAAAAAGGAATCCATATATGTGAGTTCTCAGAGTAACTAACTGGATTTTACTGCAGTTCATGCCAAGATATTGTACAGTTTACAAAGTGCATGCGAATGTGTACTACTATTTAAAACTCATCTTTCCTAAATTTCTGTGTACCAGGAGTTCCTAAAAGAGAGATGATGCCTTGTGGCTGAAAGGCCCCGTCTTGAGGATATGTATTAGCTCAACTGAGTTATCTGAACACCATTGAAAAGACTTGCTAGGAATGAGATCCAGGTTAACTGGGGCTGATTGAAAAAATATGTCAAAGCTTCATTTCAAAGGAAAATTACTTTTTTGGAGAAAACACAACTTTTTCTCTAAGTGTCTGCTTGCCTCAAAAAAACCTGACTTTTTGTGGGAAACCTGAAAATTGATTTGGTTGGCAGGAAAAAAATAAATTTTTGTCCAACTGCTGAAAACCAAAAAGCTTCTGGATGACAAATTTCTGGAGTTTGGGCTTTCAGTTTTTCAATGAAAGGCCAACATTTTCCACTGACCCCCTTCCCCCGATATTCTAACCACCTCTAATGCTAATATAGTTGAAGCCCTGTTCTAGCCTAGGCTCCTCTCAGGCTTGATCTGGGCCAGTTAATGTAGTTTCAAATATAAGAACATAAGAACGATCCTACTGGGTCAGACCAAAGGTCCATCTAGCCCAGTATCTTCCGACAGTGGCCAGTGCCAGGTGCCCCAGAGGGAATGAACAAAACAGGGAATCATCAAGTGATCCATCCCCTGTCGCCCATTCCCAGCTTCTGGCAAACAGAGGCTAGGGACACCATTCCTGCTCATCCTGGCTATTAGCCATATAAATAGGAAGAAAACAAAGAAAGAAGAAGTGGGACCGCTTAAGACTGTAGATGGAGTGGAGATTAAGGATAATCTAGGCATGGCACAATAGCTAAATGAATATTTTGCATCGGTATTTAATGAGGCTAATGAAAGGCTGAGGAATAGTGGAAGCGAGACGGATGGGAATAAAGGAGTGGGGATTGACATTACCGTATCCGAGGTAGAAGCCAAACTCGAACAGCTTAACGGGACTAAATCGGGCGGACCGGATGATCTTCATCCGAGAATATTAAAGGAACTGGCGCGAGAAATTGCAAGCCCGTTAGCGATAATTTTTAATGAATCTGTAAACTCGGGGGTGGTACCATTTGACTGGAGAACAGCTAATGTGGTTCCTATTTTCAAGAAGGGGAAAAAAAGTGACCCGGGTAACTACAGGCCCGTTAGTTTAACATCTGTAACATGCAAGGTCTTGGAAAAAATTTTGAAGGAGAAAGTAGTTAAGGACCTTGAGGTCAATGCCAATTGGGACAAATTACAACATGGTTTTACGAAAGGTAGATCATGCCAAACCAACCTGATCTCCTTCTTTGAGAAAGTAACAGATTTTTTAGGGTATGTCTACACTATGGGATTAATCTGAATTTATATAATTCGAATTTGGAAAACAGGTTGTATAAATTCGATTGTATGCAACCACACTAAGCACATTAATTCGGCGGTGTGCGTCCATGTACCAGGGCTAGTGTCGATTTCCGGAGCGTTGCACTGTGGGTAGCTTTCCCATAGCTATCCCATAGTTCCCGCAGTCTCCTCCGCCCATTGGAATTCTGGGTTGAGATCGCAATGCCTGATGGGGCTAAAAACATTGTCGCGGGTGGTTCTGGGTATATCCTCCCCCCTCTCCAGGAAGCAATGGCAAACAACGGCGTTTCGCGCTTTTTTCCTGGGTGAACAGTGCAGACGCCATACCATGGCAAGCATGGAGCCCGCTCAGCTCAAGACAGCAGTCACGAACATTGTAAATACCTCGCGCCTTATCGTGCAGTTTATGCTGAACAAGAACCTGGAAAATCAGGCGGCGAGGAGCAGGCTACGGCAGCGCGGCGAGGACAGTGATGAGGATATGGACATGGAATTCTATCGAACCGCGGTACCCGGTGCTTTGGAGATCATGCTGTTAATGGGGCAGGTTATAGCTGTGGAACGCCGATTCTGGGCCCGGGAAACAAGCACAGACTGGTGGGACAGCATAGTGTTGCAGGTGTGGGACGATTCCGAGTGGCTGCGAAACTTTCGCATGCGTAAAGGCACTTCCTTGGAACTTTGTGACTTGCTTTCCCCTGCCCTGAAGCACCAGAATACGAAGATGAGAGCAGCCCTCACAGTTGAGAAGCGAGTGGCGATAGCCCTGTGGAAGCTTGCAATGCCAGACAGCTACCGGTCAGTCGGGAATCAATTTGGAGTGGGCAAATCTACTGTGGGTGCTGCTGTGATGCAAGTAGCCAAAGCAATCACTGAGGTGCTGCTACGAAAGCTAGTGACTCTGGGAGATGTGCAGGTCATAGTGGATGGCTTTGCTGCAATGGGATTCCCTAACTGTGGTGGGGCGATAGATGGAACCCATATCCCTATCTTGGCACCGGAGCACCAGGGTACACAGTACATAAACTGCAAGGGGTACTTTTCAATGGTGCTGCAAGCACTTGTGGATCACAAGGGACGTTTCACCAACATCAACATGGGCTGGCCGGGAAGGGTTCATGATGCTTGCGTCTTCAGGAACACTAATCTGTTTAAACGGCTGCAGCAAGGGACTTACTTCCCGGACCAGAAAATAACCGTTGGGGATATTGAAATGCCAATAGTTATTCTTGGGGACCCAGCCTACCACTTAATGCCATGGCTCATAAAGCCATACACAGGCAGCCTGGACAGGAGTCAGGAGCTGTTTAACTACAGGCTGAGCAAGTGCAGAATGGTTGTAGAATGTGCATTTGGCCGTTTAAAAGGTCGCTGGAGATCACTATTGACTCGCTTTGACCTCAGCCAAAGAAATCTCCCCATTGTTATTTCTGCTTGCTGTGTGCTCCACAATCTCTGTGAAAGTAAGGGGGAGACCTTTATGGCGGGGTGGGAGGCTGAGGCAAATCGCCTGGCTGCTGATTACACGCAGCCAGACACCAGGGCGATTAGAAGAGCACACCAGGAAGCGCTGTGCATTAGAGAGGCTTTGAAAACAAGTTTCATGACTGGCCAGGCTACAGTGTGAAATTTCTGTTTGTTTCTCCTTCATGAAAACCCGCCCCCTTTATTGACTCATTCATTCTCTGTAAGGAACCCACCCTCCCCGTTCCCCCAGCTTTCTTTCAAACGTAATAAAGTCAATATCATTTAAAAATCATGTATTTTTTATTAACTGATAATAAACATAGGGAGAGAACCAACAAGGTAATCTGGGTGAGGTTTGGGAGGAGGATCGGAGGGAAGTAAAAGGCCACTGAACAAATTCAATGTAATGACAGCCTTTTGGTTGGGCTGTCCACTGGGGTGGAGTGGGAAGCTGCACGTAGCCTACCCCCCCGCGTTCTTACACGTCTGGGTGAGGAGGATATGAAACATGGTGAGGGGGGAGGGAGGTTATACAGGGGCTGTAGTGGCACTCTGTCATCCTGCTGCCGTTCCTGAAGCTCCACCAGACGCCGGAGCATGTCCGTTTGCTCACGCAGCAGCCCCAGCGTTGCAGCCTGCCACCCATCATCTCGAGCGTCCCTCAGGACCTCGCGTTCACTGGCATCTTTCCTAAATTTAGTTACAGTGTCCTTCCACTCATTCAAATGAGCTCTTTGATTTCGGGTGCATTCCATTATTTCAGTGAACATGTCGTCTCTTGTCCTCTTTCTACGCCGCCTTATCTGAGATAGCCTTCGTGACGGAGGAGGGAGGCTTGATAAATTTGCAGCTGCTGGAGGGAGGGTTGAGAAAAAGGAGAGAAGTTTTTAAAATGATACATTTTACAGAACAATGCTTATACTCTTTCTTGGTGAAAAACACTATTCACAGTACATAGCACATGTGATTTCAGTACAAGGTCGCAATTTCCATCTTAATATTGAGTGCCTGTGGCTTTGGTGTTAGAGATCACAGACGCAGGTCCGGGCAATAGAATTCAGCTTGCATGCAGCCATGGTAAGCCACTGTCTTTCGGCTTCTGCGCCCTCCTTTCCCACATACCAAGCAAAGCCCGTTGACTGCTGCGGTTTTCCTGTTACCTTCAGCAGCAGAAAACAAACTAACCCCCCCATCCAATTTTTTGGGATGATCGCTTTATCCCTCCCCCCACCGCGTGGAAGGTATCAGGGAAGATCCCTGCAGAAACCAAACTAACCCCCCCGCTCCCTCCTCCGGCCATGAATTCTCTGGGATGATCGCTGTACCCCTCCCCCCACCGCGTGGCAGGTATCAGGGAAGATCCCTGCAGAAACCAAACTAACCCCTCCGCTCTCCCCTCCGGCCATGAATTCTCTGGGATGATCGCTTTATCCCTCCCCCCACCGCCTGGCAGGTATCAGGGAAGATCCCTGCTAGCCAAACGCGAAAAGCTCAGGGCCAATTACCCCCCCCCCCCGCGCTTGGCTAACTGCAGGGAAGGATTTCTTTTCAGCCACAGGCAAACAGCCCAGTAGGAACGGCCACCTCTGTCCCCTTAATTAAGTTCCCATATTTCAACCAGGTTACCATGAGCGATATCACTCTCCTGAGGATCACACAGCAAGATAAAGAACGGATGTTGCTTGAATGCCAGCAAACACCAGGACCATACGCTGCCAGGCTTTGTCAGGCAATGATACCAGATTACTTGCTGCAGGCATGGCGTGGTCAAGTGTCCTACCATGGAGGACGGAATAAGGCTGCACTGCCCAGAAACCTTGTGGCAAGGCTTTTGGAGTACCTCCAGGAGAGCTTCATGGAGATGTCCCTGGAGGATTTTCGCTCCATCCCCAGACACGTTAACAGACTTTTCCAGTAGCTGTACTGGCCACGAATGCATCCCAAGTCCTCAGGGCAAAGTAATCATTAAAAATGCTTGCTTTTAAAACAAGTTTTATATTTTAAAAGGTAAACTCACCTGAGGTCCCTTCCATGGGGTCATGGTCTTGGATACTGGCTTGGGAGGGTTGGGAGTGTACTTCAGTCAGGCTGAGAAAAAGATCCTGGCTGTTGGGGAGAACGGAGTGCTGGGTGCTCTCTGCAAGCTCGTCCTCCTCCTCCTCCTCCTCTTCCCCGTCCGCAGAATCCTCAGGTGTAGCTGATGAGACTATCCCTGACCCGGAATCCACGGTCACAGGTGGGGTAGTGGTGGCAGCCCCCCCTAGAATTGCATGCAGCTCGGCGTAGAAGCGGCATGTCCGCGGCTCTGACCCAGAGCAACCGTTTGCCTCCTTTGTTTTTTGATAGGCTTGTCTGAGCTCCTTGACTTTCACGTGGCACTGATCTGAGTCCCTATTGTGGCCTCTCTCCATCATGCCCTTAGAGATTTTTTCAAAAGTTTTGGCATTTTGTCTTTTAGAACGAAGTTCTGCTAGCACTGAATCCTCTCCCCATATAGCAATCAGATCCAGTACCTCCCGTACGCTCCATGCTGGTGCTCTTTTTCGATTATCCGCCTGCATGGCTACCTGTGCTGATGAGCTATCTGTGGTCACCTGTGCTCTCCACGCTGGGCAAACAGGAAATGAAATTCAAATGTTCCCGGGGCTTTTCCTGCCTACCTGGCCAGTGCATCCGAGTTCAGATTGCTGTCCAGAGCGGTCACAATGGTGCACTGTGGGATAGCTCCCGGAGGCCAATAACATCGCATTGCGGCCACACTAACCCTAAATCGAAATACTAAAATCGATTTTGGCGCTACTCCGCTCGTCGGGGTGGAGTACAGAAATCGATTTAATGAGCCCTTTAATTCGAATTAAATGGCGTCGTTGTGTGGACGGGTGCAGGGTTAATTCGAATTAACGCTGCTAAATCCGATTTAAAGTCGTAGTGTAGACCAGGCCTTAGGTAAAGGAAATGTGGTGGATCTAATATACCTCGATTTCAGCAAAGCGTTTGATACGGTACCGCATGAGGAATTATTGGTTAAATTGGAAAAGATGGGGATCGATATGAAAATCCAGAGGTGGATAAAGAACTGGTTAAAGGGGAGACTGCAGCGGGTCATACTGAAAGGTGAACTGTCAGGTTGGAGGGAGGGTACCAGCGGAGTTCCTCAAGGTTCGGTTTTGGGTCTGATTTTATTTAATCTATTCATTACTGACCTCGGAACCAAATGTAGGAGTGGGCTGATAAAGTTTGCGGATGACACAAAGTTGGGAGGTATTGCTAATTCGGAGAAGGATCGGGATATCCTGCAGGGAGATTTGGATGACCTTGTAAACTGGAGTAATAGTAATAGGATGAAATTTAATAGTGAGAAGTGTAAGGTTATGCATTTAGGGATGACTAACAAGAATTTTAATTATAAGCTGGGGACGCATCAGTTGGAAGTAACGGAAGAGGAGAAGGACGTCGGAGTCCTGGTTGATCGCAGGATGACTATGAGTCGGCAATGTGACGTGGCCGTGAAAAAAGCTAATGCGGTCTTGGGATGCATTAGGCGAGGTATTTCTAGTAGGGATAGGGAGGTGCTGGTTCCGTTATACAAGGCACTGGTGAGACCTCATTTGGAGTACTGTGTGCAGTTCTGGTCTCCCATGTTTAAAAAGGATGAAATCAAACTGGAACAGGTACAAAGAAGGGCCACTAGGATGATCCAAGGAATGGAAAATCTGTCGTATGAAAGGAGACTTGAGGAGCTCCGTTTGTTTACCTTAACCAAAAGAAGGCTGAGGGGGGATATGATTGCTCTCTTTAAATATATCAGAGGGATAAATACCAGGGAGGGAGAGGAATTATTTCAGCTCAGTACTAATGTGGACACGAGAACGAATGGATATAAACTGGCCGTCGGGAACTTTAGGCTTGAAATTAGATGAAGGTTTCTAACCATCAGAGGGGTGAAGTTTTGGAACAGCCTTCCGAAGGAAACAGTGGGGGCGAAAGACCTCTCTGGCTTTAAGATTAAGCTTGATAAGTTTATGGAGGGGATGGTTTGATGGGATAAAGTGATTTTAGTCAATAGGTCAATAACGTGCCATCGCTGGTAATTAGTAACAATGGTCAATGATGGGATATTAAAAGTTACTACAGAGAACTTTTTCCAGAGGGTCTGGCTAGAGAATCTTGCCCGCATGCTCGGGGTTCAGCTGATCGCCATATTTGGGGTCGGGAAGGAATTTTCCTCCAGGGTAGATTGGGAGAGGCCCTGGAGGTTTTTCGCCTTCCTCCGCAGCATGGGGTAGGGGTCGCTTGCTGGAGGATTCTCAGCAATTTGAAGTTTTAAATCATGATTTGGGGACTTCAACAGCTGAGTCAAGGGGGAGAATTCTTCCAGGAGTGGGTGGGTCAGCTTTTGTGGCCTGCATCATGCGGGAGGTCAGACTAGATGATCATAATGGTCCCTTCTGACCTTAGAGTCTATGAGTCTATGAGCCATTGTTGGACCTATTCTCCATGAATTTATCTAGTTCTTTTTTTGAGCCCTATTATGTTAGCCTGCATCTTAACAGAACATAAGGTGATGGAAAAGCCACTTGATTGAACTAACACATTTGAAGAACGTACCCTTTTCTTCGTCAAGACATACCCTACAGATGTTCTGCACTCTCAGCAAGTCATCTCACACTGCTAAAGAGAACGGATGTGGAATGTATAGGGAAATGCAGAACGGATAAACGAGTGCTGTATGCTGCACTGTTGTGGTAGCATTATTTACTTATTTCATCCTTCAATGCCATATCAACTGGATTGTAACTGGACACCTGATGTTCATTATTGGTCCAGCTGAAGTGTGGGGTTTTTAATACGGCAAGTAAGTAACAAGCAAGTACAAGTAAATAGCCTGCAGCGAATACTTCTGTACACAACATTAGTAAAGGAGAGCTCAAACTGGTGGGAGAATGGCGCTGAAAGCTCCATCCATCCCACTATGTTGCAGTGGGTAGGGGAGGAAGAGTGGAGGGCTCTGATTTGAGCATGATCCTCCCGACAGCACCCTTTGCAGCTAGATCTGTTGTGCTGGGAAAAGCTGTGGGAGTGATAGATCGTACACACGTGCCTGCACATCTTCTGGGGCCAGGCGCAGAAAAAGGAGGGAAATCATTGTCATTCCAGAGTCAGTGGCTGCTGCAGTTGGATCCCCCAGTGACATCACTAGTGAAGGGTTAGAAACTGCACAAGTATATCCTGGGATCGAGTACATTATCTGAGTCACAGCTGAAGGAACAATTGAAGGAACTGCACAGTACCCGTGGGACTAAACCTGATCTAATTGGATGGTAAATTGCTAAAAAAAATTTAGTTCTGGTAAATACTAGGAGAGTTGAGATCCCAAGAATGGCTGGTATAGTAGGATACAATTTTTAAAGGAGCATAAGGGATTTAGGCACCTGACTCCCAATTAAATGTGATTTGGGCCTGTAAATCCCGTATGACCATTTGAAAATCCCAGCCAGGGTTTTCTTGCTTCGTTCTGCTCTGTGACAGTCCTGAGCAAATTTTACACCCAGTTTATAAACAGCCTTCTAGACAAGCACTCACA
This sequence comes from Malaclemys terrapin pileata, assembly GCF_027887155.1. Lineage (NCBI taxonomy): Eukaryota > Metazoa > Chordata > Testudines > Emydidae > Malaclemys > Malaclemys terrapin. The sequence continues at coordinate 15,369,661 of NC_071505.1, read as the reverse complement.
TGACCTTAATTCTAGCAAGCAACATGGTAACACTAATATTAGCCATGTCTTACCTGACCATGGAAAGAATCTCAGGGAGAAATACGAGCGACATGTCATGCTGAGTTTGCTAGCTAATCCTTCAACACAGAAGGGAAGCAACTTTGAATGAAAGCACTATTATAGGTTAGTTAATAAGCTTATTTATGAAGCAGCCTATTTCTGAGGTGGTCGGGGCACTGAATAACAATTAATAAACACAATAAAAATACCAATGTAGTACTGTAAAAACCCACTCTCCAATACAAGCCAATAAAGACAAACCCAGGGAGTACTTCAAGGGAAATGTGATTGCCTGCAGAGTGGTGGAATCCCTAAAACGCAGCTAGTGTCTGAGCATGGACAGCTGTTGGCGATTAGGCTCAAGGAGGAGACCTTGAATGTATTGTTATTTCTGTATTTGTTTATTTGTACTGCCATAGGAACCTAAGGGTTCCAATCATACCCCAGAGTTCCACTGCACTAGGCGCTGTACAGATACACAACCAAAAAACAGCTCCTTCCCAGGGGCTCAAATCAATCTAGCCTGAGTCCACACCATAAAGGATTTTAAAAAGCAGCAAGGTCTGCTTAAACATCAGTCTGCCACTTCATTCACTTTCTCCTTGTTGTCTGCATTTCTTTACCCCTTTCTCTGAAATCAGGCTGGACTTGTGTTGCTAGTTGCACTATGGATGATGTTGCTTTAGTAGACCATCTATACCTTATAGGCAAAGGCTCCAACCCTGCAAACGCTTATTCCCATGCTTAATTTTACTCTCACAAGTAATTCCACTGAAGTCAATGGCACTCCTCTTGTGTTTAAGTTTAAGCATGTGTAAGTAAGTAAAAGTCTTGGGGGCAAATTTAGAAAATTACCAACAAATGTGTAACATCTTCTAGTGCTGACATCAAAACCTGATATAAGATGCTTAAATGTTATAGTTAAAATCTCTAAGCCATTTTCAAAGCAGTAGATACTATAAGAGATAGTCCATTTTCACTGGATTCAATGGATGTTACAACACTGACTTCCTGATTTTTAAAACATTTTTTTCCCATAGATCCTAAAATATGTTGAGTGCTTCCCAGGGCCAAACATCATGGCACTGCATTCAATGCTGATAAATAAACCTCCAGATTCTGGTAAGGATATGTTTCAGGAGGGGAAAAGCCTTTTAGTTCTGTATAAAAGGTCACTATCAAGTTAAAAGTAAATGGCCTTATTTTCTAAGTTTATTAATTCAATTACCAATTGGTGATAGCATGCACTGGTTAAATGTGCAATTTTGCACACAGCAGTGAGAAAATCACGCAAATGTCCTTATGTAAAGTGTGATATTATTAATGTGCTAGTTTGTTAAAAGTGAAATAAATTTGAGAATCTAATTTACTTTTTATTCTATGTATTTGCGTTTTATATTTCATACAGCTCGGGCAATGAAAACAGGCTGGTGAAGTTCTACTTTTTGGCTATCAGGCAATGGCACAACGTTAGGTTTGCAAACAGGACAGGAAACTCTTTACATCTAAATCACAAACTGGTTTCAGGGGAATTGTTTTTAAAAATGAAATGTTTATAATGACATTAGGCCAAGCTGGGAGAAAGTGAACAAAAGTTTTCTGCAAATTTGGTGAATTCTGAATGGCACTAGCTTCACAGCTTGTGCAGTGTTTACAATCTTTTTTTTTTTTTTTTCTTACATGTGAATGATTTTTTTTTTTTTTTTTGCAAGGATGTTTTGGGAAAACTGAAGCCTCATGATTACTTGATCAAGATTGGATGTCTTTCTAAAAATTATGTTGTAGCTCAGGGTTAGGCAACCTATGGCAGGCATGCCAATACATTTTCTATAACAGCCCCAGGCAAGGAGAAGCCAACATATCGTAACAAAATAGCACATCCCTGTTTCTTAAAGCTTCAGAGCAGGGGAAATTGGGTAGCTCAATTATATAAGATATGGGCTTGGCGCAGGAATTACTGTGTGAAATTCTATGGCCTGTGTTATGCAAAAGGTCAAACTAGATTATCATAATGGTCTATTTGGGCCTTGAAATCTCTGAAACTTGTGTAAATATGAGAGCTGGTCAGAAGTTCATGATGTGAACAGTAAGAAAATTTCATATAGCGCTAAGACTGACCTGCTTTTTATTCTAAGAGGTCTCGCCATCCCCTGCCTCAGGATTGACAGTACTTCCCCATCAGGCCGGCAGAATGCTTCGTGTGTGCCTGGACTGCCATGGAGCACATAGATGGCAGCAATGGCTGTTTGTGCGTGTTGCCAGGAACACAGAAGGGTTCCCTGAAAGAGTACCAATACCCTGAATAGCAGGTCAAATTGCAGGTGGGAATAGAAACGGCATGTGAAATTAAATGAGGTCTTGTTTTTTGGAGGTTGGTTTTCTTTTTATTCATAACAAAGTTGGAGATGAGTTGTGCAAATCCTTCACTGTTGTTAGCCAAAACCTTAAGAACATAAGAACAGCCCTACTGGGTCAGATAGGTCCAGCTAGCCCAGTATCCTGTCCTCCGACAATGGTGCTCCAGAGGGAATGAACAGAACAGGCCGTCATCATGTGATCCATCCTCTGTCACCCAACCTTTCCTGTCCAGGGAAGAAAGTTCTTATGCTTTCCTCAGAAGGATCTGGTTCTGGTCACTGGCAGAGGCAGGATACTGGACTAGATGAACCTTGGATCTGATCCAGTCTGGCTGTCCCTAAATTGTTTTATTTTGAGAATATTTTTGTATCCAGTGTATCTAAAGAATCTAAGTCTCAGCCCCAGGGAGTTAGAGAAAGTTTTTGCTCTGGTTCACAAAGACCAACTGTCAGTCCTTCATTTATTTATTTATACTTATACGAAAAACCAAGGAGTGTTGCCCATCCAAAGCTCTCCTTGCTATATAGGGGTCAACAGATTATTTTGGATCAGTGGACGGAAGCTTGTTCTAGTGCCCAAAGTCGCTCATGGAAAATGCTCAGCCAGCAGCCCCCGCTTCTTTCTAATGAAAGGAATTCTAGTTCGAGTGCCTCTGCCGATCACAACCCTCACAGCATGGCCTAAGAGAGGCTTTAATAGCAGTGTGCAATGAGCTCACTCAGTGTTTCCTCCTGCCTTGAGATGACGGTTTGGAGATTTTGATCCAATGTAGTTTAAGAATATTTTCATACGGAATCTTACTTTCATTCTTGAGCTTTCAATACCTTGTGGACAAAGTGTCTTTCACGTAACGTCATCATCCTCCCTGGATGTGTAGGGGGAGGGATAGCTCAGTTTTTTGAGCATTGGCCTGCTAAACCCAGGGTTGTAAGCTCAATCCTTGAGGGGAGCCATTTAGGGATCTGGGGCAAAAATCTGTCTGGGGATTGGTCCTGCTTTGAGCCAGGGGGTTGGACTAGATGACCTCCTGAGGTCCCTTCCAACCCTGATATTCTATGATTCTGTTCAAAGCACCACATGCAATACATAGGCTCTACCACTCAGCTGCAAGCCTCAGACATAGCAGGTTAGTAAACATCAACTCTAGTGTCAATCAAACAAAGACCTGAAATAGAATAGTGCAGAGTTTTCCAAAGCTGAGATGCGGCAGCAGTTTTATAGATGTTAGTTCTCCCATGAAGTAAATTCAGTTTCTGTTTGTTTCTAGGGTGGTGTTCAGAAGGTGTACTATGGAATCTCTGAATAGGATAAAAGCCTTCTCAGGGTTCGCCTCATTATGGAGAAGGGAAACACAGTATTCTTCCATCCCCTGCTGATTCATGGCTCTGGAATGAACAGGACTCAAGGGTTCCGGAAAGTAGGAAACTTTTTCAAGTTACAGAGTCTGATGTTCCAACAAAATGAATAAGAGTAAAATGCTCTGGTATTTTATGGATGTTTAATAATCTCTCTAAAATATTATCATAGATTTCAGATCCAAGTTTAGATTTTGTTGACTTCTGATCTAATTCTGCTGCAGTTTCCCCCGTCTATCCAGATTAGTTAGTGTTTGAAAATTTATTTAGTTCTGCAGCAAAATTCTTAAGTGGTGCACTAAAATACTTACTTAATTACAGAATTTGTGAGCCAGTTTTCCTCTCACTTACACCAATGGAAAACAAGGGTAACTCCCTTAAAGTCAGTGTGTAAGAGGGACCTAAAGTGAGAGTAGAATAATGCCACAAATGTCTAATTCTCTCTTTAATGCACTGAGGAATAGTTTGCTACATTTAGAATGGGGCTGACATGTTTAAAAGAGATTGCCACCTTCAGGAAAGAAGCTTTGAGCCCATGTAACTAAACTAGGTAACTACTGTATGCAATTTCAATGCATATTCATTTCTGATGGATTTTTTAACAAATTTGTTTCGGTATGTTTATATCCCTGTTGTGTTTGCTGACTATAAATATTTTAGTGAATCATTTTATTCAAAGAAATGGAAACAGAAAATTGCAAAAAGCAATATTGGAGAATACTTTCAGACAACTTATTACAAATTCATAATTGCAAGTATTTACAAGAACACATGACTCCAAAGTCTTGTCTGGAGTAGGATTTAAGGCATGATGGTTGCACATATCAGTTAACACATTTCAAAAGTCTAGTGTAGACAAGGTACATAAATTCCACATATGCTAAATTGATCGAGTTTAGCCCGGTCTTTAACTCAGCCGTCTTCAAACCACTAGAGCTGACAGAAAATTTTCAGGAGCCATTTCCATCGGAAAATGCTAATTTGACAAAATGGAAACATATCACAGGAATGTAACGATTGTGTCGAAATTTTCTTAACGTTTGGATATGGTCAGAATAGTTTTTTTGCTAAATACATTTCATTTTGACTTAAATACAATACATTTCATTTTGACTTAACTGTTTGGATTTATTAACATAAAAGTCGAAACAAACTGTTTCCATATGGTTGAAATGAAATATTCTGGAATATTTTGTTTCATAAAAACATTTTGACATTTTATCTTGATTTGGGACTAAATCAAATTTTGAAATCTTGTAATTTCACAGGGAACAGAAATTCCGTATGTGGCTCAGCTCTATCGACCAATTTAGCATGTGTTAAGGGCAGTGGACTTTGTCTTGTACGGGGAGACTTTGGCAAACCAGTAAAGTGCTTGAAATCACTATGGCTTATTGTTAAAAAGCAACCTAGTCAGCAGGCTGTAAAGTGGCCATGCAGCTTGACCAAGGCAGGACGGGAGGGGTTTTTGGGGTGCCACAGAAAGAGTAGCTTGACCCCGCGTCCTTCCTGATAAGGATTGTGTTGAAGTTGCTGATACATGCATTTTAAAAGAGTAGGATATGCCCCAGGAATGTCTATTGACGTCTCAAGGCTGCAAGTTCTGGAAAAATCCACACCTGGTTAATCAATAATCAGAAGGAACCTCTTGCTTGAAACTGCTTACTTAACAAGGTTTCTTTAAGGAACATGTCATTTGTATTACTAATGTATAAATAAGGGGGAAACGCTTGAGATAGGTGGGACTCTCCTTTGGGGGAGACTCTTCAGGACTGGTCTCTCCCTCTGGATGCATCTTGTGTTCCCCAGTGGCAGACGGGCTGCCGCTGTGTCACTCGAAAGCCACACTCAGTTTCGGTAATTATCAAGGGTTGGGGGTGTTTTACTAATCTTGTTGCGGACGTGTGTAAGTGCTTGAGACTAGTAAAGTTTAGCTTTAAGTGAAAGCACTCTTGTGTTGTCCTGTTTGTGCCAGCTATCTATCGGTTGGACGGCTGTGTCTCCCCTGATTTATTTCCTGACACCTCCTCGCACAGAGTAAAGTTACCTAGAGCTTTGGGTTGAAAGAACCCCGGGTAACAGTCTATACTAGACTTTTATACGTTAGCTAAAATAGGCCTAAGAGCTGAAGGGAAAAGCATCATACCAACTGACCAGGAGCGCCGCCAGCTTTTCCGCCGCCCCAAAATGCCGCCCCCCCACAGAGGCGGCGGAAGGTCCTGCCGCGGAAATACCACCGCGGTCGCTGCCCACCAAATCGCAGCGTCCTAGGCAACTGCCTAGGTTGCCTAATGGGTTGCGCCGGCCCTGCAACTGACTTATGTGCTCAATAAAACCTAACCAACACAGTTCTACTTTTCCATATCAGATACAATACTCCAGCACAATCTATGAATCAAGAATCACTTGCAGAAATTACTGACTGAATAATGAATACATTTCAGAAAATCATGAGCTGTTCAGAGACAATTTATGAAGAGAAAAAGAAGTTAAAATCCTTTGATCACTCATTTGCTCAGCTCTATACTTATTATACTTCCAGATCTTTCAACATCCCCTGGGGCATGAGGAAAATGGAACTGATTGTTTGCAAATACTATATTAGTTCATTATCTTAAAAATAAAAATGGGATAAAACGTTCTAGGATAACTAATCCTTACAGGGGATTTTCATACTGAGGCAAACTAGGAGAGAGAATATACATAGCTTCTTTCATCCAGAGGGAATCCAAAATCCTATAGAAAGTATTATCACATCATTGGTCTATGTTATCGAGTGACTTTATTACCATTTCTCTCCTCCTTTCTCCTCCATTCCATCCTATTTATTGTTACATTTATTTGTTGGGTCTTGTGTTATTTTTAGATTGTGAGGAAGGGATTCTGTCTGACTAAGTGTATGTAAACTACCTACAACTAAGGGACCTTTGTCTTGTTCAGGGCATCTGGGAACTACTATAATCTGAATAATAACTAGTAACATACAGGTAGGGTGACCAGATGTCCCAATTTTATAGGGACAGTCCCGATTTTTGGGTCTTTTTCTTATATAGGCTCCTATTACCCCCCACCCCTGTCCCAATTTTTCACACTTGCTGTCTGGTCACCCTACATATAGGAATTATTTCACCCACTACTGAAATGTAAGACCTTTGAAACACCACAACCGTTTAACAATACAGAACGTTTTTGGATAAGAAGTGGACAGTATCTAGTCCTATTGAAACGACAGGGTAAGCAGACTGTGATAAACGTAATGTTTTGAACAAATTTTAATTGGGCAAACACTCCTACTCAGCTACAGTTGGTCCATTTTAAGTCATATTTAAGAGACAACAACTTCAGAAGCACAATCTTTCTCTGAACATAATGCAAAGGTTTCAGCTCCTTACAGACTCAGAGGAAAGGTCATCTGCTGACCTACCACCACTTCCATCAGGATTGTTGCATCTTAGGTTTTTCTTACCAGGGTTTCCATCCAAATACTTCTCTTACCCAGTCCTGCTTAACTTATGAAAACTGACAACATGATCTCAAAAGGTCATAGCAAAAAGTAATGCGTGGGTAATAAAATGTTGTTATCCTTATTGTATGAGTAAAGGGCAGCAGAACTGTACTTAGCCTCTCCTTATTGAGGGGGTCACACTCAGTGCTTAGTTTGTTCTAGGGCTTACCAGGGCTGAGCCCAGCATATCCAGGCTTGGCAGTTCATAGCCACGGGAGCTCTGGGTTTGCCACATCAGCTATGAAAGTAAAAAACTTACTTGAGCCCTGGCACCTAATTGCTTCAGCTCCAGCACCTCTTTCATTACAAATTAAGTGCTGGTCACCGTCAACTGAACTGCACTTGCTAAGCAGGGGGTTTGAATGCCAGATCCACCACTGTTATATAATTAGGATATGTTTTGTACAAAGCATGCCTTGTGAGGTATCATTCTAAAAGTCTTGATCTGCTAAACATCAATATCTCGTTGAACTGTATGTGTTATCATTGCATGTGAAGTTATGAAACCTTGCTATGTGTAAGTTACTAAGGTACGATGTGAGGCTGGAAACACCCAAAAGCAGCCTTTCAGGTACAACAATGGAGTAGCCAGACAGTGTTAATTGCTGTCATCAACACCCATCGAGGGAAGAATCCACTAACACAGGCAGGGCGGGCTCCAGGCACCAGCTTGGCAAGCAAGTGCTTGGGGCGGCCACTCTGGAGAGGGGCGGCAGGTCCAGCTATTTGGTGGCAATTCAGCGGACGGTCCTTCACTCCCGCTCGGCGCGAAGGACCTTCCGCCAAATTGCCGCCAAAGATCGCGATCGCAGCTTTTTTTTTTTTTGGCTGCTTGGGGCGGCCAAAACCCTGGAGCCAGCCCTGAACACAGGAACTCCGTATAAGCAAGTTTCCTCAGAGGGCGCATGTAGGCAATGGAGAATGTTTGGCCAATGGAGGCTGGACCCCCCCCACGTCATATGCATGGACTTTCCAGCAAGCTGGAAGAATCTATAAAAAGATGGGGAGTGACATCATAACTTGTCTTCACTTCCCCACAACTCAACACCTGAAAGAACCTCGGGAAGACAAAGGACTTGGAATGGGGGAGGGGGACCCAGGCTACACAGCAAATGCAGCCTGGGCCTCAATAATCTGTAAGCTGGCTTCTAGCATCAGTCAGGGTGAGATATTGCTGATTCAAACCCTATCTAGTTTGTATACGTCTTAGTTTGCCATTTTGTTTTATTTCCTAGGTAACCTGCTTTGATCTGTTTGTTATAACTTATACTCACTTAAAATGCATCTTTCTGTAGTTAATAAACTTGTTTTATCGTAACCAGTGGGTTTTTGAGTGAAGTGTTTGGAAAATATCAGCTCAATGAACTCAGGCTTGGTGCATATCTTCCACACATCAAGGGGTAAGCCGATTAATCAATGAGCTTGCACCGTATAGATCCCTGTGCAGTGCAAGATGGCATAATTCTGGGTTTATACTCCAGTAAAAGGGTAAGGTTGGGGAGCTGGGAAATTGGCTGAGGCCTCCACTGCCGGTCCATGAGTGGCTTAGGTAAAGCATGAAGGTGACTCCGTTGGGTGTGTGGCGCCATCTGCTGTCATGTTGGGTGATAAGAAGGCCTGGGAGGCTGGCTGTATCATCAGCAAAGCAGTGTGAGTGGCCAACCCAGCTGAATTGTTAGGGGGCACAGCTGTTCCAACGGCTCCCAGACTGCACCCGAGGGGTACAACCTGTCATAATGGGAATGTTATAAATCCCCCTACCCTAGTCAAGAAGGAAAGCGTGGGCAAAAGGGGGTGGGTGGTTTGACATTCTACATTAAACAGACGATTACCTGTTTAAAAACTGATAACGCAGAGCCACAGGAACTCAAATGCATATGGATCAATGTGCTAACAAAGCCCTGGAGGGGATACTGTGGTGGGGTCTGTTACAGACGACCGAATCAAACCAGAGAACAGGATGAGTTACTCTTTAAAGACCTTGCTGAACTCTGGAGATAAAACTGTTCTTATGCGGGACTTCATTTTGAGAGACAACTGCTGGAGGTCTCATACAGCCAATAGTAAAACATCATTAGAGTTTCTAAAAATTATAGATTATTTTCTAACATAAAAGTTATCACATTTTGCACTTCATTATGATGGATAAATATCAGCAGCGGCTCCAGGCATCAGCGCTCCAAGCATGTGCCTGGGCCGACAAGCCGCGGGGGGTGCCCTGCCTGCCGTGCTTGGTGCGGCAAAAAGGCTAGAGCCGCCCCAGATAAAGATGATTTAATCACTGGATTGGAAGTTGGTGGCTGCCTAAAGACCAGTGATCATGATCTAATTACATTCAATCTGGGCAAACAGAGGTGTGATGGGATCCCTGGGGTGCAACCTGGACTGTGGGACCACTCTGCCCCTTTAACTCACTAATCTGGGTTGTCACTCATAATATCTTACTGGTGACAAGCAACAAACCCCTCCAGGTGCTGTTACCACTCATTACAACCATATGTGGAGCCCCACACCCAGCTAGATTGCATGAATGCTCCCACAGCCACTCACAAATCACACACAGAAAGACACCAGCCAAATAGTCCCAGCTCCCAACCTCATACCACCAGAATATACCATCTTGCACTGCTCAGGACCCTTTCTTGAGCAATGCGCGTTTATTAATTGGTTCACCACTTCACCAATGGAAAGTGGACATGCCTTTGAAACCTGAGCAGATTTCAACAAACACTTCAGTCAAACTCACTGGTAAGAATAAACATGAGAATAAGTTTATTGATTACAAAAGATAGATTTTAAGTGATTATAAGTGACATGCAAAAATCAGAGTAGTTACCAAAAGAAAATAAAAGATAAGCATGCAGTCTAAATTCTCAACCCTAGGCAATATCTAGACTAAGCAGTTTTACTCATCCCTCTGGATACTGCAAGTTGGTTTAGGGTGACCAGACAGCAAATGTGAAAAATCGGAACAGGGGTTGGGGGTAATAAGAGCCTATATAAAAAAAAAAGACCCAAAAATCAGGACTGTCCCTATAAAATCGGGACATCTGGTCACCGTGAGTTGGTTATAGTCTTTCATACACAGGATCTCTCTGTTAGCCTGGGGACCAGTCTCCTCAGCTCCAGCGTTCTTGTTGCCTTCAGCATAGATGGGGGAAGAGACAAGAAACCTTGGGAAATTAGCCCTTTTTGTTGATGTACTCCGTGGCAAGGTGTTCTGGGGCCAAAATAGGGATATGCATGATGTCTGTTACTCCACCACAGTACGGGAACCCCATAGCTGCAAAGCCATCCACTAGATCCTACACATTGCCAAGAGTCACAGTCCTGCATAGCAGGAGACGATTAATGGCCCTGCACACTTGCATGACAACTGCCCCCACAGTGGAATTTCCCACTCCAAAATGACTTCCCCCTGACAGGTAGCAATCCGGCATTGCATGTTTACACAGCGTGACTGCCACTTGCTGCTCCACTGTCAGTGCAGTGATTATATGCCAATGCACAAGTATTACTGCATTTTCCAGGGCATTCCTCCACCACACCCACCTTTGTGTGGAAACTAGCACTTGATTTTAAAATAAAGAAAATGACTCCAGTAGCACGATTTCAGGAAAGTTTTGTGTGGGTACCAAGCTGTAAACAGGTTAAAAGAGCTGCCTTCCAGCCCTTGCATTGAAATGAATCACTAAAACAACCTCAGCCAAGCACTAAAATGAGATACCGTTCATTTGGCTAGAAAGCCTGTTATGGAAACTTGCTGCAGGTTGAATGCTTCAGTGCCTGTAATGCCAGGTTGGCACTTCGATTACAAATCTGAGCTATAATTGCTGTAGTTTCATATAATCTTGAATTGAAAAACAAAGAAAAATGAAGGTGCTTTAGCTACTGTTTTCAAAATTGTATTAAATGGTCATTAAACTGTTTTTACTTAATAGTTAATGAGACTGAACTGATTGCAGCAGAAAGTTAAAATGTGAAAGGTTTCATTTTTTTCCAAAGCATTTGTAAAGGGCCAGGTAAGAAGATTCGTTTCAGCAGCGCAGGTTTTTCTTTTCAACTAATGCTCCAAAGGGGAGATGAAGTTTGAAGGGAAGAAATGTTTAGCCCATCTATTAAAACAAGTTTGATTAGATATGAGGTATTATAAAAGGGCTTGAACCGCTCCCATCCCTTTTGATATGCATACTTGGCGGTTTGCATCTGGAAAAAAAGAAATAATCCCATGGCCGGGTAAACATTTCCTAGCTAGGAATTCCAGTACCAGGTGATCTATTAGCTGGCGCTCCAAATCCAAATAATGCCCTCATCATAGAGTACGTTTTTCATATTCAGAATTGCAGTTTATTTAGTCCAATGATTTGACTGACATGTGGCCAAAATTAATACATCAGAGTAGAAGCAAATAAGAACTGCCATACTAGGTCCATCTAGCCAGTTTCTAAGAGTGGCCAGTACCAGGGCTTTGGGGGGGGGGGTAGGGGGACAGAATGGGGCAGTTGGAGTGAGCCATCCCTGTCTTCCCCGCCCATCTTCTGGCAGTCGGAGGCTGCTGCGAGGATGGTGGGCTTCAGTTTCCTTGACCACGGGATGCTGCTCAAGGAAGAAGGGCTGCTAAGCAGAGATGGGATGCACCTATCGAGGAAGGGGAAGAGCACATTTGGATACAGACTGGCTAACCTAGTGAGGAGAGCTTTAGACTAGGTTCAATGGGGGCAGGTGGCAAAAGCCCACAGGTAAGTCAAAAACATGAAGACCTGGGAGAAGGGTTGGAATCTAGCGGGAGCATTGGCCATTATAGCAGGGATAAGGGAGAGACAACAGGGAACGTAGGAGGGAAATCAAACCAGTATCTTTGATGTCTGTATATTAATGCGAGAAATATGGGAAATAAGCAGAAAGAACTAGAAATGCTCGTTAATGAACAGAACTATTAAGACATAGTTGGCATCACAGAGACTTGGTGGGATAATACACATGACTGGAATATTGGTATAGAAGGGTACAGCTTGCTCAGGAAGGATAGACAGGGGAAAAAGGGAGGAGGTGTTGCCTTACATATAAAAAATGTACACACTTGGACTGGGATTGAGATGGAAATAGGAGACAGACTTGTTGACAATCTCTGGGTAAGGTTAAAAGGGGTAAAAACAAGAGTGATGTCATTGTAGGGGTCTACTACAGACTGCCTAACCAGAAAGAAGAAGCTGGATGAGACTTTTTTAAACAACTAACAAAATCATTCAAAGCGCAGGACTTGGTGGTGATGGGGGACTTCAGCTACCCAGACATCTGTTGGGAAAATAACACAGCAGGGCACAGATTATCCACCAAGTTACTGGAATGTATTGAAGACCATTTTTTATTTCAGAAGATGGAGAAAGTCACTAGGAGAGAGGCTGTTCTAGATTTTATTTTGACAAATAGGGCAGAATTGGTTGAGAATTTGAAAGTGGAAGGCAGCTTGGGTGAAAGGGATCATGAAATCTGGGAAAGAGAAGTCTGAGAGAGGATATGATAACAGTTTTCAAGTATGTTACAAAGAGGAGGGGAGAAAAATTGTTCTTAACCTCTGAGGATAGGACAAGAAGGGATGGGCTTAAATTGCAGCAAGGGAGGTTTAGGATGGGCATTAGGAAAAACTTCCTAACTGTCAGGGTGGTTAAGCAGTGGAATAGATTGCCTTGTGGAATCTCCATCGTTGGAGATTTTTAAGAGCAGGTTAGACAAACACCTGTCAGGGATGCTCTAGGTAATACGTAGTCCTGCCATGAGTGTAGGCGACTGGATTAGATGACCTCTCGAGTTCCCTTCCAGTCCTATGATTCTATGAAATGATAGAGTTCATGATTCTAAGGAATAGTAGGAGGGAAAACAGCTGTTGGTAGTCCATCACGGATGATGATGATATTGTCGCAATTCTCATCTCTGGCTATGCATATGATTCCAATGTTCGATCCCTGATGCAGAGTCAGCTGCACGGAGGGCATGGGAAGTCCAGGTCTATGACGTTTGATGATGCAGCTCTGTGGCACCTTTCACGTGCAGTCTGGAGATGATTTTGTCGATCACGCTCAAACCTGTTAGATGCTGATCTGGTCAGATACTGCCAGTGAGTCCTGTTCTGAGCCATTTGCTCGAGTTCTTTGAGATTGATGCCAGCCCAATGGAGACTGCTCTTCAGGTTATATTTGAAGTGCTTATGCGGACGACCCTTCTTTCTTTGGCCCTGACTGAGCTCCCCATACCAGATCTGTTTTGGGAGACAGTGGTCTTCCATTCTGAGGACATGTCCGGTTCAATCTAAGTTGTGCTCTCAATAACATTTCCTCAATGCTGGTTGTGTTTGCTCTCTCAAGGACCTTAATATTGGTCACTCTGGCCTGACAGCAAATGCCCATTATTGAACGGAGGGAGCACATGTGAAATTGCTCAAGCTGTTTAATGTGCCGACTATAAAGAGTTCACATCTCAGAACCATACAGGAGAGATGTTAGAACCACTGCACTGTAGATCTTCAATTTGGTGGAGAGATGAATGTTGTGTTGTTGGACTTGTGTTTGGAGTTGGCGAAGGGCCTGGCTGTCTTTACTAATTCTGGAGGCGATTTCCTTATTAAGGGAACTGGCACTAGAGATGGTACTGTCCAAATACTTGAACTGATTCACATTTTTCAGCTGTGTGCCTTGGATGGAGATGGCTGGTGCTGGGGCATTGGAATGAGGTGCAGGTTGGAACAAGACCTCTGTCTTCCTGAAACTGATGGTGAGGCCAAAGAGCTGGGATGCTTCAGAAAACCTATCAACAAAGACCTGTCTATGGGCCATCAAGGCACAGTCATCTTCAAAAAGTGCCTTGATGAGAAGTCTTGGTCGTAGCATCTTGGTCTTTGCATTGAGTCTTTGAAGATCAGAGGGAGGCATCGAGTCAGTAGCGGATATGTATCCCCCATTCCAAGTCCCTTGTGGCATGACTGAGGATACAGGCGAAGAACACGTTGAACAGCACTGGAGCAAGTACACAGCCTTACTTCACTCCATTTGAGATTTCAAATACGTCAGAAGAGTCACCATTGGACAGTACTTGCACTGTCATGTGGTCATGGAAAAGACGGATGATTTGTATGAACCTTCTTGGGCAGCCCAGTTTATAGCCCATAGACCCTCTCAGTTGACCGTATCAAAAGCTTTGATCGAGTCAATAAAAACTGCATACAGATCCATATTCTCCTCTAAACTTTTTTCCTGGACCTGCCTTATGACAAAGATCATGTCCATAGTACTATTAGGAGGGAAAACAGCAGAATGAAGATTATAGATTTCAAGAGGACAGACTTTAGCAAATTCAGGGAGTTGGTAGATAAGAGCCCATGATAAGCAAGTCTAAACAGTTCAAGAGAGTTGGCAGTTTTTCAAACAGACATTATTAAGGTCACAAGAGCAAACTATCCCACTGCATAAGAAAGATAGGAAGTATGGCAAGAGACCACCTTGCCTTAACCAGGAGATCTTCAACTATCTGAAACTCAAAAAGAGTCCCCCAAAAGTGGAAACCACGTCAAATTACAAAGGATGAATATAAACAAATAACGCAAGTGTGTAGGAACAAAATAAGAAAGGCGAAGGCACACAAGGAGATCAAATTAGCTAGAGACATAAAGGGTAACAAGAAAATATTCTACACATGCATTACAAGCAAGAGGAAGACCAAGGACAGGGTAGGCCACTTACTCAATGAGGTGGAAAAAAACCAACAAAAAATGTGGAAATGGCAGAAGTGCTACATGACTTTTGTGTTTCGGTTTTCACCATAAAAGTTAGTAGCAATTGGATGTGTAACATAGTGAATGCCAGTGAAAATGAGGTAAGATCAGAGGCTAAAATAGGGAAAGAACAAGTTAAAAATTACTTAGACAAGTTAAATGTCTTCAAGTCACCAGGTCCTGATGAAATGCATCCTAGAATACTCAAGGAGTGACTGAGAAGATATCTGAGGCATTTAGCGATTATCTTCAAAACGTCATGGAAGACAGGAGAGATTCTAGAGGACTGGAAAAGGGCAAATATAGTGCCAATCAATAAAAAGGGGGAAAAGGATAACCCTTCAGTACCCAGAAAGATAATAGAGCAAATAATTAAGCAATCAATTTGCAGACACCTAGAAGAAAATAAGGTGATAAGTAACAGTCAGCATGGATTTGTGAAGAATCAATCATGACAAACCAACCTGATAGCTTTCTTTGACAGGGTAACAAGCCTTGTGGATAGGGGGAAGCGGTAGATGTGGCATATCTTGACTTTAGTAAGGCATTTGATACGGTCTTGCATGACCTTCTCATAAACAAACTAGGGAAATACAACCTAGATGAAGCTATTATAAGGTGGGTGCATAACTGATTGGAAAACCATTCCCAGAGAGTAGTTATCAGTGGTTCACACTCAAGCTGGAAGGACATATCGAGTGGGGTCCCGCAGGGATCAGTTCTGGATCCAGTTCTCTTCAATATCATTATCGATGATTTAGATAATGGCATAGAGCAGGGGTCGACAACCTCTGGCACGCGGCTTGCCAGGGTAAGCACCCTGGCGGGCCGGGCCAGTTTGTTTACCTGCTGTGTCCGGAGGGTTCAGCCGATCGCAGCTCCCACTGGCCACAGTTCGCCGTCTCAGGCCAATGGGAGCGGCGGGAAGCCGGGGCCAGCACATTCTTCAGCCCGCGCCGCTTCCCGCAGCCCCCATTGGCCTGGGACAGCGAACCACGGCCAGTTGGAGCCGCAATCGGCCGAACCTGCCAACATGGCAGGTAAACAAACTGGCCCGGCCCACCAGGGTGCCGACCCCTGGCATAGAGAGTACCCTTATAACGTTTTGTGGATGATACCAAGCTGGGAAGGGTAGCAAACTGTAGAAATGGGTCTGAAGTAAATAGGATTAAATTCAATAAGGACAAATACAAAGTACTTCACTTAGGAAGGAACAATCAGTTGCACACATACAAAATGGGAAATGACTGCCTAGCAAGGAGTACTGCGGAAAGGGATCTGGGGGTCATAATGGATCGCAAGTTAATATGAGTCAACAGTGTAACACTGTTGCAAAAAAAGGCAAACATTTCTTACCCCTTTTGGTGCAGATCATTTATGGCCTGATCCAAAGGCCATTGAAGTCAATAGGAGTCTTAGTACTTTTACCCTGAAGGATACCACTAGATGAATGTTTATAATGATTACCGAGCTGATTTAACAGGACTTATCAGTTGAATACCTGATAACATGGTCCAAACAAAGAAATCTCTGTGCTTGCAGATATTAATTAATCCCTACCACACCTCTATGATTGAGGTATGTTATCCTCCATAGAGAGGGGAAGACAGAGGTTAAGTGACTTGGACTTGGCCACATAGCAAGGTGAATTAGAACCAAGGAGTTCATGCCTGCCAGGCCCCACTCACTGCACTAGAACAAGGTTTTCTAACCCCTGTCTCACCCAGACCAAATTGACAGTCATCATTTCTTGCTGTGACCCACAATCCTTTGCAGCCACAAAGGATTGCAGGATTGGGGTTGTTACAAACCGATCCACTAACCCAGTGGCCTGTTGTGAGTGGACCCAGTTGCTGGGTCCCACATGCTTCCAAGCCAACTGGATCTAGGCAGAGTCTAGTCACTGGTTCTAGTCCTGGGACTCTGGGGCACCTCTTGTCTGATGCCCTTCCTTGAGACATGGGATGTTATCACTCAAACCCTGAAACCAGTGCCTAAGACCTCCTGATCCTTCCCTCCCCCGGCCTCGTCCAATGCTTCTGCAGGTTAAGCATGGTGCTGTGCCACATACCTATCACATTTGTACACAGGGAATTAATATTAGTGCTCTGAGCACCACTGCGGAAATTAAATGCTCCTGTCGGAGATATTTCATTTCTTGGCTCTCTTAAAACATTCCTACCTAGGTATGTGCCTACCATGGTGATAGCAACACTAGAAGTTTGGAGAAGCAATTCTGTTTCCCCAAGAGTATAAAAGTACAGCCACCTTTGTGACGGGCTGGACCCCCTGGGATGACACCTGGTGTGCTGGGACACCACTGAGGCAGACTTCTGCTAGCCTGTGTCCCCTTTCACCTGGTCTTGCTGGGCTAGGCTCCCCAGCCTAGCTCCTTGCGGCTGTCAACCTGCCTAAAAGAATTGATCAAAAAACAAAAGCTCTTCAGGAGTTATCATTTATTGTAATACAAACGGTAACATTTAAACCCCTGGAGCTCTTTATTGTGCAATATATTTACAAAGATTCCGAGAGACGCCGAAGTGTCACAATTAAATATTTACAATCGTCAATAAATGGCAGTACCCACTTGTCAGCTGTTCCACACAGTGGATTAAAAGCAATGATTCTGAACCTCATAGGATGGGCAAGACTAAAGGCAACAGCACCAACTGGGGACACTAATGGTTGCAGAGTGTACAGATAAGTCTTTACAATTCAAATTACTTACTCCTCATCTGCGTATCTTGTGCAAAAAAGGGTAATATAAGCGCTTTCAACCTAGAAGTCCACTGGACACATTAGGGTTTGTCTACATGACGGAGCCTATGTTGGCATAGAGATGTCACTATAGCTCCCTAGCGTAGATGCAGCTTTCACATCAACAGATTTTCTGTTGGTGAAGGAACACCATCTCCCCGAACAACAACAGCTACACGCACAGAAGCACTCTTCCTTTAACATAGCTGCATCAGCACTAGGGGGTTTATCGACACAGCTGTTGGTCTGGGAATGGTTTTTTCGGACCCCTGACCAACGTAGTTATGCTGACATAACTTTTAAGTGTAAACCAAACCTTACGTTGTCTCTGGGAGTTTGTCTGAACGCCTACAAATATATTCATGGTTTTAGGAATCTGACGGACCCTGATGCCACAAACCAGGGCTGCTTCCAAGGAGATTGTCAAACAGGGTAACGTTTGCCAAACACAGCCAGTACTTCTAGGGAAACTCCGCAGGAGACCTGGCATTCGGGAGCTCACGCAGCTCAGTGTGAAGCAGATAATATCCCACAAAGGATTCACACAGTCAGGCCCTAGGGGGTCCTAAAGACTGTGCTATTTGTATCAATTAAAAAAGAATATTAAAATGCTAGAAAAAGGGTTAAAAGCTATCTAAAATAATCTGTTCTTTGTCTGCTCATTAAAGCCACTGACAAAATATTGGCTGATTCATTAAAAGAATTTAAATTTTACCATTTTATAATTGGCACGTTCTGGGTCTGCAGTTGTAAAGATAACAGGTCATCAGTCGACACCGGGCAGCCTACATGCATGTGGTGCAATCAGCTGGAAGGCGGGGGTGCCACTTTCAAAAGCACCTGAATGGCTTAGATGAAAGTCAAGTGCCTATGCCACTCAGGCCCTTTTGAAAACTTTACACATTAAGAACTCACACAAACAGCTTGAAATTTGCCCTGTGGATTTCTGGAAACAATGGAAAGTGTCATGCCACATCATGTACCTCTATAAGTTCAACCTGCTATATGCTGCTGCTTATGCACCCTGTAACAATGTGAGGTAGTACATCCTAGGACTGGAATAGCAGAATTAAGACACCATGATGGACGTGTTCCCCATGATGGACCACTATATGAACCACAGACATGCTACAAGTACTTGCAGACTGTTTCAAAGGTCTCTCCAAGATCATAATTGTTTACATCTTACGAGTCCGGTGGGGTAGTTCTAATGAAATGTTCCACACACACACACACACTACACACACACACACACACTACACACACACACACACACTACACACTACACACACACTACACACTCTTCAGGATCCAGAGGAAACCACTTCGTGGTTCAGATTCCATGATACTAGATGTCTCTTCCCTAAATTAAATACTGTGAACAGCACATTCCTAAGAATGAAGGGCATGAACAAGAAATTCACATGAGGTTTCTTCAATCGGTTTAAAAAGTTCAAAGCTGGACATTCCAATCCGTATACTGGAGGAAAGACCTTGTCCCAAGAAATCGATTGCCCTGCTTGTTTGTTGCAAAACCCAGCACTCAGTTGCTTTATGATAAAAAAGTGATTAATTCGGAGACAAAAAATGAGGGGTATGTTGTGACAATCACTGGTGGATTACTTAAGGTTATTAAGAAATTTGGGTTGCTCTTCCCCTCTTGGTAAAAGCGTTTCTCCACCAATCTTCGGACCTTTCTTCTCCTAGAAATATTAACATACAAAGGAAGATTTAAATCCAAGCTAAGCCAGCTGCAATGTATCATCATCAAAAGAGTCATGGGAGGGCTAAATTATCTGAATAAGTAGCTACATAAATCATAATGTTTCAAGAGTTCCTACAGACAATCCTGCAAATGCAACCTCCCACCATGCCAGTTAAAATAAGGAGCCAACACAACAAAAAGCAAAGAATAAACTAAGGATGCCAAAAAATACAGAAACGTACAATACTGAGGCATAAAAGTGGAGGTTTGGTAGTCCCATACCACGATTTTACACATGCACACTACAAAGCCTAGCGAAAACCGTGTGAGTTAAAGGGAAACCATCTAGTTAACATTCTCCTTGCTTTTTCAATCCAAACAACATCACCATGTTCATTCATGAAAAAATGAATTTGGAAAATGAAATGGACTAGAAACTGGCTGTGAAACACAAAAGTGAAACTGACCAGTCTGTTTTCACTATCAGAACTGTTCCCTTCTTACATTTCTCCAAAACAGCATGCATAGTGAAATGTTAAAACAGAAAAAAAACTTAAGTACCTAAAAATCTAAAGTGTTATCTGTAAGCAAGCAGCAATATATTTTATGTTTACAACAGTATAATTTTTAAACTGTCAATGACCAGAACAGGACAGCCATCTGAGCCTGGAATTCCCTGGCTTTTGTTGGTCTAAGTCAGTGGTTTTCAAACTATGGTCCATGGAGGTCCTCAGACTATGTCTAAGGGATCCATGAAAGGTGACTACGAAAATAAAGTTTCAGATCCCAGAAAAGGCATTCCATTGTTCGGATCAATCAGAAGTACTGTACGTGAATACCCCATCTACAGGTCAAAACCTGAAAGTGTTGTTGTTACCATAGAAGCCCACAGTTTAGTGCCCTTTCTGACACGTCAAATGCCGTGCTGAGCACATGCAACAGTTGTAACTGAACTCTGTTCAGTCGGTTTTCAGTCTAAGACTTCTATGGTAGGAGTCTGTGGACCACAGGTTGAATTTCCAAAGGGACCTGTACCTCCGTTCAAAATGTTTTAGGGGTCCGCAAATAACTAAAGGTTGAAAACCACTGGTTTAAAGGTACATCTTGGAAAAACAAAGTCGTCGTAAATTTGCATTAATGTCTACGCGGAATGTACTACCCCCTTTCAGGGACAGGCAGGAGCTCACAACCAAAGCAGCCTGGCTGTAATCAGGGGGGCTTTCCCTAGGGCTGGCCTCTTTAAACAGGATAAGGAAGCTGAACTGAGGCGAGAGGACTAGAAGCATTGTAGGCTGCAATGGGTGGTCGTGCTGTCTCTCAGGGTCCCAGAGACCAGCCTGACCAAGCTCAGAGACTGCTTTGTGGACTTGCAGTTTGGGAGCTCTGAGCCAGCATCCTGAGGTAGGCCGTATGATCTGCTGTTACAAATGCTCCTTCCATTTTGTTAGCGTTTGGCTTCCCCTTGCCCGTGAATTTACTGACACCAATCGGAGAAAGTAATGCTGGGCACATCTGCAGCACCATCCCTGGCCATAAGGGGGCGTACAGTGATGGCACGGGCCTTTTACCATTCAACATATGGACAAGTCAGTCTCCACATCATTCCACTACAGATACTTCAGGAGGAGTGGAAGACTTTACATCTTACCATAGCGTGTGGTGGTTTGTGCCCTGGCTATTTTTTAAATAGAGAAGCTGTCCCCTTCTCAGACAGCTCAGATTAGTGCCAAAGCAAAGCTTGGGAAAACCCACTAACAAAAGCAGCCCAGTTCCCACAGTGCAACAGGGAGCTTTGGCCCAGGCTTACCTTGAGCATTCCATCGCGTTCCCATTTGAAGAGGCCACAGGCGCTGAAAGAGGAAGATGGAGTGTTAGGGCTTGTCTTCATGTACAGCGGTGCAGCTGTCGCCGTTTAATGAAAACGCTACTACACCGACAGGAGAGTCTCCCGTCAGCATAGTTAATCCACCTCCACGAGAGGCGGTAGCTGTGTCGGTGAGAGAAGCTGTCCCGCCCACATAGTGCTGTCTACACCGGGAGGTTGGGTGGGGATAACTGCATTGCTCAGAGTTGTAGACTTTTCACACTCCTGAGCGATGTAGTTATACTGATATAAGTTTGTAGTGTAGATTTGGGGTTAGTTTGGTGCCCTGTACAGAGGATCTCTAGCCAACCCAAATCCCTCCCATAATGCTTATCAGCAGGGGGTGACAGTTCTGGGCATTAGCACGTGCTAATGTTACTGGGATAAAGTGTCCTCAGATTATTGGTTGGTGCAACTGAACCTGCCAACATATTGCAGGGAGCCCCTCCTACCTGCAGGGCTTTTTCGGTAGCCTGTCAAGAGATAAGGCTCTGTTTCCACAGGGACACTTGAAGAATCGCTTGACACCATCATGCCAGTGGTATTCATGATTCTCCTTCACACAAGTCTCTAGGAGCTTGAAATAGGTGTATTTACACTGCAAGGAGAGAGAGAGAGAGAGAGAGAGAGAACACTATGAGAGAAGCAGAGACACTACAAGTGAAAGAAGTGTTATTCTGCTGTCCAAGAAGAACAGTGTTCATTCAGGATCAGCAGGATGCCCCCCCACCTCCCGTTCTTGCATGCCCAAAGAGAATGGCCCACTTGATAAGATCACTGCCTCCAAACCCTTCCCATTCTGCACCTCTCTCTTCTTCACTACCACCTTTTGTCATGTTTGGCCCAATTCCCTGCAAAGTGCAGAGTACAGATAGCCTTCTGTGTAGCTATAGACAGATAGGAGAGAAAGTATGTCAGCGGTTCAAACTATTCAGGCAAGAAGAAACTTCCCCCTGCCCCATGGCATTTTAAATGATGGTAAAACATCACCTCTGCCTTCCAAATGGAGCCACTGAAATGCAGATTAAAGAATCTAGTCGTTAGGATGCCTTTTGCTATGTTCCAAGGCACCTGAGCTCATTCTTCACCCAGTCCTAGAATACGCCAGAGTCCAGTACAAAGTTTCAGACTGGCAAGAATCATGGGAGACTATCAACTCTGATCTAAGTGAAACAACCTGGTAATCAGTTGCTGGGAAGCAGATCTTCCCCAGAGTGACTTATGTGCTGGGAACCCATTGGCACACAAAGGGGCACTTCACTTTGCTTCTGGAAAGCTCAAATGCAATACCAAAGTCTGTGCTATTTCACCAAAGCTCTAACTCCCTCAGTATCACTCACTGCTCCAGCTGGTCTAATCAAGAACGTTCATAAGGATCAAGTAGTTTTCTTGCTAATCACCAATCCAGGCTTCAGCAGAGATAGCAGCTAAACTCCTCACTCAAATCCAGTTCAAACCAGTCTGCATGCTCCACGCCCCTTCCTGCTCCAGGGTCACTCACCGTTTTGCACGTCACAACCCGACACTTCACTTCTTTAATGTTCTTCATCTTCTCTTCCAGTTGTTCCTTTTTCACCAGAGGTTCAAAGTAGCGTTCCTGCAGCGCAGCCTCAGCCTGCCAAAGCACAAGAGAGGCGCTGTTGTCTGATATGCAAACAGCACACCTAGAAACAGTGCAAGCAGTTCCACATCTAGTGGGTTGGCCAGGACGGCCACATACTGCCCCGGAGAGACTGAAATCTCTGAAAGACAGATGAATGTTCAGAAGCTCCGAATAATCCATTTTGTGTGCGCTCCTTGTTTGAAAAAGTACAGTATATAATGCACACGCTGCTGAAATGCAGCCATCTCCCAGGTAGAGCTCTTAAACAGCATCTGAGATAACACGCAACTTGGGTACAGTACTCACTTCTGTACTGAAGTGTAAAGTGCAGGGAGGCATGCAGGATGACCTGAACTGGGATTTGCCCAGGCCGCCATAGTCAGCATTCAGACTCTTACGAAGAGTGCCATGAGATCTTTACTGATTAGTATCTTCGGTTTACACATCTCATCTCAAGCCACACTGTGCCCCTCACACCATCCTGGGGAGTTGTTACAGTACTGTTACCTAGGGAGGTGGTGGAATCTCCATTCTTAGAGGTTTTTAAGGCCTGGCTTGATTTAGTTGGTGTTGGTCCTGTTTTGAACAGGGGGTTGGACTAGATGACCTCCTGAGGTCTCTTCCAACCCTAATCTTCTATGATTCTATGATACTGACTCAGAGGAAAGAGTGCCATCTACTGGATTGCCTGTACCACTGCCCACAAAGGCTTGGGCTCTGCAACCCCTCTGCCCGCAGCCTTGGTTACAACACAGAAGTGGAATGAAATAGACATGTGTCCATTTTCTGGAGAGCAAAGTGACTCCATAGATATGAATATTTGCAATAGCTGGCCTGCTATAAAATAACTGCTTAGATTATAAACTCTTTGGGACAGGGCTGTCATGTTGTTCTGTTTGTCCAATATCTAGCACAATGGGGTCCTATCCCATGACTGGGGCTCCTGGTGCTGACAACTGGCACTCTCAGTTGTGCACGGGGGAGAACTAGATTCCAGAGAAACCTCAATCCCCTTATGGTTTACAGAAAGGGAGAGATGGAGGCCACATGGATGGAGCATGGGTGGGGAGCGAGCCAGACTGGAGGAAGAGGAGGAGGGCCACAAGCTGATGTTCTGTTAGTACAGAGTGCATGTCAGGCAGGTGGGGACAGACAGGGTGCTAGATGGCAGCTAACTGCAGAAGAGTGAGTAAAGGGAAACGGGGACCGAGGCTGACAAGGTGTAAATGCCCTCGTACCAGGAACTAGTCTGGCTTTGGTGTTTCAAGTCTCTGGCTCTGACTTCAGATCAAATTTGATCAGTTTAGCAGTAAAATGACAGGGAGTGGGTCAAATCCTCCTCTCCGGGTAAATCTACACTGCTGCTAGAGGTGTAATTTCCAGCGTAGGCAGACACTCCTGCACTAGCTTTGATCAAGTCAGCACTATAAACACAGCAGTGCAGCCACCATGGCATGGGCCAGCTGCTCGTGTACACACCTAGGGTCTCAGACAGGACTGTATGCGGGGTGGCAAGCCCATCCCGCCACAGCTACCCTGCTATTTTTAGCATGCTAACTCGATCAAAGCTTGCGGGGGAATGTCTACCTGAGCTGGAAGTTACAGCTCCAGCCTCAGTGGAGACCCACCCACAGTATAGACCCAAAGTTCAGTGGAGATATTCCAGATTTACACCAGTAGCAGAGCAGAATTTGGAGCTATGCGAAGTCACCTGGGCTCTCAAAAGCCTGGTCTGCCACACCAGAGACTCACATAACTGCAACCAGCACTGCTGGGATTGAGCCAGTGCAAACTGCAATACTGCAAGGTGGTCACACTAGCCATTCTGCTTCACGCATACTGCCACTTACCGGGCCGGCTCCAGGCACCAGCACAGCAAGTAGGTGCTTGGGGCAGCCAAGGGGAAGGAGCGGCACTCGGCTCTTTGGAGGCGGGTCCCTCGGTCCCTCTCGGAGGGAAGGACCTGCCGCCAAAGTGCCACCGAAGAAGAAAGTGGCATGGTGGAGCTGCTGCCGAAGTGCCGCCGATTGCGGCTTTTTTTCCCCCCCTCCCGCTGCTTGGAGCAGCAAAAACCCCGGAGCCAGCCCTGGCCACTTACAACGCTCCCTGCCGGCGCTGCGGGGCACAGGGGCATTGCACCTGTCCCACAACGCCTAGGACAGCATCCTGGAGCAGATTCATGATGGTTTGCTCCAGGGGGTGCCTCAACTGCTCTGTCTTGCATAATAGTGCACTGGTTTTAGTCACTCCTCAAAGCAAAACTGCATTTCAGGGTGTTTCTAAGTGTATATGCTACATGGGGGCACTGAACATTCAGCGTCTCAGGAACACTTGCAGGATTGTGCTAGGGACAATAAAGGAAAATGAGAATTCTTATTCAAAAAGCTTTTATTAGGTGCCAGAGCAGTTACTAGCCTTTAACAATAAATTTAAAAAAATCAGGACTTGTAGGTTCACACTGAGACTAAACTGGTCTTTAGAACAGAAGATGTCAATTTTACAAAATAAATATAAAGATTAAAAATATTCTATTGTGCAAATACATTGATTTTAAATCAGAATAGGGCCATGTAAAGCATTCTGAGCTCCTCCCATGAAAAGTGCTAGAACTACGCTAAGAATTATAACCAATGTGAGCATCTCACTTATTACACACACCTTTGCAACTATGTCTTAAAGGGACACTGTCAAGTTAAAAATCTAAAGTCTTGGTGTTGTCACCCCATCTAATATTAAACCTGACAGTATAATTTAGATATTTAATAGCTGTGTTTTCATTGGCTTTTTGCACCTCATGCCGCTTGAGCAATGATGCTAGACTAGTCCGTTTCACCTCCTAGCTTTCATATATTATACTCCTGGGGGAATTCTGCACCAAAATATTAAAAATTCTGCACACAATATTTTAAAATTCTGCAAAATTCTGCATATTTTATTTGTCAAAATAACACGATATAATCACACGAGTTTCAATTATTTTGGTAATTTTTTTCAAAATACCTGTCAGCAACTATGTCAGACACAAAACATCATTCCCCTAGGAGTAGAGAGTTAAAGAAAGTCCTATGACAACCTAGTTCCTGTTTCTCTGCCCCCCTCCCCCCCCCCCCCCCCCAAGCACAGCCATGGGGCAGCCCCCAGAGTCCAGACACTTGCACCCTCCCCCCAGAGCCCAGCTGCAACCCCCATACCGAGCCCAGACACTTGCACCCCTCCTTCCCCAGAGCCCAGCCGCAGCCCTCCCAGCTCAGAGACTCGCACCCACCTCCTCCCAGAACTCAGCTGTGCCCCACCCCCCAACCCAGACACCCGCACTCCATTTTCCCCCAGAGCCAAGCTGCGGGCACCCTCCCAGACACCCTCATCCCCTACCCCCCAGAGCCCAGTCGCAGGGCACATCCTCCAGCCCAGACACTCACATCCCTTTGCTCCCAGAACCCAGCCACATTCTGCATTGTGCAGTGGTGCAGAATTCCCCCAGGAGTAATATTCGCACAATGCTGCAGTGTCTACAAGGGAATGTGGAAATTCAAACAAATGGATTTTACTGGAATTTTTTTGAATTGTGGAAACATTTCTCTTCAATGTATATTCTGTAAAAACTCATGTACCCCTCACCTAGGTTTAGACGTTAAAGTTTCTAATTATTTGTAATGATCCTGAACTTTAACTCTCATTGCAAGTATATGTACAAAGCACTTACCTCCTTAAGGATGCCCATGTGCTTGGACTTGGCATTCAGGATTTTCTGGAACTCTTCAGACTCCAGATATGCCAGCTGTTCTCGACGTTTCTTTTGGGCAGGTTCTAGTTCATCTGCAGCTAGAGAAACAAGAGAGGTTTGCTGTTCATGCCACGGGGTGAGTTTAAAATCATGCTCTGCTTTCTAAGCATAAGCATCCTTTTGTACTTTACAAACAACAAGAATCGAAGCGATGTCTCAGGTTGTATGAAATAACATTTTGTAAAGGAGAAGTGAATGAGAATAGGATGTGCAATTAGTGCAGTAGCTACAGATCTTAGGCCAAATTCCAATCCGGTCACAAGAGAAAATAAAATGCTACTAACAATGTCAGCTTCCTCTTCTGCAGATCTCAAAGCACTTTACAAACAGTTAAGCGTCACAACACTTATGAGATTGGTATTATTCCCATCATACAGAGGGGAAAACTCAACCAGAGGTTAAGTGACTTACCAGAATTCACACAGCAAGTCAGGAGCAGAGCTGGAAGGAAAAGCTAGGAATCACTCTCACACTGTAGCCACTAAATCGCTTTCCTTGATGAGATTTAGCCAAGTATGCAATTTGTGTACAATTAAAAATACTATAAAACCTTGAGGCAATGGGAGGAAAACAGGCCTAGAACAGCAGGTAGTAGATAATGTTTTCACCCCTCAGCTCACAGAGAGCCGGATTCCTTGCCCGAGTAGGATCAAAGCCCAGTGTATTCTGTACCAAGCTGGACCTAAATTCTGCAGTATTATCCCTGGATTCTGCAGAACATTGGTGCAGCAGACTAGAAATTCTGCAACAGCCTCAATAAAATGAAGAGGCTTGTAACCAAACAACTATGAAGGTCAATCAGGATAGGAGAATGCCTGTTACCTATTGGGGTTTAGTCAGTTTATGATAAGCCCATGTTTGCAATATGCTGCACTGCTGACAGCCAGCAGCATTGGGGAAGTTGTTTGGGGAGAGTGGGGAGCAAGCTGAAGATGATACTGAAGAAGCCAGGGGAAGTGCTGTGGGATAAGTAAAGCAGCAGGAAATATTTCTGCTAAAATGATCAACTGCAAAGTAGTCAGCAATAGTGACATTTACAAGTGAGATTTTCAACAATGCCTAACTGACTTAGGAGCACAATTCCCTTTGCCTTTCAAAGAGACTTGTGCATACCCCATTCATCATGATGGATTGTTAACTCTGAAAACTAAGGATGACATTTTAGGATGGGATTAGGAGATTTAGGAAAAGAAGGCTCTCAGAGTCCGTGGGACTCCTGCTCCTACATCAATTGGGCACAATTGGAATTCCCAGCCTAAATTGTCATCTCTTGATTTCAGAGTTAAGACTCCATTGTGACAAATGGAGCAGTGTGCACTTCACGGAAATGGGGAGAATATTTATCTCACAGGACGACTGTGAGGCATTATACAATGCTTTGCTCTGCTAGAACATCTTCCAGCCAACGACTGCAACATACTTGATATATTCATGAATAAATACGTTGATGTTTCTACAGTGCTCTCAGCTCTTGTATCATATATGATCCAGGAGCACTTAGTAACTTAATACACATTTAAAAAAAAAAAAAAATCACAACTAGAGATCATGACTAGGTTAAAGATTTAAAACCAGAATTAAAAATTTTGTGTTTCTATTCCTTCCAACAGCAGAAAATCCAACAACACTCATCCTATTTTTAATTTTTTTAAAAATTCTGGGCACGATCTCTGACAGATTAAATACTCAGCATTCTGTTAGATTTAAAGGTAGTGATCCAATACCATTTCAGATACATTTTATAATGCAACAGGACAATTGGAAAGGTAATATTGATATCTATTTTAATAGTCCACTCTGAGCGGAATTTCCACTATTAGATACAAAGGGAAATCGCTGAGCTACTGTTCCACATAATGCAAAATGAGCAAACCGAACTCAGAAGAAAAGAGCACTGCTTTTATACAGAAGCCCAGTTATTTGCTGCTTTATTATTATTTAGATTGCATGATATTGGGCAAGTCCTTTAGTCTCAGTTCCCTATCTGTGAAACTGAGTCAGACTTCCCTCCCTCGGGAGGGTGCTGGGAGGATAAATTCATGAATGTTTGGGAGGTGCTAAGGTACTATGGTGATGGGAGCCATAGACGATGAATATACGAGGCTGGAGCTATTGAAGCCTAGAGCTTTCAGGGTCTGTCTCCATAGCAGCAGGATACCCAACCTTTGTCACCAGATCCATCATGGAATTAGGCCTTTTAAAATCAGGTTTAAAACCTGTTTTAGTTCCAAATCTCTTTGACCCAGTGTGTGATTTTAGTTACAAAAGTAATTCATCAGTAGCTGCTGAGCTTAACATAGCTAGTCATAAGGCACCTGGTGATACTTGGAGGGTAGTGTGTACAACACACTCACTTTTTAAAGTCAGTTCTGTGCTTTCATACCTTGTGATGAGGGGATGTTTTTCTCAACTCTCTCCGTGATCTCCAGAACATCGGCAAGATCAGGTCGTTTCCGTTTAACACTGTTTGGGTTGGTTTTATTGAGGATTTGGCCTTTTGCTCGCAGTTTGTTTATAGCAGCCAACTAGAAAATGGGAACAAAATGTTAACGTTGAACACACGTATCCAAGGTCACACATTCCTAATTCCAAGGCAGCTGGGAAAATGTCAACTGGAAGAGGCAATAAGGTGTTCTAGACTGAGCATGGGCATTCCAACCAAATTCTAATCCCAACTCTGCCATTTCCTAATAGTGGAGCCTTTGCCAAGTCTCCCAACCTCTGACTCAGTTTCCCAATCTGTAAAATGAGACTGATAATTCTCATTGGCGTGTTACGGAGTTACATGTCTGAGATCCAGACCAAGATACCGCACAAGATAGAGAGGAGCTAGAAAAAAGAAAATTGCATTTTCAAAGCAGCAAGGAAACATCATTGGAAATTTCTGCATAAATCACTCTAATAACTGGGCGCTAAAAGAAACTTGCAGATAAGAACATAAGAACGGCCGTACTGGGTCAGACCAAAGGTCCATCCAGCCCAGTATCCTGTCTACCAACAGTGGCCAATGCCAGGTGCCCCAGAGGGAGTGAACCTAACAGGTAATGATCAAGTGATCTCTCTCCTGCCGTCCATCTCCATCCTCTGACAAACACAGGCTAGGGACACCATTCCTTACCCGTCCTGGCTAACAGAGATTTTCTTTAGCAGATATCCTACCACTTTGAATATTTACAAAAAGACATACTAGTAGCATGTGTCTTGGACAATAACAGCTAATAGGAATTAGAAGCTTACAGTGGGGCACAACAGAGCTTAACAGGTTGATCTCGGAAGTCAAGGCTGCATGTTGCAACATGACCCATGTCAGGAGCTCAAAGTCCAACCAATCAAAGGGATTGTTACCTTTTTAGCTTCTGCTAAACCATTCAATTTTGGTACTGGAGGTGGAGAATCATCAAAGAAGAGGACGTCATCGCCCTCAGTGAAGCCTATCCCCAGCCTGGGTGTTTGAGGGGTTGACATTTTTGCAGCTTTGGGAAATTCAGCCCCTGGGGTTGGCGAGCGGAGCCCTGAGGAGGATGGTAAAGCTGGGCTATTGGTTTTTGTTGTAGTCTGAAGAAACCTAAAAAAGGAAAAAACACTGAAGTATAGTCATAGGTCACCCTGGCAAATCAAAAAAGCTCGAAATAGTACAATTGACTTTAGAAGACATGTTGTAAGCCATTGTTCAATGAAAGAGGCCTTGCCTGTATTGCTATAGTTGCATAGCGCAGTTAGGCCGGTCAGTTTCCTTTTAATCAGAGCTCAAACCACTTTGCAAACGTTAAAGCTCATCGCAACCCTGTGAGGTAGGTAAGTCAGTCACAGAGTAGGCAGATCCCAGGAATCATAGTTCCCAGCCTCCTGCTCTAACACTCTCCCTGCTTTATCCTTTCTGGTTCTCAGGCACAATGCTGGGGTGTTAGGCTGTTCATTGAAATAAGCCTCATGATATTCCTAGTTAAATTAGGTTTTATAAAACTTTAAACCCTCCCACCCTACAGGACAGTCTGCCTGTAAAACATCAGCAGATGCTGGAGAGAGTTTTACCGCCTCTGTATATCTTCTGATCGCTTTTTTCTGGCCTCCAGCATTTGCTGCTTCTGTTGTTTGATCAGTGCTGAAGCGGAGATAGACTGGAAAGCAGATCCTTGCTTCCCTCGAACATCTGAAATAAATATACAGACACTGAGACTTGCAAGGAATGAGCCACAGCTCTGCAAAGGGGAGTGTTACGGGAGTACCTGGACATACCTGCTGCATCTGCTTTGGCCAAGTGTTTGCAGAGGTTTCGTGCTCCAAAGGTTGGCATTGCCAACAATTCTTTGAACTCATCAGTACACGGCATGGGTCTCTTCGCCATACCTGGAGCAGCGCACAAAAAACCCAACAGACTCAGAACCAGGAAGGGAAAGGTCTGGCTTCAGCACTCACATTTGATGCATCAGACATTTCTAACAAGAGAATTGCTATGAAACATAATATTCAGTGCTCATATATTACTCTCATCTTAACAGAGGTCACACACTAGCTTCCCAAAATCCCACCTGTTTATTTTTGGTACTTAGATGGGCCCATTACTCTAGTATCGGAGCACTTCACTATCTTTAATGTATTTATCCTCACAATGCCCCTGGGAGGTAGGGACGTGCTATTATCCCTGTTTTACGAAGGGGGAATTGAAGCAGAGGGATACTAAGTGACTTGTCCAGCATCACACAGAAAGACACCAACCGGAGCAGGCAATTGAACCAAATCTCCCAAGTCCCACACTAGTGTCCTAATCACTAGACCAGCCTTCCTCTCTCCCCTGGGCGGCCCAACAAGGGCAATCCTATTTACAGAAAGGGAAACTGAGGCAGAGAAGTTAAGTGACTTGCTCAATGTCATGGAAGAAGTGTGTTAGAGCCAGGATTAGAACTCCGAGGTCCCCACCTCCCAGGACTGTGCTGGGACCACCCCAGAATGCCTCTCTTCGGGGCATACTCAATGTCCCCAGAAATCATGAACACCCTATTTCCAATGGTTTAAATAATTTGTTTTCAGCCCAGTGATTCACAACTGGAGATCTTAGAACTACCACAGTCTAGCAGTAACTTTTTCATGCTGGCCAAGGACTCAATGGTTCAAGTTCCAGACTTTGGCCAGTAATTTTCTATCCCAGAGTTATGTGCATGCGGGAGGTTGTATAATAAAAGGGAGGTACAAAACAAACTCTGAAGAGAACTGGACAATCTCTGGGCACCTTTTTCCCTGCAGCTGTGATACCAGGGGGAGGAGTTTCGATCATTTGGGGAAGTGAATTCAGACTGGGCATCTTTGTAACTACAGAATTTCCCAGAGGCTCTAAACTAGCTCACACATCATGGGCTCCACAGACATGTCACACAGCAGGCGGCAAGCATGTGATGGGAAAAAAGAATGTTACCTATTTTCTCTCTAGTTTCCTGTACAATTGCATCAGCTCCTTTTACGACCAGATTCGTGAGAGTGGTTTGTATCTTCTTCTTAGGGGCTGCAGCTGCTGCACTACAGAGACAAAACCCCACAAAAAGAGTGAGTGCTGCTCCAAGACGTGAAGTAAAGGGTGAGGAGCAATACTGGAGTTTGAGTATCAGCTCAGCAACTCCCCAAATGCTCCAAATTACCCATCATTCACTCTGAGCAGGTGCTTCCCTCACAAGTAGGGACACTGTGCTGTAATCTTTTGTATCTCAAAGACTTGGGTTTCCCATTTCTGCCTAGATTTAGATAAACACTTCTGAGTATTCCAGAGACACAGAGACTTTGATGAAACCTGGCTAATATTAGCTCCAGAAAAAGACAGGAGAGATTGCTACATACAGCCACACGTCATTTAATGAGGTAATCAGGTAGCATTGTTAGGAGAATCCTAAACATGATTTGCAAGTATTGGGCATGATACAGCTTCCTCCCAAGTAAATGGGAGTCTTTCCACTGCTGACTTCACTGGGATTTGGAAAGGGTCCAATTAAGTCTCAGAACCCATGTGAAGTAGCAACCAGATACATATAGTTCACTTTGTCCACCACTCCCAGGTGCGAGGCAGTAACTATTTAATAACACACAGCAACATCATATCATTAAGGTTAGGAAGTCAAAAAAAAAAAAAAAAAAACCCCACAAGATACAGGGATATATATCAGAATGTAATTACCCAAGATAACATTTAGCCAGGACACAGAGGTTAAAAATGCCCAGGGGATCTTTAATGATCCTAAGTGCTCAGGACTTAAGTTTTACCCCTCCTTTGAAAGAGAGCAGCACAGCACCCCCAGCCTCACAGTGCGGTATTGTTGTTGTAAGGATTCTGAGGTAAGAACATCACATACCGACTCACCAACAGCACCTCAAGGATAGGAAGATGTTTTCCATCCAAGCACTGACTCTGCTTACCTGGGGTGGCCAGGCAGGCTCCCTGCCAAATGTGGTGTGGCTCAGAGCAGTTTGATTCCTGTTGGGTTAATTTAGTTAACCCAAAGGAATGCTGGTCTCTTTAAAGATAACTTCAGGACACACTTATACGTAGTTAGGAAGGGAATTCTGTCAAAGAGACAAGGGCTGCAAGGAAATTAAGCAGTTTCTCTTACACTGAGGCTGCATAGGCTGCCGAAGAAACACCTCCATAGTAAAACCCATCCTGACAGAGCCTCTCCTTCAAGCTGGGATTTTTGCGAGCTATCCTTTTTGGAGCACGGCCACTGGAGAAGCTAGACTGTAAATCTGCCCGCTTTGAGCTGAGCCTCTTGTACTGGGCTTGTACGTGATACTGGCAATATTCACAGTCATTCTGAAGGAAAGAAATAAGGCAGCTCTGTTATTGAAGACTAACTGGAGATTGATAGATAACATTTCCCCTGAGAAAAACAACAATATCTTTTTGTAACTAAGCTGTGCTTGTACAGACATCATGAGTCACCAGCAAGTACTGAATGTGACACACAGGCCTCTACCACTGTGGGTTGACGGCTGTTATAGTGCAGGGACCAGTCACTAGAGGTAGACAAGATCCCACACACTAATGTCTTACATATTCCCTGTTAGAATAGCTCATTCTCAAAGTCTGAAGGTCCAAGGTTTGACCTCACAGACACCTGGGTCATCAGTATATATGTGGCCATGACTCATGGCTCATGACCTTCAAAGTTACATAGCTTCTTTACAAGCACAGACATGGAAGAAAAGCAACACTAAAAATGAGATGTTTCCTACAGCCATTTAAAAAAGTTTACAGACATGTTTCAATATAAATCCAGGAGAGAACATAGATTAAAATCAGTGACTGTCCTAGTCTGTCTGTAGGGAGGGATCAATACTGTGAACAGCACCCTCCACCCATGGTGTTTATTAACTTTCCATCAAAACCAAAATAACGTCATTCTCTATATGGTTCTATGTACAGGGTTTCTAGTAGCAAGAACCTCCAGATCAGGCACATTGTGCCTGTTAGCCAACAGCCAGTCACCTCCTCCAGCCAATTTAGCTGCCAGGAAATGTCCTCCCCTTGGCTCATTATTGCTGGCACTAGATGTTTATTGATGCAGTTGCGGTTTAGGATACTGCACACCCATGTCTCCATGTGCTGATGTGTAAGCACGTTCCAATGTTGTTGCAAACGTCTTATACAATTGCTGTCCTCCTCCATCTCCAAATGCTTCTACCCCACTTCCAATCCTCCTCCACTCTGCTGGTATCCTTCAAGGTTCTGTACCGAGTCTGTACTCTTTTCCTTCTACACTTACCTGTGGGTACTTGGCTCTGCTCTTATTGGGACGATTCCTCTCTCTTATCATCCCCACATCTGTCTGATCTCTCAGCCTGGATGAACTATCACCAACTCAGACGCCAGTGGAAACTAAAATATTCCCTACACCCACACACACCCTTCTTCACAACACTATACTCTTGATACGTGGTCTTGACATCAGAGCTGTGAGCATGTACTGAGTCTTAGTCACATGGGAACAGTTTTCAAGATGCATTTGCTTGTGTATATATCTGGGTAGAACTGAACCCAAAGATTATCAGAGGGGATGTGCTCTCATAAGGTCCCTTGCAGAGATGTCAAAGCTCACATCTTAACATCGCATATGATGGCCAAAGGATATTTAGATTAGATTAAGATTTCATTTCCTCCTTCTTGACCTTACCACTTTTAATGGGGTGGCCTGCCCCTAAAGGCCTGGAGCCGGCCAGTCTCATATCATTAGCCCTGACTGCCACACCTAAGATGAGGTGTGGGGTTTAGTTAGTAGAACCAGCTGGGTTAAGAGCAGGTGAGACAAACACCTGTCAGGGATGGTCTAGAGAATACTTAGTTCTGCCATGAGTGCAGGGGACTGGATGACCTCTTGAGCAACCTTCTCGTCCTACCATTCTATGATTCACCTATAAAGAGAAGCAGGAAGCTGCTGAGAAGGGGGGATGCTCACGGAGAGAGAGCTTGCAGAGTCTTTGGGCATAAGATACTTCAGCAGAGGCCTGAGACAGCAGGGAATGGCTGCAGGGAGTAAGTAGACTCCAGCAGGGAACCCTGAGTTTTCAGGGAAAAGGCTAGAGGCGGAGAAGGCCTGGGAGACCCCAAGCAGGAAGATGAGGAGTCAAGATTTGATGGGGATTTGAGAAATTTTATTTTGAATATTCTGTTAATAAATCTTGCCTGAGGAAGGTGCGTTTCTGGACTTGAGAAGAGTTTTAGCAATTTGATTGAGAGAGCCCTGAAAGATGGGGAAACTGAGGCAAGCCACCTGCAGAGCACCTGCAGGCCCATTGACACAACTAATCACACACACACACGTTATAAATTACGATCCAATAATAATGCACAGAATCAGAGCACTGGCTCAAAGGCACCAGCCAGATTTTCCTTCATCAGTGACCCACAACAATAACAGCTCAATGACAGCCACATACCAGGTTAACAATCTGTGTACATGGGTCCCCACTCTTCTTCCTAGCTTTGCAGGTTCCCAGGTCCAGAGCTTCACCCAAAAGTAAGATCTTCTGGGGGTGATCAACAGACAAACACATCTAAAAAGAAACGGCACAAAGAGTAAACCCAAGGCTCAATAAACAGACTTCTGGAGAGGGGCTCGATGGGTCAAAGGATGGCAATGAAACAGAGCCTTGGTTCAGCTCCTGTCTAGATTGGTAGTGACCAAATGTAATTTACCACAGGACAGCAAATTGATGGATTATGAGCCAGTAGATGGTCTCAGTCCTAATTTCTAGAGAACATGTGTTTGCACGACTAAAGCCACCATCAAGTGGCCCAGCTGCTGGCAGTCTCCCCAGAGAAGCCGAAGACTGAACAGGCATGGAGACCAAATACCTGCTCAGCCCTGAACATGGTCACCCTTGGAACAGAGCTTAGCTATATTGGTATGACTAGGCTGCATTGTTACAGACCATGCTGTATGCATTCTGTGGATAGACAGAGGGCTTCAGATGTCAGTACTGGAACTTAGCACCTTTTACAGTTCACTTTAATTAAAAGATTTATACCAGGCTAACCCACTGTACACTGAGGGTTCAGGCTAACCCACTGTGCGCCTGTACCAGAAGGGGTGTTGGCCTTCCTCAGAAGCTGACTGGCAGTCATCGTGACAAGAGGTCAAATACCACTATAAGCCCATAAATCATGTACAGGGAGAATTACTGAAAAACAGTGGCCCTAATGGAAAAGGGAGGTAAAAACTCCTAGGCTTCTGCTCAGATTGGGAAAAAGGAAAGGAAAGAAAGGGGAAAAACGAGACACCCTCTCGACAGATAATCTATTTATTGTCAAGTGAGGAAAAGGAAATTCCAGCTTTATATGCTCAGGGTTCCAGGGAAACAAGACAAGGAGCTGTGGTAAGGCTGGAGGTATTTTATAGAATGCATTGCAAGGTGGGATATGAATTTCCAAGCACTTTTCCTTCTGAGGGCACTGTGAATTCCATCATCAGTTGGGCAAAGTGTTTTGAAACATTTCCCAGCAACAGCCCAAATAAAATTATGAGTTCAAGGGGAAAAAAACCCCACTGTTACCTCATCCGAGCCTTCTTTAGGTTTCATGGGATTAGCATTGAGCAGCCCGATAACCATGCCTTGGTCTGTCTTCCAGTGTTCTTTGTGGACATCACCAAACAAAAACAACGAGACACAGCTGTTCAGATCACGCAGGTCGTTCAGCCGCCAGATACTGAAAGTTTTGCCCTGGAACAGACATTGGTTTTCCCTTTAAGATCTTAATAAGAAAACAACTGATATTGCCCAGGCTTACAGCCATCTGCACGAAACTCGTTACAATTTTGCCTTTGTTCTCTATACTTAGCATAGGCCAGGGAACACTGTGGCAACATTAATTTACTTACAAAGGTAATTGTAAAACATGTAATTGTGACCGCTGTTCTTGCTCCTGTTACCAATACTTAATAGCCATACAGCACTTCACACACACTCTCATTAATCCATAATAACCCTGTACACTACGTGTTAACCCCATTTTACGGATGATGAAATTGAGGCAGTTTTGCCTAAGACCACCTAGTTGGATCTAGAACACAGACCTTGTGTTCAGCTCTGTGTCTAACCATTAAACTTCTGCTGGACAAAATATTAGCCTGTAGAATGATCACAAGGGAACTGGTAGAAGCCCCATGACTTGGCACTTTTAGAACAAGAACGAACAAAGCCCTAGTAAATGTAAAATAGGTAGGCTTGGAAGGATTGAATTTTAATAGGTAAACGTCAACAAACATCTATTTCACCTTACAAGCAAACCAACAAAAAGCTCCGGGCGGCTGCTCGGCGGGCTCCGGCCAGCAACGGGGCTGCGATGGGAGCCGCCGCCGGGGGCACCTCGCCGCCTGCCTGGCCCGGGACAGAGCCTGCGCCTCCGCCACGCTGGGCAGCCTGGCCGCCCACGCGCTGTGAGTCCACCCGGCCTCGGGCCTCCTGCCCCGCGCCCCTCCACCTGGCCTCGTGCCTGCCCCACGCCCCTCTATCCTCCATCTGCGCCCCCTGCACCACCTCCTGCGCCCCTCTCCCCAGCCTCAGGCCTGCCCCGCTCCCTCTGTCCCCCACCGCCCACGCGCTGTGAGTCCGCCCGGCCCCGCGCCCCTCGGCCTTGCCTCGGGCCTCCTGCCCCGCGCCCCTCCACCTGGCCTCATGCCTGCCCCGCGCCCCTCTGTCCTCCATCTGCGCCCCCTGCACTGTCTCCTGCGCCCCTCTCCCTGGCCTCAGGCCTGCCCCGCGCCCCTCCACGTGGCCTCGGGCCTCCTGCCCCGCGCCCCTCCACCGGTATGAAACTGCAGAAAAACCTGAGAGTCTCTGGATAAAGTTGAGAAGTGTGAGCAACAAGGGTGATGTCCTGGTTGGAGTCTGCTATAGACCACCAGACCAGGGGGATGAGGTGGACGAGGCTTTCTTCTGGCAACTAGCAGAAGTTGCTAGATCGCAGGCCCTGGTTCTCATGGGAGACTTTAATCACCCTGATATCTGCTGAGAGAGCAATACAGCGGTGCACAGACAATCCAGGAAGTTTTTGGAAAGTGTAGGGGACAATTTCCTGGTGCAAGTGCTGGAGGAACCAACTAGGGGCAGAGCTTTTCTTGACCTGCTGCTCACAAATAGGGAAAAATTAGTAGGGGAAGCAAAAGTGGATGGGAACCTGGGAGGCAGTGACCATGAGATGGTCGAGTTCAGGATCCTGACACAAGGAAGAAAGGAGAGCAGCAGAATACGGACCCTGGACTTCAGAAAAGCAGACTTTGACTCCCTCAGGGAACAGATGGGCAGGATCCCCTGGGAGAATAACATGAAGGGCAAAGGGGTCCAGGAGAGCTGGCTGTATTTTAAAGAATCCTTATTGCGGTTGCAGGAACAAACCATCCCGATGTGTAGAAAGAATAGTAAATATGGCAGGTGACCAGCTTGGCTAAACAGTGAAATCCTTGCTGATCTTAAACGCAAAAAAGAAGCTTACAAGAAGTGGAAGATTGGACAAATGACCAGGGAGGAGTATAAAAATATTGCTCAGGCATGCAGGAGTGAAATCAGGAAGGCCAAATCACACTTGGAGTTGCAGTTAGCAAGAGATGTTAAGAGTAACAAGAAGGGTTTCTTCAGGTATGTTAGCAACAAGAAGAAAATCAAGGGAAGTGTGGGCCCCTTACTGAATGAGGGAGGCAACCTAGTGACCGAGGATGTGGAAAAAGCTAATGTACTCAATGATTTTTTTTTGCCTCTGTCTTCACAAACAAGGTCAGCTCCCAGATTACAGCACTGGGCAGTACAGCATGGGGAGAAGGTGACCAGCCCTCTGTGGAGAAAGAAGTGGTTCGGGACTATTTAGAAAAACTGGACGTGCACAAGTCCATGGGGCCGGATGCGCTGCATCTGAGGGTGCTAAAGGAGTTGGCGAGTGAGATTGCAGAGCCATTAGCCATTATTTTTGAAAACTCATGGCGATCGGGGGAGGTCCCAGATGACTGGAAAAAGGCTAATGTAGTGCCCATCTTTAAAAAAGGGAAGAAGGAGGATCCGGGGAACTACAGGTCAGTCAGCCTCACCTCAGTCCCTGGAAAAATCATGGAGCAGGTCCTCAAGGAATCAATTATGAAACACTTAGAGGAGAGGAAAGTGATCAGGAACAGTCAGCTTGGATTCACGAAGGGGAAGTCGTGCCTGACTAACCTAATTGCCTTCTATGATGAGATAACTGGCACTGTGGATGAGGGGAAAGCCGTGGATGTGTTATTCCTTGACTTTAGCAAAGCTTTTGATACGGTCTCCCACAGTATTCTTGCTGCCAAGTTAAAGAAGTATGGGCTGGAAGAATGGACTGTAAGGTGGATAGAAAGCTGGCTAGATCGTCGGACTCAACGGGTAGTGATCAATGGCTCCATGTCTAGTTGCCAGCCGGTATCAAGCGGAGTGCCCCAAGGGTCGGTCCTGGGGCCGGTTTTGTTTAATATCTTTATTAATGATCTGGAGGATGGTGTGGACTGCACTCTCAGCAAGTTTGCAGATGACACTAAACTAGGAGGTGTGGTAGATACACTAGAGGGTAGGGATCGGATACAGAGGGACCTAGACAAATTAGAGGATTGGGCCAAAAAAAAAAAAAAAAAAAAACCTGATGAGGTTCAACAAGGACAAGTGCAGAGTCCTGCACTTAGGACGGAAGAATCCCATGCACTGCTACAGACTAGGGACCGAATGGCTAGGTAGCAGTTCTGCAGAAAAGGACCTAGGGGTCACAGTGGACGAGAAGTTGGATATGAGTCAACAGTGTGCTCTTGTTGCCAAGAAGGCTAACGGCATTTTGGGCTGTATAAGTAGGGGCACTGCCAGCAGATCGAGGAACGTGATCGTTCCCCTTTATTCGACATTGGTGAGGCCTCATCTGGAATACTGTGTCCAGTTTTG
Source organism: Malaclemys terrapin pileata (assembly GCF_027887155.1). Taxonomy (NCBI): domain Eukaryota; kingdom Metazoa; phylum Chordata; order Testudines; family Emydidae; genus Malaclemys; species Malaclemys terrapin. Next base: position 15,329,507 of record NC_071505.1, on the reverse strand, counting down.
GGCCCCACACTACAAGAAGGATGTGGAAAAATTGGAAAGAGTCCAACGGAGGGCAACAAAAATGATTAGGGGTCTGGAGCACATGACTTCTGAGGAGAGGCTAAGGGAACTGGGATTGTTTAGTCTCCAGAAAAGAAGAATGAGGGGGGATTTGATAGCAGCCTTCAACTACCTGAAGGGGGGTTCCAAAGAGGATGGAGCTCGGCTGTTCTCAATGGTGGCAGATAACAGAACAAGGAGCAATGGTCTCAAGTTGCAGTGGGGGGGGTCCAGGTTGGATATTAGGAAAAACTATTTCACTAGGAGGGTGGTGAAACACTGGAATGCGTTACCTAGGGAGGTGGTGGAGTCTCCTTCCTTGGAGGTTTTTAAGGCCTGGCTTGACAAAGCCCTGGCTGGGATGATTTAGTTGGGAATTGGTCCTGCTTTGAGCAGGGGGTTGGACTAGATGACCTCTTGAGGTCCCTTCCAACCCTGATATTCTATGATTCTATTTCCAATGGTAATAACCAAAATTTACAAATACAAAAAGAAATAAAAATTTTCTTTGAAAACTTATTAGAGTTTGATTTATGGCTAAGTACTTTGTGTATTTTGACATGGGATGTTGACAATTTGTTTAACAGTTATAACCATTTAACTTTTTGAATCTCAACATCTACTGTCATTAAATAGTTATTGCTTGTCCCCTCCATAATTTCCCACAACTGTGAAAATTTAAATGGATAAAAATAGGAAAAAAATGCTTAAAAATAAACATTGATATCTGTCAAAATTATAATAAAAACTGAATTCTGCCAAGCCTAACAATAGGCAACTATCCTTCATTGGAAGGGGAAACAACTAAGTGACCTAACAGATCTTTTCTATCTCGTGATTTCATGAGCTAAGACATCAACTCACCTTTTGGGACTGCAGGACCAAGTGATTGGAATTTGGAGGATAAAGAATGAAAATGAAGTTTGGTTGTTTTATTTTTTTGGTGCTATTTAATATTGTGACTTCTGCTTTCATAGAGGTAGCTGCTCTTCTGGGGGGCCAAAGCTAGTGAATTTAGCAATTCATAACAATATAAGTCATAATAAAGATGAAATAATCCTACAGAATGCATATACCACAACAGAATGAGCAGATTTATACAGCATTCTGTAGGTGATAATTTTATGCCATACATCCAGGTTCTCATATGAGAGCTGACACTAGCAGCATTGAATTAACATAGACTACCTAGAATATTCAAATTTAATATAGTAGCTTGTTTTAATTAAAACAAGAATGTGGAGTTGGCTGACAAAATGTGCAAAATCTAATTAACCTGTCAGTGAAAATACCCTCATTTAATTGAGAATAAAACAAAACTGCTTACGTTATTTGAGCTCTGAGGGGTGATTTTCTTTATTATGACTCCAAATGTTACCCAGTCTGTTTCCTCCAGATTCCCCCCAGCCAGTTTGCCTTGCAGTTGAGACAGTCTGATCAGCTTCCGTCCAGCCATTTTCCTGTCTATTTCCACTGATGACACACGGGGTTTTCTACATTAAAAAATAGAGCATATAGAGACCACTAACATTAGCACCAATACAGGGAGATGACTAAAAACCATGTACAATAGCTTTTATATTCATGAAATTACAGCAAGAGACCTATTAAACCGCCTAGCCCATCCCCAACCACCATCATTGCAGGACTGTTCTTGGGAGTATAGTATGTAGTGCTCTGTTCTTAAAGAACCCAGCATCCCCCCTGGTAGATCACTCCACAGTCTAATAGAAGTTAATGAAAAGTATTTGAGCATAAGCTTTCATGGGCTACAGCCCACTTCATCGGATGCATAGACTGGAACATACAGCAAGGAGATATTTATACATACAGAGAACATGAAAAGGTGGAAGTAGCCATACCAACTGTAAGAGGCCAATCAATTGAGATGAGCTATCAGCAGCAGGGAAAAAAAAAAAAAACTTTTGAAGTGATAATCAAGATAACCCGGGTCATCTCGATTATCACTTCAAAAGTCTCCTTGCTGTATGTTCCAGTCTATGAATCCAATGAAGTGGGCTGTAGCCCACAAAAGCTTATGCTCAAATAAATTTGTTAGTCTCTAAGGTGCCACAAGTACTCCTGTTCTTTTTGCGGATACAGACTAACACGGCTGCTACTCTGAAACCAATGAAAAGTATGTTCTGCACCTGATTTCATCCCATTCCTCCTAGGTGTACAACCTTAGATCACCTGAAACAATTCCTGTCAGTTAGTGGTGTTAAACATACAAATATTTGAAGGCTGCTGACGTATTTAGTTGTGTCCAAATACCAACACAGCAAGTTAAACTTGTATCTGTGGTTAATTCTATTCATTTCAGCAATGACTAAACAATATTGCTGCCCAAGCATGAGTGCAAGTTGGAAATTCACCACTCTTTCCAATGAGGAAAACCATTTCAAGTAGCAAGAGACCTTTTGTGATCACAACAAGTATTGGGAATATGGGGTCAGCTCCTGAGGGCCCCCTCCTGCTCACACTGAAGTCCATAGTAAGACACCCATTCATTTTGATTGGAGCAGGCTCCATCATGTCTCCCTTGCCTCCCCACCAGCTCTGAACATATTGTGACAGAAGCAGTTCTAAGCACACTGTCTAATAAAATGACTGCTACATTGTTAAAAATGGACTCTAGGTGAGAACAGCATGGTTAGCATCTGTAGAAGAGGACAAAAAATGGTAAATAAGTCAGCAGAGATGTTGCTGTCTAATTACTGAACTACCGACCAATACTGCTGCTAGATTATTAACATTCCACCCTGATCAGAGAATATTCATTCTGGGATGAGAAAGCTATTTATAAAATACAGCCAACTAAAAATTTCACCCTGATCTAACAGCCCGAGATCCGCATTCACAATGTATTTGACATAAGAAGCACCTTTAGGACAGTCCATTAAAAGGATCACATCTCTTCCGTTATTTAAAAATGTTCCCTTGACACCCAGAACAGCTTTGGGTCACTGACCTTAATCTGAGCCCAGAGAAAGTTTCCACAGAGACTGGCTGATCAGTCACACTGGAACTCCCTTGCATTTGGGGAGTCCGGTGTCTGGTGGCCATTTTGGGCCTGTTCCCAGGAGTAGATCTGAGAGGTTGAAATGATGAACTTGATATTGGCCTTGGAGGAGGACTCTTATTCTCTGTAAACAACAGGCGGGGAAAAGAAGGAAAATGTGCATAAAAAATGAAAAACAATATTCTCAGTTATAAAATACAGCAACTTAAACTTAACAAGGGACACCAATCTAGACCATATTACCCACATTAGTGATGGAAAAAACTTATTCAGTTAGTTGGCCCTGCCTCCTCAGTACAGGATTGTTCCCTGTAGTGGAATCTCAAGGACTAGCTCTTGTTCACTTGTAAATGACTCAAGCTTTAAGAGACTAAGCCAGTGCCTCAGATCTACAGTGTAACTTTCATATTCTCAGATGAGAGCCCAAACTAATATTTACCAGACAGCAGCAAAGCGCTAAGGCAGCTTAACTGCACCAGAACCTAGTTATTAAGAACTATACCTGATGGTGAATGTTTTGGTTTCTGGGCTCCCAGTTTGGTTATCGATAAAGCAGGACTGTTGAGCTGAGCAGAGAAACATGGTGACTCCTGGAGTTTCGGAGTTTTCCTTTCCTTGAAGGGAATACATGGCGATTTACCTGGTCAACAAAAACAAAGAATATTAATGAGACCTCATTGGCTGGACACAAACTCTAATAACTGCTCCAAACTAAACACACCCTTGTATAAATTAAATACAGGTATCAATGTGGAAACCTTTCCATATAGCTGCCAGCTCCTGAAGCCTGCATTTTAAATGTAACAGCTGGGTAGAAACCAGCCACTCATCCTCCAGTAACTCAAGACAGCAGGTACATATGAACCATTGAGCTGTATTAAGCTGGAGCTCTGGTAACACACATTGCCAGTCCCAAATATGACCCTTTTATCCCTACCACATTCACCACACAGCTGTATCACTCACAGTAACACCACAAAGCAATCTGATGTGTATGTTGTGTGAAATGTACCACTGCCTACTAACAATGGGCTCCAATGTAGCGCCTTCCATCAGAGGACCTCAAAGAGCTTTATGCACGTGAGTCAGTACAACACCCTCCAGAGCATCATGTAAAATGGGGAAACTGAGGGTCAGTGATTCAGTGACTTGCCCAAGGTGACACAAGAAATTTGTAGCAGCAAGGAATAGAATCTAGGCCTGTGTTCTCTCAACCAGGCTGTCCCCCTTCTACTAGTTGACATCTTTTGCCTAGACACCTAGCTGTCTGCAAGACTTGACTATAAATACAAGTTTGGATGCAGAGACATGAAAAATGTGTTTAGTTAACCTAGTTACCGAGGGTTTTTTTCTGAGGGCCTGAGCTGGATGGCTGCCCAATTGCAGTCATTTGTAACTGCTCCTGTAACTTCTTCATCTGCTCTTGCAATTTCCTCAGTTCATCTAGGAGAGAGAAAAAATCATGAAGATAGCAGGAAACCAGCACGGATTAAGATTTACAAGATTATTGGAAGTGTATTGGCTTTACTAAATGATGGGAATTTAGAAGTGATTCTAAGGGAAGAGAGAAAAAAGACTGAAGCCATGATAAAAAGAAAGCTCAAGTTTTGTAAGATTCACAGGGAGAACAGACTTTCCCAACAGCCCGCCTGGAGCTGAATTTTTCTTTAACAAAGGTATTTCTTCATACAATCAACACTAGTTAGGTGATGCTATGCCATGTGCATTAATATTTCCCTCTCAATACAAACAATGGAGTACTGAGTACCAGCCCCAAAAGTACCAGCACTGGATCGTATACCAGCGACCTGTATGTGTTCGCATGGCTCAACTTAGCATAGTCACAATAGCATTGATACTACCCCTTTAAGTTACTCTGATGCTGATTTTTATGTTAAGACTTTAACCAACCCAATCAGATTCAGCCCCAAAGATCAATAAACACACAAGAAGCAGTTCTGATGAACCGCCTGTTGTTGAAGTTTAAGTGTGTGATGATTTTTTTTGTACTGGTGAAAGCTACCAGAGTGACAGCCTTAGAGGGTGAAGAACTCTTTATCCATAGAACTGGTACAAGTGGTCACATAAGCTTCCCTGTTTTGGCGTGCTAATGTACTTCAATCCTAACCAGAAGCATCTCTAGGGGTGAGGGGGTAGTTCAGTCTCCATGGCTCATTCAGTCCTTGGTCTTTCTGTTGACAAAGGTGGCATTTGGGATGGTAAATTTTGCCATGTGGACATTTAAAACTGGACTAAACCCAATATGTTTACTTAACCCAGGCCACTCAACTGTCTTCATGAGAGCTTTCAACCACTTCCCAACAGGGCTGGAGTTGAACTGGAGACCTTGAGAGGAAGGGCTCTATATCCCTAACCAATCCCGTGAGCCCTCTGGTATGCCCTAATCAGCTCTCTAGTGATCACCACAGCTTGTAAAGAGATTATATATATTTGAAGAAGGTCATGAGCTTTAAGGGCATGACAAATCAGACAAAAATTGCTGTTTAGCAAACCTTGCAAATCTTGATTGTTTTTCTCCTTCTCCTGATTGAGAGCTGGAGAACAGGGTATTTCCTGTACAGTTTCTTCCTCTTCCTCTTCTTCTGTCAGGTCATCCACATCTCCAAACAACGCAGATGCATTTTCCTTCTGTTCACTGGTTTCACTCTCCTCGGCATCAACCTCCTCGGTGTAGGATGCATCATCCTCTGCGTCAAAGAGCTCATCATACTCATCTGGTTCTCCAGCCTCATCTGAGTGAGCTGTGGTCTCTTCAGGAGTAGTCCCATCCTCAGCTGCCTCATTCTCTTCTAACAGGGAGGCCAACAGCTCCAAGTCATCATCACCTGAAACAAACCAATCAAACCAAGAGTCACCACAGCCCAATTAAAGGAAAACTGCAATGTAATATGTGCCCAAGATATTGCAATGAGATCTAATTACAAAGAAAAGTTGATCGCTAATTAGATGTAATCAGAGCCCTGATTTTTTTTTTTAATAAAACCATAAGTTAGCCCCAAGTGAAACTGCTGTTGGAAAAAGGAAGACAACAATGGAATACAGAATAGCTTCCAATCTCTTCGTCTAATGTAAAACAATGTGTCTGAGACACTATTTCTTTAAAATTCGCTATGTATAAAAAAAGTTACACGGGAAACAACAAAGCAAGGAGCAGAAATTGTCAGCTATGTTGATCAAGAAAGGTAGATTGGAACTGCAAGCAGAAACACAGGGAATGACAGGAGATTTCTACAGCTTGTTAGGTATGCTCTATATTATTTTGGTTCTAGATTAATTTTTGGTTTATTGCACAGGCTTCCAAACTGTGGTCCATCAATGGCCCACAGAAAGCTGGCAGGCCGCACTTTGCTAGCATTTCCTTGTTGGCAGCCTCATTACAAAGAAGAGTCTGGAGGTCTGAAAAAGTAGAAACAGGGGCTGTCCAAAGGGATCAGAGCCAATGGTGGGGGTGGAACTGCCAGTCATCAGCGGAAAATATCAATGGGATCAAAGGAGAAGGGGAGCATATTCAGGAGAGCATGGGGACCAAGCAGCTGGGCAGCATGTCTGGGGAAGAAGGGAATCAAAGACCAAGGAAATATGTGCAGGGCCAGAAGGGACCAGGCAATAAAGAAATGTGAGTAGAGAGAGAGGAACGAAACAGACTGAGGGGAGATGAAATTCAGAGGAAAGAACAATTGCGTGATTTAGCCTTTGATGCTGAAGATGTGACAAGGCAGCTCAATTGAAGAGGATTTTGACGGAGGCATTTTGTATAGACTGGTAGGGGATTTAGGATAAGTCTATACTACAGACCTTACAGCTGTAAGGTCTCCTGTGTAGCCGCTCTATGCTGGTGGAAGAGAGTGGCAGTTATGTTGGTGGAAGAGTGTGGACACTTGTTGGTGAAACTTTTGTCAGCCAGGGGTGTGTTTTTTCCACACCCCTGACCGAAAAAAGTTTTAACGACAAAAGTGCAAGTGTAGACATAGCCTTAGTCTCTGGACCTCAAAAGCATCTGCTAATAAACAATTACTGTGATTTAATTTTACACTAGTTAAATGCAGTTTACAGCCATCTTCTCTGAACTCATTAACTCACTAACTACACTCATTTATTGGCCCTAGATGTAAAAGGAAAGGCTGGGGGAAGGAAAACTGCAGATCTCACCATCCATGATTTCAACAGGACTCCTTCAGCAGAATCCCCAAAGGAAGAATCTCACCTGTTAGGGAGAGAAAAGCAACAATATTGTTAACTTGCATGACAAATAAAACAAGGATTCAATACATAAACTAGGGACACAAATTATCACAGATTTCTTAATGTGTTTAAACTATTTAAAACAGCAGTGGTCACTGTCTCGGCCACTTCATTATTTCAGCATCCTCTCAAAGCTTCAAACTGAAATAATTTACATTTCTATACCACCACATAGCAAATTAATGGCAGAGCAGGGATGAGAAGCCAATCTCATGATTTAACCATTAGACAACACAGCCTCCCTTAGCATGGGGAGCTTATCTCCTCTACTTTGCATGTACATATGATTTCTTAGTCCATAAACTAGGCACACATTGGTTTCTTATTGTATCAGAACAGGGGTCTCCAAACTACAGCCCGCAGGCCGGATCCAGCCCGGGGCTTCCATTTGTCCGGCCCTCCAACCACCAGGGGAGAAGCGAACAGCTGATTAGGCACGAGCAGGCAGAGGGAGCAGCACAGCTGAGCTGTGCAGAAGGGTGAGTGCCTCTGGGAATCAGTGTCCCCCCAAAAGGGGAGCCAACTTAGGGGAGAGCCATTGCTTCTCCCTGTACCTGCCAGGCTGCAGCAAACAGGCAGGCTGCACGCAGCTGAGTAGGCAGTGGAGCAGGCAGGGGGAGGGGCTGCCGGCAGCAGCTTGGAGGGGGGAGTAGCTCAGCTGAGCTGTGCAGAGGGGTGAGTGCCTCTGGGAGCCAGTGTCCCCCCAGAAGGGGAGCCAACTTAGGGGAGAGTCGTTGCTGCAGGCGAGCAGGCACGGACCCCTGCCTTAGGGTAAAAATACAAACCAGATGCTTAATTACATCTCCAATAAATGGAGTAAAGAAGATGGAAATTAACAATTTCATAATGGTTAACTTTTAACTACATCACTAATAGAACCAAACAGTATTTGTATGATACAAATGTGAGTTTTTAGAAATAAAATAAAAAAATGTGAAATGATTTTTAATGTATTGACAAATATTTTGTGTGATTTCACAGTACCTGCATCAATTAACTTTTATACCTGATTTAGAATTTAATGCAACTCTGACACAGTAGAGTAGTGTTGTTTTTTTTAATAATTTTGCATATATTTAATTTCTTACACAGTCACTTCGGCCCGCGAAGCCCCTTCAAAAATCTAATATGGCCCTCGTCTCATAAAGTTTTGAGACCCCTGTATCAGAACATTAGGTTCCTTATTTAAAAAATAAACCACCCAACCACATTAATAGATTCATAGCTTTTAAGGCCTGAAGGGACCAATGGCTCTCCTATTGGGACCTCCTGTGTAATACAACCCATAGAGTTTCATTCAGTTACTCCCGTTGAACCGAATAATTTGTGTTTGATTACAGAGTATCTTCCAGAAAGGCATCCAATGTTTATTTGAAAACTTCAAGAGATGGAGAATCCACCACTTCCTTTGATAGTTTGTTCTAATGGTTAATATCTCTCACTCTTAAAAATCTGTCTCTTATTTCTAGGTTTCTCATGCTTCTTTCAACATGCAGTCATTAAAATAGATGGACCTGTTTTTATTTCAGTATATGATGATTCGAACAGATGGACACTTCCCTAGAAATCTGGAGTACCAAACTTTGATATTATTATTAATTAGACAGAAAATAAGTGGTGGTGCGTGGGAAGAACTCAGTTTCTCCTATCGCTTATTATAGGTTACTGGACAAGCAGATTTCTTCAAAGACATTGAACACTGCTTTAGAGATCATCAAACAAAAATCTGGAAAGTTTATTTAATGGGGAAAACATCATTTGGTCCGTACTAAAGAATCAAGTGGATAAACAAAATGGGGTGGAACACCCAAAAGCGTGCTAGGAGCATTACTGAGAAAAACAGATATGGACCTATGCCCCAAAGAGTTTAATTCCTGAAGTCAGAAGATAAGATACAAGGGACAGCAAAAACAGAGTGGGAGAAGGAAGAACAAGAACTACTAAAATCAAGTAGCATAGTTTCTTATACACACACACACGTGTGATTATGTAGCACTTCAGTGTAGACACTCCCTATGTCCGCCAGTGTAGGTACTCCATCCACCTTCCTGAGGAGGGTCGACGGAATTCTTTTTCCATCAACCTAGTGTTGTCTACACCTGGGGTTAGATAGGTATATGTACATCTCTCAGGGGGGTAGAATTTTCACCGCTAGTACTTTTAATAAAAGTCATGGACAGATCATAGGTCATGAATTTTTCTTTATTGCCCATGACCTGTCCGTGACTTTTGCTAAAAATACCCGTGACTAAAACGTAGCCTTAATAATGCTTAGAGACTATGGTGGCCAACACACTATTACTATCACCCAGACAGGTGAATGTTTTTGATGTAGCACAGGAAAGGGAATTATAAACACTTGAAATTAGAACTTTCAAAGCTCTCTTCAGATGAATTTAGTATGATTTAAAAGAAATTAAACATTTATATGGATACAAAATACCCAGAGCTCTAAAACTTAATGCAAACAAGAGTTTTGGAAGGGCTACCCCCTCAAGCTTCAGGTCTTAAACATAATAGGCTGCTAAATATGCAGTGGTTCTCAAACTTTTTTTTTCCACGGACCGCTTGAAAATTGTTGAGGGTCTCGGCGGACAACTTAATGATCTTTCCAAATGTTGTTTGTACCGTTAGCTAACTACTGTAAAGCGCTTTGAATAAAAGCACTATATAAAAAAAAAAAGTAATTATTAATTTTTTTTGTTCTACAAATAAAAGCACACAACATATTTTAATATCAGTAGTCTTATCTTTCTAATGCGATGAGAGAATGCCCCCCCCCCCCCCCGCTGCAGCAGCCCCCGAGCTGGGGCTGGAAAGGAGGGGGGGTCTCTCCCTCTCTTCCCCGCTGCGGTAGGCCCCAAACTGAGGTTGGGAAGGATGTAGATAAATCTCTGATAATTTTCATATGACTTTACATTGTACCTCTTCATATAACCTTGTGGTGGGTCTACACATGTGTGACCTCTGTTTTCATGGGACTTTGTATCAAAGCCTCATTTAGAAACTTTGCATTGCCCTTGGTATAATATTATAGCCCCTAAGGATAGAATAAGATAGAAGAAAAATTTCTTTTTGCTAGCAGTAGAACAAGAGCTCTTCTCCCCCCCCCCCCCCCTTAATCAATTGCCCTGTTGAATGAATGAGGTGTGGATGAGCAAGGCATGGACGGTAGCACCTCCAGACAGCCTTAACTGTTGGAGAGGGGCTGGGAGCCAGACCCAAGGACAATAAAACGTGTCAAGTGGGCTCATTAAAGACAAGCAGACATGACGGCCTCGGGGGTTAGAAGCAAGCACCTTCTTTTGGAAACACCCTCTTTGCAGCATTGGGACAACACTCAAAAGAAAGCAGCACAAAGGACCAATGGACACAGACACAGAGTTTGAATCTGGTATAGATTTGCATAAGAGGAAAGCTGCTATAAAAATGAGGTGTCTTGCAGAGGACCCCGGGTCTGGTCTTGTCAACCTGGGAGCATCGATCCGGATCGGCAGAAGCCCAGCTCCACCCCCTCCCCCATCTAACTCACCTGGCCAGTGAAGTTAAGGGGAGCAACTAATTGGTAACAACAAGACGGAGTGTGTTTGTGTGTGTGTGTGTGAGTGTAAGTGTAATATATTATATGCATATGATACAGTGTTAAGAAATACATGCATTACTAATAAATGTGGCGTTTTGTCTTATTCCCCCTAAAAAGATCCTGTGCAGTACTTTAAGTACAACAAGGAGGGCCTTCTCTACCTGGCAGCCACGGCCCTGGAGCTGGGGAAAGTCGCCTCTTTCTCTGGCCCTGCACGTCCCAAATTCCCTCCACCCCCTCTTCTCACCCAACTGCCCCCTCCCACCTACCTCCTATTTCCCCCAAGGCCACCACCTCACCTTACATGTGCATCCTCTCCAGGGTCCAGGCAGCTCATTAGTGGAGCCATGCCAGCTTGGCTCCACTAATTAGGTAGGTGGCCCTTCATTCTCTTGTAGGTGGAAGCGCAGATATGCACCTTAGAGGGAACTATCCTCTAAGGTGCATACCTGGAGAAGATGCACATGTGGACCACCTGAATGGAGTTTGTGGACCACTGGTAGTCCGCGGACCACAGTTTGAGAACCTCTATGTTAGGGCATAGGATAAGACTTTCAGGGAGGCAGATTACCATACATCTGGCTACTGCAAAATTCTTGCACATTCCTCTGAAGCACTTGGTGCTGACCACCGTCAAAGACAGGATACTGGACTTGATGGACCTGGGGTCTAGCCAGCATGGCAATTCCTAGGTTTCTACAGAATAACAATGCTAAGGTCCATCCTGGCACATAGCCACACGCAGCAAGGCAAAGGGAGCTGGAGCCATAACATTTTAATCATCATCCCATGTAGCTGGGGTGGGGGATGTCACCACTTCTTAATAAGTGTGCATGTGTGTCAGGGAGGAGCTGGTTTCATTCCTGACTGACTCCACATCTCTTTGACTCACCTGTGAGATGCTTCACAGCAGTGACCGGCCTCATGAGCATTCAGACAGAGACACCTCACAGATCTATCCAGGACTCTTCCCCCAGCATCTTCCCTTCCCTGGGCACTGCCAGAGCCACCCTCGCTCCCCGACCCCACATCCCCCAGCACAGAACCTGCCCCCCACTGGACTCCCCCTCCCGCTCCCAGGGATCCACAACCCTGATCTCCTCTCCCCCTGGAGCCCGCTCCTACCCTCACTCCCCCGATCCTTCCCCACCCGGGACTCCTCCTCAGCCACCCCCCCCCCGAGATGACGAGGGGATCCCTCCCCCTATGAGAGCCCCGACCCTGCCCCACCTGGGACCCAGCACAGACCCCGTGTCCCCCTCTCGCCCCTCAGAGACCACCTCCCCCAGCTGGGACCCCGCTCCGGCGACCCCCGCCCGCCCCTGGGACTCCCACGGATCCCCGACCCCCGCGATCTCTCCTCCCCCCAACGGCCCCAGACTCCCCTGCTCCGGGCGGCAGCCCCCGCACTTACCGCGCCCAGCTCCGCTCCCCTCAGCCGGGTCACCCGCCAAAATTCTAACTAGGCCCCGCCCCCTCGCCTCTCGGGTCACACGCAGGCGCAACGGCCTCGGCTGCCGCGTCCCCGGCCCTGGGACCGAAGCTGGAGTGCTGCGCATGCGTAAAGCGTCTCTGGCCCGCCGAATGGCAAGCCGTGGGATCTGCGCCATCTTTATTAGGGGCGGCTCAGTTCTGCGTATGGTAGAGGAGCGTTGTGAAGCCAGTGGTGCCATCTTGCTTAGGGGAAGGCATGCAAGCTGCTCGGGGCTGGCGCTTTGGCACTACTGTTTCCTAAATGCCTGTCTTGAACTCCCCGTTCTTCCGCCTGAAAGGCTTGGCGCAACCTGCCAGGGGAAAAACACTGGCCGCTGACCAAGCACCTGAATGATGATGTCATGGAAACTGCCTGCCGATGTCACAGAAAGCAGGGTGATGACATCACCCCAGTAGGTCCCCCTACAAACTGCCCCACGTCACAAAGCGTTGCAGTGGTGCTACACAAAAGGGCTGCCCTATTGATTGCCACACTCTGACCCTACTGCAATGGGACAACCCGCATGTATGTCAAACCCATTCCCAGTGGCGGGCTGCAGCATCCCAATACGTCTCCAATGCCCCAAAAGGCAGTGGCATGGCCCTCTACTATACCAACCTCTGTGCCCCCATAGAAAACTGCTGGACACCCCAGTATGATACCCCCTGCCCTTGGGGAGCTGTATGGCAGCTGGCCTAAACCACTGCCCTACATCCACGTGCATCACCATTCCCCAACGCCGTACAATTTTTGGAACCTAGATCAGCTCAGCTGCAAGCCAGCCATCAGCAGTGTGCTCTGCTTCAGACTGTAATTCCAAGGGAGATAATTACATTCTGCCTCTTTAAAGTAGCACCGAGGGATTATTGTAATAGAAATGCATGGAAAAAAAAAATCTCATTTTCTAATTTGCTTGCATTGTGAATTTGCCAGAATTCTTTTGTGCAGTCTGTTTCAACATTTCCCATGTATACTCAGGCATGATCCTGCAAACGCACATATGAATAGAGCCACTGAATGTGTGTAGGTTTGGGGCCTTAGTCAATTTCTCCCTTGCACAAAACACCATTGGCCCCATCCCCTACCCTGCTCCTTCCCCAAGGCCCTACCCTTGTTCCACCCCTTCTCCAAGACCCCACCCCCCACTCACTCCATCCCCCCTCCCTTCGTCACTCACTGTCCCCCATCCTCACTCACTTTCACTGGGCTGGGGCAGGAGTGTGCGATGGGGTGAGGGTTCTGGCTGGGGGTGTGGGCTCCAGGGTGGGACCAGAAATGAGGGGTTATGGGTGCAGGTGGGCTCCGGGCACCAGGCTGGAGGTTGAGGGGGGTGACGGCTCCAACTGGGGGTGCAGGCTCTAGGTGGGGCCAGGGCTGAGGGGTTCAGAGTGCAGGAGTGAGCTCAGGGCTGGGTTAGGGTGCAGGAGGGGGTGTGGGGTGCTGGCTCCAGGAAGACGTTTGGGTGCAGGAGGGGGCTCAGGGCTGGGGAGGGGGTTGGGATGCAGGAGGGGGTGTGGGGTGCAGGCTCCAGGAAGGAGTTTGGGTGCAGGAGGGGGCTCAGGGACAGGATTGGGGTGTGGGAGGTGGTGAGGGCTTCAGGAGGAAGTTTGTGCACTGGAGGGGACTCAGGGCCAGGGCAGGGGGTTGGGGTGTGGGAGGGGGTGCGGGATCCAGGAAGGGGCTCAGGGCTGGGGCGGGAGGTTGGGGTGTGAGCCCTGGGAGGGAGTTACGGTGCAGGAGGGGGTTCTGACCTGGGGTAGGGGGTGCAGGCTGCTTACCTGAGGCGGTTCCCAGTTGGCAGCAGAGCAGGGCTAAGGTAGGCTCCCTGCTTGCCCTGGCTCTGTACGGCTCCTGGAAGCGGCTGCCATATCTGGCTCTTAGGCACAGGGGTGACCAGGCAGCTGTGTGGGGTGCGCGCTGCCTGTGCCTACAGGTGCCGCCCCCGCAGCAACCATTGGCTGAGTTTCACGGCCAATGGGAGCTGCGAAGCCGGCGCTCGGGGTAGGGGCAGTGCGTGGAGCTTCCCTGGCCATCTCTGTGCATAAGAGACGGACATGGCGGCCGCTTCCGGGAGCCACGAGGAGCCTGCCTTAGCCCTGCTGCGCCACCAACCGGACTTTTAACAGCCGGGTCAGCAGTGCTGGGCATTCCGGTCAAAAACTTCTTACGAATGGACAATGCTCCTAAAAATCCAGCGTAGATAACCCCAAGGACTCATCCACACACAAAACGCACAAATGAGTGTGGCCACATATTTCACTTTCTCACTTGTGAGTGTGTTTATTTCAACATTTTCCCCAAAAGCAATATATTGTGGCAAAAATGGTAGTTCAGACTGTGTCACTAAACTTCCACCTTTCAGTCCGTCAGAAGAAGAACCACTGCAGTTCAGATTGAGGCAGATTAAGGTGTCATTAAAGGAGGTTTTGGAACAAATTGATACATTAAACAGTAATAAGTCATCAGGACCAAATGGTATTCACCCAAGAGTTCTGAAGGAACTTCTGGTACAGTTTCTGTACCAAATGACTGGAGCACATGACTTATGAGGAGAGGCTGAGGGAACTGGGATTGTTTAGTCTCCAGAAGAGAAGAATGAGGGGGGATTTGATAGCTGCTTTCAACTACCTGAAGGGGGGTTCCAAAGAGGATGGAGCTCGGCTGTTCTCAGTGGTGGCAGATGACAGAACAAGGAGCAATGGTCTCAAGTTGCAGTGGGGGAGGTCCAGGTTGGATATTAGGAAACACTATTTCACTAGGAGGGTGGTGAAACACTGGAATGCTTTACCTAGGGAGGTGGTGGAATCTCCTTCCTTGGAGGTTTTTAAGGCCCGGCTTGACAAAGCCCTGGCTGGGATGATTTAATTGGGAATCAGTCCTGCTTTGAGCAGGGGGTTGGACTAGATGACCTCCTGAGGTCCCTTCCAATCCTGATATTCTATGAGTCTATGAAATGACTGGAGGATAGCTAATGTGATGACAATTTTTAAAAAGGGCTCCAGGGGGGATCCCAGCAATTACAGGCCAGTGATCCTGACTTCAGTACCGGACAAACTGGTAGAAACTACAGTAAGGAACAGAATGGGGTGTATGGGAGAGGTAGTACCTTTGAGTGATTTGAACTGCCGCACTCCTTGAGTGGTTCTTTTCCTCTCTGGTCCTCACTGTACACCCAGCTCTCACCTGTGGCTCCAAGTAGCTGTAAGTATGCGACAACGGCCACACCCCGGTAAACTGCCTCGGCAGGTGGGCTAAACCCGGTGAGGGTAACCGGAAGTGTGGAAACTGACGGTGATTTAGGGATTGCCCTGCCAAGCATACGAAGACTGTTCTGGTAGCCAAGGCGGAAGAGACCATATCTTGGTCCAACGGCTTGAAAAGCAGTGCAGCAATGCATTGTGGAAGGTGAAAGGCATGATGGGGCATTACAGAAGTCATGGCTAGCCACTGAAGCTAAAGAAGCCTCCAGTTGTAACAGCCTTTGTGCCACTGGGCCAAGCTTCAGCAGCCGAGAGAACGGGATTGTCCCAGTGCAACGACTCGCCCATTTCAATCAACTTCGCGCACACATCATTCATACACATCTCTCTTCAAAAGTCCTGTGGCAAAGGGGGAGTGGCAAAACAACAGATGAAGATGATTCCTGGCAGTCGTAGCCACAAGTCTGCACGCAGGCAGCCTGGGACATTGGTCGTCCATCCCTGATCCAAGGGCAGCAGGGAAGCTCTGCAACACCCCAGGTGACAGAGCAGCCCTTTTTAGGATTGCACTACCCTCCCTTTGTAAGGGCAGGGGCTAGAAAAGGTGCCTCAAACATTGCCTGCCCAAATTAAATCCGGCCAGCTTACCGCGGCTGGTGGATCATCCTCAACGCGGTTGAAAACCAAATATAACTGAAAAAGCACTAAAGATTGCTGCTTGGAACATCAGGACTATGCTAGACAAAGACGATACCTCTCGATTTGAAAGAAGAACAGCTTTCAAAAGAGCTAGCCCGGTATGACATTGACATTGCAGCGCTCAGTGAACCTAAATTGGCAGACGAGAGCATTATTACAGAACTGGCTGGGGGTTACACCTTCTTTTGGAAGGGAAAAAAATGCAAAGATAGAATCCATGGAGTGGGAATTGCCATCAAGACCAAACTCTTGCAATGTCTTGAAGACTTTCCAATAGGCATTAACGAAAGACTCATGAAACTCCGGTTACCACTAAATAAGTCATGATTTGCTACCATCGTCAGTGCTTATGTGCCCACCTTAACAAACCCTGATGATGCTAAGGAACGGTTCTACTCTGATCTTGACTCTCTCATAAAGTCAACACCACAAAGTGACAAACTAATCATCCTAGGACATTTCAATGCAAGAGAAGGTAAAGATAACAGCAACTGGCAAGGTGTCATTGGAAAAAATGGCATTGGAAAAATGAACGCAAATGGTCTCCTACTCCTAAGCAAGTGTGCAGAACATAGCCTGACAATTACAAATACCATCTCCTTCAGAGAGATTTTGGTCAACAATAGAATAACCTGAATTTATGGAGGAAATATGAGTGGAGTAACATAGTCTTTGCCTACCAAATCAAGGGATTTGTCCTGTGTTCTAGTAATGACTTTTGAATGCAGCTGGAAGCGTTACTTAAATTGCTTAGTGCCTGGGTTTCCCCATTTGCAAAACAGACACAAAGTAATTCATCATTAAAAAGTTTGTGACGATTAGGCCTGGTCTACACTACAAAGCTAGGTCAACATAAGCTGCTTTGCATTGACCTAGTTGTGCATGTGTCTACACTTACATCGATGGGAGACAAATGTAAGTGCCCCATTACGATAACATAGTAACATCACCTCCTCAAACAGCATTGAGCAACAGTCAATGTACAGAGGTCGATGCTGCGCAAACACAGACGGCATTACTCATGTTGACCCTAACAGCCCTCCAACGGCTGTTCCGCAATGCTTGACACTGACCGCTCTGGTCACAATTGAGAGTTTCACTGCCCAGGGGTCACATAGACCAGATACCACCCTTCCTTTAAAACCTCTGCACATTTTTGAAATGTCTTTTTCTGGTTGTCCAGATTGGTGAGCACACTTCTATCGGCTCTCCGTTGTTATGCGTAACTGCCCAGCTGATCATGCCAGCTACATGCTCCAGCTGCACTTCTGCCTGGTGTAGACAGGAGTTATTACATTTCTTGGGCATGCATGGAGCAGAGGCTATGCAGGCACAGCTCCAAACCAGGTGTAGAAACATCAACATCTATGAGCAGTTTGCTCAAGGGATGCAGGTGAAGGAATATAACAAGGACCAGCAGCAGTGCTGCGTGAAAGCCACGGAACTGTGGTAGGCATACCAGAAGGCCAGGGACATCAACAGTCAATCTGGTGCTAAGCTGCAGACATATCACTTTTACAATGAACTGCATGCCATACCTGGTGGAGATCCCACCACCGCTCCATACATCACCATGAATACTTATGAGGTGCCCAAGTCATGAACAGCGAGGAGCAGGAGTATGGGAGACAGGGACCTGGGGATCCAGGTGTTCCACAAGTCAGGGCATGTTTTTAACTCCACCGCGATGCAGCCAGTCCTGCCAGTCAACACAGGTGAGCCTGATGCAGAGGAAGGAACCTCATGTAAATGTGTAAATAAATTTTCCATTACAGGGATGGCACCGCAAATTAGCTGGACATATTTTTTGACTTTTCATTATTTTACTTGTAGTGGAGGTAGTGGTACAACAGAGAGAGGTAGAGTTGTTATTTTCTTTTAATTTCCCTCTATCTAGAGTTAGGTGGAGGGAGGGCACGCAAAGTGGTTTATTTATGTACACAAGGACATCCCTTGAATCCTCCTGAGAGATCTCAATGGAACTTCCATAGAGGTACACTGCAATCCTCTCCCGAAAGTTTCTAGTGATGGCAGCCTTATTTCTCCTCCTCTGGTACGCCATTCTCCCGTGACAGGCAGTGATCACAGAATCATAGAAGATTAGGGTTGGAAGAGACCTCAGGAGGTCATCTAGTCCAACCCCCTGCTCAAAGCAGGACCAATCCCAACTAAATCGTCACAGCCAGGGCTTTGTCAAGCCAGGCCTTAAAAACCTCTAAGGATGGAGATTCCACCACCTCCCTAGATAACCCATTCCAATGCTTCACCACCCTCCTAGTTAAATAGTTTTTCCTAATATCCAATCTAGACCTCCCCCATTGCAACTTGAGACCATTGCTCCTTATTCTGTCATCTGCCACCACTGAGAACAGCCTAGCTCCATCCTCTTTGGAACTCCCCTTCAGATAGTTGAAGACTGCTATCAAATCCCCCCTCACTCTTCTCTTCTGCAGACTAAATAACCCCAGTTCCCTCAGCCTCTCCTCATAAGTCTTGTGCCTCAGCCCCCTAATAATTTTCGTTGCTCTCTGCTGGGCTCTCTCCAATTTGTCCACATCCTTTCTGTAGTGGGGGCCCCAAAACTGGACACAGTTCTCCAGGTGTGGCATCACCAGTGCTGAATAGAGGGAAATAATCACTTCCCTCAATCTGCTGGCAGTGCTCCTACTAATGTAGCCCAATGTGCCGTTAGCCTTCTTGGCAACAAGGGCACACTGCTGACTCATATCCAGCTTCTTGTCCACTGCAATCCCTAGGTCCTTTTCTGCAGAACTGCCGCTTAGCCTGTTGGTCCCCAGCCTGTAGCAGTGCATGGGATTCTTCCGTCCTAAATGCAGGACTCTGCACTTGTCCTTGTTGAACCTCATCAGATTTCTTTTGGCCCAATCCTCCAATTTTTCTAGGTTACTCTGGACCCTATCTCTATCCTCCAGCATATCTACCTCTCCCCCCAGCTTAGTGTCATCCACGAACTTGCTGAGGGTGCAATCGATCCCATCATCCAGATCATTAATGAAGACGTTGAATAAAATCAGCCCCCGGACTGACCCTTGGGGCACTCCGCTTGATACTGGCTACCAACTAGACATCGAGCCGTTGATCACTACCCGTTGAGCGCGATGATCTAGCCAGCTTTCTATCCACCTTATAGTCCATTCATCCAATCCAGACTTTTTTAACCTGCTGGCAAGAATACTGTGGGAGACCATATCAAAAGCTTTGCTAAAGTCAAGATATGTCACGTCCACCACTTTCCCCATAACCACAGAGCCAGTTATCTCATCATAGAAGGCAATCAGGTTGGTCAGGCATGACTTGCCCTTGGTGAATCCATGTTGACTTTTCCTGATCACCTTCCTTTCCTCCAAGTGCTTCAAAATGGATTCCTTGAGGACCTGCTCCATGATTTTTCCAGGGACTGAGGTGAGTTTGTAGTTCCCCGGATTCACCTTCTTCCCTTTTTAAAAAATGGGCACTATATTTGCCTTTTTCCAATCGTCCTGGACCTCCCCTGATCGTCACGAGTTTTTAAAGATAATGACCAATGGCTCTGCAATCACATCAGCCATCTCTCTCAGTACCCTTGGATGCATTAGATCCGGCCCCAGGGACTTGTGCATGTCCAGCTTTTATAAATAGTCCTTAACCTGTTCTTTCACCAGTGAGGGCTGGTCACCTCCTCCCCATACTGTGCTGCCCAGTGCAGCAGTCTGGGAGCTGACCTTGTCTATGAAGACCAAGGCAAAAAAAGAATTGAGTACTTCAGCTTTTTCCATATCATCTGTCACTAGGTTGCCTCCCGGATTCAGTAAGGGTCCCACACTTTCCCTGACCTTCTTCTTGGTGCTAACATATCTGTAGAAACCCTTCTTGTTATCCTTCACATCCTTTGCTAGCTGCAACTCCAATTGTGCTTTGGCCTTCCTGATTACACCCCTGCCATGCCTGTGTCTGCAATAACTTGGTAGACACAATTGAGGTAACCAGGCTAGTGGCATATAGGCCCAGGCAGCTTTGGGATGGCAGCAGCAGCAGTGCTCTCTCTGCCTTTATTACTCTCAGGAGTGAGGTATCAGCTAACTCCACCACCTGTGGACAATGGTGCCAGTATTCAGTGCCATTGCCCTATATGTGCAACCAAGCAATTCCGTTTCCCTGATGGGTCATATTCACCATGGCCTGAGCTGAGAATGGCAATGAGGATCAGGAACTCTAAAGCAGAAGCATCAATAAGCTTGTCTTGTTTAACACTTTAGGGGAGCAAGGGAAGGTGTAGGGGAGAGTTCTGAAGCTTCAGTTTTTGTTTCCGGTCATACTATTCTGACGCTGGGACCTTTGTGTGTTTTATCTGTAGCTGCAGCCATTGTGGCTGAAGGGGCACTCTCCACACCAGCAGATAAGCAGGAAGGAAACAAAAGAGAATGCAGGAGGCCATGTTCTGTGACATCCTTCAAGCCAGTGATGCATCAGACCTTGAACAGAGGGCCTGGAGGGTGAATATTGAAGACTATGGAGAAGAAAAGAGCGGACAGTAGAAAGGCACAGCAAAAGGAGAGGGAGATGCACCAGGACGTAATGGGGCTTCTCCATCAGCAAACTCAGATACTGCAGACTTTTGTGGATCTCCAGGGTCAACCATCCTGGGCTCAACTCCCATTCAGTCTGTGGAGAACTGCAACATAGTGCCTCCCTAACTCATCCCCTCAGCATTTCTCATGGCCTCAGGGCTAGCATACCTACCTCTACCACCCACACTGGAGGAAAGTATGGACAACCACAGTGTCACCTACACTGACCTGAGAGAGCTACGGTTGATGTATGTGTAGCTACAACAGACATCAATGTTCCTTTCCCTTATTTATTAAGGTTCCCAAATTTTACTATGTCCTTCCGATTTTTTTGTTAGATGCTGTTTTTGTTACAGAGTAAAACTCTTGTTTTGTTAATTATTCATCTCTCTTAGTTTACAACACATGGTATATAATGCCTGCTGGCAGTGAAAGTAATAGTCTTGTACACCCAGAGCCCATCGAATTAGTGCTAAACATGGCAGTTGTCAAATGCATAGCAACCCCCCCCTCAACATTAATAGGTACTTGTGTATATATTAGTGACAGTGTGTGCAAAAAGCACCACATAATTTCTAACAAGCACCCAAACTGCTGCCCCAGTTTGAGCACAGTGCATCACATTACTGTGGTTCACTGTTAAAAGTGCACTTTCAAAGCCTCCCTAAACCATATAGCTCCTCATTGAGCACATCTGCTAGCCCTTGTCCCTGGCTGTTCAAACGCCACATCCAGTCACTCCACCTGCACCCCTGCAGGAAATTTCCCCCCTTTGTGTCACAAACATTATACCGGACACAACAGGCAACTATATTCATTGGGATATTTTTCTCACTGAGATTCAGGCGAGTAAACAATGCCAGCGCCCTTTCAATCTACCACAAGCACATTCAACTGCCATTCTGCACCTGCTGAGTCTGTAGTCGCATCTCTCATTGGTGCTTTTGAGGTGGCTGGTGTATGGCTTCATGAATCAGGCGAGTAAGGGGTAGGCTGGATCCCCCAGGATCATTACTGGCATTTCAGCATTGCCAGTGATAATCTGCCAGTTGCAAAAGAAGGTCCCTGCTTGCAGCTTTCTAAAGAGCCCTGTGCAGGGCTGGCTCTAGGTTTTTTGCCGCCCCAAGCAAAAAAAATTTTGGCTGCCCCCCCCTCCCCCGTCCCAGCCCTGAGCTCCTCGCCACACCCCTCTGCTGCCCCAGCCCTGGGCTCTCCCCACCCATCCCCCCTGCCGCCCCAGCTCTGGGCTCCCTCATTCCCCCCCGCCATAGCCCCACACACACACCTCCTGCCGCCCCAGCCCTGGGCTCTCTCCCCCCCGACAGAACACAGACAGGATTGGTTCCCATATGGTTACAGAACTGCAGTGAAGTGGAACAATTTTCAGCTTGTGTGATTGGAGGATATCTGGATGCATATTATAAGACTGTCCTACCTAAATGAGGAAAAGTTGAGGTGCCTTTATTATTCTTTTCTTCCACTCTTTCTTTCTATGGGGAATTTGCCAATGCAATATCACTGTCTTCCTTTTAAACAAACAAACAATGGCTGTTGAAAATAGCAATTCCAGTCCTAATAACCACTGGGAAGCATTTCTTCCTCAATTTATTCTACTTTTTCCTACAGCAAGTTACAGTGGATCAGTAATATTTGATTTGGGAGAAATGAAGTAACAGCTGCCCAAATTGAGCTTGAGCACTCCTGAATTTTAAGGTGTTCAAATCTGGAAGGCAGGTGCTGGTGGGGGGGGAAAGGGGGCTGTGGCTCCGTGGGGGAGCACGGCAGCATGTATGCAGCAGTGTGTCTGGCGCTGCACGGAGCCAGACATGCTGGTCTGAGTGGCACGGTAAGGGGGCTGGGGAGTTGGATGGGGCAGAAGTTCGGGGGGGGGGCAGTCAGGGGCAGGGAGAAGGGGTGGTTAGATGGGTCAGGGTTGGGGGGCAGTCAGGGGACAGACAGCGGTTGGATAGGCATGGGAGTCCCGGGGATTTGTCAAGGGACAGGTAGGGGGTAGGGTCCTAGGGGGGAAGTTGGGGCAGTCTCAGGAGGGGGCAGCTGGGGACAAGGAGAAGGGAGGCTTAGATAGGGGGTGGGGTCCTGGGAGGCAGTTAGGGGCAGGGGTCCCAGGAGGGGTGATCAGGGGACAGGGTGCAGGGGGGTTGGATGGGTTGGGGTTTCTGTGGGGGGCAGTCAGAGGGAGTGGATGGTGGCAGGGTGGGGCTACCCTCCCTCCCTGTGGAGTGTCCTGTTTTTTGAATGTTAACATATGGTATCCCTACTCACAGTACAGCTCTCCATTCATAGCAAGCTGCAGCATGAGGTCTCAGCTACCTCACTCCCTCCCCCTCTTTCCTGTTGGTAGTGGCCAAGAGAATGCTGGGAAATGTAGTTCTTTCCCTGCTCCAGCGCTGGCTCTATAGGCAGGGAGCTAACCAAGGAACTACAGCTCCCATGCTGGATCCCTGCTGCCCCTGCAAATGGGCTGCCCCAAGCACGTGTTTGCTTTGCTGGTGCCTAGAGCCACCCCTGGCCCTGTGTTCTTAAAGATGTGAGTAATATACACCATCCTCAACCAGCCAACACACCAGTGATCCATCAGCGCTTGCATAACCATGGAAAAGTAGCCCTTTCCGTTGGTCTGGGGCCAAATGCAGATTTGCGTGCTGTCTATTGCTCTACTGCGGTTTGGGAACCCCAGAGCTGCAAAGCCATCCACTATGTCCTGCACATTGCCTAGACTCACAGTCCTGAGTAGCAGGAGATGATTGCACACTTGCATGACAACTGCCCACACAGTAGATTTTTCCACTCCAAAATGACTTCCCACTGACCAGTAGCAATCTGGCATTGCAAATTTCCAGTGTGATCGCCACTCGCTTTTCCACTGTCAGTGCAGCTCTCAATTTGGTGTCTCTGCATTGAAAGGCTGAGGCGCTCTCAGCACATAGATCTGGGAATATGGCTTTGTGCATATGAAAGTTCTGCGGCCACTGCTCATCATCCCAAATCTGCATTACAATGTGATCCCATCAGTCAGCGCTCATTTCTTGGGCCCAGGAGTGGCACTTCACCATTTGTAGCTGCTCTGAGCATGTCACCTACAACCTTGAATTGGTTCTATGTCCCACAGCAAACTGACTACTAGGAAATCGTCGTGTTCCCCATGATTCCTGTTGACGCTCTGCAAATACTGGAGGACAATGCATCCTATGCTTGCAACACTTATGACAATAATGCTGAGCTATGCAGTCTCCATACTCCTATCCGAGACTGTAGACAGTGACAAGTTCCACATGGGTTTGTGGGAAATTGAAAATAGGCATGAAAATTATGGGATAGAGATAATGAGATGGAGAACATTATGAGACCCCTTGCTTCCAGTCACCACTGCACAAGCCATTTCTGCCTCGCCATGCATTGGCAAAACTACCCAAAAGACGCACGCTGAACGATGGTGGGTTGCACAATGGGATACCAATCCATGGTGCACCACATTGTGCATCGACACATGCGCTTCTGGTGAATAAGTGCTGCACCGACAGAAGGAACCAAGTATGCATATGACAAGCAATATACTAACTGTGGCACCTGTATGCCAATGTAACTTGCGTCAGAAAAACCTTGTAGTGTAGACTTGGCCTCAGTGTGGTAACATATCCTGAGGATTCTTTGATGAAAACGTACACCAAATGCAAATAAACAGCTGTAAAAAAAAATGCTTTGCTTGCACATTGTTCCTCACATTTGTGTAGGAGTACTGCCTTCTCTACTGGATGGCATGTCATCCTACTGCAGTACATGTTCCTGTGTGCTTGATTTTTCATAGGTCCAAGTACTCACAGCTTCCACTGACTGCAATAGAAGTTCAGCACTTGTGAAGTCAGTCTAATGACAGCAGCTAACAAGGACATAAGCTTTAATACTACTGCACAATACTAACGTGAGTAGTAATGGACTGGAATATTTATGGTTATTACATAATGGTCAACCTCAAAAATATAAGCGCAGACCAAGAAATAATTAATAAAGTGACATATGAAAAACACTGACCGTCTACATCTGATGTGTACAATTACCCTTCCCCATAACTTTGGAAAAACAGCACAGTGCCCCCATTAACCATCAATGATACCTGCATTTTGTAGCATAGATTTAATTTAGCTATCTCTGTGAGAGGTCATTAGTGTCCTGTCTTACTAATGTTTGGAGCTGGAAGTACGATTTTGTGCAACCCACCAATTTCAAGCAACACATATCTGGAACACTCACACAAATAGAGCCCTGCAAATCTGTGAATCTCTGCTTTATATCTGTGGACCATGTTCATGGATTGGATATGGATACAAATTTTGTATCTGCACAGAGCTCTACACACAATGTAATGACCAAGCCAGAGCCATTCCAATAGGGGCTAGGGATCTGCCATTCATAGCGGCTGAATGCAAGCAATAAATTAACACCTCCTTTACATAAACAGCAAGAGGATGGGGTGTGGGGACCTCATTGGGGGTGTTCAAAGTTTTTCCATGTACCTGCATCGATTTTGCAACAATCTTTTGGCCTCCCATCTCTGCCAATTTCTCATATCCCATAGTTTTGAATTTTGGGTATCAATTGTTTGCAAACAAATTACATTCCTTTTGCATCGCATGCATGTTTATCATTGGTGCTCATTTACCAAGTATGGTCCAAGTTCGGGGACTGGTAGTTTATAGCAATAGATTTAACAATTCAATCAGGTGTCCAGACAGCGCTCTAATCCTGCAGTTCTTACTTGGGGAGAAATCCCATTTGAAGTCAGTGGGACTTTCATCTGAATAATGAGTACAGGATCAAGCTCAATATAATTTCCATTTTTTTCCTGTTACAATCCTCATTCCAGCAGTCCTTCACATTATTTGATGTATGATCCTGCGGCTTTCTTTCTCTTTCTTTCTTTGCTGTCACAGTAGATGTTGCATTCTAGATTTCAATGGTAATTCAACAAGAGCAGCCGATTGAGGGGCTGAGCTGGAATCCCACCACAATCCCAAGGAAGATGGTGATAATTTTTAGATTTGGTATTATATTAGCAAAGAGAGCATCAAAAGACCTAGCCCAACACAGTTTCCTACTGGAAATACATATGGACGAAAAGCCAATCCAGAATATAATGAAGATCTAAAATATGCACAAGTTGCAAAGTTGGTTCTTGTGTTTTGCAACAGATTTATTTTTCTCGTAAACATGAAACTCAATGAACTCTCCTAAATGATTAAGTTACATCCACCATACCTGTTTCCAGCAAAATATTTTGAGATCTACTGTACAAGTTCAGGTGAATTTATTACAATGAGAGGAGTAAAGATAGCTTCTTTAAACTGTGAATTGTTCTATATTAAAGTCATTCGGTTTTATAGCAGCAGCTACATATTTCAGACCCAACCAGTTTAATCTTACACTTTGCCCACATCTGGTTAAAGCAGAGAGTACACAAACTACAGTATCAATAATCTAACATCAGATTAGCCTGGTTACAGGGAATTCAATAAAACTGCTATTCAGCGCAAAAGCAGGATTCATTTCAAGTGTGTAATGAATACAAAACTATTCCATTTTATTAAAAGCTTCTCAAATATGAGTTAGCTTCCTGATTAAGCCTGAAACTACTTCATCTCTCATGTATAAACTGATCAGCTGTATCTATCTTGTTTCTCTTTTGACTGCATTAATTCAGCCAGATACTGTGAATCATTCTCTGCTCTGAGTGATCATAAACTATGAGAAGTGGAGCTTGTTGTTAGAGGATGATTAAAAGATTCCACCGCAGCAGATATATGTGGAGTTCCGTGAATTAGCAACTTATTTTACAAAATGAAAATTCTCTCTTCCCTAAAGCAAATGGAAATGCTAAAAAAAAAAGTGGTGTTGCCCTGTTGTCAATGAAATCAGTGGAAAAAACCCTGTAAAACTTCCTGGGGAGTAGGATCAGGTCCTATTCTAGAGGGAAAGGATGCATTTGCTTGGCAGGTAAAAATTTCCATTTATGAAGAGTTGGAGATCAGCATTCAGATGATACAGTCCATAACGTGGATCTGAAGCGTGTCCATGTCAGGTAGAATTTCTCCACACTTGGGACAGGAATGTACTGGAATATTCCTCTGCTGCTGCCGCCAGTCCTGAGGATCAGTTCCTGCAGAGAAAGAGAATTAAAACTGTGTTAAACTAGATTTTCACTCTTTTGTGAAAATGTGACTTTAGTGCTGGCAAAAGATGCCAGATTGATAGGCCTGTGGACTGTAGCTAGGGAGTTGCAATTGCTGGCCCATCTTCAATTACAAAAAGGCCCTGCAGGCTGCTGGGCTAAGACAGAGCAGTCCTGAGAGTGCTCAGTATTGTGCTTCTTGACTGGCCTGGCAGCAATGCGAAGCTGGCTTATACTGGGGACAGCAGGGCCAGGCCCAGGATTTGATCCCATAACAATTATCTTCTATTTACCTCTTTGTACAAGATGAGGTGAATGATCTTGATCCACTGATTCTCTGGCTCCGTGACGATTCTGCATTTCCACCAAAGAGTTTCTGCAGAGATTAAAGAAGTTAAGAGGGTGCTCATTTTCAAGCACACACACAAAGCCTGGTAGGAAGAGAAATCTAGTCTAACCTCAAACAATAGGGAAAGCAGAAGGACTGTTTGATACGAACTGCTGAAGGGAACAATTTTAAAGTAGTATATGGCATCAACACAGAAGTTTCTGCCCTGGGACAAGTGCTGAGAACTCTGTCCTTTGGAACATTCTAAGGACTCAAATCATTTAATGCACAACTGTAAGTGTTAAAAGACAAAGTTATACAGGAAAATATTTTGGGCTACATGTCTTGGAGAAGATGGGGATTAATACGAGAATTGAAAGGTGGGTAAGGAAATGGGGAGTCTACAATCGGTTATGCTGAAAGGTGAACTGCCAGGCTGGAGGGAGGTTACTAGTGAAGGATCTGTCTTGGGACAAATCTTATTTTATATTTTAATTTATGACCTGGCACAAAAAGTGGAAGTGTACTAATAAAGTCTGCAGGGGAACAAAGCTGGGAGGTAATGTCAATAGTGAGAGGACCAGATCATCATATAAGGAGATTTGGATGACTTTGAAAACGGGAGTAATAGAAATAGGGTGAAATGTAAAAGTGAAAAGTGCAAGGTCATTCACTTAGGGACTAACAAGCATTTCTGCTATAAGTTGGGGACTTAAGTTGTAAACAACAGAGGAGGAAAACAACCAATGCACCAAGGTCTATCACAGGATGACTATAAGCCACCAATGTGATGTGGCCCTGAAAAAGGCTCATGCAATTCTAGGATGCCTCAGGTGAGGTATTTCCAGTAGTGATAGGGAAGCATTAGTAAGATTGGACCTGGCACTGGTGATACCTCATCTGAAATACTATGTAAAATTCTGGTCTCTCATGTTGAAGAAAGATGAATTCAAACTGGAACAGGTGCAGAAGAAGGGCTACTAGCATGATCAGAGGAATCTTATGAGAGAAGACTTATGGACCTTGGCTTGTTTAGCCTAACCAAAGGATGAGATGAGATATGATTGCTCTCTAAATACATATGAGGGATAAACACCAGGGAGGGAGAGGAGTTGTTTAAGTTAAGGTCCAGTCTTGGCTCAAGAACAAATGGATATAAATTGGCCGGCAATAAGTTTAGGCTTGAAATTAGACAAAGGTTTCTATCTCTCAGAGGAGTGAAGTTCTGGAACAGCCTTCCAAGGGGAACAATGGGGGCAAAAAACCTAACTGACTTTAAGACTTAGCTTGATAAGTTTATGGAGGGGATGGTATGATAAGATTGCTTACAATGCCATATGACCAATCCGCGACTGCTATTGGCAAATATCTCCAACAGCCAGAGATGGGACACTACACTCTGAGTTACTATAGAGAATTCTTTCCTAGTTGTCTGGATGGTGGAGCTTGCCCATATGCTCAGTGTCTAAAGGATTGCCATATTTGGGGTCAGGAAGGAATTCCCCCAAGGTCAGATTGGCAGAAACTCTGGGGTTTTTTGCCTTTCTCTGCAGCGTTGGTCACAGGTCACTTGCTGGTTTGAACTAGAGTAAATGGTGGATTCTCTGTAACTTGAAGTCTTTAAATCAAGATTTGAGGACTTCTGTAATAGGCCTGTAATCTCTGGCTGAATTACTGAAGTAGGGAGTGGGGGTGAGGTTCTGTGTCCTGTGATGTACAGGAGGTCAGACTAGATGATGATGGTTCCTTCTGGCCTCAATATCTAAACATTCTTATGTCTATTTGTCTTCAGTGTTCTGAACACAGCAGAGTGCAATTACATGAAATGTTTGCAGAGAGAATTTGGTTTCAAATTTTCAACTCTTCGATTGTATTGCCAACACAGATACTGTCAAATGCATGAATAACTTATCAGCAGGGCGATAAGTTGATTAAAAAAGCGATTAAAAAATTGGTCGTGATTAATTGCACTGTTAAATAATATAATACCATTTATTTAAATATTTTTGGATATTTTCTACATTTTCAAATATACTGATTTCAATTACAACACAGAATACAAAGTGTACAGTGCTCACTTTATATTTATTTTTATTACAAGTATTTGCACTGTAAAAACAAAAGAAATAGTATTTTTCAATTCACCTAATACAAGTACTGTAGTGCAATCTCTATCATGAAAGTTGAGCTTACAAATGTAGAATTATGTAAAAAACAACAACAACAACAACAACTGCATTCAAAAATAAAACAGTGTAAAATTGTAGAGCCTGCAAGTCCACACAGTCCTACTTCTTGTTCAGCCCATCACACAGACAAACAAGTTTGTTTACATTTGCAGGAGATAATGCTGCCTGCTTCTTGTTTACAAGATCACCTGAAAGTGAGAACAGGCGTTCTCATGGCACTGTTGTAGCCAGCATCGCAAGATATTTATGTGCCAGATGCACTAAAGATTCATATGTCCCTTCATGCTTCAACCACCATTCCAGGGGACATACATCCATGCTGGTGACAGGTTCTGCTCGATAACCATCCAAAGCAGTGTGGTCCGACGCATGTTCATTTTCATTATCTGAGTCAGATGCCACCAGCAGTAGGTTGATTTTCCTTTTTGGTGGTTCGGGTTCTGTAGCTTCTGCAGCAGAGTGTTGCTCTTTTAAGACTTCTGAAAGCATGCTCCATACCTCATCCTGCTCAGATTTTGGAAGGCACTTCAGATTCTTAAACCTTGGGTCGAGTGCTGTAGGTATCTTTAGAAATCTCACATTGGTACCATCTTTGTGTTTTGTGAAATCTGCATTGGAAGTGTTCTTAAAATGAAAAACATGTGCTGGGTCATCATCCGAGAATGTTATAACATGAAATATATGGCAGAAGGTGGGTAAAACAGAGCAGGGGACATACAATTCTTCCCCACGGAGTTCAGTCACAAATTTAATTAACACATTTTTTTAACGAGCGACATCAACATGGAAGCATGTGCTCTGGAATGGTGGCCGAAGCATGAAGAGGCATACCAATGTTTAGCATATCTGGCACGTAAATACCTTGCAATTCCAGCTACAAAAGTGCCATGTAAATGCCTGTTCTCACTTTCTGGCGACACTGTAAATAAGAAGAGGGCTGCATTATCCCCTGTAAATGTAAACAAACTTGTTTGTTTTAGCGATTGGCTGAACAAGAAGTAGGACTGAGTGGACTTGTAGGCTCTGAAGTTTTACACTGTTTTGTTTGAGTGCAGTTATGTAACAAAAAACAAAACAAAAAAACAACCTACATTTGTAAGTTGCAATTTGACGACAAAGATTGCACTACAGTACTTGTATGAGGTGAATTAAAAATACTATTTCTTTTATCATTTTTACAGTGCAAATATTTGTAATAAAAATAATATACACTGATTTCAGTTACAACACGGAATACAATATATACTCAAAAAAATTAATCATGATTTAAAAAAATCATGCTTAATCGCAGTTTTAATCGCACTGTTCAGCAAAAGAATACCAATTGCCTGAGCAAAGGGCAGAAGAGAGGTCCTCCAAGCAGCCTCGAGTGGCTGTGTGGGAAGCAGCCAATCAGGGCCCAGCAGGCCAGTATAAGCGCTGCAGGGGAAGAGTGAGTTCAGTTCCTTGCTTTTATCTCACAGACGGACTGTATACGACTTGGATGGAGGACTGAGTCAGCAAAGGCCCACCAAAAACAGGTAGAGAGAGTGCAGGCACACATACTTGGTCAGGGGGTGCTCGTGAGAGGTGAGTGCAACCCTGTTACACTGATTTATTCAGACCAGCCCCTGCACACAACGGGATCATGGAAGAGCAGATAAGAGCTCTCGGCCAGCAGCGGCAGATTGCAGGAGCTGCAAAGTCCCAGCAAGCTGTCCAGCAGCAGTATGGCAAAACCCTGGAGGGACTTTAACAGCAGCAACTCCAGGATCACCAGTCTCAGGCGTGGCAGGGAGCTTGGCAGCCATGACAGCCAGGCCCAGCCACTGCAGATGCTGCAAAGGAAAGAGTCGGAAGACCCCACCATGGAGCTGCAGGTACTATGGACAAGTGGGGAAGGTGAGATGGGTTTACCCTGCTACAACCATTGCTTGTAAGACCAGACCAGTTGCCGTAAGAGCCATCGAGACCAGTGAAGGCCAGGCTGACCAAGACACCCGGCCACAAATGGCTGAGGCTTAGGCTGTAGTGAAGGCGGAACAGAGGATCATCAGGACTCAGTTTAGGGCTTGGAAGGCTACCCCAGGGACAACTGGTTTCTATTACGGGGAAATGCGTCACATAAGAAGGTACTGCCCCAAGAAAAACTCTAACTCAGGAAGGCAGTACTAGAACAATCATAGACCCAGGTCTCCCCATAACTGGCAAAGCTGGGCTAGACAAAGCAGCAGGATTGAGGCCCACAGGACAGAAATGAGAAAGCAGTTGTAGGGTTTGAACAGCTCTTTTGCTGAAGGCAAGACCCAGTCTCTGTCATGAGGAAAGAGAACATGGGGAATGTACCTAATGTGTCGCAGGAACTGAGGCAGGACCAGGGCCCTGAAATTATTCTGATGGAGAAGAGCCCAGTGAGAGGACAGCGGGGTTCCCTGACGAGAGGTGTCAGACAAAGGGAAACCTGTTTCACAGGGCCTCGGAGCTCAGAGAACAACTGATAGCCAGGACTCTTGGTTGGGCACCAGGCGCCCCTACAACCTGCCAAACCAGATGAATGCTCTCTGGCATGAAATAAACAACAGGTTGAAGGCTTATGAGACCCAGATTCAGGAAACAGAACAGAGGTGGTTTCAATCAGTAAAATGGGAGCAAGAGCTGACCAGCAGTGCTTTCTGCTGCAAAATGAACTGACTAGGCTCCAGAACCTGCTCAAGGTCCAGCCAGGATCAAAGTGCAACTTGGCTAAGAAGAAAGACCCTTTTCCAGATCAGGCTCCTTCCTTAAGTAGCTCTGTGACACACCTATCAATTATGCCCTGCTTCTTCACTTCTCTCCCAGGCCTTTCTACCTGGAGAGCTAGTCATGGTAGTCTCTGCCCTGGTGCCTCAGGGTTTCTCTCCTAGTCCTCTCTACCTGGAGAGCTTTTAACAATTCCTTGTCCCAGTTAGTCTAACTCCAAGCAGAGAGGCCTGGAAGGGAACCCTGACCAAAAGGGGCAGAGATTATAAAAGCTCTCCAGGTAGACAGGCCTGGGAGGCAAGACCTTGAGCAACCAGGGCAGAAAGTAAATAGCTCTAGAGGTAGAAAGGACTGAGGGAGAAGACCCTGATCCACTGGGGTGAGAGACTACCAAATCTCTCCAGATACTAGATATCTGGGTAGTGAAAGAATGGTTGGTTTGTTTTCTTTTAAGACACAGTTTATATCTATTGACTTACTTTTTAGAAGAGACCTGAAAAATCTGAACAAATGGGGTTTCAGATTAAGCTAATTTACAGAGAGAGTCCTTAGGTGAAATTCTGGCCCCATTGAAATCAATGGGGCCAGGGTTTCACCCACTGAGTTTAACTGTATATTTCAAGTATGTATAATACTTTCATAATTCACAAGGGGGTGTCATATGGCTTAATTTATTTTGGTGCTTTGAGTTCTTTGGATCAATCTCGCACACACGCTCACTGTTCTGTCATCTGGCTAATTTCTTACTTAAATCAGCTAGTTCACTATAAAGCCAAGTCTCTGGCTTCTAGAGCTTTTTGTTGTCGTTTGTTTTTTTAACTTTATTGAGGAGCACAGGTGTGTTGTGGCTTCAAACACTCATTAAAGCCAATGTTGATTTTAATGAGTCCCTAGCCAGCTCCCCAACACAAGAGACAACAAGATGATCCAGACAACTCGGTCAGAAACATGTTTGGAATTAATCAGTTTCTCACCTGCCAAGATTTTCAAGAGTAAGTTTCTCTTGTAGCAGGTATGTCAGCTGTACAGCCAACTGTTCTTTTTCCTCATGTATCTTCTCTCTTGCTTTTCTCTCAGCATGGAAGTCAGAACAATAAACCTCCATCTGGTCAGAAAAAATAAAATCATGTTCAGCATTTACTATTTAGATCAGATCTAACTATCAGTGTATAAATTAATCCCATTTGCCAACACAGCCAACCAGTATGTTATTGTATTGCAAAAGCCCCTATAAGCCCAACCAAAATCAGTGCCTCCGTTGTACTAGAAGCTGCACATACACATGGGAACATGTAGTCCAAGACCCAAAGAGCTAATAGCAAAGAAAGGCTGGGAGAAATCAGGCATCATCATCTCCATTTTACAGGCAGGACTGATGCAACAACAGTGAGCAGGAGACTTGTCCAAGGTCATACAGAAAATCTCTGGCAGAGCCAGAAATTGGTCCCAGAACTCCAGAGTTCCAGTTCAAGACCAGCCTTCTTCCTATTCACACTTTACACTGATGACTTCATTTAATTTGACTAAAACCACCACTCTAACATTAAGGGAGCCAATTGAAAATAGAATATTTTTGTTCTATATCAACTACCAAACTTTTTATTGGTGGTGCGAAATTGTGTCACTCAGACTCATTTAGTTCCCAGAAATCCCATCCATTAAGGTCAATGGTAGCTGGGAATTCAAAGTACAGATTCTACAAGGATCTATAGGGGAAACTCAAACAGGGAATTATATATCTGGACTCTTGTAAGTCTGTTTTAAATTATTCAGAGCAATTGCTTGAGCCATTAGGGTTTTTCTTCCAATTTCTGAACACTGGGAAGGAGAACTATCCAAGCCTCCCTGACTTTTCTGAAGGACACCCCGTACCTGAGCTCGGAGGACAGCCATGGTTTCAAGGTCTTCCTCCTGCTTAGCAATGGTCTGCTTCATTTCATCCATCTGTAGCTGTTTTGTAGCCAAAGCTCTCTCCGCCAGCTCTAGCTTTTTATTCAGGTCCTCTACCACCGCCTTATCCACTCTCGCCAACTGCAAGGAAGAATTAATTTAAATGGCCTGATTTCCCCCCACCCCTCCCCAAAAAAGATCCATCAGCTCAAGGCTACTTCCAGCTCCCAGATATACAGCTCCCACCAGTCCCCACTGTGTCAAGCCCAAAAGGAATCTCTTTATGCAGTCTATGAAGATCTTCCCTTTTTTTTTTTTTTTTTTTTTTTAAACTGAAGAGTAAGGTCTCTGTTAAAAGTACTGGGAAAAGCAACCAAGTTCAAAGCTAAGGCTTAATTAACCCTATTCTTCCCGCTATTGCAACATATATTGTATAGTACTTTATTATATGTATTCCAGGAGCCTCAGTCATATATTGGGACCTGACTGTGTGAGGCACTGTAAGTAAAGAACTAAAAAGATGATCCCTGCCCCAAAGACCTTATTTTCTTAAGATTACACTAACATTTAGATGCTTAACTTCTGACTCTTGAGTTAGGATAGACTAAGAATTGCTGAAATGTATGCAATTGTGTCTCATTGCTGTAGCTTGCAGCCTACAGAGGATATCAGCACTAACCCAGCAGAGATGTGGTTCATCTTTAGCTGAAGTGGTGGGAGGTGGCGTTTGTGTTTTTGGAGCAGGAGATGTCAAGGTCTGTCCTTACTAATGACCATGAAATCTATGTGGCTATGGTGTATGGTAAAGCTGAAAAATCATGAAGTCGTTGGCCACAATATTGTTACAATCCACATTCATTTCTCTCCCCTAAAACTCATTGCAATTTCTCTTCATAACCAGTTTACCTCGTTGTTTTTTAGTTCTTCAATGGTTTTCATTGCATCACTGAGTTCAGGGAGAAGCTTGCTGTACGTATGCTGCAAGTCAGAAAACTTTGTCCTGTTTAAGAGAAAAAAAATTACATCTGAAATGCTACTTCTATCATCTTCCATTTTGTTAAATTGTTCCACTGGCTCCCACTTTAGGATTTCTTTCATCACTCCTCCCCGTCAAACTTGCAAATCTCCAGCGTTTATACACCGATCCAGAAAGCTGAAGGACTAACTATCAACTATCAGAATTTTCTCCAGTCTGACTTTACTTTTTTACAGGAAAATAAAAACAAAACAAAAAAACACAAAAACCTCTAACAACTTACAAATGGTATTTCAGTCTGACGATAAAAAGTAGCCTTCTATCCCTCACCATACCCTCTCTCAAAGTCTCTGGTGCTGGTCTTTTCACAGATTTCAAGTCCAGAAGGGACCATTCCGATCACTTAAATCAGGCCTCCTGTAGTACAGGCCAAAGAATCTCACCCAATAATTTCAGCGCCAAGCCCATAGCTTCTGTGAGAGATACAGCATATCTTTTGAAAAGATAGCCAGTCTGGACTTGAAGATTTCAAGTGAAGGAGAATTTGCCATGTCCCTAGGTAAACTGCCCCAGTGGTGACTTACCCTCATTGTTAAAAATTTGTCCCTTATTTCCAGTCAGACTTTGTCTATCTTCAGCTTCCAGCCATTTGATCTCATTATGCTTTTTTCTGATAGATTAAATTGCCATATACTATCCAGGTAGGTGCTTATAGACCATGGAACAGTCACCTCTTTAACATCTCTTCATTAAATAAAATGGACCGAGCTAAGCTTTTGAAGTAGTGTTTCTTAACAGTTTTTAATTCTTCTATGACTATTATTTGTGGCGCTTCTTACCAAAACACTGACCCCAGCAGAGTTTGGAGGCATTGGTGTTTCCCATGCCCTCTTCTCTCACTCTTTCTGAGCAGCTTGGTTTTTTGCCTTCCTCTGCAGCATGAGGCATGGGTCACTTGTAGGTTTAAGCTAGTGTAAATGGTGGATTCTCTATATCCAAGTCTTTAAGCCATGATTTGAGAACTTCAGTAACTCAGCCAGAGTTTAGGGGTCTACTACAGGAGTGGGTGGGTGAGGTTCTGTGGCCTGCAGTGTGCAGGAGGCCAGACTAGATGATCATGATGGTCCCTTCTGACCTTAGAGTGTATGAGACTTCATCCATTCTCCTGGTGCCATCTGGGCCATTTGGGTTACTTTCTCTAGAGCAGGAGTTCTCAAACTTTATTGCACCACGACCCCCTCTGGACAACAAAAATTACTACGTGACCCCAGGAAGGGACCAAAGCCTGAGCCTGTCCAAGCCCCTGCTACCCTGGAGCGGGGGCAATGCCAAAGCCTGAGCCCTGCTGCCCCGAGCAGGGAGGAGGCAAAGCCGGGGGCTTCAGCTCAGGCAGGGGGCCCGTAACCGGAGCCCTGCCACTTAGGTCTGAAGCCCTCAGTCGTCAGCTTTGGCCCCGGGGTGGTGGGGCTTCGGCTTTAGCCCTGGACCCCAGCAAGTCTAATGCCAGTAATGGCAACCCCATTAAAATGGGGTTGTGATCCACTTTGGGGTTCTAACCCACAGCTGGAAAACCACTGCTCTAGAGCACCGTGCTCATGACCAGAGCGCTTCCAGTAACAATGTGAACATGTCTACAAACATTTGAGAGTATCCAGGGTACTGTCTTGTTCCCACCAGAGTAATGGTCAGTTCCCAAGCCTTTCCTTCAAGGCTGTCTTCAAGCCCTGCATATAACTGATTGCAGCTCTTGGGTCCAAGGAAGTGACAAATTAGGGAACTGCTCACAAGAGCCTGTTATAATAATTAATCCAACTGATCTGCCTTGGTACTGAAATGCCTGGTAGACCTTGCTCAGTATCTACAAGCATAAACTGCTTGTCTTGATTTTCAAGGCCCCTCAGAGCCTATCCTAAAATTTGTGTCTATGTCGATCAGACTGGAGTAGTTCAGTTTTATGGCTGGTCACATGTAGCCATCATTTGGATGTAACCTCAGAGGGGAGGTTCCTCAGATTTATCCTTAAAAAATAATTCAGTTGCATTTCCACTTTCTTTTGTAAGCCAAGTGAAGAAAATGCCTATTATGTAGCAACCTGGGGAATTAAACTTAGTCCAGACAAGTGAAATTATTAACTGGCTGCTGGACAAAACTACCAACCTGCAGAAATTCCTGCTGATTGGGAGATGAGCCCCGTGCTACACGCTGGGGACAGCATATGGGTAACTAGCCAAGTGCAGTCTTTCAAAAATGCATTGTGGGTATGTTTGTGC
The DNA here is from genome assembly GCF_027887155.1 of Malaclemys terrapin pileata. NCBI lineage: Eukaryota > Metazoa > Chordata > Testudines > Emydidae > Malaclemys > Malaclemys terrapin. The sequence continues at coordinate 15,292,104 of NC_071505.1, read as the reverse complement.
AGCTCCATAGGAAGAATTTAGTAAAATACAGTAACAGGCTAGGCAAAGTATCCATTTCTTCACCTTTTGTAAGGAAAAAGCCAAGATGGGAAGCCAGTTTGTGTTTCTGGCCTCAGGCTGGACACAGTAAGTTAATGTACGCAATATTTGAAGGCAGGGATCTGTTTAGATCAGCAACACGTCCCTGAGATGGCAAAGTACAACTTGTGCCCTTCTCTAGCTGTATACAAGTCAGAGGTTAGAGCTGGGATTTCCCCAAAGGTTGGGGCTCTTTGGAAGTGAAGATCCACTTTGGGCCTACTGTAGAGAGAGGTTTGAATTGTCAACTTGGATAAACGGAAGCTATCTGGATCCAGTTCAGATTAATCTCTACAAGCTCAATTTAACGGGGGTGGGGGGGTGGGGGGGAGAAAGGAGTGTGCACACACAGTCACATCTGAGATTCAATTACTCCTTGGATACATTACCATAGATTCTCCCCACCTGACCTCTACATATCTTTGTAAAGTACAAAATCTTGTCACACTCACTTTTCTTCCTTTGTTTTGGCTTGTTCCAGTTTGAGCTCTGACTGCATGCTCTCCACCTGAAGCTCTAGCTTTTTAATGCTATATAGGTGCTGCTGCCTCTCATCCAAATCTGCTGAAGTAACAGAGTTTTTTCTTTCAAGTATCTGACACCTGACAAAAAGGAAGGAGAGTGGTTATCTTTCCTATCTCCCTTTTTTTGATGGAAGTCATCATGATGGGTATCATACAAAGAGAACCTATATTTGTGATTAATATTTACCCCCAAAGCTTATTTCATGAGACTGAAGAAAAAACCCCATGCACAACTGTAAGAAAATAAAGGGATTGAACTATACCCTTTTCCTTAGGTTATATGCTCTCAAAAAGATGGGAATTGTGGCTAAAAGTTTTTAAAAAATGGGTGCCTAAAGTGAGGCTCTTACTTTTTTTTAAATGCACCTAATTAAGTGGCCTGATTTTCAAGTGTGCTGAGAACTCGTGTGAATAATGGTTCAAATTGGGCCCTTACCTGCTTTTCTTAAGATTGCAAATCTCTTCCTTCAAGGGATTTCATTTATTTTAAAATGCCCCTTCACATCAGAAGGGATTAAATCCTCAGGCTGTAATCAGGATTCACATGGTCTATTGCTAACTCTGCTTGACTCGGGGTGGCATCTCAAATCTTGCGAAAGCCACTGAGGACTAGATCCTCAAAGGTATTTTAGGCACCTAACTCCCACAGAAATAAATAGTAGTCAGGTGCCTAAATACTTTTGGATATCTGGGCCTTTGTTTCCGGACCTGTAAAATGAGATTAATACATACCCACTTCTCAGAAGTATCATAAGGCTTAATCAATAATAATATCTAGCTTTAATATAGTGCTTTTCATAAGTAGAACTGAAAGCACTAGTTAGTGTTTGTAAAGCTTGTTAAACTCCCCAGATGGAAGGGGTTATGAACATTAAGATGATCATCAGCAGAACATTTCCTTTTCTGAGCCTTACTTTTCTTGAAGCCTCTTCTGGATCAGCTCAGCTTCTTTTAATTTAGCATGGGCCTCCTGAAGTTCTTTGAAGAGGGATGAGACCTGCAGGTTCAGGATTTCTATTTCACTACCAACCTGTCAGAAAGAAGGAAATTATACTCAGACAGTTCAAGATTTGAAAATTGCAAACAAACTAGACACCTGTATCAGGCAACCACCATTCTCTTTCTAAAGAGAATAGCACAAATCATTCAGCACCAGTAAACTCTGCTCCACTGTGAGATTAATATAAAGATCTTCCAATTACTGAGCATTCCTAAAGAAAGCAGAGCTGCAATTTTGGGCACCCCAAACTTCTTTAAAATTCTGGGGAAATGGCCACAGACTACCTCTCCAACCATCACCTGCCTCCAAACAGGAAAGTAATGACAGGCAAACTCCAGCATCATCTGACCTCTCAACTTCCTGAAAACTTCAAGACCAGGGGACAGCACAGCCACAACCCTAGTGGCACTTTAAGACAACTCTCCTATTAATGGACAAAGGTCATCTCCAAGCTGCTGCTGACCCGCTTACATGACTTAGCTGGAGTAGATGGTACAGCATTGCAACAGCTGCGGTCTTCTCTCTCACACCAGACTCAGTGGTGATGGGCAACTGCTCCTGGTCCCCCAGGGCTCTCACCTGCATGGTCTCCAAAAGATCCACCCTGCTCTCCTGGCCCCCTACAACTTCTGCATTGGTGAAAGCTGCTTGGAGAGTTGGTGAAACAACATGAGCTCTGCTGCCAACACCACACTGAGGAAACCCAGCTATACACTTCATGTTTTCACAGAGGCAGCCAGCACAGTCATAAATATGTCACAATGCCTACATCTGGATTAAAGGTATCTGACTCAACCTGAACCCAGGCAAGACTGAAGTGATCAGAAGAGGAAAATACTTGAAGAAATTTGCTAGGACATCTCCCACCCTGTTCATCAGACTGATATGGAGAGGTAGTTTGGCTGGGATACTACCTGGTCATTTAGGGGATGGTGGGTATCAATGGCTGGGATTCCCCTACCCTTCAAATGGTTTGTGGCGGCAAAAAAAAAAAAACCCTACACAAACACACCACCACCACCTTCTTCCACTTTCAGCTGCTACAATCCTCTACCCCTTCTACCTTGAAGATCTAGCCCCAATAATCCATGCGTTTATCACCTTCAGACTTGATTACTATAATTCACTGTACTTGTGGCTAAACATTCAAGCAACAGAGAAACCAGCTTATGCAGAATACAAATGCCAGCCACTGTGAGCTTACTACTTCGTTCTTCATTGGCTTCCACTGTCAGTTCAAGGCCTTAATTCGAAGGATTAAAACCCAGCTATATCAGTGACTGCATCTATGTCCAAGACAGTTGTGCTCCTCCATGGCAATGAACTCACCAAAACCAGGGGGGGAAAATGCATTAATGCTAGGAGAGAAATAACCCCCATCCAAACATGGATTCAGGCCTGAACTCTGCAGCTAGGGTCTGTCTTTTACACCATATTGCCAGTGGATTGTGGCCCAAGACATGGGAGGATTACTCCAAATTAGAGGGATTCTCTGTGGGCATCCTATGTCACTCCTTCATGCCCTGTTTAGAGGGCATGGTCAAGATAGTTGGGCATGAGTGGGACTCCACTATGTCCCACTGATTCCCGGCTGCTGTAACTGCCTCTTGGGGCCATTGGTAGTTTGTGTAATTTAGAACAACCTTCAGGAGAACCTGTCCAGGAGCAGGGGAGCATGGAGTTCACCTTTGTATCTTCCTCTTGAGCTTTGCCCAATGCTCCTCAGGTTCAGCCAAAGGGCTGGACACTTGTATCATTAACACCAATCTTGCCTGTCCCAGTTCTTTGTAGTTGCTCAAAATCGCCCAGATGACTGGTACATACTGTCTTTGCACTTTCATCCTCTTCTTCTGCCCATTCCGTTTGAGTTCCACTCTCCAGATAATCAGCCACTTCCTTCTCCAGCGTTGATAGCCTGAGAAATGTAAGGAGCCAATGACGACAGTTTCAACACACATTCAGTATGAGATAATGAGCATTTTAAAAAGTGGGAGCATTCAGAGGCCATATGATATTGCTGTATATATTACTCTAACATTAACATTTCCCGTAGGAGTCAAAAAAAAAAAAATAAGCACACACTGAAATATGAAGATATGTCCAGAAGCTGACTTTTTTTTTTTTTTTTTTTGGATTCCCCCATATACCTTGCCCTTACTTCATTTTTATATATAAAGACATACAAGTTAATTTTCATGGTACAGGAATAAATGGGGATTCAGCTGTAATGATCAATGTTCATAGTGATCATGCCACAGTACAAATGAAAGCTACTTTCCAAAAATCTTTTTCTATGGGTATGGATGCATCTGTCCCTTGCGTCTCTTGGAAGTTGGGAATACGATCAGAAATATCAATTCTGAATCCATTTTTTCCTTTGAGGTTTTCAAATAGTAAAGAGAATTTCACACTTTTTTGAGGATACATCTACACTACAAATTAAGGTGCAATTAATTTGTGGGTAGGTACATCCATACTAACTGTAATATAGCAGCATGGACTCTAGTGAGGGCTAACAACCTGAGTACATAGTGTCCCAGGCAGGCTTTTACTGGGGCAGTTAGCCTATGCAGAAACCTGTGACAACTACATCTTCACTGCTATTGTTACCTGTGCTAACCAGATTAAAGCCAGCATGTGTACGCCTGCCAACACTACAAAAAACAATTTAAACTGCAGTGTAGACATACCCTGAGGATATGCCTACGCTGCTATTAAACACCCTCAGCTCGCCCGTGTCAGCCTGAGGGGCTTTGGCCATGGAGCTATTTAATTGTGGTGTAGCTATTTGGGCTTAGGCTGGAGGTGTTTAATTGCATGGTGTTTAATTGCAGTGTAGATATTGCCAATAGCCCAATTACTTTCTGGATAAGCTGGTTTTCACTTCTAGGAAGGCCGTTAAGAACCATTATGTGACTGATTTGCACTGGTATAGTGTCTACTCTGAACAGATCTCACACGGTCCTTGCAAAATGGAAATCGTGGAGCAGCTTCTGCTCACACCAGTGGAATTCCATTAACTTGAACAGTTACTTCCAATTTACACCAATGTGACTGAGCTTATGCAGTTTCATCTGGGACATTCATTTTAGGTATCTGGAATTAAATTTATTTTAGGCATTCTAGTGAGCTTTCAAAAAAGATGTATCTGAGAGTCTCAAACATTAAAGAATTAAAGCCCTGTGACGTAACTATTTTTATTCCACTATATAAAATTTGACTTGCCCAAGGTTCCATAGAAAGGACATCACACCATGAGAATATTTCATTGGAAAACTGCAGAGAACAGTGTGTGAGCAATTCATGAGGTAAAATGTTCTCAAATATCCATCATACCATTTCACTTCCATTTTGGGAAACTACAAACCCAGAGAGGGCAATGGGAAAAGGATCCTGAACTGCTGTGTGTTAAGAGAATTAAGAGAACAGGAGATAGAAGAAGAGAACCTGTGATTTACCCCTCCCACAGCTACAATAAAGGAGTCCTTATGAGATAAATGTTGGTCAATGCACAGCGGCATGGACTACAGCCCATATACTACTGTCAACATCATATTGACATTTTAGCTTGTCCCTGTCTAGCCACAGGTTTGGTAGCTTTGGCTGAAATGGTTCTAAGGGATAATGGTTGCAATTCAAAATATTTGTTACCATCTATTATATACCTCTCCTTGTGTTCTTGAAGTTCCTTTTCAAGGGTCTCCCTCATCTGAGTCTCATTTCTAAGGCAACACAGAAGTTGGCTAACAGTAAGCTCTTCAGATTCCAAATTCTTTGGTTCATCCACAGATCTGCTCCTGCTATGATCAAACATGCTATTAGTACAGGTGATTACAAATTAATTTTACAGTCCACCATTTGCCTAGCTGAATGCCAAGATTTTCAGAAGTGACTAGTGATTCTGGATGCCCAACTTAAGACACCTTATAGCAGGGGTCGGCAACCTACGGCACGCGAGCCGATTCTGAGTGGCACGCAGCTCCCTGCCGCAGTCCCGGCTCCCAGCCCCACTCAGCTCCCCCCCCCCCCCCCGCCCACCGCTCTCCCCTGCGGGGGCAGGCGGCAGAAGCTTGATTCTGCGGCAGCCAAGCTTCCCCCCTCCCCCGCTTCTTCCCCCAGCGGTGCTTTCCTGCCCCTCCTCCTCTCCGTCCCTGGCCAATCAGCTGATGGCCCTAGTGAGGGGGAAGAGAGGCAGCGTGCTCCCTGCTCCGTAGAGGACGCAGAGAGAGGTAGGGACGGAGCCTGGGGGAAGGGGGTGAAACAGGGCATATCCCTTCCAGCCCCCTGCCCTGAGCTGCTCAGGGCAGGGGGCTGGGAGCACCCCCACGAGCCGAGCACCCCAGCCTTCTGCCCTGCACTCCCCACCCCAACACACACCCATCCCTCTGCCCTGCACTCCCACAGCCCCATCCCTCTGCTCTGAACCTCCAACACACACCCAGCCTTCTCCCCTGCACCCCCCACGCCCCGCAGCCTTCTGCCCTGCACCCCCACAGCCCCATCCCTCTGCCCTGAACCCCCCCCCACAGCCTTCTGCCCTGCACCCCCCACAACCCCAGCCCTCTGCCCTGATCTCTGAACCTCCGCCACACACACCCCAGCCTTCTGCCCTGAACCCTCTCCCCCAGCCCTGACCCCTGAAACACTCCCCCCCCCCCCCCCCCAGATCTGGGATCCCGGCCACAGGCCCAGATCAGCCCTTTGCCGGCCTAGGTGAACAGAACCCCAGGCTGGCAGCAAGCTGAGCAGGCTGGTAGCATAAGATCAGCATTTTAATTTAATTTTAAATGACGCTTCTTAAACATTTTGAAAACCTTGTTTACTTTACATACAATAGTTTAGTTATATAATATAGACTTATAGAAAGAGACCTTCTAAAAACGTTAAAATGTATTACCGGCATACGAAACCTTAAATTAGAGTGAATAAATGAAGACTCGGCACACCACTTCTGAAAGGTTGCCGACCCCCTGCCTTATAGGGATCACATTTTCAGAAATTGTTGAGAACCAGCCCTCTGAAAGTCAGGCCCTATTAGGATGTCTCAAGTTGGACATCCAGAAAATGAGTTTTGCCAAAAGATTAAAATAGTGGCAGCCCATGATCTTCAAGATCTGTCTCCATGACCATGAGTGCAGTTCTTGCTTCGAGCACCACTTCAAAAACAGCTCATAACAAGAGTGAGGATGTATTTAACCACTTAACTGAGTAGGTCTATGCAAAAACAGAAACCTGACATTTAAAATATTCACAAATATATTATAGGTCATTTTGTGGAACCAAAGTGTTGCTTTTCATGATGGATGTCTTCACAAAATGGCTTTTCCAATTAAACTTCACATCTCTCTACAAAACAATTCCCCCCCCCGCCCCAAAATCCCAGTAAAATGACATTGTCACTAAAATTGCCTTATTTTTGAGCCAATAAACCCTGTAGTATTTCACCCCCATAAAATGCTTTTTTATGTCAGATTATGATAGTGGAAGACACATTAGTTCATGACATCAAATCCGAGACCTCACTACAAGTAATAGGGAAATTAACTTTCCTGTGATATGACACAACGTTCCACTCCTTGTGGCGTGGGAGTGTGTGTCTGGCTATTCACTATGTTCATACTCCCTAAATTTTGTGATAGGATGTATAGGAATCATATTATGTGCTACTGAAATGTAGCAAGCATGTCACATGGGATTATCTAAGCCAGTCCTTGCTACTAAATTGGGCAGCATCCAAAATGGAAACTTTAATAGTATCAGCTGCCTAAGCCTATGAAGAAGTACAAGTTCAGCAAGGAAAAAAGCCTCAGGTATAAGAGTTCATGTGAAGATAGAACTGTGAAAGGAGTCTTAAGCAATACATTCTGTGATTTAAAAAAAAAAAAAAAAAAAAAAAAAATCAAGCTTGAAACAGCCCCAGACTCCACATACATGTAGGCAGCTGCTTTGTTGGTCCTTTGGTTATTAGCAACATCCTGATTTTCTTTTAAAGCTGCATTTGATTCTCCCTCCTATTGGGGATAAAAAGAATATTAGCTTTGGTATTACACTAGCTAGCAACAACTTGGAATCTGCTTTTATTTCATTTACTTTTTAAACAACAGAAAGGTGAGGAAGAATGACACCATGACAATACAACTACACAGGATTCTGGGGAATAAATCTCACATTTGGAAATTTTAAAAGTTATTTAACATGTACTCTGGCCACCCCGTTATACAGATCAAGTGAGAAGGACAATAGAGAAGCCATACCTTCCCCCTGCAATCTTTTGCTATTAATTTTTTCCTTAACAAAAAAAAATCAGATCAGGCAATTGACATGCTCATCAATATCAGAGATGACTTCCAGTATAGGTCTAACAACCACTCATTTGTGGGAAGCCAACAATCTGCCCTCCCATAGGGAATAATTTCTCTCTGCCAGTACAGAGCCCAATGCCTTCCTGATTGAATTTTGTAGCCATAATGGGGCATAAGTTGAGCTTGCAGCTTCCCCAGCAACTCTAGAACCTCAGTGAGTGAGGGTGAATTAAACCCCCTCAGCCTCACGCAGCAATTGCCCTTCCAGGCATGGATCCACTACCATGAAAATGATCAAGAAATGATTGATTTTGTCCATGAAGAAGCCTCCACAGATTCAATGGTGATAGTAAAAGTAGCTCTCTCTGTCTTTAGCACAGTAATGACACAGAAGTTTTGAATATCTAAAATTTGAGTTAAACTGAGCTTGACAGCATCTCTAATTTCTGTCGACAGAAAATGGAACCCTTTCCTTGCCACCAGGAGAGAAAAAAAAACAAACCCCACACATACAAGTTTCCCCTGAACTAAATACAGTACAAAAGCGAACCTATGGCATGCAATGCCTGCTCCAGGCATCTCCCTGGAATGGAGTCAGCGCAGTGTGCAGGAAACAGACTGAACAGGAGAGAATGGAGAACAGAAACGCCATCTAGTTCTCCAGCCCTCACTCACACACACATAAGGGCCCTCTTACTATAGGAGAAGGTAGACAAAAATCCCTTTAAAGAATAATCCCCAACATAAAGTTAACTACTCAAAACTACTCAAAAAAACAGTATGTTATTCACTCACGCTAGGGTATATCTTCTGTGCAACCTGTGTTGCTGCTATTAGGGTTGGGGTTGCTAGTCCCCCTCTCAAAGTGGCATACTGTCTTTTCAACACATTGCACAGGGACTGAGCTGTGCATTTACCTTTACTATTACAGGAAACTGCACTGCTAAATCCCTCACAGATCACACAGAAATTTGCCCTCAAAAATATCCTGTCTTAACCACAAAGACTTTTCAGATTGTGCTTTCTGTACTCTTCCTGCAATAGGCCAACGGATAATTCTTGAAGCAAAAATATGGTGCTGTTAATGATTTGTTCCCAATAACTTACACTCATTCTGATCTCAACAAAAGAGTCCTCTGTCGAAGGGACATTGAGTTTGAGCTGTAGTTCTGAAACGATGGCAAGCAGATCTGCCTTCTCAGCCTGGAGCCGCAGCAACTGTGTCTTCAGCTGCTTAGTTTCCTGGGTCATTTCCTCCCTAGGAACTGTGCAGTTCTCCTGGGAAAGATGTAAAATACACACCATATTATCCAAACAGAAATCCAAAACTAGTCAAGCAGAAGTTCTGAGGCAAAGACAACACAACAGCATCCCAAACACCCTGACCACTGTTAGGTATGCCTAGAAAAAGTCAGTGAATAAACTATTTAAATTTGCTTTGATCAAACTGCATTAAACTAAGTTATCAAATGATGCAACCACCTCCTGAAAGGCTGGAGCCCAGTTTAGAAAAATGCACCTGATTCTCCTTGTCAACACTGCTGTAAACCAGGAGTAACTCCATTCAAGTCAACGGACCCACACTGGTGTAAGCAAGAGGAGACTCAAGCTTATTAAACCCAGTTCTCCCCTATCTACACTGTAAGAACAAACTGTGTTTTAAGTTAACCATGTCAGGGAGACAAATGTGTTTTCACTGGGTCCTTCAATACGGTAAATTCCATAGTGCCGACAGGACTATTTTAAATACTTGGACAATACAGTGTTGGGGCCATGTAAATAGGTAGACTCTAAATCCTTTATCTCTTCATTCCTCATTCCCCATCATTGACTCCAACACTCTGGGCCCCATTCCCCACCAGTCTCTCCTTGGACATATAACTATTCCCTCTCCTGTGTACAGCCTTCTTCCTCACTTCTTTCTCCAACTCATCTGGGATCCTCCCTCCTCTCTGCCTGGAATCTCTCCAAATGCCCCCGTCTGCTCCTTTCCCTACAATCTCTCCTCCTATTCCCCATCTCTTCACATCTGTGATTTCCCCGATCCCTTCTTCCAAATCTCTCCCTCCTACCTCTTCCTTGGAAGGTCTCTCCAAATCCCCACAGTCTCCCCACATCTTGCCCAGAGTCTCTCCTCCCCATCCTTGGGGGGTGGGGGGAGGATTTGAAGACCCCTTTTTTGGCCTCTACTTAACCATTAAGCTCCAGTTTCTACTCCTCCCTATGGTGTCTTGCTCCACTCCCAATCCTCCCCCTTGAGTTTGTCTCCCTCTGCCCCAGCAGGGCTTCACCATTCAGCTCACAGCCTACCGCACTGCCACTATGAGTTCTGGGCAACCCCCCTGAGCCTCCTCCATTCCCTTCTATGCTGCATCCTCTGCCCCAGTTCCTTTCCCCGCTCCCCCCACTATACATTCCCCAGCTCCTAAAGTTTTGTCATGGTGGCATCTGCTCTGGTGCTGCCTCTCCTCATATAGCATCTCCTCCACCTCCTGTTGCCTCTGATTTTGTGTTTAGACCAGGAGGGGAAGTAGCCTGATCACAGCCCTTGCTGGCAGGAAGGTAGAAGTGTAGGGGTTTTTCCTCTCAAAACCATTCTGAGTGCTAGCGTTTATAGTCTGTGAAGGCCAAAGGATGGATCTGTGATTCATCAGTAGTTGAAACTGTGAGAGCACATGAGGTCACCTAACGAGCAGCAAGTGGCTATGATATATTTTAATTAAGAAAAGGCTAAAGTGAAAAGATAGGATTCAAAGTGGCACTTAAATAAAGTTCATCTTAAATAAGGGACTGTGTCACATTCTCTCTCTGAAGAGAATTTAGGTTACAATCAGGACAATTCCTTAAAAGGGAAAATAGTCTTGGCTTAAGTGACATTGTCAGGCTAGAAATCACAAACAGTAATAAGTGTCCTTGCCTAGGTCACCACCACAAGAGATTCTTAACCCTGAAAAAAAATCAAGTTTTACTTCTTGAATTTCTTTTAGTTCAGACAATGAAAACAAACTTGTCTCTAGAGGGTTCTGTGGCACCTTTAAGACTAACAGATGTATTGGGGCATAAGCTTTTGTGGGTGAATGCCCACTTCGTCAGACGCATGTAATGGAAATTTCCAGAGACAGGTATAAATATGCAGGCAAGAATCAGCAACCAGATCAGCTACAACATCACCGGTTCATTCACCTGCACGTCCACCAATGTTATATATGCCATCATGTGCCAGCAATGCCCCTCTGCTATGTACATTGGCCAAACTGGACAGTCACTACGCAAGAGGATAAATGGACACAAGTCAGATATCAGGAATGGCAATATACAAAAACCTGTAGGAGAACACTTCAACCTCCCTGGCCACACAATAGCAGATGTAAAGGTAGCCATCTTACAGCAAAAAAACTTCAGGACCAGACTCCAGAGAGAAACCACTGAGCTTCAGTTCATTTGCAAATTTGACACCATCAGATCAGAATTAAACAAAGACTGTGAATGGCTATCCAACTACAGAAGCAGTTTCTCCTCCCTTGGTGTTCACACCTCAACTGCTAGCAGAGGACCTCACCCTCCCTGATTGAACTAACCTTGTTATCTCCAGACTGATTCTTGCCTGCATATTTATATCTGCCTCTGGAAATTTCCATTACATGCATCTGACGAAGTGGGCATTCACCCACGAAGGCTTATGCTCCAATACATCTGTTAGTCTTAAAGGTGCCACAGGACCCTATGTTGCTTTTTACAGATCCAGACTAACACGGCTACCCCTTTGAAACTTGTCTCTAGTCACTTTGATGTTTTCATGCCCTGGCAAAAACTGCAGGTCTTACTTTGCAAATCTTGCAGTCTGTTGTTGGTTAGCTTTTTTGAACAGAGCTTTCACAGGAAACAAAATAAAATATTCCAAAATATTAAAAGAAAAGCATCTCTCTCCGTGGTAGGCTTTGCAAAAAAAAAAAAAAAAAAAATTATTTGGCACAAAGTTTGATTTGACAGCATCACTTTAAAGAGAGGTTTTGAGAAACTAGTTTAACATGCTATGAATTAAAAATGAACAGTTTTTTCTCTCTTAGAGCTCATCGAGGTCTAGACCGACAAACTCCTGGGCCTGCCAAGGGCCCCTAATAACTTCTGCCTATGCAGAATTCATTGCAGGATCAGAATCTTAGACTCCATGGTAGACCCCATGTTAGACCAGAGTCCTAACTCCTGCTCCGTGTTTTTTGTCTAAAAGGTGCTCTCATTCTTTTTACAAGATGTTTGTTCTTTTCTGATTTGATCATTCTCTTCTATTCTACCTATAGTGATTTCTCTCTTCCCTCTGTTCCCCACATACCCCACTCCTTTGGGGTTGGAAGATAGAGTCCTGCCCACCAGCCAAATGCAGAAAAGCATATTTCAGAGGATGAACAGGTGACAGAGTGAATTTGTGGACATCAAACTTTGAATGCCAGTGAGATGACAGCCTTGAATTTGAATGAACGTAAGAACTGCCAGATTGGATAAGATTTTTAGTTCATCTAATACAAACTAATAATAATAAACAACCAGTATCCTGCAACATTGGCTAGAACTAGATGCTTCAAAGGAAGGTGCAAGAAGTCCCTTAGTAGGCAGATGTGCGATAATCTGCCCCCATGAAGATCTCATCCTAATCCCTAATAGTTGGTTTAAACCCTGAAGTATGAATTTTAAATAAACGTTCTACGCCTGAAGGTGCAAATATATCTCCACATACATATCCCAGGTACAAACCTTAAACAGGTTTCTTCAATATAGGCCTCCTGCATGACAATACATGCAGATCAATGTTGCCATGCTATTAGATGGCTACCTCATGGGGCAGAGCTGGTGCTAGGCATAAGCAAACCAAGCAATTGCTTAGGGCCCTGAGCAGCTCAAGAGGGCCCCCATTTGCTTTTTAGTATTTCTTGTATGTGGGGAAGGGGCAGAAATATTCCTACTTAAGGCACCTCCTACCCTGTTTCAAACCACTCAGTTACAAAGCAACTTTCGCCATTACTTAGAGGGATGCAGACAGGCAGTTTAGATTGACTCAAAATATAGGTACTGCAGACCAAAGATGCATTTGGCCCAATATGAACAAAAGTATTTTTATGACTTAAAAAAAGTTAGATGGAAATAGTGGGAAGGGTTTCTGGTGGTATTTTTTTTTTTTTCCATTTACACTTCCCCCTGTAACACTGGAAGCCCAAACGCAAGAGCACTAAACTAGTGCATGAGAAGGAAAAAAACTAACTAGGAACAAAACCAAAACCAAAAGAGAAACATGACTAAACAGAACAGAGAATGAAAAGTGAATGAGATGGCCGAAGTTCAGTTTTAATTCTCTCAGCTGTAGCCTGATTTCTCAAATCTCCTAGAAGTCAACTACCTTCAGAAAAAAATCAGGCCAATGATTTCCATTATGATACAATCCCTCTAAAGTAAAAACAAAACAAAAAATGGAAAAACATTAAAAAATACAGTGTAACAAAGTGATATGAATGCTCCTCCCATTAAAAAATAAAAAGTTGATTGGCCACATTTTATTTACCATTTCAGACCCTACCTCTTTCTCTTTTAAGCTTTGAAGTTGTTTCTGCAGCTCTTCATTTTCAAGGCACTTGACTTGCAAGTAATGTTTAGCTTCTTTGAACTTGGACTCGTAAAACTCTCGCTCCTCCTTCTGTTTCTCTCGCCATACAGAAAGCTCCTCATACCGATCCTTCATAGCTTGGTTATGTATCTTCATGGCTTCTAGAGAGTGTTCAGAAACAACATATGAACAGATACTAATCCCTTGCCAGAGAAATAGGAAAGTGAGCCAGCCCAGTGACAATCTTATGCACAGAAGAGCAGGGTATTTTTATTTAGATGGTCAGCTATCTGTGATAAGGACTCTCTTACTATGGGTTTGTTGTATCTAGTACAAATGGGTGCGGATCTTGTTTGAGGCCCTCTAAAAAAATAGTATTGCCATAACACTAAATTACCTGTCCGTGGTCTCTGAATCTCTTGGGTTACCACTGGATCACCATTTACAAGTGAGGCGTGACTTGCTTCTCCACTGCCTTGCATCTTCTGCAGGTATAAATGACTATACAAGGCAGGGGAGAATCAGGCCATACTCTTGAGCCTCACTGGAAAATCCTGGCTACACGTTTACATAAATGCAGTCTGAATATTCAAAACCCAAGATACTTTAGGATCCAGTTATTCGCTCAGATACCCATGCAATTTCCATTGACTTCAGTGAGAACAACAATGCTGATCCTTATTTAAATAAAGAGCGATCTAGCCAAAGGAAATTAAAGAGCTTTGGGGCCATTACACAAAATGTCAGACTCAGTCAGGGGTCATGCATTCTAACATCCACACAAAAAAAAGACACTGAATTTAAAAGACATGCTGTCAATTTGAAAGTCACATCTCTGTCTGAAAGTGTTACGAGTTATACTGATGCTTACTATGGCTGAAAGTGGTTAGCTATATTATTTCCCTGTTTGATTAGACACAAAGTGCTGTTAAACACACAAAGTAAACAGCCTCATTGCCGCCCTGTATATAATCATTTTTTCCCTTGGTGAGAAGACTTTTATAAACATCATGAATTTGTGAGAATACACAATTACGAAGGGCTCTGACAGATCAATTAAAATATTTCATGTCAGAGCCACTTTAAAGACTCATTTCTTTCAGGGTTACTGGATTTCAAATACAATGTACTTTTCTTTAGCTTCCAATAGTAAAGTGTGCCGGAGCTGTAATATACACAGAGGACTATTTCTTCTTCTGGTATAAATCCACTGAAGACAATGGAGCTACGCCAGTTTACACGAGCTGAAAGTTTGGTCCTGAAAACTTTACTTCATGTTATTGGACTGCCGAGCATGGTATTGAAAAGATATTAATAAAGTTATTTTACACATTGCTTCCCAGACCATGAAAGATACCCTTAGCTTTACATTCCAGAGGACTTAATGACACTGGAAATCTCTGACAGCTGTAAAAATAAGAGTTCTTACAGCTTAAAAAGGTGGTACTCAAATTGGGAAAAGATCAATATACGTTTTAACAATTAATGAGCAGTATTAGTGATGCTGCGTCAATAGAGACGGCATCTTACAAGATGCTAGACAAATGGTATGTGTGTACAGATATCTGGTCTTCATTTTTTAACCTCTGATGAATTATATATGTTGCTCTAGCTTTCCACTTGCCCTAAGAGCTGTCAAAGAGAGCTTTCTTGTTTTATCTCAGCATAATTCCGGTGTATTGTATTGATTTAAGGCTCTGAAATGTATCCCTTCATGTAACCCATGTAATTAGTAATGCATGATTAGTGCTATAAGAATTATTAATAATCTAAATTTTAAATACAGAATGTTGTTTGAAAAATAAATTTTAAAAGCCTAATGGCTCATGGAACTCTCTGGCCATGGGTCACACTAATCCAGCCTTGAGGAGGGAAAAAACACTTTATTTGACTGGGGCAAATACATTGGTTTCCTTGATGAGGAAATGTCATTTGTTTTTGTATCAATCATCATAGCCAAACAGATTTTGTGCCCCGTCTGATAAGTTTTCATACTAATTTTGCAAACCTGTACTAACTATTTCTATAATTCTCAAGAAACCAAGTTATACTTCAATCTGGTTGTTTCCCCTTATTCTTCCATACAGATTCAATTTCATAAGATCACCTGAAATATTACCATATAGCATGGGGCAGATTCTGTATTGCCTAACACCTTGCATAGTCATTTACACCTATGCACAGTGCAAACGAGTGTGGTAAAAAGTTACCACACCACTGTGATTGGGTGGGGAATTTGTATTTGATAGTGTTTTTAAACCCACTTGGCACAGGTATAAATGACAACACAAGGTCCAAGACCATGGAGAATCTAGCCTCTACATTTCAAGGCAGGTTCTCATTCACCTTTTAATTCATTGTTCTCTGTAATCAGCTCTTTCATCTGCTGCACCATCTCTTCTGGGGTATACGTGCCAAGCGCAGGAGAAGCCAGATTGTGTGGTCCATTTCCCGTTTCACTCTTGTGACATTCACCATTTTCAGCAGGACGCCTTAGCGGCTTGCTGGACATCACTGCAGTGACTATAATAAGATTAACAAAGAGAAATTTAAATTTCCTGCTGCAAAGTTGCATACCAAGAAAATCCAGTAGCTAGCCACCCACCGAGACATACCATGGATACACCACTGGATCGTTCTGCCCTGCCATGACAAAGGAGTGTTGCTACTGAGCTTACCACAACAGACTATACCCCATAAATCCCCAAAAGATCTGTGTGAGCCTTTCGCTATTTAGTTTATTCACATAACACTCAGCCCAGACTCATTAACCATTCAGCAAACGTGGGCTTGTATCATCACTTTGGGGCAAACCCCTACAAGTTGCACATGGCTTTGACTTGAAACCAGGGAGCACTTGACTGTTTCATCCACATTTTGTTCAAAAGATTAATCTACAACGCTGGGCTTTCATACAGAACTCTGCAGCACATCTCCTCAGCAATACACAATCTATTGTGAACACATCAGGGTGGATAAAAATCAATGATTTTTTAAAAAAAATTAAAATCTATTCTTTTAAAACAAAAAAACAAAACTTTTTTTTGATTAGATAGGTTTTTTCCTCAAAAAGCATTTTAAGATCATTTTAATTAAGATATAATGTATCTCAAAGATATCTCATCAAGGAATAGTGTTTATAAATTCTAATTCTATAGTATAGGACAATATATTCATGTAACCTTTAAGAAAAGTTTTGTAAATGAGTTCCAATAGTTCATGGATTAGGGACCCAATCTTATGGGGTTCCAGGGGCTTCTGTATAGATTATTTAGGTTAATCTTTCTATCTATAGAGGTGAGAAATAACAGACCTCAACCCTACTGTCCCTCTGCAAATTTGTGTACACAGAATCAATCCCTTACCTCTCTCTAAAAGTTAAAAGTTTCAAAAAGTTCATAGACTATCAGGGTTGGAAGGGTCCTCAGGAGGTCATCTAGTCCAACCCTCTGCTCAAAGCAGGACCAATTCCCAATTAAATCATCCCAGCCAGGGCTTTGTCAAGCCTGACCTTAAAAACCTCTAAGGAAGGAGATTCCACCACCTCCCTAGGTAACCCATTCCAGTGCTTCACCACCCTCCTAGTGAAAAAGTTTTTCCTAATATCCAACCTAAACCTCCCCAACTGCAACTTGAGACCATTACTCCTTGTTCTGTCATCAGGTACCACTGAGAACAGTCTAGCTCCAAGCTCTTTGGAACCCCCTTTCAGGTAGTTGAAAGCAGCTATCAAATCCCCCCCTCATTCTTCTCTTCTGCAGACTGAACAATCCCAGTTCCCTCAGCCTCTCCTCGTAAGTCATGTGCTCCAGACCCCTAATCATTTTTGTTGCCCTCCGCTGGACTCTTTCCAAATTTTCCACATCCTTCTTCTAGTGTTGGGCCCAAAACTGGACACAGTACTCCAGATGAGGCCTCACCAATGTCGAATAGAGGGGAATGATCACATCCCTCAATCTGCTGGCAATGCCCCACTTATACAGCCCAAAATGCCATTAGCCTTCTTGGCAACAAGGGCACACTATTGACTCATATCCAGCTTCTCGTCCACTGTAACCCCTAGGTCCTTTTCTGCAGAACTGCTTCCTAGCCATTCGGTCCCTAGTCTGTAACAGTGAATGGGATTCTTCCGTCCTAATGAATAGAAGATTGTTGGGTGCGGAATAGATCTGGACAAGGAGAAGAAGTCTGGAGATAAATGTGAGAAGGGAGGGACAGGCAGTAGAAACAAAAGTGAAACTGTTTGAGCAGCATATTCCAGAACACTTGAGGTCTTTTTGAGTGTTGCCTTCATTGATTTGAGATCTACCATACCATTCTCTCACTAGGAGGGAAAACCTATAATGGCAGCAGGCCGTAAAAGAGACCCATTTTGGGAATAAGACTTATTCAAGAAATATATGTTTGATGATGTTTTAAAGAAAGTCACACCAGTGAACTGGTGGAAGTCACTTAAGCACTTAGATTCAGAGACTGTTGAAGTGATAATCTCACTTTTAACAGCAGTAGCTTCTTCTGATGGTATAGAAAGAATATTTCTTCCTTTGGACTAATTCATTCCAAATTGAGAAATTGTTTGGGACCTGAAAAAGCAGGAAAGCTTGTTTTTCTTTTACAGATTATGAACAAACATGAAAATGAAGGTGAAGACGACTGAGTTAGCTGCAGAAGCCAATATTTTAAGTGTCTCACATTAACCTGCCTGACATAGTCTATTTAATTTTTGTTTTGTTTTTTAAAAATTTCATTTAAACTATTTTAGTTAAAAACACTTAACAAAAACAAACCTGATTTTAAAAAACTTGAATGTTTAATTAAATTCAAAAATTCATATTCTTCTTTTGTTAAAATATTATATGTTTGCTGTTGAAGAAAAAAAATCCAGAATACATAACGTTGTTGTTTTAGTTAAATAAAACAATTTAAATGTCTGTCTGGTGATGTTCTCCTAATACAGCATGGCAAGAAAATCCTCCAAATATTAATGACTAACCTGTTGAATTGGAGATATTTATAAAGTCATTGGGAGGTGAAATATCTGCTTCAATTACCTTTGGTAAATGAAATAACCAAACAATAGTTCATTTTCTGATATAGCTGTAAAACTAATCTGAAAAGTTTTCAAAATAAATCACTTTAAAAATGTATAGTGTGTACCTTCTAAAAATGAAGTCTATATTTATCTCTGAGTTGTGAAGAATATGTATTAAGGTTATAACAACCAACAAGAATGCACTTTTATGTAGAAATACATGATTAAATCGAGTCTTCCTGACCACTGATTTAAATCAAGTCCATCCTGGAACACATCAAACATGTTCTCGGCTCCCTACACCAAATCCCCATATAATACTGAATCAAGTTCATGGTCTTGGTTCTTCCCCAGAAGGTGCTCCATGGCCTAGGCCCAGAATATCTAAAAGAGCAGCTAAAGCTCTGGGATGAAGACCATGGTCGACAGCTTCACTCCTCCAGTGCGATGGAACTTTCTACAATAAGGATAAAGCTAATCTGTGCAGGAAACAGCTTTCTTGGAGGCCAGACAAAGACTTCGGAATGAACTACCTCAGGAACCAAGGACCATCATAAACCTCACCAACTTCCACTCCAAAAGCAAGGCGCATTTCCTTGACTTGACTTCTCCAACATAAACAAATACTCAGGAATGTGGCCCTGTAGCTGTAATTCTATTGCCAGGGACAGATACTGCCCTTTTCTTATATAGCACTTTTCACCAGTAGATCTCAAAGCTCTTTACAAAGGAGGCCAGTATCATCATCCCCATTTTAGATGAGGGGGGAAGGGAAGGGATGGGACTTGCTCAGGGTCACTCAGCAAACTAGCATCAGAGTAGGGAATTGAATCCAGCGCTGCCAAACTCGGTCCAAGTCCTAGCCCGGTGCACAACTCACTCTCACTACACAAGTTAATTGTAAGGGAGGGAGGGATTTTAGAGCTAACTCCATAATCATAACACAATTAATGAAACTTATGATGCCCCAAAACATTCTCAATTTTAAAAAGTGACAGTTTAGGATTTGTTTACAGTAAATAGTACCTGCTCTTTTATCCTTCCTTTTTCTAATTCTTTTCTTTGTTGATTACCTTTATTTGCTTTGTCCAATACAGATTTTAAGTTCTTCAGTGCAGGGACCTGGCCTTCAACTCTGTAAAGCCTCATACAAAGCTTTGGCACTATCCATATTTAACATGTATTATTAATTATTATTAAATAAATAAATAAATAAATGGGATAAGCAAATAGCAACACATTTATAAGAAATTGTTCACATAGAAACACCCAGAACAGAAATAGCTGCAAGCTGCTCAAAAAGGCCTATTTGTTTCTGCTCTCCACAGTCATGGTACAGGTTTGAGTCACATGGCCGGAATCTCCAATTCACCACACTGGTGTCACTAGGGTTACCATCCGTCCAGGTTTTCCCAGACACATCCGGCTTTTTTAGCTTTAAATGGCTGTCCGGGGGGGATTTCTAATAAGATAGAAATGTCCGGGATTTCCCCCTTCCCCTCATGCAGAGTGTGGTGTGGCTGATTGGACGGCTGTGCCTGATTGAAAGCCGCTTGCAGCCAATAGGGCCTCTAGCAGCCAGAGTCCCTCTCCCTCCTCCCCGCAGAGCAGCGCCTTATTTGTTTGGCTGCATGTGGAGCCCGCAGCTCTCCCTCGGCCTGATGGGGGGGGGGGTGCAAGGGACAGGGAACGGGGGGGGGGGGGTTAGATTGTTCGGGGTTGTGGGGGGGCTGTCAGGAGAAGGGGGTGTAGAGAGCAGTTGGGGAAGTCAGGGGACAGGGAGCAGGGAGACTTAGATAGGGGGCGGGGTCCTGGGGGCAGTTAGGGTGGGGGGGGACAGGTAGGGAGATTCTGAGGGGGGCGGGAAGTGGGAGGGGGCGGGGCTAGCGTGGCACCCCGTGTCCTCTTTTTTGATTGTTGAAATATGGTAACCCTACACGGTGTCACTCCAATGGAGAGACATGGGTGTCAAAAGCAAAAAAGGGGAAGAAAAATCAGGCCTCCAGTTTCTTGTCCCTGATCTGTAAGGAGCTGTAAGTGCTGGGTTCAACAGGTAACATGAACAGTTCTACCAATAGGCTCCGGTGAGAAACTCAATTATTTCTTCTCATCCAGGGGAAGGGTGGCCATGAAACCAAAACCTTGAGGAGGGGAGGGCTTGATTAATCATGAAGAGGTATGTCATTAGTAAGGCTGTTTGTCTGTTACAGAGGTCACGGTGACCTCTGCAGCGGCTGGTGTGGCTGGCTCCAAGGCTGCCCGAGCAGACGGCGCTTACCTCGGCGTGGGGGGGCTCCCCGGAAGCGTCTGGCACGTCCCTTCAGCTCCTAGGCAGAGGGGCCAGGGGGCTCTGCACACTGCCCCCACAGCTCTCACTGGCTGCAGTTCACGGCCAATGGGAGCTGCGGAGCCAGAGCTCATGGCAGAGGCAGAGCGCAGGGGCCCCCCTGGCCTTCCCTCCACCCAGGAGCAGCAGGGACGTGCCAGCTTCTTCCGGGGAGATGCGCAGAGCTGGGTAGGGCGCCTACCAGCCTCAACCCTCCCCCCTGCCCAGCACCAGCAGGGATCCCGGGCCATGCACGGCTGTCTGCCCCCTCCAACACCAGCGGGGGTCCCAGGCTGCACACCACTGCCCCTTCCCCCACAGCATCCCCAGCCCCCTTGGTCCAAGTTTTAGTTAGGGGTATATAGATTCATTCATAGATTATAGGACTGGAAGGGACCTCGAGAGGTCATCGAGTCCAGTCCCCTGCCCGCATGGCAGGACCAAATACTGTCTAGACCATCCCTGATAGACATTTATCTAACCTACTCTTAAATATCTCCAGAGACTGAGATTCCACAACCTCCCTAGGCAGTTTATTCCAGTGTTTAACCACCCTGACAGTTAGGAACTTTTTCCTAATGTCCAGCCTAGACCTCCCTTGCTGCAGTTTAAACCCATTGTTTCTGGTTCTATCCTTAGAGGCTAAGGTGAACAAGTTTTCTCCCTCCTCCTTAGATACCTGAAAACTGCTATCATGTCCCCTCTCAGTCTTCTCTTTTCCAAACTAAACAAACCCAGTTCTTTCAGCCTTCCTTCATAGGTCATGTTCTCAAGACCTTTAATCATTCTTGTTGCTCTTCTTTGGACCCTTTCCAATTTCTCCACATCTTTTTTAAAATGCGGCGCCCAGAACTGGACACAATACTCCAGCTGAGGCCTAACCAGAGCAGAGTAGAGCGGAAGAATGACTTCTCGTGTCTTGCTCACAACACACCTGTTAATACATCCCAGAATCATGTTTGCTTTTTTTGCAACAGCATCACACTGTTGACTCATATTTAGCTTGTGGTCCACTATAACCCCTAGATCCCTTTCTGCCTTACTCCTTCCTAGACAGTCTTTTCCCATTCTGTATGTGTGAAATTGATTTTTCCTTCCTAAGTGGAGCACTTTGCATTTGTCTTTGTTAAACTTCATCCTGTTTAACTCAGACCATTTCTCCAATTTGTCCAGATCATTTTGAATTATGACCCTGTCCTCCAAAGCAGTTGCAATCCCTCCCAGTTTGGTATCATCCGCAAACTTAATAAGCGTACTTTCTATGCCAATATCTAAGTCGTTGATGAAGATATTGAACAGACCCCTGCGGTACCCCACTCGTTACGCCTTTCCAGCAGGATTGGGAACCATTAATAACAACTCTCTGAGTACGGTTATCCAGCCAGTTATGCACCCACCTTATAGTAGCCCCATCTAATTTGTATTTGCCTAGTTTATCGATAAAAATATCATGCGAGACCGTATCAAATGCCTTACTAAAGTCTAGGTATACCACATCCACCGCTTCACCCTTATCCACAAGGCTCGTTATCCTATCAAAGAAAGCTATCAGATTGGTTTGACATGATTTGTTCTTCACAAATCCATGCTGGCTGTTCCCTATCACCTTACCACCTTCCAAGTGTTTGCAGATGATTTCCTTAATTACTTGCTCCATTATCTTCCCTGGCACAGAAGTTAAACTAACTGGTCTGTAGTTACCTGGGTTGTTTTTATTTCCCTTTTTATAGATGGGCACTATATTTGCCCTTTTCCAGTCTTCTGGAATCTCTCCCGTCTCCCATGACTTTCCAAAGATAATAGCTAGAGGCTCAGATACCTCCTCTATTAGCTCCTTGAGTATTCTAGGATGCATTTCATCAGGCCCGGGTGACTTGCAGGCATCTAACTTGTCTAAGTGATTTTTAACTTGTTCTTTTTTTATTTTATCCGCTAAACCTACCCCCTTCCCATTAGTATTCACTATGTTAGGCATTCCTTCAGACTTCTCGGTGAAGACCGAAACAAAGAAGTCATTAAGCATCTCTGCCATTTCCAAGTTTCCTGTTACTGTTTCTCCCTCTTCACTAAGCAGTGGGCCTACCCTGTCTTTGGTCTTCCTCTTGCTTCTAATGTATTGATAAAAAGTCTTCTTGTTTCCTTTTATTCCCGTAGCTAGTTTGAGCTCATTTTGTGCCTTTGCCTTTCTAATCTTGCCCCTGCATTCCTGTGTTGTTTGCCTATATTCATCCTTTGTAATCTGTCCTAGTTTCCATTTTTTATATGACTCCTTTTTATTTTTTAGATTGTGCAAGATCTCGTGGTTAAGCCAAGGTGGTCTTTTGCCACATTTTCTATCTTTCCTAACCAGCGGAATAGCTTGCTTTTGGGCCCTTAATAGTGTCCCTTTGAAAAACTGCCAACTCTCCTCAGTTGTTTTTCCCCTCAGTCTTGATTCCCATGGGACCTTACCTATCACCTATAATATAAGTCAGGGACAGATCACAGGCTGTGAATTTTTGTTTACTGCCAGTGACCTGTCCATGACTTTTACTAAATATACTTGTGACTAAAATGTAAGCCGTAGTCATTAGCAATGCAGTAGTTCACGCCCCTTTAGTTTGGTAAAAATCATTTATTCTTTAAATACATGGAGGTGGATGTAAGTCATCTCCGGACACTGACTTGTCATGGGACCTTTAACTTTTATTCCACAGCTCCAGTTACCTGACATGGGTCAAGGCTAGGAGAGAACAATCTCTTAGCAGCATTCCTGAGTGTCACAGCTTTATGACAGCAAGGAGAGATCTTGTTTCTTGATTTAGCCTTTCAGCCTCACTTTTAAACTATGCAGTTTTTCTTGTCTCCCCTCCCAGCTCTAGCCACCTGCTACCAGGTTCTCTTTACAGAGCAACTCACAAAACACACCCGATTCTCCTGGTGCTTCCATCAGAAGGCCACAACACCCAGTGCCTTTTTTATCTCTAAGCCTGCAGGGCTCTGAGCCATGACTCTGCCGTACTATCATTTTTTAAAGTAATGGCTATTTTGAAGCATGATGGGGATGGGTGACATACAACAGTGATTCAGACATGTCAAACCCACAAAAAAATAAACACAGAAATTGGGCTTGTTTTTGGCTTAATTGGCTTGCAAGTTGCTTGTAGCTAGTTTTTGGCTTGTAGCTTCTTTTTTTGATCGGCTCCTGGCAACCAGGGGTAATGGGGGGGCAAGCGGGGAAGGGAGTCAGGGGTTACAGCGGGCCCACCACAGTCCCAGACGGCACGCCGGGGGGGGATCTAGTCACATAGCTTGTTGGGGTTCTTAGGGATTGGCTTGTTCTGAAATGGGATTAACTTGATTTTGGGCATATTGTGAACGTTGGGGTGCTTATTTACTGTGTGAAAGTTGGCAACTGTACAGTGGCTGTGGTTTAAAAAAAACAAACAAACAAACAAACCCCAGCAGACCCCACTATCTTCCAGTGCAAACAGGAATTATTTGGGGGGAGTTCTCTGGCCTGTGGTATACAAGGGGTCGGAGGAGATGATAACAACGGTCCCTTCTGGCCCGGGAGGGGAACCCATGAGCGAGGAGGAGGCGGAGAATGCCCCCAGCCCGCCAGGCCTCCAAACGTTCCCGGGCTCCCAGTACTCGGCCCTCCAGGGGGGACCCAGGGGCAAGGGGGGCAGAGCCCGGCTCTCCCAGGGAGCAGGTGAGCATCTCCCTGGGGATCAGGGCCGGGTCCCGCATTGGCCCAGGGCCGCCGGCGGGGTCGGTGTTTGACAGCGGCACCTGCCTCAGCCCTTTCCCCTCCCGTCGCGGTTTAGTTTCACTTTCCCTCCCCGCAGGAGGCGGCTGCTCCCAGTCCCCGGCGCCGCGCGCTGGAGGGCGAAGCTCACCTGAGCTCCGGCCCGCGTCCTGCCTCCCGCAACGGCTCCGTCCCTCGGCCGCGCTGGTCGCCGCGCCCGGCCGGCTGCCGCCTCCTTGCTCCGCCGCGGGCTCCCCCGGCCCGTCCTGCGCGGCGCCCCTGGCTGCGGGGGCGGGTTTGTTGTGAAGGCCTCGCTCCCCGCCCTGCCCTGCCCCGCTCAGCTGACTCCCGGGAATCCGCCAACGCCTCCCCGGGACTTTCCCGGGCCCCGCCCTGGCGCCGAGCCCCCGCCCGGGGCGGAGCTCACGGCCCGTGGGAGGGCGGCTGCGCGCTGCCAAACTGCGGCGTGATCCCCCCTCCCCCCAGCCAGCTCCTCCTCTGCCCCGCACAACCCCCCGGGGGAGAAATCCCCGCCCGCGGCCTGCCCTGGGACAGCTGAAGGACCGGGGTCAGGGCCCTCCTTAGGCGTGCGGGTGCGGCTCTTCCCGCCCCCGCCTCGCCTCGTCCCGCCCCCGCCCAGCCCCTCTCCGTCCCTGCTCCGCCTCTTCCCGCCCCTGCTCCGCCTCTTCCCGCCCCCAATCCCCTGAAGTTTGCAGCCAGGCCCGACCGTGCACTCACCGCAGGGTAAGTGGAGCAACCAGGTCCCAACCCCCCCGCCGGGGAGTGCTAGGGGGCGGTTCCCCCCCTTCCTCCTCCCCCCAAGCCTGGGAGCCAGGGGAGCAGGCTGGGTCTGGGTCACTCCACTTCCCGCAGGAAGTGACCAGCCTCCCTCCCTCCGTCCCCCACGGAGGCCTGGGACCAGCCCCCCTCCTCTGGAGACCTGGGGCGAGGCCCCACACAGCCCCGCTGCGGAGGCCTGGGGCCAGCCCCCCCACTCCCACCAGTGGAAGCCTGGGGCCCCACACAGCCCCCCCCCCCCCCCCCCGTGGGGCTAGGTTGGTTTCAATCTAGGATTCTCCTTGAAATGGCTGCTCCCATTGGAGACCCCTTTTACCTCCTTCCCACGCCCAATCTCTTGCTGTGGGTCAAGCTCTAGTTCCCCTCTTGAAGCTCTTCCCCAGCGGATAAATAATTAATCGTTGGAACAGAGGGAGGGGACCCCGGGTCTCTCATCTCTCAGGTGGGTTTCTTAACCACCAGTTGTAGAGGCTGGAACTAGGGGGCTGGGGGTGCTCCCACACCTCCTAGATTGACAGGGTTTTCATCATATACAGGGTTTATGGTCTGGTTCAGTGGCTCTCAGCACTCCTGCCACTAGGTGTTGTGTAGACATATGTGCAGTAGCCTGGACGCCCACCAACTCGGGCTGCAGGGCTGTTTCATTGCTGTGTAGACTTCCTGGTTCATACTGGAGCCCAGCTCTAGGACTCTACAAGGTGAGAAGGTCCCACTGGTCAAGTCTACACAGTACTCCCCCGGGGGAATTCTGCCCCATTGTGCATGCAGAATTTGCACAGAAATTAATGTTGTGTGCGCAGAATTTCTTTGCCCCCCATCCCCCTTGAAATGGGCTGTAGAGCTGCTGGCCACCACTGGAGGCAGTTGGACCCAGCAGAGCCCAGCTCACAAATAGAAGACACTGCTGGGGGGGTGTGAGCTGGAGGTACCCTGGCAGCTGCAGTTCTCAGCATGCCCTGAAAGAAGGAGGTGGCATGCAGGAATCTCCACACAAGCACTAGACCCAGCATCAGACTCTTTCTCCCTCTGGATCCCTGGGCTCTTAGGGGTAGGGGGAGAGGTGTCTGGGCTGGGGAGGAGGGCACCCTGCAGCTGGGCTCTGGCGGGGAGGGGTGTCTGGGCTGGGGGGGTGCCCCATGGCTGGACTCTGGGGAAGAGGCGGCAGAGAAACGGGAACTGGGTTGTCATAGCAGTTTCTTTGACTCTACTTCTGGTGGAATTATTTTGTGTCTGTTGTTATAGACTTACTTGCTTACAGGTATTTTGAAATAAATTACCAAAATAATTGAAACTGGTGTGATTATATGTTATTTTGACAAATAAAATTCACAACATTTTAAAATGTGTGTAGAATTTTTAATTTTTTGGCACAGAATTCCCCTAGGAGTAACACAGCAATGAAACAGCCCCACAGCCTCAGCCCAAGTCAGCTGCCATGGGCCAGCCACGGGTGTCTAGTTGCTGTGTAGACAAACCCAGAGTCATTCTCACATTCTCTCTCTCTGAGCTAATGATTAAGTATTTATACAAAATGGAACAGCTACAACATGTGTTTGGGGAGGGGGAAGGAGAGAATATGCAAATATATCTAAGAGTTTACCTTCATGGGGAGATCAGAGTCTCCTCACTTGGGGTACTCACAGTCCCATTCGCATTAACAGCTGAAATCCAGAATCTGTAGGATGTCTGAAGCCTCAGTCCACCAATGTTACAGAACTCTGTTCGGTTTCAGCGAGGGCATGAAAAATGAGGGGAAGGCCCATTGCAACGACTAACCCACTCAACCCTGGTGTGAAGCACTAAGTAACTAAGGGTTAGCTAGGGTACATACTCTGGGAAACAGAGTAATTGTGCCCCTCCAAAGAACATTGCAGCAGAACTAGGACTAGAAGTCAGGAGATCCCAGCAATCAGGCTGCTGCAACAGAGATAACTAGACCATGCCCCTCCCTCCTTTACTAAATAATTATGCACCCATAATCCACTATGTTAATGACTAGGGTTGCCAAATTCCTAATTGCAGAAAATGGAACACCCCTGCTCTGCCCCTTCCCCGAGGCCCTGCCCCTGCTCACGCCATCCCCCCTCCTATTGTTGCTTGCTTTCCTGCTCACTCGTTCATTTTGACCAGTCTGGGATGGGGGTTGGGGTGAGGGGGTGATGGCTCCGGCTGGGGGTGTGGGCTCTGGGGATGAGGGGTTTGGGGTTCAGGAGGGAGTTCTGGGATGGGAGGTGGGGCAGAGGGGTTTGGAGTGTGGGGAGGGAGCTCTGGGCTGGGGCAGGGGTTGGGGTGAGGACTTTGGCTGGGAGTGCAGGCTCTGGGGATGAGGGGCTTGGGGTGCAGGAGGGGCTCCAGGCTGAGGGTGGTGCAGAGGGGTTCAGAGTGTGGGAAGGGGCTCCAGGCTGGGGCAGGAGGTGCGGGCTCTGGGGTGGGCCAGAAATGAGGTGTTCAGGGTGCAGGATGGGGCTCTAGGCTGGGGCAGTGTTGAGGTGCCAGGGAGGTGAGGGCTCCGCCTGGGGGTGTGGGTTCTGGGGTGGGGTCAGGGATGAGGGGTTTGGGGTGCAGGAGGGGATTTTGACCTGGGGCAGGGGATTGGTGTCTGGGAGGGGGTTCAGGGCTGAGGCAGTGGGTTGAGATGCGGGCTCTGGCTGGGCGGTGCTTACCTCAGGAGGCTCCTGAAAGCGGCTGGTATGTCCCTGCAGCCCCTAGGTGCAGGGACGTCCAGGGGACTCTGTGCGCTGCCCTTGCCCGCAAGCAGCAGCCCCCATAGCTCCCATTGGCTGCAGTTCCCAGCGAATGGGAGCTGCAGAGACAGCGCTTGGGGCAGTGCGCGGAGCCCACTGACGCCCCTGCGCCTAGGGGCCACAAGGACATACCGGCTTCTTCTGGGAGCCACACAGAGCTAGGGCAGGCAGGGAGCCTGCCTTAGCCCCACTGCACCGCCAACTGGACTTATAACAGCCTGGTCAGCAGTGCTGACTGGAGCTCCCAGGTCCCTTTTCTACCGGGATGCCTGGCAACCCTATTAATGATACCAGCCTTTCTACTTCATTTCTTTTGTGCTGCCCCTGTGCCTGAAATACCAGTCCTGAGGTGGGCCAGCTCTCCTCATTCAACTCTATCCTCAAGACCTCTTTGGGCCATGATACTCACAAGAAGTTGCTAACTAATTAAAAAGTTAAAGGGGCAGCTGGGAAATGGCCATATATTTAATAAACAACACTCCAGTAAAAGCTCATTGTGCTAACACTCTTTATTGAGGGGGAGATTTTCAAAAGCACAATGCGCAATTTAGCTTCACCTTATTTCTTTTTATTTCAGCATATAAGAGGAACACAGGCACTAGGCAACTGTAAGAGGGGCCAGAGCAAACCCCGTGTGGCACAGTGTGGCCCTACCAGCACCCAGCCCTCAGTTCCCTCAGGGGTCTTTCAGTAATTTTCTCCATACCAGAATACTTGTGGGATCTTATTTATTAAATGTTTTCAAAATTCAGACTCTTTGGCCTCTCAATCTCCAATCCTTCATCCTGTTGGTTCAGGACTCCCAGTGCTCCCACAGCTCTCCTGTTCAGGGCCTGTGTTGTGATTCGAGCCATCTTCCCCAGCCGCCAGTTTCCAGCCCTGCTTCACAGAGCACCTCTTCCCACCCTTGGTTCAGGGGTCCTTAGCCCTCCTTCTAAGGCCAGGTAGGCATTCTCTTTGAGTTGTCTGCCTGTTTTCTTCCTTTGGCTCTCTGGATGGTTCTTGTTTATTCCTAGGCTTGGACTGATTTAGCTATATGATCTGTCATGTGACTGGAATAACTTTCCCCATCCGGGGAGTTGGACCCATTACCTCTAAAGGGGCCAGTGACCAATGCGACAGCACCTTTGGCAGATCATTCAAAATCCAATCTACAACGACAACAGTTTTTCTCCACACAAGAGGAATTGGTCCACAAAAGTATCAGAGGGGTAGCCGTGTTAGTCTGAATCTGTAAAAAGCAACAGAGGGTCCTGTGGCACCTTTAAGACTAAGGCTAGGTCTACACTACCCGCCTGAATCGGCGGGTAGAAATCGACCTCTCGGGGATCGATTTATCGCGTCCCGTTGGGACGCGACAATCGATCCCCGAATCGACGCTCTTACTCCACCAGCAGAGGTGGGAGTAAGCGCCGTCGACAGAAAGCCGCAGAAGTCGATTTTGCCGCCGTCCTCACAGCGGGGTAAGTCGGCTGCGATACGTCAAATTCAGCTACGCTATTCACGTAGCTGAATTTGCGTATCTTAAATCGACTCCCCCCTGTAGTGTAGATGTACCCTAACAGAAGTATTGGGAGCATAAGCTTTCGTGGGTAAGAACCTCACTTCTTCAGATGCAAGTCTTCTTGCATCTGAAGAAGTGAGGTTCTTACCCACGAAAGCTTATGCTCCCAATACTTCTGTTAGTCTAAAAGGTGCCACAGGACCCTCTGTTGCTTTCCACAAAAGTAGAATTTCCCAACCTCAGCCTCCGCAAAACTCTATTCCCCCTGTCCCATTCAAATCTCAGCCCTCCCCAAACAGATGGGCTTTGCAACAGGTTGTAAAGGTCAACAAATTTGGTCATTTAGACTGAGTTAGGAAGTGAATTGCAAAGTCAAGGGACCATCATGGGGAAAGTCTTGCAACCCGCCCCCTCTTGTATTCTCTTAAAGGACTGGCACATAGGACTTATTGTGAAAGATTCAAGGCACTCGATCTGTTTAACTTATCAAAGATAAGGGTAAGAGGTGTCTTGATCACTGTCTATAAGTAAAAATTGCTGAGGGGGGTTCGCCTTCCTCTGCAGCATGGGACACAGGTCACTTGCAGATTTCAACTAGTGTAATAAATGGTGAATTCTCTGTAACTTTAAGTCTTTAAACCATGATTTGAGAAGTTCAGTAACTCAGCCAGAGGCTAGGGGTCTATTTCAGGAGTGGGTGAGGTTCTGTGATGTGCAGGAGGTCAGATTAGATGATCATGATGGTCCGGTCTGACCTTAAAAAAATCTATGAATCTGTCTACATGGGGAACAAAAATCTGATAACAGAGAGCTCTTCAAACTAGCAAACAAGGGTGTAACAAGATCCAATGGCTGGGAGCTGAAGCTAGACAAATTCAGATGAAGTGCAGATGTTTAACAGTGAGGATAATTGACCATTGGATCAATTTACCAAGGGTCATGGTGGATTTTCCATCACTGGAAATCTTTAAATCAAGATGGGATGTTTTTGTAAAAGATATGCTCTAATTCAACCACAGCTGTTGGACCCGAAGCAGGAATTAATTCCTGGAAGTCCTATGGCAAGTGTTATGCAGGAGGTCAAATTATATGATCATAATCATCCCTACTTGCCTTAAAATCTACAAAACTTATATCTAAGCCAAGGAAACTCCACCTCAAACCCCTCTGCATGTCCCAACCATGACAGCATCTCACACACTCATGCTCTCTCTCTCTCCTTCATAGATAAGAACCAGCACTTTAAGCTCCACCCAGAAACTAACTTGTAGCCAGTGCAGATTCTGGGAACTGGTATCCTGTGCTCACACAAATCACCACTTTCTACATGAGCATCGGTTTGGAATTAATATAAGATGTTGTCTCATGTACAGTAAATATCAACAGGCTAATCTCTAAGTGACAAACACCTAGATAATGATTGCAAAGGCGTCATCCAAGAGAAAGGCCCTCCTGGCCAGATGCAGATAGTAAACACCAGCCTTGGCCAGGATCATCTATTAAATGAGTACTCCTCTGAGCTAGACTCCTTTGTTCTTCTACGACTCCTATCGCTTTCTCTCATGCCACCCCAAAGCATGGAACTCCTTCCCAGTCCTTGTTCTCCAAGACGCTACTCTCTCTCTTCATTCAAATCCTTTAAGGATGACGTAGTTGAGTTTCTGTATTTTTCCAATCCTTATGCTGTCCATTGAGACTGTCAATAGGAATGTCAGTTGTGGTGGTGATTTTTGTGATGGAGGCCCTAGTCCACTAGGAACTGGACTGAGATCCCCATTTCACTTAACCTCAGAACAGCCAATGAACATTTTCACAGAGGTCATTTCATGCAGGCCACTGAACAGCCAACAGATGATAACTTTTCGTATACCAAACCCAAGCTAGATATGGACTAGAAAACTGTTGGTGAATGCCCCAATGAATACCAGTGCCCCAAGACAATGTACTGTGTTGAAGAGGAACATTGCAAATTTAGTGAACTTACGATGTGATCCAAATCTCATTAGAGTCAATAAGGGTCTTTCTATAGAGAGCAGGAACTAATCAATCCCCTTACAGGACAGGCTCAGTTTAGAGTAAGAATCACTAACCCTCCTAGGGATGATCAAATATTTTCTGTCAAATCTGTTTTATGTTGAAAAATTGGATTTTTGACTAAAGGAAATTTAGCAAAAGTGTCTGCTGTCCATGGAAACTTTCAATTTTTTGTCAAATAACCAAACCCCCTTTAGTAGGTTTCTCAGTGGGGCTAGGTGGCTTAAGGGTTAGCATCCTCCCTAGCAAGGGGGGTAGTAGTAGGGGAGCTCAGGCCCACCCACTCCACTGGGTTCCAACCAAGGGCCCTATGAGGATCAGCAATGTTGGCCCCTGGAGAGGATTGTGGACAATCTTCCTCGTCCCAGCCATCCACATCCAAGCACCAATTTTGATCTGTTGGTAGAAGTGCCAATAGACCACTCCTCCCAATTGCTACAACTGACCACTGCTACCTACCCATTTGGCCACTGGTTGGTAGCTGTTACGCAGTACCTGGGAATGCATAACATCAGACCGATGGGTCCTAGAGATCATTAACAATGGGTACTCTATCCATTTTACCTCCTTACCCTGTCCGCAACACCCTTCCCTGTCCCTCTTCAGGGATCCTTCTCACGAGAGTTTACTACAACAAGAGGTAGATCATCTCCTCCAGTTAGAAGGCATAAAAACATTACCTCAACATCTATGAGGCAAAGGGTTCTACTCTCGTTATTTCCTAGTACCCAAGAGGCAGGGAGACCCATACTAGACCTCAAAGCTCTCAACAAGTTTGTCAAGGCTCAAAAATTCAAGATGGTCACTCTAGCAACGCTTATTCCAGTGTTGGAACAGGGAGATTGGTTTTTGGTCTCGACCTTCAGGACACCTATTTTCACATCTCAATCCTTTTGACTCTCAGACTATTTCTCAGATTCACTCTAGGACAAGACCACTACCAATACAGGGTGCTCCCCTTCAGACTATCATCGGCCCAAGCGTATTTTCCAAGGTTCTCTGAGTAGTGGCTGCCCACTTATGTTCCCAAGGAATCATGATTGTTTCTGAAAGAGGTTCACTGAGTTACCAAAGCTGCAATGTACTTGTTTACAGAACTGGGTTTACAGATCAACGCACAGAAATCAACCCTCTCTTCAGTGCAGTGCCTGGAATTCATATGCACCGACCGTGACTTTTTACAGACCAGAACCCTCCTACCTCAACACAGATCCCTCTCTTTGATCACACTCATAGACAGTTCAAAACAGCCCACAAATATCAGCCAGACACTGCCTCCTACTCTTGGGACATATGGCAACGGGCACAGCAATAATGCCGCATGCCAGGCTTCCTATGCAACGTCTACAGATGTGGTTCAGCTTGGTTTACAGACCAAAGAGGGACAGACTAGACAAACCCCTGTCACTACCCACCAGATCAAAATCTCCTTAGATGGGTGGAAAGACCTAGCCAACATTTGCAAAGGGATCCCCTTCTTGCAAAACCCCGCGTTGCTTCTCACCACCAACGCATCGCTCATAGTGTAAGGTTTCTGTCTGTTGCATAACTAATTTTGCAGGGTTTAAATCAGTGGTTCTCAAATTTTTGTACTGGTGACCCCTTTCACATAGCAAGCTTCTAAGTGTGACCCCCCCTGATAAATTAAAAACACTTTTAAATATATTTAACACCAGTATAATGATGGAGGCAAAGCAGGGTTTGGGGTGGAGGCTGACAGCTCGCGACCCCCCCCATGTAATAACCTCGCGACCCGCTGAGGGTCTCGACTCTCAGTTTGAGAAACCCTGATTTAAATCAACTAAGGTGGTGGGGTCTTATTGGGTAAAGAATTGTTTCACAATATGTTAGGATTGGTCAAAGAATTATTTTGTAATATTTTAGTAAAATGCTTGGTTAAGGTATAGCTAAGCAGGACTCAAGTTTCACTATATAACGGGTTGGCAACCTTTCAGAAGTGGTGTGCCGAAACTTCATTTATTCACTCTAATTTAAGGTTTCGTGTGCCAGTAATACATTTTAACGTTTTTAGAAGGTCTCTTTCTATAAGTCTATAATATATAACTAAACTATTGTTGTATGTAAAGTAAATAAGGTTTTTAAAATGTTTAAGAAACTTCATTTAAAATTAAATTAAATTTAGAGCCCCCCAGACCGTTGGCCAGTACCCAGGCAGTGTGCATGCCACTGAAAATCAGCTTGCGTGCCATCTTCGGCACGCGTGCCATAGGTTGCCTACCCCTGCTATATAAACTGGAGTCCAAAAGGAAGTTCTTTGGAATCAACTCCAGGACAAGATCAGAGCTGCCAGACCTCAACACTCTGTCAACTATATCGTGCAGAAGCTGGAGTCCCCGGATGACCCGATCCTGACTAGCCACCAGGAAAAGTTCATCTGCTTTATTGGGAGTGGTGAGCATTGTATGCTTAGCGTATGCATTCTGTTTTGGTGATTGTTAATAAATAGAGACTAAGGATATCTCTGTGTAGTGTCTTTCACTGGTAAAAGACCCCACAAACCCACAGTAGTTTACGCCCTGAGCCCAAAGAATGAGGTAAAGGGGGTGCCCTAGGCCTAGAGTGTGCGGGTAACAATAAGGTGGGGTGCACATCTAAACGGCCTTACAACACAAGACAAATGGTCACCCATGGAGATATTCCTTCACTTCAACCTCCTAGAGCTAAGGGCGGTCAGGAATGCTTGCACCTGCTTCCTCCCGCTGCTCAAAGGATCACACACAAGAGTCCTAACAGACAACATAGCCTACATGTACTATATAAATCTATAAGGGGGAGCCAGGTCACCATCCCTCTGCGTGGAGGTGATGAGACTATGGAACTGGTGTATCTCCCATGACATCATGCTGTCAGCAGCCTACCTCTCAGCACACAAAACTCCATAGTGAGCAGTCTGTTGCAAATTCCCACACGACCACAAGTGGGAGCTAGACCCAGCAGTACTGTACTTCATGATCTATTCAGGCAGTGGGGGACACCAACCACAGACTTGTTTGCCAATTACCTGAACAAGAAATGTCCACGCTACTGCTCCAGACAGGGATAGGACAACACTCCCTGGATGATGCTCTCCTCCTCCCGTGGGGCGCGGACCTTCTTTACGCCTTTCCTCCTTTTCCCCTGCTATTGAAGGTCCTGCTGAAAATAAAAAGAGACGGAGCACACGTCATTCTGATCACTCTTACTTGGCCGAGACAGACCTGGTACCCTTACCTGTCACAACTCACGATGTGCCTGCTGATCCCTCTCCCACTCACTTTGTACCTCCTCTCCCAGGACAGAGGACATACCCACATCCCAACTTGGGGGTTTCCACCTCAAGGCATGGCTCCTTCTTGGTTCAAACACCTAGAAAGCTCCTGTTCGAAGGAGGTGAAAGATGTTATAATTACACAGTAGAAAGTCCTTGACACGACATACTTACCTGCAAAAATGCTTCAGGTTTTGGATTTGGTGTACTTCCCAATAAATTTCCCCTATGTCCGCAACTCTTCCACATATCTTAGACTGTGCACTGGCCCTAAAAAGATCAGGGCTGCCTCTAAGCTCTCTCAGAATCCACCTGGTGGATATAACAGCCTTCCACCAACCAGTAGAGGGATACTCAGTGTGCTGTCACACCCAACAACCAAAGGTTCCTCAAGGGTATAGTAAACCTCTTCCCACAACCTCAACTTCCTATTCCCACATGGGACCTCACCAAGTACTGAAAGGACTGACTAGGCCTCCCTTTGAACCCATGGCCACCTGTTTGCTCACATACCTCTCAGTGAAAATGCCCTTCCTGATAGCAATTACCTCAGCTAGGAGAATAGGATAAATAGTGGCTCTGCTGGCACATCCCCACCCAACACGGTATTCTTTCGGGACAAGGTTATGCTCAGGCCACATCCAAAATACCTTCCTAAAGTAACCTCCCCATGTCACATGAACCAATTGATGCATCTTCCAACCTTCTACCCCAAGCCTCACAAAGACAACAGGGAGGCTGTATTATACACTGATATCAGGAGAGCCCTAGCCTTCAACCTGGACAGAACAAAGGTTTTCAGGAAGTCCCCCTCTCCAAGTGTGTCTCAAACTGCATCAGACACCGTTACCAAGTTTGCAGATACTATTTGTACACACTTCACAAGGTCAATCTCCTCATCCGTCGCCTTCTTCAAGAATGTCCCTATCTCAGAGGTCTGTAGAGTGGCAACATGGGCGTCAGTCCACACTTTCGCAGAACATTATACAATCACTGAGGACTCCGCCTCCGATGCCATCTTCGCCTCCACAGATGCTGTCATCTGTAACTGACACGATTCCGAAGTTCCAGCCCTCCAGAAGGGATACTGCTCAGGAGTCACCTAGAGTGGAGCACCCATAGGGACGCTACTCGAAGAAGAAGTTACCTTGTGCAGTAACGATGGTTCTTTGAGATGTGTGTACCTATGGGTGCTCCACAACCCACCCTCCTCCCCTTTATGTCAGCGTTCTTGTCAATGACTCTGTGGTAGAGAAGGAATCGAGGGGGTTTAGCCCACGTGCACTGACTAGCCTCGTGGTGCAGCAGGGGAGAGACAGCGCTTATGCGGTGCTAGCGGACACTGCTACTGAAATTCTCCAATCAGCAGTGCAGGGACCCAAGCACACCTACAGTGGAGCACCCATAAGGACACAGGTCTCGAAGAGACATCATTGCTGCACACTTCATGTTGGGCATAAAATTTAAAAATAAACTAAAAATATGTTCATGTTTGCATGTCTCCAGTAGATGGTGCCAGTGATCTTTTCAGGTCAGTTGCAACAGTAACGGTCAAATAGAGCAGCTTGACAATACTGGAAATATTTAAAAACAAATCAGGGCATATCTGTCCTTTTCCTTTGCTCTAAGTGTGAAATTTGGACCCCGAAGGCAACAGACGGAGAAAATGAAGTTTTTGGAATGTGGCACTATTGCCAAATACCGCGGTGTAATGAAAATAAAGACAGATCAATGAATGAATATTAATTAATATTACAGGGGGAAGGAGGGTAGTTTGCTTTTTGCTAAGGAAGATCACCAGGTAAAAGTTGGGATATTTTAGGGATGTATTAAGGAGACATGAAGAGACATCTGTACAGAAGCATGAGGCAGAGAAATATGGGAAGGGCAGGAACAAAGAAATTGCAATATTGGATCAGAACATTTTTCCATCAAGTCCAGCATTTTGCCTTTGATAGTGGCCACTAGTTGATGGTTCAGTGTGCGAGGATACATGCACTGTTTCTTTAAAATAGGAATAGGAAGCCAGGCAAGAGTGGGGTTGGGAAAAGATATAGGCAGAAACCACAGTGAAGCAGAGATAGCAACAGAGAGAGAGAGAGAGAGAGAGAGAGAGAGAGAGAGAGAGAGCATGGCTTTAGGGCTAATACAGTTTTTCCTTTATGCTATTAATGTTCCTTGTTCAATGTTAGAAGAAGAAAACTCTGGGATTCTTTACCACCATCACATGACACAAAGGAAGATGAACCCCTGCTCCCATAGCCCATGTTGACATGCAGGTGGTGGAGAAATTCCTTCCTGACCAGCGTGGAGATTGATTTATGGCCAGAAGCATAATATGTGATTAACCTTATCTTAGAAGGCATTACATTATTCATAGATTCATAGATTCTAGGACTGGAAGGGACCTTGAGAGGTCATTGAGTCCAGTCCCCTGCCCTCATGGCAGGACCAAATACTGTCTAGACCATCCCTGATAGACATTTATCTAACCTACTCTTAAATATTTCCAGAGATGGAGATTCCACAACCTCCCGAGGCAATTTATTCCAGTGTTTAACCACCCTGACAGTTAGGAACTTTTTCCTAATGTCCAACCTAAACCTTCCTTGCTTCAGTTTAAGCCCATTGCTTCTTGTTCTATTCTTAGAGGCTAAGATGAACAAGTTTTCTCCCTCCTCCTTATGACACCCTTTTAGATACCTGAAAACTGCTATCATGTCCCCTCTCAGTCTTCTCTTTTCCAAACTAAACAAACCCAATTCTTTCAGCCTTCCATTATACATTATGGCTGGGAGTTTAAAGGGAACCTAAGAGAGTTAGGCACCCAATAAATTTTGTTGGAGTTAAATCCCTAAATCCCTACCACCTTTGGAGCAAAAATCCAAGGTTCAAGTACCAGGACAAAGACTACCTTTACCCTCCCATATGGAGAACGGCACACATTGGAAACGATAGGCTCTGCAAGAAAGAAAAATGGAGATTTTCCAGATTGATTCAAGGTAGAAAAACATATAGAAGTTAGCTTATGCTCAAATAAATTTGTTAGTCTCTAAGGTGCCACAAGTACTCCTGTTCTTTTTGTGGATACAGACTAACATGGCTGCTACCCTGAAACCATACAGAAGTTAGAATTTTTCTATGAAATCTTTCTCTGGGAGTTGAGGGAGCTCAGCAGTTCTGGGCAGTTCTCAGCACATTAAAGGATGGACCCCTGAGATATACCACGAAAAATACCTTGAGACTTGAATTAAAGATAACACTGCTTGGTTCACAAACCTCTACCAAGGATTAGAATCTAACACCATCAACAAATGCAGCTAAGAAATAAAAGGCCTCCAGCTTGTTATCTCATTCTTGGATCAGTGTGAACTTAACACTTTAATTTTTAACACCATTTTAAAAGAACTCTTTGATCACATACTTCCCTTAGGCAGCAGAAGTGCTTTTTAATTTTTTTTTTTTTACAGTTTTGAGTCTCTCCGTGTGAAGTTAGCACTGAAGAAAATTGCCGGATTGACACCCCTGGATATTTATACTCTGAAGAAGTGTAGCAGGAGCTGTGGCAGGGTAAGTCTATTTGTAATGTCCTATCAATGGGCTTCAACTCTCTTCTTTAGGGATCACCTCTAGGCATAAGTGTGTAGGGACCCACTCTTGGAATAGGAATCACTACGAGGAGAAGCAACAAAAATGATAAAAGGTTTAGAAAACCTGATCTATGCGGAGCAGTTACAAAATCAGGGCACGTTTAGTCTTGAGAAAAGAAGACTGGGGGGGGGGGGACCTGATAATGGTCTTCAAATATGTTAAGGGCTGTTATAAAGAGCACGGTGATTAATTGTTCTTGTCCACTGAAGAAAACAAGTAATTTGGAGAAAAAGTAATAGGTTTAAACTGCAGTAAAGAAGTTTTAGGTTAGATATTAGGAAACACTTTCTAACTATAAGGATAGTTAAGATCTGGAATAGGCTTCCAAGGGAGGTTGTGCAATCCTCATCATTGCAGTTTTTCAAGAATAGGTTGGACAAACACCTGTCAGAGATGGGCTAGGTTTATTTGGTCCTGCCTCACTTGATGACCGCTTGAGGTCCCCTCCAGCCCTACATTACTATGATTCTATGTACATCAGTCCTGGAGATGCCAAACTGGACTCCAACAAAGTTGGAGTATGAGCTGTGGTGGTGGATTTTGTGACATGGACACTTACCACTAGGATCCAGACTGATACCTTCGAAACTCATTTTGAATTGGCCACGGCTAAGGGTTTTTGTTTTTTTGTTTTATTTGCAAATGCAAGGCTTCTAATTTATCTTCCATACATTTATACAGGTTACTATGACCACTAAAAATACTCTGTGATCTTTCGTCATTCATCAATATTCTTTGGCAAATGCTCAGTTAGCTAATTCTTGTAAGGCAGTTTGGGATCCTCAGTGCTACAGAGGTGCAAATTATTATCAATCTTATTTCTCTTTGTACAATTGCCACCAGTTTCCTGTATAAACAACAAAGTTCGAATTATGTTTGTTTCTTTTTTTTTAAAGGTAAAATAATTAGCACTATTAAAATATCTGCCTAGCTGGGCATTTCTTTTTGTGTCCACAGGAAGAAGGATTAATCTAATTATAATGGAAATGATTTCTATTCTTGTTTCAGCACCAAGTGGCAGATTAGCTTAGGAGATGAAGTAATGGCTGTTGGAGACATTCATTTTTAAGTCCCCATTTCTAATATAGTCTGGGTCAATTGTGACTGTGGGCTTAATTTTCAAATGCTGTCCAGTTTCATATTTGGAATACAAATGATCAAATAGGCACTCATTTATCTCTTTCAGGTACTTGTGTACCAATTTGAGTGCTTAATGAAGAACCAATCACCTTAATTTAGGGATTCAAGTTTGAAAACTGGGCTCTGAAAATCACTTCTGTCTGGAAGTTAAGATCTCCATGTAAAGCACATATGTAGCCATTTATAGAGCACAATAACAAAAAGTTTTATTGGCCCAACAAAACCCAGGAACTATGCTACACATTCTTAAGCAAAATCTGCGGGTACATTATCTAACTATTTACATATACACAGAATAGAGCTCTCCTGGGCTATTCTGTGCATAGAGAACTTTAGCCTTCAAGGCTCTTAATCTTAAGCATTACAGTGCATTAACTTAAGAGAAAATTTTTTAAAATGTTTTTAATGACATGGGGTTCCAGAGGGTATGTTAGGGACCATGACAAACATTCATTATGGGATCTTTTGTCCTCTTTACACACGGCACATAATTAAAATTAATGGTCACTTAGGTACAAGTGATCATGACTC
Organism: Malaclemys terrapin pileata; assembly: GCF_027887155.1. Lineage (NCBI taxonomy): Eukaryota > Metazoa > Chordata > Testudines > Emydidae > Malaclemys > Malaclemys terrapin. Next base: position 15,251,849 of record NC_071505.1, on the reverse strand, counting down.
AATCACATTTATAATGAGCAAACAGACTAAAGTCCAAACAAATAATATATAAACTTGATGCTTTAAAGGGGCCAGCTTCACAAAGCTGAAAAAAATTGAGCCAAATCAGCTGGGAGGATGAATTTAATTTAAAAAAGTGAATAATACTTGTAAATTATTTAAGAACACTTTACTAGTTGCCCAAAAAGCCATAATTCCACAATCAGGAAAGGAGGCAGTATTGGTTTAAAAAAAACGGATTTAGAGGGGAAGTGAAGGCAACTATAAAAATTATATATAATATGAAAAATACATATTTATTAGGGCTGTCAAGCGATTAAAAATTAATTGCGATTAATCATGGAATTAAAAAAAATAATCGTGAATAATTGTGTGATTAATTGCACTGTTAAACAATAATAGAATACCATTTATTTATATATTTTTGGATGTTTTCTACATTTTCAAATATATTGATTTCAATTACAACACAGAATACAAAGTGTACAGTGCTCACTTTATATTTATTTTTGATTACAAGTATTTGCACTGTAAAAAAAATCGTATTTTTCAATTCACCTAATACAAGTACTGTAGCCCAATTTCTTTATCATGAAAGTTGAACTTAAAAATATAAAATTATATACAAAAAAACCTGTATTCAAAAATAAAATAATGTAAAATTTTAGAGCCTGCAAGTCCACTCAGTCCTACTTCTTGTTCAGCCAATCACTCAGACAAACAAGTTTGTTTACGTTTGCAGGAGATAATGCTGCCCGCTTCCTGTTTACAGTGTCAGCTGAAAGTGAGAACAGGCACTCACATGGCACTGTTGTAGCGGCGTCGCAAGATATTTACGTGCCGGATGCACTAAAGATTCATATGTCTCTTCATGCTTCAACCACCATTCCAGGGGACATGCATCCATGCTGGTGACGGGTTTTGCTCGATAACCGTCCGAAGCAGTGTGGACTGATACATGTTCATTTTCATTATCTGAGTCAGATGCCACCAGCAGAAGGTTGATTTTCTTTTTTCGTGGTTCGGGTTCTGTAGTTTCTGCAGCGGAGTGTTGCTTTTTTAAGACTTCTGAAAGCATACTTCAAACCGTGTCCCACTCAGATTTTGGAAGGCACTTCAGATTCTTAAACCTTGAGTCGAGTGCTGTAGCTATCTTTAGAAATCTCAAATTGGTACCTTCTTTGTGTTTTGTGAAATCTGCATTGGAAGTGTTCTTAAAATGAACATGTGCTGGAGCATCATCTGAGAATGCTATAATATGAAATATATGGCAGAAGGTGGGTAAAACAGAGCAGGGGATATTGAACTCCTTGGGGGAGAATTGTGTCACAAATTTAATTAATGCATTTTTTAAAACAAGTGTCATCAACATGGAAGCATGTCCTCTGGAATGGTGGCCGAAGCATGAAGAGGCATATAAATGTTTAGCATATCTGGCACGTAAATACCTTGCAATGCTGGCTACAAAAGTGCCATGCAAATGCCTGTTCTAACTTTCTGGTGACATTGTAAATAAGAAGAGGGCAGCATTATCTCCTGTAAATGTAAATAAACTTGTTTGTCTTAGCGATTGGCTGAACAAGAAGTAGGACTGAGTGGACTTGTAGGTTCTGAAGTTTTACATTGTTTTGTTTTTGAGTGCAGTTATGTTGTGACGGTTCCCCCCATAAGGCTTTATGGAATATGCTTATGAATGTATATATGACATAACTAGAATATGTTTTGTGCTACGTATGCCATGTAACATATCTCTGTAAAGGTTATGATCTACTGAATCTATTAATCCTATTTGTATGTATGTATCATTTTTGTAGTTGAAGTTAGGAATATTGGCTGTATACTTGCTTGATTTTAACTAGCCTAGTAGAGCATTTAGTCAGCTTTTTGAGAAAAGTGCAAATTAAGTGCCCAATCAAAAACCTCTTAAGCCAACAATGAACATGAAGATGCCAATCCACATCTGAGCCTTCCCAGGAATGTGCCTTGGCTGGTAAAAATTGAGTCATGCATGGACATGTGGCTTGCCCATGTGACTCCAAAACTCCATCTTGGAGCTGGACTTTGCATAGGAGGGGGTCTCCACCCACAAAAGAAAGTCTATTTAAACCCCTGGGAGACCCCTCCATTTTGTCTTCAGCTGGCTAAAGGGATAGCCTCTCCACCCCCCAAGGATACCTGAAAGAAACTGGAACAAAGGACAGTAACTACAGGGGGTGTGAGTGATTACTGGACCCAGACTAGCAGGAGACTAGTCTGTAAAAGGAAGCTTACTGGAACTGGTGAGGTTTTATTTATATTCCGTTTCTTAGACATAGACTTGTGTGTTCTATTTTATTTTACTTTCTGATTCACTTTGTTCTGTCTGTTACTACTTAGAACCACTTAAATCCTACTTTCTGTATTTAATAAAATCATTTTCTACTTATTAATTAACCCAGAGTATGCATTAATACCTGGGGGGGTGGGGGGTGGGGGTGGCAAACAGCTGTGCATATCTCTCTATCAGTGTTACAGAGGGAGAACAATTTATGAGTTTACCCTATATAAGCTTTATACAGGGTAAAACAGATTTATTTGGGGTTTGGACCCCATTGGGAGTTGGGCATCTGAGTGTTAAAGACAGGAACACATCTGTAAGTTGCTTTCAGTTTAAGCCTACAGCTGTTAGGGGACATGGTTCAGATCCTGGGTCTGGGTTTGCAGCAGGCTAGTGGGTCTGGCTCAAACCAGGCAGGGTGCTGGAGTCCTAAGCTGCCAGGGCAGGAAAGCCAGGGCAGAAGTAGTCTTGGCACATCAGTTGGCAGACCCAATGGGGTTTCTGTGATTCAACCCGTCACATATGTAACAAAAAATATCAACATTTGTAAGTTGCACTTTCACGACAAAGAGATTGCACTACAGTATTTGTATGAGGTGAATTGAAAATACGATTTCTTTTATTAGAGGGGTAGCCGTGTTAGTCTGGATCTGTAAAAAGCGACAAAGAGTCCTGTGGCACCTTATAGACTAACAGACCTATTGGAGCATAAGCTTTCGTGGATGAATATCCACTTCGTCAGATGCATGTAGTGGAAATTTCCAGAGACAGGTACAAATATGTAGGCAAGAATAAGTCTAAAGATAACGAGGTAGTTCAATCAGGGGGGATGAGTCCCTCTTCTAGCAGTTGAGGTGTGAACACCAAGAGAGGAGTTGGCTAGCCATTCACAGTCTTTGTTTAATCCTGAGCTGATGGTGTCAAATTTGCAAATGAACTGAAGCTCAGCAGTTTCTCTTTAAAGTCTGGTCCTGAAGTCTTTTTGCTGCAGGATGACTACCTTTAAATCTGCTATTGTATGTCCAGGGAGATTGAAGTGTTCTCCTACAGGTTTTTGTAGGGACTGTCCAGTTTGGCCGATGTACATAGCAGAGGGGCATTGCTGGCACATGATGGCGTATATTACATTGGTGGACGTGCAGGTGAATGAACCGGTGATGATGTGGCTGATCTGGTTAGGTCCTGTGATGGTGCCACTGGTGTAGATATGTGGGCAGAGTTGGCATAGAGGTTTGTTGCAGGGATTGGTTCCTGAGTTAGAGTTACTATGGTGTGGTGTGTGGTTGCTGGTGAGAATATGCTTAAGGTTGGTGAGTTGTCTGTGGGCGAGGACTGGCCTGTCTCCCAAGGCCAGTGAAAGTGAGGGATCGTTGTCCAGGATGGGTTGTAGATCACTGATGATGCATTGGAGAGGTTTTAGCTGAGGACTATAGGTGATGGCCAGTGGAGTTCTGTTGGTTACTTTTTGGGCTTGTATCGCAGCAGGAGGCTTCTGGGTACACGTCTGGCTCTGTTGATCTGTTTCCTTATTTCCTCATGCAGGTATCGTAGTTTTGAGAATGCTTGGTGAAGATCTTGTATCTATTTCTTTTGTTTATCATTTTTACAGTGCAAATATTTGTAATCAAAAATAATATACACTTTGATTTCAATTACAACACAGAATACAATATATATGAAAATGTAAAAAAAATCCAAAATATTGAATACATTTCAATTGGTATTCTATTGTTCAACAGTGCTATCAAAACTGTGATTAATCACGATTAATTTTTTTAATCACGATTAATTTTTTTGAGTTAATCGCATGTGTAACTGAGATCAACCAACAGCCCTAATATATATACATATAACAAAAGGAAGAAAGGGAAAGTTGATAGTAATTAATATAACTCAGAAGCTAAGAATTGTAGAAAATTGATAAGGGAAGCAAAAGGACACAAGGCGATATCTTAGGCTAGCAGAGTTAAGGGCAGTACGAGAAGTTTTTTAAGTATATTAGGAACAAAAAGAATCCTAACCATGATATTAATCCATTACTAGGTAAAAATGGTAGAACTATCAATAATAATATAGAAAAGTCAGAAGTGTTCAATAAATATATCTGTTCCATATTTTGGAAAAAACAGTTGATGTAATCATATCCTGTGATGACAATAACACTCTCTCCATTCCAATAGTATCTCAGGAGGATGTTCAACAGCAGTTAGACATTTTTAAATCAGCAGGTCCAGATAACTTGTATTCAAGAGTTTTAAAAGAGCTGGAGGAGGATCTCTCTGGAGTGTTAATGCTGATTTTCAATAAGTCTTGGAACACTGGGGAAGTTCCAGGAGACTAGAAGAAAGGTAAAAAGCTAATGTTATGCCAATATTTAAAAAGGATAAAAGGGATGACCTGGATAATTATAGTCCAGTTATCTAACATTGATCCTTAACAAGATAATGGAGCGGCTAATATGGGACTTGTTTAATAAAGAATTAAAGGAGGTAATATAGCTAGTGCTAATCGACATGGGTTTATGGAAAATAGATCCTATCAAACTAACTTGATATATTTTTCGATGAGATTACAAGCTTGACTGGTAAGTGTAATAGTGTTAATGTAATATACTTAGACTTCAGTAAGGCATTTGACTTGGTACCATATGACATTTTGATTAAAAATTAGAATGCTATAAAATTAATATAGCACACATTAAAAGCTGGCTAACGGATAGGCCTCCAGATGTAATTGTAAATGAGGAATCAACATTGAATGGGTATATTTCTAGTGGGGTTCCACAGGGACCAGTCCTTGGCCCTATACTATTTAACATTTTTATCAATGACCTGGAAGAAAATATAAAACCATCACTGATATAGTTTGCAGATGACACAAAAATCGGGGGAGTGGTAAATAATGAAGAGGATAAGTCACTGACACAAAGTGATCTGGATCACTTGCTAAGCTGGTTGCAAGCAAACACTTTGTGTTTTAATATGGCTCAATGTAAATATGAACAAAGAACATAGGTCATACTTACACGATGCGGGACTCTATCCTGGGAAACAGTGACTCTGAAAAAGATTAGTGAGTCCTGGTGGATAATCAGCTGATCCTGAGCTCCCAGTGCAACACTGTGGCCAAAAGGGCAAATACAAATTTTGGGAGCATAAACAGGGATATCTCAAGTAGGTGTTAGAGAGGTTATTTTACGTCTGTATTTGGCACTGGTGCAACTGCTGCTGGAATACTGTATCCAGTTCTGGTGTCCACAAGTCAAGAATGATGATGATAAGTTGGAGAGAGTTCAGAGAAGAGCCACAATAATGATTAAAGGATTAGAAAACATGCCTTATAATGACCGACTCAAAGAGCTCGATCTATTTAGCTTAACAAAGAGACTGTTAAGAGGTGACTTAATTACAGTCTATAAATACCTACGTGGGGAACAAATATTTAATAATGGGCTCTTCAATCTAGCAAAGAAAAGTATAACAATATCCAAAGCCTGGAAGTTGAAGCTAGACAAATTCAGACTAGAAAGAAGGTGTACATTTTTAACAGGGAGGGTAATTTAACCATTGGAACAATTTACTAAGGGTCATGGTGGTTTCTCCATCACTGGCAATTTTTAAATCAAGACTGAAGGTTTTTCAAAAGAACTGCTCTAGGAATTATTCTGTGGAAGTTCTCTGTGTTATACATGAGGTCAAACTAGATGATCACTGTAGTCCCTTAAGGCCTTGGAAACTAACTTTGACATTAATGGGAATTATATCTGTGCTTATAAAAAGTAGATCCAATTATTTTTAGAATCTGAGGGCCAATATCCAACTATCAACACTTTGGTTACATATTGTAGGAAAAGAGGAAGTTTAACATTATTCAGTCTGCTTGTTTATAGTCTGGAGCAGTTCAGATTAGGATTCTCAAGGCATAGTTGACTAGTTCCCTGGATAGGCTGTGGCTGCACTTAGAAGTGAGGCGTCCCTCTCAGATATCGCCTCTTAATCTGTCATCAATCTGTATTTGACTTCAGAATGGCTCTGAGTTAGGAGGAATTCATTGGTTGCTAACACTCTAATGCAGTGGTCTCCAAACTTTTTTGATCGCGGACCCCTATCAGTAAAAAAATTTTGAGCATGCACCCCCTGCCGCGCCGGCTCTACCATTTTTGCCCAAGCAAAAAAAAAAAAAAAGCCATTTGGACTCCAGCCCAAACTGACGAAGCAAAAAAAAGGACTCCTCCTGCCGTTCACCCCCAAGGATCCTCTTGCACACCCCACTTTGGGAACAACTGTTCTAATGATCTGAACATGAGAGGTGTTGAGCGCCAGACACTCCCACTGAGTTCAGCACCCCGCGAGCTTGACCCTTATGTAGTATAGGAAGAGTTTGCAAGTATGCTAGAATGGGGTATGTGGGTATTTCCCTCATCCCCATTAGCCTCCTAGTTCTCTTTGCAACGTTGGTTTTCTTCTTTCAGTAGCTTGAGCCAGTTCTATCTTTTAGAGGATAACAGTGGTCATGGTTATATAAAGTTTAATTTATAAATTGTTTATAAGAGGTTAATAAATAACTAATAGATTTAATAACCATGTTAGACATGAGTACTACGTGTTATAGATGGTTATAAACATCACTGGAAAATCTTATAGCAAGGTTATTATAAACTATGGTTATTGATCTGTTGGACTGTATAAAAATCAGTTAACAATTAATTAAAACACCTATTAATCAGTTATTAACACTTTTAAAAATGGAACTGTAATAAAGTCAGCCACCTCTTGTGCGCCCTCTTGTGACCAATAGTGGCTTTGCAGAGCCAGGCCTCTTTTCCCTCTGGGTTCTTTAATAAATGCAAAAAGAGGCTTTCATAAATCCAGTAATAGCCCTTCTTGGGCTCTGGTTTTATTAGCACAAAGGTCCAAAACAAACATGAAAAGTCTTCCACCCAGCCTTAAGTTGGGCCTCTCCTTCTTGAGGTACTGTCCTTTCCTGCTCTTAAGAGCTGGAGAAGATATAAGGTCTGGCCTGCCTTCTTTGTCTTCTCCCTAAAAGGAAAACAAAATTTTGGCTGGGTCTTCCTACTCAGCCATAACTCCCTTCCTGTGAGACCACTGCAGGAGACAGCTTCTCTCTGCAGTTCCCCACTTTTGGCTGTCCATGGGCCTCTGTTTCTTTATTGCCTTAGAAGCCTGATTTAGTCACATGACCACCTGTCACATGACTTTCTTTGTTCTCTCTGCCTGGCAAGGCAAATCAGCTGTGCCATAAGTGGACTGAGACCTATTTCCCTTTGGAAGGGCCAGCCACCCTGTGACATGAACCTTAATATAAAGTGTGACCGTTAGCTTTAGACACAATTTATTATTTCCTTCTCTTCATTTCCCCACTCCCTTGTCCTCCCCGTCTAACTCCTTTCGTTTATGCAGATTGTTGGAGGATATTATACAAGGACCCAAATCATGTTGTCATATCTACCTGTGAAACTCCTCTGAAGTCAGATGAGCTGCACAGATGTGACCAAGAGCAGCATTGGACCCAAGATGTCCATCTCTGCTTACAGCTTCTTTCCCATCACTCATATTCTGCTTGTTATTTTCTTTATCACCTTCTTTTTCTATCCTTTCACCTCTCTCCACTAGGTGCCTAGTTCTCCCCTGCAGGATACATGTCACCTCCTTTGAAGTCAGTGGGGAGAAGATAAAAAGGAGAGGTGGTAAGTAACTTCAATGGGAGTCACTCATACCCTGCAGGGAGAGAACAGGCTCCACAGGGTGATGTAGGCTTCGGTTTAATGGTATTACATTGTGGAATAGTGATTTGATAAATGTCAAGTTTCTGTTCACACAATGTATTTATTAGAATCATAGGTGGTGGGTATAATAGGCCAGGGGAGGATTAGCCTCCCCTGGTGCAGCCACCGTCGCCAGACACCAGGTTGTGAGTTTTTGTTGTTTGCGAGGGCTGGGAGTGGGCTGGGCTTCTGCCGGAAGACGTTTTTGCCTATTATTGTGTGCCATGCAGGTTCTGGGGTGGCTGAGGAGGCAGTATGTGCTACTCAGCTTCCTGGGTTCATCAGTAATCTCCCTGGACTCCATTGATGAAGCCGGGAAGCTGAGTCGCAGATACTGCCTCCTCAGCTGCCCCAGAACCTGCCTGGTGCATATAAAAAGCTGAGTGTTCTTCGGGAAGAGCTTCTGCTTTTCCCGCCAGGTGGCTCAAGGTCTCAGGAAGGGAGGCGTGGTGCATTTAGGGTGACCAGGTGTCCGGTTTTGGACCGAAACACCTGGTCATAAAGGGATCCTGGTGACTCCGGTCAGCACCGCTGACTGGGCCATTGACTGTCTGGTTCATGGCGCTGTGCCGCATGGAAGCAACCGTCATGTCCGACTCCTAGTCTTAGGGGCTGCTTGGGGGAGGTGGGGGTGTCCGCGTGCTGCCCCGCCCCCGGCGCAGTTCCCATTGGCTGGGTCAGGGCAGGGGAGGAATTAGCATGACTCATGAGCGCTCAGCAGGCGGCTGTTAGGGTGACCAGGTGTCTGGTTTTGGACCGAAACACCTGGTCACGCTTCTCCCTTCCCGGCTGGGTGATTTAGGCAGCCCCTAGAAAAGTGTATGAAAAAGTGTCTCTGTGTAGGCAAGTGTGTGCATGCATGCACTGTATGTGTGTAAGAGACTGTGTGTCTTTGTGTAGGGAGGTGCGTGTATTGCCGCATGTGTGTGTACCTGTGTGAATAAAATTTGCAGCCTAACTCTTTGACTGTTATTCCTTTTGCTGGCGTGCGCACAAAAAACTTGATGACATAAAATCTGTGTGTATTCATCTCATAACAAGTTTTTAAAAGAGACGTGAACTCTAAAAGAAATGTATTATTTCTTAAACAGTGAATGTTAGTGACTAGTAATTGCAGAAGAGCCGGTGGATCAGACATTTCTCCCCACCTCTGTCTAGCTACATTATAAACTCTTTCTTGCAGACTCTCTCTTTTTATGTGTATGACCAGCACCTACCACCCTGGAGCCCTGATCTTAGTTGGGGTCTCTAGCACTAAACAACAATTGTAATAATAAATAATGTGGAAGTATATGTGTTAGTGCATACTAGGTGTGTACACATGAATACACGTGTGTATCTGCATGTAGATGTGGGAGCCAGTTTCTACAGATTTATTTATATAGGTATCTGGACAGGCGTGCATTTCTGTGGTTGTGCTCTGTGGATTTGTATTTGGGCTTCAGGAGTGGGCCTTTAATGGCCCCATTGCAGCTGTGATAATGTGTGGTCCTAATGGAGGGAGGGGAATGGAGTGAGCAGGGGGCCAGGGCCTCGGGAAGGGGCTGGACAGGGGTGTTAAGTTTTCTGGAATTAGAAAGTTGGCAACCCTAGTTGCATTTCCCATTCAGGGGCTGGGGCTGGCCTGCGGCTTGGGCCAGCCAGTGCGCCTGGGGCAGCTTGGGCTGACCAAGGGCTCCTCCGGCCATGGGGGGGGAGGGGCAGGGGCAGTGGGGGGCTTGGAGCTGTTGGGCGGGGGTCAGGGCCTTGGGCAGAAGGGACGGGGCTGGGGAGGCTAGCCTCCCTGAAAGGGGGGTCCACTCACCACCCATGAGAGACAGGGTTGTCAATTTTCTAATGGCACAAAACCAAACACCCCTGCTCCACCCCTGCCTTCCCCGAGGCCCCACCCCTGCTCGTTCCATTCCCTTCCCTCCATCACTCGCTCTCCCCCACCCTCTTTCACTTTCACCGGGCTGGGACAGGGGGTTGGGGTGCAGGAGGGGGGTGAGGGCTCCAGCTGGGGGTGCAGGCTGTGGGGTGGGGCTGGGGATGAGGGGTTTGGGGTGGAACGCTTCACGAATTGGCATGTCATCCTTGTGCAGGGGCCATGCTAATCTTCTCTGTATCGTTCCAATTTTAGTATATGTGCTGCTGCGGGGAGGGCTCCAGGCTGGGTTAGGGGGTTGGGGTGCGGGGAGATATGAGGACTCCAGTTGGGGGTGGAGGCTCTGGGGTGGAGCCAGGGATGAGGGATTTTGGGGAGCAGGAGGGGGCGCCGGGCTGGGGTAGGGAGTTGGAGTGTGTGGTCCCGGCAGCACGTACCGCGGCTCCCAAGAAGTGGCTGCCAGGTCCCTGTGGTGCCTAGGTGCCTGGGAGGCCAGAGAGGCTCCACGTGCTGCCTTTGTACTCACAGGGGCCGCCCCCACAGCTCCCATTGGCCAGGAACCGCGACCAATGGGAGCTGCAGGGGCAGCGCCTATGGGTGCGAGGGCAGTGCATGGAGCCTCCCTGGCCGCCCATGCACCTAGGGGCTGCAAGGACCTGGCGGCTGCTTCCAAGAGCCGCGCAGAGCTAGGACAGGCAGGGAACCTGCCTTAGCCCCGGACCCCCACTGCACCATCAACTGGACTTTTAACGGCCTGGTCAGTGGTGTCGACCAGAGCCACCAGGGTCCCTTTTCAACTGGGCGTTCCGGTCAAGAAACAGATGCCTGGCAACCCTAATGAGAGAACTTACAATTCTGGAGATAGGCCCAAATCACAAGTTCCAAACCAGGTCTGAACTTCCTGAGAGCCTGGGGAGACCTGGATCTGCCATTTTGGTTTGACCCATTATGCAGAAGGGCCCCAGTCATGGAGCTCGAATCCACACCTGGATTGGATCTTCACTGATGTCTGGCAGAGTTCTGAGCAGGGGTTTGGATTTAGGGATTTCTTTTATTTATAAGCATTTCTATAGCGCTCATCACCACAGTATCTGGGCCCATCTCTAGATGTTATAACAATAACCGACTGATTTATACAGTGTCTTTTATGACACTGTCAAAGTTATGGTATTTATAAGTAAAAAAGTCACTCCTGAAAATGGAACTTAGGCTGCTAAGTCACACAGATGCTTTTAACATTTTTACCCAGAGTGCTGATCAGGGTACTGTCTGAGTGCTGGAGCTTTATAAAATTACAGACTATACACATGTAGACATCCCTTAACTCATTGCCATTATAACAGGGCACAGCAACCCTACACATTTTAGGGACAGGAAGCAAAGAAGAATAATGTATTTAGTTAAAGCAACAGGGGAAGTTGAACAGATGTGTGAAGACTGAATAAAACTTTATAGATTAATAAGGTAAAATAATACAGTGTCAACTTGGACTATGTTGAAATGAATGGCTTTGATACTAGACATTACTTCTTCTTTGCTCCTTTGCATATCTGTTCAGTTTTTCATTACCAGGCACAGAGAGCAGAAATCAATAGTACTCTTGCATTAATTATTGATAGTAGCAGCCAGCCAACTGAATACAAAACTTCCCTAATTCAGAATCAGATTAATCAGTCTCATAGTTTGAGCTAACATATCTGAAAAATAAGCGCAGTGAGAGGTCTAGATTTAAGATGCAATAAACAACACTAACCTCCCCTATAAAACCCTGCAAAGCTGTCAGAGCATGCAGTGATGTCATGGCTCTCACAAAAAGAGCTGCAGAAGTGAATAATAATGCAGTCTCATATTTATTTATATAGCTCCTTTCCTTTAAAATGATCCCATAGAACTTTAGGCTGGGGAAATGATCTCCCACAGGATTTAAGAACCATCTCAAACGTCACCACGTTCTGTTCCAAGCGCCAGGCACTCTCCTTTGATCTCGTCTTCAGTAACAAACACACGTAGCACCGCTCGCATAACGTAAATTAGAAAACCAAAACCAACACTCACATAATTTTTGACTTGGAAAGAAATTGGGAAAAAAGGGGAAAAGAATCTAGTCACATTGCTTAATGCACTTCTGGAGGTTCTCAGATATGACCATGATCAGGGTAGTAGAATTTTACAGTGTATATGGGGTGGGGGGTCACTTCACACACTGAAATGCACCCACCTCTAGACTGGGATGCAGCAATCCTTTAATATCCCACTGTAAAGCTGCAAAACAGTCTGAGAACAGGCTATCCTCTCCAAAACAAACTATGGGACAGATGTGCAGTGCGGAGGGAGTGTTAGGTAATTTTAATCATGATACCCATTGCAACTTGTGTAGATATTTCAGGCATGGCTTGAGAGTGTGGAGGTGCTAAACCTGAAGGTTTTGTGGTTGATCAGGTTATAGAGACACCATTCACTATGCTAAGTTTAAGTAAAAATGTTGTAAACAGGGGATTCAACGAATAGCTTGGGTTTTTAATGAAGGATTTATTTGGAATGTATGGATTACTCTCTATTGATACAGTTCCAGCAAAGCAGTAAATATTAATTGGAGGCCTCCAAGTAGTGTATGAAAAGAAATCCAGTTGCAGTTAATGCCAAGATGGCTATGATATGTATGATGCAGAACTAAAGGACAAAAAGTACAAAGTAAAGATTTTCTTTCTTTCATGAGAATCCCAGGAGGGATTCTGCACAGCCTAGGTGGCAAGTGCTTAGAATTCTAAGTAGCGTTGGTGAAGGGGCCACAGGACCAATGGAAGAAGTGGCTGAGAGAGCCGGAAGTTTATTATGGCACCAATCGAGAGGGACAGCAGAACAACTGAACAGCAAATGGGCAGCCACTGAGCACCACAGATGGTGGTTAGCCTGCACCTGATCTGCACCAGTAGTGAACAAGGAAGTAAACGTGTCCAAGCACTGATGAGAGATGGGATGAATGAGCAGAAGCAGCAGACACGCTAGAGAAAAACAAAGGGCTTGGTTGTGAGATGTTAGTGACTTCAGGGAAGCAAGCGTTTTGGGGTAAGTTATGTGGTGTACTGTTGCAGTTCTTCCATAAGTTCAACTGGTACACAGTCAACATAGTCTATAGAGAATCATGTGTCATTTAAAGAAGGAATAAGAATTGGAAAACCTTTTGCATTTGAGTATGCAGGAGTTCCACGGCCTAAGTCTCTAAATTCCTCCTTAAAAGGGGAAAAATTGAATGAAGTTGTAAACTCAGTTTACAATACCTGAAGTTGATATATAGAATTAGGGTGAGTTTCATGGGACCTCAATAAATTATCAGTGCAGCTTCTGCTGGGTGAAGTTTGCATCCCCCTCTCAAACAACAGCCAGATCGGATTCTTTAATTTTCTTTTTTGTGATCTTTATTTGCTGTCTGCATAGAGACAAGAATAGCTTGAAGATACTGTGATTTTAAACAAACACAAAACAGAAGTCTTGTTAGACACAACCCATCTGCCCCTCCTGTCACAATGTATTTTCTTCCAGCTTTCTTCCCAGGGCCAGATGGCAGTGTGTACGAGTCCAGGAAAACTCTCTGTAACCCACTGGTATGTCTACACTGTAATAAAACACCCTCGCTGGTCCATGTCCCCTGACTCAGGCTGGTGGGGCTTGGACTGCAGGGCTATAAAAGTGCAGTGTGCTGTAGTCGTTTGGGCTCAGGTTGGAGTCCAGGCTCTGGGACCCCATGGAGGGGGAGGGTTCCAGAACCTGGGCTCCAGCCTGAGCCCAAATGACTACACTGCAATTTTATAGCCCGCCAGCCGGAGCCAACTGACCCGCACCAGCCACAGGTGTTTTACTGCAGTGTAGACATACCTTGAGTTATTTCTATGGCCCTCCATTACAGTAGTAACTGAGCGGCTTACATTCTTTAACATATTTAGCCTCACAACTCCTGTGAGGTAGGGAAGTGCTGATATTACCATTTTACAGATGGGGAACTGAGGGCACAGAGAGACTAAGTGACTTGTCCAAAGTCATACAGGAAGCCTGTGGCAGAGCTGGAAATTGTACCCATGTCTCCTAAGTCTCAGGCTAGCACCTAGCCATGATCTCCAGTCTCTTTGCCTATGAATTTCCAAACTACCCCAAGCACCTGCAAAGAAAGAGGAGCTAAAGGGAAGCAAATTTAAAAATCAAGGACCCGTCAGAGAGAATGGTCTGTTAGCAGCTCCCTCCATTATACACAAAGGGTCTTTCGCACAAAATGCCTCTTCTGACCTCAGTTGTGGATGTATGGCCCAGAGAGCTGATCCAACTCACTTTGAAGTCAATGGGAGGCTTTCCATTGACTTCAGATGGGGTTGAATCAGGCTCTTGCAGATTATTAAGATTAAAAACTCCACACAAGAGACAATACAACTCGCCGAGTACTGAATACTTCCTGTGTATCGCACTAGTAGTCAACAAACAGGGGGCAGCATTCTGTTTAGCTTGAGCTTTGGAGTGGTCTAGGCCCAAGTAGAATGCATTGCAGTACTAGAATGAATATACTTCTGTTGCTATAAACTAATTTCTTAGTTAGACTGCAATAATGTCTCATTAATCATGACATTTTAAATATTTAAAATGAACCCCACTCCATCCTACCTATAATATCACAACTCATAAAAGCCAGAGGGAAGCATATCTAGAGGCAAAATTAAATATGGATGAAAGCGAAGTACTGATTGTTAACTGGAATGGGGCCAGAAAAACACAACTGAAAAGAGGAGAGAAATCTCAGTTTTCAAAACTGGCCCTTGGTCTTATATAGCCAGTTTCAACGTATATATAACTTGGCCAAGAGCCTGTTATTAATTTTGATTTAACACAAGCAGACTTGCACTTTTTGAATACAAAACTTACCAGGTGAAAAAAGCATTACCGAGTATACACTCTAAGGCCTGGTCTACACTGCGGGGCGATCGATCTAAGATACGCAACTTCAGCTACGAGAATAGCGTAGCTGAAGTCGACGTATCTTAGATCGATTTAAAATTACTTACTTCGCTTTCTCGCGGCACAGGATCGACGGCTGCGGCTCCCCTGTCGACTTTGCTTCCGCCTCTCGCACTGCTGGAGTTCAGCAATCGATGGGAGAGTGATTGGGGATCGATTTATCGTGTCTACACTACACGCGATAAATCGATCCCCGATAGATCGATCGCTACCCGCCGATCCGGCGGGTAGTGTAGACGTACCCTGTGAGTCAGATTATACCATTGAGTCACCTTCGGCAACTCCCATTGACTTGAGTTTACACAGAAGAAGCTGGAAAGCTTGTCTTTTTCACCAACGGAAGTAGGTCCAATAAATGATATTACCTCACCCAGCTTGTCCCTCAGATCTTTGAATCTATATGGCTACAACACCACTGCAAACAACGATAAAAGATATTACTCCTCACCCACCTTGTCTCTCAAAATATTTTAGTTTCATTTGTTACAAAACAAATATTGGCCCATGTATGATCTGAGCCTGAACTTTCTAAAAATTAGTTTACCTTATTTCACTTAATCCACAGGTGTGAGTCAGCATGTGTCTCCATTAGCACACCGTTATTTCAGTATCATAAAGACTATCAGAGGTGTAATGACATTAAAAGATGCAGGATGTTAGATATCATAGCAACAAAAAATAACATCTGCCTTTATGATGGAGACTTAAAAACAAACTTGCCATGTGCTGAATGTGGATGTTAAACACCCCATTGCCTAAGAATAGAGGTTTACTCAGACCCCTCCCATCCCCTGCTGTGTAGCTGGCTGCGTGTGCTGATTCATTCGTGCCCTCCACCCCAGAAGTGGCTGCTGTTCATTTGAGTTGTGTGTAAATGACCTTGATTCATCCCTAGGTTTTTCTGCCTTCTCCTGGCATGGCCCAGGATGCAGCGCTCTCAGCAGCGTAAATTCTGCATGGGAGGACTGTGCTGGCACAAGGAGCCTGCAAAGGCCATGCTGCAGTTGGAGAACCACAGCAGCTAGTACAACCCCTAAGGTGGGTGCTGCTAGCTGCTGAGGGGGCTTGATAAGGGTGGGCCAGTTCCGGGGACGTCCAGGCAGTCCCTGTCTGCAGGGCTTAACTACAGTCTAAAGCTAACCTCCCCTGTGGAGGGCAGAAGTGGGGAAGCTACCTGCCTTCCTCTGGGGAGTAGATCCCGCCCTGGGGTGCAGCAGTCCCTGATGTCTCAAAGAGGTGCGAATAGCCATTGCCAAGGCTGTGTCAACCAGAGTGAATGGAGCCCAGTCGGAAAGATTTTCAAACGTGCTCACTCCCAGCAGCTCCAGTTGCTGGGAGCTGGGCACGTTTGAAAATCTGGGCAGTTATTTCCAAAGCACTTTGGGATGAAAGTTTCTACATTCATGAGGAATATTCTTCAAGCAAATGTTTCTTTGTTTCAATGGGACCAATCGTAAAAGAGGATACAAAGCTGACCCTACGGCTGAAGGATCCACCTAAATCCCAGTTTATTAAAAACCCACACCAAACTTTTGATGCCTTTTTTAAGACCCTCTCGCGAATCACCCTAACTAGGGAATGAACCATCTGACGCATCAAAAGGCAGTTACTATAGTTCCCACAGCAGGTAGCAGGACTGTACAATTTATCTGTTACACTTTCCTCTCTCATGTATTAATAAGACTTTTATCAGCAAAGTGATAGTCATAGAAAAGCTAATTAAGCTTAAAGCAGAGTGAAGGAAATTGTGTATCCATGGCCATCCACAGCAACCTTTAAAAAAAGAAAAGTTAACACCTGTGCCTGGCTCAACATGCCATTTTTCAAGTTTGCAGTTGTTCTCCAGGGAATCAAAGTGACAGTTTTATGCGGAGCTGCAGTTTGCATCTCCCTCGAGCAACACTTTTATCCGGTGTTTCTTTCCCCACCCTTAGGAAAACTCTTTTAAGAAGACGCTGAAGAGAAATACATCAGATCTGAGAAAGGCAAAGAAAAAAAACATCTTTCACAGCTGTTCCTAGCAGCTGGGATAAATCTACTCAGAATTAGAAATTAACACACATCACAGCCAAGGAGAGATTCTTCTCCTTTTTCCTCTATAGTAATGTTATCACATATACAGTGGGGTGAGATTCTGTGCAGCACAGAAATTGCAGTCCTAGCAGTGAGGTTGTTTAAGGTAGCGTTAAGTCACCTTTGCACCATCCTCATCCCAGGATGCTCAAGGGACCTGAGTGGCCTCTGGTGTAATTTGGACAGTGTCTCAGGGCTCTCTAAATTATGGCAGTCTCGCCTGGCTGGCAGTGCTGTTCAAAACCCCCACAATACTACATGCTAAGACCCTGCACTTCTCCTGCCCCAGCCATACCCCTGACATGTCCCTTCATGCCCGGTCTTGCAACAGGGTCCTTCGAACACAGGCTTATGGCTATCATCTGCAGTTACGGTGCTGGGGAAATCATTTCCCAGACAGATTTCCAAGACTTTTAGAGACCCATGATGTTGTTCTTGTCTTTTTACCTAATTTTTGAGTGTTTGACTTTGCAACCATAATAATGTTCTTTTAACTAGTTTTTGTGTGTCTAGATTTTTAAAAACAAACTGAAAAAACCCTGAAATTCCATCATGTAGCTTCATATTGACATCCACATGGATCATCAGCAGGATTGGAACTTTTAGATCCACCACACAGACCTCTTCCACTTGAGCTAACGAAGTAACCGAGAGCAATAGTAGGCTGCCGTCCTCTATGTGGACCAGCACTAGAGAGGAATGAGATACACTTTGCCCGTGGGCTTCACAGGTACTTGCTGACAGCAGAGGAAAGGTGAGATTCAGGAATCTTGGGTTCCAATCCAGGTTCTGGAAAAAGTAACAAATCCATATGTGACGGCCAGTGAAGACACATGTACAGCAACAGAGACAGAATGCTGGATTGTCTGCTTCAGCCACACAGCCCTCCATTGCTTGAGCCAAAGGAGAATCTTTGTTAGGAAGCAGTAGCATTAGGGCTCATAGCCTTTGCGGGCCAGCCACTAGTGGAAGAAATTATCATGCACTTAGAGCAGCGCTGACATTCCATCCAGCAGAGGGCAGTGGTGCTCAGTGCATTAGCCAGGAGACTTCAAAAGGAAAAATGAAGAATTCATATGTGGAACAGTACCGGACCTGTTCCGCAATGTTTGTTTCTGCTACATCGCACATAGTGCCTACCGCATTCAGTTTCCTCTGCTCAGAGTTGTGCTGCAGCATTACAAGAGTGCCCCATTTTGAGCCACGCTAACCATAATGTATTGTCCATTACACAGACCAATGCAACTACTAGGGAAGTACAACTAACCCCCCACATGTAATCCCAGGGTGAGTGTTTTGATAAAGTGAGTGCAAGGACTGTTTTTTAAACATGTTTTCTTTGTAAAGCACTCGGTGAACCTTGTTTAAAGGTGCTCTACACAAGAGTGGTGTGTACTCCTGGATCACAAAGTAACAATAATACACCGCTCTCACATATAGCACCTTTCACGCAGTAGTTTCAAGTCACTTTAGAGATATTAATGTCCTAAGCCTTGCAGTGTTTAGTTTTGTGCATCTCCTCACGCAAGAGATATTGACAGATTGGAAGGAGTCTAAAGAAGTGGGAATGATCAGGAGGCTGGAGGGATAGATTATGAGGAATGATTACAAGAACTAAATGTGTGTAACTTGGCTGAGTAACAGCCAAGGTGGCGGAGGTGGAAGCGGTGGTGATGGCTGGGTGAGTAGGCGGAATATAATGAGTTCCAAAAATATTCAAATGCTGTCAAAACCCGTACAGAAGTGCTTCCTGACAGTGAGATCTATATTGGGTTGTGGAACAGTCGCCCCAGAGTCATGGTGGAAGCCCCCCATCCTTTGGGATTTTTATTAAAAACAGACTGGCCCAAACACTGGAGATGGGAGTAAATCTAAGGGTAGAGAAAGGCCTATGAAGCAACAGAATGTGGGGAAAGCGGGGCTACGGTAGGGCCATCTTCAGGATTTATGGGGGAAATAGACAGTGAGAGGTGGACCGGGCGGCTACAAATGTTTCAGGAATAGCATGACTAATGAAGGAACTGTACTAGCGCTCAGTGGACGTTGGGGGCCATACTATAAAACAATAACAAGCTATGGCCAAGATTTTCAGAAGAGACTAGTAGTGATTTTGGCTGTCCAGTCGGAGACTGTTAAAAAGGGGCCTGCTTTTCAGAAAGGGCTGCACACCTGCCCTCTGGAAATCAGGCCTCTCTAAGGTGTCTCTAGTTGGGCACCCAAAATCACTGGTAAATTTTTTAAATCTTGGCCAAAGTCGGTTTTTTTGTCCCTCGTTTTCCTTCTCCCTTCCTATGAAATATATTTTTAATACAGCTTTGCTTCACTCTTTGGGGAGTCCGATTTTTCCTCAGGTTATTTGCTTCTAATTTCTAATCTGTTATTTCCTCTAGCTCCTCCTCTCTTTGACCCAAACTATTCCTTTAGTCCTTTCCTGCCTCCATTCCCACCTCCCATGTCCACTCCCTGATCTCCCTCTCTTCCTCCATTGGTTCTCTCACTGACTCCCCTTTGTCTGCCTCACTTACCATGGTGCTCCCCTTCCTTCCATTCTGCTTGCCTATGTCTCTTTACTACAAGCACTGCCCTCTCTCCAACAGAGATGCTTCTCACTCTGCATTCTGTGTGACTTTGACCCTCCTCAGCCATCCACAGATCCACACATCAGACACACGGACACACAGGCCTTTGTGCTGGAACCAAGTCCAGTCAAGGATATTTCCATTAACTTCATAAGCAATGGATAGTGCCCTTTGTGTGTTGACTGATACACACACGTTAGTCGCATTGCTCAGTGCACTGCCGGAAGGTGCTCAGACAGTATAGTGATGAGGCTCTCATAAGAACCTGTGTAGAATAGAATAGTCTCTGCTGCTGGGTATGAAACATAGGCTGTCTTGGAATTTAAAAACATTTAAATAAAACCTTTAAGCATAATGGTTTTATTAAAATGCTTTCAAATTCCAAGGTGTTTTCAAATTCAAAGCACAGCTTTATAAGTAGACTATAATATGCTATGGGACAACTTTATTGGAAAGAACAACTGTAATGAGAAATAATTGTGACTAGCCTTTTATGCAGTGCTTGAAAGCAGATTTCCCTTGAGTTAAGGGGATTAATTTGCACTCTAGCAGTGGACGAATTAAAACTTTTTAAATTTAACATAAACAAAAGAGATTTAATCCAGAATCCTGATGCAAGCGTATTTTCTGCACACTTAAAAAGTTCAGTAATTCCATAAGCAAGATGGACACTTAGGTTATTTGAATCTCAGCATAGAGTCGGGCAACAATATAAGGGACGTTGAAGGAAATTAGCTCACCAACATAAGAATCTAGTTTTGAAAACTAAGCACAGTTTGAGTTCAATTGCATTAACTATATGTTGTACCAAAATCACTCATTAGCAATATCTCTTCACATTTTTAATCTTTTCCAGTCTGAGAGTAAGTGCAAATACTTGTTCGTACAGGCCAGGAGTGGGCAAACTTTTTGGCCCCTAGGGCCACATCTGGGTGGGGAAACTGTATGCAGGGCCATGAATGTAGGGCTAGGGCAGGGGGTTGGGGTGCGGGAGGGACTGCGGGGTGTGAGAGGGGGCTCAGGGCAGGGGGTTGGGGTGCAGGAGGGGTGTGGAGCGTGGGAGGGGGCTCAGGGCAGGGTGCTGGGGTGCAGGAGGAGTGCGTCGGGGGATCAAGGCAAGGAGTTAGGGGGTTCAGAGCAGAAGGTTGGGGTGCGGGGTGCAGGAGGGGTTCAGGGTGCAGACTCCAGCCTGGCACCGCGTACCTCGAGCGGCTCCAGGGTGGCAGCAGTGCACAGCAGGGCTAAGGCAGGCACCCTGCCTGCCCTGGCCCCATGCCGCTCCCGGAAGTGGCCAACATGTCTGGCAGTTGCTCCTGGGAATGGGGGGGGGCAGGCGGCTCCGCCGCACTCTGCCCTCGCCTGTGGGTACCACCCACGAAGCTCCTATTGGCTGCGGTTCCTTGTTCCTGGCCAATGGGAGCTGCGGGGGGAGGTGCCTGCAGGCGAGGGTAACGCACAGAGCCCTCTCTCCTCCTCCCCCCCCCATGGGCAACAGAGACGTGGTGCTGGCCACTTCCGGGAGTGGCCCGGGCCAGGGCAGGCAGGGAGCTTGCCTTAGCCATGCTGCGCCACGGGGCTGGCAATCCAGTGGGCCAGACTGAAATCCCTGTTGGGACGGATCCGGCCCGCGTGCCGTAGTTTGCCCCCCCCTTGTATAGGCTCTGATTTTCTTACTTCAGGTCAGTGCACACAGAGACCTATCCTGAGCTCAATGGAAGTCCTGTACATACATATTCCAATTCCAAAGGTTGTGGTGGATTCTCCATCACTGGCAATTTCTAAATCAAGATTAGATTTTTTTCAAAGATATGCTCTAGTTCAAAAGGAATTATTTTGGGAAAGTTCTCTGGACTGTGCTATACAGGATGTCAGACTAGCTGATCACAATGGTCCCTTCTTGCATTGGAATCTATGAATATCTGAGGATGAAAGTAATCTCAGTGCAGGGGCCCACACAAGGATCCCCGAAAGCAGAATTTGGCTCTTGGTGAGGGAGGAAGAGGTAAGTGAGTGGTTTCTTGTAGAAACACCATTAGTTAGCCTGTAAACTGGAAGGCCGGCCTATGAGAGCTACCAGACATAGCCAATTCCCCTCCCTACAGAATGACAACAAAATATCTTTAATCCTTGCTAGCACAGCGTTCTACTAACAGTCTCGACACAAAGGCAAAGATGGAATGGGCACGGAGACTTTATTCTCTTGTCCCCTTTCAGAGGTGGTCCCTCCCTCCAGCTGAAATTTGGGGGGCAATTTGTTCTGCTGCTGCTCTTGCTATTCCTGTTCTGTGGAAAGACACAGAAATTAGGACTGCCAATCTGGTGCCATTTGAAAGCCCTAAATTCACTTTAAAAACAAGCAGTGTCAAGCAGATCTCTGAAAACTATAACAGATTCAGCTCTTTGAAAATAGGATAATGATGGGATATAAATACTAAAAGCTTGAGCAATAAAGACAAATGCAAAACACTACCCAGCTATGCTTTATGAACTCCATTCATTTCAGAACAGAATTTAGGGTCGTGGACTCAATCGACAATACTATAGCTGGATTGCAACTTAAGTACTTCAAATACTGCTTTGTCCTCCAAGACAATTATACACCCCAGAAATGGTGTGGCTGACGAGAACCAGTAAGAACTATCCGATCCTGGGGCTACAGCTGTGGAACTCTTTGCCAGAAGGGGTTAGAGTTGCCCTAGCTTGAGTGTGTTCAGGTCCAAGTGCAAAACGCACCTTTTCAATAAAACTCAGTAATCTGGGAAAAACCCTGGGTGCCTCTAAGAGGCAATACTTCCCCTCTTGCAAGCGCTGAGTCTGTGTAGGAAAAAGAAAACTTTTAATAAAAGGGGAAAGGAACCCGGTATTAATTTGGGAAATCACCACAAGCATGATTCGAAGACATACACCATGAGCCAAACACCCACCCCAGCATATTTTGGGCAATGTCCTTTTCCTCAGTCTCTTACCTTGTGGTGTGAAAGTCTAACAAAGGTCTCTTTAACACACCACTTCCCTCTCCCTCCACCGCACCCTACTCACAGTTGTTGTCCTTGGTCAGCGGCGACCCAGAGTTCAGAGGTGCATTCGCATGAGCTCACTTCCCACTCTGGGGGTGGGGGAAGGCATCGAGCAATGCATCATCTCTGCTGCCCTGCCGTTCACTCTGCATCGCTCACTCAGGCATCAGTTGATCTGCTGTCAGCCACTCCATTGCTGGCCGCTCCATGTCAACCGCTCTGCTGTCAGCTGCTCCACCACCTCGTAGACCCCTAGACTTTAAGGTCAGAAGGGACCACTGTAATCAACTAGTCTGACCTCCTGCACATTGCAGGCCACATAACCTCATCCACCCACTCCTGTAATAGACCCCTAGCCTCTGGCTAAGTTACTGAAGTCCTCAGATCATGGTTTAATGACTTCAAGTTACACAAAATTCACCATTTACACTCGTTTAAACCTGCAAGTGATCCATGACCTGTGCTGTTGAGAAAGGTGAAAGGTCTCTGCCAATCTGACCTGGGGGAAAATCCTTCCCAACCCCAAATACGGTGATCAGTTAGACCCATAGCATGTGGGCAAGACACACCAGCCAGACACCTGGGAAAGAATTCTCTATAGTAACTCAGCCTATACCATCTAGCATCCCATCTGCAGCAGTTGGGGATTTTTGCTACTGGCAGTCGCCAATGGGCTACATGCCACTGTAGCCAATGTCATCATACCATCCCCTCCATAAACTTACCAAGCTCAGTCTTGAAGCCAGTTAGGTTTTTTGCCCTCACAGTTCTCCTTGGAAGTCTATTCCAGAACTTTACTCCTCTGATGGTTAGAAACCTTCATTTAATTTCAAGCCTAAACTTGTTGATGGTCTGTTTACATCCATTTGTTCTTGTGTTCACATTGGTGTTTAACTTAAATAATGCCTCTCCCTCCCTGGTATTTATCCCTCTGATGTATTTATAAAGAGCAATCATAACTCCCTTCAGCCTTCTTTTGGTTAGGCTAAACAAGCAAAGAAACTCTTTGAGTCTCCTTTCGTAAGGCAAGTTTTCCATTCCTCAGATCATCCTAGTAACCTTTTTCTGCAGCTGTTCCTGTTTGAATTCATCTTTTGTAAACATGGGAGAACAGAATTGCACACAGTATTGCAGATGAGGTCTCATCAATCCCTTGTATAATGGTACTAACACTTCCTTGTCTCTACTGGAAATAGCTCGCCGGCGCACCCTAGATCTGCATTATCCTTTTTCATGGCTGCATCGCATTGATGGCTATAGTCATCCTGTGATCAATCAATACACCCAGGTCTTTCTCCTCTTCTGTCACTCCCAACTGATAAGTCCCCAACTTATAGCAAAAATTATTGTTATTAGTCCCTAAATGCATGACCTTGCACTTTGCACTATTAAATTTCATCCCATTCTATTACTCCAGTTTACAAGGTCATCCAGATCTTCTTGTATGTTATTCCAGTCCTCCTCCGTATTGGCAGTACCTCCCAACTTTGTGTCATCTGCAAATTTTATTAGTGCACAACCACTTTTTGTGCTGAGGTCAGTAGTAAAAATGTTAAATAAGATTGGTCCCAAGACTGATCCCTGAGGAACTCCACTAATAACCTCCCTCCAGATTGATAGATCACCTTTCAGTATGACCCATTGTAGTCACCCCTTTAACCAGTTCCTCATCCACCTTTCAATTCTCATATTAATCCCTATCTTCTCCAATTTAACTAATAATTTCCCATATGGAACTGTATCAAATGTCTTACTGACATCCAGTGAGATTAGTTCTACTGCATTTCCTTTGTCTAAAAAATCAGTTGTCTTCTCAAAGGAGATCAGGTTGGTCTGGCACGATCTACCTTTTGTAAACCCATGTTGTATTTTATCCCAATTACCACTGACCTCTATGTCCTTAACTACTTTCACTTTCAAAAATTGTTCTGTAGTCACTCATGCTGCCGCCTGCGCCATTGTTGTTCACTCCGCCTCTGCCCTCTCTCCTGCAGCCTCTAGGATGTCTTGAGGTCCCACCACTTAACACAGCTCTCAGTGATTTCAGCTGCTAGTGGGGAAGCCTCACTGCTTGCACAGGCTGGGCAGTCTCTTTCACCAGAGACACTATCCCATAAGCAGGTCTAAGGCTTAGCACTTGACCTGGTTATCAGTGATTTCAGCTCTGCTGATCCACAACAAAAGACTCTTAATTGAGTCATAATCAGCTCTGTCCTTAAACAGTGGAATGGGGGAGGGTCAAATGGTGTCTAGGACCCTTAGGCAGCACCACCAGGCAAAAACACCTATCCAGGGATATCAGTTGGCGGCTCCTTCACGGGGCCGTGAGCACGGGTGTGTATTTGGCCCGGTTTACCGCTGTCCCAGACACCTGCCCCTTTTGCGGCGTGAGGGAGACCTTGGCGCACGTTTACCTGGAGTGCGCCAGGTTGCAGTCCCTATTCCGGCTCCTCTTAGATATCCTGTTACGTTTTTGGTTGCACTTTTCCCCTCACCTTCTTATCTACGCACTCCCTATCTGTGGCCCCACAAAGTCACGGGACTTCCTGGTCAACCTCCTCCTGGCCCTGGCTAAAATGCCCATCTATAAAACCAGGGAGAGGAGGTTGGCCGATGGGGTCTCCTGTGACTGAGGGGCCTATTTCCGATCCTCCGTCCGCTCATGCATCCGTGAGTTCCTCTGGGTGGCATTCGCTGGCTCCCTTGATGCCTTCAAGGACCAGTGGGCGCTGTCCGGGGTTCTCTGCTCGGTGTCCCCGTCCGGGTCCCTTCGTTTGGCCCTTTGACCTCACTCCCGTCCCTGTTATCTCATTAGTTGTCCCCCGGAATCACTTGGCTTCCAGGTCCTGTGGGTATGTCAACACAAACAAGGCACAGTGAGGATAATTACCTACTGGAACCTACCAAGGGATGCAATGAGGTTTCCATGGCTACAGACTGGAATTAATGTACATTTTAAACAGAGAGAGTAATTAAATATTGGAACAATTTACCAAGGGTCATGGTGCATTCTCCATCATTTGACAATTTTTAAATCAAGATTGGGTGCTTTTTCAAAAGATCTGCTCTCGGAATTATTTCAGGGAAGTTCCATGACCTGTGTAATACACGAGGTGAGACTAGATGATCGCAATGTCCTTTCTGGCCTGGGAATCTGTCAAATCTTTAAATCAAGAATGAAAGTCTTTCTAAGGGATATGTTTTAGCTCAACCAGAAGTTAACAGCTTGATGCAGCAATTACTGGGTAAAACTGTGCTCTGCAGGTCAGACTAGATATTCATAATGGTTCTTCTGACCTTAACATTTATGAATCATAAGAGTCCAGTGCAAATGGTATTTTCTCTCTCAACTCACTTGGATTACAGTGGGAGTGTGACTTAGACAATCAAGGATCTTCATCTCGCTCCATTCCTCCGCAGCTGTATGAATGATATGTTCAGATATGTTTCCTCTTGCTAAGGCTGTCAGTTGTGGAAGTGTTTTTTGTTATGTAGATGTCTGTCCATTGGCATCTAGGCTGAAACACAGATTTGGTTCACATTGCTTAATGAGTAGACACCTGATTGCAACAACCTCCTGTTCTGTTGATTTAGGCTGGATTCAATCTGGGAAAGTATAGGTAGAACTGAAGACTCCATAATTCACTGCCAATTCCCTAATCCATCCCGAGCACTTTTACATTAAATTCTAAATTGTTTTAGGAGAAAGTCTTTTATTGTCATTTATAAAATCATGCTTGGCTTTTTGCATTGCTGTTCATTGTAACAGTGTATTACAGCTGATCCCCAAAAGGCAGATCTTATTTCACCAGGTCATAAATATTGTCCAAAAAAAACAAAAAAGTTAACAGAAAATGTGGGGCAGCAGAATGTTTTGTTTGATAGGGGGAAAAAAAACCAGATGTTGGTAGAAAAATCGTGAAATGCAATGGAACAAATTTTAAAATGTACAAGAAGAATGAACCAAATTATGGAAACAGTCATAAGAAGGTAAGGAAAAACACCACTTCCTTTCGGGAACTAAGAAAGCCAAATATTCATCTTTCTAGGTCACCCAGTTTAAAGGAGGGAAGAAAATCTGGGTTTGATATTTTGTACCCTAGACTACAAAGGAATCGCTGAGGATATATAAATAAAAGACAGCTGAGTTGAGGTTTCAGGTCACCTACACTCATCCGTAAGATAGCCAGAGTCTGATACTGCGCTCTTTTGTTTGGTACCTGGACTAATACTCAGCTCAGTCAATGCTTTAGAGGCAAAGAGAGCAAGATCAGAGCTAGGTTTGTACTAAAATTCTTAAATCACCTGTATTTCCATAGAAACAGGAAGTAAAACGACAAAGCCCTGAGGGAGAAATCCTTGGCTTTAATGTTCATTAAAATGTGTGAAAAGGAAGGCGAGTTCCTGCCTGGGAAAACCACAAGTCTGTCTCAAAGTCAGAGGAGGAAGTGAATGAATAACCCGTGGCGCACGCATGAGTGGTTAGAAGCGTGGACGCAGCTATAATTGGCTCTATTGATGCTACTTTGATTAGTTAGTTTTGGCTACAGTGCTTGTCAGATCCATTCTGAGTTCACAGAAAAAAAATCACACGGCACTTCACAGGGCACTGAAGAATGTCTCAGATCAGTCTTAGGATCCCCGAGGAGAACCAGCAAACACAGATCTTAAAAATGCAGTCTCCTGGCTGGATTTCTTAATCTTTGCTTTATGTCACTAATACCTTGTTATCCAGAGCTAGAAGAAGAGGAACCCTGGTGAGAATTTAGAAGGTCTCGCTACATCTCAATACATCTGCCACTTACAAAAAAAAAAAAAAAAAAGCTGCAGTGAAAAAATTAGAAGCAACATTGCATTAATTGTCATGTCTTGAGTCCAGAGAGCTAAACTGCTCCACTAAAATATTGATCTAAAAGTGGTTGATAAAATCCCTAACTGAAACAGAAAACAGCCTAAGGGAGCCAGTTTGGTTGTGATGGCTCTGGGTTGAAAGGTCACCTACTGCTGATTATCAGGAAAACTTTCTAACAATTAAGCTACCAAAATGTGAAACGTCTCCCAAAAGGAAGCCTCATTGTGTTGGACATTTAGAACTAGACTGGATAAGGCACTAGAAAATATAAATGGAATAGATACAGGAAATATGAGACTTTAAAATGAAAGGTATTGTTATTTTTATATATACATGGTTTTTTATAAAACTAAGGATATGACAACATTTATGCTCAATGACTGAAATCCTGGGTCCATTGACATCCATGGGAGTTTTGCAATTGACTTCAGTGGGGCCAGGATTTCACCAACTGTGTCTCCTTGCCTGAAGAGGTTGTGAAGGCTAGGACTAAAACAGGATTTAAAAGAGAACTGGATAAATTCATGAAGGTTAAGTCCATTAATGACTATTAGCCAGGATGGGTAAGGAATGGTGTCCCTAGCCTCTGTTTGTCAGAGGGTGGTGATGGACAGCAGGAGAGAGATCACTTGATCATTACCTGTTAGGTTCACTCCCTCTGGGGCACCTGGCATTGGCCACTGTCAGTAGAAAGTGGGAGGGATAGCTCAGTGGTTTGAGCATTGCTAAACCCAGGGTGGTGAGTTCAATCCTTGTAGGGGCCACTTAGGGATCTGGGGCAAAATCAGTACTTGGTCCTGCTAGTGAAGGTAGGGGGCTGGACTCAATGACCTTTTGAGGTCCTTTCCAGTTCTATGAGCTAGGTATAAGGATACTGGGCTGGATGGACCTTTGGTCTGACCCAGTACAGCCATTCTTATGTTCACAATGTACGCATCATCATCACTGCTGGATCATGGAGAGAATTCCAAAGGAGAGTAATTACTCACTTCTACACCCCAGTAATCACCACAGAAAAGAAAATCAGACAGCTCCAATCTGAACCAAAGGATACAGGCAAATATGTCAGCACACACATGCTTTTGGGGACTGCAGTATTTCAGATATTCTGGTCACACAATATATTTATTCACTTTATTAACAGTGGCATTAAGAAAACACAGCACTACAGTAGGGCTCAAAAAAAGAAAAAAAAAAGAAAAAAACCCAAGCAACCCAACGGTAATATTGTGGCTAAATGAAATAAAAGGAATAGCAGCTATGGAATTGGTCACAGCTCACATGAGATATTCCCAAATCTGGTTTGAGGATTGTTGAGCCTTCTCCAATTAGGTATTTGCAACACACACAAAACAAAACAAAGAACAATGAACCTTCCACTGAAACTGCTCTCCTCTATCTAGAAAGCTACCAATTTCTTATTTAGATGATTAATAAATAGTATCTACATAGCTATTCAAGTATAATAAAACTGCTCTAAATACACATGTATCTATCTAGGTATAAACACTCTTCATCAACTACTTTTGTCCTATGACAATGGTGCACCAAATACCCACATATGAACATGTGGATAATAATGCTGCACCAAGTACCTGTATATATATTCCTCCACAAAAAAACGGAGTTAACTTGGAGTTAAAGTTGGTAGACTTCTTTCCCAGGAATGCAAACCATACAAAACAAGGGCGGGGGGGAGGGGGGGACAGTTGAATAATTAAACAATCCACTCATCCATTCTCTTTCTCAACTTCAAATGCCTCCCTTCTATCACCCACAGACAACGTCTCCACCCTTGTCCAGGACAACTGACACAACAGACTTGACTCCAGCCTAGTTTATGAGTTTAGATTATTAATAGAATGGGTGTGGCCTGGATGAAAAACACGCTACATAGTTCTGTTCACGGTTTTGCATTGTGGTGCATAAGTATGTTATGATGTCAGATTGCTAAAGGTAGCTGTGATATATGATTTTCTATAATGGTTAGGAAGAGTTATGTTAATAGGTCAGCTATGCTTTTAGTGGTTATGAATTTGTTAGTAGTTTTTAATGTAGAAATTACAGAACATAAACTTGTATGTGTGTGTTGGTGTATTACACTTATGTTTGAGTTAAGGCTGCACCTTGGTTGGATGACAATATATGGGCTGTCGGCAGTGGGAGAGAGATTCAACTGCTTATTTCCTTGCTATTCAAAGTTTTAAAGATTTTTAAAGCTTTTAAAGATTATCAAACATCCATATTCATAATGTAGTTCCCTTTGTAAGTATCAATGTTGCCAGATGTAACTGCTGATACAGCCAAACATTTCAAAACTAAATGTCATTGGAAAGCAGGGGTGCACAGTGGGGTAGGAAGAGCATGTTGACAAGGCCACCAGGACAATCTATGCAGGGGGGCGGGGGGCGGGCATAGGATTCCCTGAATGGGAGAAACAGGATTTGTGAGAGAGGGGGTTTCCCCATGGCACTGCTGCCTTGGCCCCTGGGTGGTGAGGTTTGGAGATTATGGTTGTTTAGCTAGAGGAACCCAAGTAAATGTGAGAAAAACAGGGCAACATTTCAAAGAGGGAGTATTTTTAAATGTTTCCTTGGCAAACGTTAGTCAATATTTCTCTTTAAAAATTACATGACCTATTCAAAAGTCCCTGGAAGAGTTATTGTGCCAAAAGTGGAGCCTAAATTCAATGACCGAAGTCTGACAGAGGGTTGAGTACTGTTTAAGTGCAATTTTCAATACAAACTTAACTAAGAGATTACTACCAATGTCTTCAGAATTGTTACATACAGCATTGCACAACAATGCAATAGGGCCCAATTCAGCTCCTTTTGAACTCAATGGCGTCGAATCTTCAACTTCAGTCGGAGTTGGATCAGAACATTAGTTCTTATTTGCACCCAAAATCTGAAGAACAAACATGTGAACTATTCCCTAATAATCACAACTCTGGCCCAGTTTACAAAACAAAACAAAACAAAAAAAAACCTTACCCTGGAAGATTACATTTTAAAAATCACATGTAATTTGTTGATTCCTTGACCTTTATTATTATTTCTTTTTATTGTGGTTTCCCCATCAAGCTTTTCTTGACAATTATGAAACAATATGTTGCTCTCCAAGAAACGGATTCTGAAGAATGCTGAAAAAGATTTGAGTCCGTCAATCAAATTTACTCTAGAATGAGTGGGGGGAGGGGTGAATAAATTAAAAAAAAAATCTGTTTCTAGGCAGATCTTTGATGTTTTTCCATAAAAATTATGAAGAACTAAGGTATAGAAGAACTGTCTACTAATGAAAAGTGAATATTGCATTTATTTAACATTAACATTGCTGCACGCTGATCCAGTGAGTAGTGTAGACATACTCTTAGTGAAGTTACTCCAGATTTACACCAGTGTCACTGAGAGCAGAAGTTGAGCCAGTGTTATTTAACTAACTTTGCATGATGTATAGCTGCTAACAAGACTGTTATAGGTGCCTTGGGCCTATTCCTGGCTCTTATCAACTTTAGTCGATCAGGTTTGGGCCCTTTGAGATCCTCAGATAAAGGGCAGTAATAATAAATGTAATTATTATTATAACAGAGTTGGGTGGTCTCCAGTGCCATTGGACTCAGGAAATACTTGTAAGAGGTGTGAGAACCAAATGCTCCCTCGTAGATGTATCCTGTTGCTGAAGTGGTAGTCAGAGTAGGGTGACCAGACAGCAAGTGTGAAAAATCAGGACAGGGGGTGGGGGGTAATTGGAGCCTATATAAGAAAAAGACCCAAAAATCAGGACTGTCCCTATAAAATCGGGACATCTGGTCACCCTAAGTTCTCCAAGGCCTAATAGTCCCGCTAACCAGAAGAGACCAAAATGTGCCGCTAGACACCTCTAGGTTGTGATGAGATAGGATAAGATGGTAGTAAGAGGTTGATGTGCTTGGGCCTGCCTTTCTATTTTTATCTTGCTTCTTGTGATTTAAAAAATGCCTAAAGCTAAGGATAGGAGCTTTTAAATATGTGTGATTGAAACAAATTAATATAGATAAGCAGTGCGGGAAAGCAGGAGGTGGAGGAGAGAAGTGGCCTGGGGTAACCTGTGGCTGGTCAGAAAAAATGGGCTGGCAGGAAGGGGTTCTCCCCTGCCCAGAGGTTGGTCTTCTTCCTCCTCATCTCCTGTGCATCGAATGAGAGAGGGAGGTTAAGGGGAATTCTCCCACTCTTCCCCTTCCCACTGGGTGGGGGAAAGGAGGATACAGGGAAACTGTAGTCCACACATTCTCCTTTGCTTTCTTCTTCAATCATCCCTCACTTCACCATCTCAATCCCGCTTCCTTTCATTTCTTACCCCATTCCTCTTCTCCCACTCTAATTCTATGACTCAGTCTCCACTACCCCTTATCATCCACTCCTCACCCCATTCTGCCTGCCTGCGTTCTTATGTAGGGTGCCCTCAGCACCACTGACTCCGAGTGCCCGACAAACACAGTCATTCTAGTCTATTATTTGCACTGCAGCAGCATCCACAGATCCCCACCGTGCCAGGCACTGTACAAACCCACCGTTCCTGCCCCATCGCATTTACATTGTCTCCTGCTCCTGCCCAGCGTGGCTCCTTGTTGGTGTTCCCTGGGGGGTCAGCACGGGCGCAGGGGTCTGCCCACCCAGAACCAGCTGCAGGAGTGGGGACCAAGGCACCTTCATGCATTTTATCTCCACACGGGTGGGCAGGGACGTAGCTTCCTCATTTGACAGATGGGGGAGCTGGGACGCAGACCCCCAAAGGCAGGTGTTTGCTTTCAGTGGGAGTAAAGCACCGAAATACCTTTGAGGATCTGGGCCAGGGAGATTAAGTGAGGTGCTCAAGGGCACAGAGAGAGGCAGAGCCAGAGATGGTTTGCAGCCCAGATCTGCGTCCCAGCCACAAGGCAGCTCCCTTATTCCTGCTTCTCCTCCATCACTCTTCGTTTCCCCTTCTCTCCACCTACCCCCCCGTCTCAAAACCCCTCCCCAGCCCGCCTGAGCCCAAGACAGGCTGCGGCCGGGGGCCGTGTCCCCCCCAGCAGGCAGCGCGCAGGGGCAGCAGACGCCTTGCTCCGATTTTGAAACGTCCCCTGTGCGCCTGCGCTCCCGCTGCTGCCTGTAGCCGGTGCGAGGCTGGTTCTGGGCAAAGCGCAGCGGCCGGGCTGCAGTCACTGCCCCTCCCTCGCTCCCCGTGTGACTCCAATTGGGCGCCGCCTGGTTGATCGGTGGGGCTCAGCCCCCAGTCACCAGCCCCTGCCTTACCCACAAGCGGGTTCCGTGCGCAGGGATCCAGTTTCACGCGGTGCAGCAGCCCAGTAGCAGCAGTTTTTGCCTTGGGAAGCCAAAGTGTCCGGCGTGTGCTGTGCGTTCATCCATCATGCGGCACATGCTGCTGCTAGCCCTGCTGAACCTTGGAAGGCAACTCAGCCCGTGCTGGGGCTGTCAGCTGCCCTCAGACTGGAGACCCTTGAGTGAAAGCTGCAGGGCTGAGCTGGCAGAGATCATAGTGTACGCCAAGGTGCTGGCACTCCACCAGGAGATGTACAGCATGTATAATTACCTGCCCTGGCAATATGAAGCCAGCGAGGGGGGGCTCTTTTACTCGGCTGAGATAGAGATGCTGTGTGACCAGGCTTGGGGAAGCATGCTGGAAGTCCCTGCAGGCTCCCGGCTTAACCTCACTGGACTGGGCTACTTCTCCTGTCACTCCCACACAGTCATGCAGGATTACTCTTACTTCTTCTTTCTCAGGTGAGTAAAAACGTGTGACCCAGGCCCTGCTTGAAAATGAGAGAGAACATTTGCTCCTTCATACGTGCTCTGCACTTCTATAACACTTTCACCCCAGCATCTCAAAGCACTTTGGGTGCAGCTGAATCTCTAGAGCTTCTCC
Source organism: Malaclemys terrapin pileata (assembly GCF_027887155.1). Lineage (NCBI taxonomy): Eukaryota > Metazoa > Chordata > Testudines > Emydidae > Malaclemys > Malaclemys terrapin. The sequence continues at coordinate 15,218,457 of NC_071505.1, read as the reverse complement.
GAGGCAAACAAAAGTTAGCCCGGTACGTTTTCTGTAACTAAAATACACAGGGAGCCACCAGCAATGACTTAATATTGTATAGTGAGTGAATAAAAGGAAATGTTCTCTGGTGTGTAACTATATCATGGATGAGCCTTGTACATTTCTGTTAGAGATAATATTACCGAGCTGCAGCACCTGTGGGAGAGCAAGTCTCCTTACTTTGGATAGTGGAGTTTCATACTCCTTGTTGCTCAGGTAGGTACAAATTCACCTAGCAGAGAAGACGTGAATGTTACGCATTTCAAAGGAGAATACTTTCTGTTGTGATTTTTCTTGGAAGGAGTGGTGCTTAATTAGTGCTTTCCTAGACTACAGAAAGTGGAAACAAACATGTTTAATTTTTTCGAAATCTAGCGTGTGTGACAGACATATCTATAACAACAAAAATCGAACAATGCGGTTTACTGTAGCTTGTTTATAGTTGGTGTGGTTTAGATCTTACGTTTTCAGTGTTCAATATTTACATTGTTCTGTAAAATTTAATCATCTGTGTCAGTTTCTTTGATGTGAAGTACTGTATAACTAGCCAGCTGAAGTATGAAGACAGTAAATGCACCATGATATATGCAGACAGTTTGGAAAGTTGTCCTTTAGAATGGTTTCGACAGACAAGTTGGTATGTTCATGGAGGATAGGTCTATCAATGGCTATTAGCCAAGATGGTCAGGAACACAGCCCCATGCTCTGTGTGTCCCTAAACCTCTGACTGTCAGAAGCTAGGACTGGATGAGAGGATAGCTTACTCAGTAAATTGCCCTGTTCTGTTAATTCCCTCTGAAGCATCTAGCACTGGCCACTGTCAGAAAAAAGGAGACTGGGCTAAATGGACCATTGGTCTGACCCAGTACGGCCATTCTTATGTTCAGGTTTAGAACTGAGCATGTTATTGTTTTTTTTCCAACTTGAGATAGAGGGTGTAAAGTTTTTCAAGCATTGTAGCTAATAACTGAGATGCAAATCAAGTGATCTTTTGAAAACTAAACTCAGTAAAAGTGATTCACCCCCCCCCCCCCAATATCGGTTTTAGAAGCCTGCAGCAGATAAAAAACTAAATGATGAAGAATCACTTTCTAAAGAAAAATAAACATCCCAGCAGATGGCATTTGTTCCCATCTTGTTGCTAATTTGTGCTCAGTGATCTGTGGTATTAACTTCTTAGTGATCTTGCTCATTTACAAACCAGGGTAATGTCTTTCATGACCAAAAGGATACAACATTTCAAACAATAATTTGGCATTCCCATAGAACAGATTTATTTTTAACTGTGTACAGCTCAGCCTCTCTTTGTTTCTATGAAGCCACAGTAGGTACACTAGATTCTGGTCAGTTTTACAGGCTGGATAGGTGCCAGTGTCTATTCTCCCAACAGTTTGGCACATGGGTTTAGCACTGATCCCCAAGTATTTACTCAGAAGATTTCTCTTTGCTCTTCTGGGTACCAGCCAAATCCTCATTTTAAGCTAATCAAAAGAATAAGAAACTACAATGTGGAAATAAAGCCATCACGGTGAACCTTTAATCCAAAAATATTTGTGAAATTCACTCAGTAGCTTGTTTAGAGACACTCAGTGTATCTCAATCCAGGGGAGTGGTGGCAGAGAAGCATAACAAAACATGTTTTGATGGTGCCTGCTAATGTCTCTAAAAGCTAATTTTGTATTAGTTATTAATGGATTATTTTAAATTGTGCTCATCTAGATCTGTGGGTACCTGGAAAGAAATGGCAAACTAAAGCATAGAAAAATCAAACAAATGCCCAAAATACAGGACCATCCCAAATTATGCCCCCAGTTGTGCAATTGGCCCTCGGTGGGAGGACCCCTGTGCCCCTGAGGAGCCCCATTGACATTGGTGTGGTTGCAGGGACCTGCCTGTATTGAACTCATTGCAGGATTGGAGCCGATTGGGCAGAACCGTTGCTAGTTTACATTGCTGTCATGATAGCGGCTGTCATGGACCAATGGCTGTTTACACCCTCTATGAATATATGCCTAGGAGTCTCCTGCCACCCAGTGTAGCCCATTCAGGCAACAGTCCTGGTATAGGCGAGAAACAGATCATAGATGGGGGGAAAATACCCCATGATTTGATATGACGTAAGTACGATCTGATTTTTGTTTCAGAATGGATGAGAATTATAACCTCCTTCCTCACGGAGTAAATTTCCAGGATGCAATATTTCCAGACACACAGGAGAACAGAAGGATGTTTTCCAGTCTCTTCCAGTTTTCCAATTGCTCTCAGGCGCACCATGTCATAACTTTCTCTAGTGACTGGGAGATTCAAGAGGACAACAGGGTAAGCCTCAGTGGGTAGGTGTATCCCCACCTCACTTGCAAACACAAGTGTGTGAAATATACAGCAGTTGCAATTGATGGTACCTTTCTTCTAGATGGTCATGTAATGTTTTAACGTAACATGGTATTGCCACAAGCAGACTCCCTGCTCTGGTCTTATCTGAAATGCTTGAATGTTCCAAGTGGGATATTGTTTCAGCCAGTGTTTTCTGTATTATGAAGCTTCTAACCTCACTCTTGCTGGCACCAAATCTATGTCCTTGATTGGGTCACTCTGCACGCTAAAAGAACACATTTTTAGTAAGCAAAGTCTCAGATGCAGATACCACTGGTGGGTGTGTCTACAATGGCTTTTGGCCTTTGCGGTGGGGGGGGGGGCGGCATGTGTGTCACTTTCAGGTGTAAATAAACAGGGGAAATACTTTGTTAGCAGTTTTGGTGGGGACAAGTCATGCTTATTTACAGAATTAAAACTTTTGGATTATGTTTTTTCTGCCATTGCTGATAGTTTTATGAAGTTGGTGGTTTCTCCAAGGAGCTATGAGAATTGGAAGTGTCTCTCTAGCTTAGGAATGACTGGATATTTGTCATTGGTTGCAACTTCTGTCATGCTGATTCATGCAAGGTCTATGAAACCACTGTTTACACGTAGGAGAAGGAGCTCTATTGCCTTGTTCGGGAGAATGATGGTAGAAGCTCAATAGCCAATTGAAGGGCTCTTATTTACAAGCTGGCTCATAGCCAGCATAGGAAGTTTTAGCTCCTGGTTTTCCAGCTGGCCAGAGGTGCAAAATAATCAGAACACCGCTCAGGTCAGAGAGCAGTCACCATCAGGTGGAATTTTTATAAAACCCTGGGGGTTTAACTGTTTAACACTAATTTTCAATCATGTATTGGGGTGGGCCATAGAAATCAGGTGGTTTTTAAGAGGGTGGCGACGATTTATCCTACAAACAGATCCCATAGTTATAGAAATATTAGGACAGGAGATAGGACAGGCTTGTAGTCAAGGCACAGGGCTGGGAATCAGGGTAGTCTAGACCCAAACCTACTTCAGTTTCTCCATCTGTAAAATGTGGAGAATACTTACAGGTTACAAAACACTTTGAGATTTAGGTGTAAATCCGCCCACACTGGGAAAGCCTTGCTGGTCCTCTGCTCCAGATCAGGGATCTGGATTTGAGCAGATAGGGGATAGCTTCTATGTTCAGACTCCAGTCTGAACCGCCTCAGAGTCTGAGATGTTTGCAGGCACGGTCTTGATTTGGGCTCAACTCTACAATTAATTAATGGGGAGGGAGGTTTAACTGAATTTTCAGTTCTCCAGAGGCTGCTTGGGGTGAACGTTCGGCAGCAAGGAAGGAGGTGAAGGGCATTTTATTCAACTTGTTTCACCCATCCCTGTTAATACACAGGGATAGTGCAGGGGGACTGGGAGCTGCATTCTCCAGCCCTCAAAGGCCACTTGGCAGGCAGGGGAACGTTGTGGGCATAAATCTTGACGAGGTGGCTCCTACACCAGCACTGCTCCAGGTAATGAGAGAGAGGATGGGGCATATTCAGGACAGTGAAGGGAACGGGATGTGGCAGAGAAGAGCTCAGCTATACCATGTGCTCCGGTGGACCCTTTGCAGCCCTTACTACAGCCAGGGGCAGGCAGCCCTGAATCAAGGAGCAGCGACCAGCCCCCTAACTGTCAATGGGTTGGATATAGTGAAGGATCAGGGCCTGAATCGCTTTGGTCAGAAAAACCTCTTGGCAGCACAGCATATATTTAAAACCATTGTTTTAATCTGACCCTCCCGTGCCGCACAGTTTTCCACGTGCCTTAGTAGAATGGCTCCAAATCGAGTTGACTTCCCTGGCGTAGCACCTGGCTATGCCAGCAGTGAATCTGGCCCATTCACTTTCATGGAAGTCACAAGGCAAAATCCTCAAAGGCCACTTGGAGAAACAAACAAATGTAGCAAAAGTGTGTTTCAACTGTTGTGCTCTCTGACCAGCTTCCAGCGTGGAATTATTTTAGCTGCTTGCTTTACAGGTTTGGACTGAGATTTTTATCCACACTGAGTGGATAAATTCTATCCAATTAACAGGCACCTTGTCTCCCCTCCACCTCCCTTTACAATAAAAAGTAAAAGCTTCCTTTGCACAATTTAAAAACCATCCAGGCTGGCCTCTCTCGCATTCATCTGGGGTCCCCTAATGTCTCTGTTCTCCAAGCTGAGTGCTGGTTTTCCTTTGAACTGTCCCTTCAGGCAGGCGTTCCCCACCCTTGGGAAGGGCTGCAATGATGTGGAGGTGTCAGGGTTTTATCCTCACTTCTTCATGAAAAAAAGAGTAATAGAAGTGTCTCCTTCCAAAGGCAGTGCCTGATCTCCTCTGTTGACCGCATGTTTAGGCCTTGTCTACACTACAGTTTAAGTCGATGCAAGTTATGTCGCTCAGGGATGTGAAAAAATCCACCTCCTGAGCAAAGTAACTTGCATCGACTTAACGCCGTGTCCACACCGCGCTATGTCGGAAGGAGACGCTCTCCCGCTGACATAGCTTCTGCCTCTCATTGAGGTGGATTAATTACATTGACAGGAGAGCGCGCTCCCATTGATATAGTGTGTCTTCACCAGATACACTTAATCGACACCGCTGCGGCATGGTAGTGAAGAAAAGCCCTTAGTGTCTTCTTCACTTCTTCCCCATATCAGACAAATGCCATGCCTGTGGTTTCCCCATTGTTCTCTCCCATTTCCCTCAGTTATACTCATCCTACCAAAATCCAAACTATTTCAATTTCCAAATCCTGCCAGCTGAGCAACCTCTTGTTCCCTTTTAAACTGAAAGGTGCTATAAATGCTGAGTTCCCATTGCAGTAAATGAGTGAGTTTTCGGGAAAAATTGATATTGTTCCTTCAAGCTTTTAAAAGTAAAAAACTATTAAAGGGGCGCCCAGAGGGGAAAGGAGGCAACACAACAGGGGACTGTCTCTTTGACACTGTCAGGCTTTAGGATTCCTATGTGGAGGTACAGAGTTATTTTCTGGACTCGCCCTGTTAATCAGACCAGAGGGGTCTCATTAGCTGATTTGCATTAGTGTAAATGGCTACACAAGGTGCAGGGCAGTGGAAATCAAGCACCAAGGGTTTCTTTGAGGTAACTGAGAGCCTGTCAGGGAGAAGTCATGGGAATAACCAGCCTAGGAGGCTTGGGCTAAGGTCTATGCTGAAGTGTTAGTCACAAACCTGCACACAGGCAACCTGGGATTCTGGTCACTCGGCCTTGGATTCTGGGCCACCAGGCTGTTTGGCAACACCCCAGTGGCTGAGCAGCTCTTTTTAGTACATTAATGCTCATTCTAGTAAGGGAAGGGGTTAGAAAACATGACCTAAACATTGCCTGCCAAACTTTAATTTGCCTAGTTCACCACGACTGGGGGAAGGGGGGAAATCATCCACACACCAGGCATTCTATAAGAAAAACAAGATCTCACTGTGGAGTCATGGAACATGCAGGCTCTAGTGGACAACAACAACATCTGAAAGACATACAGCATTAATTGCAACGGAAGCTACTAAATATAGCATTGACATAACTGCCCTTAGTGAAACCAAACTTGCAGTCGAAGGGTCATAAAGGACCCTTCGGAGGTGGCTACATCTTCTTTTGGAAAGGGAAACCAGCGGAGGAAGACAGAATTGATGGCATTGTTCCTGTTAGAAACAGCCTCCTGAAATCACTGAAAGACCTTACCTGTAGGAAAAACTGAATGCCTAGTGACTCTACAAGTTCCCATTGGAAATTCATGCTTTGCAGCTCTTGTCAATGCTTATGCTCCAACCATGAACAGTACAGAAAAAAAATCAACAGTTCTATTCTGGTTTGATTACGTCATTCTAATCCTAGGGGAGACAAACTCCTACTCCTGGGAGACTTTAATGCCAGACTCAGAAAAGTCAGTGAGGCTTGAAGTGGTGTGATAAAGAACAGTGGAGTTGGAAAAACGAACAACAGTGGTCTTCTGCTACTCAGCAAGTGTGCTGAACATGAGCTCATTCTTGCTACAAGCTTTAGGAAAGCAGACAAATACAAAACTTCCTGGATGCATCCAAGATCAAAGCACTGGCATCTGACTATGTCATTATACGGCAAAGAGATATCAGGGACATCACAATCACTAGAGCCAAGTAAGGAGCAAACTGTTGGGCTGACCACAGGATGAGCGGAGCCATTTTCAGTTTCCATATTGTTGCCCCTCAGTGAAATAAAGAATTCTGAACAGATTTAAACTGAAACTGAACATAGCAAAGTTGAGACAAAAAGAAGAACAGGAGTACTTGTGGCACCTTAGAGACTAACAAATTTATTAGAGCATAAGCTTTCGTGGACTACAGCCCACTTCTTCGGATGCATATAGAATGGAACATATAATGAGGAGATATATATACACACATACAGAGAGCATAAACAGGTGGGAGTTGTCTTACCAACTCTGAGAGGCCAATTAATTAAGAGAAAAAAAACTTTTGAAGTGATAATCAAGCTAGCCGAGTACAGACAGTGTGATAAGAAGTGTGAGAGTACTTACAAGGGGAGATAGAGTCAACGTTTGTAATGGCTCAGCCATTCCCAGTCCTTATTCAAACCGGAGTTGATTGTGTCTAGTTTGCATATCAATTCTAGCTCTGCAGTCTCTCTTTGGAGTCTGTTTTTGAAGTTTTTCTGTTGTAATATAGCCACCCGCAGGTCTGTCACTGAATGACCAGACAGGTTAAAGTGTTCTCCCACTGGTTTTTGAGTATTTTGATTCCTGATGTCAGATTTGTGTCCATTAATTCTTTTGCGTAGAGACTGTCCGGTTTGGCCAATGTACATGGCAGAGGGGCATTGCTGGCACATGATGGCATATATCACATTGGTAGATGTGCAGGTGAACGAGCCCCTGATGGTATGGCTGATGTGATTAGGTCCTATGATGATGTCACTTGAATAGATATGTGGACAGAGTTGGCATCGGGGTTTGTTACAAGGATAGGTTCCTGGGTTAGTGGTTTTGTTCAGTGATGTGTGGTTGCTGGTGAGTATTTGCTTTAGGTTGGGGGGTTGTCTGTAAGCGAGGACAGGTCTGTCTCCCAAGATCTGTGAGAGTAATTTCCTAACTCAAAAAGGATATGTTGTAGATCTCTGATGATGCGCTGGAGAGGTTTTAGTTGGGGGCTGAAGGTGACAGCAAGTGGTGTTCTGTTATTTTCTTTGTTGGGCCTGTCTTGTAGGAGGTGACTTCTGGGTACTCGTCTGGCTCTGTCAATCTGTTTTTTCACTTCAGCAGGTGGGTATTGTAGTTTTAAGAATGCTTGATAGAGATCTTGTAGGTGCTTGTCTCTATCCGAGGGATTGGAGCAAATGCGGTTATATCTTAGAGCTTGGTTGTAGACAATGGATCGTGTGGTGTGTCCTGAGTTGAGACATTCATTTAATCAAGACAAACTGAAGGAAAACAAAGGAAAAATTTGATAGCATTACATCCTCACCCAAGAACACACTCAAAAAGTGGAACATATTCACATCAGCCATCCTTCAAGACTTGGAAGACAGCACCAGGATAGGTTTGATGAAAATGATGAAATAAAAAAGATCCTTCAGGAAAAGAACGAACGATGTGTTTATGTGTTGACAAAACAACAAAGAATCAGTATCAAAGAAGGATAAAGTCAAATACGGCTTCATGTTCTTCAGGATAACTGGGGGGAAAAGAAAGTAGAAATACAAGCTTACATAGATATAAACAACAAAGTTGTTTTATGACTCCCTGAAGGCCATTTAAGGGCCATCGAAATGGACCAGCTCCATAAAGCTGTTCAGATGAATCTACCTCAATAAAAAAAAAAAAAAAAAGAAAGGCATCTCTGAAAGATAGGGGCAGCACTTTGCTGAGCTACTCAACCATCCTTCTACTGTCAACCAACAAGTGCTAGAGGAACTAACCCAGCACCCTATACATGAAGAAATTGTCCAGTTGCCTACTGTTGAGGAAGTGCAAAAGCTGTCAAACAAATTAAGTCAGGTAAAATCACCAGGCAAAGACAGCATGCTGCTGTAATCTTTAAACTTGCAGGCCCCAAAACTGTCATCTATACAAAATTATTAAGGATATCTGGGAAACTGAAAAAATTCCTCAGGATTTCAAAAATGCAATAATAGTTTTATAGTTACACAATACAAAAATAAAGGCAACAAATCTGACTGTGGCTACTACCTGGGCATCTCCCTGCTATCTGTAAGTGGCAAAATCCTCAGTTGTACCTTGCTCAATTGGCTTGTCAAAACAGTATCAGAAAAGCTTCTACAAGAGGCCCTATGTGGGTTTAAATCAGGTCAAAGCATCACAGACATGATTTTCATTGAGAGAGAGAGAGAGAGATATTCAGGAACAATGCATTGAACAAAATACAGAACTCTACGCTGTTTTCATTGATCTAAAAAAATAATTTGCAACTGTGAGCAGAAATGGCCTGTGGAAAATACTTGAAAAGTGTGGCTGCCCCACCAAATTCATTATCATACGTCAATTCCACAAAGACATGACTGGGCAAATACTCTCAGAGGGTGGCCTCTGTAAACCATTCCCCATAGCTAAGGGTGTGAAACAAGGCTGTGTGCTGGCACCAGTCCTCTTTGGTTTCTTCTTTGCAGCTGTTCTAAATTACACAACTGACAACCTTCAAAAGGGCATCTACACAAGGTACAGAACTTACGGAAAACTCTTCAATCTCCAAAGGCTTTCTGCAAAAACAAAAGGCCTTGGGGAACTCCTATCTGAAGCTCTTTTTGCGGATTATGGTTCCCTACTTAATCATAGTGAAAAGTGACCTATTGTTTACGCTTGACAGATTCTAAGAGGCCACTAAACAGTTTGGACACGCTGTCAGCCTGGAAAAAACTGAAGTCCTCTTCCAACCAGTCCCGGCAACCACTACCACTGAACCAAATATCATTGGTGGTAAAGATCAATCACTTTACATATCTTGGCAGTACTACTTCAAGTGATGGTTCAATGTGTCAAGAAATATCAAACAGAACACGAAAGGCAAGCCAGGCTTTTGGAAGACTTCACCATAGGATACTCAACCAGCATACCATCAAACTGCCAACAAAACAGGATATCCATTGCAGCAGTGATAGCATCCTTTTCTATATGGGTGTGAAATATGGACAGTTTACTGCAGACACATCAAGCAACTTGAAAAATTTCACGTGCGCTGTCTTCGCTCTGTTATGAGGGTCCGCTGGCAAGACCACGCGTCAAACATCAACATCCTTGAAAAAGCCAAAACAGCCAGCATCGAGCCAATGAGCATCAAAACTCAGCTTAAATGGAGAGGTCACGTTATCAGAATGGACAATGATACACTCCTGAAAATAGACCTCTGTGGTGAGCTGAAACTCGGAAAGCCCTAGAGTGTCAGTCAGTGTAAACGCTTCAAAGACACCCGTAAGCAGAATCTCAGCTCATACTGCATAACTATTGATAACTTCGAAGACATAGCCAAAGACAGTCCTGAATGGAGAGCAACCCTCAATTAACATAAACACTTTGAGAAAGACAGAAATGAAAAACCAATTGAGAAGGACCAACCGTCATGCCAAGTCTTCAGTGGGAGCCTGCCCATTCCTATGTGTAGGCATGGCAGAATTCAATTTTCATTTATTTATTTGTAATTTCAATGATTAATATAGATTTCTATTTTTAATTGTTTTTATTTTTACAGTTGTGGGACATTAAGGAGGGGAGAGAGAGGGATTAGGGTTAGGGAAGCGCTCGCAGTGGAGCTGCATTCATGGTCCCCCAAGGTATGGGGGAAGCTGCATCCCTGGTCCCATGGAACAGAGACCCCAGCCCAGGACTGTAAGAAGGAAGACAAGCCCGCAGCTGCATGAGAGTCCGCCCTGCTGCTGAACAGCTTCCTGCCCAGGGATGGCCCCTCAACTCCTAGCTGGCGAGTGCGCGAGCGGGGCTGTGACAGCAGAGCTGCACAATGCTCCCGGCACAGCCACAGGGCCGTTGACACCCAATCCCTGCAGGCGCAAGGAGTGGCGTTGGGCAGGCTGCTCTTGCACCAACTGTTACGGATGGATTTTTTTTTTTGTCATCAATCTCAGCGTGTCAGCTGAAATCAACGTTCACTGACAGATACCGATTTAAATCTAATCCTGCCAAGCCTACGTTTGTGACATCTGGTCGCGAACTTGCTCCCTGCAGATCGGATTGTTCAGCCACAAGAGAACGCACGAGATGCTGTGACGTCATTGTCAGATAGGATGGATAGCCATAAAGTCCTGCCTCAGGGCCTTGCTTCTCAAATCTCTGAGACAGCAGAATACTGGGAAATGTCAGGTAGGGGGCGAGTTTAGACAAGAACAGTGTGTGCGTGATGGGAATGGGGTGAGTGAGGAAACCTCTTGTTTACAGTCTCAGGTTCATTCCTTGTAGGGGGCCTTCTGAAATCCTAAATTTGCCTCTGGCTCTCTGTCTTACTTTTGATAGGTCTCTGGAGTGGACTTTTAAAGTTGTGAATGCACATACAGTTGCACTGCATATTTATGTGAGTATTTACCTGATTTGCCATGTATATCTAGTGTTTGCAAGTATAAGGCAGGTGCACCCAGTTGCTGGACTGCAAACATGTATGCACATCTTTGGAAAATCTGGCTCTTTTTGACTGTCACTTAATGTAAGATCACTCCTAATGACTCAAGGGATGCCTTCTCCTGAATGTATTTGAGTTGGGAACTTGGTTGAGCTTGCATTGTGGATTTTTGCTCACACATACTCTTCTATGCCACTGTGTAGACTTGAAGGAAGTTGTACACTGCATCTGTGCACAAAAAACCTTCATAACCATGTATTCAGTACATCCTTCTTATTAAACTTTTAGGAATAAATTGTTGTCTTTCCTTTTCTTGGTTGTGCACAATTTAAATCTAAAATGTATTTCTTTAACTGGACCTCACCCAGCTGCATAGCGTAAGTTACTTTGCAAAACTGACCAAGAATTGGAATTATACTACCAGTGTCTCATCGGGCAAACAGATTAGTATTATGGAAGTCAGTGCCAGGCTTGTGTTGCAGGCCACAATTGGAACTCAGGTGACAGTTTCACATATGTGGTTGTGGTGGGACATAGGAGGCAAAAGGCGTGTGGGTTGGGATCCCTGGAAAGAGGCGTAGTAAACTGAAGCATGGCCTACCATTTGCACCATGTGAAAATGTTTTTCTTAGAAACCACTTGGGCATGTAGTAGAGAAAACTCATGGTAAAGAGCCCAAACTTGGGTATATTTGGTTGGCGATGAAGCACAGACCTTCCTCCATGTGGGCCTGCTGCTGCTGTTGTAATCTGGGACGACTGAAGGTCATGCGATATCCATGGTTTTCAAACAGCCCTTTGAATTGAATTCTCAGAACTTCACTCAAGTGGCTATACGCAGCATGGGGAGGAGCTGCAGTAGGTCGGGATGTCTTTTTTGTAGCAAAAGCAAGAAGTTCTTGTGGCACCTTAGAGACTCTGAAACCTGTTTTCTGTAGCAAGTTGCATTTTGTTTCTGTTGAGAGTAATTGAGCTTTGTCTTGACTCCTCCCAAAGACCACTCCCCCTTTGTGATGTTTGTAGTTCTCCTGCAAAATACCAACTTGCTGCTGTCCTTCTGGTCTGCTCTCATACCAATTTCCTCAAAGTCGCTCATCAAGCGCCAAACCCCAGGAAGGGTTTGTGGCCAGCGCTTCGGCTTCCAAGGCTGGATTTGTAACAAGTTGCTATATTTTTCTCCACGCTGCCAGGGGATCATATAGCCCTGTTGTAATTCCAGAACTGATGTAGGTGGAGATGATATATGTGGAGGTGCTGCTATTTTTCCTTTTAGTTACAATTTTAAGAAGTTATTGTTAGAGTTGGTCCTTTTGGCCTCCCCCCACAAGTCTGGAATATTTGCCTAGGAAAAGGAATCTTGCAGTCACAAATGTTTCTTTTTATTTTAACAGGACATGAGCATGCAAAAAATGAAAAAGTAATAAAAAACTCTCAATAACTTTCTTAAAAGCTGCATATTTTTACTGTGCTCTCCTGTGGGCCCCCTCAGGGGAGAGCCACAGATGGATCAAACAGTTGGTGAAATTTGACAACCCAATAAATAGACATACCAAACTGCTCCTGTATTGGCTCCAGAACAATCGCTAGCTCACTTCTGGCTCTAGAAATTGCCTCAAAAGGTCTCTTCATTTAACAAAACCCCACAGATAGTTCCCAGAACCTTGTATGTCACTTAGTCATGGGCATTCTCAGAGATCTGTGTAGCCAAGGCCCGTGCTGTCAGTAGCAGTCGCTTTACTGGTACCTCGTGCTACTTGTTAGACCCAATCCTGGGAACCCTCACTCACACAAGCAGACCCAGTGACTTCAGTGAGACTCCTCACATGAGTCAGTGTCTGCAGGATTTGACCCTTACTCCCAGGGCCATCCTTAGGATTTATGGGGCCCTTCACAGTATTATTAAACTGGTGCCCCAGAAAAGCTCCCCCACCTCCGTTGCTGACACACACTGAGCTTTTTACGCAGCAGATGCTGCAGCAGCCCGGGGAGGGGGGGGAAGGAAGGACGAGGCAGCAAAGGATACCAAGCCTCCTGGCCTGCCCCATGGCGACGGAGAGGCACAGTTCCCTGCAGAGACTCCCGTGCCCTCTCCCTCACGCAGAATGCGCTGTGCCGGTTCATTCCGCTCTGTGAATACAGCCCCTGCCTAAGGAGACTGTAGCAAGTGCTGGGTGTATGGGAGCCGACCCGCTCTTACCTGCTGTCCCGGTGGTGCCCCAAATTTTCAGGTGCCCTAGGCAGCCATGGCTGCGTACTCCTAAGGACGGCCCTGCTTACTCCCTTCTCTAGACTGTACTCAGAGTCTCCTCTTTATAATCGAGAATGTGACTACTAGGAATTTCTGTAAGTTTCCCAGCTCTGTAGAGGAGCAACTCCTGGTGTGATCATAGTAACCAGAAGGCATTAAGTGGCTGTAGAAACTTTCTACCTGTACAAATGCCAGCGTCACACCGCTGAAGCTCAGACATCTCAGGGTATGTCTACCCTGCAGTCCGAGGTGTGACTGCAGCCCATGTAGACATACCTTGATCTACTTAGCTCGAATAACTATAGCAATGAAGCTGTAGCAGCAAGGGCTGTACAACCCTGTCTGGGAGCCTGGGTTTGTACTCGAGTGGCTAGCCCGTGCTGCTGCTGTGGTTTCACTGCTATGGTTATTCTGTCTACACATGCTGCAATCACAGCTCTGATTGCAGTGTAGACATATCCTCACACACCCACATGCATTGACTTTAATTTGAGTTGTTCATGCAAATTGGGAGCTAGTATTCGTCCCTGGGACTTTCACTCTCTGGCAGTGCACACAGCTAAGCCTGTGGATAAGACACCGGGTTGGGTGTCAGGAGTCTTGGGGTGAAATCCTGGCTCCACTAAAGCCAAGGAGAGTTTTGCCATTGATTTCAATAAGGCCCAGACTTCACCCCTGTTTTTCGTTCCCAGCTGTGCCACTTTCTTGGGCAACCTTGGGTGAGTCACTTCACCTTTCTGATCTGCAAAATGGCGCTAGTAATCCTAATCCAACCCTGAAAAGTGATTTGAGATCTAGGGATAAAAAGTGCTACCTGTGTGTTAAATATTTCTTTGTTTTATTATTATGCTGAGATTTTAATTTCCTGAGTTACTAACAGGAGAGCAGGAAAAGCTCAGACTTTTAGCCGTCTTTCCACTTTGCGGTGAGCCTGCTGACCAATGCCTGATGACACACGATGCTTACTTTACAAGCCAGGTTTCCCCCATTTTAAACATAGGAAATCAGAGAAATGACCCAACATGTATATTAAAGGGATCAATACGGATGCATTAACTTCTTCTTGAACAAGCTGTTAAAATAGCAGGGGCCTGATCCAGAACCCACTGACATCAATGAGCATCTTTTCAATGACTTCAATGAGCTTCCCATCAAGGCCTAGGAGAGAGAGATTCAGCCTTGGAGTAAGCCTTTAAAGTCCATGGTGTTGTACCAGAGATGGATTTGACCCCTTGTTTCTATGTATCTAGTGGGCTCTTTGCAGACTCAGTTCAAGGCCACAAGGATTTCTTCACAACCATAAGGGCTAGACATTTAATATTTATAAAATGAAAGCTTAAAAAGAAGCTGATTGTGACACCAGAGAAGTACTTGTACATTTCACCATGGAGAACCACTCAATCCAACATCTGGCCATGAGTAGAGACTACAGAATCTCCATTAGTACTGCTCTTAATCAGTATCAGTTGTGTCACTAATGAAACCAAACTTAAAGAAGTCTTTCTAAGAACACTGAGTAAATGATCACTTAGGAGCTGGTTGGGTTTTGCTGTTTAGACTTTCCCTCACCCCACCCCAAAGGGAAGGCTTCTCATTTCCTCAAAACATTTCAGGAACACTAATTTTTCCCACACATATGCAGAATGAATTTTGTTATGTGCACCAATACGGAGGTGATGTGTGACATTGGTGCACATAACAAAATTCATGTGGTGGCGGTGGGGCCAAGGGTTTTGAACTGTGGGAGGGGGCTCAGGGCTGTGGCAGAGGGTTGGGGTACAGGGGTGTGAAGACTCTGACTGGGGGTGTAGGCTCTGGGGTGGGGCTGGGGATGAGGGGTTTGGAGTGCAGGAGGGGGCTCCGGGGCTCCACGGCTCCCCCCACCACTCTCCCCCCACAGCAGCACCTGAGCTGGGGGGGGAGAGGCGCCTCTCCCCGCCGCAGCAGTTCTGGGGCTGGGGCTGCAGGATAGGTGCCGCAGCAGGTCTGGTCCAGGGCTGGGTTCAGGCCGGGGGAGGGGCGCCCTGGCCGTGGCACGTCTTGTTCGGGCCGCCCCTCCCCCGGCTGTGGCAGGTCCGGGGCAGGGCTGGGTTCAGGCCAGGGGAGGGGTGCCCCAGCCACGGCAGGTCCAGTCCAGGGCTGGATTAGGGTCGGGGGAGGGGCAGCCCTCCCTCAGCTGCGGCAGGGCTGAGGTGGGACTGGGGGAGGGGCACCCCGGCCATAGCAGGTCCAAGCCGGGACTGGGGGAGGGATGCCCCTCCCTCGCCGCGGCAGATCTGGGGCTGGGTTGGGGTCTGTGGCAGGTCCCAGCTGGGCGAGTTCCCTGAGCACCTGCATGGCGCTAAATAGGCCGCTGTGCAGCCGCGCAGCTTACAGGAGACTTAGGTTTCCACCCATCTTTTCCCCTCCTCCTCCTCCTCCTCAAATCCCTTTCTTCAACTTGTGTCGGAGCTGTGGCTAAATATTGCAGCACCCACCTTTGTAGCCCTGAACTGTCTTTCAGAGGGATTATGACTCTTCAGACTGGTGGCTACAGGAATCTACTTTGCCCCTGAGAGGATGAGAGCATGAAGCAATTAGAGAGAGCAGACTGAGCATTGATTTTGTTTGTAGAGCTATAGTGCTTCTAAAGGTTCTACGATGGCTACCTGGGGGAGCCGGCGCTGTAGGCTAGGGTAGCGTGGCAATGTACAGTCATTTGCCAGGCCTTTTGGTACAGATATAGGCCAAACTTTTTAAATGGGGTGGGGAGAGCACTCATTGAAGGCAGTGTCCTCAGTCTCATCTGTAGAAGCTGTATTTGCTGTGGAAGTGGGGTCAGCTCTCTAGTATTTCCACCTCGACAGCTCAGACTATGAGGCTGTCCCTGCGATGGCCAATCCTGTGAGTCAGAGCCCTAAGTTAGATCTGGCCTTTCCGCATGCCTGGGCTATGTGCTGTCAGCCAAGCCATCGGGCCAAGCCCATTAACCCTGCCTCTATCAAATGCAAAGGTCAGTCTTGGGGCAGTTAATCTCAAAGGCTTTTAGTAATAGGCCTTCTGAGAACCAAACCCACTTCATAAATATGATAAGAGCCTCTGTTCCTTTGTCTCCTTGGCGAAACACACCCACATAATGTGTAGAGGGTCAGGGCAGTGCATCTCCCCCTACCCTCTCCGCACTATGAGAGTGATCACAGCTGGGTTGAGGAAAAGACGACTGCCTGGAACTCCAGGTTCCAGGCCATCGCAGTGGAGACTGGGCAGAGCTCTATGACATGGGCACAACAGGCAGTTGGTACATTAACTCTCCATTCACAAGGTAGGCAGGGAAACAGTAGAAGTCTTGTAGCCTCATCCCATTGATTTTCCATGGCACACTGTTCAGAGAGCTGCAGTTGTGTGGTAAGATTCCCATACACATTCTTCTCAGAGAGACATTCCCCTCCACTAATTTCAACCAGAGGGCCAGTTAAAAATAATAATGCTTTTAGAATTCTGCACCACTGCGCATTCACAGAATTTATGTCCCCTGCAGATTTCTTTGCTTCCCCGCAGAAAAATGACTCCCTGACAGGGAAGCAAAGGGAAGCCACAAGAGCAGTAATGCAGTCCTCCCCATCAGTATGTTTTGGGTGCCCTGGGCAGCCGACAAAAAGGTAAATCACTGTGGGGCAGGGGCCAGGACTGGGGAAGACCCAGTTGGTAGCTCCTACCCTCGTGCTGGGCTGAGCTGCTAGTTGTGGCGTGGCTGGGCTGGGAAGGACGGGACTTCCTCTTCCCCTACACGGGATCTGGGGTAGGGTCAGACCCACCCCCAGATTTCTCCCCGAGCTGCAGGAAGCTCTGCAAACTCTGCCCCCCACCCCAGCTTCCTGCACCCATGGCTCCTCTGCTGCAGGGGGGAGGATCCCTGTACAGGGAGCTGCTCATGCATCCGCCCAACCCCTGTGCATCCAGACCCCCTCATACCCAGAGCCTCCCACTAAGCCTCACTCTCCCACACTCAGAACCCCCCTCCCGATGAGCCCCACTCCCCCGGCACCTGGACCACCCTGACCACGCACCTGCACCCCCACCCCACCGAGCTCCAACCAGCTGCACCTGGATCCCCACCCCACTGAGCCCCCCACACCCGGATCACCCTGCTGAACTCTACCCCCCACACCCAGACCCCCGCTGAGCCCCAACACCTTCACCTGGACCCCCTGTTGCACCTAGTACACCCCCCCCCCAACATGCCCCTGTGCAATCAGAAATCCCCCCCCCCGCACCGAGATTGCCCCATACAGAACCCTCAACCCACACCTGAATCCCCCCACACTAAGCCCTTCCACACTTGGATCCTGCCTTGCTGGTGCACCTGGCATGGAGGAACAGGGCCCTGGGGTGTTTGTGGGGCAGGCCCAATCCTTTCACTGTGTCAGGGTTGGGTGCAGCCTCACTACTGAGTCCGTGTCCTGGGGGAGAGCTGCAGTGATCTCCCACCTCTGTGCAACCAGTGGCCTGTGCTCCCCAATGCCATGGTGGAGCCTCCACATTTAATTGACAACTAAAATTTGCAGAATTTTTAACTTTTGGGCACAGAACTTATTATAAAATAAATCAATTGGAATATAAATATTGTACTTACATTTCAGTGCCTAGTATATAGAGCAGCATGAACAAGTCGTTGTCTGTATGAAATTTTAGTTTGTACTGACTTCACTAGTGCCTTTTTTTATGTAGCCTGTTGTAAAACTAGGCAAACAGCTAGCTGAGTTGATGTACCTCCGGACGACCTCTGTATAGCCCTGCTTGAGAACCACTGTTCTATAGCACAAGAAGGGAGCAGCATTTCCCTTTGCCCCAATCACTTTAACTAAGCCTCATTAAACAGCCCTCTGAAATAGTTGTGCGGTCATTTCATCCACCACCACAGACAGGCTTACGCATACATGGTGGAACGTGGTAGCTGCAGGGCACTGCCCAGTTTAGGACATTGATGAAGAACACCATTGCCAGCTGAACTGCAGGGGAAAGTTGGATAGGATTGCAAGCTGGAATCTGGAAAGCGAATGGGAGCTGACATCACAGACCGGTGTAATTTTAATACCATCTTAACAAAGCAAAAACAGTGGGATCTTTTATCACCAGCAGGGGCTAGAGCATTATTTTACAGCTGATCTGAAAGATGGCACCTTCAACAGCACCATTGTTTCCATATACTAGCAGAGTGTTAAGGGACAATGTTGGCTCATGGGACTGGTGTTCCTTAGAGCAGTGGTTCTCAAACTAGGGCCACTGCTTGTTCAGGGAAAGCCCCTGGCAGGCCGGGCTGGTTTGTTTACCTGCCGCGTCTGCAGGTTCGGCCGATCGCAGGTCCCAGTGGCCGTGGTTCGCTGCTCCAGGCCAATGGGAGCAGTAGGAAGCGGCATGGGCCGAGGGACGTACTGACCGCCACTTCCCGCAGCCACCATTGGCCTGGAGCGGCGAACCGCGGCCACTGGGAGCTGCAATCAGCCAAACCTGCAGACTCGGCAGGTAAACAAACCAGCCCGGCACAGCAGGGGCTTTCCCTGAACAAGCGGCGGGCGGCCCTTGTTTGAGAACCACTGCCTTAGAGTTAAGGAGACCTCTAACTGGGCTTGTCCCCACTTGGTCTGAGACTTGACTCGGGTTGAACAAATCAGATGGTATTGGCCATTTAAACTCGTTTAAAACACAATTGTTTTGCTTTATTTTCCTGCATGGGAAGCCGCTTTGTCACAACTGCCAGAAGAAAGATTGGCAGTAAGCTAGTTTGAAAGGTGGGCGAGGTAATGTCTTTTATTGGCCCAACTTCTGTTGGGTTGGTGGGAGACCAGCTTTCAAGGTACACAGAGCTCTTCTTTTGGCTAATTTACCATGTCATTAGTACATCAATGAAAGTGGGATCTACATTAGTCATTGGAGGTCCTGTGCACTAGAAAAGTCGTCCTAATAATGCCAGTAGCTTTCAGTTTAAAGACTCAAAATATCCAGTGGGGTAAAATAAAGAGTGAAGGGAATTAAGTTTACTTTTTTAAGAAGCTTCTTTTATAAACGTATTTACAACACTCACCCTAGTGCTTGAAGAACTGCCTCACCGTCCAGGGTTTAGAATGGAAGGAATGCTGTGTGAAACCGAGGATAAGACCCATCTCTTCTGTACACACTCAAGAGGCAGCCTGAAGCTGGCCTGCCGTTTACATCTGGCTTGTTGGCTACAGGTCGGTTAAGTTCAGTGGGCCTGATTCTCATGTATGTTAAGGCCCCTTTGCATTGCCCTGGTTGTATAAAGGGGCCCAAAAGTGAGTGTAAATAAATATAATTTGCTCTCACTTTAAAACACACAGCAGTGCAAAGTGGCCTTGGTTATAAATCAGAATCAGGCCCAGTGACTTAAAAGTTACGCTTTTGTATAAGGGTGAGCGGGAATAGCCCCCCCCTCCCCCTTCCATTTAATAAAGCAATCGTCACTACATTAGCCTAGCAGCATGAAATGCAACTGTGCGCAGAAGTTTTGTAGTTTGAACAGCAGTTTGAATAAATTGCTCAGCTTGATTTTCCTTCCTAATAATCCATCACAAAGACAGGACACCCATTCCTACGATCTGTGTTTAATTTAAAATGCATGCAGGCAAGATTTAAAAAAAAAAAAAAAAGGGTAACTGCTGGCAAGCATCTGGGATGAGCTGAGACGAGGAGACAGTCGACATATTTGGGTGACATCACGGACTTCTCAGTCTGGGGAAGGGACATGATTAATGTCTAAATCTTCTTCTACAGAGGTAATCAACTCTTTCAGGGTTGCTTGGTATCTAATTAGGGGCTCAGTCTCCTCCCACATGCATGCACACAGTTAACAGAAACACATTGCAAAAGGAAAACTGAGCATTTACGGGCACAAAATAGTCTCTCCCATCCATGGAAAACATATATTCCTTACAGTTTTTATTAGGTTTACAGCTCCCAAAGTGTTCTGGGCACTTACAATATAAATAGAAAGACAAAGCGTTGGATTTCCTTTGAGAATCTAGGCCCAAGTGACTTAGGAGCACAGGTCCCATTGATTTTAAACACATTTGGAAATCCTACCCAAGATCCCAGCACTTAAAGAGCCTCCAGTTATAGTTTGAGGATTCTGCTACAAGTGGGGATTACAAGCGGTAGAGAGAGGATTGGGAAAGGGGTGAAGTTTACAGTGATAAGATCATGGGGGTTATTCATCTCAGACATGGGCAAAGTCTGGCCCATCCATTACAAGGGCTGGGTTTTTTTTTTTTTAATATATAAACAAAAAAATATTCTGGTCAACCCACTTCTTATGATCATCTTGGAAGCAGCAAGCCTTCAGTGATGCTTTTACTGACAAGACAGAAGCGGCTTGGCACTGCACAGTCGGGAGGACATTTCATGCACGTGGGTGGCATGGGAAGAAACGCAGAGATGGCTGTTTGAGAAACACACAAACAGTTCACGAAGGCAGACATCACTGGCAGAGTGGAGATAATGGGATACGAGGCTAGGATGGATATGGTGGCAGAGGTGCAGTTATGTAGACCCTCAAAGGAGCAGGGTATGGCGTTTAAACTTGATGTCATGTAGAAGGGTTGGGATTCGGAGAGCGGGTGATGTGAGCAGATCAAGTGAGAAACATTTCAGCAGCCACCTTTTGAATAGAAGGGAGCGGGGATATAACTGGATGTCAGGGAGGATCCAGTGGAGGTGGTATGGATGTAACAAAGTAAGCAAAAAAGTGCAGAATTTATTGTTATCCATCAGTGGAGCTTGGAGGACTGTATCACATTATGCCTAAACTGCCTTTAATCCTTAGAAGGTTGGCAATTTCTAGCCTACCAGCCCAACAGATGCTGCAAGAGGTGAGGGTATATGCCTCTCTCCTGTCTCCAGAGGGTTAAGTGGGAATCCTTTCGCAGTCCAAAGATGAATGAAGACAATCATTGCTTAAGGCTGCTTTTAATTATTCAGAGCCATATGTTAAACAAGTTCTGCCAAATTCACGAAAGCACTTAGTATTTTGTGGCATGGTAATAGCTGCTGTCCTGGATCTTCACAGGAGGCAGGCAGGCAGTGAAATCTACCACAGCTGAAATACAGAGCTCATGCGTACAAATTGGGTTCTCCTTCCACAGCCACAGAGTGTGGGAAATTGCAGATGGCAGTGGGGACTCTGATTACCGATGTGCTCAGCTCCATGTGTTTAGAGATTCAGAGATAGGCTGGCGCTCATCAAGGGCTTAAGAAACCTGTCGTTTCCTCCAGAACTTTTCCAAGTCGTGTTCTGCGCTGGCACTGCCAAGGTCCCAGGAAGGACGCAGTCAGCTGGAGCGCAGTAATGCTGCAGTGCTGCTGCAGCATTTCCTCAGGTGGCCCAGGCAACATCTCAGTTCTTTCTGACCACTGATCTGCTGCTCTCGGCCAAGGGGACGTGGTGTGAAGAGATCAATTTCCTTCTGTTGGCAGCAGGATGAACTGGATTAACTAGTAGAGGCTAACTGCCCCTCACCCCCCATATTCCCTAAAC
This sequence comes from Malaclemys terrapin pileata, assembly GCF_027887155.1. Classification (NCBI taxonomy): domain Eukaryota; kingdom Metazoa; phylum Chordata; order Testudines; family Emydidae; genus Malaclemys; species Malaclemys terrapin. The sequence goes on along the minus strand of NC_071505.1, from coordinate 15,196,702 downwards.
TAACCTGTAGGATACAATTCAGCGACACCCCCTCCCACCTCTGGAGCATGAAGGCTAGAGCATTCAATGTGGTGGGGTGTATTGCCCCATATTTGTACCAAATCTGGCCCGAGGGGAAAGGCAGGGATGAAAGGGGCCTCTCCCCCAGCCCTAGATGGAGAGGGACATTGTAGGACATGCTTAGATTTAAAAACAGTTGCATCATTTGTCATTCCCAATTATAGGCCTGTTCTGGGGCACCATTCCTACCTAGACCTTCTGCCCGGCCACATCTAACTAATGGTCTTTGATGAGAACCATTCTCTGAATGGGTTTGCCTCCCCCTCAGGGAATGAATGTCAAGCTCCACCCCCACATCCGAGTTAAAATAAGCATTGCCTCTGCTGAGAGAAGCATCCAAACTTGGGGTGCTAACTGTAGCCTCTAGAATGTGAAGTTGGGTAGGAATTTGGCGAGAGCTGGTTCTCTCGTGAGATTGTCTATGTCTGGAGATAGGTCAGAAATACTGTGCAAAGAGCCCTTGTGCTATTATATACAGATAGAAACGTGTATATCAGGGTAGGCAACCTATGGCACGGGTGCCGAAGGGGGCACGCAAGCTGATTTTCAGTGGCACTCACACTGCCCGGGTCCTGGCCACCAGTCCGGAGGGCTCTGCATTTTAATTTAAATGAAGCTTCTTAAACATTTAAAAAACCTTATTTACTTTACATACAACAATAGTTTAGTTATATATTATAGACTTAGAGAAAGAGACCTTCTAAAAATGTTAAAATGTATGACTGGCACGCGAAACCTTCAATTAGAGTGAATAAATGAAGACTCGGCACACCGCTTCTGAAAGGTAGCCGACCCCTGGTGTATATCTATATTATAAAGAAAAACCCCAAATGCCCCTGCGCACACACACATCTCTTCTTGGGGAAAGCATGAGAAAACACAGCAGGACCGATGTTAGTCACGTCGCTTAATGCACTGGAAGGCGCTCCGATCCTTCAGCAGGGGTGGGCAAACTTTTTGGCCTGAGGGCCACGTCGGGGAATAGAGATTGTATGGCGGGCCAAGAATGCTCACAAAATTGGGGTTGGGGGGGGGATGGGCTCTGGTTGGGGCTGAGGAGTTTGGGGTGTAGGGGGGTGCTCTGGGCTGGGATCAAGGGGTTCAGAGTGTGGGAGGGGGATCAGGGCTGGGGCAGGGGGAGAGGCTCCGGGGTACGAGCTCCGAGCAGCATTTACCTCAAGTGGCTCCTGGAAGCAGTGGCATGTCCCTTCTACGGCTCCTACACATGCAGTGGTCCCTGACTCTGCTAGCGCTGGAGCAGGGCCATGCGGCTGCTTCCAGGACCTGCATGGTGCGGCCCCCAACCCTGTGCCCTGGAGCAGGACCATGCCACAGCTTCCGGGAGCTGTGTGGCATGGCCCCCGACCTGGAGTAGGCTGGAGTGGGGCAGTCCCCAGACCCTGCTCCCCAGCGGGATCTTGCGGGCCAGCATAAAACAGCTCATGGGCCAGATTCGGTCTGCCGACTGTAGTTGCCCACCCCTGTCCTACAGTGATAAGGGTGGTATAAGAACCTGTGGAGACTAGGGAAGGAATATTCCAGGGCTTCTGCATCTAGTCCTGGCTGGAATTGGGAAAAGAAGAGTTCTAGAAGCAGGAAAAGTGAGAACTAAGAGCGTGTGTCTCCACAGCTCTGCACCGCGAGCCCTCCGTTCTGCACCCTGTGGTGTAGGAGTTTAGGGAGGGTCGGGAGCATGACCAATGTGAATCTTGGGCATGGTTGCTGGGATAGGGTCAACCAATTCAATGATTTTTCAAGGGCTCCCAAGTTTTTCTGTACCTAAACCTGGCTGCTGAAGTCATCCAGATTCTACATGGTCCTAAAAGTCTGTAATCAAAGGAAGTGTTCTAGCGTGAAGAAGAATGGCTTAAACAGTAGGGAAGGATGACGCACATGGCACTAAACAGGCACATCTGGGCCAACTCCTCTTTGATGCATGCACACAGCCTCTATCCCAGTGATCTGGAGCACCACACACTTAGCGTGGAATACAGTCTTTTGGTCAGTAATTTGCTGTGTGCAGCACAGATCCCAGTGAAAAGATTCTTCTATCGGTTGTTTTCTCTCTCTCGCCCCACATGTGAATACAGAAACTGTGGAACAGGCCGTTTATTAAAAACAACCACCTCCAAAATCCAACTGGCAGCTGGCCATTGGGACACCTGTAATGTTGCCTGTAAGCTAATCAGCCATTGTGGCTGAAGGGAGAGGAGATCTTTCAACCAAAGACATAATTTATCCTGTTCTGTCTTTTGACATTTATTTTCACAAATCACAAGCCAGCTTGGCTGAGGCAGAGCAGCAGTTTGAATCCCTAATGGATGCTACAGATGGAACCTTTTAAAGCCTGGCCTCTCTTCATGAGTTGAACAATGTTTCCAAATTCATCCTATGTAATTTCCTTTCCTTACTGTGCTTTTCAGAAGCAGCAACGATTTCAGAGACTTGGTTCCTTTATTTGCATCTGGAAATGCAGAGCACATTAAAAGGGTGCAGAAAATAATGAGACATGACAAGCGAGAGCAGCAGTTCTGGGAGCTGCGAGTGTAGTTTGTGTGTGTTTGTTCCTGACCAATAATAGCTGGGTTCTGCTCCTGTCGTTCCAGGTGCTTTTCACATCTGATGCGATTACTAGCTCCATGCCCCCCTTCCCATCCTCCCATTCCTTGCATTGGTTTTGTTTTTTTGGAGATTATTACTAGGACAACAGTCCAGTCATCTGTAAAATGAATGAGAGAAGGAATGTGCATACCAAAATAGATGAAAGTCTCCAAGATTCATCTGTATAAAAATCGAGGAAACAATACCTATAAAATAAAAATCTAGGTCTGAATCTATGCCCAAAAACCTCAAACTAAATGTGACCATTTTTCTTTGAGGTCTGAGACAATTCAGTTGATGTCTGTTTTTGGCATTTCTCGGTTTCCTAGATTTGTCTTAAACCATTATTAGCTACAGCAAGGAGAATTGTTACTGGAGTATTTCTGGTCCAGATAAAACTAGAAGGAAAGAATAACCTTGCACTTACATAGCTTCATCTTCCAAGCACCTTGCAAGTATTAAACTAATAAATCCTCATAGTGTTCTGGTGGGGGTGTGTGTATAATTATGCCCATTTTGCAGATGGAGAAATTGAAGCAGGGAGATTAAGAACCATATCCCTGGTCCCATAGAAACAATGGGAAATTCCATTTGATTTCAGTGGGACCAGGAGTTGCCTCGACTTGACTCATCCAAGGCCAAAAAGGATGTCAGAAATTGAGTTAGAACTCAGGAGTTCCTGGCTGGCTCCATGTCGTGTGCTGTAACTACTATACCATGCCTCTAAAAGTCTCATAAGCCAACCCTGTTTGCATGAGAATTCCAGCTCTGCTTCCTGATTTAGGTAAAGTTCACACAAGCAGACAGATTTCTGGTTGTTTATTCAAACTGAAGCTTTTGAAGCTCAACCATCAGTTGTGTTTACCCCAGCTCACTTCAAGGAGGAAAGAGTGATGTACGGTCGCTGCACTGAGCCACAAAATTTAATGAAGTTGTGGCTTTTGTTTCTCTTTTCTGTGAGCCTGTTTCAAATCATATTAGTTTGTTGGGTGCTTATTTTTCCTTCTTTCTTTTAAACTTGTATTGGATCTGAGCACAATTACTTTTCCCAGGATGTTTTTGATTATATGTTTATTGTGGGGGGAAGAAAAGTTTAACTAACAGCATAACTAGACAGCATCTCACAAGAGGTTTAAAAGAGAAAAGTCAAGATGACGGCACAGTTTCTATCAAGGCGGACTAAGGATATGAATAGAAATAGAGTCCAAAAAGATTCACATCAGATTGGAAGAGGAGCCCTATTTCACACCCTTTGAAATGTGAATACAATGCACTTGTCCATTGGAAGTCCCCCGTTTATCCACGGAACAGGCAAGCTACCTCCAACTCTCTATAAATGTTAACTGGATTCTTGGATATATAAATAGGGAGATGTTGTGCAGAAAGTTATTACTTCTGCATATGGCACTGGTGAAAACATTACTCTAATCCTGCATCCGATTATGGTGCCCACACTTTAAACGAATAATATCTAGCTCTTATAGAGAGCACTTTTCATCAGTAGCTCTCAAAGCACTTTTACAAAGTAGGTCAGCATCAGCATCCCCATTTTACAGATGGAGAAACTGAGGTACAGAGAAGCGAATTGAGTTGCCCAAGATCACCCAGCAGAACCCAGATCTGTGTCAAATTTGGGAACAGAACCCAGGTCTCTGTAGTCCCCCTCTAGTGCGCCATCCATGGGCCACATTTCCTCCACCTTTGGAAACCTGCAGGGAGGTTAGAGAAGAGCTAAAAAGAATATTAAAGTTCTAGGAAACATGCCTTATAGTGAGAACTGTAAGGAGCTCAATCTCCTTAGTTTGCAAGAGGGAAGGCGAAAAGGGCAACTTAAAGTCTAGAAGTAGCTGCACAGAAAGAAGGTATCTGACATTAAGCGGCTCTTTAATTTATCAGACAAAGACATAAGATCCAAGCTGAAGTTAGAAAAATGGTGCAATAAGGAGTGATTTTTATATATATATATATATATATATATATATATATATATATATATATAATATAATATAAAAAAAACAGTGAGGGTAAATAGCCATTGGAAGAATTTAACCACGGTCTAATGTAAATTCTCCTTCACTTGTGAGACTTTAAATAGCAATTAGAGCCCTTTCTAAAAGACATCTTCCTTTTTATGTAAAAAGGAAGAATAATTAATTCCCTTCACTGCCATGGCTACTGGCTGAAATTCTAGAACCCACCTTATGTAGGAAGTCAGACTAGATGATCATAGTGGTCCTTTCTAGCCTTAAAATCCAAGAAGTCATGACCTAGAGGGACTACCACAAGGTGTCAGAGGGTAGTTCAGTCTGACTGTCCTCTCTAATCCTTTGTCTCTAATGACTGACAATAAAAGTGTGAATTGTGACCTGTCCACTAGAAAGTGGGCTTAGTTCACCAACCCATTTCATTTAGGCTACTGAGAACCGTAAGGTAATAACATTTGCTCTTTACCTCCATTACCTAGCTTTGAACCAATACCCTACAGATGAAAGGCACTAAATCCCATGACCTAGTCTTAGCCACACAGACAGCTGCAGTCATATTAGACACGAAGAAAAATGTTAAGAAAAGGTTGCTAAGTCCAGTCCTAAAGGAGACTCAAAGGAAGGTTGGTTACTAACATCAGCGCATTGGGTGTTTGCCATTTGACAAATTTAAGGCTCAGTCCTCAAGACTTTGCTTAAGTGAAGACTACATGATCAGTTCCTTAAAAATCTTCTTTGGTTCTATCTTAAAGTAGAATTTCCACAAAGCATGGGGCAGAAGAATGTCATTCCGGGTTCCATTTCCAGAGATGCCCAACTGTAGATTAAATGGATTCAAGAAATGGTATTGTATGTTTGAGCCTTTCCTGCGTCGATCTAAATCATTCAAAAATAAATTCAGCGACAAAACCGTACTTTATTTAACCACGCTCAAAAAGCTGCTGAAATACTGACATGAAAAGTCCTGATGCTTCCAACTTAGTGGCATTCGGTAGCCACTGGAATGCATCCCACCCATTATAAATGATCTCGGCTCCGAAAACATTTTACAGATGTTAAGACACAGGCTCCATCCTCCACAGTGTTGAGGTAATTAAGGGATTAACCAACCCCCTTCCCCTCCCCATCACTACCAAACTCAAGGCATTCTTATGGCAATTGCAAGGCTCATCTGTTTGTGCACTTCAAAAAATCAACCTCAGCTTTGGTTTCAATTCAGCCTCATAAAAGTTAAAGATGGAAAAAACGTACAGTGGGCACCACTAAAAAAGCTACATTTACTACGCCATGGTAATTGCACTTACCATGGTATTTCCTATACTCAGAATAGGAAATACCACAGGAAAGACAAATATTGCGGTTTTTTTGGTTCTTCTCCCTCTCACCCCAGCACTGCATTTGGTCATATAGCTTCACTTATCTTCTGTAAAATTACTCATTAAGGGCAAAAATCAGCTCTCAGAGGCACACAAGATCTCTTCATTCTGCAAGATAGTCATGACTCCTCTGAACATGTACATAAACATTTCCAGCATCAGGGACCAATATGAACAGCACGTTTAACCATTTACATGGTATCGATACTGTATCAAAGGGGAATATTTTGTTCCCTCCTCTGCAGAACTGGGCAGTCATTTTGGTACTGCTGTTGGGGGGCGGGGTCTGAGGTGTAGGGGATAGACTGACACCTGCAGGCATGCCATGCATGCCGTAGCTCCTGGGAGGCTAAGGAGGGGTTGAAAGTGGGCAGTCTTTCGACCCTAATCGGAAAGAGGGCTGTGTTAGGCCAGCAGAGGCTAAGAGCCTTTAGGCTAGAGTAGGGGTCACTGGAGTAGCTTTGTGGCTACAGCTGAGGAATCTGTCTTTCCCCAGCCCAGGACACACCAGGAGGTCCCCAGGTTCTAACCAAGTTACTCAAAGGTTGCATGCTTCTACTTAGCCTATGAGAAACATGGTTCCAATTAGCGTGGAGTGTCTTAAAACAACAACCCACCATCAAAATCACAATCAAACCAGTTTCATGATATAACTTGAACCCCAGAAAATTCAGGGCTGAGGCAGGTCATTGCTAGCTCCATCTCCACGTCTTTAATAAATTTATTTCTGAAGACCCACAAAAGTTCCAGCTGTGACCTGTCCAGGAGAAAGTGGGGTTAGATCACTAATCCATTTCACATAGGCCACGGGGACCCAGGAAGTGATAGCAGCATTGTCACTTTGTTATTTTGCACCATTTATGATTTCTTTTCTTGCGCCCTGATCTTACAGTGGTGAGTGAAAGCAGCATTGAATATAAACATTCCCTTGTAGCTGTATCACTTTGGTATATGATCTTGTAAAATCTCACAAGCTAGGCAGCTTCTGGTGTGGACAGTATTTGGACAGGCGGCCTCTACCAAAACCCCATGTAACAAACTATGCATTCTTACAGAAACAAATGTCTTCAACAGAGACTGAACGTGGGTTCTTCAGTGCCAAAACCACAAGCTCCTACTGTTGTAGTTAAAGGAATAACCTCTGTTAGATCCTACTATATAGCAGACTATTATCACTATTAGGGCCTGCCACTAGACAGACACTTGGGCCTTGTCTACACAGCAATGTGCACTAGAGGGGTATGAAATCTAACGTGCTGCACACTATCTGGCCCATATAGACCTTGCTGGCACACACTAAAATTTCCCTAATGCACATTAATGTAGCCTTGTTTCAAACAGCACATGCACTAACCCCATGTATCACATTCAGGTATTAAAGGAAGTGATACTGGTGATTTAGGGTGTGTCTTCTCTGCAATTAGACACCCATGGCTGGCCCAGACAACTGACTTGGGCTCGCAGGGCTCAGGCTAAGGGGCTGTTTAATTCTAGATGTCTAGGCTTGGGCCACAGCTTGAACTCTGGGACCCTCCCACCTTGCAGGATCCTAGAGCCCGAGCTCCAGGTGGAGCCTGAATGTTTACACTGGAATTAACAGTCCCTTAGCCCAAGCCCATGAGCCAAAGTCAGCTGGCACAGGTCAGACGAGGATGTCCATTTGCTGTGTAGACATACCCTGAGTACTCCAGGTGGCATTTCTTTCTCAGAGTCACTACTCCAGCATGGTATTAGAGATCACTGAACAAAGGATCTTCTAGGAGGCCTCCAGGACCAAGGTCTTGACCATTTGTGATCCTCTGATGGATTTGACACAAGTAAGGGCATGGGTCAAATGTCCAGGCTACCTTCAAATGTGGTTAGTTCCTTTCTTTCAACCTAAACTATCCTTGCAGTTTCAACAGTGCACTGTTCTGGGACCTCATCCTCGTAATATCGGAGCATCTGTCAAAAAGCTGCTACATTCCACCCCTGGAATCACTGCATTTCAGCAGAGGGTGAAGGGACTCCTTTGCAGCCAAAGTCAGATCTGTAGTGGTCCATGGCCATCGCTCCCAGTCAGGCTTGGAGGGAGGCCACTCTGCCTCACTACAAGATCCCACTCAAATTGTGTGGAGACAGGTGTATATTAGTAGCGCAAAAGGAGTGGTGATGTGAGCCTATATTCTGATCCAGACCACACAGATTTATTAAGAATATGAATGATCTTAGTAGGTGAGTTAACAGTCCTGGAACATGTGTACTAAAACATTCGGACCAGTATCTCTGGCCTAGTCTCCCAAAAGAGGAAGTCAATCAGCAGTGCAGTTTCTGGGGGTTCCACAGGTTCCGGGAAAGCTCTGAGCTGATGTTCCCTGCTTGACTTCCTCTTTTCATGTGTGCGCATCTGTGGAAAGGTGGCCTGAGTTTAGTCTATAGCTGGTAATGCCTTTTGGATCCTTGATCCTTTAGCTTGTGAAAGCTTTTGGATGAGAGCTGCAATATGCCTGCGCAGGGTGTTTATTTTGTGGATTTCAATCCACTCTTCTAAATTGCTTTAACGCAGTTCCTTGTGTTACTAAATTCAAAATCTCTTCTTTTAAAATCAACCTTTGTGGTCAATTACAAAATGGTTTAGGAAATGATGCAAACTAACAAAGTTATATAATCTTTTAAAAAAAACTATTTTAACACACAAAAAACACACGTTACCAACAGTATAGCAAAAGAGCAACAATTTCTCCATCCATTGAAAACCCGTGCTAAAGAGATGGAAGTGGAAATTAACCCTTGCTTGGAGTAGCAACCAAAATGAACTTTCCAACCCATGGAATCAATCATGTTGCAATCATCATGTGAGAAATGGCTCATTGTTGAACGACATGATAATTGATTTTAGGACTCTCTGTCTAATGGACGCTCACATGTATTCTCTGGGGAGCTGAAGGTGCAGGTTAGAAGGGATTTACAACTCCTTTCCCCAAACATTTGATGTATTAATATTCTCAGAGGGTAGTTTTAGGCAGGTTGGCTGTTTTCTTGTTTTTTAATTTTTGGTAGTAAAAATTATGTGACATCTCTGAAAGCTCCAGCAATATAGTTGTTTTAAAAGAGGTGTGCATTTAAAAAGCCATTCAAATTCACATGCTAGGAGTGGAGTTAGTGTCACCAGGTACAGAGTGCATTTCCAAGATTTTCTTGGACGTGGTGGTGTGTTGCTGGGTTTTAAGATGCTTGAAATTGAAAACAAATTGCTTTCAAGTGAGGTGAGCCATCAAATATCATGATCTATTGTGCCTTGTAAATTCTACTTCTGAGGAACAGACTGGGGTTGATCTTGTTCCTATTTTAGCTCCCACCGAGTTTAAAGGAATCAGGCCTTAGGGGGCAAATCCAGCCTGTCTTGGCTGGCCCAAGTATCTGGAAAGGGAGGAATCCTGCAGAGCCACTTATCAGCCACTACAGCCCCGTGAAAGTTGCCTATGTGAGGTACTTACAAAGAGCCCTCTAAGTTGTGGGGGAACAGAAGGAGCTATACAACTGCACCCAACCTATGCTCAGTCCCCCAGCCACACACATCTAATCCTGGGCCTCTCATGGAGCAGCTTTCTGTGCCTTTGTGTAGACTCCCTCTGTGAAAGAAGGGGAAGGCTGGATGTGGGAATTGCTTCCTTCAGCCATGGAGAAAAGTACTGGCTTTGTCCATGAGAGAAAACAAAAGGTTCTGGGCAGCCTTGCTTTCGTGAGAGATTGAGATACATGGTTTATAACTTATTTGGGCTTGCTTTGTTTTGATTTAAATGACAGTCATGACATTTCTGGTTGGGCTCTCTGGGGGAATTGAGCCTGTGACCTCTGGATCTAAAAGCCCAAATCTCCACTGCTTAAGCTAAAAGACCAGCTCCAGCAACTGACTCAAACCCCCATATGTGGGCTAGTCACTAGAGAGGGTCAGTGAATGACACTGTGTTAGCAAGGGGGCATAACAGCGGAGGAACAATTCCTACAGTGAGGCCTACCCATGAAGTAAATTTAAATTTCTAAGAGATTAGCCATTTTTAAAACTCGGCCCAATGCTGGGTGGTACTTGAGAGCTTCCTACAAGGTGTTCCCACTAGGCCTGATCTTTTAAAGTGCGGAACACTTCCTCAAACTGGTGGCCTCTCAGCGTGGTTCAACTTCAGACCTTTTGTGTGCAAAAAAAAAAAAGCCTGTGTGATTGTAACCCACTGGTGAGCATGCGTTACAGTCACCTCCTCCCCCAGTGCCAGATCCACCAAGGATATGGTTGGCTAATGGCTCTATATACTGATCTCTTTAGCTCAAGCTGTAGGAGCTCATGCTTTTAGCTCTGGAGAGCCCCATGTAGAAGGAACAGAGCCTAAGACATAAGCCCTTGTATCAGAGGCCTGGTATGAGGCAGAACCTGCTCATTGAATCTGGCAAGAATAGGGCTGAGATTGCAAAAATACTCATTCCTAAGAAGTGCTAAGCTCAGAGTACTCATGCAAACACATCCCGATATCAAGTGGTACCAGAACATCCCAATATCAAGGATGGTACAAAAACATTCCCCCAAGAATAATGGGAACACACTAACCCCTCCTAAAAGATAAGGTCAGGATGAAAGTAGGTAATAAAGATGTGTAATTGAACCAACATGTACAAGGTAATAACTAGCCACATCAGGGGGCAGTAACTATGTCAGAGGCAGTACTAACTTGTTTGTATCAGTGTATAAAAATGTATCTCAGAGGGAGTATCTTTGTCCAGCTGAGGGGGGAAAAAGGAGAGTCCCGCCATTCACTGAGCTGCATCCATTGTCACATTGTCTTAGTATCCTCGTAGAGTCTGCCACGTGCTATTACCGTGATTTGTTGACAATAAACCTGGCCTGGTGCCTTCATATATTAACAGATCTTGTGGTCATTGGGCAGTTTGCTTGAGGTCTGCAGTGCCGGCTGTCTGCGCAGAGCTGGGGCAGCACACAGGGAGAACACACACACACACCCCCAAACATCTGACTACACCCCAGTTCAAGCCATGTTGTGTATTAGTCCAGATGGTGGCCATCACATAACTAGGGACTTGTCCATGATTTGACTGCTGTGGGATGAGCTTCCTTTGTTCAGATGAACTATGTAACCCACTGGTAAATGGTTTTTAACCTAGTGGTCAACCATATGACCATGTTGGTCTCTTACAGACCAAGTTAAAAAGCCCAACCCGTTAGTTCAAGCTGAAAAGACCCATGTCAGCTCTGCCAATCCCTTGTTCTAGCCCTGGTGTTGACCAAGAAGGGGGCAGGGAGAAATATAGTATTTTTTTTCTCTTGCTCATCTACCTCAAAAATGGTTGTGGATTTTCCTTGAACAGTCCATTAAAACATAAATAGTTTTAATTTGGGCAGAGACCAAGCCTGAGACACTACAACCTAAAATTCTCTTAAAATAAGTTAATTGTGAGTGAGTATAAATGGGTTCCTGATGAAAGTGAATTTGCAACTTGAACTCTAACGAACTGTATTGAAAGCAGATTTTTAGATTAAATAATAAAATTTCCATCAAGTAATGACTTTAATCTTCAGAAACTTCACTAAGTGAAAGTATGAAGTGACTGACTTTGAGGTGGTTGGTAAAGGAACACATCACCTTCCTGAGAAACTGCCAGGTCAATGCCAAGTGTTGATGGGGTGCTATACTATAGTCCTACAACTGTTCAAGTGCCTCATTAGGAAAATATTTTACAAAATCCAAGGCTAGTCTAAAGTCCTTTTCAGAATCTCACTCCTACTACTTCTGTTACCAAGGAAACACACTGTAATACAGTGGTCCCCAATCTTTTCAGGGTCATAGATTCATAGATTATAGGACTGGAAGGGACCTCAAGAGGTCATCGAGTCCAGTCCCCTGCCCGCATGGCAGGACCAAATACTGTCTAGACCATCCCTGATAGACATTTATCTAACCTACTCTTAAATATCTCCAGAGACGGAGATTCCACAACCTCCCTAGGCAATTTGTTCCAGTGTTTAACCACCCTGACAGTTAGGAACTTTTTCCTAATGTCCAATCTAGACCTCCCTTGCTGCAGTTTAAACCCATTGTTTCTGGTTCTATCCTTAGAGGCTAAGGTGAACAAGTTCTCTCCCTCCTCCTTATGACACCCTATTAGATACCTGAAAACTGCTATCATGTCCCCTCTCAGTCTTCTCTTTTCCAAACTAAACAAACCCAGTTCTTTCAGCCTTCCTTCATAGGTCATGTTCTCAAGACCTTTAATCATTCTTGTTGCTCTTCTTTGGACCCTTTCCAGTTTCTCCACATCTTTTTTAAAATGCGGCGCCCAGAACTGGACACAATACTCCAGCTGAGGCCTAACCAGAGCAGAGTAGAGCGGAAGAAGGACTTCTCGTGTCTTGCTCACAACACACCTGTTAATGCATCCCAGAATCATGTTTGCTTTTTTTGCAACAGCATCACACTGTTGACTCATATTTAGCTTGTGGTCCACTATAACCCCTAGATCCCTTTCTGCCGTACTCCTTCCTAGACAGTCTTTTCCCATTCTGTATGTGTGAAATTGATTTTTCCTTCCTAAGTGGAGCACTTTGCATTTGTCTTTGTTAAACTTCATCCTGTTTACCTCAGCCCATTTCTCCAATTTGTCGCCCCCCCACCTCTGTCCATGCCCCCCGTGAGCTGGGGGCAGGGCCATGGCTTGGAGGGGGGATGCAGACGGGGGTAAGGGGACTGAGGCTGGGGCCACAGTGGGGTTGGGGACCAGGATAAGAGCCTCAGCCGCACCCCCCAAACATTCCTCTGTGCCCCCCAGGGGAGCACACCCCACAGTTTAGGAACCTCTTCTGTAATGGGAGTCCATGAAAATGATGGGGTTCTTTTCTTGTATGTTGAGTTCCACTTAAATTTGCTCCCACCATTCCCATTTTGTTTGTTCGGTCTTCTAACAAAATACACCCTGAGCCAGCTCCACAGAAAACGAATGCACTTCACAGAAAGGAATTCTTTTTGCATCCATTCTGAAGGCACAAGTCATCCTTCGCTTGCAGAGAACAGAGGGGAAGAGATCCTCAGTACGGTAGTCATTTACTGAGGAGTTTCGGATGAATATATATTTGTTCGTCTCTCCTTGGATAGTTTTACCCAAGCTACTCTATCCAATTTGCCATTCTACCCACCAACTCATACCCCCTCATTTTTCAGTTCTGTATCTGGTGCATACCTGCTTGGCCACACTCACCTGTCTTCCCCTACCCCAATAACATGCACCATTGCTAATGCCTCGCCTGGCAGTAAGCCACAAGGTTTGAATAGGTCAGGACTTCCTCAGGGCGAGTGTTGATCTACTCCGTCTCCAGGAAGGAATTCCCCAAAACAATGTCACAAGAAATTGTTCAGGGCACCAAAAGACGTGCCATGTTTTACCAAGTGTGACTAGAGCTATAAACTATGGCAGGAAAAAGCCCTGAGCGGTGAAAACTCATTTGAAAGCAGAAGTCTTTTATGTTCTTAGTCAAAATTCTTTACAGAACAGCTTTAAAAAAAAAAAAAACAGGAAAAACTGGGGGCCAGGATATATGCCATCACAACGACATCCAAGAAAGATTAGTCGGACCTGAGTCCATCTAAAAACATAGATTGTGCTATTTTGTACCCTTTGGGCTGTTTGCTGAAGTATTAAGGAAATGGGAGAAGTGCCAGAAAACTGGTTCAATTCAAACACTATGAAGCTAAAAAGAGAAACCCTAGCCAGGGAGAGTGAGGAATACAGAATACCGCTAGTTGCGCATGGAAGCAAGACGCTGCTATGCAGCATTGTGATTCACACCAGGAGCAGGAAGATGGTTGGAGCTGCTGAAAGTGTTTATATAAAACACGCACTCTGGTTCTAGAGTTTTCAGCTTGCTGACGGAACAAAGGCAAGGGGTTTCATGAGACACTTCAGAAAACCGTGGACTGTGATGATGCAAATGAGAGAGGATGCACTTGAACGCTGGAAGGTTGGCTTCTGAGACATGGACAACATCTGCCCCTCTTGTGGTTTGTCAGACTGAGTGGTGCTTGTCTCCTTTCTCTGGACTCCCTCTTTGCAATCCCATCTCCCCCTCCCCCCCCCCGCACACACACACACACACACACACACACACACACACACACAGACTTTCAGCTGATATAAAACTCTAGGGCCCCGATCCCGGAAGGACTCTGCTCAGAGGCTTATCTTTACTTACTGAATAATTCCATTGGCATCATAGTGTGTAAAGTTAAGTCCAGGCATAAATCTTTGCAGGATCAAGGCCTAGGTGTACACTTCCCCATGTCCTAAAGACGCTCTCTGTACCACAGCCTTTAAAGTTGTAAACTCCATTTTCCCCCTAAATGGATCATTTAAAGTCCAGGACACTAAACTGCATTAAGCTGATTCACTATATGGATTCTCAACACTACTGTATCTGAATTAACGACAGGAATACTGAAGCCTGGTATTGCTATGTGGTGAACCAGGTGCCATGTTTCACCTTACAGATGCTTTTTCTGTAGTGATGGATGAAATATTTGTAAGTGACAGTATGTAGAAAGTAAGCTTTCCACATTTGTAAAACACTTGAGGAACCTGGATGAAATTGGCTATATAAATATAGTATATTGCATTATTATTAGAAATGGATCCGAGGTAGATGCTTTGGACCTGGGTCTGATCTTTCTCCAAAGCTTGTAAGTGTTCAGAGCTTGGGCTTAGCTTTGGTCCATTACAGAGATAAAGTTCAGACCCAAGCATCTCTCAAAGGAAGCGTCTGGACAAGGGAATTCAGATCTGATGTTGAATTCATTTGGGCACATCTCTGATTATCTCTATAATCTTGCTTATCTTCATAAATTACTCTTTGTTCTTACGTAGCATCTTTATTCTGGGGAATCTCAAAGTGTTCTACAAACAGCTCATTAAGTTTTGACACCTAGGAAAGATGGGGATAATTATCCCCATTGTACTGATCAGCGAACAGACAAGGGTAAGGCCTAAATTTCCAAGTCTCCACTAAATTTGGGTGCTCAACTTAAGATACTTAGGCCCCCATTACCTTGCACCTTGTGGAATCCTTTACACCAGTACAATTTTCCATTCTTGGTAGTATTTTACACCTATGTTGCACTACACAAGCTACAGAGCAGTGACAAATTTGGCCTCTTGGGACTGATTTTTAGAGGTGCTGAGTGACTGTGGCTCTCATTGAAGTCAGTGGGACTTCAAGGTGCTTTGCAGCTCTGAAAATCAGACCCTAGGTATTTAGAGTTATACATGGCAGTATGAACAATTACTGGATAGTTTTTAGGTCAAAATGACTTTGACGAGGTCATTAACTGGTGGAACTAGAACCCAGGAATCCTCGGCCTGCTCACTTGCTCTTGCCACTAGCCACATTCCCATCTTTACACGTAGCTCTGGAACAATTACAACCTCTTTGTCTGTATTTTAATGTGTGATATTTTGAGACAACATATTAAAGTTTAGCTCAAGTGTAGCCAGTACAAGTTACAAGTGCAACTATATTGTGAAAGTCTGTCTTGCATTAGTACCTCTCCAAAAAACATTAAACCATGATGGGCTCTGCATTCTCCTGGTGCATGTTGATTCAACTGTTCTTAAAAATGTGGGTGTGAATGTCAGCACGAGTGGGAATTCTGAATGCATGTAGGAGGGGAAAACAGATCTAGCTGACTCGACCATCCTCTCCACTCACCCCCTCACGTGTAACTGAAAGGATAAAGGCTCAGTTGGCTTCGGTAGCCTAGTGCTTTGGGGGAGCCACCAGCTGCTACTTATGTGTTACAACTGGATTAAACAGGAGCCGAGTGGAATGTGCAGTGTGGGTAGGAGCGATTGCACATTCATCACCAGCTTCTGTCCGCAGCAGTTTAAATATAACGTACAGGCCTAAAACCAGCTAAACAAATGCTACCTAAGAAGTGTGGGAGGGGAGAGCTGCCTCTGGCTGAAAACGAGGGAGCAAATGCTGAATGGGCCATAGCAATGACAAGAACGTGCGTTTCTTATATACAGCATCTTTTGATCTGGAGGTTCCCAGAGCCCGTTGGAAAACAATGGTTCCCCGTCCATTTCACAGTGTAGAGGGGAGCAAACGCACACAAGGTCTGCACATATGTAAGGAAAAGCAGGGGGGTCACCCCAGCATGCTCCAATCTCCCAGGCCATTGGCCACACAGTGGGACTATCTAGCTTCATGAATGCCCGTCGGATCCCCAGGGTTAGATGCTGGGATACCCAAGGGTCCAGTAGCTGTATGGGGCTTCAAGTCTGTGTGTGTGATGGTCTGTACACACCATACATTCTGTTTACCCACCACTGAAATAGCTCCATCTCTGGTCTGAAACACAGCAGCTGTTTAACATGCCACAGCAATATTGCACAGCAGTGTGGATCAGGAATTAAATAATAGCATGTGTGATTGAAAGGCACAAGGAATTCAGGTCAGCAGAATGGAATTACTCATGTTAGAATTTACCAGGATGATTTCATTTCTGTTCAGTGAAAAATGTCAAGATGTATTTTGTGTGTTCCAGTTAACCTTAAATCAAGCCTAACCATGTCACCACTTTCCTTTCATTTCCTTTTATCTACTGACTGATGGGTAGCAAGTGCTTCTTAAATACAACAGCATGGAACTATAGACCAGTCAGCCTAATGTTGATATCGGGAAAGATACTGGAACAAATTATTACACAATCAGTTTGCAAGCACTTAGAGAGTACTAAGGGTATAAGGAATAGCCAAAATGGGTTTGTCAAGAACAGATTATGCCACACCAACCAAATTTCCTTCTTTGAGAGGGTTACTGGCCTCATGGATTCAGAGGGGAGCTGTAGACATGATATATTGATTTTAATAAGCCTTTTGACAGTTCCACAAGACTCTCTCATAAGCAAACTAGGGAAATGTGGTCTAGATGAAATTACTATAAAGTGGGTGCACAACTGGTTAAAAGACCACCCTCAAAAAGTATTTATCAGTGGATCGCTGTCAAACTGAGAGGGCATATCTAGTGGAATCTCACAGGGGTCAGTCCTGGGTCTGGTACTGTTCACTATATTATTAATGACTTGGACAATGGAGTGGAGAGTATGTGTATAACATTTTGGATGACATGATACTGGGAGGGATTGCAAGTACTTTGGAGGACAGGATTAGAATTCAAAATTATCTTGAAAAATTGGAGAATTGGTCTGAAATCAACATGATGAAATTCAGTAAAGGTAAGTGCAAAGCACTTCACTTAGGATGGAGAAATCAAATGCACAACTACAAAATGGAGAATAATTGACTAGGTGGTAGAACTGCTGGGAAGGGTCTGGGAGTTATAATGGATCATAGAAGATTAGGGTTGGAAGGGACCTCAGGAGGTCATCTAGTCCAACCACCTGCTCAAAGCAGGACCAACCCCAACTAATTCATCCCAGCCAGAGCTTTGTCAAGCCAGGCCTTCAAAACCTCTAAGGATGGAGATTCCACCACCTCCCTAGATAACCCATTCCAGTGCTTCACCACTCTCCTAGTGAAATAGTGTTTCCAAATATCCAACCTAGACCTTCCCCACTGCAACTTGAGACCATTGCTTCTTGTTCCGTCATTTGCCACCAGTGAGAACAGCCTAGCTCCACGCTCTTTGGAACCTCCCTTCAGGTAGTTGAAGGCTGCTATCAAATCCCCCCTCACTCTTCTTTTCTGCAGACTAAATAAGCCCAGTTCCCTCAGCCTCTCCTGCTCTGGATCACAAATTAAATACGAATCAACAGTAATATGATGCAGTTGTAAAAAAAAAAAAAAAAAAAAAAGTTACTGTCATTCTGGGGTGTATTAACAGGAGTGTTGTAAGTAAGACATGGGAGGTAATTGTCCCACTCTACTTGGCACTAGTGAGGCCTCGGAGGACTGTGTGCTGTTCTGGGCCCCACACTTAGGAAAGATGTGAACAAGTTGGAGAGGGTCTAGAGGAGAGCAACAACAACAACAAAAAAGATAAAGTTTAGAAAACCTGACCTTTGAGGAAAGGTTAGAAAAAGTAGGCACGTTTCATCTTGAGAAGAGATGGCTGTGGGGGGACCTGATAACAGTCTTCAAATACGTTCAGGGCTGTTATAAAGAGGAGAGTGATCAATTGTTTTTGTCCACTGAAGATAGGACAAGAAGTAATGGGCTTAACCTGCAGCAAGGGAGATTTATGTTAGATATTAGGAAAAAACTTTCTGAAATTAAGAACCTAATAATAGTGGGGGATTTCAATTATCCCCATATTGACTGGGAACATTTCACTTCAGGATGAAATGCAGAGATAAAATTTCTCGATACTTTAAATGACTGCTTCATGGAGCAGCTGGTACGGGAACCCACAAGGGGAGAGGCAACTCTAGATTTAGTCCTGAGTAGAGCGCAGGATCATTTATAAATGATCTCTGAAGATGTCCGCGCAGTGTGCAGAGGTGGTCAAAAAAGCAAACAGGATGTTAGGGATCATTAAAAAGGGGATAGAGAATAAGACTGAGAATACATTATTGCCCTTATATAAATCGATGGTATGCCCACATCTCGAATACTGCGTACAGACGTGGTCTCCTCATCTAAAGAGATATACTGGCCCTAGAAAAGGTTCAGAAAAGGGCAACTAAAATTATTAGGGGTTTGGAACGGGTCCCATATGAGGAGAGATTAAAGAGGCTAGGACTCTTCAGCTTGGAAAAGAGGAGACTAAGGGGGGATATGATAGAGGTATATAAAATCACGAGTGATGTGGAGAAAGTGGATAAGGAAAAGTTATTTACTTATTCCCATAATACAAGAACTAGGGGTCACCAAATGAAATTAATAGGCAGCAGGTTTAAAACAAATACAAGGAAGTTCTTCTTCATGCAGCGCACAGTCAACTTGTGAAACTCCTTACCTGAGAAGGTTGTGAAGGCTAGGACTATAACAGGGTTTAAAAGAGAACTGGATAAATTCATGGTGGTTAAGTCCATTAATGGCTATTAGCCAGGATGGGTAAGGAATGGTGTCCCTAGCCTCTGTTTGTCAGAGGATGGAGATGGATGGCAGGAGAGAGATCACTTGATCATTGCCTGTTAGGTTCACTCCCTCTGGGGCACCTGGCATTGGCCACTGTCTGTAGACAGGATACTGGGCTAGATGGACCTTTGGTCTGACCTGGTACGGCCGTTCTTATGACTCTAAGGAGTGTTATGCTGTGGAATAGGCTTCCGAGGGAGGTTGTGGAATTCCCATCATGGAAGGTTTTTAAGAACAGGTTAGATAAACGCCTATCAGGGTGGTCTAGGTTTACTTAGTCCTGCCACAGTGAGGGGGTTGGACTTGATGACCTCATTTCTATGACTCTGAACATATGCATTGCTGATCACAGGGTATAACTACGAATAAGCCACAACATCCTCAGATCAGCAAGGCTAGTAGACGTTACAGTTTTAACTGGCCCACTTGTTGATCCAATTAAGCATTTAGGATTACATGCAGTCCCAACCCAGGCAGTCTAGGGGTGAATCAGAGCTACCCTATCCCAGCTGGAGCACAAGGAGGTATAGTGCCTTTTGGGACCTGGGATAGGGTAGGGATGTAGCATGGGCAATCCAGGTGAGAGAGGGAGTTAGGAGGAGCTGCTTCTATTCACATCTTCCTTCTCTACAAGAGGGGAAGGAGGGGAAAAAAAAAAAAAAAAAAAAGCACACAGATACTACTTCAACCACTGGCATAATGTAGCTTCTGGGGAGTGGCCCTGTAGCTTCCCCGGTGGCTGGAAGGCATAATTCTCTTTTCCACTCCTGTCCCCTCTGCCAAGCACCTGGCCAACGCTGCTTGGGGCCAGGAGCTGTGCCTTTGGCCATAGGATTTCCCCCTCCCCCCCGCATGTCTTACTGAGGCTGGAGGACTTGGGCTCAAAGGCTTCTAACAAGAATGATGTGGAATGCAGCAGTTTTGCTTGTCAGCAGCTCATGGGAACCTCTCATTAGGTTTCAGCTCAAGGGGTGTGTTCTCCCTAGGTTTCAAACAAATCCACAAGCTCCAAGCAAAACTCAGCTGAAACCACAACATTTCGCCCGCTGTTGAGTGGAAACATACGATATCTCCAAGTTTCCCTCGGTTTCTGCATGGAACCATTAGCTGACCCAGATTCACCTGGCTCAGCAGCGTGCACAGGAATCAAAATTTGGAGGAGCTGCCTCACCCCCTGCTCCACACTCCCTGGCGGCCAGAGGAGCTGCATCTCCCTCCCTGCCCCCATGGCCCTGGGGCCGGAGGAGCTGTTATCTCCCACCCTGGCCCGGGGCCAAGGAGTTGACTCTCCCTGCTACGGCAGATGGAGCAGGCTCTCACCCGGAAGCCAGAGGAGCTGCCTCTCCTTGCAGTGGCCCCGGTGGAGCTGGCTCACCCTCCCTCTGCAACCCCAGTTTGCTGTCCCTGGCACCAGAGGAGTTCTGTGCCCCTGCTGATTGGGGGGGAGGGGCTGTGCCCCTGCTTGCCTCCCCTTACGCACACCCCTGGCTTGTGCACCTTTCAGTGAATCCCAGGTTGAGTTTCCAGTCTGTAATGAAAGCTTTACACTTATACCTGCCGTTTTCCTTTACACGCAAAGAGCTGTCTGCACTTCCACAATAAAGTATCCCTGAGCCAGGCTCTCAGTCCTATATAAGTCAGGAGTTACGTTATACAAGAGGAGAGACGAAGCAGGTCCGCTACCTTAAGGATGTACAGCTTGGCTACCAACACTGACTCCCAGATAAAACATGACAAATCAATCTCAGCTAGGAAGTAATTTGACTGTTTTGCCTTCCCCTCCACGAGCACATGCTATTTTGTCAAGTTAAATTAGTGCAAAAATGTGGTGTTTATGGAGTGCCAGTGTTGTTGGTACAGTACAATAAATGAAACAGAACATTGCCCATGCCCCTTGCAAACCAAACAAAAATAGCATGTAGACATCAGTGGCCACCCAGTGACCAGATGCCAGGCTTATTTCTTGTAAAATCCTGGCACATTTCTTTCTAGAAGTGTCCTTTTGGCTGTTGGAGTAACCCTGATGGCCTCTATGGTCGAAGAATGTTTAAGGAAGGTTTAAAGCAGTCAGTAAAGGAGTTTCCTGCACAAAGGGGGGGTGGAAGGAGAGAAATGTAAAATGCTACAATTTCAGATACTTTTTGTGTGCGCCTTGAACTGAAGTGTATTGAGCAGCTTTGTTTCCTTGTAGATAACTGCATAGATTGGTTTGGGTTTTTGGGTAATGCCATTATAGCTTTTTTTAAAAAAAAAACACAAAACAAAAAAAAACAACTAGAGAACATTATCTGTGATTACACTAATGCAGTTAGTAAAGGAATTGAACAGATCAGTGCAGATCTGAGAGGTTTATTTGGATTGGAATCAGACCTTGAACAAGTTAGTCATCCAATCCTTCCACCTGCAGTTATGGCATGGCTTCTTATAGGAACCCTAAACCAGTGGTTCTCAAAGTAGGGCCGCCGCTTGTTCAGGGAAAGCCCCTGACGGGCCGGGCCGGTTTGTTTACCTGCCGCGTCCACAAGTTCAGCCAATCATGGCTCACACTGGCTGTGGTTCGCCGCTCCAGGCAAATGGGGGCTGCAGGAAGGGTGACCAGCACATCCCTCGGCCTGCACCGCTTCCCGCAGCCCTCATTGGCCTGGAGTGGCGAACCGCGGCCAGTGGGAGCCGCGATCGGCCGAACCTGCGGATGCGGCAGGTAAACAAACCAGCCCGGTCCGCCAGAGGCTTTCCCTGAACAAGCGGCGGCCCTACTTTGAGAACCACTGTCCTAAACCATCTCTGATAGATTGAGAGGCAGGCTTAGCCTCCAGCATCAGTCGTGAAAGTGACTCCACCACCTCCTTTGCCACCTCCTTCCTTTGCCCAGGGTTATGAAGTACTTCTCCTGCTCAAACCCCACCCCATTAGTTCTTGTGCAGGGTGACTAATGAGAATAAATAGCTCTGTCTGCCCTGTGATATCCCTTTATGTATCTGTGGATAGCTCTTGAATAAAAACAGTAAACTAAGTTTCATTTGTGTTCCTTGCAAGGCCAGTGCTGTTTCAAACAGAGGCATGCAAGCAAGCCCATCCCCTTTCCAAAATGCCCTCCCTGGACTAGCTTAGTGGTAGGTAATCCAGGACAACCACCTTCTCACCACAGATGAGCTCCCTTGGGTGGTGCTGAGCTCTTCCTGCACGGACAGTGTCAAGTGCCTTCATTTCCCACTGAAGAGGGGTTGAAGGCACTCAGCACCTCTCAGGACTGGGCACTAGAGTAGGTCACTTTGTAATCAACTACAGCCCAGCCAGTGGTGTAGACTTACGGAGGCAAATCCTGGCCCCATTGAAATCAATGGCCAAACTCCCCATGACCCACTGAGGCCAACATTTCACCCCAGTTCTCAGCCTCTGGCCCAAGTCAGTGCCCACAGAAGTCAATGGAAAGACTCCCTTTGACCTCAATGGGCCTTGGACTAGGTGTCTAGTGCAGAGAAAATGTCCTCTCAGTCACCAAGAGGAAAGCAGAGTTCTAGTTTGGTTTGTTCTAGTAGCTTCAATTTCTGGACCCTAAAAACGTAACTAGGAAAAAAATAAAAGGTGTGTCACTAATAAAATATCACTGCAATCCCCTCACCCCACTCCCCCAGCCCATTGCCAGGCTATCAGTGACAGGTTCTTCTGGCAGCATCACACATCACAGCTTTCCCATGATTCACACTATACAATATAGCTCTTAGTGCTACTTGAGCATCATGTTTCAGGGGCCATAACAAGCCATATTTCATCCTTCACCAGGTAGGTTTGAAGACAAATGGAGAATTCGTTTCACTGGCTGGTTGAAATTACTCATACTCCCAAATGCCTGGCCCTAGGGTCAACAATCACACACCCAGCAGAGGGCATGGAGGTCACGTGTTGGTCACAGAATAATGGTCAGACTGTGTTTACCCTATTAATAAATGGCACACTGCTCAGCTGTCGAGGCAGCTGTCAGCTGGTAAAGGAAGGAATTTTACTGCAGGTGGTGAAATGACTGTCCCTCATTTCCTAGCCCTTTGTCTCAGCAAGATGTAGACAGGTGTGGAGAACATTCATTGTCACCCTTTCATTTGTCCTCAAGAGAAAAGGAAGGGCTGTCTCCTTTAGAGAAATATATTTTACACCTGGAAATTCAGCAAATAGAAGATAATTATTTAATACTATAGAGATCCCCCTTTTTCAGGCATGTTAAGCTTTTGAAGTAGGATGCACAGACCCTTCTCTAAATCAGTTGTTGTTCATCTCTCCCTTACTTCTGTGCCATCTGGCAGCATAAAAGATTAAAGGTTGTGTGGGATTTAACCACATAACCACTGGCTTCCATGAGAATTGGGAGGCTAAATACCATGCAAGTCCGAAGATTTTCAAGGCTGTCTAGGGGATTTAGACATATCAGGTGGGATTTTAGATGTGCCTAATTGATTTAGGAGCACAGTGACTTTCAATGGCATCTATGTTCCTAGCACCCATAGGTGCTTTTGAAAAGCCCACCCACCTGTCATTAATTTTGGTGGAACATGTGTGTCTAAATCCCCTAGACAGTTTTGAAACATTTCAGTCCACGTGTCCAAGGAGCACTGACCTGTCTCCTACTCAGAAGTTTCTCTCACACCGTGCACTCAAATGCCTTATACCAAACAGTGGGAAAGTCAAAGATGCAGCTTTCTGGTTACCGAGATTCATAGGTTAAATGCCTCATGCTGTAATGTGACTCCACTGCTACAGACCATGCAGTGTACTTGCTAATAAGGAGGCTCTGGAGCAGCAAGTCTTAATTGAACAACTTAGATACAGCAGATTACTGAGGGATGTGTTCTAAGTGCCCATGATTAATATGCACACATGGCACCAAATCATATTACAGTTCTCTAACTAAACTCCTATCTCAGAGCTGCCTCTGCATTTACTTCCTATTACTTATAGCACCAGCTGTGTGACGTAAATAGAAGGACACTGCAGCATGTACTTATCTTGGAGAAATTTAGTGGGGGAGTATTCTTGAACAGAAGAAATGACAGAGCACCTCACAGCCAATTAGTTGTATCACGATTTACTGTATTTGCTCCATAAAAGCTCTGGCCAAACTTTGAAGTAGGCCCAGCAGCATATTTTCCAAATATTTTAGATTGCTTTAGTAATGGATACTATTGTGGAGGGGGACAATTTCTAAGACAGCAACGAGGAGCAAGTGTGTGTGTGAAAGAGATTTGGGGGTTACAGTGGATTGCAAATGGAATGAGTCAACAATGTGATGCAGATGCAAAAAAGCCATATTATATATATATATATATATATATATATATATATATAATCTCGGGGTCTTTTGGGTGCACTTGTTCATGTTTACAAGCTTTTCTCTGCAATGGTGAGGGCTAGAAACTTGCTTTCTTTTTAAATGAAAGTGAAGATTCTCATGCAATGATGATGATCCCAGCAGCTGGGGCCTTAATAGAAACACCGAAGATCACGAGACTCATGATAAAAGTCATGCCAACACTTGCGTCCACATGGTCAAACAATGAAGATGCAAATTCTGCCATCATGTGCTCTTGCAATGACTCCACTGTATAACCTTTGTAAGGCGCAGATAACCCCATAGTACAAAAAACATGTAATACAAGGAAGAGCAAAATAAACCTGTATATAGGAATCTGTACTGGAAGGAAAAAAACATTCATGATCCAATTTAAAAAAAGACAAGAAGAGTAACACCAAGTGACCTGGGACAAATATCCTCAAACTTTTCCCTAATGACCTGGTCACTAGCAACAGTAGTTTCACTAGTAAATGCATCATAACAGCAGGATTTACAAGTTCCTACAGATTACTGTAATCATACTTAAAAGATCCCAAAAGTAATTGCCATGTGACCTGTGCACTGTAGTTCAGAAGACCTCAATAACCATGCATTTATCTTGTAATGGTGTGGCATCATGTAATTATCTAGCCGTGACAATTATTAACCTAGAATTAAATGGTCAAGAATTACCATAATAATATTAAAGAGCAGTTATAGGATATTATGCGTCCTGTAATTTACATGGTTTCCCAGATAAGTTCACCCCTGGGTACACTTCTGCTCAGTGAACATGAAGTCAGATATAGCCCACTGTTCTCCCATATAAAGCAACCCAGCAAAGCTCCTCAAGCTTAAGTCTCAAACTCATCCCCTGAAGTCAGGCTAGAAAAATAACCAAAGACATTTTCTGGCTTGGGAGATGAAGGCTGAATCTTGCTCTTTCAATTATTATCGGTTAATCAGCATCAAACGTATCATTATTGCAATCATGTAAACGCATTCCTTCTTGCGGAGTACTTACAGTTTTCCAGCAAAAGGCTGCATTTGCTGAGGTTTACTTAGCTATATGAAATATGTCTAAGCCGTTTCAGTTGAGAGTGTCTTGAGCTGTAAAAGTTGAGCATGGATTTCAAATATTCCACAGGACTTGCTGGAGGTCAAGGAGTCAAGGCTCTAGACTGGGCCCATATCTAATTTATGCATTTTGGGACCAATGTTCCTGGTGAAATCAATAGATTTACTCCCATTTACCTCACCTGGAGCAGGAGCAGGCCACTAGTAGCACTAATACTTAGGGCCAGTTTCTGCCATGCTTCCCACATGGAGTTGTTCCTCACTCCATGCAGAACCCCATTGTAATCAGCTGGATTACTTGCGGAGTAAGATATTGCTCAGTGTGTATAAGAGAGGCAGAATCTGTCCCCTAGGGAATAAGAATACAGTAAATCTAAGTCTGCAAGTGGTATATACAAGATCACTTGGTGTCTGGCATGTTGGAAGCCGTTCCTTGTATGCATTGGACATGGTCTGTCTCCTCCTTAACCAGAAACATTGTGGAACCTGGGAACACAGACTGACCCAAGACCAGCCTCCATAGAGAGCCTTCAACCTGGCACCATAAATCAGGCCCATGTCCTTCTGCTCCACTTTAACAATCATAAGTACATTCAGAGGCAGAACAGAGGAAAAAAAAAAAAAAAAAAAAAAAAACCACCATTCCTGAGCCCTGAAGCCCAAGCTATTGCAGAATTCTCCCCATTCCAGGAGTGGTATGTTCTACCATTATCACACATAGGATCATCCGATTCATCTTTCAAGATTTATGGCCCTCTCACCAGGATGCATTGTACTCAGCCCCATCACTTCCACAGTCCACCATGAAAAGGAGATCTGTTCCATAACTCCTCGATAATTAGCACTCTGTGCCGATTTTCCAGATCCCCAGTTCCAACTCAGAGTTTTACCCCGTTGCTTCAGAACGACAGCATGTGCCAGAGGTATTTTATTAACTGCAGTCCTTTAATTTTTCATGTCTATGCATATTCTATTGCTACCTTACTGAAGCTTTCAGACTTCCTCTCTGTTGGCTCGTGTATCACATCTAACACATTACTAATATCTTTAGTTTTGGCACCACCACATGACTAATCAAGCCATCAGCGCCTGATAGTGTGACACCAAAAGTAGACAGGCCGTTCCTGAAGTCTCCTGGTTGCTGGTAGTTCACTGAGCCTCCTAGTAACCAAAATACAATGGCCTCTATGCTTTTCCTTACTCCTCTGTGTGAAGGGGAGCAAAACCATTCAGAACCCCCTGTGCAAATTGTGAGGAGGTAAGGTGCTATGCAGAATGCTTCCACGGAACTGGCCTTTCCCTCTCTGCTAGATAATCCACATATGTCACTGAGCCACATTTACATTGTCCAGTCTCATTTTAATGGGGCTTCCACCTTCTCTGGATGTTTCAGACATTACTAGACATTTATATTGAAAAGGCCTATTGGACCATCCGGTGCATCCATTGCCAGATTGCTCCCTAAAGTAGCCAATGATTGTCCAGTCTATTTTCATATTACTCAAATGTTGCCATTTCCACCCCCTCTCTGCAGCGGCTAGTTTAATAGATCTCAGTCAGGAAGATCCTTCCTGCTATTAAACCTAAATCAATTATTGCTCAACTCCCAGTTATACCCCTTGCATCATCCTAAATAGACCTCTCCCTCGTTGGGCCCAACTCACTATTGCCCTCCATCTGCATATTCCTTTACACCAGTGCAAAGTGTAAAATGCCAGAATGGTAGCGCTTTGCACTGGTGTACGTGTCTATATAATACACAGGACAACCTGCATATTTATGCCCTTTGTTTATCTGTAGATTGTTGTCGTGTCCCACTCCACTTAGACATTATTTAGACAAGCCCTAAAAGTTTAACCTTTTCCTTCCTCCAGCCCCTTTGTGTTTTGGAGCTCTTCCTTCTATTCCCTCTCAATTGGCAAGGCCCAGTATTACAGCTATGGCCAGACCTGGATGCTCTTTAGAACTAGGTACTTACAGGACTTTAATCATCATAGCATCTGTCGCCTGACCGTCATTATTGGTTTTTATGTTCACAACACTTCCGTGAGGTAGGGAAGTTCTATCCCCATTTTACAGATGAGACTCTGGGTCACAGAATAAATTAAGTGACTTGACCAGGGTCCTGCACTTCCCAATCACAGCCAACTAGCAGCAGCGTGCTCTGAGCATATATGCATTTGACTTTCAAGCTCTGAACATGAACAGCAGCAACACATGTACAGTATTCGGCTAAGGAAATATTTTTTTAAAGGCACCTGAGCTACAGAGGCATATGTCGGGTGTGAAGTCAAGAGGTCGGGCCATGGAGCATTTAGAAGGATTATGATATTTATTAACTGTGTTTTAACTTTAAACTGATGCCCTGCCTGACTTAGGTCCCTTGTCTAAGTAAGTCTCTCGGTCAATAAGCAGGAAGCTTCCAGAGCAGCTATTGCTGTTAACAACTTTATCATCATGCAACAAGCCATCCCCCAAAACTTATTTGCCATATGCATATTGATGTTACACCACGGTTAAGGATGTCTCGAAACTGACTGCACCGCTGTCCTTTTACACTGGACCTTGCTTTTTGAAGGGGATTTAGCAACTCTATAGCACTGTTCAACCAAGGATCTCAAAACATTTAGCATTAATTAAGCCCCTGTGAGCTAGTAGAGTGCTAATTCCTTACGTTTAATTTAGCAAGAATTCCTCCCGGGACTGTAAGGCGACATGCCCCCAGGGGAAAGCGTACGCTACCACCCTCATGCAGCTGAGGAGGTGTGGAAGGGAGGTGGGATCCTAGCCTTGCTCATGCCTCTCTGGGAATCTAGAACCACAGGCAGCTCTAGACATGCAGTCCTTGCACTCCCTCGTGGGATTGCAGCTGACTTGTGCCCAGAGAAACAAAGGGGTAGACAGAGGAAAGGCTCCTTGGACCTTCCCCTTGATGTACCCCCCCCACCTCCAAGGTCAGAGAGAATTCCTCCCTCAGGTGTGGGACATCATGCTATCCATGCTCTGTATTTGAAAGCGGTAAAGTACGAGGTAGGAGAGGAGTTGTTTATGGAGGACAAGGAGGCTTAACTAGGGAGTTAAGTAGAAGATAAAGTAGGCTAAGTATTAGGGGAAACTTCCTAACACTGAGACATGACTCGTTCTCCTTAGGGAAGCGGTGAAAGCCCCATTACTTGAGTCACTTATAACTAGTCAGGAGAAAACCCTGGAGAAGGCTCTGGGAGGGGAGCGAGTCCTGAACTGGCAGGGAGATGGACTACAGCAGATGACCTAATGGGTCTGGTCCATCTCTGAGGGATGAGACTCTGTGAAGATGGATTGCCGGTGTTGGGGAATGGAAGGGTGCAATTTAGCAGAGCAGTTTAGAAAAAATAGTTTTCAGTGCTGCTTTGCAAGCATGTTTGGTGGGGAGAAACTACCAGATTCCATTTACAGTAGATTACACGGTTATGCTTTCTTTGAAGACACAGGCAACGATTTACTGTGTGACACTCCCCTGGCTACCTTCTGTCGAAAAGAACCTGCGGGAATTTGCTGTGCTTCTTCCTTCCCTGGTTTTAGCTTACAGGTGACAGAAAATTCCCCACTTTGTCATTTTGCTGTCCACAAGTAATAAATCCCAAGGCTGACAGAAAGGGGCTAAGATGGGTGGAGGGCACTCTTGGTATTTCAAAGCATGGATCATCCATTTACCTTTACTCAGCAGAGGGGGGAGACTTCACTTTTTCTTGGCTGTGCTTTTTCCATTTGGAAGTACAAAGTCACAAATCTGGCACTTGGTCTGAGCTGTGTTGTAGGGGATTCTTATGGATAGAGGAATTGCCCGACTGGCTCAGACCCGAGGTCCATCTCGCCCAATATGCTGTCTCTGATAGTAGCCTGTACCAGAGGCAGGGGTGGGGTACTTTTCTGCATGAAATTTCCCCACCTTTTAAATTTCATTTAACAGTCCCTTGTTCTTGTGTTGTGACAGATGGAGAACAGAAGCCCCCGCACTACCTTCTCTATGCCAGGCATTATTTTATATGCTTTTATCATGTCCCCTGTTAGTCATCTGCTTTCTAAAGTAAATAGTCCCAGTCCTTCCCCTCTCTCTTCATAGGAATGTTTTTCCATGTCCTTGATCATTCATGTTGTTCTTCTGTGACCTCCCCACTCCAGCTGGGGACTATACACATCATACAGTAGGTGACTGAAGCATTAAAAATTCTGTGTGCACAGACAGACCAACATCTCTTTATTTAGTCACCTTGCCTATCTTTATATGCCAGATATTTTCCCGTCACGTAACCTTTTAATTTGTCTGCCTTAGAGTATGTATGTGGTGTTGAAATACATCTTTCCTATTTAGGCCATACAAGAAAAACTAAGGTTCCTAATAGGTGATCCAGATGGCATTTATAATGCTTTAGGTTGGACAGCATTGCTTCACTTCCCACTCCCAAATTGTTGTAAAGTGCTGCTATGTCTCACCTCAGAGCTGGCTGCATTTCTGTGGTGAATAAAGCAACCTACTGGTTCAATAGTTCATAGGGCACTTTGGGGGCAAAAGCACCACATAAGCATAAGATTTTTATCATGCCTCCAGAACAATGCCTCCAGTAATAGCTAGGCAGGTGACAAACTGAGACAATTTATTAATCAACTTAATTATCTTCACTAATAATCAAAACAACTCAGCACCTACAAATTGTGCACAGTTGGTCTATGCAAAAATATGTGAATGTTTATCATCCCATCCTCCCTCATGTTCAGAGCTTGTTCGTTTGCTTGCTTCGTCCACCTGTTACATCTCCTCTTAATCTAAGACATCAAACTCTGTGGGGCCTGCTTTTTTACTAATTGTACAGAACCTAGCGCAACAGAACCCTGCCCTGGTTGAGACTTCTTGGCACTAGAGTAATACAAAAAATAAATAAGAATGAAAAACCCATCCTCATAAAAAAAATCTTCTGAGCCAAGTTTAGCCCTGGCATAATCTGGTGCAACTCCAGTGATACTATACTGATGGAGATGGATATTTCATTGATACTGATGGAGATGTGTTTGTTTACCCAAGAGTTGAATCTGGCCCTCAGTCTTCACCATCATTAAATGCAGTGACTTTGAATAATTTTGTATGCCCCCATCCCCACTGCTGTCTAGTTACCCCAAGGTAGATAGTTTAACATCCCTATTAAAGAGATTAAGAGAATATGTAGCTTCTAGAAGTTGTTGTAACACAAGACCTGCAGTAAGATAGTCTTTTAAAGGTCTGTGTAACGGGTCGTTCAACTCACCACCTCAGCACCTCCTGCTGATCGTCCTGGGAATTAACTCGGGGTTGCCAGTGCGTCCTCCTCAGGTGGTATCTCACCTGTCATCACTTCTGTCTCCACCTCCAAGACCCGCATCGCTCCCCAGACCACATTGTCCTCCTCTGGACATAGCCCTCCAGCCGTGTCCCAGAGGGTTCTTCCCCCCCTCTGGGGGACCAACAATCCTCAGTCCTACCACATGCCTCAGTGGCAAATTGCAGTCCAGGTTCTAGCCACTCATCTCAGTGGCAAATTGCAGTTCATATACTAGCCACATCTCTCAGTTGCAAGTGGGGGCAAAGGCAGGGGGGCGGGAGTTACCCGGGACCACCCGCTACTCCAGGCCCCAACCCAGGGACCATACAGACAGCAACCATGTACTGCCCCTCCTCCAACTCTGCCGTCTCCTTCCCTGGGCCACTTCCCCACAGCCCTAGCACCTCCTCTGCCCTTGTATCCAGGCCTCAGTTTGGCAGCCACCAGCCTGGAGCTTTCTCATACTCTGCTGACCCTGCCCAGCACTGCTCTGTCCATGGTCTTCTAGCCCTCTAAGCAGCCAGTCCTCCTCCCTTGAACTCCAGGGAGTGACTGCCCTCTGCTCTGCTGAGCAGCCCCTTCTTATATGGGCAAGCCTTGCCCTGATTGGCTCCTCCAGTAAACCTTCCCCTAATTGGCTGGCACAATAAGCCTTTTCTTTATTGGCTGCCTCCTGCGCAGCCTCCCCAAGGTTGCTTTAACCCCTTGAATACCAGTGAGGGGCAGCCACCCCATTACAGTCTGCCATGGCCATCGTGCGTTCAACAGATATGGATGCTAGTTTCTTGACTTTTAGTTGCAAGATGCCTGGCTTTTCACACCAGCGCTTCCTAATTTCCATGCAGCCAGCGCCCTCAGGCCTTGTCTACGCTACAGAGGCTTTGCTAATACAGCGACCCCAGTATAGCTATGCCAGCAAAGCCCCCCAGTGTGGACACAGCCTATGTCAACAGAAGGAGTTCTGCTGTTATAGTAACATCATCTCCCCAAATGACATTAGTTCTGCCGACAGAAAAACTCTTCTGTTGATGTAGCTACATCTACGTGGGGGTAGCGGGTTGCCGGCATATGGCTTTACTGGCTATATCAGTGATGGGGAGTGATTTTTTCATACCCCCTCCAACAGACCTAAGCTGACAAAACTTAGTACTGTTGAGCTGGCCTTAGTTTCAGTCAGTGATGATGAACACAACACACTTCCATTTCTAGGTCATTCTGTTTTTATTCCTTCCTTGAAATGTTGTTAATTCGGGGGGAGAGGGGAATCATTAAACCAATCCTAGTGAAAGATGAGCAAAGTACTGTAAAACAAAACTTTAGTGGTGTCAAGTTCACACAGCATCTTTCAATCTCAGGCCATGTCTACACTACAAAATTATGTCGATCTAATTTATGTCGGCATATGGCCACTGCAGTTATTATATTGCTTGTGTGCGTGCAAACGTGACTCCTTGTGTCAGTGGTGTGCATCCGCACCAGGAGCACTTGACTTGTATCTATTGTATTGCCAGTGTGGGACATTGTGGGATGGCTCCTGAAAGCCAGTAACAGTCTATGTAAGCAATGCAGTGTCTACACTGACACTGCGTCGACCTAATTACATCGACCCTGACTCTACGCCGCTCAGGGAGGTGGTGTTTTCTAAATTGGCGTAAAGAGGCACTTAGGTTAGTGGGAGCCAAATTTAAGTGGAGCCATTGCTGCAGCTAGGTCAATGCAAGGCAGCTTATGTTAACCTAACCGTGTAGTGTAGACCAGGCCTCAGAAGATATACATAGGCCAAAGGACACTGACAAATAGTTTTAGGCACAACAGGGCCTTGTTGGGTTTTGTAATAATAATAATAAATAATGAGTGTGAGGAAAAAATAACAGAGTTAGAAAAATTTATGTGAATTAAAAATAACATGGATGGAAAGGTTTTATTATATGTTTTATAGAGTATACATTATATAGAGTCTTAAATCTGAATTAGAATTGTACTAGGGCATAAATCTGAAATGAAAATGACTATTAGAAAGGAAACATTAGCAGTCTAATTTCAGTATCCAAGCTGAGTGAAATGCAAAAAGTCAAGAAACAGCATATAATGTAAACTAGATTATAAAAATCCTTTCAGTTATCATCAAAGGTGCTTTTAGTAACAGAGGGAAAGGTTTTATCCTTACTCAAAATGTGATTTTTATCTTGACAATGCCCCTTTAAGTGTAGTTCAGAAGCAATCAACCTAACACATGCATCCCATGCCCTATGCTATACCTTCCTTTATTGCTCTGGGGATGGGGCAGGACAGGGAGGTACCTGGTACATTCATCATCCCTGCCCCATCCCTGAAGGGAATCCATGCAAAAGGCTGTATTACCCGATCCATGCTGTGGACCTCCACTTTAGGTGGTCAGCCACACTGGAAGAGAACCTGGAAATGTAGCTCCAAGGTGGGCCTTCAAAAGGCCTGGGCTCAGGATGGAGGCGAGAGAGATGGGAGTTAGGCACTAAATGGCACTTATACCTTTGAACCGCAGCATGAAAACAAAGTGCTGGCAGCAGGGGCGGCTCTAGGCACCAGCAAAGCAAGCACGTGCTTGGGGCAGCCCATTTGCAGGGGTGGCAGGGATCCAGCATGGGAGCTGAGAACCAACAGGGGGGGCCTGGGAGCTGTAGTTCCTTGGTTAGCTCCCTTAGGGTTACCATACGTCCGGATTTTCCCGGACATGTCCGGCTTTTGGGGGCTCAAATCCCCGTCCGGGGGGAAATCCCCCAAAGCCGGGCATGTCCGGGAAAATCGGGAGGCTCGGCCGGGGCCTCTTTGTGCGGGGCCGGGGGCATGGTGCCCGGCCGGGAGCCGGGCCGGGGGCCAGGCCGGGGGCCAGGCCGGGCCAGGGTCGCAGTGCCGGGCCGGTCTGGGCCCGCGGGGCCGGGGAGCCGGGCCGGGCCCGCGGGGCTGGGAGCCGAGCCGGGGGGCTGGGAGCCGGGGGCCGGGCCCGCGGGGCCGGGAGCCGGGCCCGCGGGGCTGGGAGCCGGGAGCCGGGGAGCCGGGAGCCGGGCCCGCGGGGCCGGGAGGTGCGCCGGGGGTGGTCGGCCAGGGCCCGAGCCGACCCAGGCTGGATTCCCGGGGGCCAGCCTGGGCCGCGCCTCCTCCCCCCCCCCACTCCCCCTTACCTGCTTCAGGCTTCAAGCAGGGGAGGGGGCGGAGACTTTGGGAGGGGGCGGAGTTGGGGCGGGGGCGTGGGCGGGGCTGGGGGCGGGGCCGGGGCCCCCGGGAGTGTCCTCCATTAGGAGGCACAAAATATGGTAACCCTAGCTCCCTGCCTATAGAGTCAGCCCTGGAGCAGGGAAAGAACTACATTTCCCAGCATTCCCTTGGCCACTACCAACAGGAAAGAGGGGGAGGGAGTGAGGTAGCTGAGATCTCATGCTGCAGCCTGCCATGAATGGATAGGGTTACCATATTTCAGCAAGAAAAAAAGAGGACGGGAGGAGCCCCGCCCTAGCCCCGCCCCTGCCCCTCCCACTTCCCGCCCCCCCAGAACCCCCAACCCTCCCCCCGTTCCTTGTCCCCTGACTGCCCCCTCCTGGGACCCCTGCCCCTAACTGCCCCCCAGGACTCCACTCCCTATCTAAGCCTCCCTGCCTCTTGTCCCCTGACTGCCCCAACCCTTATCCACACCCCCACCCCCAGACAGACCCCTGGGACTCCCACGCCCCATCCAACCACTCCCCACTCCCTCCCCAGAACTCCCAACCCATCTAAACCCCTCTGCTCCCTGTCCCCTGACTGCTCCGATCCATCTCCCCACCCCTGCCACCTGACAGCCCCCCCCAGAACTCCCAAACACCCCCCCCTGCTCCTTGTCCCCTGACTGCCCCCTCCTGGGACCCCTGCTCCTAACTGCCCTCCAGAACCCCACCCCCTACCTAAGACTCCCTGTTCCTTGTCCCCTAACTGCCCCCTCCTAAGATCCCCCCCCCCCCCAACTGCCCCCCAGGACCCTACCCCCTACCTGTACCCTGACTGCCCAAAACTTTCTCCACTCCCCCCAAAAAGCCCCCCCCGTTTCTTGACTGCCACCTCCAGAACCTTCCTGCCCCCGGTCCCCCTTACCCTGCTGCTCAGAACAGGGTGTTGGGCTCTGTGCAGCCGAGCCGGACACGTGGCTGAGCTCCCCAGCACAACAAAACCCGGTCTGGCCCTGCACAACAAAACCCGGTCTGGCCCTGCACAGTGCTGCTGGACTGGGCTGCAAGGGAGCTGCCGGCTCAGAATGCAGGGCGGATCCGGCTCCTCTACAGCTGCTCCTGAGTCCAGCCCGGGACTTCCCTGCAGCCCTCCCAGCCGCTCGCTCTGCTAATCCCGGACATTGTGAGTGCTTTACAAATTCCCCCCGGACGCTATTTTTAGCGCACAAAAGGAGGACATGTCCGGGTAAATCCGGACGAATGGTAACCCTACTGGCACGGGGCAGGCTCGGCCAGTCCTCCTCGGGGTAGCTGGCACGGGGCAGGCTCGGCAGGCCTGGCAAGTCAGCAGGCCGGTCGCAGCCTGCGGCTGTCTCCCAAGCAGGAGCTCGGCCAGAGACGTCTGCTCTCTCCGCCGGCGTGGGCTCCACTGAACTCTGCAGGCAGGCTTTTATACTTCTGGGTCGGCACCCTGACCTCTGAGGGACGGGCGCCAGACCCGGTGGCTCCACCCATGTTGGTATTACGGGAGGTTCGGCCCTCAGTGGGTCTGTGGGGTATCCCACCGCCTCACTACAATGACACAGAGTGATGTGGCCATGTGATAGTATTTGATACATTACAAACAAGTTACTTAAATATTTGATACTATCTTTAAAAAACTTTATCAGTCCATTCCTCAGCTTTACATTTCTACTCAGACTCTCTCATCCTGGAGGATTCCAAAGTGCTCTGCAAATTATGTCAGCATTCCTGTCATTGTCCTGCTGAAGTCAGTGGGAATTTTGCCTGAGTAAGGACTGCAGGAGTGAGAGGAGATTTATACATTCAGGAGCACTAAAATGCAGCAATCAACTGATGCATTGCACACTGTGCAACAATGGGGTTGGATTGGAGGAGGAGAAAATTTTTTACCAAGGGCAAATGTCTACTCTTAAGACTAAGGCCATGGGCGCTTTAATGTCCACACGGAGATGACATGATCTTACTTTTTAAGGTCTCATCTAAAAGACCCATATGTAATAAACTGCATAAAATCTGGAGGAAAGTTGGGGGGTTAAACTTTGGAAGGGCAGAGTCCAAACTTGCCAGGATTTGACCTTGTGGTTCCAGGCAATGTAGACACATCAAGTGGGAGATTTAGATCATTGTGCCATCCTCTTCTGTCTCTAGTAGAAAGAACAAGAGGCGGGCTTGAATCAAAACCTGAACTTCAGAAGGGTTAAAAAAAAATAATAATCAAACCTTGCGTCTGATTATAGATTTTACAAATGGCAGAACCCAATGGGCTGAATTCAAATTCCAGATCTGAAATACAGGGCAGAAACAGGCCAGATTGCCTTCTTAAGTTCAACTAAATGCCACTGATGACCTAGACCAGTGGTTTTCAAGCTGTGGTCCATGGCCCCCTGGGGGTCTGCAGACTATGTCTAAGATTTCCAGCGGGGTCCACACCTCCATTTGAAATTTTTTAGGGATCCACAAATGAAAAAAGGTTGAATACCACTGACCTAGGTTAACCTCTTGTAGAGCTCATTAAGGTGATGTTGATAGCTAATGTTAAGATCTGAAATAGTTTGTTCTTGTATTCAGAGAAGACTGAGGGGTAGAAGATTTTAGGAGAAAACTGCAAGATTAGGAGGAGCTTCCGAAAGCGACCATCCAGTTGTGGGGTGTTCCAGCAACAGAATGTCTGGGGAATTTACATGTGCCTTCATAGTGCAAGTGGCTTCCTGGCTTTGGTTCAGAGCTCATGTTTCCTTTCTACTCTTCCCTCAGCTCATGTGTTCTTCGGTCCAGAAAGCCCTATTTGAGGAAGAGGATCAAGTGAAGAAACTGCAGCAGAAGGTGGCAACCTTGGAGAAACGCAACAAGCAGCTCCGAGACCGGGTGAAGAAAGTCAAGAGGTCCCTCCGGCAAGCCAGAAAGAACAACAGGCACATGGAGCAGATAAACCGAAAGCTCAGTGAGAAGCTCTCCTCTGCAGGAGGTCAAATCCCACATATTAACTCTTTAAAGCAAGAGAATTCTCATGCTACCTACCTTAAAGTATAATGCAAGGTTTAGGGCACAAGCCAATGATATTGGTGACTTAGGGCCTGATCTCATGCTCCTTACACAGCCAAATACTCTAGTGGGAGTTTTGCCTGCATTAGAGTGCAGGATCTGGTCCTCACACCTTGTCTACACTGGCATTTGAACCATGTATGAAAAACAAATTGGAACTCTGTTTATATACAGTACTAGATAAGCAGGATCCACACTAGATTTGGGTGGATACTGTAGACTGGACCAAGCTGTCTGAAGAGTGTGTCCAAAGAGTCTGTTTGAGCCTTACGGGGATCGCAGCATCAATACACTTTGGCTCCATTTTCACTGCCCAGCCTGGCAATATTTGAAACCAGGTTACCTGGACCTGTGTCTAGGATCGGATCCAGCTCTCACAGTCAATGGGCGAGTTTGCACTGACTTCCAATGGGAGCTGAATCAGGACCATAAAAAAGATTTCAGATCCAATTTTCAAGCGGGCTTCAATTTTCAGGGTAGACAAGGTCTCCTGTCTTGTAATCACTGTTTTAAGACATGGAGGTTGCTGGGCAACCTCATTTACCTAGGTTTAGATACTGTAGAGATCACATCAATATCAACAGGGCATTAAAATTAAGGTAGTTTATATGTGTATATATTTTTAAATCCTATAGAAAATATTTTTTATTACACATTTGATATAGTCTAATTTCTTAAAGTATGAAATAAATCCTGTTTCTTGGAGGCAGTCATCCCTTAAAATATATTTCCCAACATTCCTCCTTAGGCACTGCCAAAAGAGATTAGAAACTGAATTATTAAAATGGCTTAAGTTAAGGCAGCAATCTCATTGGTTGACAAGGATGCCAACCTTCTGTATATACATCAATTTATGGCTTGGAATTGGTTAGCCAAATCACCACTCTTCATATCAATACGCCATGGAAGAGTAATGAAAAAATAAATAAATAAAGGAAGGCGTTCGGTGTGTTTCCCCTTTTTGTTTTTTAATATTTATTTTATCATCAATTTACGTGACCTGAATACAAATACACTTAATATTTGCAACTTTAGGACAGAGGCAGACAGACTTTGCCCAACCAAGGACAACACTGACAATTTGCCAGGACTACACCTGACTTGCATAAAAATGACCAGATAGCAGCTTATCTTTATTCCAGAAATGTGGGCCATGGAGGTATAGGTCCCTGCATGCAATGCTTGATCTGAACCCCCAAACCTTACTAGACTATCCAGATCATGGCAGAACATTGCATGCTGGGACATGTAGTCTCCACAGGCTGCACCTCTGTACTGAAGAGAAGAGCAACCACAGGCTGCATTGGGCTCATGCACCATCCTTGCATTAGGACCTAGAGGGGACCTGTACTAGCTTTTATACAACCATTTGTATCAAACCAAGCTGAATTTGATACTTAACTGTTGCTTTGGCTTCTAGGAAGCAGCTGAAGCTTAATTATCTTCTAATTCTGCTCCGCTTGGAAACAGAAGCATATATTTTTCTCCTGAAATAATACTGGCATTTCTTAAAAGTCTGACTCTTCTATAAACTGCAGCAGCTTCAAATTGTCTGCCTGTCAAGTCAGCATAATTCAGGTTGAAATAGTACAATTTCTGGAGAACTACTGCAGACCGAAGGTTTTCTTAGCATCCTAAAAACCAAAGGATTTTTACTCAGTCAAAAATAAAATCCAGAAGAAAGTATGTAGGTTTTGTGT
Organism: Malaclemys terrapin pileata; assembly: GCF_027887155.1. Lineage (NCBI taxonomy): Eukaryota > Metazoa > Chordata > Testudines > Emydidae > Malaclemys > Malaclemys terrapin. Next base: position 15,157,931 of record NC_071505.1, on the reverse strand, counting down.
TGTTCCTATTTTTAAACCGTTTGAATAAAATTAACTGTTTTCTTGGCATTGGTACTAAAATTCTGTGTTTAATTTTTTTTTTAAATAAAAATGTTCCGTGTTAATCACGTATGTTAGTAAGGCTGATAAGATGTTACTAATACAACTAGATTGAAAATCACCTTTTCATTTAAAAATGACAAACAAAATTTTGCAGAATATTTTTGTTTTGGTCAAAACTTTGTTCGTCAACAAAAATACTGAAATTTCTTGTTCTGTTTTGTTGGGGAAAAATCCCATTCTTTCATTTTTAATCTTTTTTCCTTTTTTTCCCCCACTAGAAAAGAAGTACAAAAAAGCAGGAGTGTTTATTTCTCTCTAGGAATTTCAAACATTCATTGTATGTTTGATCAGTTGGTTGAATTTTTCGTTAAAAAAAAATTGTGCAAATTGAAATTTGAAAATTCACTTTTTTGGGACCAGCTCTAAAGATGTGGACTAGCGGCCTGAACACTGCACTAGGAGGCAGAAACTCCTTAGTTCTGATCTTGACTCTGATCCTTATCCTTCAGAATCATATAACTTAGACAAGAGTTTCAGACAAGAGTTTTCAGAAAATTGTGTGTGCACTTTGCACATGCAGACACATGCATACAATTCATGCCTTGTTTTTACATGGTTACTATGGTCACACTTTGAATCCTGATAACTAAATGTACCAATTTAGGTGTGTAATTGTAGCACACATGATTCACAGAGTTAAGATCAGAGGGACCATTAGATCATCTAGGCTGGGTGGAATTTAATGACCTGCGATATACGGGAGGTAGATTACCCCCAAACTGAGCCCAATAACTTGTGTAAATGACCTTAAACTCTACCTCATTCTCCCATCTGTAAAATGTGGATACTACTACTTACCTATCTGGCCAAATAGTGAGAATTAAAAACATTATCTAGACTTACTGAAGTGATACGTATTATTAAGCAGACTACATCTGAGTATGCAGATACTAGGAGATCCACATTTCACAAATACCCACTAGCTTTGTAGTTTGTATTACTTGTGAGATATGTGCATGTACTGTATTTAGTAAGGGCTGAAACATGGAGTCCAGTGATGTGTGTAGGTCCCTGCATTAAACACAAATGCACTGTCACTATGCTCATGGTCATGCACTGTGGTTGCAAGGGGTACAGTTTGTAATGCATGTAATGATGGAAGTATTGTCCCTTTCCATCTGAGGAAGATACCTGGTGGAAGCACGTAAAGCCAGATTTTGACGGGTCCTTGCACAGGTACACAACAGTGGTGTAACATTCTGGCTAAGTGTGAGTGTCCAAATTCACAGTCTGACAAACCATCAGGGATAGAACCTCAAAAAAGCAATTGTCTGCTGCCGCCACCTGGTTACGGTGGGGAGCTCACCCTCCTAAAAGCTGGAGCAACACCCCTCCTTCTGGGAACACAACAACATCTCAAGAGCAGTGCAAATTCTCCTTGTTTCCAACCAAAGCTCTCACATGTACAATATTTTGTGGGATGTTCTACATTTCAGTCAAATCAGGCTCCCTGTCTCACTAATTTAGGAAGTAATACATAGATGAGAGCACATCTCCCCCCATCAAAATATCCCTTAGCCTAGAGGAAGGTGCACTGGAATAGGATCCAGGAGACCATGAGGTCAAGCCTCACCTTTTCTACTGACCGGTGTTAATAATGTGCACCTTATAACCGGGGCTCCACAGTAGAGGCGTTTAAGCCAGGACCCCATTGTGCTAGGCGCTGTACAAACACAGAACAAAAGGATGATACAGTTGTACCAGGTAACTTCCATTTTTCCGTAACTTAAATTGTGTTGGTGTGGGGAACAGCATAAATTGAATTTGGGGGTAGCCTGATCTCTACCTGCGGTGTCAGGGGGAGGAAGAGAGTGAACTCCCCTCACACACAATACACACACACACACACACACACACACACACACAATCCTTTAACAGCCAGGGCAGGGACCCCCTCACACCTCCACCCACATCTGTAACAGATTGAAGAACCATTTCATTTGATTCACACAGTGAGGCAAAATCCTTAACAATGGGTTTATGGTTTAAAATACATATGAAATTTATCAGCTGTGGCGCGGCGTGTTTCAAAACCCAGGTGTTACTTATGTCAAGTCTTTGGTCACATGTCAGTGGTTTGTGTCACTCAGCAGATTTGAAGGGGAGGCCACCAACAGAGGCCTGTACTTCACAGGCATGGACTGGCCCCTAGATTGTATAGCATGAAAGTTCCCCCAGATTTAGGGAACGTGTCTATTGACAGAGCAGAGCAAACCAAGTGAGCTGGATGTTTCCCTCTCCTAAACCACAAGCATCATCATGATTTAACAACCCCACACAGGTGGCGACGAGCAAATCATGCAGCGAAGGAGGAGGATTTATGGAGGACAGTGTTAGCAGCTCTCTCTGGATTGCAGCAACAAAGAAATATAGGCAAGACAATGATTCCCATATGTCTGAATATTAATTTGGGGGAACAGCCACGCTCTGTTTCTGCGTTGATTTATTTAATTTTGTTGGCGTGCGGGTGACAGAATAATTGTGTCTGGAACTAGGGACAACAGTACTGCTTCTGATATCAATTGCACTCCACAGAATAATTCCACTCAGATTAGATTTATCCTGTTGCAATGGAGATCACAATCTGGCCCAGTATTTTTAAGGCTGATCATAGAATCATAGAACTGGAAGGGACCTCGAGAGGTCATCTAGTCCAGTCCCCTGCACTCGTGGCAGGACTAATTATCTAGACCATCCCTGAGAGGTGTTTGTCCAACCTGCTCTTAAAAATCTCCAATGATGGAGATTCCACAACCCCCATAGGCAATTTAGTCCAGTGCTTAACCACCCTGACAGCTAGGAAGTTTTTCTTAATGTCCAACTTAAATCTCCCTTCCTGCAATTTAAGCCCACTGCTTCTTGTCCGATCCTCAGAGGTTAAGAAAAATTGTTTCTTTCTCCTCCTTGTAACAACCTTTCACATACTTGAAAACTGTTATGTCCCCTCTCACTCTTCCCTTTTCCAGGCTAAACAAACCCAATTTTTTCAATCTTCCCTCAGAGGTCATGTTTTCTAGACCTTTAATCATTTTTGTTGCTCTTCTCTAGACTCTCTCCAATTTGTCCACATCCTTCCTGAAATTCAGTGCCCAGGACTGGACACAATACTCCAGTTGAGGCCTAATCCAAGCGGAAGAATTACTTCTTGTGTCTTGCTTACAACTCTCCTGCTAATACATCCCAGAATGATGGTTGCTTTTTTTGCAACAGCATTACACTGTTGACTCATTTAGCTTGTGGTCCACTATGACCCCCAGATTCCTTTCCAGGTAGTTATTTCCCATTTTGTATGTGTGCAACTGATTGTTCCTTCCTACATGGAATACTTCGCATTTGTCCTTATTGAATTTCATACTATTTACTTCAGACCATTTCTCCAGATCATTTTGAATTTTAATCTTATCCCAATAAAACCCCAATTTCTCCTATTCACAGAAATATAAAGTCTCCCTGGGCCAGAGAATCCCCCATCACAGCGACAGAGGAGAAAGTTTTACTTTTTGGGATGGAAACACATACAGAGACCTGAATGAAACAACATGACAGAACATGAATAGCAGATGAAACTGACAAAGCCTGTCAGCTGGTTCCAGCCATAAATCTAAGTAATTGCTATAAATTTCCACTTTCCCCCTATTTAACCACAAATTATTTTAATTTCAGTCACAGTAACTTTGATATTTCACCCAAGCTCAGAGCACTTGCCATACAAAACACAGTTTCCAGCATCAGTTTTAGTCTAGGCACATTCATGTTGCCAAAAATGATAAGACAAAGAGCAGCCATGTGGTCCCATGGGAATGAGGCGAGCTGTTATTTACATTACACCTAGAGGCTCAATCCAGATTGGGCTCTCATTGTGCTAGGCACTGTACAAACCTTCGTAAGGCACAGCCCCAACCCCAAAGTACTTACAATCTAAATACACAGACAAAGGGAACCAGGAGGCACTAAGAGATGAAATGATTTGCCCAAGGTCACACGGCAGGTTAGTGGCAGAGGTGGGAACAGAGCACAGCTCTCTTGAGTCCCAGTCCAGTGCCCTATCTACCAACCACACTCTCTCTAGTTGAGTTCCTATCCCAGCATTGCCATTGACCTGATGTATGACCTCGGGTAAAATCACTTCACCGCCCTATATCAATTTCTAATGGGCCAAGGTCAATGTACAGCCAGCCTTCACACCTAGGGCCAACGAGAGCATCCCACATGCAGCTGTGGCCAGAGACAGACAGTGTCACATGCCATGGATGACTGCCCTCTGATAAGATTTGCTGGTGGTTTGAGGGCTCTGCACTTGGCTGATGAGGCTGCCATAAATTGGCTTGGCAAGTGCCTCATCAGATAAGACTATAACCTCCCTATGTCCTCAGTTTTCCCAGCTGTGAAATGGGGATAGTGACACTGAAATTCAGTGACTTGTGTCGTGCAGGCGGTCAGATAAGATGATCACAATGGTCCATCCGGGCCTGAACATCTATGAATACTTCTCTCGATTCTGTGCTTGCTTTATGCTGCCTACATCCTTTAGATTCTCTGTCTCCAGTTGTGTGCACCTCAGCTGTTTATACAAATTGTCTGAGTTCTGGAATCCAGATACCAGAACACCACAGATGCACTAACAAAATAGCTGATAAGGCTAGAGCCAGTTGGAACACAGGATTTTTTTCCCCTGCTGAAAATTTTGATGAAAACAAAAATATTTTCATTGCCATGCGTTTCCCCGCAGAAAATGCCAACTTTTTGGCCCCAACGTTTGGCTGCACACCAAAATATTTCAGCTAAAGCCTTTCCTGGTTTTGAGCATTCATTCCCCCCTCTTTCTCCAACAGAATATTGAAATTTTTCATGTAAAGCAGAAAAAAAAAAAATCCATCAAAAAACAGTTCTGACAGAAAATATTTGACCAGCCCTAGATAAGGCCCTGCCCTGGCCCCATTTCTGTATGGCTAACTCCAGTAGCGAGACCCTATTCCAGAAGCTATTTACTATTGCAATTATGTTCTACTCCAACTGCCATCTTCCGAAATATGTTAGCGGTAGTATCCCCCCAGCACTGTTGTTTTGATTTGAGGACAAAGTACTGTACAGAATTGCAAGTGTCAGTAATGACAAGTTTCAGAGTAACAGCCGTGTTAGTAATATTATTTATTTCATCACCTTCTCCTGCATCTTCCTCCCACAGGAAAAAAAAAAAAAAAAAAAAAAAGTCCTGAATCACAGGTCTGGAGATTGTCATGTACATGGTATAAAACTGAGACAGTGCAGTAGGATCCAGCATACAATCAAATGAATGTAAAAATATGCTGACAGGGCAATCTGCTAGAACTGAGCATATGAGCTTTGCTAAGGGCCTGATCCTGTGAGGTACTGAGTGCCCGCAGCTCCCATGGACGTAAAGGACCATGTGGGATCAAGCCCTAAGAACTCTTGCATTCTATAGTCTGCTACAGCTACGCTGGGCAGAAGATGTAAGTGAGCAGCACAGCAATTCAGCATGCTTTATTCAAGGGTAATGCTACAGTGGGCTACAGATTAGGGTCAGTTTTCACTGTGGAATAAACAATTACCCACAGCCAATTATATTTCAGCCACAGGCAATTATTCTAGCCCAAGTGTGAATCAAAGGAATTCTTTCTTGGTGGGTTTGAGAGTGAGAATAGGCATTTTTCCACAGGTATATGAAGTAGAGCGGAGGCTGGAGTTTAATAGCTAAGTGTTTCTCTTTTTTTCCCATATGCGACACTGCATTCCACACAAGGCTGTAGTGGAACCAAACGAGCATGACTTAATGGTTACAGATGGGTCTCCTGGGATGTCGTCTTCCTCCAATACTAATTCACTGTGTGAACTTGGGTAAACCACTTAACCTCTCTGCCCTTCAATCTGCCCCCTGGAAAATACGTACCTACATCCCCAGAAGTCCTGTGAGGCTTTCATAGTTCATCTCCGCACAGGACGTTGAGGTCCTCAGATGAAAAATGATACTCATCTGCCCCAGGCAGCGACATCTACAAAAATGTCACCATTGTTGTCAGTAGAATCTTGGACAAGCCATAGGGGCCATACAAGTGCCCCATCTTTTGGCATGTGATCTATCTAGAGGCCTTCAGGGGTTTACAATCCTCTTTGTCCCTTGGCTGGTTGGCTCTCTCTCCACATAGAATAAAAGCGCCAATCCTGAGTGCAGCAAAATTGGATTCCTGCCTAGGGGAAATGTGATCCCAAAGCAGCCATTTGTTTCCTCTTGCTTCTTCACTACCAGAAGTCATTAACAGTTAGCAGCAGCAGGCCCAGGAAGAGAGCAGCTAGGCCTAAGATGACTGCAGCTGGCACAGTGAAGAGAATGAGGGTCTAGGCAGCAATGAAGCAGCCATGGCTGGGCTGGGTCAGCTGTTTCAGGCCCACAGGGCTGTAAAATGGCTGTGCAGACATTTGGGATCGGGCTGGAGCCCGAGCTGTGGAACCCCGTGATGGGCGAGGGTCCCTGATCCCAGACTCCAGTCTGAGCGGCTCCCTTTCACCACATCAGCACCCCCAGCAGACAGGCGGGAAGTGACCTCATGCTGCATCTGTTACATGGCTGCTTCTCCCTTTGCTCACCTCCTTGTGAGGATCAATGGGCCTTGATCGGCAGCAGTCCTTTTATATCTCTTGCTGGGGAGGGAAGGCAGTACTGGTTTCTTGCTTGTGGAGTCGCGTATTGCTTTCAAAGCCATGCCTTCCTAGGGCTGGAGGGGCATTTTTAATTAATAAGGGATGGTATCATAGAGAGATGTGGTTTCAAGTTGGGTGGAAGAGTCGTAAGTGAAATGAGCCTGGTGGCCGTATTCTAATCCCCATGGATGCTTGGAATGCGAACGGAGACAGTCATGCATCAGAATCAACTCAGAGTTAATTAAAGGAAATAGTACTTGGCACTTGGTTTGCATCCTCAAAGCACTTTACATATGTTAACTGAAATTAACTAGTGATACCCTCAGAGACCAAGAGAGAGGCTACTGTACCAATCTCATCCACTGCAGAGAATAAGATTACACCGTTTCCCTTTATGTTTAGTGATGCTCTAAGCAATCAGCTTGGCTCATCGTAAAATGGGCAGGTTTGTCCATGGTATAAAGCTACTGACAAAAGTATCATTACATGGTCCCCGGGTGAACGTGGTCCATCATGTTTAGTGTCACCGGAGCTAGCCATACAGAATTATTACCATATCTCCTTATTACCCCATATTCAAAGGCTTTTTCACTCAAGGAGGATTTCAATTCCTGCACATACTGGCATTCCCACATCTACCTGATTCCTATAGAAACAGCAGACAGCCGCAGCCCCAAAGCTCACCTACGTCCTATGAACCATTCCCAAAACAGACTTCTGAAAACAGAGCGATGGCTATATTTTATTTATCATCTTCCTCACTGTGGTAGAGAAATGTGTGTCACTGGGAGGAATAGCTCGAGGTCAAATTCCTTTAAAGTACGCTTAACTCAGGTAACTGAAACCTCAAGCTGAGGAAGGAAGGGACCCAGGCATATTTTCAGAAATCTGTAACCATCTTATACTTTCACTAATGCTGCTTTGAATGACCATTTGGAAGTTTGCCCCCTCAGCGATTCTAGAACTCAGATCTTCTTGTTCTGAAAGTACAAACCTCTACCACTCAAGCTAAAGGAGAATCTCCCTTTAACAGCTATCAGTACAAGACCTATAACAAAGCAGAGAAGTTCTGAGTCCATCCAGTGCAGGGTATGTGTGTGTGTATATCCATACATACAGCCGTATGCACACACGGATGCACCTATGTGCACACGCAGAGTTTGTTATAGTATTCTTCCAGAGTTAATTATCACTCTCAAACCCTTTTGAGTTCTTCTAAGCCTTCCTTTCCTGAGGTTCAGAACAGGCTGTCTTGGTGTGTTTTGTTTGGAAGCAAAAGGGTGTTAAGAGTTCCGATTAAGCTTTCAATTATCTAAATCCAAGACTAAGTGGAAACTGAGTGGAAAGTTTCCTACTAAGTAAGAGTCTTTGTAAATGCCAAGCCTGTTTCTATGCAGATAATCCCTAGACTGTTTATATGCTGGAGGAGCTGAAAGTCAGATTCACTCAGCATCCCACCCTTCAGTTACACCACAGATCAGTCTGCAGAATGGCTGCCAGACCTGCCTCAAAGAGCTGAGCAGAGGAGGTTTACAATGGAAGGTGCCCATCACACACTGCATGGTGGGAAGACCTGTCCGGTTCCAGGGTCAGTGATACTCACCATCCTGTGAGTGTAAGAAATATAGCAGCAAGGGCAGAGAGGGAAGGTCTTCTTCATATTAACTCCTCGCACCTTGGCTCTCCTTTTTTGCTGAAGCACTAACAAATGTTCTCCAGCCGCAGCCTGGATCTTCAACAATGCACGGGGAGGGGGAGGGACGAGGCAGCAAAGGCTACCGAGCTGCCCAGCCCACCTCACACTGGCAGAGAGGCACAGTTCCCCGCAGAGACCCCCATACCCTCTCCCTCATGCAGAATGTGCGGTGCCAGCTCATATGGCTCGGTGAATATGGCCCCTGCCATGGGCACTGACTCCATGGGTGTTCCGGGACTGGAGCACCCATGGGGAAAAATTGGTGGGTGTTCTGCCCCCACCCCTCCCACCCAGCTCACCTCCGCCTCCCCCCCGCCTCCCTCCTTGAACGGGCCGCTTCTCCCTCTAGCTCCCAGTGCTTCTTTGAGCGCGCTGCATTTCCCCTCCTCCCCCCAGCGCTTGCCGCCGCAAACCAGCTGTTTTGCGGCGGCAAGCACTGGGAGGGAAGGGGGAATGCAGCACGCTCAGAGAAGAGGTGGGGCAGGGATTTAGGGAAGAAGTCCAATAGGTGCAGGGAGGGGGTGGAGTTGGGGCAGGGACTTTGGGGAAGGGGTTGGAATGGGGGCAGGGGCAGGGCATGGGTGGAGTCAGGGTGGGGCCAGGGAGGGCGCTAGGAAAAGTTGGCACCTATGGCCCCTGCAGCGCACTCTGGGTGTGCAGGAGCTGACCCACTCTTACCTGCTGTCCCAGTGGTGCCCCAAATTTTCGGTTGCCCTACGCATTCACTTTTCCTGCGTGTGCCTAAGGACGGCCCTGTCTCTGGCTGACACGTAACTACCTAATTACCATCCAGGTGAAATGAACTTGACTAATTGACCCTTCAACCCTTTCTCACTCCTGATTGGGAAGGGGCTCATCCCATCACAGGTCCCTTTTCCTCCTCACTGATATCACATCCACCAATATCACAACCCTCTGTGGTAGGGCTCTATACAGCAAAGTTGTGAGACAGTCTCATGAGTGACACAGTGTAGCAATGTTTGACTCACCCCTGCGGCACCTCCTGCTGGTCATCTCAAGGAATTAGCTCATTTTGAGCCTTGGAGCGCTCTCTGCAGGCTGGTGATCTGCCTTGCCACTGGCCCCATGTCCCTCCCAGGACCCCGGTGCCCCTTTCTCTGGGTGCTGCCCCCTGGCAGTACCCCCACAGTTCTGGGTCTTCCCCCTCCCAGGGGAACCCCCACCCACTACCCCCACTTTGCCTCAGTCTTGGCTACTGCCCAGTCTCCATCTAGCTCCCATTCACTGGGGCTGACTGCAGTATAAGCCACTCATCATAGGCAAAGGGGTTTGGACCTGCTGCTTCTGCCTACCCATGGGCTGCCCCCTGCAACCCCGTACTTAATAGGCCTTACCAGGCCTGCAGCCTCAGGGGTTTCCAGGCTGGAGCTCCCCAGCTCCCTCTAGCCTTCTCCAAGCCCTGCTCTACTTTCAGTACCCTCTCAACTTCCAGGCAGCTAGGCCCTTCTTCCTCTACTGCTAGAGAGAGACTACTGCCTCTGGCTGCCCTGGCCTTCTTATAAGGCCCGGTCAGTCTGTTTGGGGCGTGGCCCCAGCTGCAGCCACTTCCCCCAATCAGCTGGGGTTTTGCTCCCTTCCCCAGCCCCAACCCCTTCAGGGCTGGAGCGGGTGCTCACCCCACTACACACAGCAAAACCCCTTGCCACTGGGAGCATCACCTCAGCCCTACTGCCCCTTGTGCAGAACTCATGGTGAACTGCCTACGTTGGGGGTCTCAGATCGCAGCATGATGCCTTCTCTCTACTGAGCCATCAGTCTGACAAGCAGTTGGGTGACCCAGGACAATAGTTGCTGATTAAAGAACTTCAGATACTTGTGTTTAAACTCAGAAGTTACAAGGACAGAGAAAGGGAGCTTGGCAGGCTGCCCCGCTCTTCCAGGTCACCAATGCATGCGAGGGCCTGCCCAAAACACTTTCCATTGTATTACTCAGCAGAAAGTTGGAGCCTTTTCCTTCAGTCTTGGCCCCTGAGACTGCTAGCCATTAACAGTGTATGTGGACTGGCAGTACTTGCAAGAACTCAAGACCCGTGGTTACTGCACTCCTTGTCCACATGCTCAACATCATCAGATCCTGCTACTCCTTCAAACACCCATTAGAGTGCCCTGGACTGATAGCTCAGCCCGCTTAGATAGACAGCACGAGACTGCGGGTCTCTGCCGTGTCAGTCCAATGCTCCTGGTTGGGCCTCTCCACTTAAATATAGTGAATCTGCTTCTCCTCTTACTTGCACTGGTGTAAATGAGGGGACCACCACCGAAGCTGGTAGTGACACTGGTGTGAAACTGGTGCAGGTTTCTGGCCCAATCCCTTCTGAAGCTAAACAATTGACTGAGTGTGTCTGTAAAGCAGCCATCTGGCTGCCTTCAGCCTGCACAGCAAAGTTTTCTGTGATCTAGAAAACAACCGACTCAGTGGCCAACTGTAATATGATCTGTGCTGAGTTGCATAAATCCAATTGTATTTCCATTCAAAGCAAAGGAACTGATCAAATGATCACTTTTGTCCAGAGACAATGGCGATTTATCATTATAAAATGGCCTTTGGCTCAGAGCATTGGTACAGGCGATTGAATTCAGCCCAGCTACTGTTGACCTGCAGTTGGCGCTGTCTGATGACAGTTTGGTGGCCTCTGTGAAATGAGGTGGGGATCACAGTCCAGTTCCTAACTGACCACCACATGATTGACTCCTCTTCCTTGTTTCCTGCTGCTTTCATAGGTAACTAGGCTTTTCTCTGCAAGGAAGAGAGCCAAAACCATGTGAGCTGACTGTTTTCTGGAGACCAACTGATAATGAACCCCAGCGGAAGGACACAGACCACAATTTAGGAATGCTGCAGCAGTAAAATACATCGCACTTCCCCTGAACCTTTCATCTGGAGCCTTTAAAGTGCTTTATAAACTTTCATTCATTAAGCCTTTCAACGGCTCTTTTTACTCAGAGACACCAAGAGATCGGTAGCTCACCCAAGTTCACACAGCAAGTCCGTGACAGAGCTGGCTTATAGAACCTGACCCCCAGTCCATGGCACCAGTTTCTAGAACCTTCCAGTGCCCAAATAGCAGGGACAGGATGTGTGAATAAGACCAAAAAGGAGGGATACAAAAACACTGACTCATGCAGGAAACTGAGAATGCTGGGGGGGAGCCCTGTTTTTAGTGTAACTCTTTCCACAACTTCTCTCTATCTAAGGTAATTATATGTCCCCCCCGCCCCCATTGCTGTAGTATCAGAGTCTCACCATCTTTAATGTCAATTAAAACTTCTACATCAGTCGGAGGATTCTGCATTTCTGACATAAATCATTTTCTACAATGGAGGGGAGAGAGAGTGGGACAGAGATAACGTTGAGACTAAAGTGAGCGACATCTCGTGAGGCGAGGGACTCTTGAGGAGGGCAGGCATGACACTTCATTGCTGTAAAGATGCAAAGAAGATGAAATGCGCTCATGTGTCTGAGAAATCACCCTGGAGCGTCTTACTCTCTCGTCCTTTCTAGCTTGGCCAATGTAAACAGGGGTTTGAAAAGAGCTGCTTTCTCCAGGTGTTCTCCCCCGTGATTACACAACGGACATGCTTGTTGGATCAGAGAAAAGGATTTACAGTTTCCTTTTTCTATTTTGCTCTGTTTATTCTAGAGGAGACACCATAATCCAAACACTAATTTTTACAAGACTCAATCAAATCCTCTGTCTGAAAACCGGCAAGTTTCTATTATGTCATCCGCTTGGCTCCTCCTGCCTGTGCTTATGTTTCAAGAATTCCCGAGAAAATGTTAGGCTGTGCTGGGGTTTTCATGCTAAACTCATTCAATGATCCAGAATCTATAGGATCAGGATTTTTTCTCTTTTTCACAGCCTCCTGTACAGCGCGCACCCCTGGGCAGGAAACACAGCTTAAACTCTTTGTGGCTTGTTAGACACACATCTGCTCTGTGTGGGTATGAGAGTTCCATCCGGGTCATTTCCTTTATGACGATGGTACACTGCACATGGGTCACCCAGGGGGCTGCTGTTGCTCAATTCCTGAGGGACCTGGTGAGGTGTAATAAGAGGCAAGAGAACATGGGAAAAGCTGAAACTGATGATGGGGACAGCAGGAAGACCAGGACAGCAGGTGTCATCATTTATTTACATCTCCAAAAGCATTTTTGTTGCACCTACACTGCTCGCTGGCTGGAGGAAACGTACGATCCTCCAAGCAACGGGAGTTTAGAATCAAACCTACCACCAGAGGGAATTTCCAGTCCAAAAACACAGAGGAACAAAAGGAAAGATGAAACACACCATCCCCATTTGAAGTATAAGACAAAGACATGACTATTCTGCAATGCTCTGTCTGTTTGAACTGCTCCCATGCATTTCTTAGAGGAGCAGGGCACTCTTTTAAGGTGGAGTGGAGGGGGTTACTTTTTTATTATTATTTTTTTTTAAATAATACAGCTACAGACTTCAACTCGGGGGATAAGGAAAGGGGAATGTCACAGGCTGTTGTCAAAACAGTATTTTCCTTTTTCTGAATGCCAATAAAAACAACCTTACTCCAAAGTGGGAAGAGAAATGATGCATTATGTTTGCCTCAAGTAATTTTTTGGCTATGCTGTAGATTATTTTATTTATACATTGTTGGGGTTGGTCTTGCTTTGAGCAGAGGGTTGGACTAGATTACCTCTTCCAACCTTAATCTTCTATGATACATGAAATACATTGTTGGGGAGTTGGTAGCATCTCCTCTATTAAAGTTGTCCAACATTTTCCATGATAAGAGATTCTTACAACTTTAATTCAGCCCTCTTGTGCATATGCATTGTGAACAGTCTTTAATGACATGATCATATACTGTCCCACCCCCACACCTCCCCAGAAACCAGGACCCTATTGTGCTGGCTCTGTACAAACCCATCAACAAAAATAAAGCCCCTGCCCCAAAAAGCTTACAAAATAAGTCAATAATTACGGGAAGGGCAGGTAGCACTGCTTATAAAGGTTCCCGCACACGACCCATTGTAAGACCCTGTTTTCAGTTGTTTAAAACGTTACCAAACTTGCACTGTTTGAGCTGAAATTTCCCATGTCAGATGTCTACCTCAAGCTGAATATTTTGGGAAAGTTTCAGCCAAAATGGTTTAGTCATTTCTGAGAACAAACCTAGCATGCGCAGGGGGCACCATTGTTTTGCAATGTTAGAAAAATTCTGGTCAGGGCCGGCTCCAGGCACCAGCTTAACAAGCAGGTGCTTGGGGCGGCCAAGGGAGAGGGGCGGCACCTGCGGCAATTCGGGGGCGGCAGGTCCCTCACTCCCTCTAGGAGCGAAGGACCTGCCGCTGAACTGCCGTCGCCAATCGCGGCTTTTTTTTTTTTTTTTTCCCAATTGCCGCTGCCAATTGCGGCTTTTTTTTTTTTTTTTTTGCTTGGGGCGGCAGAAATGCTGGAGCCGGCCCTGATTCTGGTGACCTTTTATTTGAAAAGCTCTGGCTTCCCCATGGTCTGGAGCAGGGACTTGAAATCTGGTGTGTGTGTGGGTGTGTGTGTTCCTATCAAAATCTGCCTGAATTTGGCCAAATTGCAAGCCTTTGAAAAATCTCAATTTGCACACGCTCAGTAGAGATTTCTTCAACTTTAGCAGCTAAAAACTCCACCGATTCCATACTCACACAGCATGCTCAAGCCTCTGACACTTCTTAGTACTGACCAGACTACACATGTACTATCCCCATAGCACAACTGAGCATGCTTCACCCCAGGATTATAGGGGCTCAGAAGGACTATCCCTGTAATTGCTGCTCTTTGCTGGACACCAGAGCTGTCTTTCCTGTGCTCTCACTGAGCCCCCGGCTGGTGCAACATGGAGGAGGAAACCACCTGACTTGAATGCAGAGGGGACAAGAGCTGGATGGGGGAGGGAAAGGAATAGATTGGGACTGGAGGAACAAGAAACTGAGTAACAGCTGAGAGGGGGAGTGACTGGGCAAGGAGGCTGGGCCTGGGATCTGGGGTGTGGGGGGGAGGCTGAAACTGGTTGGGCAAGGAGGCTGGGCCTGGGAACCAGAGGGAGGGGAGGCTGGGACTGGAAGCTGATGAGGAAAATGGGGGCGGGGGGGGGAGACACACTGAAATTGGATGTAGAACGGAGGAGACTGGGACTGGCTGGGCAAGGAGGGACTTGGAACCAGTTTGGAGAAGAGGGATGGGGAGATCTGACAAGGAACAAGGGTGTGGGTGTAGAACTGGCACTGGATGGACAAAGACTGGGACATGGAGCCAGAGAGAACGTGTTGAGATATTGGCAATTCAACAGGAGGTATATTCCCCTGTAGGTCTGTATGAACGCAGAGCTCCTTCATGGTGCTAGATATTACCGTGCCTTTCCAATACCACCTAAAACCCAGGACCGTTGAAAAACCCATCGCACTTACAGCAGATGTAGGTTGCTATCTGAATTGTCCTGCCAAAAATCCAACTCAGGCAACTATATCCAGCTTAAGCTCCTCCTGGTATTTCTCTTCACTTCCTAAGCTGCAAGGGGTAGTTTGGTGCCGAGAATGCATTCTCCTGAAGAATCTATCAAGGCAGTGAATCCCACACAGCTACAACTCCTGCTGTATTTCAGGTCAATACATACTCTAAGTCACACCTTTATAAGCAATCTAAAGGCACCAGCTAAGGTCCCAAGGGCACACCCACTGGAGCCAGTGGAAGTTCCTCCACGGAAGATTGGCACTGAGAGTATGAAATAAGCGAGTTTCTCTACCATGAGGCTTATTTTATGCTTCATCTACCTGGGTCAACAGTTTTCTTGCCATCCCTCCCCACGTCTGGCGAGTTGAACGGAAGGTAATGGAATGTGGTTACTTTCCCTTTGGGTCTGGACTTGCGGCCTGGGCTCCAGTTCGGGGCAATTAATCTCCCCTAGAAAACCCACCCAACTTGCGTCCCTCTAGCACAGGGGAGCACAGTGGCAGCAGCTGCTTCTTGTTTGCCTCCTGGTTGTTTACGGTGCTTCCCCTACCATTCACTTCCCCTCACTGCTAAAATACTGTGTGAGCCATTCGATACCACGGCCTCTGGCAATTTCTAACTAGCACTGGAGGGTTTCCTGCAACTCATCTGATCTGCCCTCCCCATATGGAAAGCTAAAGTAAGCCCCAAACCATCCACATAGACAGCTGGCAGATTTGAATAATGATTGTGTGGTCGACCTGGCTCCTTCTCGCTGAAGGAGCTGTAGGATCAGTGATTCCAAGGAATCTTTACATGCACCTTGGGTAACACCAGTATCAAATAAAAGGCTTGCTGTTTGTCAAGTGCTGCCTACAAGCTGTAAATTACCCTTAAAGCAACTGTTAATGAACAAGGGGCCAGGGTGAGGCAATCCCACAAGTCACAGAGGTGAGGTGACCTAATGCTGTCACTGAGGTCTCCCTGGGCTGCAAGTCAGGATGATGTTCCAGGAATATTTCCCATAAATTACCCAATTGGATGGGAAGGGAGGAAATGTCGCTGGTTTCCCAAGGCATCACATGGTGCAACATTTTTGTATCTCCTTTGATTGTCCTCACAGATGGTTACAGTTTCGTGGAGGTAGAGTTTTATCATGCTAGTCCTCCTAATCCACTCCCCCTTAACCCCCATGTCTGTTTCATCCTGTCGCAACCTGAGACCTACATTGTAAGTTTAAGAGATGGGACATTCAGGAGTGTGTTTTTCAGAGTCCTCACTTGAATAAACTCTCTCAGAGATCTGGCAAAGGAGTTACTCACATCTAATACAAGGCCTGAAGGTTCACCTGTGGCCATGGAAGAGGAAACTGGTGGACTGAGAAGCAGAAGGATGAGCCACTTGGGTAAACGGAATTCAAAAAGCTTCCCAAATCAATTACTTCATTGCATGCAAGTCCCCTTAGGTACTCAGGTGACAGACATCATTTAAGACATTGACATCAGCTATGTCAGTTAGGCAGTTATTGTACAAAGTGAAATGGCCTGTGTTGTTGTGACGGTTTGCAGGGACTGTCTATGAACAACTTGTGAATCCTTTTTCATATTTGTGAACTCTCTGTACATTTATGCCCTTACGGTTGTGGTTCTGTAACTGTATTGTTGCACCACACTTCTTGTGGCAAGGAGAGGGGGACTGGCACCAGGGTGTCTGCTTCTGAATGGGATGGTTGTTAAGGACCATCAACAACTGAATAAGCCCTGCCCTGGCAGAGCAAAGGGGTGACTGCAACCTAGGTAAAGCCAGATCTCAGCCAGCGAATGGAAAAAATCAAGAGGAGGAACAAGGAACCAAAGTGTTAGTGCTGGATTTTAAAAATTCAGAGACTGGTCAGAAGCACAAAGGGATCTTGCAGCAGGAGAAGAGACTCCATGACCTGGGCGAGAAGCCCAAACTGGAGGTGTGAAGTCCAGGAGAGAGAAGACCCGGAACCCTGAAAGGACACTGACTGAATCCCAAAGAACACTCAAGACTGAAATAGGGAGTTGTGTACAGGTATTTCTTGTTTTGCATGAATCTGTATATTTTTTTTACTGTCTAAAGTAGAGAGCAACTGGTTTAGAAATCCCTCAGCAAAGTCTGTCTTGTTTGCTTCAACGATCATGTGTCCCTCAAGGTTTATGTTACAGTATCCACAAGGGTGGAGCTCAGGGGAGGGCGGGCTTAAGCTACTCGGCAGCCTTGGATGGTTCAGTTCTGGTCTTGGGACTAGGGCAGGTGGACCATGAGAGCCCACTTCCAAGAAGGGGCACCAGACAGAGAGTCTTTGCACAGGGAATGAGTCTAGAGGCCAAGGGAGGGACTGTGCCTGGAGCCTAGCTAGATCCTGGGGAGCTTAAGAGCCCAGGGATTCAGAACATGAGTCCAAACACAGCAGCCTGGGGAGTGTCCAACAGACAGGAGCTCGACCCTTCAATCATCATTATGGACTTAAAAATGAGGAATAAAAACTATGAGTGCAAATCAATTTGCCATAGAGGTAGTTGCCAAGGCAGGTGGAACAGGGAGAATAGGAGTATTAAATGTTAGTCCGAAAGACAGCACACACTACATGGCATCCATTATAAATATAGGACTGGTCATACCAGTTTAAAATCACCAGTGCAGCCAGTCCAGCAACCTGCCTCCAGCTGTTGCCACTGACACATGCTTTAGAAGAAAGCAACAAAAAATACCCAGCCCGATAACATGCCTTTTCAGTTGCTCAGAGCTGTACACGTTGAGTCACTGACCCCAGTGGGAGATTACACTGTGATCCGCTGCGTGAGCTTTAATTACCTATATCATTATCTTAGCTTGCACAGACACAACGACATTTGAAGGTCATAAAACTATCCCGCTTTTCCAAACCCAACCACAGTGTTTGTCTCAAATACACGATCTGCAGCTGTGAATGGGACAGCTAAGAGGTTGAATGCGACATATTACACAAGGGATTGGTTCTATTATGTGATGCAGCCCCACTCACTGGCACAACAGTCATACTGTGTTCTGAGGTACAAATGCCTCCCCCAGACAGCCATATGGCAGCAAAAGCCGGTCCCCTGAGGGATAACAAATATTGGCCAACAGGTGGCTGATGCAATCTGGGAGGCCATCACTGAACGTCATTAGAAACACAGGGTCAGTCCTATTTATCCATTTCACTGGACACAGAAACAAAATAGTCAAAACAGCTAAAACCTGGGCTAATGTTGATCTATGGTCAATTGTCTACAGTTTCCAGCCAAACTGGAAAATGATTAGGGGGCTGGAGCACATGACTTATGAGGAGAGTCTGAGGGAACTGGGATTGTTTAGTCTGCAGAAGAGAAGAGTGAGGGGGGATTTGATAGCTGCTTTCAACTACCTGAAAGGGGGTTCCAAAGAGGATGGATCTAGACTGTTCTCAGTGGTAGCAGATGACAGAACAAGAAGCAATGGTCTCAAGTTGCAGTGGGGGAGGTTTAGGTTGGATATTAGGAAAAACTTTTTCACTAGGAGGGTGGTGAAGCCCTGGAATGGGTTACCTAGGGAGGCGGTAGAATCTCCTTCCTTAGAGGTTTTTAAGGTCAGGCTTGACAAAGCCCTGACTGGGATGATTTAGTTGGGAATTGGTCCTGCTTTGAGCAGGGGGTTGGACTAGATGACCTCCCAAGGTCCCTTCCAACCCTGATATTCTGTGATTCTAAGCTCTAAAATAAAGAAGCAGCCTCTCTTGAGCAAATCCATGTCCCTTCTTGGGCTGTTATTTCTGTGAGCTCTATAGTAGAGGTACCATAGGATCCACCGTGGAACAGAGTCACACGTGTGCACTGCAGAAATCCAAAGGCAAGTGGTCTCACTTTGCCATAGCAGCGATCACCGTGTCACCGGTGTCAAGCACGCCGGATGAACGTTGAGCCTTAACACGCTGTAACTGTGGAATGTTCATATCTCAACAGATTTTTAAGAGTCATGTCAGTAGCCTTCTGTATTAAAGGGAAAAGAGACAATAAACAGCAACTAATAACTAGGCTCTTACATTTACACAGTGTCTTTGAGCCCAATCTATCCCAACAGCCCTACATTTCACCTGTCCCTGAACTGCAGTCACCGCTGTGATTGAACAAGGCAGCTATTTAACAGCCCCCCGCAACAGCACTGATTAGTTTAAATGAAGACGATCACATCTAATGTAGACTGCAGGGGTATTCGTGCAGGCAGATGCAATTTGGCCAAGGCACCAGGACAGACACCCTGACTCATTACAAGTCTTTAGTGTCCAGAAGGGGTCAGGGTTTTACGTCTCATCCAGTACACTGGACCTCTGGCAGCACAGCTCCCAAGAACTGGCAGGCATAACAGTAATGGTATATTAGGTGATAGTGACTAGTAGTCTAGACAACCCATCTAGTACCTTACTGAGAAGCACAGGGTTTATTGCTACAGCCTGCCTCCAACAGTGCCCTTAACAGACTGCAGGGGCATTGGTTCAGCACATACTCTAGGGGACAAAGAGTTCCCTACCTGAATCACCAGCATTGCCTGCTGCAGTATTTTGACTTTTCCCTGGAGATCGCTAATGTCTCACTCAACCGCTCACCAGCCCTGACCTTGCTTGGTTAGTCAGATCTAACAAAATCACAGCCCGGGGATGCTACGGCTGCCAGCCAAAGATCATGCTGCAGTCAGGATAACTGACAAGCACTGAAGGCCCTGTATTTATTTTTTTGGTGTACAGCCGATTCCCGGTTCTTTCCCTATGCTTATTGAGTCGAACTACAATGTCAACATTAAAGATGTTGTTCAAGTTGGTGACTACGGACATCACATTCTGAAGTTTGCTTTCACCAATTTCTTCCTGTACATCCTTAATACCCAGCTTGGTATGTGTCTGAATACTGTATTTACTATCTATCTAAAGTACGGCTATGGTCCCCACTGCCACCACATCTTTAATCCTCGCAACAGTCTTCTGAAATGGGGAACTGAGGCACGGAGAGGCGTGAGTGCTCTCCTACAGTTAGGTGCCTAAGCCAGACCAGCTCTTTCTCAAGAAATGCCTCCCCTGCTCAGTATCCCAGTGGTTAGAACATTCATCCAGGATGTAAGAGCTCAAGGTTCAAATCCCGACTCTGCCTGATTCAGAGCAGGGATTTGAATCCAGACCTCCCACCTCCTAGTTGTGTGCCCCAAATAGGGTGACCAGAGAGCAAGTGTGAAAAATCGGGATCAGGGGAGGGAATAGGCATCTATATAAGACAAAGCCTGAAATATTGACTGTCCCTATAAAATCAGGACATCTGGTCACCCTTGCCCAAAATAATGGGCTATATAGGAGGTTATCCTGGTGTGGACCTTTCTCAAGCTCTCCTACTGAATTCAGTCCACTGTGTATGAAATACCTGAATAGGCACTGGACTGAAAAGAAAGCATGAGAATGACTCCATGGCCTGGTGGCTTAGGCCCTCCCTTGGGAATGGGGAAAACATGGGTTCAAGTCCCTGTTCAATCAGGAGAAGGGTAGATTTGTATCTGGGTGCCCCAGGGGAGTGCTCTGACTACTGGGCTGTGGGATAGAAAAGGTGGTGACCCCTCCACAGCAGGGTTTTGTGCAGGACCCAGTCTGGCAGTGTGCTGTAAAGCAGCCTCATAGCCCATCTATTGGATTGGGCCTGTCAGATGGGCGACTGCCTCCTTTGTGAATCCCACCAGGGATCGGGGGTGAGTTAGGCACCAAGCAGCCTGCTGGTGTCTGGGCTAAGACAGTTCTGTGCATACCCATCGGCAGAAGTTTTGGTACCTGGAGCACTTCATCAGTGGAAATTTCAGGGCTTATAGACTTTAAATGTTGCACTTTGGCACCTCTGGGCATGGATAAGTGCCCAATTCCCCCTTATGAATCTAGCCCTAAGTGACTTGCCCAAGGTCACACAGGAAGCCTGGGCCAGAGCTAGCAATGAACGCAAGGCTCCCATGTGGTAAGCTAGTGCTCTAATGAAGGCACCATCCTCCCCCTCCAGTATAAGTGAGAAGTGTCAGTCCACATAGCACCACAATTTCCCCCTAAACACCTGCGTGGCTGGCCGCTCCAAATGTGCCAGGGCTCTAGCGGTTAATCTATGTTGCTGCACAATACCTACGAACGCTTTAACCAGGCTCAACATTCAACCCCTCTTGACCAAGCAGCAAACAAGAAACCAACTCGTTGAGATACAACCTGAGGCTCCAGCTCCACTAATTATACGTTTGAGCAGCTACCAGAAGAACACAAAGCTGTGAACAATTATGCAGCTAAGTAGAATGCAGGGATAATGGATGGCAGGCCAGCCGTGACCCGCTGAACCTTGAATGCTGTGATTGATTACTGTGCTGGGGTCGATTCCAGCTGGTCACACAGGGACAAGAGACACTGCTGCATCTGCCAGGCGGGAGAGCCACGTTTACACCGGGAGGCTGAGTGTTTAGCACTAGGGCTCCAGAATAAATCAAACATCTGGTAGGGAGAACGAGACAGCGCTGCGCTGGCAGCACTGTGTGACCCTCATTTCAAGGGCAAAGATGAAATCGCCGTTCCAAAAGCAGGAGAGACGTTGCTTACCGGAAAGGCCCCGCTTGCAGACGAGAGCACCCTTTTGTGCCTCCCACTTCTCCCCTACTGCCATCCGCAGGCTTAACACATCTCAGCACAAGAGCCTGAGAGCCAAAACTGAATCCACACACGGTCCACATCCGTTTGGCCTCCTTTAGCGGCGTGGGGGGAGGGGAGGAATAACAGACTCCTGCTCTGTGGATCGGACACAATAACACTGACCAGTCGGTTACACATGCACTGCACCTGGTTAAGTGGTGTAGCAGCAGCCACGCTGGACCACACTCCACCTGGCACTCCTGGAAGCTCTGCGCCTCATTGTGATCTCATTGACACCGGTGTAAATCCGGAGCGATATTCAGGGCAGGTCTACACCGGCTGCGCCGCTGTAGTGTTTAAGTGAAGACACTCCTACGCCGACGGAAGAACTCTCTCCCATCTCTCCCACCACCTCCCCGAGAGGCAGTAGCTATGTCAATGGGAGAAGCTCTCCCGTAGACACAGTGCTGTCTACACGGGGGGTGGGGGTTATAACTAAGTCAATCAGGGGATGGATCGCACGCCTGAGTGACTTAGTTATACTGAGATAGGTCTGTAGTGTAGACCTGGCCTAAGCCACACCACTGAGAGAGGGGAAGGAAGCCTAAGGCTTCCAGGAGTCTCAGTTGTGGCAACCTCCCCCTGCAACCTGTGACTGAAGAGCCACCACTTAGCCCCCAGTTTTCTTTCAGTAACTGCACAGGAAAAGAAAGAAGGAAGGAACGAGACTCCCACGGAACTGAGGGCCCATGGTGCAGAGCAGGGCCAGCTCTAATTTTTTTCCCGCCCCAGGCAAAAAAGAAGAGCGCCACGCCACCAACACTCCTCCCCCGCCCCAAGTGCCACGCCGGGCTGCCCAAACCACCCCGCCCCCAGCACCGCCCAACCCCCCCTCCTCAGCACCGCGCCGAGCCACCCAATTCCCCCCCCCAGCGCCACGCTGCCCAACCCCCCCCCGCCAGCGCCGCGCCGGGCCGCCCCCCAGTGCCGCACCGGGCCAGGCTGCCCAAATCCCCGGAGCCCCGGGCCGCTCAACCCCCCACCCCAGCGCCGTGCCATGCCGCCGAAACCCCCGCTTCCCCCGAGGGCTGCGTCGAGCCGCCGAAACCCCCGGAGTGCCAGGCCGCCGAAACCCCTGCCCCCCCCAGCCCCTCGCCTCACCGCACCGGGCTGCCCAAACCCCCGGAGCGCCCAACCCCCTGGAGCGCCCAAACCCCCCAAGCGCTGCGACGGGCCGCCCAAGCCCCCGAAGCGCTGTGCTGGGCCGCCCAAACCCCCGCCCCCCCTCCCCCGGAGCGCCGGGCCGGGCTGGCCAAACCCCCGGTGCGCAGGGCCGGGCTGTCCAACTCCCCTGAGTGCGGCGCCGCGCTGCCAAAGCCCCCGCCCTCCCCCACAGTGCCGCGCCGCCAAAACACCCCCGCGCTGCCCGGCCGAAACAAAAAAACAAAACAAAACAAAAAACCCTCGAGCGGCCCCTGCCACCCCAACATTGGCCGTCCCTTCTGAGGTGCCGCCCCAAGCACGTGCTTGGTCAGCTGGTGCCTAGAGCTGGCCCTGGTGCAGAGTTAGGACATGCAAATCTGGGGCTAGGCCACACACTTGTGTTTAGGTATATTTCAAGGGGCACCATCTACTTAAATATCACCTGTCTGGAAATGTTTCTGACTGTTACAAGCACTAGCTAAGGGTCTTATAGCAGAGAAATTCAGGGATGGGGAGGGAACAGGAGGGGGGTTCTGTTTTCCCCACTTTGTGCTACAATCTTTTGGGTCAAGCCAGTTCCCCCAGTACAAATAGTTGGAGCCCTCTATTTTTGGGAGGGTCTCACACACAGCAACAGAAGACAGGGCGGCGGGGGTGTGTGTTAAAACTTGGACAACATGACAGTAAAACCACTGTAATCAGCCAGGGGATTAAGAGGCAGGAACTAATTTTAATTCCTTTTAAAACCTGTCTGGATTTCAAACTGAGGGTGCCTCTGGAAAAGCCCTAGGGCAGTTGGGGTGCAAAATCTCCTCCCACAATGATAAAGGAATCAAACAATGAACTACTTGCAGAATACAGAGTAAATTCTGCATGGAACCCACATGCTGACTGCTGATTTCTTACCCGTAGCAGTGAAACACAAATATAATACACAGAGATAGCTCAGCATTAAGAAGGGGGAAACATAACCAGAGGGAAGGCCGTTGGATGCAATCAGAGGCAGCCAAGTTTCAAAATGGCCAAATTAAGACCACCGCTGCTTGTCTCTGACAAATTGAAGGACCAGGCATTTAAAGGGAACAGGCACCTATAAAAGGGAGTGCCAACCCCAAGAGTTCAAAAATCATGAGGTTGACCCTAAAAACATGAGACTTTTTAAAAGCTTTTTTTTTTTTTTGGTCCATTTTCAGGATTTTGAGTCCCCTTCCCTCCCCCCCAGCTCCCATGTGCATCAACCTTAAACACACATGAAATGTGCACACACAGAATGCAAGCCCCTTTCCCCTGTAATGTCCAGAGCCCTTAGCAGCTACACTCCCACAATCCTTCTGGTCCCCTAGCAGGCTCCTTCAGCCCCCTCACTCCCCCAGCCCCAACCGGTGCCAGACTCAGAAACGCCCCCCCCCTTCCGGCCTGCAGGGGTGGGGGTTTCTGCTGAGTTCTTACCTCCACTAGTTCCCCCTTCCTGCACTGTGGTAGGGGAGCAGAGCTGCCGCTTCTCTCAAGTTTGGGGAGGGGTTAGACCCACTGTGCAGCATCTGTTTTGGGCCTCTACCCCACTCAGAGCACCCAGGGCACTCTGGTATTTATTGTAGCCTGCTGTGCAAAAGCGGCCCAGCAGCCTCTAGTGGCCAGGAGAGGGAGACAGATGGTTGGGACAACGTTCCTGAGCCTGATTCATCCGCGCTAGAGCCTCAGACATCCATTTTAAAGCCACAAAGGATCATCATTGTCATCTAGGCTGCAGTACTGCCAAGCCCAACTATTCAAAAGTCATGAGTCAGGTCCCCCAAAATCATGAGATTAGCTTCAAAATCATAAGGGATTGTAGGGTGTTTTTATTTAATAAGAAATTTTAGGCTTAGTTAATTTGCCTTCTGAGTCTTTAGGTCTGTGGTCCCCAAACCGTGGGCTAGCGGGCCATGGAGGAACGTCCAGAGTGGCACGGCGGGGCCTGGGCCAGCCACCATGGGGTGCAGGCAGGGAGCGCCACCCAGCCCCACTCTGCCCACAGCTCCGCTCTGGCCTCACCCCAACCCCAGCCCCTGGCTGCAGCTGCCGCACTGGCTCCGCTCCCAACTCCCATGGGATGGCTAAGTACTGCTGCAGAGAAGCTGAGTCTGAACAGAGCTATCCCCAGGAAAGTCAGATGAAGATTAGCTAGGGAGGAGACATTCGATTGTCCTAGGAGAAACCAGGCCATGTTGGCCTGAATGAAAAAGTCAGGCCCCAACTACATTAGACATTGCATCTCCAGCTATGAAACCCCAAGACAGTTGCTCTCCCTATAGGTGGATCAGAAAGACTAGGACAAAGTGCAGAGGGGAGGCATTCTTGACCCAGGGGATCTGAATATTATAAATCAAAATATATAAACAAAGTCATCTCCAGTGTGGATGCTCTCACATTTGAGGTATTTTAGGAAGAGTCTTTATAGGCAATAGGCGCTCCCATCCCCAGAGAGGCTGGTGCACTGAGCTCAGGACCAATGCCAAGTACCGGCACATCATCTAAGGGCTTGATCCTATGAAATGCAGCAGGTCTCCTGCAAGGATCTGAGACTTCCTGGGCTTGAAGATGTTCAGCATTATGTTCACACAGCCTACACACAGAGAAATTAGTAATAACATAAATACTCTTGCTGGAAGGTTGCACTGTAACACTCTCTTATTCTTTCTTTTATTATTAAACCTTTAGCTTTCAGTTACTAAAGGATTGGCACCAGCATGTTTATTGGGTAAGAGCTGAGTTATATATTGACCTGGCTAAGTGGCTAATCTCTTGAGATTGGAAGGACCCAATAGTTCAGGTGTGGACAAGCGGTGGCTCCAGAGCCTCATGCAGCTCTTCAGAAGATAATATGCGGCTCCTGCTAGGAGCCAACTCTGGGGAAAAAATGGTGGGTGCTCAACACCCAACTGCAGCCCTATCAGCGCCCCCTCTCTCCCCCATGCATCCTGCACGGTGCAATCAGCTGTTTCGCAGTGTTCAGGAGGCTCTGGGTGGGGAAGGACAGAGGAGTGAGGACGTGGCATGCAGCCTCCCTCCCCTAGCACTCAGCTGCAATCAGCTGTTTCGCAGTGTTCAGGAGGCTCTGGGTGGGGAAGGACAGAGGAGTGAGGACGTGGCATGCAGCCTCCCTCCCTCTCTCCCCTAGCACTCAGCTGCAATCAGCTGTTTCGTGGCGTTGAGAAGGCTCTGGGGGAGACGGGGGAGGAGAGAGGACGCGGAGCACAGCCTCGCCCCTCCCTCCCCCAGCGCCTCCTCCTCCCTCCCCATGTTTCCTGACCACCATGATCAGCTGTTTTGCGACGTGCATGTGGCTCGGGGGGTGGGGTAGAGAAGCGAGGACCCCCCTCACTCGGGGGAGGGGGCGGGAAGAGGCGGGGCAGAGCTGCGGGTAGGGACTTGGGGAAAGGGGTTGAGTGGGGGTCGGAGCCTGGGGCAGAGCCAGGGGTCCGACACCCCCTGGCCGGCACCAAGGTCTCCTTGAATAAAGCACACAGTGACTAGCTCGTGTGGAAATTTTTAATTAAAATTTTTCTTACACCATCTAACAATGGGAGGCAAGTGCCAACAGAAAAGAAAATACACAGATGAAAATCGAGGCTTCCAACAGGAGTGGGAGCATAAGTACTTTTTCATTGAACGTAAATGGTAAGGCCATGTGTCTTCTTTGCCAGACGTGCATCTCTCAGTTCAAATCTTCAAACTTGCAGCCTCTTTTCACTTCTAGCCATGCACATATGGATCAAGAATTCCACACGGTTCTAAACTCCGCACTTTAAAACTGAAAACTTTGAAAAAGCAAACAGATGTAGAAGCCCAGTTCTTCACCAGATTTGCCAACCGATCGCAGACTGTAACGTTCGCCTCCCATTATGTGGCCTGGCACATAGCCCTACTTTGAAGGAGAGCCTATAAAAACGTGCCTCACTGATGTGAGTTCAATCCTGTCACCAGAGAATGAGAATCTACAGAAGAAAATTTCTGGCCTGCAGCTTTCACATCACACAATAGACCACAGATTCTCCGACCTGAACAGTGACATCGAATCGCAACTGCACTCGCAACTTCAGCAGTGTGAGTATTTGAGCATCGCTTTGGACGAGTCGTGCCATGCACAGGATAAACCGTATTATCGGTATTTGTCCGCACTGTGTCTGATGACTGTGTTGTAAGGGAAGAACGCCTCGATATCGTGTCACTAAAGAACAGAACTCGTGGATAAGATCTAAAGCAGGCATTGATGTTGGTGGTTGCGAAAAGCCACTTGCCTTTACAGACGCTCACTGCCATTGCAACGGATGGGCTTCATCCATGTGGGGATCTGCGAATGGATTAGTCAGACTTTGTAAGTTTGATGAGAGCTTTCCTGAATTTTGGACATTTCACTGTATTATTCATTGGGAACAACTGGTATCTAAAAATCTCAACTTTGATCACATCATGAAACCTGTCTTGCACATTGTGAAATTCATTCTCTCAAATGCACTCAATCACAGACAATTTCAAAATCTAATTGAAGAACTGGATGAAGACGACTCCCCTGACAATTTGCCATTTCACTGCGCAGTTTGATAGCTCTCGAGAGGTAAAGTTATTTCCTGTTTTTTCGAGCTCCTGGAACCAGTAAAATTGTTTATGGAGGAGAAGCACAGAATACACCCTGAGCTTACAGATCCTGGATGGGTTCTAGACTTGGCATTTCTTGCAGACATGCTGCTGCATTTGGATAAACTAAAAGTGGACTTACAAGGAAAATTCCGGTTGCTGTCTGATCTAGTGCAAGGCGTATTTGCGTTCATGAACAAATTGCAGTTGTTTCACAAACAAATTCTTGAGGGAAAGCTGACACACTTTCCCTCAATATCTCAACTTCAAGCCAGATCAAAAGAAGATGCAGCAGAACCCCTAAAACGGAGCACAACTAGGTATGCGGCGTGATTAAAGATTGTATGGACAGTTTTGAGGAAAGATTCCAAGATTTGCAGCAGAAAAGACCTCAAATCAGATTTCTAATTGACCCTTTTAGTCCTGAAGCCGATTGTCTGAACCCCCTTTAGTCACCGATGAAGCAACATCCCAGATGGAAATAGTAGAACTTTTGGAAGATGACAGATTGAAATCTGTTCAGAAAGAGGGGACCCTTACTTTCTGGAAATCTGTACCAAAGGATAAATACCCCAACATCAGAGCTGCCGCCCTAACATTAATCTCGATGTTTGCCTCGACCTATCTTTGTGAGTCTGTTTTCTCGACACTCAAACGTGAAATCCAAGCAGCGATCCGTTTTGACAGACAGCCACTTAAGAGAACTGCTGCGTGAGAGCACAACTGAACACAAACCAAGCTTCAAGGGAATTATTGAAAGCAAAGATTGCCAGAAGTCCCACTAAGTAAAAGAATAAGTTGTTATTATCGTTAACTCTACATTATAAATGCATAATAAATACACATGATCAACTTATATAATGATTATGTATGCACGCATATATATACACACATAATCATTACATATTACTGTGGCTCTTTGGCAATGTACATTGGTAAATTCTGGCTCCTTCCCAGGCTCAGGTTGGCCACCCCTGCCATAGTTGATGAAGTTGGTTTTCAGTAACCGCTCATCATAGAGTCCCGTGTCTGGGTGGTGAGCCAGGGCTGGAATGCCTAAGGAGACTGCATTTTTGACTTCTTGTGAACCAGTGCGGTTACTTTTGTTACTGGCTTGGTATAATCTAATGTTCGAGTAACCACCAGTTGGGGGTGAGTCTGCCCTATTTCTCAGCAGTTTAGCCTGAATCTGGCATTCTCAGCTGTGACCCACTGAGGCATGACGACAAGTGTCCTGTAAACAGAGTAAAGTCCTAGGGCCAAGATCCTCAAAGATGCTTAGGCACCTAGATGCTGTTGGTTTCAATAGGAGTTTAACGCCTAAATACCTTTCAGGATCTTGGCCTAGAAATCTGACCTGCAAACAGTAGTGTAGCTAGCTGGGTGCAGGGGAAGCAGCTGCTTCCCCTCAGCACATTTCCCAAAAGCGGCACCTGCTGGGCCGGCGCTGGGGGCAGCACGGCCGGAGGAGCCATGGGGGGTGGGACGGGGACGGCAGGCACGGCCGGAGGAGCGAGGGGGCCGGCTCCTCGGCCATCGCACCCCACGCTCAGCGCAGCCCCAACATCGCCGCAGGCGCAGCCACCTCCTGCGGCGGCTCAGGGCTCGGTGGCTAAGCGCTCCCCACCCCGAGCTGGAGCCGGAGCTGGGGTCTGCCCGCGGCATGGGGCTGGGATCGGCCGGGGACAAGCAGCGGCGCAGGATGGAAGGTGAGCGGCGGGGGTCCAGTGCCTTGCACTGGGGGGTCCGGGTGAGGGGCTCCCCGGTGCCGGGCCCGCAGGGCAGGGGCGTAGGCCACGCTGTCTAGATGGGGGGCCCTGGTGCGGCGCAGGAGCCTGGAGCCCAGGGCGGGGGGGACAGGACCCCGAGAGTGGGGCCGGGCGGCGCAGCCCGGCGGGGAACACCTGCAGAGTGGGCTGGGCAGGAGAGACTGTCCCGGGACCGTGGGGGGACGGGGGTATCCACACGCCCGGGAAGCCCGCAGGAGTCCTGAGCCGGGCCCCGGGGTTAATCTGGGGGGGAAACGGGAGGAGCCGGGGGGGCGTGGCCAGAGGAGGAGCCAAGGGGGAGGGCGCCTTTTTTATGTTTGCTCCCCCTACACTTAGACCCTGGCTACGCCACTGTCTGCAAACCCTTTTCATGGGAGTAGTCCTTGCTCAGGCAAAGGATCCTAATGTAGTCAATGTGAGTCTGAAGCAAGTTCCTCAAACTGGGATCCAGAGGGCCTGTGATCCAAGCTTTATCACTAAGTCACAGATGAAAAGCCACAAGCTTTGATATTCGCTTAGTTTGCCAGCTCGTTGGGGTAGGGCGTGTCTCTTTGTTCTGGGGTGGCATATCCCCACAGCCCGGTGAGGGTCCTGTCCATGACTGGGACTCCTAGGAGCTACCACAACCGCAATACAAATAAATAATAAAACCATAGTATTAATAATCATGAATGGCCTCTAATGCTAAGCCATACATTTTTATATCGATGGTGTTATGACCTGAGGGCCTCTTCTGGGCTAGCTCTGATGCATGGGAAAAGGTTCCTCAGACTAGACTGTAAGCCCACTCCCCTCGCCTTCAACTCCCTCTTCAAACCCCATTTTGGATGTGACCCTCTACAAGAATCAGCCAGCTCATGGGGGTCAGCTTGAGCAGCAGAAGCCGGTGGTCGATGATACTGCTCTCGTTATATTTGAAACAGGTAAACCAAAAAAAAAAAAAGCTATTAAATGTGTGCTGCCTGTATTTCTGGACGTGGTTATTCTCTGGTCATTCTTATTTGGGGCACTTGGTTCCATAATTTTGATGAAAGTTTCCTGTGAAAGTTCTGTCTTCTCCACTCACAAGCCTGTCTGCTCTTGGTTGATGCGGGGGCCGGGGGGAGGGGGCCGGGGGGGAGGGCGGCCGGAGCCCTGGGAGGAGGGCGGTGAGCCCCGGTGGGGGCTCCGCTCTCCCGCCGGCCGCCGGAGGGCGGCCGGAGCCCTGGGAGGAGGGCGGCGAGCCCCGGCTGGGGCTCCGCTCTCCCCCCGGCGGCCAGAGCGCAGGGGGCAGGGCGGCGAGAGGGCGGCGAGCCCCAGCCAGGGCTCGCCGCTCTCCCCCCGGCGGCCGGGGGGAGGGCACCGTGGGGGAGGGTGGCCAGAGCACCGGGGGAAGGGCGGCGAGTCCGGCCATGGCCCCGCTCTCCCCGGGGGCCGGAGCGCCGCGTCGCCCCCCTCCAGATGCCGCCCCAAGCACAAGCTTGGTGGGCTGGTGCCTGGAGCCGGCCCTGATTGTGATAATCTAGTCTGACCTCCTGTGCAACTCAAGCCAGAACTTTCCCACAACAATTCCTAGAGCAGATCTGTTAGAAAAACATCCATTCTTGATTTTAAAATTGTCAATGATGGAGAATCCACCATTATCCTGGGTGCATTCTTCCAACAGTTAATTACTCTGTTAAAAATGTATGCCTTAACTTTCAGTCCAAATTGTCTAGCATCAACCTCCAGCTTGCTGTGTTCTACTTTTCTCTGATAGATTAAAGAGGCCTTATTAAATATTTGTTCCCCATGCAAACATTTATAGACTGTGATCAAGTCATCCCCTAACCTTCTCTCTGTTAAGTGAAATAGATTGCACGCTTTAAGTCTGTCACTACAAGGCATGTTTTCTAATCCTTTAATCAGTCTCATGCCTCTTTGGACCCTCTCCAATTTATCAACATCCTCCTTGAATTGTGGGCACCAGAACTGGACACAATATTCCAATATAGCAGCAGACACACCAATGGCAAATATAGAAGTGTAGGGCTAAGAACTGACCCCGGCGGGATCAGAAATGTACCTGCTTGGTGACAATGCACTTTTTACAATTACATTTTGAGAGCTCTCAGTTTGGCAGTGTTTAATCCAGTTAATGTGTGCCACGTTAATTTTATACCGTTCTAGTTTTTTAATCAAAGTGTCGTGTGGTACCAAATCAAACACCTTAGAGAAGGTTATGTCAACACTATTACCTCTATCAACCAGGGCCGGCTCTAGCTTTTTTGCTGCCCCAAGCAGCAAAAAAAAGCGCTGCCCCCGAGCGCCCCCGCCGAGCGCCGCGCCGCCCCCCCCGCCGAGCGCCAGAGCCCGCCCCCCGCCCCCTGCGCCAAGCGCCGCCGGAACCCCCCCCGAGCGCCGAGCCCCGCGCCGCCTCCCCCCAGCGCCGCGCCGCCGGAGCCCACCCCCGCCCCCTGCCGAGCACCGCCGGAACCCCCCTCCAGCGCCGCGCCCGCGCCGCACCCCCACCAAGTGCCGCGCGCCAGAACCCCCCCGAGCGCCGAGCCCCAAGCTGCCCCCCCCACCGAGCGCCGCGCCGCCGGAGCCCGCCCCCCGCCAAGCGCCGCCGGAACCCCCCTCCAGCGCCGCGCCCGCGCCGCCCCCTCGCCGAGCCCCGCACAACCAGAGCCTGTCCCCCAGCGCCGCGCTGCACCACCGGAGCGCCCCCCTCACCCGCGGAATGCCGCGCCGCGCTCCCCCCGCCGCCCCTTACCAGGTGCCGCCCCAAGCATGTGCTTGGGTGCCTGGAGCCGGCCCTGCTATCAACCAAACTTCTAAGCTCACCAAAAGAAGATATCAAGTTGGTTTGACAAGATCTATTGTCCAAAAACCATGTTAATTTGCATTAATTATATTACTCTCCTTTAATTCTATATTGATTGAGTCCCATATCAGCTGCTCCATTATTTTGCCTAGGATCAATGTCAGGCTAATAGGCCTATAATTACCCAGGCCTTCCTGTTTTCCATTTCTAAAAATTGGCACATTAGCTTTCTTCTGGCACTTTCCCAGTTGCCTTTGTGGAAGACATGATTTAGCCAGACACAAGTATTGGACTGAATACTGCGGTAGCATGTGAAATTTGGTGGCCTGTGTTATGCAGGTGGTCAGAGGAGATGATCTGATGGTCCCGTCTGGCCTTAAACTCTGAATCAATGAATCTATGATCCAGTGCTCGTGGAAGTCAATGGGAATTTTTCACTGGACTTCAATGGGATTTGGATCAGGGGCTGTGAGGCCCTGATTCATCAAAGCACTTAAGTACACATTTAAAATGAAACCACATTCTGCTTAAGTATCTTGTTGAATTAGGTGCTAAATGTGGTGGTGGGAGCAGAATCTAAGCCCATCATTTTTATAAAAGTTATTGGAACTTCTCCATCAAAATCCCCGGGCACCAACTGGAGACCAAAATGTCCATGTGCATGAACTTTCAGTAAAGGGATAATAAACTGACCTCTCCTGCTGGGGAGCTCTCTGATCTGAACTTTACATTCATCATCTGCTGTGTATTTAATCCCCTTTATTTTTAATTAACTGCAGATTTTCTTTGGTTTCACATTTCTGGCTCTTTAACTTCACAGCAGCATTTTCCATTTAGCACAGAAACAGGCCTGGGGACAGGCTGATGATAAGCAGCATTGGACCGAGCTGGTGGGCTGATGGCTAATAGGATACAGCCATAGGCTGGTGTCAAGGCTGGTCCTAGGTCAGAGCTTCACGAATGACCTGGAAGAGGGAGTAAGCAGCATGATAACAGAAGTAACAGTTGGCATTCAGTCGGGAGGAGCTGCACATGCCGCGGAGGGCGGAGAAGGGAGAGAGATTGGAGCAATGGGAAGAAAATCACCAACTGGATCCCTTCCTGTGTGAAGTTTGCTAGCAAATCCATCTGGTGTGTGTGTGTGTGTGTGTGTGAGAGAGAGAGAGAGAGACGCGGGTCCTCAACGGGCAGGAGACAGCTGGGATTCAGTAATGCTGAGAGAGGGGCAGGCGTGATTGTGAGAGCAGAGTACACGTGAGTTTCCAAAGGCAGCAATGGCATTCAAGGCTGCATTCACAGAGGCATCACGGCCCAAAGCCGCTGGTAGAAGTCCCTCTCCTGTGGTGCTGGTGAGATCACTCCGGGCATGCTGTGTTCTGAACTGGGCACCGCCTTGCTAGAGTTCAGGGCAAAGCAGGGGAGCTGGGGGAGCTAAGTAGAACATACTCTTCACTCCTTGTGTCCAGGTTCTTGCCATATTCCAGATTCTTCTACCACATCTGTCAAATCCACCTCTTCCTCTTTGTCCCTAATTCCAACACCCACACCGACGATGCCCTGTTTATCTCTTGCCTATAACCTTCTGCTCTCCAGCCTCCCAGCTCTTCCGCCACCAGTCTGTGCACCTTCTCCGCTCCCATCTCCCCTACCATATTAGCGCTCCAGCACATCCCACTCGAACTCGAGCTTCGTGGGGCTCAGTTCTGCAGCTGTTACCCTCCCCCCTTGTCAGGTTTCGGAGCCCAGGCGCTTGCCCCAGCCCGAACGGCAACAGTGCTATTTTTAGCCTTGTAGCGCGAGCCCTGCAAGCCTGGGTCAGTTGACCCAAGCACTGAGATTTGGTCAGGCTACGTCTACGCTACACCCCTCTGGTGGCGGTGGTGGGCCTGGGGAGCACCACGCAGCAGTGAAAGCCTGCTGCAGCCCCGCTGGGCGGTGTCGCTACACATGTCAGTGGAGCCTTTCCCTGCAGCAGGAGTTTTGCCCTGTGGCAGGGATGGGGTTCGGCACCGAGGAGGCAGCAGGACCCTACACTGCTAACCACAGCAGTGTAGATGGGTGAGTCGAGAGCCATGGAGGGTATGTAGTGGGTATACACGCAGACCCTCAAGTGTCTCTTTACTCTACTTGCCTAAGCAGTGCCTCACCAGCAGGGCCGGCTCTAGGATTTTTGCCGCCCAAAGCAAAAACAATTTTGCCCCCCCCCCCCGTTCTTTAATTACCCCACCCCCGGCCCCGCCTCAACTCCGCCCCTTCCCCAAATCCCCAGCCCTGCCTCCTCCCCCCAGGCTCTCAAGCCTAGGAGGGAGGGGGAGAAGCGGCGCCCGCGCTGCGGCCACTCGGGATCTCCCCCTCCCTCCCAGGTTTGAGAGCCTGGGAGGGAGGGCGAGTAGCGGCGCGCGAATCAGCTGTTTCGCGCGCCGTGGCAGCAGCAGCGGAGGTGAGCTAGGGCGGCCGAGGCACATTTTTAGGGGTGGCATTCTGGCGCCAGCCATGCCACCCCTAAAAATGTGCCGCCCCAAGCACCAGCTTGTTTTGCTGGTGCCTAGAGCCGGCCCTGCTCACCAGCTACGCTGCTATTTATACCCAGGCTTGGGGGGCTACCTGTGTATGTGCTCTCTGTGCCATTGCAAGAAGTGGGCAGTTCAGACATACCCTTGCGACAAGCTTTTTAAAGGTATTGATTTCCATAGGCGTTAAGCACCTAGGTGCTTTTGAAACTCCCACTAGGCTCCTCCCTGCATCTTGAGCTGCCTAAATACCTTTAAAAATCCAGGCCAAAAGCCACCTAACTCCCATTGATTTCGCTGAGAGTTAGACCTCTAAACGGCTGTGAGGAGCTGAGGCTAAGTGATTTGCCCAAGGACACACCGTCAGTGGCAAAGCAGGAACTTGAGCCTAAGGCCGAGCATGCTAAGCCCTGGACCAGCCGTCCTCTCTGCAGGCTGTGGGGATGCTAGTGGGGGAGCTGCAGAGCCACCTCTTCTCCGAGATGAGGAAAGTGGGGCCCTGTCACCTGCTTTGGTGCAAGATAGTTTATATCATGGGGGACACAGAGGCGCAGCAGCCCCAACCACATACTGTTCTCAGCCAGTGTGCGGTGAGGAAGGGGAGGGGATCAAGGGGCAGCCCTCGTCCATACAAAGGCACTGAACTGTGGACACAAAGCAGCAGAATGACGCTGGGTAATGACACAAGGAGCCAGGGACAAGCACTGGAGTGGGCGGGAGGGGTGCAAAGCTGCATGAGATGGGCCAGGGCAGGGACAGCGAGACCGAAGAACCCGCATCATCCTGCAGGTGACCCAGCCTGGAGTCACCCAGCTAGGGACAGGTGACATTGCAGCGTGACACTGGCAGACCAAATACCAGTCATGGGTCCCAGCCAGCAGGATGCATGCTCTGCCTCTGGCTGCCTGCAGGGTTGTGCAAAGTGTCCCTTGCAGCCTTGGTCCTGCTTAATAGCTGGCCCCTTGTTGCTACCAGTTGCTGTTTCCCATCCCATCTGTGATCAGCTGGCTGTGGGATGCAGGCACACTTCACTGAGCTGTTATAGCCTTCACCCTCCCCTTGATGTTCCCCTCCACATTAGCAGCTCTCTTCTGAGGTGGCTGCACGGTACACATAGAGGCTTGCAAGCTCCCTCTCTACCACCTTCTCTGACCATGTGCTGCAGGAAGGGGGCGCATACAATGTTTTGCTGTTCCCCAGGCCTCTTCTTCACCCGTAGCCATGGCCACACTTTCTTGAAGCAGTTCCTGGGCTGTGCATTGCTGGAGCACTGTGTTTAGCATGGCTGATTTGGTGTATGCTGCCCAGCCTTTCCTACATGGAGTGGGGCACCTTTTATTTGCCTTGCCCCACTTGTATGGGAGAGAGAAAAACCCCTTCTTTCTATAATATATGGAGATATACCTATCTCATAGAGCTGGAAGGGACCCTGCAAGGTCATTGAGTCACTAGCAGGACCAAGTATTGATTTTGCCCCAGATCCCTAAGTGGCCCCCTCAAGGATTGAACGCACAACCCCGGGTTTAGCAGGCCAATGCTCAAACCATGAGCTATCCCTCTCCCCATAGATATCAATATGCTGGGAGTCAAAAATATCTCACCTCTACAGAGCTCAGCAGTTTCTTATTAGTCCCTCTTGACCAATGGAGAAACTGAGGCTCAAAAATGGTGAGCTCAAGCTCGCAAAGGAAATCAGTGGCAGATTGAAAATTAGACCCCAGGCATCCTAACGCCTAGTGCCAGCCCCCTGCTCCAACCAGTAGCCCACACCTTCTGCTCCCATTCACCCTAGGGAGAACAGGGGGCCCACCTTCGGCCTGTTCCTCTGCAGAGGTTATTCAGAAACAAAGGGTTTCTCTTCAACGGAGCATCTGCTCATCACACTGGGCCTTCCCCAGAGCGCACCTTCCTGAACTTCCCCTTCCAACGTGAGGCAGGCTGTCGCTGGTGGGCCACCTCAAATCACAAAAACCTCCACGCCATCGCACGTGGCGAGATGGGAAGGTTTTTGGCTGGAGGGATGAGCAGTGGTTTGAGGAAGGGGTCCCCTTCCTTCCTTCCTTCCATCGTGTGGAAGCTGAACTGTTACATTATCAGATTTACATTCTAATGGACCGAGCCTCCTAGCAGTAATCACCGTGGATCACTGATGTGTGCATTTATAGATGATTGGAACCAGGCTGCATTCTCCTGGCTTTGAATCTGGGGCCAGGTTTTGGCCATGTGTTTCCTTAAGATCCCAAAGGAGCCTTGAAGACAGGCATAGACAATGAGTTGGCAAGAATGAGGAATTGTTTAAACTTTATGATGTGCATGTAGGAAAATACAACCCGTAGGGCAACTC
The DNA here is from genome assembly GCF_027887155.1 of Malaclemys terrapin pileata. NCBI lineage: Eukaryota > Metazoa > Chordata > Testudines > Emydidae > Malaclemys > Malaclemys terrapin. The sequence goes on along the minus strand of NC_071505.1, from coordinate 15,121,135 downwards.
AGTATATTTCTCTCTTTCTCACACACACAAAATGAATGGGCTAAAAAAAAGAGACACATTGAAAAATGACAAGTTTTTCTCTGATTCACGTATTTATCACATGTTTCAGGGATTGCTGACGGAAGCATTACAGTGATGCTATAATACTAAGCTGTGCTCTACTCATGGGCTTGCTCCGAGGAAGAACCAGGGAAAGACACTTGAAAATAAATCCACGGCCTATGGACAGAAAGGAGACAAGTCACCGTTTGCTCGTCATTTGATGGGCCCAACCCAGGAACATTGTAACTGGGCGCTGGACAACAGCAGTTAAGCCACCACTCTGACCGCTGCAGCTCTTTAGTTGCCCCTGAGCACAGCTGACTATGGGAACTGCGCCCAGTTGATCGATTGGGGTGGGCTGGAGAGAGTTAAAAGGCTAATAAATTCAATAGCCCACAGGGTAGAAAAGGCCCAGGATGTCAGTGGAAAAAGGGAGGAAGAGGATATGTGAGAGCAAGAGAGAGAGCGGGGCAGGCTTCTAATCAGAGACACATGAGATCTCACCCTTTCTTGCCTCAGGAGCTGCAAATGCTGTAAAGGTGGTGGAAAAGAACGCTGTAAATTAACCACACCAGGCATTTTACCCAAAGAAAGTCTCTGAACCATTTGTGGGATAGAAAGTAGGCAGGAGCAAATTTGCCCTGCCACAGGCATAATGTTGTAAACTGTGTTAAAATGAAACACTATCACTTTCAGAGTAAGAGCTTCCTGGTCCTGCTTGCAGGGTAAGAGGCTCTGTAGGAAAGCATGCGATCATAGTCAGTCAACAGAAAGCCTAAAGTGGAGTGAATTGTGCCTCTTTGTTTTAGGGAGCAGCCTGTTTTTGCTCTCTCTGCTTTGGGTTCTTGTGTGTTAGGGTTCTGAATTCTAAGAAATAAAATAGTGTTACGGTGACACCTTCCAGAAAGAGTATTTTAGGTTTTTAGCTAACGTCTCTGTATGTGTATGCCATGAACATAACATAACATCCCCCATTGTCATGTTCTTGCATCACAATAAATTACTTTGGAGAAAGATAGTCAGGTGGTTGCATTCTATCCAAGATTCCAAGCCTCTCACCATAGCTCAGGGATACAAATGGAAAACTGATAAAATCAAAGTGGAGATGAAATTTATTAGATGATTACAGATGATCCCAAACCAGACCTGATCCAAACCCTGTCAGACTTTGCTGTGCTATCAACCCAGGTCTGAATCTGGCCCAAATCCATTTCTAGATCAGTGTGGTCTAAGGGGGAAATAACTTGGAGCAACATCTCTCCTTCCTCCGCCCTTCACATCCAAGCCCTTGTCAAATCCTGGCATTTCTTCCTCTAGGACATCCCTATAATCTGGCCTTTCCTCTCCAGCCTCAGTCAGACCTTTGCTCCAGGCCCTGATCAGCTCTCTACTTAGTTCTTGCAAACACCTCCTCTTTGGCCTCCCTCCATCTCACCTCTCTTTCCCATCCAGCCCATCTTGTCTGTGATATGTTCTGCATATAAGCTAATTTTACCAATCAAATGCTGCTGCTGGGCCAGATTCCATAGGGCCAGTGAAATGAAAATCAGAGCAGCTCAGAAGGCTTTTGCTGTCTCTGCCGTTCCTTACATGTCTGAACTCATTTTTACCTCCCTACTTTCTCTGAACCTCCGCATCTTCTCGCCTAGCCGTTCCTCTAGTCACTTTCCCCCACACTCCGTAACCTTTCAGGTTACTCCCCACACACTGAGCCACAAATCCTTTATGCCCAGGGCTGTTCCTCTCCTATGCATCTCACCTCAGCACCCACTTCTGCAGTGATGTTCTCCTGCCTTGACCCAGGCCTGTTTAGCGTCAATATTGTTGTCCAGTGTTTTGTCTTCATCTGAGTGAGGACCCTGGAGCAGGTCTTTGTCTTTCTATTTGGTTTTATAATGCACCATGTAGGCTTAAGCTATAAATCCAGGCTTTTCAGCCGTGAGTGCCTGTAGTTAGGCACTTATTTTCAGTCCCGTAGTGAAGTGTGAGATGCACCCAGCTTGTTGAGTTGTGTGTAACCCCCTAGTCAAATCAAACTGTAGTAGCTCATGCGTTTCACTGTGGAGGTTTTGGGTTTGATGCCCACTAAGTCAGCCAAGATGGTGGCGGTCCCACATATCTCCCTGTGTGCTGATCTGGACGTATATCCATTATCCAGCAATTGCCATTAACAGTTGTCCATGGTGGTATCTGAGTTATCTCTATAATTAGCATAGGCTATAACAGTGATATCTCAGATACCTCTGCGGGTAAATGCTGACTCTCAACAGAATCATAGAAGATTAGGGTTGGTAGAGACCTCAAGAGGTCATCTAGTCCAAACCCCTGCTCAAAGCAGGATCAATGTAACCCACACACCTCCTGGGTGTGGTGTTCTGTCCCATCTAGTGGCACTGAGATCACTCAGAGTTTAAAATGATTCTGATCTACAGCCCTAGCTAAGAAGCATTTAGCTCATGTGGTAGAGGCTCATGCACTAAGCTCCAGAGGGCCCAGGTTCAATCCTGTCCGCCAACAACCAGGGTCTGGCAGTGTTACACAACCCCAACTAAATCATTGCAGCCAGGGCTTTGTCAAGCTGGGCCTTAAAAACCTCTAAGGATGGATATTCCACCACCTCCCTAGGTAACCCATTCCAGTGCTTCACTACCTGCCTAGTGAAATAGTTTTTCCTAATATCCAACCCAGACCTCCCCCACTGCAACTTGAGACCATTGCTCCTTGTTCTGTCATCTGCCACCACTGACAACAGCTGAGCTCCATCCTCTTTGGAACCTCCCTTCAGGTAGTTTAAGGCTGCTATCAAATCCCCCCTCACTCTTCTCTTCTGCAGACTAAATAAGCCCAGTTCCCTCAGCCTCTCCTCATAAGCCATGTGCCCCAGCCCCCTAATCATTTTCATTGCCCTCCGCTGGACTCTCTCCAATTTGTCCACATCCTTTCTGTAGTGGAGGTCCCAAAACTGGATGCAATACTCCAGCTGTGGCCTCACCAGTGCTGAATAGAGGGGAATAATCACTTCCCTCGGTCTGCTGGCAATGGTCCTACTAATGCAGCCCAATATGCCGTTAGCCTTCTTGGCAACAAGGGCACACTGCTAACTCATATCCAGCTTCTCATCCCCTGTAATCCCCGGGTCCTTTTCTGCAGAACTGCTGCTTAGCCAGTTGGTCTCGAGCCTGTAGCAGTGCATGGGATTCTTCCTTCCTAAGTGCAGGACTCTACACTTGTCCTTGTTGAACCTTATCAGATTTCTTTTAGTCCAATCCTCCAATTTGTCTAGGTCACTCTGGACCCTATCCCTACCCTCCAGTGTATCTACCTCTTCCTCCAGCTTAGTGTCATCTGTGAACTTGCTGAGGGTGTTATATAAAACTGATATGTGCCTTTCAGGAATGGAGGGTCTCAGTCCAGATGGCCTCCTACAGAAGTAAACATTTGTTTGTAATTTTGTATTTATTTTTAGCCATAACTAGATTGTGATGCGAAACAAAGCCATGTGGTTCTTATCCCCTAGCAAAATACAGCCAATAGCATCGCACAGCACGTCCATTGCCAGGAGAACCACACAGCCCACGGGTTGGCCTAACAAATGGATCCCTTAGTCCTGTTACTGCTTCCTAAATGAAGCCCTTTGTGAAGGTTGTAAACAGACCATCAGCCAACCACTACAGGGCCAGATGCTGCAGTTCTAAAAACAAGAACTAAAGGATGAAAGATGAAAGTTGGGTAATTGGGAATTCAGGTTTAGTAAACAAAGCCGGAGAGTCAGGAACATACAGCAATGTAATTCAAAAACCCGACATGCTAAACGGTCTGGAAGTAGAGAGCTGACTACATAGATCAAAATGCTCCTGCTACCCTGCTCCTCACAGCTCTCAGCAATTCTGTAGGATTTCTATTGCAGGAGCGCCCAGAGGCCCCACTGAGACTGAAGGTCCATTGTGCCATGCACTGTACATACACACAGGAAGAGACAGTTCTCCCCCACCCCCAGCCAAACTTACAATCTAAACAGACCAACAGCAGGAGAAAAGGAAGAAGTATCCTCCTGATTTTACAAATGGGGAAATGAGGCACAGAGAGACTAAAGCCCAGATCCTCAAATGTATTTAGGTGCCTAACTCCCCTTGGTCTGATTGGGTGTTAGGTGTCTAAATACCTGTGCAGATCTGGGCCCAAGTGATTCACTCAAGGAGTCTTTGGCAGAGGCAAGATTTGAGTGCAGATGGGTTGAGAGTAGACCAGTGCCTTACCCCCAAGAGCACTCTTCTTCTTTGCTCTTCAGGGAGGGAAGGTCTCCCTTCGCACCACCTCCGCCCCACTCCTCTGCCTCTTCCGTTCCCAGGGCCAGATCTAGGCACCAGCAAAGCAAGCACATGCTTGGGGTGGCACAATTCCAGGGGCGGTATTCCAGTTTTTGGTTGTTTGTTTTTTGCTTCGGCAGTTGCGCTCTCGAAGCTTGGGGCGGCAAATTTTTTGCTTGGGGCGGCCAAAATCCTAGAGCCGGCCCTGTCCGTTCCCCCTTTATTTCTAATAGCTGCAACTACCGGAGCTCCTAGAGAGATGGCACAAACGCTCCTTCCCCACATGTTCCCACACCATTGTCGCACTGAGGCTGCTGAGGGGGGACTCTGAGGTGTTCTGTCTTCTGGGAGTCTCATCTACCCCATGCTGATAACATAGATGGTTCCTCCCATCAATGGACAGAGCCTCGAGGAAAAAAGTGGTGAGGGACCATCAGAGCCCCTATGCAAAGGAACATCCTTTTTAAAAAAAAGAGAGCAAGTTGGTCATTGAATCAGCCTGAGTCTCACTTTCCTAATAGATGAGGGTCACCAAAAGGCACTCTCCTGAAAGCTAAGGGAACAACCCTGCACCCACTGCAGGCAGTGGGAGTTTTGCTATTGACGTTAGTGGGATTGGGCCCTAAATCCTCAATATTATCAGCCCTGGAGTGGCTGTAGTACCCTCCATTTAGGGGATGGAAGAAATGATGATGGGGACCCAAAGAGATGGTCTTGAAGCCAGAACTGATCCTGGGCATCTAGTAGAATTTAAGTCCATAGTAAAAGGCACTACTCCAACACAGGAAGCTGCACAACAGCGGCAAAGGCCAGGCCTGGGGCAATCACCCTTTAGCTCAGCCCTTCCACTGCTCTCATTCCCCTCTCTGTGTCTGCAATCCTGAAGCCCTCACTCATGCAAACCTCCCATTCATCTCAAACAACAGCAGCAATGCCTGAGCAGGACCCCCAAGGACAGGCTCCACATAGGACAGAGAGAAGTTCATTGGAAAGCCACTCACTGTATGGAATAAGAGTAAGGTATTCAAGGTACCATAATTTCTCTGCACACAAAGCTCCCCAAGCCTTTTCAGATAAGCCCAATGGCCTTCCCCTTAGGAGTGGAAGTGGCTGTGTTCCTTGGCAGGGCTACAGTAGCAATATTTTCAATAACCTTGTCTCTGTCCTGTCCCTTTGCTTTCATTGCACTGTTTTATTTTACAAAAGAAAAGGGAGGCAAAGAATGTGGTGCTGAGCCCGCGCCCGTGAGGTGAAGGCAGTGAGGTCAAGTAAACACCGACACGATGTACGCAATCCTGCCTTGGAGTGAAAGGCCTTCAATTGTTCTGCGCTGATCTTCTCTTCCTGTTTCACAGGGGACTAGTCACTGCTTAGTGCACACGAGGCAATTGTTGAGTCTACAAAGCAGCCAACAATCTTACAGCCAAGAAGTGGGGGTAAGGCTGATAGAGCTTCCTGGAATTTTATACAGAACTCAAGAGCCAGATCCTCAGTTGGGGTAAATCAGCCCCGCTCCATTTAAGTCATGGGGGCCGACATACGCCAGCTGAAGATCTGTCCTAAGGTGATGAAAGGTGGTTAAAGTCCTGTAGCGAAAGATTTTGCCTCAGTCCCCACTAACAGACCTGTGGTGAAACCACTTGTATCTCTCTGAGCTCCTCACACCAAGACACAAAATTGTGTCTTGACTAAACAGAGGACACAGAGAGAGTAGGTGACAGAGTCAGGAACATAACTCAGAACTTCTGGTTCCTAATCTTGTGCTCTACCAGTATGGTCCAACTAGCAACATCCTCTGCTTCCTGGATGTCCTTAGGAGCCATGTTTCCCTTGTTTACCTCTCCCTTTCTCCAACCCATCAGCACGTTCAAAGCTGTTCACATGCAGTCACTGTTCTCTTTAGGAAGCACTGGGTGGGATAGTTTTTGTTGTTCTTTGCTTGCCTGGAGGGGTTCTGTTGAGTGACACAAGCAGTCCCCATGGGCTGAGCTCATTGTCTGCATAGCCTTCCCAGCCCCCTGCTGAAGGCGGCTGTCATTGGTACAACGCTGAAATAATCACATTTTCAAAGGGACGAGATGTACCACAGAACCACTTTCTGATATTGCTATAATGGGTCAAAAGTTCATCTCCACTGATCTCACGAGAGGCACCTGGGGGCGTCTAGCTAACATCTTCTAATGTGACATTCTGTCAGAGGTCATTGTTTCACATAACAGCTTCAGGAGATATTTGAGGGGCAAACTTTCACATGGGAAATAAATGTACAAGTCCTTTAAACAAGTACATTTTTGCAGTGCCACAGTCCTTTGCATTATATAATTGTTTTAAATGACAACACAGATCTTTTTAAACAATGCTGTGCTGGTCCCCACAGTGAGCTATTTTGGACAGCTTTAGAAGGGACCGAATACAGCGTGCCTCATTGACAAGGGGCAGAGCTGAAAGCATAGGCACACAGAACTGACTGGTATGGAAATCCCAAAGGGGCAAATCACTTTGTAAATCACTGTAGTTTGTGCATTACACACCAGGCACTGGAGAGCCGGCCCTACATTCTGCAGCAAAGGCCTTAGATCCTACAGTGCTGTGATGGAAATACTGCTGTCCTTTGTTTCCCCATCCTTTCTGTTCCTGGTTTATTTAGAATGACAGCTTTTTGGGTCACTGATCTCAAATTCTTATTTGTTCTCTCTTTCACTACCTAGCACACTGTTGGTGCTGTTTCAATAGCAAATAAAACAATAACGTTCCAAGAGCATTTAACTAATAAATAATATATCCTCTCTTTGGGCATCATATCCCGTATTGACAAGGAGATGGAATAGATAGTAATAATTGTTTTTTTCATTGCTTGTAGGTCTGTTTGAATTCAGTGGGACTTGAGGGAGCTAAGTGCTTAGAATGATGGACTCATTAGTTCGCGTGACTGAGTGATCCTAATAATTAATATTTGTTCCATGCACCAGAGAAAGGCGACATTAAACCCTGGACTAGATCCTCCACTGGTGTAAATCAGGACAAGTCCACTGAAGTCATTGGAGCATTGGTGATTTACACTAACTAAGGCTATAGCCCCCTATAATCATCATATTCAACTTTAAGAGGAGGCTGAGGAAAGAGCATATTTTTTAAATATTTGTTCCCAAAATTAGATCTCTTACACATTAAAATTTTGTAACTACAGCAATAATAGGAGACAGTGTGGCCTAGTGGCTAGAGCACTGGCATACTACTCAAGCAACCCATGTTCTAATCCCAGTTCTGCTACTTGCCTGCTGAGTATCCTTGGTCAAGTCACTTCACACCCCCCCTCAGGTTTCCGATCTGTAAAATGGGAATAACGGTGCTGACCTCCTGTGAGATCTACTGAGGATAAGAGCTAGGTGTTATAACCATCTCAGCCATACAATTCTCTTCCTCTCCCACACATGCAGAAGGATTAGTGTATCTGAAAATAGTAGGACACTTCAGATCATGGTGATTTAATTGGATTTATTGGAGGAAAACAATTAATCATCCCTTTCACTTATCATTATGATAGAAATCTCGATATGTATACATGATTGTCAAGGCAGAGAATCATTTGCGACATAGCCCCATTAACAATTTGCAGGTTCGCAAACCCATTACGCAGGTTAAACTTTTTGCAATGCCTTAGTACATGCATGGAGTAAATACACTATTTCCCTTCATTTGGACAAGGATGTTGTTATGAAATTGTATCAATCACAAGGCCTGTAATATTAGGCACACTGACATTCCTGGATTAAAATTGTAAGCTTTTTTTTCTCTTTTTGTTAATAAAACATGCTCGCATCTTTGTAAAAATAAACCAAGAGATGTTTTGCAGTCGAGTGCTATTTCGGGAATCCTCCCCAAATGTCCCTTTGGGCAGGCTGGGCTTTTTTTGTCCCAAGCCAAATGTTAAAAATAAATAAAATGCAGAAATGCTGCTTCCCACCCAGAAGCAAAGACTCAGAGAGAAACGTCACTGGCCCGGATGAGCAGAAACATGAATCACCTAGTAACTCACTCTGAGCTGATTAACTGGTCCGATGTTCTACTCAAGTCTGTGGGATGTCAGGGCTGCAGAAGCTGGGCATGAATAAAGAGGTGGTAAATACTGACCTGGCTTTCTCACCTAGGGCAAGATTCAGCCCTTGCGACCCCAGGCTATGCTTGGTGGGTGTAGAGGGTGATGCAGGAGGGATTCTGATTGAGGACTTCCTCTGTGTGCACAGCATAGCAGCACCTCTGTCTCCCGTGGGCCCTGATTCCACAAAGCACGTAAGCACATGCTTACCTTTAGGGCACACAAATTCTGTTGACTCCAATGAGACTGATGTGCTTGGAGTTCTTTGCTGAATTGAGACTTTGCAGAAGGGCTGCCCACTGCTTTGTGGGCTGATGCGGACGGCAGGGCCATAGCAGAACCATTCCCCATCACCCCTCCCTGTATCCTGTCAGCCAGCGGGAAGAGCAACTCTTGCTTCATTCTTGTGATGCTAACCCCAAAAGCATGGAGGAGGGAGGTATTATGCTTTCCGGTGAGATTCTAGTCAGCCACTGTGCAGGGCTGCAAGGGTAGGAGAAACTAGCTCTCAAACTAGCTAGAAGGTTTTAAATTCACTCCCTACATCACCTTGGCCTTACTTTTGCTGAAATTCCCCTGCCAAGCATGCTGCTTCCAGGGAAATTGATTGTGAAGGAATGACTGAACCCATCTTCCTACTGGCAAGCAATTTCCTAGCTCTCAGCTGGATCCCTTTGTGGATTTTGAGCTTTCAGTAATGTCCGACTCTTCTGTAATATAAACAGCAAACACTGAGCAATCAGGCAAATTGCCCTCTCAGCTGATTAGTTGAGTGGGGTTCCAGCATTGATACTGAGAGCTCTGTGTGACCTCCTCTCTCTTGTCCAGCCTCAGAAAAAGAAATCACGAGTCAAAATGATTCGCAGAGACCGATCAGCAGAAGAGAAGACGAGAATCATTTCCAGGTAGTACAGAAAATAGGGTTGAAGTCTTTTGTTGATAAATACAGACTTGAATGCCTGGAGCACAATGGGTTAAATGCAACTGAAAAAAATGAGTTCTGACACTTGATGCTTTAGGAACAACATGACTAAGATATTCAGCAGCTGGCTTGGTCCACAGCAACAGAATATTCTGCAACAGATCTGCAAAAGCCAAATTCCAAGAGCTTCTCAGGAAAAGGCGGAAAATATAAATTGACTTAGCCTACATTCCAGTCTAAGTTTTGCTGTTATCTTCAAGCGCAGAGACATAGATATAACTAACATGTTTGCTTGGCAGCCCTCGCTGTGCAGTAAATCCAGTACAAGGGATTTTAATGGTAGATAATTGTTTTTAAGCATACGTGAAAACAAAACAAAAAACAGTTTTGATTTCCCTGAACCAAGACAGGTGTAACTGACGGATGCATAGAATGAAGCCGCTCTAGACAGAGATCTTCCCTTAAAAACTGCACAGCATTTAGTAAAAGGACAAAATACATTCTCAGGCTTTGCAGTGTTTTGTTCACAAAACGTCAGCTTTTGCAGTTAGCGCTAGGTAACGATGGATTTCGAGTTACAGATACATATAGTCATTTCAAAACCAAACTTAAAAGAAACCCCAGGGGACTGGGTCCAGGATGTGTTTACAGCAAAGGCTTGGGAAATGTAGAAATAGTACAATTTAATACATGCAGTGCAATATCGTGCATTAATTGGACATTTTCATGTCATTGTGAGTTTAGCAGTGATTTTCACGACACTCACACACACGCCCTGTTTTCCCTCTCTATCGTGGAAAAATGTAGGCACTGTGAATCTGACCATGCTAATAGAAACCAAAGATCAATGCACTGATCAGCTGTTTTGTTAGGTGGAGTCCTGAAAAATAACATCTGAGATTAAGACACTCGTATGCTTAATTACAAATGTAATTTATATGGATACAATCCTAAATGAAGCCAGAAAAGGAATTTATGTCTTAGGACAAACTTTTAAATATCTGTGAAATCTGTATAAAATAAGTAATCACACCAAGGGAATATTGCACACACAATAAAGAAATTGTCTAGTAGACATGAATCTAAGGGTAAGATACAACTGTACTGGAAATTTGGGATAATTTACAGGGATCACATAAAACTGCTGCTGGGTGAATAATCTTCTATTGAATAATTTACCAAATGAATTTTTGTTCACCAAATGTCTATGAGCAGATTGCAATCCCCTCATATATCTGTTACTTGAAATTACTGGCTGGATAATACTTTGCATTAGTGAGCATTCTGTTGCATTTGATTTTGATACTGTTTTGATTAGACGCACAAGTCCACATGATAGGTTTCTGTCCTTTGAGTGGATGAGCATAATTCTTAGAATCAGATTTCTGGTTCAAATGGTCATGATAATGAAAGCAAAATTCCCTTCCCATGAATATTCTCTGGTATTTATTTAGGCCCAATTCAGCAAGGTACTTAAGCATGTGCGCAACTTGAAGAACATGAATAGTGCCATTGAACTGATGTATCTGCAGAAACAACACTTTGGAGCCCTAATTCAGAAGGTACTTATGCATATGCCTAACTTTAAGCATGTGATGAATCCCATTAAAGTCAAACGGGAAGCAAAGGTAGACATGTGTTTCTGTACCTCGCTGAACTGGGGTTCCATGGTCTCTCTCTGCAAACACTCTAGCCAGTAAATTGGTTCCCGGAATATCTGCAGAGAACAAACACAGAAGTCTAAATTCTGTTTGTAAATTCAGCCCAAGGTTTTGCAGTATTTGCCCAGCTCTGCTCAAGACAGAAGTTGTTGGTTAATGGGGGTGGAAATGTTAGCACAGGTTTCACTGAATCTGACAAATACAGATCCACTTCCCCATTCACTTTTGTTCAGAATGTTCTCACTGCTTGCTAATGACTAAAGCTATTTGGGCTCGAACCGGGGCTTGTTTCCTCCTGGCTCATCTGCTCTTCCTGCTTCATCCTGCAGTGCAGGATACACACCCCCAACGCCCTCCCTGCAGGCCTGGAAGGCCCTGATTCAGTGGGAAGGGTGTGATGCTGCAGTATACCATACCCCTTGTGCATCACACAACCCTGCACCATAGTTTGCAAAGGCTTTGGTAGGCAGGGATGAGTTAGGGGAGAAGTCAGGCTAAGCCATTGGTCTGTAACCATGAAAACACATCTACAACTCTCTTCTATGGAGGAAGACTATACCAGTCACATGGTGTGTGGGTGGCATGGCAATGATTAAACTGATCCAATGCCACGCTGTCAATTTGCAAGGGTAAAACGCCTTTCTCCATGAGTTTCACCCCAGTGCGGAGATTCCCAGGACAAGCCCGAGCCACTCGAGTGCCATGATTTTTTCTATCGAGGTACTTGTATGGCCCCTTCTCATGGTGATGTCCAGATTTGTCTCCTAATGCTTCATTTGTGACATTACAATGACCACCAGGGCAACTGACTGCGATGTCATAAACATGGGATTCTGCTGTCACTGAAGGATCAGGCAGAAAAGGGGGAAAATAAACCAGGGCTGTGAAGGAGAGAAACTTGTTATAGATACAACTGTTGTCAACAATAGCAAAGCAAACCCAGGAAATACATGGATCAGAGGATATACCTCCTCTTTTTTCAAGCTGACTTCAATGTTAAAAGTCCCCATTTAATTTCTGTTTTCAGAACCACCTAAAAATAATTTTCCCCACGGAATACACATTACATGATCATTTAATCCTTAGCAGCAGCGAATCAGTGTCTACTATTGTTTTTTTTTTAAATTTCAGTCCACTATACTAACAGACAATCTAGAAGAAGGTGAACTAATAAAGCTTTTCTGAACCGACTAGTTTGATGGCACCTGCATGATAGTGACCAATGCAGAAGAGACATTACCTGCCCAGAAATAACTAAAGCATAATCGGGGCGGGTGAGTTTCATTTTGCCACAGACAGTCTTTTCCCATTCACCTGCCTCCTCACTAGCTGCGCTGCAGGGTCAATATCCAGTTTGTCTTTCAGGAGGTGATCCAGTGGGAAATCTAGGCTGCTTTAGGAATAAAAAGTCAACCGCAAAATCAGTGGTGTGTGGCACTGACACTGCAGAACTGACATTCAATCTCAGGAAGTTCCCAGGCAACCTACAGTCGCCAGTCTCCTGCAGGCGACTGGTGTTAGCTGGGTTAGTTTTATGTTTTCCTGACAAGAACATTGGTGTTGGTGTCACAGATGAGAACTGTGACTCTGGAGGTAACAATTGAACAATCGAGGCTGCAAGCAAAGACCAGAAGGAGGGAGTCCAGGAAAAAAAAAGTTAACAAATCACAGTGGTGCGATTTAAACAAATAAAGCTAAGAGGAGCATAACTCAGGGGCAAGTCTCCGAGATGGAGACCACATGCAATGAGTGAACCACTAATGGTTTGATGAGATGGCCCCTTGGAAAATAACCAGCTGTGCTTTCTTATGATACCTCACACCCACCTGCACTGGTTACATACTGTTCATTTTTACACTCATTCATAACACTGGTTTAGAACTCAACTGGCAGGCCAGGCTGGGGTGTAGTCTGCCGAGTTACACCTGTCACTAGACGTGTGGGGGTGTAAGTTGAAAAGATTTGGCTCTGAAGAGGGATAGATCCGTAGTGAATCAATGACAGTAAAAATCTCCGCTCTCCCCTTCCCACAAATACCTGTCAGATCCCCAGCCACAGTTCTTGAGAAACAAAAGCTTTCCATCTCCTCGACTTCTGGCAGAAAGAAACGTTTTACTTTTAACTTCTTCTGATCCTTTTCTTAAGGTACTAATCCACATAGAGCGATAATAAAATGATCCAATTCTTGTGGAATACCAGCAACATTAAGACAAATCTAATTTCCAGTCTAGAATGAAATGGAAACTATTGTAAAGCCACAGCTAAATGTGACACTATTCACATCCAGCAGGGAGGTATTGTAGACATACTGGACGGTGGCAGAAAATTAACCAAACATCAATTGAGGGAGTGCGCTCTTGCAATGGACTTGCCTTTCTGTATGGCACTCCTCTTTATTTTGCCGAAGGAAAACATTTATTTTTGCAAGACAGATTTGAACTGGGCCATATTCTGATTATTGTTATAAGCAATTAAATCAAAATCAGAAACTTCAGTCTGATGTTAGAAGAGAATGCAAACAGCGATAGATGGGGGGGAGGGATAGCTCAGTGGTTTGAGCATTAGCCTGCTAAACCCAGGGTTGTGAGTTCAATCCTTGAGGGGGCCACTTAGGGATCTGGGGCAAAATCAGTACTTGGTCCAGCTAGTGAAGGCAGGGGGCTGGACTCAATGACCTTTCAGGGTCCCTTCCAGTTCTATGAGATAGATAGGTATAGGGGCTGCTTGAGCTTCACTTTATATGCAGCAGCATATACAGGAAAGCACCATCGGCCAAATTCTGGGTTAAACCAGTGTGAATGTGGTGTAAATCCACTGACTCAAAATCAAGTTACTTCATATTTACACGGGTGCAACTGAGATCAGAATTTATTGGGCCAACTGAATTTATTTGGAAGATGAAGTTCTGAGATAAGTTAAGGCTTTTAGGGCCTTATTATGACTTAAATGAAGGTCCCTTTACACCAGTCCGGCAGCATAAATAGGTCTTATAGTGGCATAAATTGCATTAACAGCCACTTTAAGCCCCATTTACACTGCCAGAGAGATGGCAAGAGACCTTAGTATGAATATGAATAAGGCCCTAAATGAAAAACACTGTATGTCAGGGGGCACACTCCAGTTTTAGATAATGTAGGATTTTGGATAAGAGGGGCTCAGCTCAACAAGGTCCCCCAGCATTGACTGCTGTTCCTGTCTACCAAATCTGGGGCAGAATTCTGCATCACTGAAGCCAACGGGAATTTTACCGCTGACTTCAATGAGACCAGTATCAGGCATTTGAACGTGTTTCTTAGAAATTAATGGCTGTGGCTTTTTGATTTTGCTTTGAGAATGGAGCCAAATAACCTCTTTGAAGAGCAATTCCTCTATTAAAAACCGAGCATGCATATCAGTGCTCTGGTATGTCACTGTCACGTGTTGGTTCAGATCCTCGGCTGGTGAAAATCGGAGTAGTTCGACTGACTTCAATGGAATGACGCCACTTGACATTGGCTGGGGATCTGGCCCATTATGTCAGAGACTGGCTGCATCTCTGAGGTTTTACAAGGTGATATAGTGGAGTGTCAGATATCCACAGTGGAAAGTCAGATGCACACGAGTGTTTTATGGAGTTCACATTAAATCATTATAGTTTGAATGTCTGTGCTAGGCACAATATGATATGGGGTTGTTGGGAACCTCTGGGGGAAACTGGTTAAATCATACTCTAAATCTCCAGACTGAAAATGGTGCACAGATTAATACTGACTCAACCGAGATCTATTATATGTAATATCTTTATGAGCGGCTAGTGCAATGACATCTTTGTAAAGAGCTAGCACTATGTACCACCTGGTTTTCTTGAAATCCTGACTCCTCTGAAGCTAATGGCCAAACTCCCACTGACTTCAATAGGGGCAGGATTTCACCTTACATCTTTGACATCTCAATGAAAAGTAAATGTCATGGCTTTTCGTAGCATGTTCACTACGGCCGTATACATTCAGATGTGTCTGTGACTGGTTCATCTAATTCTTTACAGACAATAACTGACGTGGATGTGGCAACAGAATCGTTTAAGGAAAAATGATTCCTGCCTCTCTGTGGAGATGGCTGTATTTGGGGTGTAGGGAGCTAGTAATAGCTTAAATGTGCCTCAGTTTCATCAACTCCCCTTCTACCTTTTCTCCTCCTAGCAGAAAAATCAAAGCTGGGAATGACTTGTAGAGATCTGGTCACGTCTCACAAGGTTTGTAAGTGCGGTGATCTCTGAACACTGCCTTCTCTTCTGTTCCAGGATATTTAAAACATTTATGATAAAGCAGTGACAGTGCCCGTTTTTTGCCTTTTCTATGCTTGCGGTGGCGTATAGGGCACAGGTAGCTTATACACCACAATGAAAGGCAGGCTGCGTCCACATTGCAGTGTGTAGCATTATCACCACTTTACAGATGGGGAAACTGAGGCACGGCATTTTTTTTAAAAAAGGCCAAAACTTTCAATAATGCTTTCTGATTTTTGGTGCCCAGCTTGGGGCACTTGGGGCCTAGCTCTGAGCCACCAATAACTTCAGCTGAGGTCAGTGGGTTGCAGTGCTCACCAGCTCTCAATTAGCAGGCCCCAAACTGGAGGTACTCAAAATCAGAGGCCACATTTGAAGTTTTTGACCTTGGGCAGTGACTTGCCCAAAGCTCAAGCAGCAAGGTAGGGGCAGACATGGGAATAGAACCCAGGCTCTCCTGACTCCTAGTTATGTGGCCTCACTGATGGACCACAAAGGGTTTAACCAAGGAATAAGAGCTGCAGGATGAAGCATTATATCATTTTCCACATGCTTGCTGAACTACGGGCTACTCCCATCAAAGTCAATGAATGTTGCAGGTTCACAGCACGTCCTGATGGATTGTTTTCAACCAACTCTCACCATTGTTTCCAAGAAGGAGGAAGAGAGGGAAAGCAGATTGTTTTAGTGTAATGGCACTGCTAGATCCAGACAGGTGTACAGTCCAATTTTAGGAATTAAAAACGGCATGCATGCTTTTGAAACCCTCCTGTTTTGGAAGGTCAATGCAAATCTCTACCGACAGAAGTAACCTATCCCTCAGCAAACTGGAAGGAGGGATGCAACTGGAAGTACTTGCTAAAAGAAAAAAAAAAGTCTATTTCTCAAAAATTATCTCTATTTAAATAATCCAGCCGAGACCTTTTTAGTTAATGGAAAAAAATACAACATATACTGTTACCTACACTGAGAAGAGAGTAAATCACCGGGAAAAAGAATGCGCGTCTGTTAGTTAGAACATTGCTAGACTCATATATACAGCACCAGAGACTGTTAAATCCGTTCCCCCTGGAGTCATTGCAGTTTGTGCTAAATGAAACATTTCAGAATTGCAGTATAAAATATGGCCATAAAAAAATCTTCTCTCTTCTAGTCCTTCGCCGAGTGCACAATGCAGGATGAAATCACTCGGAGTAGGTACGCTCGACATGATGGCTTTCCCGTCTCTATCCCCCTCTGCTGATCACTTGCTCCCCGTGTGCACTGTTGTTACTGTGGTTGGCCTGGGTCTCCGTTCTCCTCCTACTGCAGAAATACCCGAAGAAGCAGATGAAGCAAAACTACAGAGAGCAGATGGGGACATACCTAAAAGGAAAGCCAGAAAAACAGATGAGCAAACTGTTAGAACGCCGATTTGCTGAGCCAGAAATGACCAGGGTCATTCTATAAAGTGGAGAGGAAATAGTCACTGGAAGGATAACCAGCATGGTTTTCCCATTTTTCCTGCTGCGATGAAGTAGCAGCTGTGGATTCGTTGGGGCATATTCTCCCCACTGTTCCATGTGCAGTTTCTCCCATCAATATCAATAGGAGTTTCATGCATGGATCATGAAGAGAACATGCCCAATTACGGTACCCATTTAGTTACAATGGTGCTATATTTTTTAATTGGCGACTCGTATCTTTTATAATAAAGAGTTTTCTGATTTTAAAAAGCCCTCCAGAATTGTACTAATCCCCCAGACTTACACAGACATCTGCACTAGGGATGGTCAAAACTGTTCTCCTGAAACTGTTTTTTTGATTGAAAATTGTTTTTTTGGATACATTTTTTGTGAAAAGTGTCTGCTTTCCACAAAAACCTCAATATTCGGTCAAAAAAAATGAACACCCAAACCCCAAAATGTTTCAGTTGAAAGCCCAAATATTTTGCCTGAAAAATGAAATATTTTGGTTTTTGATATTTCAACCAAAAGTCAGAAAACTCTACAGAAAATTACAATGAAAACAAAGAACAACAAATTTTGTCAAAAATTTCCACAAACCCGACCCCCTATTTTCTGACCGATTCTAATATGCACTTCAACTTCGAACAGATTTTGTACCCAGAAACGGCCAAGGTTGGCTCTGTATGTGGTTCGTGACTGCACATCACATGGTGAAACTCTGTTAGTGATGACGGTAACTAACAATGCGTCCCTGCTGTCAGAGGCCTGGGCTGCCGCACAGCAGTTTTCCTGGTACTGGTTCAGCACACAGGATTTTTGCAATGCAAACAGGATGCCCTAAGTATGTTTGTGTAATTGGTTTAGCCAGTCCTCTCTTCTCATCCTGTTTTCTGTCTGTCAGAAACTCCCAGAGTGCATTGCACCACACGCTGCTGATGGTACTCTCTGTGCATGTCCACTGATGCTCTAGTCTATCCTCTGCTAAGGCACTGGGATACCTGCCCAGATTTTCCCTGTGGGCACCAGTACAACCATAGTTAGGCAGCATGAGATACAGATGCACAAACTAGCTGTGGTGTTAGAAAGGCTGCTGAACGGTAAGCAGCTACGGTGACTGTGCCCTCACCAGATACAAAATCACAGTTAAGAGCATTAGGGTCAGATTCTCTCATCTGCTCAAGGACCAGAGGGTGGGTCAATTGACGTGGTTTAAAGTCACATTTACATTCCCTCCATCCTGAGACCGACCCCCAGTATAAACAGCCTGAAGCCTGCTACAAGTTTTGCTCAGGTGCCCCCTAGCCAAAAGGACATTCCAGCATCTGGGGATCGCTTGGGTGTAAAGATATCCCAGCCACATCCCCTTTTCCAGCATCATGGAGACCTGCTATTCTGGCTGTGCACTGTAATCCCACACGTTTCCCCTGACACAAGAGGGAATCCCCAGAGATCCAGATATCCTGGCTTTATGGAAGCTCTACATTGCTTGAGCAGCATAAAGCAGCCAGACAGGGCTAAGAGTCTGGCCCATATCCTGGGCAGGGTCTAATTTACTTATTTAGATTCACACCTCCTTTACCGACATGTAATTTATACCATCCTAATACAGCACCTCTGAGTTAGCCTCATGTCCTCACACAAGTAGGAGAGAATTAGAATGTACCCTGGAAAATCTAGTCTCAGACTATTGTCGCCCCGGCCGCGCTTCATCAGTGTTGAAACTATTACAGCACAAATATCAATGTGCAGAGGGCCAATATATTTTGTGACAGCATAACATTTACTATTAATGGTATTAATCAGTATTAAAAATCTTAGCACTGACAGCAATTGCTTTATGTAGCTCGCCATTCAGTCACAGCTGCTTGTTATGTCGAGCACTGCCGTCTGAATAATAAGATAAATTCCAATAACGGAGCCGCATAATTGGCTTCATTGTTGTATAATTGTTAATAAGCATCTCTTGATGCTGAAGGGCAGCATCTGTAGAACTCTGGGCCCCGTTTCTTTTCTTCCCCTCCCCCTCTAGCTGACGTTCTCTAAACTAAAATTAAGTTTGAAAAATGCGAAGATGAAAGTGATGGCCACGGCGTGCCAGAACCTGTACAGCTAGCACGGCTTTCCCCCAAATCCCAACAGAGAGCTGACTTTGGAGGCACTACTTGAGAGGCACTGTTTGAAACAAGACTGGTCAGTGGGTTGAAGTGAGACTAACCCGTTACACTGGCTGGCAATGAACTAAAGGTTGGTTGCAGTGAATAGCTCGCATGCTCCTCTTGTTGTATAGAGTAAAAGCCATTCACCTGAGTGAAGTTATTCCTGATCCATGTGAGGGAAAGTGAAAGGGGAATGAAGCCCCATATCTGTGAAGCAGGAAGAACCTTGGTTTTCTTTAGTCACTCACTTAGTGTGGGACCATGGGCACGTCACTTGACCTACTACATCTATCTGCAGCTGTGCCGTACTTTTCCCATGTAAGAAATTCTTTCCCAAATAAAACTAATGAGGAAGAAGGAGGCAGGAAAGAGCTCTTCAGAGATATTCCTTTTTCCCAGGACCCAGCTGATCTGCAGATTGTATTGGATGTATAAACTTTCCCTTATTTTCATGAGTTGTATTTGCAGTTCCTTTGGGATTCTACCACTACTTGCTGCATTCCCCCTAACTGTTCTCTTTAATTTACTGCGTATTCACTAGTAAGATCTCTCATTGTGTTCAGTTTGGGATGCTAGGGAATCTTGCCGTTCTTTTCTGCCTTAAATTCCAGGTGACGTACAAACATACCCAGCTCAGCATGTCTGGTCCACTCTTAATGTCCTTGGCTGCTTAATCCATCATTCTGCAACATTCCACTGCCAGATATTGTACTGGGCTATCTTAGCATTTGTAACAGCTGTAAGTGGATTTTGTTCTTGTTCTCATCCTCCCCTTCACCACCCCTTGTAAACAGTGATTTCCTCATTATAATAATCAAAACCCATTTGAGGTCAGAAGCAGTGACAGTTTAATCTTCCATTATCTACAGTTAACAGTGAAATCAGCAATCAGATTCTCTGGACCTAACTGACGTCCCGCATTTGTGTACTGTCCTCAAATTCAAAATGAAACCTCAGATCTTCATGCAGCAGGCTCTCTGCTGCAGTCTACCATGGTGAGAATGTTTTAGCTCCACAGTAGAAGTGATTTGTAGATAAGAGGCATCATATTATTCATATGCGGGTGACAGTTGGGTGATTTAAGAAGACCACCTGGGAGAAAAGTAGTGCTTTCCTGTAAGTTGCTGGAGCATGTGGAACTGGGCTAGAATGGTGTATTCCAGGCAAAAAGGTTTTAGTGTGATATATTTCCAGCAATGAAGATTATCTGTATGAATCTCTACGGTGCCTGACATGCAAATGGAAAGGGCTCTGTTTTGGCTGACATTGCTTGAGTTGGGTGGGAGGAAGCAGAGGGGTTTGGCAGCAGTTGTAGTCCTTGCAGGCGTTCTGGCTGATGCAGCCGGAATGTTTCCAAGGTGCTGGAGGGTGCGCACGCCAGAACGGGGGCTGTCACGTCTTTTAACTGAGTCCCTGTGTACTTCCTTGCATTCAGGAACGGAGTGGGGCAGGACTTTGCAAAGGGGTGCACGGTGGTGGGCAGGGGTGCGAAGGGGAGAAAGCAGGGTCAGCCAAAATCTGGCCCAATGAGTAGGGTGATTAAGGACTAAACATACAGTTCCATATGCACCATAGTACAATGAATCAAACACTGTGGTATGCTGCTGTAGAAAGGGCCAATTAAACCACCACTGAAACTGAGAAGTAACGTGCAGTCTAATAAGCCATTAGCCTATTCAGTTGCACATCTTAAATCTCCATATAACAGGACCTGATCTAATGGCTAAGTTTATATCTCCCATTTTAATTGGCTTTTTGTGATGTAAAAACCTCAAAAGAGAGAGAGCAGGGAAGAATAAATCAATGCTCAAAGGATAGGGATAAAATGAACTTCATTGTGAAGGAAACCCTGAGCTCTCCCAAATGATCCCTGTTGCTGCCACCTCACCCTTCCCTGACATTCAGAAAAATATATAGGGCAGGTGTTCAAATCCCTTAGGCCAGGGGTCGGCAACCTTTCAGAAGTGGTGTGCTGATTCTTCATTTATTTAAGGTTTCGTGTGCCAGTAATACATTTTTATGTTTTTAGAAGGTCTCTTTCTATAAGTCTATAATATAGAACTAAACTATTGTTGTGTGTAAAGTAAATAAGGTTTTTAAAATGTTTAAGAAGCTTCATTTAAAATTAAATTAAAATGCAGAGCCCCCTGGACCGGTGGCCAGGACCCAGGCTGTCTGAGTGCCACTGAAAATCAGCTCGCGTGCCGCCTTTGGCACACGTGCCATACGTTGCCTACCCCTGCCTTAGGCAGTTTTGAAATATCAGTCATGATGTATAACAATCAAGACACCGGACCAAATCTGATCTTAGTGTAAGAGGGTACGACTGCTACTAAAATAAAAGTGATTAGTGTCCACTGACATCAGAGCCGATTTGCCCCACTGATTCTGGTGTCTCAGCTAAGGGGTAAATATTACAGCCAACCAGAAAATAGTTTTTTTCTCCTTGGGAAAATAAAAATACCGTAGGGTCAAATTTGTTGGGCTGACACAGTGGGAGGAAAGTAGAGTGATACGAGCTTTGATCCAGGTTGCTGTCAAAGCTGTCACACATTGCAGGAGAGAGCAACAGAGGGTGACTGCTGATTGATCACCGGTACCCTGCTAGGAGTTGGCAGCAGCCTTGCTATGTTGTCATGTACTTACAATCTTTCCTGGTTGTTCCATCGGGAAGTGGATTGGCCAGGCTGAGGGTGCTTGCCACGCTTGCATTTGAACTGTCCAAACTGCTGCCAAGATGTAACTTTCTCATATGTCTCACAACTGCTGTGGCATTAAATGCTTGCTGGAAAGAGAGAAAAAACCCCACTTGGTTGTGAATTTATTCTTTTCTTTCAGAATTGTCAGATATGGATTTAAAAATAACAACTTTAAGGAGTTATACTTTTGTAAACTAGATACAGAGAAAAAAAAAGCGCCTTTCTTAAGCCTTGATTCTGTAACTCTTACTTCCAGTGAGTAGCGCTTAGGTAAACACTGCTGTCTCTCACGCCCTCTCTGTGCCCAACCTGCAGAAGACAGGAATCTGTTCTAGCAGCTGCAGCAGGGCCTTGACTCTTTAGCTCAACCTATAGCAACTCACATGTTTGTGTCTAGAGGTTCCTGGTTCAATCCCCAGTACAGCAGCTGTAGCTTACTGATATAAGTAGTACTAGTCTATCTACAATTCTGAGCCACAAGTAAGATATTGCATCATCCCTTTAAAAGACTGTCACACAATTCAGTGTACAGGAAGGTTGCACCTGCTTTAGAAAACAGGTCAGTGTTCCTGGCTTGCAGCGTAACCCCCTGAGAACATGGCACTTACTCTCCATTTGCTTTTTGCAAAGTTCTTTCGGATCTGAGCACTGACAGACTCATGGATATTTTTGCTGAGGGCGGTGTCCCCTGCGATCCTGAAACAGAAAAACAAGATCTTTTTACAGATGCTTTGCTCTAAAATACCCGTCTTTGACACCCCTCGCTTTAGAACTCACGGTCTCAAAGGTTCTAAGGCCAGAAGGCAGCACGGTGATCATCTTATCGGACCTCCTGTATAGCACATGCCACAGAACACCTCGGAAATAGTTCCCATTTGAATTAGAGCGGTCTTTTAGGGAAAAGATCCAATCTTGATTGAAAACATACCAGTGATGGAGAATCCACCAAAACCCTTGGCAAGTTGCTCCCATGGGTAATCACATTGACTGTGAAAAATGTGCATCTTATTTCCAGTTTGAATTGATCTAGTTTCAACTTCTAGCCACTGTATGTTGTTATATCTTTGGGCACGTCTTCACTACCCGTCGGATCAGCGGATAGCAATCGATCTATTGGGGATCGACTTATCGCGTCTTGTGAAGATGCGATAAAATCGATCCCCGATGGCTCTGCCGTCGACTCCGGAAATCCACCGCGGCAAGAGGCGGAAGCGGAGTCGACGGCGGCGCGGCAGCGGTCGACTCGCCGCCGTCCTCACAGCCAGGTAAGTCGACCTAAAATACGCAACTTCAGCTACGCTGTTCACGTAGCTGAAGTTGCGTATCTTAGGTCACCTCCCCCCCCCCCCCCCCGTAGTGTAGACCTAGCCTAAGTCTGCTAGATAGAATAACCCTCTGTTATCAGATTTCGGTTCCCCATATAGGTACTTACAAACTGTGATCAAGTCACCTCTTAACCCCTTCTGTTAAGCTAAATAAATCGAGCTCCTTCCGTCTATCACTATAAGGCACGTTTTCCAACCCTTTGATCATTTATAACGGTGACCAGAAGTGGTCAGTGTAAGCATGATTGTTCATGTATTGAAATTATGGTATCATCTATTCTAGGGTTTTTTGTCTCCAACTTCCCACTGTCGTTACCAATGGCTTAGACCAGTACTGATAGCACTGATGGGAGCATCAGTGTAACAAAGCACCGATGGACACTGGCATTTTGACCACTCTGTAATGTAGACTTGATCTAAGCAGGATTAGACAACATGGTGATTAAAAGACCACCTATAATCCTGTCTCTGCTAGCACACCCAATGTTGCTTCCATTTTATTTTGTTGGTGTGTGGCTGCTTCCTAGTACGATTACAAATCTGGGTAAAAACACCCGTTTTTTCTTTTATGTGATTTCTAAAGTTTTAACATCAATATTTTATCCTCCAAACACGCGGCAGTTTCCAAAGGAACTCCAGACTGCCTGAATTCTGTTTGCACTGGAGATTTTCCTGCCACACTGAAATGTATGGAGTTGGTCATCATAACTAATGTAAGTTTGCACTCAGTAAAGCAGATACATGGAGTCTCTTAGCAAAGAAACGTGGACTGTCTGAGATAGCTCAATCTCCACAAGACACAGCCTTAAACATTTCCAGTTCTTGCATCAATAATTCATTTGCACAAAGGGACAAATTCATCCCTCCTGTAAACCCAGTTATCTCAGTGGAATTACACGTAGGGTGAATCTGGCCCATCAAGCCAGAAGGGCTGTTATAATAACAGTCACAGGAGTCAAGGATACCATGCCATATGACAGAGGTAAATCCTACTGTCAGCCTGGCCCAAGTCCTGGGGCTCAAACCAGGAAGTAAAGGCTGGGCTCCTGGGTGATTTCACACATTCATTACATGGTTCCAGAAGTAAATTCAATCTTTGGAAAAAATGTAGCAGATGAAGCCACCTGAAACCTTCAGACTAGCAGGGACCCTGGCAAAAATAAATAAATAAATAAATAAAAATGCAGGAGTTGGTTACAGTGCCCCCAAAGTTTCTTGGAAACCCAGTGACATTGCAGAGAAACTGGAGACGATGAAATCCTCCACGTTGATAAATCTGACAGGTCCAGAGACATTGATATCTGCAGTGCCTTCCCAGCGGGAGCACAAAGGGGCCTACAAACTGGTAAACAAAGTCATTCATAAATTTCAGGAACACTATGCCCCACGCATGAATGTTGTTGGTGAAGGCACAGTTGCTTAACAAGGTACCAGCTGAGCCCATTATAGCATTTGTTTGCAGGGCTAGTGGAAAACTGTGCTCCCTGAATGAAAGTGTTAATAAACTGCATAGGAACAGTTTATGTTTCCCACTTGAGCTTGTCCAATTTTATTTTAGAAACATGGGCAGCATCACTACTTGGGAATGTATTTACATCTATAATCTCTTCCAGTGGATCCTTGCTTTTACTATTTTAAAAGTGCTCTAGAATGCACATCTGCTATACGCGACTCTGTACCGAGCCTGGATTCCATAGATAAGCAATACTTTTACAGTTTGGGGATCATTTTCTGAAGTTCAGGTGGTGTTTTGACCATTGTTTTCAAGGCTTCCAATCGCTTATGATCTGTTTCTGCCTCAATCAATTTCTGCCCATAAACATATTCATGAAACCACACCCAACTAAATACAATTGTTATCGTTTGTAAAAACAATTTGTCAGCTTGGACATAGTCCAAGTTGCGTGTTAGCCAGTTCTTTCCCTGCTCTGCCACAGACTTTCTGTATGACCTTGGACAAATCATTTACTCTCTCTGTGCCTCAATTGCTCCATCAGTAAGATGGGGATAACAGTATGTCCCTATCTCACAAAGGTGTTGTGAGGATAAATACATTAAAGACTCTGAGGCATTCAGCTACATAATGGGGACCATATATCTTTGTAAGTCCGGGCAATTGTCTTGCAGGACAACCCTCAACCAATCATAAAACAACAACAACAATAAATAAATAATAATAATAACAATACTAAAGAAATAAACAAGAAGAAAAAGACTACTTTGTACTTATATAAGTCCTTCCATCTGGAGGATCTCAAAGCACTTTGTAAATATTAACGAATTCAAGTAGCAGGAAGCTACTTAGAAAAGCAACATGATTAAGGCCTCTGTCTAATAAAAAAAGGACTGGAATAGAGTATGGCTTCATGAGGTGCTGAGCATCACACAGGACTGGACCAAGACTAGCCTAAGTGGATTGAGCTTTTCATTGCTGGGTAACTGGCTCAATCTGGCATTCGTCTACCGTACAACCTGAGCGCTCTTTGTGAGCGAGCGAGTATTTAGTCTGGTTGTGCATGGAGAGGTATCCACCTCACAAGCGACGCTACTTGGCATCACTGCGGACAATCTCAGTGCAAAGGTTGAGGACCAAATGAGCCCGAGGAGCTGAACTGTCCTAGAAGGGTGAGGTCTGAAGCACATTGGCAGGGCAGTGTGTAGAAGCTTGTTTTGTGGATACATCCAAGACTTCAGAAGCCAGTATGGGAAGTCTGACAACTTTCTCAAGAACTCAGGGCCTGATCCAAGGACGTGTGCTTGCAGAGGGAGCTGAGGGTGCTCCAGAACTTCCAGGAAGGGACAGCAATGGCCAGGTTGTTATTGCCATAACAAGTAGCACCTTCCTCCACAAGTAGTTCCCCGGAAGCTACTGGGATTGTTCATCTCGAGTAAACATAATAGAATCTAGCCCTAAAGTTGCAAAATAAATTAAATGTATTTATCAAATTTTATTTGATCTAACCTGATTTATTTTATCCATCTATCTGGGCTCAGTTCTACCTTTACTATCTATCTAGACATAGCATTACTGAGCTTTAAAGGAACCTCCAAGACAGACAAAAACAGTACACTCCCTTTTGGATGATTCTACAGCAAAATACCGCAAGCACATATTTCTTTCAGCCTGTCCCTCCCTGCCCACAAGGGCAGTCAGAATCTTTCATCTAGTATTATCTTCAGAACCCTCATGCTTATCGAAGGCAGCCAATTCAAACTTTCTACGGGCCAAATACTGCTTGGAAATACTCGGGAGTATGATGACAGGAAACGTGGAGTTAGCTGTGATGGATAACGCTGGAGGAACATAACAGTTCTGATTTTATATACACATATACAAACACACACAGATGCATACAGTATCAGAGATAGTCCAAAATAAATAGCGTGCAGGGATGAGCCAGAGAGGAGTTTGATTTCCTGTTGTACGCATCCCTGGTTCCTTCAGGGAGCCGTTTTACACTTCAAACAACACTTTCTGAAAACAGAGCTCTTTGTAAACGATCTTCCTCCTCTGGATGGGAGTTATTATCTGACTAGTGCGTTCAGCACACAAAATACACGTAGTGGGACTATTATAATTTGCAGGGGCCCAGGCAATAGCAGGACAACACGCTTCTGCATGGACAGCGGGAAATCAAGTATCTGAGTGCCTCACAGTCATGACTGGATTTATCCTCACAGCACCCTTGTAAGAGAGGGAAGTGCTGTTATCCTCATTTTACAGACAGTGAGGTGAGGAAGACAGTCTAAGGTCACCAAGGAAGTCTGTGGCAGAGCAGGGAATTAAATGCAGGTCTTTCGAGTCCCAGCCCAGCCCCATAACCACTGGACCATCCTTCCTCTCCTAGGCAGCGGTGCTGGAACAAAGTTTCTAATGGGGGTGTTAAGCACCACTGAACCAAACTGTAAACGTGTATATAATGGAAACCATTTCAAGCCAGGGGGAGCGGCAGCCCCCCCAGCCCCCCTAGTTCCAGCATCTAAGCTCCTAGGGAGCATGTAAGTGATCTGGTTTCTTTCCCTCCAACCTGACTGATGGAGGCTGAGTTAGGGCCAGTTCATGAACTACCGACCTCTCATGGATTTCAATCACAGCTCTGTGTATCCTGATAGAAAAATCAGACCTTTGCATTTCTACCTCTTACTTTTAATCACTTCACTCTTAGCTATGTGGCTATGTGCCTTAGACTAGAGTAGGATCTGAATTCTGCCCTAGCAACATACTTAATACAGACAAGGTAGTTGAGGTAATATCTCTTACTGGACCGTGAAAAAGACAAGCTTTCAATCTCCACAGAGTTCTTCAGGTCTGTGGAGCTTAAAAGCTTGTCTCTTTCATCAACAGAAGTTAGTCCAATCGAAGATATTACTCACCCACCTTATTTCTCTGATCTCCCGGGACCGACACAGCTACAACAACACTGCAATAATACATTTAATAAACATAACTGCTATCATTAATACTAGCACAGAAAATATTAAAATGTATCAAGCTGCAGCAAATCACACCGCTTCTTTTGTTACTCTAGTTTTCCATGTCATTTTCTGAAAAGTCACAATGGACTGATGAAACCGTATATTCACTTTTGCAACAAATCGTAAACGATAACCCTGGCAAAAGAGAATATAAATCACCTGTAGACTAAGCTGGAGAAGACTGTGTAAATGTGCAGATTATGCAGTTTAGGATGTAATCATCTCTACCAACAGGGCTTATATATTGCACTTTTTCTTTTGCAATACTTCATTGTAATTATTAGCCTCCTTTTTCTGCCAACTCTGAGTTTAAACATACTGTCTTCCTGCCAAGGCCATTTGATTATAAACAGCAAAGCAGCACATAAACGCAGGCAGCTGGGGAACAGATACAGTTCAGACACATGGATCATTGGGAAGAGGCGTTTAAATTTCTTAGGCCCTGATCCTGCAAACATTTAAGCACATGAGTAGCTGTACATACCCGCATAGTTTCTGCAAATTCAATGGGACTATTCACGTACATAAAGTTACTCACGCATTTAACATTTGGCAGGATCAAGCCCTTAGTTTTTCCAATTTGCTTGTTTCCTTGGGAATTATTTTACTGAAAAGATGTGATAGTTAAAGTCATAGGCACACTTTGAAGTGAGCTATGTCTGGGTAGATGCAGTCTTGGGATAACTAACGTATGTAGTTGTAGTTGTGTTGGTCTCAAGATATTAGAGAGACAAGGTGGGTGAGGTAATATCTTTTATTGGACCAAGTTCTGTTGGTGAGAGAGACAAGCTTTCAAGCTACACTGGTCATCTTCAGGTCCTGAAGAAAAGCTCTGTGTAGCTCAAGCGCTTGTCTCTCTCACCAACAGAAGTTAGTCCAGTAAAAGATATTACCTCAACTACCTTGTCTCTGGAATAAGAGGAAGAGGGCGAATTTTTATGAGCTTGCGCTGTGTAGATCTTTCTATATAGCACAAGACAATATACCTTTGGGTCTGCACTCTAAGGGAGGAGGACACCTGAGTGCTGGGACAAGTCCTTTAAGCTGAATCTTCCCAGAGCTGATCTCAGTGTCTTTCTGCAGCTGGGTGTGGCCCTGCCTGTGTGTGTGCTAGAGGAGGCTTAAGAGCTTGGCTCAGCAAGACAGGTTAAAAGGGGGCCCATGCTGGCAGAACAGGTGGGCTCAGTGGTATCTCAGCACATCAGGTGGCACCTTGAAGGGGGGCAGCCTGTCACACTTGGATTCAGCGATGCTTTACATAGCTAGGAAGGGCCTTATAAATAAACCACTGCCTTGAAAAGCCACACTTGCAGAACAGCATCTCTGCAACAGAAATGACTGAAAAACTTTTTTTTAGACAGAAGGTTGGATTCTGTGGAAAACAGCAAAACTTATGGAGCAGTCCATGATTTTCTACTGGCCTCTGGCAATGACTTGCAAAAAACAAACAAACAAACAAACAAACAAACAAACAAAAACAAAAAACGACAACACTTTTTATCTTCCTGCTCCATTGGTAGGGGTCAGCAGCTGTGTGTTCGTCTTGCCACGTTTCTTTATTTTAGTCCAGCAACCAACAGCAATGTTACCATGCCAAGACTTGGATTTGTACATTTTGTGTATGTTGGATAATAACGTTTTGGAAAATTTGTCCTTCAGAAATATAAAAGGTCACCCAATTCTCCGCTGGGAGTTGCATTTCTGGTTCTTTACTCTATTTTGGAATATCCACTTCTATCAATTGTATAATTTCTTGAGGCTCAGAATGATATAATTCGAAAACACTTTTTTTCCTTCCCAAAAACTACAAACAGTTTCCCAAATTTCCTTTTTGTTACCAAGACGATAGGTACTGTTATTGATGGGACAGAGGAGAATTGCAATGATTTATGTTTTGACTTCTCCACATTTCTCATTCATATTGATGCCGGCCATTGATCTTGCTAATATTTTACATATGCAATGTATTTATGGTAGTGGGTAGGTGGGAGGATGAAGACAAATAATCTCAATTTCCTAGATTATTTGCGTGACATCCTCCATGTCTCATGTCATTTTTTATTATTAGAAAAGAGATATATTGCTCTTTTCTCCACTTGTTTTTGCCCCTTTGATTGAAAAGACTGAGTCTCAATCTAACTGTAATCACAGCTATTGTGAGAGCCTGCAGTCATTGCCTGATGTGGTACTCTAGTTATGATAACTCTGTGCCATTATACCAAGGTTTTCAGGACTATCACTTGCTTTCTATACATTCACAATTCATTGACCTGCATCACAAGTCACTAGTTAACTAGAGGAGCAAACCATGATCCTAATTTTTGGACATTGCAATCAGCAAGGAAACCAGCATAGCAAGAAGCATGTTTTTGAATTGCACTGATTTATGAACATCAGGTTACATCCCATACCATTACACAATCTACTGCTAGGTAGTGGGGGATAATTTTCCTATATGTAAATGAAAGCAGCATCAGTCACACGTTTATAAACACAGGGTATTGCAAGGCGCATTGTGCCCAGACAATCAGCAAGTGGTCATAGTCCGCTACAGCTCCTGTGTTCTGCTGTAAAAAACTTGGAGACAATCTACCTTTTCTTCTGTCCCAGAATTTAAAGTAACAACAAAATGCAGACAAACCAATGAACTTCAGTGAAGGGTACCAAACACCCTGAATCCTAATCTAGGAATCTGTTCCATGCTACCACTTTTAAGCCTTATTGAAACTTAACATGCTTTTTAAATGGATAACGTGGTGTGCACCCAAGCTACATAATTTGCAAACTGTGCTACAAGATTATTATACATCAAATCCAATTTTAGAGTCAGATACCTAGACAAGTGTGCTACAGAACCATGTTCAAGTCTGCAGTGGGAGCAGAGATCAGAGCATATTTTTTGAATTTCCATGTTGCAGATACATGAAGCAAGTGACTGTTATGTTAACATCTCTGCATGTTCATTTTATGACAGTGCTGTAACTTGGTTGCATCCTGCATTCAAGTACACTGCTGCAGTGGGGTTGTCCAATGTAACTGAGTGCAGAACTTGGCCCATTGTGCTCCAATCCCCCTACAGGACAAGTACTGCAGTAAATCAAGCTATTGAACTTATTATTGTTCAAGCTCAGCAACTTTATAAATGGCTAAGGGTACATGCAGGATGAACTTGAGGTGCTGAGGAAACACATTGGTCAGTGTTCCATCCAACCTTATGAAACCACAGAATGCAGTGATATTTTCAGTAGCTGTGATGTTCCTAAGTGGAAAAGGATTTCTACTGTCATTGATTCCAGTATCCTTTCCATTGCAATTATTGTCATTATTGTACAATCCCCAAAAGCAGCATCTCTCAGTACAAACATGCCTGCCCAAAAGGACTTGTATCGAAAACCCTGATCCCCTGAGTGCTTAGAATGATGGCCTAGTGCAGTGGTTTTCAGGCTGCGTACCCCTTTCGAAATAATGAAGTCTACCACATACTCCCATCTGAGATAGGGTCATATTATACCTATGATTAGATTGCCAAGTCTGATTAAATAAAGTGCGTTGTCTGCCACTACAGGATTTTTCTCATGTACGCCCTGACGAGCGCTCACATGCCCCTCTTGAAAACCACTGTCCTAATGGATAGGGCACTGGCCTAATACTCAGGAAATGTGGGTTCAATTCCTGCTTCTGCTACAGACTTCTTGCATGGTCTTGGGCAAGTCACTTAGTTGTATATCTACACTGCCAAAAGAAGTGTGATCTTATCTTCAGTTAAAATAGCAGTGAAACATAGTCACTTGAGGAGGAGTCTTTGGGCTGAACTTCAGCTGTTAGCCAAATTGTGTCTGTACTGCTATTTTAACACAGATTAGCGAACTCCAGTTAAGAACATACCTTTTTTTAAAGCAGTGTAGACATATCATTAGTCTACGCTGTGCCTGTGAATTGTGGATGATATCTCCCTGTCTCACTAGGGTGTTGTGAGGTAAAGTCTTTCAGTAGTTGTTAGGTGCTCAGACGCTACTTGGATGAGGGCCATAGAAGTAAGTAGATGGCTAACTTTAATCACATCCCATTGACTTCAATCTGAGTTTTAGCAAAATGGCAAAATTCTGCATTGATTCATGCTGATGCAACCCCACTGCAGCAGTATAAGTAACTGAGAGCAGCAATTAGCTAATTATTCAAGGATTTCAATGGGACTGCTGGCAAGCTAAAACTTTTGGCAGGTTCAGAGCCTAATTTCAGATACAATGGAACAAGCAGGGAGAACTAGGGGCCAAAGACAGGGGTTGCAGCAATAAGTTACTCAGCAAAGGCTAGTATACGGCACGGTGGAGCAAACATTCCCCCCCGTATGCACAAATTAAAGAAAAGTCTCATTTCTTGAGGTCATTGCAACAGAAGTCATGTGTTAGTTGCTTACCATGGGTGCCGGGCTGCTTGCTCACAGGTATATCTTTTGTTAGGGTCTTTCTCCATCAAGTTCCGAATAAAATCTTTAGCTGTAAAAAATAAAATAAAATAAGCAAAAGCAATTGGGCTGATGCCTGGAGAAGCAAGGACACACAGTGGTATTTAAAGGTTCGTCTTAATGACACTGGTGTATGACACAATGACTTTCTTCCCCTTCCCCCGCCCACTCAGACAAGACCCTCATCAAAATGAAGTGTGCCATTCATAAGACTAGCCCAATAGGCAAGATCAATAATAATAATAAAGACACAGGAGTCAATTAGTCAAGTTTGATCGCACGGACTGAGCATTCCAACTCTGCATTAAGGAGGTCAGACAGATATTTAAGTTTCCACATTCCTATTTTAACCATTTAATAATTATTTAATAGGCCTCCCCAGAAGTAAACTAGCGGCTTCACAGAAGACACAGTCACTGGCCCCAAAGGATTTGTGTGTTACATTTTAAATGTGACGCCATGAGTGAGGGTGACCAAAAGTAGGGAGGGGATGGGGAGAAGAAGAAGGAGGGTTACAGAGCCTGTGATTACTCATTTCAGTCAAGTCACATCTGGGTGGTTCTGTTAATGTTTTGGCTGCTGTTAAATATAAGAAAGATAGGTGGTGACTGTGATCAGCTCACGTGGGCTTGAAGCAGTGTGTGTTCAGGAGACTTTTCAATGGAGAGAAGACCACTGAAGGGAGGACATCAAAGGTATCTGGGGTAACCTGAAAAATGTGACCCAAGTGCCTGGCTGAGAAGCCAAACTTGGAATAAAGTGGCTTGATTTAGGCTTCTGGGGTTAATCTGATCTATTTGGGGGAGATTCCCAAAAGCGCTCTGGGGATTTCTCAGGAAAAGTCCCACTGACTTTCAGCTTTGTTGTCCTAAATTCCCTAAATCTTCTTCTGGATGGATTTCTACGATCACCATGGTATCTGGGCACCAGATGTACACAGTATGAAATTTTGTAGTACTAGGAAGTTGTTAGCTGCCCCAAGCACAATCCGGCCTGGGACTCCAGTACATAATTGGGTGGCTAGCCCACCCTGCCACCTGTGCTGTGCCGTGCCGGATGCACTGATATTTTTAACATGCTCATTTGATCAGAAATAGCACCTGTACATCTGTCCAAGCTGGAAATTATACCTCCAACTCCAGTGTACAAATACCTTAATAACATGCCTGGGTTAAACAGCAAGTCTGGCAGATCAATCCAGAACGTCTGACTCCCAGCCTAGTGCTATAACTATTAGACCGCATGCCCTCCCTTCCCAGGGGATTGATGGGATTTTTCTTTCCTTGTTTTAGCCATTTTCATTTGGAAGCCATTGATTTCCTGGGTTTGCTTCTTTCCTGTTTACACTGCACAGATTCATCAATCTGACCAGCAATACACATTCAGGAAAAAAAGCTGAATTGTTTTCTATTATTGGAGACAGATGAAAATGTGCATTTTATTCGGATGTGCTGGAAAAACGAAAGTATGTTGTTTTCTTGGGGCTGAATACTAATTCTCATTTCATGGTCTTCTCTACAAGTCAAGTTTGGGTGCTTTATGCCTGATGCTGGGAGGAGACAGGACTTAATTTGAGGCTCTCAAAGAAATAATTTCCCATGATGCTTAAAAAATATTTGGGTTAAAATCCTGCCCTCAGTTGAACATATAGTTCCCTCTGACCTCAAGTTAATAGGAGTTAGGCATACTATGGAGATCCAAATTTCACCCTTGGAAAGTATGCATGGTAGACGTTAGTAATATGAAGGAATGTGCAAGACGTGGCTATTGCAATTAAATGAGCTCCTTACCAGAGTCCGAGATGTCATCCCAATATGGAGAGTCAAATTCATATTCCGCCTTAAGAATCTGCTCAAAGAGCTTGGAGTCATTTTCATCATAAAATGGAGGATATCCACAGAGCCTAATAAACAAAACATATCAGGGGATGTGAAGCACTTCAATCGCTTTCTGGGGAGAAGGTAACAAATGAGGAAGAGGAATTCATATTCGTGAATCATGACTGAAATACATGGCACCATTCAAGCTTCCCAAAAGAGTCACGTGCTTCTCTAATAGATGCTGTCTTTGGTCAGGAGCAAGTACCTTGTTGCAGCTACAGACAGAGTCCTGATTGCTGAAGGCCCAATCCTGACCCTTGTGTGAAGCACAAATGAAGATGGACTTTATTCAGGAATTCTCCATGGAAACCCCAGCACAGCGGCTACTACAGCCTCAGAGTTGCAGAGGCATCTGTGCTCCACCCCCACCCCCGGCTCCCTTTTCAGGGGGCATTTGGCCAATGGACCCACAGGATCAGACACAATAGCCATGATCCCCTTATCCATCCCTGCTCCTATGAGGGAGGGAAGTTTTCATGGAGTGCTGCTCCATGTTGCAGAGAGAGATCAGAACCCCCGGCACAGCCTCTATCACAGCTGGGACCTTTCTCCATAGCCTTCCTTAGCCCTTCTGAAGTCTCTGGCCCCCAAAACGGTCCACACACAATTTAAATCGACTTCCTTCCAGTGGTTTAGGGCCCAGGCAGCTCCGATCTGGTGACAGTGCAGAGGCTCCCTAGGCTGGCAGGCATGCCCTACCCTTGGAACTCTGGAGCGCAAAAAGGAAGCATGGCACCTGTAACAAGCTCTGCTGGCTGGGGCAAGGTAGAGGCAGAATCAGGACTAGCCCTGAGCACTCTCTGGTACATCTGCATTACAGCCAGGGGCGTGAGTGGCAGCTCATGTAGACACACCCGCACTAGCTGTCCTCTAGTTAGCTTGCTAAAAACAGCACTCAAAAAACACATACACACAAAAACACTCAAAAGGGTGTGGAGGCGCAGGCTTCAGTGCCGGCTGCATAAGACTGCCCAGCCCTCCTGGGCATATATTTGTGTGGGCAGCCCACGCTGAAGCCTGTGCCGTGGCGTCCTCACTGATATTTTTAGCAAGCTAACTAGAGGACAGCTAGTGTGGATACATCTACACGAGCTGCCATTCATGTACCCAGCGATAGTGCAGGTGCGCCCTCCCTTTTGTGCCAGAGGCACTAGCTATGAGGGGAAGGTTCTTTGCCCATCCATCCCATCTTACTCTTAATGTCCCACAGAAAATAAAACTCCTGAATCACTGCTAAAGAAAAGCTGTACTTATCAATCATTATTATTTGGATTTGGATAGTACCCTCAATGCACTAGGCACTGTTTGCCTACACAGTCTCTGCCCCAAAGAGCTTACAATTTAAGGGGGAAAGCAATATACTGATAAAGGGCAAGGGAGGGTGAATACACTCAAAATATAGATAATTTTATATATACATTTAAAATTAAATAAATACATTCTAGCTCTACCCAAATGCGTCTCAACCTACTCATTATTAGTTGGCTAATTTCTTGTAGGTGTCATATCATCCCTCCCCCTATGTACCTAGCATATTTATCTAGCTCCAGCCCTCATGGTATCTAGATGCTAACAAGGTATATTTGACAAAGAACTACAAATAATTTAATGCTTGATCTTTTGCATCCATATAACAAAAAAAAAAAAAAAGATCCAATCCTGGAATCCTTGTTTTATCTTTACTTAGGCAATTCTCCTGGCCCTATGTATTTATAGCTAGACATTTTGGAAGCTTAGCGCTAAGATAACTAGAATGTTAGCATACATAAAACATTGTCTGCATAGTTAGACCAGATGAGCAGTGGCATTTTAATTAAAGCATTCAAAGATTTTCCCCAGTTGTCTTGTTTTACATACAGGTCTGAACACCACAATTGTAAAATGAGAAATGTACTTTGGAGATTGATCCAGCATTTAAGAGAATTGTGCTTTTGCTCACAGTAACACAGGACCTTTCTATCTGCTCTGTTCCAACTACTATGTCTGCACTGAGTTGCACCAATCTTCATCACTTATCTTTAGGTTAGGTTAGTTCTCATGCTGTCACTTGAGTAGTGTAGGGGCCATGTGCTTCCATAATGTTCTGTCCTGTGTCAAATCTGGCACGTTACACCTATGAGGAACAGGTGTTTATTGACGCTGTCCGGCCACTGTGTTTGAGGAGGTCTTTTCCATCCTGCATTCATTGGGTCAAAGTTGAAGATGATTATAGCAGAGAAGTTGGTAGGCATTTGGAACAAAAGACCATACCACCTTTGAGAGCACTGGGTATCTGTTTGAGAGCACAGGACCTGTTTAGTTAGAAAACAGATATCTTCATTTGGCTTGAATTTCTACCACTCAATGTTTTTGATCATTCAAAGATGCTTAATCTGAATGATACTGAATTAATCTTTTTAATCTTGACAGTGGAGGCCATGTTTCAGTCCCATCGATCAGAATACTGACCATATATCCGCAGCTTTGTCTCTCTCCTTATCAGGGTGTTCAATTGGCAGAAGACATTCTCGATGAAGCACTCCATTACTGATGCTGCTTTTGCAGTGATGTCTTCAAGTTCTTTCTCGGTGAAGCCCATGTTACCAACAACAGAGCCGAGGGAGGTGAAATCACCAACAATCTTGACTGGGAGGTTGCCCACTAAGATGCTAGAGCCTGCAGTGCATTCAGAATTACTAACAGGAAGAATTTTGGTTTTGCCCCCAAATTATTTTCAGGCTGACTTTTGCAGCTGAGCTTTCTGGGGCTTTAAGCACAGCAGTCAGCTCGTGCATTGCTTTGACGACTAGCGCTATGTCACTGGCTTATCATCAAGACGCATGCCTAAAATGCATTTACTTAGTGTCTGTTCAAGCACGTGGCTTATTGCAGAGTTCTGGGGCGGCAATGCAACTCAGTCGAACACCCAACCTAATTCGGAAGAAAGCAGTTCTCTTCCCAGTTACAAGAATGCAACTTGAGGAGTCATGCAAGAGAAGGAACTTTCTACACAGCTTGTCAGGGAGGACTACGAGTTTCAAGATTAACCAGAGTGACTCCCTGTCAGAGTATTTGAGGTGTTCATCTGAGCAGCTTCAGTTTTGGTACTGCACTTGTTGCTTCAACTGTACCGCCACGTCTCATTGGTAGGCAGTCTAACCTTCTGTGCTAAATGCACTGTACAGGGCAACACCAGCTCTGCCAGACTGGGTGGAGCCCATCCCGGGGTTCTCATCTTTGCCTACAGGACCCATGCCTAGGGTCGGATGGGCTAGCAACTGCTATGAAAGTAATGAATGTGTTTGCCTCAGATCAATGTGATTTATGATATATTAAAAATTAATCTCACAAGTAGGGGTCTTTTATGTATTGAACAGAAAAAGTGTTAACCCTTAATAAGGAAGGCTCAAAGAAGCTGCTCATTAGAAAAATGTCCAGGTTAAAGATGCCAATCATTGGCCTCACTGAAACCCACCTTAAAGATAGAGGGGAAGAAAGAACAGGCAACTATCATCTTATGCAGTCAGGTGCTCAGGACACGAGAAAGGAAGGAGTGGGTCTCCTCCTTAAACGTCATATATGCAAACTGATCTCTTCGTCTGAACCAATTTCCAGTCACCTACTCAAAGCCCAGCACCAGCGTAAGCATGGAAGATGGACAATTATTCTTTGCTATGCTCCAACCAACGAAGCTTCTGATGAAGACAAGACAGAGTTCTACAGTCAACTCAGCAATCTTCTGTGAACCACCTTGAATGACGACATCGTCACCCTCCTAGGTGAATTTAAGGCTATTGTTGATAATTTGAGTAAAGCATGAAAAAACGTTACTGGGCCTGTTACCCTGGATGGTGAACACTTTTTACAGTTATGTGTTTCTCATGAGCTTGGCATTATGAACACCTGGTTTCACAGGAAGCAAATTCACCAATTTACTTGGCGGAGTAATGACGGCCCAACAAAGAAGATGTTTGATTACGATAATCTCTTGTAATTGAAAACTATCCATTTGCCACTGAAGAACATAAAGTCATCTCTGCAAATTTGTCTTAGACTAAAAAGCTCAGGCAAAGCAATGATTGGGTTACCAAAATTTGATTTATCTAACCTAAAAATCGATAGCATTCGAAATCGCGATGCAGTTGAAATCTTGAACAGGTCTGAGACCCTGCCAGAGTGTACTGATGCTGAACCTGCCTGAAAGGACTTCAGATCCCACATAATCAATGCCACTATGACCATCACTGGACCCCAAACAAAGCGCCCAAGAAGCCCTGGATCTCTGTTAATCCCTTAACCATCACTGAAAAGCATTGCGTGGCTCATTTGAGAAGTAATATGTGGTCACATATTGTAAGCTACAGGGGTGCTTGTAATAAAGCAATAGATGCTGACTGCAAACCTTTTGTGGAAATCAAAGCCATCACATTGGAGGAAGCTTCTGTGATGCTTTTCGCAGGGAGCCCAGAATGGTAAGCCACTGTATTACCACACCACCTCAGCAAGAGAGAGCTTTGCTGGAGCTTAGACGGTGTGACAGGTCCTTGCCAACTGGTTTGTCTGCCTCACCAGCCAACTCCTTGAAACTCTGCCAGTCTAAACCTTGCCTTGCAAGTATCATTCCGTGAACCCCAGTTCCCAGAGGTGTCTCTCTGCAGTATCCAGTCCCCCTCACTGGGACTCACAGAAATCATTAAGTATGCTGCCTCCAAAGAGGCCATGCGCAACCCAGCCTGTTAGAGTAACTGAGGACCCACACTTTAATATAACAGCACTGAGATGGTTTATAGTAATACTAAAGAATGCAGATTTAAGTGATACTAAGCAAGAGAAAAAGAGACAGATCTGGTTACAAAAATAACATGCTGTCTAGTAACTGAAACATAACTTTAGCAAGCTACAATCTTGGCCTAAGCAACTTTCTCATTACATCAAGCTACCAGCATCCCCAGCCTTCAAGCCAGAAGGATCCACTGTTCACAGAATCAGAGGGCATTGCTCCCTTTGTCCCCAAATGACGGATACCAACACGGCTTTTTGCTTTTCCTTATATTTCCCCAAACTCATTATTTTGCCCCCACGGTCAGGATGACTCCCTGCTCTTCTTCTCTTCCTATGGACTTCCCGTCCTCCTGTTGACTCTCGTGTAAATGGGGCGCCCATTGTTTTGGTTCTACAATGCTTTATTTCATTGGTGACAGGGAGATAGCTGCCTTCCCTCCCGTCTGGAAGAAAACCTGTTTCTCCCTTTGTTTGGTCACAGACTTTAAAGCATAATATCAATGACTATCCATAATTCCTCATATAGTGTTAATACATGCACGTCACAATTATATTAATCACCAGTGTGTCACTGGCTTTCATAAAAGACCTTACTTGATACACTTTTATAGTACAATGATATTGTATACAATCAGTTGATTCAATCATTCTTTGTGGTTCAGACCCCCTGGGGGTGTCTGGAACCTGATTGTCACACCTTCTGCCAGAAACAATGTTGCCTCCTAATATAAACACTTGCGCGACCTCACTGAGGAGAAATGTAATTCACTCAGAGTGATCTACTTCAGTTCTGGCCAGCTAATCAATACGAAAGTGGAGTGCAAGGCATCCTGGAGTGAACTTGAAATGCACCTCCAATTTCTTTGCACCCTGACATTA
Organism: Malaclemys terrapin pileata; assembly: GCF_027887155.1. NCBI lineage: Eukaryota > Metazoa > Chordata > Testudines > Emydidae > Malaclemys > Malaclemys terrapin. Next base: position 15,081,754 of record NC_071505.1, on the reverse strand, counting down.
AGGCTGCTGATGAATTGACCCATTACACACAAAATGATCCTGGTGAATTCACTATCGACAAACTCCACAGCGTTGTACAGAAGTATAATGGAAATAAGGAGGTAGGAGTATGTGGAATTCCTGCAGAATGGTTAAAAAGTGATAGATCAGCTGTTGCTAATGGCTGCACACACTGTTCAATATCATCTGGAGAACAGATTCAGTCTATCCGACTGGCAAAAAGGCATTATTTTCCCCCTTTGGAAACAAAGGCAGCAAATGAGACTACTGCAACTATCACAGCATTACTCTTCTACCCTTCCCAGAGAAAGAATTTGCTTCTGACTTGCTGGCCCAAGCTGCCGATATCTTAAGGAGAAAGAGAGGACCACAACAAGTTGGCTTTACTCCTGCCCATCCCACGATGGAGCAAATCTTGACAGAGCGGCAGCTCATAAAAAAGTGATGAGAATTCAAGCACCCCAATTACACTTCTCTTTAGGCCCCGATGTGAATTGTTCTTTTACACACCTGTCTGATACAGAACTCGTATAATACTTTCATAAGGTTTTCTTAACCCCCAGGATGATTAACCTAAATAAAGTATTTAATTCAAGAGAGCCAGCCATTGTAAACAGACTAAGGATTTAGCTGAAACATTACTCTGTAGCACCAACAGGAGTGAGAGAAAAAAAATCTGTAAAATATAAAATAGCAGCGTTATTTATAACACAGAGCCAGCTTCCTGCCCTTAAGGTTATTTGAACCCACTTAACACAGAGAGTAAAATTATCGATATTTTGTTAACTCTGAAGATTCAGTCTGCTTTACAGATAGATTTTATATACTGGGCCAGCTCCTGATCTAAGGTACAACAGAATAAACCTGGAGTAACTCCACAGGAATTTGTAGTGTTACACTGGATTTACTGTGGTATAACTGAGGCTGAAATCTGGCCTTTTATCTTTCAAAGCCGACGTACTCTGCTGCTGACAGGTGTCCCATTTGGGCAAGTGCTCTCATCAAAGGCCAATAAGATGTTTTCACACCAGCCAAGCACTTACATTTAAATCAAGATTGGAAGTGTTTCTAGAAGACATGCTCTACCTCAGCCACAAGTTATTGGACTCCATGCAGGAATCACTGAGTGAAATTCTATGGCTTATGTTATGCAGAAGGTCAGACTAGATGATCACAACAGTCTGTCTATGCATCTAAACAAGACATAACATGCCACATGCCTGATCAATGAAAACATAAAATAAAAATAATTCAGACAACTGGGATAAAGCTCCATAGTTACTTAACTCTATGACTGCTTAAGAATGTTAACGTAACCTACATTATTATGGCAACTATCAACGCTCAGAGCCCACAGTCACAGGGACTGATCATGCCCCCACGATACGGACACGGAGAGGAAGCTATTCATCCTGAATAATACCATCATGGTTATCTTGCCTGTGCAGCTACCTTCAGGTGTAGAGATCTTGATACAAAGGAACCTACCCAGTTTCGCTCTTCAGCAAAGGGTAGAAGGGAAAGCTTTACACACAGAACAGAAACTGACTAGAATTCTAGCCTCTCTCTCTGTGTGATCTCTACTCTGTAGCCTTTCCATGCCAGAGTGGGAGAGTGCTGTTCACTTTGCAGGCTACACAGTACTGCTAAGCAGTGTAGTTGTAGCCATGTTGGTCCAAGGATATTAGAGAGCAAGGTGGGTGAGGGAATATCTTTTATTGGACCAACTTCTGTAGTCTCTCTCACCTACAGAAGTTGGTCCAATAGAAGATATTACCTCACCCACCGTGGAGCACTAAGGGTGACATTTTCAAAAGGGCTGAAGAGACTTGGGCACTGAGGAGCCTCAGGCCCACATCCTGAAAGGTGTTTCCCCCACGGTATTGGAATATTGGGACTGAAGAGTGAGATCTGTAAGGGCAGGGAATGACGGGGAGGGAAATATAAACTTATGAATGGCTCATTTGCTACCTGTGGGTTATACCGAATTGTATTTCTGTGCTGCAGGGAGCAGAGCTGCTTATTTAAATAAAATGTACATAAAATTGATATAAATTTCAACAATTGTATTTTTTTCCACTATTTTTATTTATCTAACTTTTTGTTTTAACCAGTCTACAGGGTGGTCGAAATCTCTCTCTCTTTCCTTAGGTGGGCTCTTATCCCATGATCTAGATAAAAGAGGCTCCATGGCTCTTGGCCCCTCTCCTGCATTTCCCAGTATCCTCCTTAAAAAACAAACCAAAAAGGTCCTGAGGAAATTACAAACCCTGGCTCTTGTGGTCTGCACGCTCCTTCCTGTTCCAGTGAACAGGCATGTGCATGTCCTGTCAGGCGGCTCTAGCGAGAGTAATAACTCATTTAAAGTGTACAGTATACTGATTACTTTGGCCGAGGTACAAGAGCTAAGTTAGGTTTACAGAGGTTTATGGCTGAAAAATGTTCCGCCTTCAGGTAATTGCAGGGACAGATGGTGGCAGTTAAATACTGCCCTGTGCTAGGGAGCCATACAGAAGCATATGCCCAAGAAAGAGCTCAAGGAGAGATTCTCCCTCAGCAGGAGCAGTCCCGTCCAGAGCTCCTTCAGGAGGGCCTGCACTGCACCATCCCCGAGAGGAATGTGCTCCACTCTCTGCATATGGTCAGCTCTGCTGACAAGTCCAGAACTAAGGGAGTCATTTTCTCACTCCATTCAGATATTTGCATGTTCCTCTCATCACAGCACAAGAACAAGCTCTTGTTCCAGCTGATTAGCTATTATTAACTATCCCTGATATTAACACTTTTCCAAGGTCTCCTACCATGGGCAATGCAACAGAACCTGCTAATAGGTGAACTGGCATAGAGTGAAACTCTGTGAATGCTGAACATAGAGAAGAGCCTGTATGTGGCTGGCAGTGTTCAACTGAAACACCCCACCCTGTTAGGAATAAGTGGGTTCTGACAACAAACTGAGCCAGATGGTTCAGTACCTCTATCTTGATATATCCGAGATAGCAGCAATTTTCTAGGGAAAGATGATATAGGGTGTGAGCAGGGCAGCCCTGAGAGAGGAACCCCAGGAGAAGCCAAGCATGGAGAGAAGGTGTGAGTAGAATTTTATGTCATCTTATTGTTAATCTGTTTAACAGAGCCAGAGCCCAGGAAGGGAGATGAGTTTGGATTTCACACAGAGCATGGACTGGCTTTGCAAGGCAAAATGGGAAAGGACCCTGCTCAGAGTCCCGAAGTCATCCCACATGCAATTTGTGATGGCAGTGAGTTGTAGTGGAATTCCACTTTCTGGGCCAAATTCCAGGGTCCTTACCTAGTTTTTACTTGATCCTTACTTAGCCAAAATCCTTGAGACTTAGATTTGGCCCATTGTGAAGATCCTGTGTGAAAAAAAATGACCTCACTTTCAGAAGGTTTTGCTATATTTCTTTAGTTATGCGAATAGTCGAAATAAAATACACAATCTCTCTCCAGTGGGAAAATCCTAGTTCGCCCTGGGGGAGTTTCAATCCACTGTTAGCTGTCATCATTTTCTTGAGTACTTTAAGGACTATTTAAGGGTCTTGCCACGTCAGAAATAGCAACTGGCTGTTTCTTATGTTTTCTCTGTGCCTACCATTCCCACCCTTCCCCAAATGTACTCCCACCCTGTAACCAAATAATAAAATGGGATGCTAATAAGAGAAAAACGGCCGGTCTTGCAAAAGAGAACCATGTTTTCTGATGTTCTACGGAAAGTGCTGTAGGGGCCTGCTTAATGTACCTATTTCCTTACCAAAGCAAAGCAAAACAAAACAAAACAAGCTACACAAGTTCCCACTGCATAATGGTTGTGATTCCACTTACAGGAGAGGCTCTACACATCACATGCATATTGCCAGTGTATAGCTTGCAATCAATGGAGGACGTACCAGGGTAAATCATGCACACTTTTTATTGATATAATAGCACATGTTGAAATCTCTGTGTGAGGGGTGCACAAACCCCACACTAGAGAATAAGGGGTTAAGGAGCAGCAATGGGCCCAGGTGGCCCTGCCCAGCCATATCTGCAAAGTCTGTACAAGCTGGAGACGGGGCTTAAAAGGGGAAGCAGAGCAGCTCGGAGGAGAGTAGGCAGTGGAAGGGAGCAGAACTCTGCTCTGAGTTCTGGGGAAGTACTTCCCAGGAGCTCTTGTGGCCTGAGACTTGGGAAAAGAGACCTGATCGGACCTACAAAGGAGAGACTTGGGAAGGTCCGAGACTTTATTTGTGATTCTGTAATTTACTCCATGAGCAGAAGGGCAATTTGGGTAGGAAGCGGTCCAGGGGGCAGCTGCATAGCATCCTAACGTGCAGCACATAGCTGCCCACCATTGGGCCCTGGATTGGAGCCCAGGGGAGAGGGTGGACCCAGCCTTCCCTAGCCACTCCCAAAAGACAGGGCATCAACAGAAGCCTTTACCTCAGTAGAGTCCAGCTGGGGAAGACCCTAACTGTTCAAAGGCCCAGACCCGCAAAGTGCCCATAATAAGGTGAAATCCCTGAAGCCCTTGGAGAAGCTGAAGGACAGGACTATAACTGAAAAGGGGTAACCACCTGCTGCACTCATGCCTGTCCCCAAGGCAGCAGTGGGGGTGAATGTTCCCTTTTACACTCTGTAATGGGTAGAGGTAAGGCCTGGGGCAGACAGGTCTGACTTTGAAGCAATGCCCTGTATGGGAAGTTGTCCAAGTGTTACTTATTGTTGGAATATATGTATTTTTTCTCATTTTGAGCAGAGACACTCGTTCTGGCTGACACTACCACCTCTGATTGAACTGTACGGCTCTCCAGGGCACGACAATATGGAGAACACTGAGCACATTAACAAGGATAATGAAGCTACTGAAGGACTGATTTGGGATTGTATTTTCATAGGGTTTAACTCTGGCATCCTGGCCAGTCCCGACATGGGTAACCACATTCTGCTTTCATTAATTCCCCCTGCAGTGTCGAATGGATGTTGTTGCTCATTTCCTCTTCTAAGCTATTGGGCAGCGACGCTTGGTACTGCTAAACTTGCCACAATTCTCCCTGTGGGGGGCTCTGTCTCAGTGGTAGTGGGAATTATTTCCTGTACATCAGGCTGTTACATTTTGTACTGTACTTTGGGAAAATTTCAAGATAAAGTGTTATATAATGTAAGTTATTAGTATCATTTCATGCACATCTACATCGAAGTAAAAACCAACCCAACAACAGAGATGGCACGGTCTTTGGGAAGGGGACTGCCTTCTATAGATCCCTGTTGCTTAACAAATAATAATAGTAAAACAGTAACGATGCTACTCTATCTATGATTTGTTAAATATAAATAATCAGAGGCTCAAGCAGAATGTGCTGCAGCCCATGACTCTTTTCAACTTTATAATGCAATTTTCTATTTTTTGCTTCCATTAACTTAATCTTCGCCATGTACAGGAATCCGAGGGACCAGAATTTTAGCCACTTGGCATTCATGAGCTTGTCCATGTGGGTCCAAACCCATGGGATAGGAATTTGATAAAGTCTCTCACTCTTTTTTCTAGTAAACTGAACACATACCAAAACTGCCTTGTCGCCAGTGGGAAACGGAGCCCAACAATGAAGCTATTTCAAACTGGAAAATGTTACAACTGGAATAACAGGAAGTTTCAAGCTGCTAAAATTAGTTCTTGTGAGTAATGACTTTTTATATAAAATGAGTTTTTGATAAAATAAAACTCCATTGCTGCAGATGCTGAAATCTGGATGTGATTTTTAAAAAAGCATTAGTGGCTGGCACTGAAAGAAGGGAAGTATTTCCTAAGGCATCTTCACGTATCAGGGTTACATTTTTCTGTGTGCTTATGATCTATTATACAGCCAAATATCATCAGAAATAGTAATGCATAAGAAATAGCTTGTTTTCTCAATGTCATAAGCTCAAGACTATCCTAGGAGAGTGTGTGTTTCTGTTTGGATGTAGTTAAAGCACTAACAGTAACAATATTTTAAAAACATTTATGTCCTGCTTCTGAACTGGGTTCCCCTAAACTGCCATCTTTTTAAATTCAACAACAGTGACGTGCTAAGCGGAAGTAAGCTCTGGTAAATGTTTTCTTTTCTGCACAGAAATTATTTTGAATCTGACCCCCCTCAACACACACAATGATTGGAACTAACAGCCTGGTTTGTTAAGCAGGTATTGGCTTCACCTTCACCCACTGGAACTTTTTAGCCAGTCTAGAAATAGTAGAGTTCTCTGCCTAGTTGAGAGAGTTATTTTGGAAGTGTTAGCAAATAATGCAAGTATAAAGTCAAATGCAGTCACTCATCTCAGGCCAATTATCATCTTACCTGAAAATCCTAAACTGGTCACTCTCTCTTCATCCAGTCTAGGCACTAATACTGTTCTCATCAATGTGGTATGAAAAAGCCTGCAGGGCTATTTACTATGAAGACTGGGAGGAAATCCCTTCTCTTTTTCACCAAACATGTACCATTGGCTAAGTCCATCACAGGGGCTTCCACTTCCTTTCAAAGCATGAGGTATTGGGTATTACTGGAGATGGGATGTCGGAGTAATGGTGTGGCAAATCATTGTTATTATTAAACTTTTTAATGTATATAGTAAAATTAGATTTCTATTAGATATCTAATCCAGAAGCCTTAAAATTCCACCTCTTCTTATAGGACCTCATTGTTATTCAATGGATTTCACCCTGCTGGGCAGGAAATTCCCGATAGGGTAGGTATAATTTTAAGACTTCAGAGCAGTATGTGTATCTTTTTTGAAAAACACAAGCCCAAATTGATTTTGAAAACAAATAGGAGATACTGTTGCATTGATGCCAGCAAAAAACAGTTTCACTGGTGTGAAAACAGTGTAAATTGGTAACATTGCTTGAGCCACGTCTCAAGGGCAGGCCTGAAACCTTCCATCTGATAGTTACACACCGATCGCTGGGAGGACGTATTTCTTAACCTAGTGCTGGGGGAGTACACTGTTGATCATTTTCATGAGCTCAGCTCCTGCCTTCAGACTGCTAATTATAAAACAGGGATATTAGGGAGTGTAAAAGCAACTAGTGAAACAGCAGCAAAAAGCATTTGGTTGCATGTGCCATGGCTGAATGGAGCCGAGGACATGGATAGAACATGGACTAATTTTATCTCTGCATAACCAGGCAGCACTAGTCAGGCCTGCTTGTGTGTAGCCGTAGCAACACGAGTATTTCTATGGTAAAACCTTTACACTGAACTGTAACCGGGAAAGAGAAGCTAGTAGTGGTCAAGCCTCAGGCCTGCTGTTCTCTACCATCTAGCCCCTGAGCCAGGCTGAAGTACCATGCTTAGCATAGGCAGGACTGAGGACTTGACTTAGAAATGGACAGAAAAACCTTGCTAGCCTGTCCCTCTATTGCTAACCTAAGATTCAAAGCTTCAGGAAAACACATGAGGAGGAGTGCTTCACTCAGCAACGTGCCTTGGGCCCTGCAGCCCCATATTTGCAGCTGTTAGATGGCAGGTCTTGAGGGCAGTGAACACCACTCCTTTTTAAAGGAGTATTAGAGTCCCCAGGGATCTCTGAATTGTATAATATTAGGGCTGTTGATTAATGGCAGTTAACTCACACAATTAACTCAAAAAAATTAATCACAATTTAAAAAATTTAGCGCGATTAATCGCAATTTTAATCTCACTGTTAAGCAATAGAATACCAACTGAAATTTATTTTCAAATATCTTGATTTCCATTACAACACTGAATACAAAGTGTATAGTGCTCACTTTGTCATTTTACAGTGCAAATATTTGTAATAAAAATAATAATGTCAACAAAATAAATAGTATTTTTCAATTCACCTCAGACAAGTACTGTAGTGAAATCTCTTTATTGTGAAAATGCAACTTACAAATGTAGATTTTTTGTGTGACATAACTGCACTCAAAAACAAAACAATGTAAAACTTTAGCACCTACAAGTCCACTCAGTCCTACTTCTTGTTCAGCCAATCGCTAAGACAAACAAGTTTGTTTACAGTTATGGGAAATAATGTGCTTGCTTCTCATTTACAATGTCGCCAGAAAGTGAGAACAGGTATTCGCAAGGCACTTTTGTAGCTGGCATTGCAAGGTAATTATGTGCCAGATATGCTAAACATTCATATGCCCCTTCATGCTTCGGCCACCACTCCAGAGGACATATTCCATGCTGATGACTCTCTTTAAAAAACAATGTGTTAATTAAATTTTTGACTGAACTCTTTGGGGAGAATGGTATGTCTCCTGCTGTTTTACCTGCATTCTGCCATACATTTCATGTTATAGCTGTCTCGGATGATGACCCAACACATGTTTTTCATTTTAAGAATACTTTCACTGCAGATTTGACAAAACACAAAGAAGGTACCAATGTGAGATTTCTAAAGATAGCTACAGTACTGGACCCAAGGTTTAAGAATCTGAAGTGCCTTCCAAAATCTCAGAGGGATGAGGTGTGGAGCATGCTTTTAGAAGTCTTAGAAGATCAACACTCCAATGCAGAAGCTACAGAACACGAACCACCAAAAAATAAAATCAACCTTCTGCTGGTGGCATCTGACTCAGATGAGAGAAAGTGAACATGTGTCGGTCCGCACTACTTTGGATCGTTATCGAGCAGAACCCATCATCAGTAGGGCCCTATCAAATTCACGGCTATGAAAAATGCCTCATGGACCGTGAAATCTGGTCTCCCCCTATGAAATCTGGTCTTTTAGGTGCTTTTACCCTATATTATACAGATTTCATGGGGGAGACCAGTGTTTCTCAAATTGGGGGTCCTGCCCAACAGGGAATTGCAGGGTGGTCACAAGGTTATTTTAGGGGGGGTCGCGGTATTGCCACCCATACTTCTGCACTGCCTTCAGAGCTTGGCGGCTGGAGAGTGGCGACTGTTGGCCGGATGTCCAGCTCTGAAGGCAACGCCCCGCCAGCAGCAGCACAGAAATAAGGGTGGCAATACCATACCATGCCACCCCTCCTTCTGTGCTGCTGCCTTCAGAGCTGGGTGGTTGGAGAGTGGCAGCTGCTGACTGAGGGCCCAGCTCTGCAGGCAGCAGCGCAGAAATAAGGTTGGCAATACCATACCATGCTCCCAACCAGCAGCCACCACTCTCCAGCCCCCCAGCTCTGGAGGCAGCACCGCTGCCAGCAGCAGCGCAGAAGTGAGGATAGCAGTACCACAACCCTCCCCCTCCCCATAATAATCTTTCAATCTCCACACAGCTCCTTTTGTGACAGGACCCCTATAATTACAACACCATGAGATTTCAAATTTAAATAGCTGAAATAATGAAATTTACTATTTTTAAAAGCCTATGACCATGAAATTGATCAAAATGGACCGTGAATTTGGTAGGGCCCTAATCGTCAGCATGGACGTATGTCCTCTGGAATGGTGGTTGAAGCATAAAGGGACATATGAATCTTTAGCAGATCTTGCACGTAAATATCTTGCAACCCTGGCTACAACAGTGCCATGTGAAAGCCTGTTCTCACTTTCAGGTGACATTGTAAACAAGAAGTAGGCAGCATTATCTCCTGCAAATGTAAACAAACTTGTTCGTGTGAGTGATTGGTTGAACAAGAAGTAGGACTGAGCGGACTTGCAGGCTCTAAAATTTTACATTGTTTTATTTTTGAATAACCGACAGCAGGTTTTTTTTTGTACATAATTCTACATTTGTAAATTCAACTTCCATGATAAAGAGATTGCACTACAATACTTGTATGTGGTGAACTTAAAAATACTATTTCTTTTGTTTTTTACAGCGCAAATATTTGTAATCAAAAATAAATATAAAGTGAGCACTGTACACTTTGTATTCTGTGTTGTAATTGAAATCAATATATTAGAAAATGTAGAAAACATCCAAAATATTTAAATAAATGGTGTTCTATTATTTTTTAATAGTGGATTAATTGTGATTAATTTTTTTAATGGCTTGACAGCCCTATTTAATATATGTCCATCCTGCCCCAGAATAGCTCTGCTCCTTCAGTGCTCCTGAGACTGCACAAGGCAGGATTTGGCTCTAAGGATTTAGCAGTGCCAGTAGCTTTGATTCTCTCTGCAAAATTCTTTTGCCTCCTTCTGTTGTTAAAACTTGCGCTGAGGAAAATCCAGCAGTCGGTGATGTTTTCAGAGGAGAACATTGCAGACACTCAAGCAGAACAGCGAACGAGTCAGAAATCTGACAGTATTCAGGATCGTGGTGTTGTTAAAGAAAAACCGTGCGATATACTTAAAAAAAGAAGAAGTAAACAACCATTTGGGTGGCACTGGGGAAAACAAGTCATAAAATTTATACTCAGGGCTAAAAGAAAATGCAGTTGACAGACAAACAATATGCACTGTGCAGCAAGGGATAATGCAGCAATTAAATGGTGTGTAGCTGTGCTGCATTATGCAAAAGTTATTCCTGTTGACAAGCCATCCAGTGTTTGCACAAAGGGAAAAGGAACAAAGTAGGAACAATTTGATGCTGTGGCACTTCAGTCGCTTTTGCTGCAGACTTGTTTGACTGTGACATTTGTATAAAATGAAAAAATATCATCACTGGAAATATAAGCATCAACAGGTCTAACTTGGCTTCTGTTATACTTAGTAGCAACGGGGCTGTTCCCTGCTTCAGTGTACAAAGAGAACAAGTTTGTCAGGTTAGCTGTGCCCTGGCTGGCCTATCTGAGCCAGCCTATTGCAGCAGCCTAAACATGTTTCAAGGAACCACACATGGTACAAATGCCAATTGATGTAAAGAATCTAATGCTGCAGACAACATACACAATTCCTATCTAACCCACATACACACACAGGGAGCTGGGCCCAGAATGCTGACATTTATAACTCGGCATTCCTCACTTGAGCTGAAGGGAATCTCCCATAGACATCACAAGCAGCAGGTGCCTTCTCTTCCCTGTAGGCCAACCACTAGAGGTTGACCTCACACATTCATACACACACAGCAGGTTTCAGCTGCTGCCCATTGATCCCCAGCACTGTTATAGGCCCAGCTACCTAGACAGCAGGAATGTACCACTGCATCACCATGTCCCTGTGCCCAGGGGTTCCCAGACTCTTTCCATCTTGACGCCCATATCCTTTCACTTTCTGGCCACATCACAAATCGTCTTTGAAAATGTGCTACTGGAACTCCCTGGTGAGTGTGTTACAGGTCCCCCCGTGCCTGATCAGCAGAGTATGTGAGTCAGTTACAGTGTCACCTAAAGAGTCTTCAGCTCAAGCTGTAACTGCTCTCACTTTTAGCTCTGGAGGCCTGTGGTTCAATCCCTAGTGTGGGGGCCAACATGGCAGCTTTCACATCAGATGGGGCTTGTCCAGGATTCCAACTGCTGTGGGCTCAGACAATTGGGATGAGATTCCCTTGATCAGAGGAAGAATATACACAGGCGAGTACGTGTGACAGATCCGATAGTTATAAAATTAACAGATACTTACAAAATGTATGCAATTACCCCAATAGACCAACAATCCACCGCTTTGCTGTAGGGTTTCTGGGCCAGCACTTCAGGAGCTGGAAAAAAAAAAAAAGTCATACAGCTAAATGTAATAAGACCAAAAACTGTGCATGTTGCCAACATGTAGGACTCCACTGTCATTCATGGTACCTAGAATCCCTTGGCCAACATAAGAACATCTGTACTGGGTCAGACCAAAGGTCCATCTAGCCCAGTATTCTGTCTTCCAACAGTGGCCAATGCCAGGTGCTTCAGAGCGAATGAACAGAACAGGAGATCATCAAGTGATCCATCCCCTGTCATCCACTCCCTGCTTCTGGCAAACAGAAGCTAGAGACATTCAGAGCATGGGGTTGCATCCCTGACTATCTTTGCTAATAGCCATCGATGGACCTATCCTCCATTAACATATCTAGTTCTTTTTTTAACCCTGTTATAGCCTTCACAACATCCCCAGGCCCAATTCTGTGTAATGCTCACTATTTATTTTGGGAGCTGAGACTATCTCGACTTGTTCCCTACCTCCCAAACTCAGGTCTCATATTAGCAGGCCAAACCAGAAAGTTTTAAAGCGTATTTATTGAAAGAAAACTGTGAATCCGAATGCAGAGTTAGCTCATCATCTTCCGATGGCGATTAGAGGACTGAAAACAAAAACAAACACATAAAAAAATATAAAAAAAGACAGTCAGGGCACAGGATCATCAGCTTCCCGTCAAAAGAACTTTTGGTAATGTGAAGTAAAAACAAGACAGTGTTGCACAATTGCTCAAATGTACATTTATTAAGTTGCCAGCTCTGCGGCATTGTGCTATCAAATGGAAGATTTCAGGAAACAACTCAAATCGAGGGCCATGTGTCACCGAGCTGATATGCTAAATCTCCAGGAGAGGAATGAGAGCTAGACAACTGTCACCATACCTCCTACAGCCTGACTAATGAAGCATCACAGTTGTCAGAGTCAGGGGGAGCCACTTGCCCTTCTGTCTCAAGGAGCAAAGAGACCACAATAACTGAGAGAAACTAAAAGAGCTAGGAATTAGAGCACACACAAAAGAACTGAGCCTTATTTGCATTTAAAACTGTTAGCTACTAAATCTCGAGTTCCTGTGGAAGATGGAGGTTGAACATTTATTCAAATGCTTGTGGGTTTTTTTTTTTTTTAAATCACTGAAACTTAAAAAGGCACATTTACCACATGAAAGTCTGGAGAATTATGTCTATGCTGGTAGCTTTCATTTGCAAATGCTTAACACTGAATTTTAAACCCCATGACCTTAATCTTTTTCATGTAAAGAAGCTTTTGAATTTTCAAAGCAAAATGCCCATAGTAATGCAAAAATCATTGCTCATTATATTTATAAAGTTGACCTGCGGTGTTGGGTTTAAAAGCACAGGGTTTTCTCATGAGTACTGAGAAGTTTAAGGCCAGGTTCGGCCACAACTATTCATGTTGAGTAGTACTTTACTCTGCAGGTAATCCCACTGAAGACAATGGGGGCTACTCCAAAAGAAAGGGGCCACTTAATGTGGGCAAGCAAATCACAGTCTGGCCACTTGCAGTACACAATGCAGTACATTTACAGAGTGCCCACATAAAGATTTCCTGCTGCAGAGAACGAACAGTCTAAATAAAACAAGGCAAAGGAACCCAGGAGAAAATTTCTGGAGGAGGAGGGAGTGGAAGTTATTCATGATGAGGAGTTGCTTGGAGGAGAGTGTACAAGGAGGGATTTAAGGAGGACAAGGAACTTGGTTTCAAGCCTTCTCTCATACTGCACCCTATATAAGATACCGCCTCCTTGCTCTCACTGCAATACCTAGGGGCATGGGTGAATTCTCTATCACTTGCATTCTTTACATCAAGACTGGATATCTTTCTAAAAGATATATTATCACTGAAACAGAAGTGCAGAAATTATTGGGTGAGGTTGTTTGGCCTGTGTTATGAGAAGAGGTCAAATTAGATGCCACTTCTGGCCTTAAGAGTTGTGAATCTATGAATACAGATAATAAGTCTCTGCCCCAAAGAGCTTAAAATATTACTGGAGAAATGAAGCCCTGCACCAAGAGAGCAGGGAAGGGGACGAGGCAGGCAAGGATCATGAGTTCGCTTTGGTGGCTAGGCCCACATCTTGGTGGCATTTTCTTTAAATAGATGTTTTATTTTATAGGATAAATCGGATTATGATTAAGGCTGACTTTTTGCTTGGGGTTTTTTTGCTTGGTGGAGGGAGAAGTGTAGAAGGGGTAAGTATGAGTAGTGGAGGAGGAGCTAAAGGAAAAGAAGAACGGAGGAGGATGACAGAAAGGGTAGGCGAGGAAAGGGGAAGAGAAGACGAGAAACTGGCAGGGGAATGTGTGATCTGGTAGCAAATTGAATATGGGAGACAGAGGGATGAGAGGAGAACAGACAGTTCGTTAGACAGCAGGTGTAAATAAAAACAGTCCTAAAGGTAGGTTGGGGGTTCCGATTGCATCTCCTTGTGGCTGGTGTGTAGTATATACATTACATGGCCCCCTGCTCCGAATTCTGCTTCTGGAAGAGTGAGGAATGCTCTAGGAGCTGGAACTTTAAGCTCTTCCCACCGCTGCTGGGGCAGCCTAGTGTCCTCAATGACTCCTGGGGAATCCAGAGTGGGGTGTGGTGTTGGAAGCTGCAGTCCAGCCTGCTGCTTCCTGGTGCCAGCACATAGCCCTTGGCTTCCTGGAAATTTAAGTTGAAAACCCCTAATTCGCATCAGTGTGTAAACCTTTAGAAAATAGCAGCTCCCCAGAGTCCTTGGCAGAAGTGAGTGGGGCTTTTTGCCACGGCGTAACTCATCACATATGTTTTAATGAATTAGACCTACAGAAAGAGAGGAGTGAATTCTTCCCCACTTGTTAATTTCACTCTCCCTACCTCCATTTTCTGTCTCCGTTTCTCCACAGCCATCTGTCTTGTATTACTGCATAGCACCAACAGCCTCTATATTAATCACAGTTCTTGCTTTCGCCCATCGGAGCAACACAAGCAACTGGTTCTCACAGCTCTCTCTGAATTGGTTCTTCAGATCACTTATCACATCAGTTTTCTTTAGAATTCCATTCCCCAGTGTTTCTCCCCCAGCATATTGATCATTATGAGGTTTGGTCTGACCTGGCCTGGCCTGGCCTGGGGAGGAAGGTTGGCCCACTGGTTGGGGCACTAGTCTGGGTCTTGGAAGACTTGGGTTTAATTCTTTGCCCTGCCATGGCCTTCCTGTGTGACTTGGACTAGTCACGTAGTGTCTCTGTTCTTCAGTTCTCTACTCATGGGGATATTGCGAGGATAAATACATTACAGACAGTGTAGAACAGGGGTGAGCAAACTTTCTGGCCGGAGGGCTGCAACTGGCTATGGAAATTGTATGGTGGGCCTGGAATGCCTGGTGGGGGAGGGGGACTCTATGGGGTGTAGCATAGGAGGGGTGACTCTATAAGGGATGTTACCGAGGTGGGGGTAGGGGAAACTCCTGGGGTGTGGTGCCGGGGTGTGTGTGTGTCTCTACAGGGGCGGTACCGGGGACTTCTAGGGGCCATGCCGGCAGAGGCACCAAGGTGGCCGTACCAGGCACCACCATGGGCGGAGGCACCCTAGCTGGGACAAGGGTGGAGCCGTAGGAGACCGGGAAGGGACTGGGCATGCTCCTGTGTAGGGAGGGGCTGCCAGATAGGGGTGAGGTTCTGATCTTGGAAACAGTGCGGTGAATTTGTGCCTGCGCAGTATGACTTTGTGTGTGCTGGAAGATGCTGGAATTGTGAGTCGGGGGCTGGGGAGCGCTGGGCGGGCAGAGCGGGGTAAGTCCCCGACCCCGCTCCCCGGCGGGAGCTCGAGGGCTGGATAAAAATGTCTGATGGGCCGGAAGTGGCCCGCAGGTGTGAAGGATAATGAAGGCCATATAAGAGCCATAGATAAAATATGTGTCCACCACTGCTATTATAACAAATCCTATCCTCAGATGCATGTGCGGAAGTCCTGTTGATAAGTGTCAAAAGCAGATCGGGCCATTGTTCTTGCCTTGTTTTCTTCACATGCCCCTACCTTAATTGTTGGGTTATTGCCCTTTGAAACAAAAACCTATAGCCATGCTACTTTAGCGTTCAGAAAACTCTTTTAGAGTCCCTGCCCTTCTGCTTTAGAAACCACCATCCCGAAAAAGATGCAGACATTAACAGTTATTGCAGGCTCCGATCCTGCCATTGACTCTGCATGGGTGGATCCTGAACTTCAGTGGAACTCCATGTTCCATCTACATAGTTCCCTTTGCAGGACTGGGGCCATAGTCCTTTCCTCAGTTTGCACCACTCACACCTCTCAGAAGCTGGCCAAGTACCGTACTTCTCCTTTTAGGCTCCTCTCTGCACTGGGGGCCCAATCTGGCTAGAGCCTCCTGCCGCCACAGGTGGCAGGGGGGACCCCCAACACTCCCCGCCACCACGGGTGGCAGCAGGGATCCCCGCAGTTCCCTGCTGCTGTGGGTGGCAACAGGGATCCCTGGAGCTCCCGGCCTCCCTGGCGGCGGGGGAACCCCCAGAGTTTGGAGCCTACAGTGGAGGGAGACCCTGGAGCTCCCAGCCCAACCGCAGCTGCCAGGCTTCTCATTTTATCATGGATATTTTTAGTAAAAGTCAGGGACAGGTCACGGGCCTCTGTGAATTTTTCATTATTGCCCGTGACGTGTCTGTGACTTTTACTAAAAATATCTGAGACAAAATCTTAGCCTTAATCATCATGGATCACAAGCTAAATATGAGTGAACAGTGTAACACTATTGCAAAAAAGGCAAACATCGTTCTGGGATGTATTAGCAGGAGTGTTGTAAGCAAGACACGAGAAGTAATTCTTCCGCTCTACTCTGCATTGGAGTATTGTGTCCAGTTCTGGGCACCACATTTCAGGAAGGATGTGGACAAATTGGAGAGAGTCCAGAGAAGAGCAACAAAAATTATTAAAGGTCAAGAAAACATGACCTATGAGGGAAGACTGAAAAAAACTGGGTTTGTTGTCTGGAGAAGAGAAGAGTGAGAGGGGACATGATAACAGTTTTCAAGTACATAAAAGGTTGTTACAAGGAGGAGGGGGAAATTGTTCTCCTTAACCTGTGAGGATAAGACAAGAAGCAATGGGCTTAAATTGCAGCAAGGGAGGTTTAGGTTGGACATTAGGGAAAACTTCCTAACAGTCAGGGTGGTTAAGCACTGGAATAAATTGCCTAGGGAGGCTGTAGAATCTCCATCATTGGAGATGTTTAAGAGCAGGTTAGACAAACACCTGTCTGGGATGGTCTAGATAATACTTAGTCCTGCCATGAGTGCAGGGGACTGGACTAGATGACCTCTTGAGGTCCCTTCCGGTCCTGCAGATTCTATGATAGCCTACAAATATAGGAAAGGTGTGAACTTCAAGTGTGGAGAGGAAATATTTATCGTGATACACGGGAAGTGGTACAACAAAGATCTATGGGATGAGATTTAAAGGGAAAGCCTGCATTAACTACACCTCTACCTCGATATAACGCTGTCCTTGGGAGCCAAAAAATCTTACCACGTTATAGTTAAAACTGCGTTCTATCGAACTTGCTTTGATCCACCGCAGTGCGCAGCCCCGCCCCCCCAGAGCGCTGCTTTACCGCGTTATATCCAGATGTGTGTTATATTGGGTCGCGTTATATCGGGATAGAGGTGTATCAGGAAATATTGCTTGACAGTGAGACGTATTAGGCTGTGGAATAAGTCTCCCTAACAAAGGGAATTGGCATAAACCCCACTGCTTGGGACTTATAAAGCCACAAACACTAGAAAGTCCACTGTAGGCAATGAAACTGTATTGGCAGGCAGATGCGCTGGGTGTATTTAGGGTAAATACAGCCCTTAACTTTGCAGCCATGAAGGGCCTCAATAAAACAGACCTGGTATGGTTCTGCAGTACAAAGGAGGCAGCTGGATTCCAAGAGAGGCCACAGAGGGTGGGGGAGGGCAGGGTATTGGTTGGCCTAGGGAGAGTCAGGGCTGGAGAACATCTCACTGCATGAATCCTCCTTTATAGTAGGGGTATGCAAGACTGCTTCAGCCACGACAGCAAAGCAGGATTCACAGAGCAGCTCTGCAGCAGCGCCATAGATCTGGTGAGGAGGATGTCTCCTTCGTCCACCTGCCCATAGATCCCCCCAACATCCACTTGCTTGAGCTGGGTGTTGCCCCTTAGAGTGGCTCACTGAGCAGAACAGTATTTGTAAAGAATGATTGCAGTCTACAGTACAGGAAAGGTGTGAACTCCAAGCGGGGAGAGGAAATATGAGGTACACAGGGAGAGGTAGAACACATATTTAAGGGATGTTTTTTTCTTATCTGTTGTTACAAAGATAACTTAAAGTGGCCAAGCTGGAATTTACACAGCTTCAGCCATGATAACATACAAACAATCCCTATTTTCTGAACGTTAATGCAATGGGGGTGCCGGAACATTGCCCTGCAATTGGCTACAGTCTCTGAGGAAGGTCTGACAAATGCTGTACTCATGCTTTATTTTTGCTTTATTACTCATGTTACTGCCTAAACAACTCCTTGTGTTGTTACTTGCTAATAAGGATATTCCAAAAGACTTACTGTTATTTTCCACCATTTGGCTCAAAGTGATACCAAGTAACTCAAAAGCAAACATGAAAATCTATTAATTACTTTCGTGCCTTGGCCTGGTGTCCTATCCAAGGTTATAATAAAATTACAGCTTTGACATGAGCTGAGATCTCTGCTGGATTTCTGGCAAATCAGAAATGTGGTGAAATGGCCTTTCAGGAATGCAAGACAAAGACCCAAAATGAAGGGGGAAAAAAACAGATACCCAAGGTCCCAGCTCCACGCTCCCCACTGAGAGCCCGGATGGGAACCCAGCTGCCCCCTTCGGCTCTTGGCTCCCTTCTCCCTGCCGGGAGCTTGGCAGCTGACCAGACTCTGGGTCTGGATCTCCCAGCCAGAGGCAAGAAGCCCTGGGTGGCTGCCCTCCTGCTCCCAGCTGGGAATGGGGAGGTGAGAAGCTCGGGGGGCAGCTGGGCTCCGGGTGGGGAGCTGTGTGGAGCTAAGAGCCCTGGCTCTCGGCTCCCCACACTGCCCCTCTTCAGTCAGTGGAAGTGCGCCTGGTGAGGATATGCACCACCGACAAAAGGAAGGCAGTGTGGACATCTCCCCCTGCAGTAATTACTGAGGTGGCCATAAATCAACCTAACACAGTTCGACTTAAGATTGTAGTGTAGACATGCCCTTAAGTACTTTTGAAAATTTTACTCCTTGTCTAAACTAGGAGAAAAAGGTGGTTTTTTAAATCATGTTAGCTAACCCCACTTGAAACACCACTTAGCAACTAGCATTTAAGACCTCTACAACTGTCCTCGCCTGGTGGGAGGAATGTCAATAGGACTATTTACATGTTGAAAATTAAGCATGTGCTTGAGCATTTTGTTGGATCGAGGACAGACTGCTCAGCGTGTTGCAGGACTGAGCCCTAAATTCACTCACTGACGAAAAGGCAGTAGCTTGCCTGGGACAGAATAATGTAATTGTCGTATGAACAGACTGAAATGTGAGAAGCCTCCTTAAATGAGTAAAAATGTAAAATTATCTCTTGGGAAAACACCCTAATTGAGTTGAATCGGGTTAAATTATCCTAACAGTCACCTTTTTACCGCAGAACCAATATTTCTGACAACCCTCCTGAAAGAATAAGACCTTCTCTGAACTGTTCATATTGATTTAATCTGTAGCGCTGGGATTTAAAAGCCTAGTTAATGTGCTAATGTACTACTGGTTTTAGGCATTAGACACTGACAGACCATTTCCGATACATTCTAACTTGATAAGTAATAATTTATTTTTAGAAAGAAAACAGTGATATTTATCAAGAAGTTTAACTCTAATTACACATTTTGGTTACTTAGCAAGTGACTGAACCAGGTAGATAGCAGTTCAGTGTATCACGCACCACCACTCTTTTGAAACAAAACTGAGCCTATGGGCTTGTCTACACTGGCACTTTACAGCACGGCAATTTTCTTGCTCAGGGGGGGTGAAAAAACACCCCCCTGAACGCTGAAAGTTTCAGTACTGTAACGTGGCAGTGTAGACAGTACTACCCAGCGCTGGTAGCTACTCCCCTTGTGGAGGTGGCTTTTTTACAGCCCTGGGAGAGCGCTTGCCCAGGTCCGGTGCTGCGACTACACAGCCAAGTTAAAGTGCTGTCGCAGCAGTGCTTTAACATTGCTAGTGAAGACATGCCCGGAGTCTACACTGAAAACACTACAGCAGCACAGCTGCAGCGGAGAGATTGCACCGGGGTCGTGCTTGAGTGTAGACATTCACTACAGCGCTGGGAGGGGTTCTCCTGTCACTGTAATTAATCCACCTCCCCAAGAGTTAGTAGCTAGGTCAATGGAAGAATTATTTCGTTGACTTAGCGCTGTCTATATTGGGGTTAGGTCGGCTTAGGTTCATCTCTCGGGGAGGGTGGGGCTCACAACCCTGACAGATGTAGCTATGCCGATGTAAGTTTCCAGTATAGACCAGCCCTAAACGAAGCTCCACTTTTGTCCCAGCTACTAGAGGGCTTGATCCTGTAAAGTCCTTCTCTCACCAGCATGGATAGACTTGAGTGCATTTATCACCTTTTAGACTGGAAGCTGTTTGGGGAAGGAAATATCATTTACTAGTTGAAGTTCAGCTAAAGACTTCGGGGGGGACCCTCGATCTGCTAACTTGTGTTAAAACTACAAACTGCCTTGTCTTCACTAGGATTTTACCTCGAGCTAAGAGCCCACCTTTGTTTCACTAGCGAAGACAAGGCCACAGTGTTTCTACAGTGCCTCGCACAATGGGATCCCTATTGGGTTGGCTTCTGGGCGCTACCACAATATAAGTGCTAAATAATAATAATGGATATTAATAACCTCACAGACCTGGGCCCTTATGCCTTTTGCCCGGAGATATGCACCCACGTGTTCCCAAGGGGTTTAAGAATGAAGTGGCTGAACTAACAAAAGTAGGCAATTTCTCCTTAAAATCAGCTACAATATCGAAGCACTGTGTGTTGTACCTATCTTTAAAAAAGGCACGAGGGATGATCTTGGGAGTTACAGGCCACTGAGCCTTTACTGCAGCACCAGATGAACTAGCAGAAACAATAACTAAAAAGAGACAGTCATTCAACAGCTAGATTAACATGATACGATAGGGACTACACTGGCATGGCTCCTGTGAAGGAAGACCTCACCTCTTCAGTCTACTAAAATCTTTACTAGCCATGGTACTCAGACACCATGGCAGTGGGTGCAGTGATAGAAGTGAATTAGAACAGTACTGTCATGGATCAGAAACTGGCAGAAAGATGGGAAGCAAAGAGTATGAATAAATTATTCATTTTCAGCGTGCTAAAAGGCTAACAGTTTTACAGCTCAGTGCATCAGGTGTTAGCAGAATTGACCCCTAAAACTGTTAACCTTTTGTCACTGACTTAAGTATTGTGGCTTCCGATATACACTGGTGTAAGATAGACTTACAGAACCAGGACTTAAAGATCTAAAGCTGGCTATCTAATAACAATACTCCCTGTCTCTTGTATAGCTCTTTTCATCAGTGGCTCTCAAAGCACTTTACAAAGAAGGTCACAACCATTATTCCCATTTTACAGACAGGAAAACAGAGGCATGGGAAATTGAAGCAATTTGTCGCAGGTCACCCAGTAGGCCAACCAGGAACAGAACCCAGGTCATCTGAATCCCAGTCCAACACTCTATCCACTAGGTCACAGCATCACCCGTAAATCTTTGCATAATAATTCATTTTGTGTTTCAGGGAGGAAGGAACGTTACATTTATGCAGGGTCATTGGGCTACTGCTGAAAATTCTGGTGATACTACAACCCAGAAAAGCTGTTTGATGTAGATAAATTGCAGAGAAAATATGCAGATGATGTGCAATCAGGTATAGCACTAGCAGTGGCCTCATGGCAGGCATAATTGCGGTGACTGACAGCACAATTTCACTGTGCTTGGAGAGTGTTGTCTGGGCAACCAATGACGAAAAAGAGACAACATTGAAGAGGAGCTAGCTTCTACAGAAGAGGAAAAAAAACAGAACAAAACTCTAAATATGATGCAGATGCAAAGTTGTCTGGTCTTTAGGAATACTGCAACTGTGCTGTGTTGGCTCACACCACCTGAGTCAGTATCAACGTAACCAGTGTGTTGAAGCAGTGGGGTCTATAGCATGAACGTATTCTGATTTTGAATTGTAGAGAAGAAAAGAAAATGGGGGAAAATGAACATTTAAAAGGGTAATAGCTGTTGTGAAGCAAAAACAAAATGAGAGAGGCAGACATGAAAATACAACTGTTAGAAAAAAAATGATTCCCATAAGCTTATAAAGATAGATACACACTATGTTACCATCCAATGACTCCACACAAAATTGTGGAGCTAGGAGTACGTGTGAATTTTAATAAATAATATCAACAACTTTGATAACTATAGCACTTTCTATTATTTGCAACATTAATGAATGAATCTTCATGCCCTCCCATACCGTGCTGGGTAGGTTTTATCCCCATTTTACAGATGGAACAACAGAGCAGTTTATGTGACTTTCCCAAAGACACACAGGAAGTCTCTGGGGAAGTCAGGAATAGAATCCAAATCTCTGGACTCTCCATTCTGAGCTTTAACCATACAACTTTAATCCAAATGTAATGGAGGATATGGAAGTCATTCAGGTATCTGAGAGTTCAGAGAACCTGGGGAGCCATTTGTTTTAGCTGAAGTAATGATGTGAGCATGTAACTTTGTATGTGCCAAAGCCTTTACTTGAAATCTGCAGTGCAAAGACTTGTGCACATAAAGCAGAGTGATCTGATCGTATTTCAGGATAAGAGGTTATTTAATGAGTAAGATTCAGGGGCCAATGTGCATGATTATAGTGAAAACTTGACAAAAAATGAACAGAGATAGTGAGGCAAATAGTTCAATACAGAAAGAAAGATTGTGAATGGATCTCATAGACACAAGACCTCTACCATCAGGAATCCAGTATCACCACCCTCCTAACAGAGGTCAGACAATCAAGCCATCACTTCAGTGATGAGCTGCCTTAATCTACCAGGGAGACCTAACACTGTGGTTAGAGTCCTGTCATCAGCAAGATAATGATGAATATGGAGTCACCTTTCTAGGAGTGGCAGGTCAGTATCCAGACAGTGAATGATCAGAACTCCCTAAGTATCAGTTAAAGTGGCAGAACTTTTACTCGTGTGATCAGAAGAACTTTATTTCCAGAATGTGTAAATGGCAACATGAAGAGGCAGCATGAGATTATTCTCTGCCAGATTGGAGTCAGACTCTCATGTTCAGCCACTCTTCAACAAACAGAATCTTAAAATTGATGTTTCTTACAGACTTATTGTTTTTGGCCAGTGGCCCATGGAGAACCTGCTGAAACATTTTAATTAAGAGAGCTGAGCAGCCTACATGAAGAATTATTGAATGTACTGTTTTAGCTCTTACTCAATTCCTCTATCGAGCTTCAAAAACAAGGTCTCTGATTCAGCTTGATTAAATAGAGTCCAGAATGTAACCTAGTGCAGGCTGTCTTATGTTTCACAAAGTAATAAGAGATATAAGGCCATGATTGCTGCAGAGTGATCAAGACAAAAGAAAAACTGTTTCTCTTTCCAAGGTTACCAAGATAAAATCAAGTGTATTTTGTGCAATATAGAGATCATGTGAATCCATGAATTTACACCAGGGATGAACCTGTCTCTCTGTTTCATGGGCTCTGCTGTGTTATAGTCAGGTTTTTATACCATGCTTATCACTATGGGATCTGAGTGGTTTCTATTTCCTCCTAAATCTATGTAAATTCAGGTGGCTTGGCAGTCACTAAACAAAAATCATATTGCCCAAAGTCATTAAACTTCCCATGTGGGTTTCTCAACAATTAGAAACAACGCACACAGGAGAATGTTAGAAACACAGCTGGGCCATTCTTTCACCATTATTGCAACTTGCAGATTGAAAGGGAACAGCGATCTTGCTGTGTTGGAAATCAGCGCTTTAACTGAGTGATCACTAAAGAGTGTAGTATTTTTATAGACTGAGCTCCAATTCTGCAATTGTATCAGAGCAGGTGGAGTCCTGTGATCATGCAGAACCCCAACGATTACAGGAGTAGGTGGGTGAGATTGTGTGGCCTGCAAAGTGCAGGAGGTCAGACTAGATGATGGTCCCTTCTGACCTTAAAATCTATGACTGCAGCCAGCTAGGGTTCTGACATGGTGTAAATCCACCCAATGGTATTTTTGCTCCTGGCTGCAATTCTAGTCCTAGGCCAGAGAGAGAGAGTTTCCACATTCTTCATTTCAAACATGTCAGTGTGGTTGCAATGTTTAAGGGGGCGGGAGGATTCCTACACTGCTTCAGTGGGCATCCCTGCCTGGGTGACCATCTCCACCTCAGCCCTCCAGGGGCTGGGCAACTTCAGTTTGCTCCCGACAATACTGCCATCACAATTCTGAAGGGAAACTGACCTCCTGTTCTTGCCAGTGAATGAGGGGGATCATGAGGGTCAGCCAGGAGATGCCATGAATGAGAGGGAAATGGGGGGATTGAATTTCACCAAATTGCAATATTTCTCAGTGCCCCTGGATAACAGCTTCCAGGGGGACTGTCCAGACTTAATCATCAGACCTGAAGACAGAGGGGAGCCTTCAATACTTTTTATTAGGTCCAGAGTGGTCTTGGAGCGCAAAGTAATCTGCAAAGCCCTGGATACCCCTGTATCTATGAAATTGTTGGCTGCTCCTGAATTCATGAGGGCTCATTGGATGGACATCCGTTAGGGCTCTCCGAGGATGTGTAGCTGGATGAACACGTGCAAGTGGGAAGCCCCTGGATGGAGCTTGGTGAGTGTTCCAGTAAGGACTGAGGTGCAGGGAAATTCTTATCTCACAGAGCCTAGGCTGGTTCTCCTCACTGAACCTAAGCGGACTCGTTTCCCAGATTCCTTGGAGCTCAGATGGGACAAACAGAAATGGTGTGGCCAGGTTCGCGACAACAGAAGCATATATGGTGCCGTTGGCATGGTTCCTTTTATTCGGGTGGACAACGAGCCAGATCCACCTGCATCAGTTCAGTGGGTGAAACAGGTACTGAGGTAATGGTAAGTGGATTGGGAAGTGTGGGGGCTGCACAGACCCTCCCTTTTCCTCTCTTCATTCCCATAACTGGTTATTTATGCAGAGGATGAGGTTAATAAAGGCATCCAGACTTGTGGGCATCTCCACATGGGTCACTTCATCTTTGATCTCCTCCCTCAGACCCCACCAGAATTGGTACCGTTCCACCGCCTCATACAACTCTACGTCTGCAATGAGATGGCAGAAGTGTGCCGCATAGGAAGCCATGGTACCCTTTCCCTGTGGAGTTTCTTTAGAGTGGCCTCAGCCAAACGGCCACGATGCAGGTCATCGAAGATTGCTGATATTGATTGGAGGAAGGTGTTCCAATTTGACAGGACTGGGCTGTTACTCTCCAGCAAGGGGGAGGCCCAGTCCAGAGCCTCCCCCTTCAACAGACTGATTACGACAGAGGCATAGGTCTGGGGACACAACAGGAACAGAAGATGGCACTGGTTCATGAAGCGCCAGAACGGCTGGCGACTCCTATTGAATTGTTCTGGTAGAGGCATTGTGAACCGCTGTTCAAGGCAGGGCACTGTGGTCTGTTTCCGAAGCAAAGTGATTTCCATGTGAAGCTGGCTTACTTGATCCCGCAGCCGCCCACTCTCTGAGTCAGTTGCAGAACTTGGGCCTGCAGTGCTTGGTTCTCTGCCTGGAGGCAGGCAGCCCAGTGCCTCTGGAGGCAGCAGTTGGGTTGCTAGTTCTATACTTCTTGCACTGGGCCCACCCCCTTTGGCATAGGTGCAGGAACCAGGGGTGTGGGGGGTGCTGCAGCACCCCCAGGTTTTATGGGGGCTCTGCTGCTGGCCCCGCTCCCAGGGTCCCAGCTGCTGGCCCATGTCCGGGGCTCTGGCTGCTGACCCGGCTGCCGCTCCCCACCAGGGTTCCTGCTGCCACCTCGCGCCTGAGGTTCTGTTGCCGGCCTCGCACCCAGGTTCCGGCTGCCGCTCCCCACCGGGGTTCCGGCTGCCTCCCCGTGCCTGAGGTTCCACTGTCAGCCCTGCACCCAGGGTCCTGGCTGCCAGCCCCGTGCCTGCCCCCAGCCTCGGCTCCCTTAGCCCTGTCCAGGTCCCCGCTGCTCAGAGAAACACGGCCTTGCTCCCGGCCCCAGCTCAGGGGGAGGAGGGGAGAATGGACAGGGGTAAGGGGGGGGGGGGGCTGGCTTCCAGCATCCCCACTATTAAAAATGCTCCAGTGCCACTGCCCTTGGGGATGACTGTACGGTCTGTACAAACTGTTGGGGCTGGGATGTAGGCAGCTGGGCCTAGTTTTACCATAAGCTGGATGGGTTGGATCCTTGCACCAGCCAGAGTTCAGAACCAGAAGGTCAGAAACTGAGAGTCAGATACCAAGAGTCAGGCCAGTCAAGAAACCAGGAGGTCAGGGGCAGGTAGGAAAATCCAGTCTCATTTGACCACACACACAAAACTGTATGTCAGCACAGATACAGAGAACACCTACTTCTGGCTACTGAAAACCTTAAAGTTCAGATCCTTCCTAGGTAGAAACACTAGGCCAAAGGTATCCCTGGCACAGGTGCCATTATTTCAATGTAATTATTTAAACGGAATTACACTAAAGATGAATGTTACACTGTAACCTGTTATAGTATCACAGTATTGGAACAGCTACTGCCATTTTGCATGCTCCTCTGAAATATAATGTTTGCCTTTTAAATAAAGTCTCTTAAAAAGGTATCCTGCAAAGATATTTTCCAGTATTTGTTTAATTATTCTTTTTAAACTATGCTGGTAAAGGGAGCGGGGAGTGGGGGGGGGGGGGGGAATGTAATCTGACCAGCAGTGCAACACAGCATCTTGGTACATTAACGTCTTAGACTGGACAAAGCATCAGAGCATATAAAATGGAACAATCTGAGGACTGGACTACATATAGGGTTTTTCCATCTCTATGAAATTTCCATGAGTCTATAACTCAGTGTGGCTGGACAAGAGGTTTATTTGAGACTTCAAAATAAATGCAGCTCATCCATTTTACTTACTAATACTTCTCTTGGAAGGAATTTGTGAAATGTGATCCTTTATCATTAAAAACAAAATGATACCTATGTTAAAAGAACAGGAGTACTTGTGGCACCTTAAAGACTAACAAATTTATTAGAGCATAAGCTTGAAAGCTTGAAAGCTTATGCTCTAATAAATTTGTTAGTCTCTAAGGTGCCACAAGTACTCCTGTTCTTTTTGCGGATACAGACTAACACGGCTGCTACTCTGAAACCTATGTTAAAGTGTCTCAGTTTCATATGTGATTGAAAGAAGAAATGGATAAGAAGGATATTATTCAAATGCTTCCAGTTCAACAGCAGGCACTGTGTTCAAGACAGCTCACCCTTTGAAGGAATACAATTATAGAGCTTAATCCCACAACCCAAGTTGACCACAGAAATAAATAAATGGCAGGATCAGGACACAATAGATGAAAAGGACCAAAGAAAGAGAAGCGTTAACTTCAGAAAACTCTAGCTAACCTCCTCAAAATCTTTCACCTACTGTACACCGTCACCAGAGAACAAAGAGCATTCTCTTATATTACCACCATTTTCACTTACGCTTCTTTAATATACCTCGGAATAACTGATGGTAATTATGCTCCAACCACTTACCAACATATCCTGGGGTTCCACACGCTGTGGACATGACGTCTCCTTTATCCTCCATCTTTGACAATCCGAAGTCACTGATCATGATTTTGGATTCTTCATCCTGGCTGTAGTACAGCAGATTCTCAGGCTAGGAAGAAGTTTGAGACAAATATATGAGTCCAGTAAAGAACAAGGTGACACTTTACATTTATTATATTCAATTTTTGAAGCGAAGGGAAGGGGGGATTCCCCAGAACCCTCAACCAATTCCCCATAATAATCATTCTTCAAAGGCAGTACCAGCCAACCTATTCTCGTGACTGAGAAGGATTCTATGGGGAACCAAATCAGTGCCACTGTTAAGGCAACTAGCCAGAGGCCCTCCTCTTCAGATGTTGTATGTACCATCTCTGAAGCCATTCCTTTTCTTTGACACCCCAAGCAGGAACCATGGCCCCTTCTTTCTCCTGACCAGAGACATAAGGGGATTGCCCTATATACAAACAAGGACAGTCTCTTCACTCTATGGTGATAAAACAGAAGAGTTCGCTTATATGCAAGTATAAATGGTAAGTATTATGTAGAACATTCAACACATTTTACATAGATGCAGTGGGGGTTAAACTGTAGTTTAAAAAAATCCCATTAGTGTTAGAGAATTTTTATATATATCCTGTAGGAAATAAACTATGATAAAAGAGTAAATGCCATTAAAGTTAATAGAGTTACACCAACATTGATTTGGCTCCAGTTAACTAGAAAAAATATTGCACTACTGAGAATAATGAACTAGGAGCCGAGTAGAAATCAGGAGTCTCTTCACTGAGCTCCATGGAGTTGTGCTGATGTTAATCTGGTTTGAGATCAGAATCATGCCCCAGACACCAATGTGCTACATTGTTGCTAATCCAAAATGTCCAATACATCTGCTTTTAATAATTCGTTATGTTATTAACAAACAATACAGATCTTACTAAATACAGTGCACTTCTGGGAAGTGTAATTTGAGGTTTTACCTCCCAGGGTGATTCCATTACTAAGGGTTTGAGCCTGCAAGGTGCTTAGGGTCCTCTGTGAACTCCCAGTGAAGCTGTGGAAGCAGTGGACAATCCACACCTTGTAGGGCCAGGCCTTAAACTTGTTACATTTTTACAGCACGAGATTACCAGCTTTGTGACATAGTATTGGAACAAGGTACAAATACCTACCACTATTTAACACATTTTCTTCTATAAACCCAATATGCGCTCCAAATGTGGATTTTCAGGAAATAATATATGACACAGATGGGGCAATTCAACATCATTACATTCACTGTGCCAAACCCAGCCTTGGTATATAAGGGGGCAACTCCACTGAAGTCAATAGCAATGGGCTAGGGCTGAATTTGGCACTTTATCTTATAGCAGAACTCAGGAAGTCAGACACATTTTTATGTTTCACTCAGATGCTTATGAACTCTTAAAGTATTTCAACAACACTCACACCGAGCCAAGAACCCAAGGATACCAGAGTAGAAGAGACTGAATTAAATGTTTAGGACCTGACCCTTCATACCTGCTTTTCAGTGCTCAGTGTGGCATGGTGACGTGGCAAAGAAGGAGATTATTGCAAAGGGGGCCATAGGGCCTTGAGATGCAACTACTTACAGCAGCCCCAAGGTTGCTTTAAGTTGTATGGACCAATAGCCCACAGGGCAGTCAGGATCACTGGGGCATAAGGATACTCCGGCCATGTTCCCTCTTTCCTGAATATTTCCCTTGAACTGGGAAGAGGAGCAGCGAAGGAGCCGTTACACCATCTCTATACCATCCAGATATTCCCCTTACATACGGAGTATCGTCATGGGGTAATTAAGCCAGCTTTCTGGCTGCTGTGGACCATCAGAGCAGCACCAAGCCACGTTGCTGGGCCTTAATTTGCAGGACTGAAACATAGCAGACAATGATGTTATCCCCTTGTCCTCACATGCGCGTGTACACACAAGTGGAAACAAACGTATGACCTTGCCCAGTGTCTTCTAAAGGGGCTGAGATCAGAAAGGAAACAGGGTTTCTGAAAAACAAAACAAAATTGGCTATGCTGCGTGTACTGCTTTTCTAAATGTTCTCTTGGTACCTCATGAGTCCCTCGCCTTCAATGCCCTGCATAGCTCTATCTCTGCCGTGCCTTACCCTTGGATCTTCTTCTGACATCACACAGGGATGTTAAGGGTACAGCCCCTGGGCTGGATCCGTTCCATGGTACAGTTTCATCAGGACCACGGACTTTCCATGACTCTGTGGGCTTTGTCTATATGACCCCGGAGACCACACTATGAAGGTGTGATTCATAGAGTGCATCAGTGTGTCACCACTCTAGCTCCCTGTGTGTACCTTGCTAGTGTGCATTGGTGTAGTCCTGTTTCAAACAGGACTAGATCTATGCACACTAAGGAACATTTAGTGTGAGCCAGCAAGTTCCACATGGGGGAATTAGAGCACAACACACTAGTGCACTCTGTAAATCACACTCCTGTAGTCCAGACTCTGGCGTAGCAAGCCAGCAGTACCTCGCACACAGGCGTAGAACCGCTCAGTTGCGTTTAAGAAGCACTGGGGAAGCATAAACCTGGTGGAAACTGATGTGTGTCCGGGCAAGCGGAAATGGCACTGAAGAGCGCTTACCCATTGGCTGGAGATTAGATATCTCACCTAGCAAGTCAAAGAAAAGGAAACTTCAAATAAGTCAAAGGTTGAATGCCTCCTGCAGCTGGTGGACTCCCTTTTAAATAAAAAATTTAAAAAGAGAAGAAAAGAAAAAGGGGTGAGGGGATACCCTTCTTCTACTCTTCCCTTCCTTCATTTCTTTATTCAGCTTGTAACACATGGCCATGTCTTTATCCATAAAGAGAAAAGTAGATCATTTCTCTTGACAGGCAGGACATTCGTGGAGAATTTCATATTTCTTTGTGGACATGAATGGACAGCACATGTGCTTGATATGTAAGCAATAGGTACAGGAGCGGCGCCAGGGTTTTTGCTGCCCTAGGTGGCAGCGCTCCTCCTCTGAGCATTCAGGGGGTCTGAGGTCTTCGGCGGCAGGGGTCCTTCCGCTCCACA
Source organism: Malaclemys terrapin pileata (assembly GCF_027887155.1). Classification (NCBI taxonomy): domain Eukaryota; kingdom Metazoa; phylum Chordata; order Testudines; family Emydidae; genus Malaclemys; species Malaclemys terrapin. Next base: position 15,051,317 of record NC_071505.1, on the reverse strand, counting down.
TCTTTGGGGCACTTCGGCGGCGGGTCCCGGAGCGAGTGAAGGACCCGCCGCTGAATTTCCGCTGAAGACCCGGAGCGGAAGGACCCCCTGCCGACGAATTTCCACCGAGGGCGGCAAAATGCTGCCCCCCAAATCCTGCCGCCCTAGGCGACCGCCTAGGATCGCCTAGTGGAAGTGCCGGCCCTGAACAGGTAGCTGTGGTAAAATAATACAACATTCAAAGGCACTATGAAGCAAACCAGGATGAGAAGTATGATAAATAAACAAGAAAATTATGTGAAGATAAATACTCCAAATTAGCACAGTTGTTAAAAATGCAGCCATTAATGTTTACTAATGCTTATCATGCAAGTAATTCTGCTTTTAAGGCAAGCTATGTGATTGCCCATGAAATAGCTGTCTCATCCAAATCATTTTCTGAGGGAGAATTTTTGAGGAACTTCATGCTATAAGCTTCAGAAGTACTGTGTCCAGATAAGTGGGAAGCTTTTGCAAATATCAGCCTCTCAGGAAACAAAATTGCTGAGAGAATCGAGTTAGCTGAGAATCTGAATAGTCAACTGCAGGACAAAGCAAAGTACTTTGCTGCTTTTTCAACGTCAATTGATGAAAGCACAGATGTAAACGACGCATCTCAACTAGCAGTGTTAATTCATGGAGAGCGTGTGTGAAGCAGAGGAGCTTGTAGAATTGTAGACACAACAACAGCAAATTATCTCTTTATCAACTTGGTGAAAGCTCTCAACAAATTGGATGTGGACTGGACAAGAGCTCTGAGTCTGGCCACAAACAAGGCATCCTCAATAGTAGGTAAGAAAGCTGGAGTTGCAACAAAATTGAAGACCTAATTGCAAACTATCAACCACAAGCAACAGTTTAGCAGTTTTCATTTTATTTTACATTAAGAACCTTTCTGTAGTAAAATTTTGGAAATGAATCATGTGATGAATGTGGCTGTTAAAAATGTAAATTTTATTCGAGCTAGAAGTCTCTAATCAGTTCAGCCTGCTGTTGGAAGAATGTGACATTCATTGTGGACTGCCATATCAAACTGTAGTGGCTAAATTGGAGAGTTGTATTGAAGCACCTTAAGAACATAAGAACGGCCATACTGGGTCAGACCAAAGGTTCATCTAGCCCAATATCCTGTCTTATGACAGTGGCCAATGCCAGGTGCCCCAGAGGGAATGAACAGAACAGTTATGACATCAAGTGATCCATCCCCTATCGCCCAGTCCCAGCTTCTGGCAAACAGAGGCTAGGGACACCATCCCTGCCCATCCTTCCTAATAGCCATTGATGGACCTATCCTCCATGAGCTTATCTAGTTCTTTTTTGAAACCTGTTATAGTCTTGGACTTCACAACATCCTCTGGCAAAGAGTTCCACGGGTTGACTGTGCGTTGTGTGAAGAAATACTTCCTTTTGTTTGTTTTAAACCTGCTGCCTATTAATGTCATTTGGTGACTGCTAGTTCTTGTGTTATGAGAAGTAATAAACAACACTCCCTTATTTACTTTCTCTACACCAATCATTATTTTATAGACCTCTATCATATCCCCGCTTAGTCATCTCTTTTCCAAGCTGAAAAGTCCCAGTCTTATTAATCTCTCCTCATATGGAAGTTGTTCCATGCCCCTAGTAATTTTTTTGCCCGTTTTTGAATTGCGTTCTGAGATCAGAAAGGAAAAGCCGTCACTGAATTACAGGTCAATGAATGGCTTCAAGACCTGGCTTTCATGGTGGATATTACAGAGCACTCGAACTTGCTCAACACAAGAACGAAGGAGGGCAGCCAAGTAGTGATAGAATCCTATGACAACATTCACGCTTTTGAAACTGAGCTTCAGCTGTGGGAGAAGGAACTTTCCCAGAGTAAGTTGGCACACTTACCTGCCTTGAAATCACGATGTGACACTGTTGGGACTCAGTGTGATGACACCATGGGCAAAATTGCTGAACTGAGAAAGGAATTTCAAGAATGATTCTCTGACTTCAGGAACTATGAGGAAGAGTTTGCAATTTTCAGCACAACCTTTTCTGTTAATGTGCTCGATGTACTAGAGGAGCTCCAACTGGAACTTAATGAAGTGTAGTGTGACACTGCTGAAGGGCAAATTTTCCAATATTGGGGTGTTTCCAAGTTTACCAATATCTGGATCAAATTATTCCAGGCTGAAGTCCTTTGCATCAAGAATTCTTTCCATGTTTGGGAGCATGTATTTGTGTGAACAAGTATTCTCCATTATAAATATCCACAAATCTAAGCTACTTTCTGAACTAAGCAACACACACCTGAACTCGATACTCAAGATAGCCTCAGCCCAGTCATTTGCTCCAAATGTTGATGCACTAGTTCAAGCTAAGAGGTACCAGGTATCGGGGGAGCAGCAGTAGCGATCACTAAAATCTAAAATAAATGAAATTACCAACATGGTTTCTCTTTATCTATTTCTATTTTAATAACTTTTGCTGAATGTGGCCCATGCCAAGTGGCACGGTATCGGATCAGGCCCACCATATGAAATGCATTTGACAACCCTGCATCGCGTACGCTGGTTTTACATTGGTATCTGGCTGTGTGGGAATTACCCCTGATTTACCTCGGTGCAAGGGAGATCAGAACCAGGCTCATGTCTCTAGCCCCACACTTGGGTCCCAAACTGTGCCAGTTTGGCTCACCTTGCTGCTTCCTTTGTCTCCTATTACCATAAATGACACCTTATGTAACCTCTTGCTACCCTCCCTAACCTTGCACATTAGAATGGCTTAGACATTTTTGACGACAGCAAAAGTACAATGAAAAACAGAAATGAAATTTCATATATATTTTCATGAAGTTTTCCTCCTTTTCCAACCACCCTTACAAGCAGCCTCATTCCCTTTCTTCACCCCCCTCCATCCTCACTCCTTTCACTACCCCTTCCATCGCAGAGCTCCCTCCTCACTTTCTTTCCTGACTAGAAGCTGATTGAAATTTTCTGACTTTCAAAATACTGCTGACATTTCAAAATTCAAAAATTAAACAGGAAATCCCACCTCTCTCCCTACAGTCCTGCTTTTCAACCAGTGAGAGAGGGGGTACAATAGTTTGAATTGCACACATTTTAATTTCTAAAATCTTCAATATTTCTTTTGTTTTTTACAGTGCAAATACTTGTAATAAAAAATAAATATAAATTGAACACTGTACACTTTGTATTCTGTGTTCTAACTGAAATCAATATATTAGAAAATGTAGAAAACATCCAAAAATATTTAAATAAATGGTATTCTATTCTTGTTTAACAGTGCAATTAATCGCGATTAATTTTTTTAATCCCTTGACAGCCTTCGTATTAACTGATTAATTAAAAAGGATGCTAACAAGATGAGTCTGTACTGATTAGAATCTCTCAGGACCTTTTATTGTTCAAACCACTGTCCTCCACCCTTTGTTTATTGTCATTCTTTGCTGTGTTATTTAGATCAGAATCTCTCGGGGTAGAGACCTGCCTTTCCCATCCGTTAAGTGGTGCTCTACAAATAATGATTATAATAGCAATAGTTAATTATTGATGTTACAAAGTAATAGTCCCAATCTCAATCTTGATTGTGGGACCATCTGGCCTCCATCAGGAACTTCCCAGCCTAGGAATCCACAGGATCTGCTTGCCCACTTGCAGCCTTCTGCGGCAGCCACAACAGAGTGCACTGCCAGCCCTCTGCTGGGCCCAGGTTCCCTGATGGAGTTGGGCCCACCTTTACATCCTGTAGCTGGGAATCACCAGCTCCAATCACTAGATTCTGTCCAGCTGGGTTGGATGATTCTCACCAACTACCTGCTGGGCTCCTCTCCAGAACAGGGCTGGCTGTTCCCTGGTACTCTGGCCCTTAAAGGGGCAGACTGGCCTGTTTACAGTGCTAGGGCAGCAGGTGAATTCCCGCCCAGCTACTGCCACTTGGGGAGGTGGAGTACCTAGACAATGAGAGAACCTCTCTCATTGGCAGAGGTGGCGTATTCACTGTAGCTGTTTATATGTAGACAAGTCCAAAAACTTTACCAATATGTAACGATCCAGAAGCAGAACCAATGAACAGACGAAGATAAAGACTGTACTGGTGCTAACCCAAAGCAGGGCCAACTCTGTCTGCCATGAAGAGCCACTCTTGTGCATTGTCCCATACAAAACCTGTGCAATAGCAATGCTGAGCGTTATTTTTAAAATCGGACTCTGGTCTGTCAGCCATACCCACGTGTTTTGGGACAAGTCTTTATTTTATCATTTCTCCCCAACTGGCCCTTTTTATCAGATGTGAAAAATCAACATCACCACCACTCAGCATTGCCATGTTTATGCAAAGTTAAGACAAAGCAATGAGAGGCACAGTACAGTCCTTACCATCTGCTCAACAAAGATTTGCGGCAGCAAGTTGCTTTTGCAAGACTGGAATAAAAAATGAAACCACCCATGTAAAACATAAAGCTTCATTCATGACTCTGTTACCATCAGAGTGTGACACTGCCCAGCTTCTCTTTAGGTTGGATTCCCCTTTTGTGACCTGGGAGGACAACGTAGGGGAAGAGGCCAGAGTATCAACAGCTGAGGACAGGAGATGGTTATAAAGTCCCACCAAGTCACTGACAACGGATTGGTTGGCTTGGCACTTTTCCTCAGTCTTCTGATAGCCAACAAATCCATTGGCCTCTGTAAAAGAGTACAGGTCCTATATCCTAAGAGGAAAAGTGAATCCTACCTCAAAATGAAGACGCATTTTCCATCTCTAACCTCTGCCTATCCAAGTATTTAGATAGCTCCCAACACCAGAGTCACTAGGCTCTTCAAATGTTAATTAAACTTAGCCTCACAATAACCCTGGAAGACAAGGAATTTTTATCCCCATATTAAAGATAGGGAACTGAGGCTGGGAAAGACTAAGCAATTGACCCAGGGAAACTAAACTAAGCTAGTGGCAGGAACTTAACTTAAATTGCAGTTTAGTTCAAGTCAGTGCTTTAACCACAAGACCATCTTTTCTCTCTTGTAAGTCTATATTTTGTTACAAGCTACATTAGTTTGCTCTTTCACTTTTATCCTACACTAAGTGAAAAATTTGTGACCCCAATGCTGAGTATATATTCAGTTATTGTCTTTTATTAAAAAAAATATGCCTTCTGCTACTGTATTGTTCAGGGTACCCAAGCTTAAATGTCCTGATTTTATCTAGCTACGCACACCATTACATCTTTACAAAGAAATATCTGCTTATCATCTCAATGGCAGCATTCAAAATGGACGGAGAAAAGAATGAAGAAATAATGCTATTATTTGAATAGAAGGGATGAGCGATTCTGCTATAATGACACCTGGGCACAGCGAGGAACAAAGAGTAATCTCAAAATCATACAATTACCCCGTGTTCTTCAGAAAAGAATCACTTGTGCAGAAACACTTACAAAAACGTTGGCTCAAATGGAATGACCGTAAAGGGGGAATTGGTAAACATTTTCCAAACAATTAATCCTCTGACACTCTGTATTTAAAAGCAGCACCCTGGAACCCCCATATTCACCCTGTCATATAATTATGATATATTGCACACAAAGCATGCCATGTAAGACATCATATGAAAGTTCATGATCTGCTGAAACCTATTATTCTGTCCAAATACGTATATCATTTGTGTGTATCAAGTTATGGGATTTTGCTGTATGGTTGTTACTGAAATATGTGGAAAGTTTGCTAGTGACATACAAAGGAGGCAAACCACTCCCAGGAGGATGTTCAATGACCATTAATCAGCAGGGGAATTGTATTCAAGGGATTTACAATTCAATGGCAGTTGCACAAGACCACACCAGGGGGTTGCTTAACACGTGACTCAGCAAGGCCAACCAGGACAAGTCTGGGCTAATATTTTCCAGTCACGTGGATTGAGGGTATAAAATAAGGACAGTGGCATCATGCCTGGGCCTTTCTTATCCTCCACCTATGCTGGAAGCATCAAGAATGCTGGAAAGACAAAGACTTCAATTGAGGAGACATCCAGTGGAGTGAGAAAACTGCTTGATTGAAATACTACCTAATGTAATAAAGTTTAAGATTTAGAATGTGCGTTTACCTTTTATTTTCTTTGATAACTATCTCTGACCTTTTATGCCTACCACTTATAATCACTTAAAATCTATCTTTCTGTAGTTAATATGTTTTGTATTTTACCTAAAACAGTGTGTTTTGGTTAAAGTGCTTGAGCAATCTCAGCTTAATTTACAAAGGCTTGTTTAGGTCTTCTCCACATTGACAGAGGGGCAGACTGTCTAATAAACCTACACTGGTCAGGCTTCTGACCAGGGAAAGATGGTATGGCTTTGGGATGCACCACTGGAGAGACGGGGGGAATGGGCTTGTGCCTTTCTCTGTAATTTGTGAGTGGCTCAGGGACCATTCATGCAATCTAGCTGGGTGTGGGGCTCCACATGCGGTTATGCTGAGTGATAACAGCGCCTGGAGGGGTTTGCTGCTGGTCACTAGCAAGGCATTGTGAGAGACAGCCCAGGCTGGAGAGTTAAGGGGGCACCGCAGTCCCATAGTTCCAGGTTGTAACCCAGGGATTCCGTCACAAATCCCTCATCATTATAAGTAGTATGTAGTATTTAATACATCACTGTAAATTTGCAAGGCACTTTTTCAGAAGTAAAAACACATGCGTCTGCCCAGAAGAGCTCACATTCTTAATGTAACGGAAGTCATTTTCCCCCAGGATAGATTTGCTGTAATCCCACTCACCACTAATGTTGCTGAAGGTGGCAGGAAAAGGCCCTTCATGAGACAAGATAAAGAAACACTGCTCTAGATAAAACACAGGACAGCTGTTCAGATAAGTGAGGGTATGGATTATACAAAGCCTCACTCAAAGGATGACTCTCTACTCAAAGTGGTAGTCCCACAGTAGTCGTGAACAGTGTGAGTTAGGCTTTGCGGTAATTGGGCCAGCACTCATTAATACTATCTAGAGATACAAGTAAAGTAAGTGGCCTTACCTTGAGATCTCGATGCACAATGCCCATTCTGTGCAGGTAGTAGACAGCATCTAGGACCTGCCGTATCAGAGTGCTTGCATCCTTCTCGGTGTAAAATCCTTTCTCTACTATGCGGTCGAAAAGCTCGCCTCCAGACACTCTGAAAAACATCATGGAATATGGAAGTGTGAAGATGTGCTTATAACTCTCTAAAGGTATGTCTACACTGGGGCCGACTGCAGCTTGGGTAGACGCACCCAAGCTAGCTTTAATCTAGATAGCTCGGGTCATGGAGCAGTGAAGCTGCTGACGCAGTGCATGAATAATTACCCAAGGTTCTGGGACGACTCGTACAGCCCATATGGAAGCCGATACAGCCCCAGTTCCACAGCGCTGGCAACCAAGCTAGCTAGACTAAAGCTAGGCTCCGTGTCAGCAATGTACATATACCCTAAATGATGGCCAATGACAGTAGGGTGACCAGATGTCTCGTTTTTATAGGGACAGTACTGTTTTGGGGGACTTTTTCTTATATAGGCGCCTATTATCCCCCACCCCCTGTCCCGTTTTTTTACAGTTGCTATCTGGTCAATCTAGATGAGAGTACAGAATCGGATTCAGTTCAAGCAAGTGATTGTCTAGTGCTATGGGGATGCTCAGATAAAGTAGAAAAAGCCTCAAATATTAGGATCTTGGGGGGCTTCCCATAGCACAGAAGCTGGTCAGTTTGCTTTTAACACTGAATCCACCCTAATGGGACAAAAAGGTTGATTGAAAACAATAAGGTAATAATTATAAAACAAAAAACATCATGGCTACCCTACTATAACAGAATGGCCCATCTAGTCCAGTATACTGTCTCGACAAGGGCCAAAGAAAAAGTATTGGGCCAGACTCACTAGGGCTAGCTAGCACAGGGCAATTACACTTTCCTAGGCCAGCAAGATCCATGAGTAGATGAGGAAGGACAGGGAATATTTCTGATACTGCCCAGCTGTAATGCACTTCGTGTGTGTAAGTTAAAGTCTGACATCGCCGTCTAGTGGCTGGCCCAGGATGATTATAAGGGGCTTACTACTGTCAGCAGCTTGACTCATGCTTTAGTGGTAAAGACTTGTGTTTTTGGAGCTGGAGGCAGGGTTCTATTCTCCTTCCCCGTCTGTGTGAGATTTATACAGTAATTGTGTCGGATACCTGCAGCACATTCATTCATTTTACTGCTTTGGGATTCCTACTGGGGAGAAGAAAAGGGCAGCCTCTTCCAGAGACTTCACCATTTTACCCATTCCTACTTGTTCATATATCACAACCTAGACACACGCTTATGTTTCAAGACTGTTGGGCGAGCCTGGCCTCAGATTGACTGGCAGAGCACAGTTATTAACAAGAGAACAAAGATTATGAGATCAGTTCCCCACCAGGTAACCCAGACTGGGAAAGGGTTCCATAAATCAAAGAGAAAAATAAAATGGAACCATCCCAATATTATACTTATACTACATTACACTTCTCTTCTGCTCTGCTAGAAATAACATGCTCCTTCACCCATCTTACATAAAGAATGGGCCACATTAAACTTTTTAATGGAACTTTCTGTGAAAAAAAGAGGTAGGTCTTTACTAAGCTATTGAAATCATAAAACTGTCAGCAAGAAACTTTAACTGCCCCACCAGGACAAATAAAAGATTTCTATTTTAGCAGGCAAACAAATTAAAAAAAAAAAATTAATGCGATATGTTTTCTGCAAGCTGTACCACTTAACATATAATAAATAACAGACTGAAATGTTCTTTAAAAACAAACCTAATAAAGGAAAAATAATAGAGTCATTAAATGCTCATGTGGGGGGAGCTTTACGTTATACAAACACTAGGTAATTCAGTTGCAGGCACTCCAAGCAATAATCTGTTTGAATAATGATTCTGAGATCACTTCCTAAGGAAAGTTAGGAGCTGAAACAGAAGAGACTGCTGCTCCTGGAAATTAACATGTTCAACTTGGAAACTGAAATGAAATCTAGGAGAAAATAGCCATTTAAACTGAATAATCCACCAATTAGTTACTAAGCAACTAAACTGAATGAGCCACTGAAATATTGAAACTAAGATGAAATTATTCAACAGATGTGAAACTCACTCAGGGCCTGGTCCAAAGCCCACTGAAATAAATGGAAAGGCTCTCACTGGCTCGGATAAGCTATGGATCAGGCCCCATGTGAGTCCCCTCTGTGTCACTTAATCTTTGTACTTCCACACTGAGATCAGGGCTGGAAGCCCGGATCCACAATGGTCATGCAGAGGCTCTCTGCACTCCCTATGCACCATAGAGGGGGCTCTGTGCTGGCCACAGAAACAGACTGATGCAGAAGGTGGCAGTAGAGGGGCAGGTTGGCAGCAAGTTGGGTGAGGGGCTCCTGGTCCATTATGTAGTTCTAGAGGCTATAACATCTAGCCCAGGTGGCAAGGAGGTACCACAGCCTATGGCTGCTGCAGCTGCGGAAAAGGAGATGTGATGCAGCTCCACACCCTGGATTGCGGTGATTTTTGTCCACTCTCCATCCTGGGCATTTCATTTGCACAAAGGCTGAATGCTCACCCTATAGGAATCCTCCTACATAAAGATTATCTGGTTGCTACAATAGGAGCTATATAATGAAAAGTGAATAGATACAATGGACAGGCAGGTGCTAGTCAATACCGCACAGAATGCTGCCCCAAATCCTTGGCTTTTAGATCCACATTCAATATAAAATCCAGCCAGACTCCATTCTCCTTGCCATGGAAGAGTCTCCTAAATGCTGTGCAAAGAATCTATTTCTCCATCCGCAGAAGGCAGATACCGTTTTATTGAATCTGGCTTTTATTAACTGCCTGTCTTTTCATATTTTCCCCAACCCCTCTTGTACCCTCTGGATTCACTGCACTGAAAATTTAGTCCATGCCATAATTAATGTGATTGAATACAGCATGTTTTCCTATGAAATCTCTGTGTGCTTTGTTGTGCACTCCACACAGTTCCTTGGTTTTTATTCCTGAGATATACTGCTTTACTAGACACTGATTTACAGCATGTGCTTTTATGTGCAAGGTCTCTCTCCTCCCTTACTCCCAGAGAGAATAACTCCCTACTATTTTTAATCAGAACTACTTGAGATTTCCCACACACACACACTCCACAAGTCCTTTATCTCTTAATCAAAAGCTCTTCTAACTTGAATTTAGTTCAGTTGATCTACTGTACCCAGGCTCAATCTGTTTATAATTTACTTTCAACACACGGAATATATTTTCAGCCTATTGAATGACGCATTGCAAAACAGAGCTGAAATGCAGACACACAAGATAGATATTCCCTCTTAATTCAGGACGTGACTGTGACACCAAGTATGCATCATGCAGGGACCAAAGGGGGCATATGGCAGCCTTTACTCTCTTGCATGGGTTACCTGTGTTGCAAGTCCAAGGTAATGTGCACTGGCACAAGACACTTTGTATCCTGGTGCAGTGTATCTACACTATGGGTTTGCAATGGTGCATCGACATTGGCATAACTATATTGGTGCAACAAGCCCTGGGATAGACAAAGCCTTGTCTCTTCAAACAAGAAGCTTCAAAGCCACAGGTTCTGCCCCCAAGTATGTTCTGCCCTACAGCACATAATGGTCTAAACCTGGGTCTCTCTAGCTGTGTCATCCCTAGGGTTACCATACATCCAGATTTCCCCGGACATGTCCGACTTTTTGGTCCTCAAATCCCCGTCCGGGGGGAATTTTCAAAAAGCCGGACATGTCCGGGGAAATAGGGAGGTATAAGCCAGGGTCCGCCCAGCCCCAGCACGACCGGTCGGGTCCGCAGTGCAGCCCAGCCCAGCCGCCCCAGCGACACTGTAGCGAGCTCGGGCGGGGGGGTGGGGGGGCACAGCCGCAGAAGGCGGCGGAGGGGCCGTTGCTGCCCCCGCAGGCCGGGCGGACCGCGCGCCCCAGCCGAGCCCACAGGATCACGGGGAGGCCGGGCCCAGCCGGTGGCTCGGGCTTCCCTCGCGGGCGGGGACCCCCCGGCCACTGGGGGACCCTTCCTGCGGCCCCGGCGCCGCGGGAGCTGTTTCCAGCGGGGAACGTGCTTGGCGGTGGCAGGAAGGAGGCTGCGGCGCAGGGGCGGGGAGTGTGGCGTGTGCTGCGGCTGCAGGGACCCACGCCGCCCCGGTCGCTGCTGAGCGTCCGAAACCCCCACCAGGCAGAGGCTGCCGGGTGAGCGGGGGAGCAGGGCAGGCGGCAGGCGCAGAGGCTGCAGGGCGAGGAGGAGCATAGAGGCTGCAGGGTAACCCTAGTCATCCCTGTCTTGGAAGGTGAGCACACTCTTCGGTAGCTGAGACTCAGCCCATTATATTGAGACCAGGACCTTGCACTCTGTTCTGAAGTGAGCAGGGAGCCCTAGGCGTATGAAGCGTTCATGAAGCCCTCCTGCAGTGTTTGCACTGGTCTTTGGGATGAGCTGCCGGTGGGTGTGGCACAAATTTCCCACTTTCTGAGGCAGTTACATTCAGCCTCAAGTAGCAAGAGTAGCAGTAGCTGAAGCTGGAGGATGACAGTGTAGCGACGTCCTTGTCTTAGAGGAGGGGGATGTAGTTTCCTGGCCAGACAGATACGGAAGGAGACATTTCTCATCACTGTGTCAATCTGTGTGACTGAGAGTAGACTGTCTCTGCCTCACAGCTGTCACTGTCTAATCTGACTGGATGTACTTTACCAAACGTTGGCGCAACAAGGACTGGGAGCAGCGGCAATTTTTCTCCCTTCGCTGATTCTGATCTTGACTCTGTGCAAGGAAAATGGCTGGACAGGAACAGCCAAGCGTGATTACTTGAAGGCAGTTTAATCCTGGTAATGACTCAGGTGTTATGGGAATCTGGAGTAACATTAACACAACAAGTGCCTAGGGGTGTCCGATGCATATTCAACAAAAAGGGGCTTGTGTCTGGCCCTGTTACAGTTCAGTTCGCTCTACATTCTGATGAGTCACTGCTGACCATTTATTTTAAAAGGAGACAAAGAACTAGGGTGACCAGATGTCCCGATTTTATAGGGACAGTCCCGATTTTGGGGTCTTTTTCTTCTATAGGCTCCTATTACCCCCCACCCCCTGTCCCGATTTTTCACATTTGCTGTCTGGTCACCCTACAAAGAATGGTCTTGTGAACTCAGAAAGCAGGAGTTCAACTGCTAATTCTGCCCCAGACTTCCTATGTGACTTTGTGCAAGACGTGATCTCTCTCTGTGCCTTGGTTACCCATCTGTAAAATGTCTAATACTTCTTCTCTGTTTCACACCGGGTGATGTGAGCTACTCAGCTATTATAGCAAAGGGATGTGTACCAATATCTGCACAGACAGGAGGTGGGCCTTTGGTTCCAGGGCAGATGTGGTACTGAATTTAATACAACTAACAATGACGTGTTTGAGTAAAAATAAAAAATAACAAAGTTAATACTTTCTACTTCCATAGCACCTTCCATCTGGAATGATCAACAATCACTGATCACCCAAATGAGGTAGGCCAGAATGAGTATTATCCCCATTTTTCAGCTAAGGAAACTCAGACACTGTGATTAAACGACTTGCCCAAGATCACACAGAGTTTGTGACACAGCCAGGAATAGAAGCAGATCCTGACTCCCGAGCCAATCACAATACCACCCTTGTTAGGAAAAGTACCTTTCCCTTGATCCACTGTCCCTGCTTCAAGACACTGTGTAATACTGTCTGGCTGAGTGTTTGAACAAAGAGCCGTTTTCTGGAAGTGGTGTGCTACATGTGTGGGTTGTAAGCTGAACTTTGCTTTTGACACTTAACATTTGTTCCAAAAGGTCTATACTAAATAAACCAGATTAAGAGTCAGTATAGCCTGCTTGGCGACTTTGGGTAAATCACTTTACCGCATAGTGCCTCAGTTTCCTGATCTGTAAAATGGGGAAAATGATATTGACCTCCTCTGTAAAGTACTTTGAGATCTACTGATGAAAAGCACTATGGAAGAGCTGGATATTACTGCTATTCTATTATTAGTATCCTGGGTCTATTGCAACTCATTTTCCTCACAACTGGGAAATAATCCATTGCAGCGTTCCTGGCCAGTTGGAAGACAAGATTACTAATTTTCCTAGCAGAAATGGTAGATGCCTCAGAAAAACAAGTAAAAGACATGGATCATAAGCTCTTCATTCCATGGAGCAAGAGTGGGCATGGCAAAACAAGTGAGAATTCAAAATATACTGGGGGAAGGGAAAAGAAGGACAAGGGTGACAGTAATAAGGTCATGTAGTTAAGTGGTAAGAGGTAAATCAACTTAACAGCCAGTCAGCATAGCGCTTAGACATTTGTATTGATCTCCTGGGCCAGGGTCAACATCACCCAAAGACATGATCCCATCTTGATTGTGTCCTTGCAAATCTCTGTTTTTGTTTTCTTTTTTCTCCTCAGATTAAATAAGAATAAATTGGTATTGTTGAAATAGTAGAAAAATGGGTGAAAATACGTATGATAGAGCTATATGCACACCACCCCCATGGAGCTAGCACACAGCAACTGAAATAATAAGAAATGCACAAAAGAAATAATGAGAGAAGAGAACATTAAAGTAGGGTCTAACTTAATATATATCAGCACAGTCAAATTAAAAGTAAAACAATAAGATAGAATGCACTTGACAGTGGAAGACTTATTAAAAATCTGTTATCGGAAAGCGAACAGATTAATACTGTATACTTTCTGAGTTTGTGAAAAGGGTAGGTAGAAGGAATAACAGGCAATTTGGGTTAGAGTAATATGTAGTTCCGTAAGACTGTATTGACACAGATTGCCATTGCTTGGGTTTATTGTACATAATAACGGCTCAAGTAACTGGATATTCATGATCTGGTGGTAAATTGGGCTTGATTCTCCTCTCTGCCATTGTAAATAAAGAGTAACTCCATAGAAGTCCATACAGACAGACAGGTATATAAAACTGGTATGAGATCCAAATCAGAGCCTCTGGTTTTATAGGATGAAGAGTGTCCAAACAGAAGATATTATAAATAGAGCTGTTAGACATTTGGTTCGTTAAGGAGGTGGAAGGTTCCCTTTAACAATTTTGTTATTTCTGTTCATGTGCTTCAAATGAAGCAAAGTAAAATTCAGCTGAAATCACCTTTTTTTCTGGTTTCCGATAAAAAACCTGCATGGTTTCGACCTGAAACCACAGCTTGACCAGTTTGTTCAAAACTTGACTCAGGTTCACCAAAAACAGAGACAGGCCGAACCAGATCCTTGGATCTAAACCACCAGATCTGGACTTAGCTCCAAGATCACAGTTTGAATCTATACAATAGTGGGCAGGATACAAATCCCCACTGTGAACTTTGAGAAAGTTTGCTTTTCAATCCACCAAGTTCAGGACTGTTTCAGTTGTGCCCGTGTGACATTACTGACATAACCTGTGATCATATAGATCACTGTTGCAACCACTGTTATATATTTGCAGCAAATATTGTACCAAGGTTGTCGTGTAAGGTGTCTATGGAAAGGTTATAATTTGCTGATTATGATTATGCTATCTGTATGGATGTATCATTTTTGTAGCTGAAGTTATGAATATTGGCTATGTACTTGTATATCAATGTGTTTTGATTCTAAGTAGCCTCAGTAAAGCATTTGGTCAGCTTCTTGAGAAGGGATTATTCTCAGTAAGTGTCCAATCAAGAAACACTTGACGGACAATGGACTTTGGGAGATGTCAATCCACATCTGAAATTTCTGGGAATGTTCAAACTAACATGTAAACAATGGCGTCGACCTGTAAAGACTGAGTCGTGCATGGATATGTGACTTGCCCATGTGACTCCAAACTCCATCTTGCTGTGATATTGCACAGGAGAACCAAGGGGATTCCACCCACTTCTACACCTCTACCCTGATATAATGCAACCCGATATAACATTAATTTGGATATAACGCGGTAAAGCAGCGCTCCGGGGGGGGCGGGGCTGCACACTCCGGTGGATCAAAGCAAGTTCGATATAACGCAGTTTCACCTGTAATGCAGTAAGATTTTTTGGCTCCTGAGGACAGCGTTATGTCGGGGTAGAGGTATAAATCCTATAAAAGGCTGCTGCATCTCCTCCATTTTGTCTTCAATCCTACTTCTTGCATCTGGAGGAACTTTGCTACAAACTGAAGCTTTGAACAAAGGACTGAATGACCCAGCCCAGCTGTGGATGTACTCCAGAGACTTGATTTGAACCTGCAGCTTATTCCATCACTGCTACAAACCTGAACCAAGAACTTTGCCATTACTGTATGTAATTGATTCCATTTAACCAATTCTAGCTCTTATCTATATCTTTTTCCTTTTATGAATAAACCTTTAGATTTTAGATTCTAAAGGATTGGCAACAGCATGATTTGTGGGTAAGACCTGATTTGTCTATTGACCTGGGTCTTGGGCTTGGTCCTTTGGGATCGGGAGAACGTTTTTTTTTACTGGGGTATTGGTTTTCATAACCATTTGTCCCCATAACGGGTGGCTCTGGTGGGGATACTGGGAAACTGGAGTGTCTAAGGGAATTGCTTGTATGACTTCTAGATAGCCAGTGGGGTAAAACCAAAGTCTTCTCTGTCTGGTTGGTTTGGTTTGTCTTGGTGTGCAAAGGAACCCCAGCCTTGGGCTGTAACTGCCCTGCTCTGAGCAATTTGTCCTGAATTGGTACTCTCAGTTGGGTCCCGCCAAAGGCATCTTCGTTACAGCCCGTCAGTGAGCTATGAAGTTTGGATCTGGATCTAATATCTATCTTTGTGGTTTGCAACAAAATCCTTAACTCCCCTGGGTTTGGGTTCAGGTATGAAAATTTCATGAAGCTCTCATGAGAAAGAATCAGACACCACAGAGATATCTCTTAAAATGAAAAATTACAAACTCAGTCACCATCTATTGTTTTCCATTTTTTCAACTTCTTGGTCCTCCCCACCTGGGATTTATGATGCATAGTAACTTACTATATGAGAAGATCCATTGATTTCAATGGAAATACTTGTAGTGTCGGCACTACTCAATAGGCATTTGGGTGTCAGAATCTGGCCTCAGACCAAGTTTAGGGTCAGACACGGAGTCCAGTTTCATCCATTACATTGGTGGTGTAATCGATAAATGAAAGCATTTTGCTGTCACCTCAGATTCATTTCTTCTTCAGGAACACTACAGAGGGTTCCATTGCTTCAACAGAAAGTCAGCCACATTCTGTTTTCATTCCCACTTTCCTTCAGCAGTACTTGACATTTTAAAAACTCTAATTTACTTTTATTACCAGATAAAGACAAGTCCCAAATAAAACCACATCTCCAAACATCTCATTCAACTTCATAGCTGCCTCCTAATTCCCTCTTATCAAAACCCAGGATCCAAACACCCCTGTGTGCTGGGCGGTGAACTTTGCACCTGGGACCTGAAATCTGCACCTGAGCTTTGCAGCTTGGACCCACCTTTATTCCATTTTTAAAACAGGACCAATTTATGGCACTGCATAGCTCTATCTCCAAGTTCTCTTAAGGCTAACCACCAATCCACCACCAGAGTGGGATAGATCTGCTGTAGCTACATTGCAGAGGGCACGTCACTAGTTACAATGTTAATCTTTATAAAATAATATCTATGTTGGAATTTGGAACGAATAGACATTAAGTTACATTTAAATGATCATTTATTTGATGATTCTTTTCCCTTGTTGTCAATATCCATTTTTAAGGGATAAATCCTCCCCTTAATACAGCCATTCAACTTCCTATTGCTATTAGCTGTAAATACACATGCTCCTATGCCATTTGGCAAAACATTTATATGTTTAATGCTGACAATTTAATTGTTTGTTTGTTTGTTTGTTTTTTACAAAAGTCTTATTGATGACATCATCAATGGTGGATTTAAACAAAAAACAATAAAGCTATATAGTATCAGGAGGACAATCCCTCATGAAGAACTGCTACTGGGAAGTCTGCCTGATGTCATGACTACATCTTCAAGTCACAGTGCAATAGAAGGATGTATCTTTAACAAAACTCAGTGTTTTAATGTGGCATCACATCAAAACTATGATGGTGCTTCACTGGGACTTAACATTCAACAAGCAACAAGAACGATTAAAGGTCTAGAGAACATGAAGGAAGGCTGAAAGAATTGGGTTTGTTTAGTTTGGAAAAGAGAAGACTGAGAGGGGACATGATAGCAGTTTTCAGGTATCTAAAAGGGTGTCATAAGGAGGAGAGAGAAAACTTCTTCATCTTAGCCTCTAAGGATAGAACAAGAAGCAATGGGCTTAAACTGCAGCAAGGGAGGTTTAGGTTGGACATTAGGAAAAAGTTCCTAACTGTCAGGGTGGTTAAACACTGGAATTAACTGCCTAGGGAGGTTGTGGAATCTCCATCTCCGGAGATATTTAAGAGTAGGTTAGATAAATGTCTATCAGGGATGGTCTAGACAGTATTTGATCCTGCCATGAGGGCAGGGGACTGGACTCGATGACCTCTCGAGGTCCCTTCCAGCCCTAGAATCTATGAATCTATGAATTCACCCATCAGGGATTAGGGATGCCAGGTCGCCCACTTGAAACTGGGATGATCCTAGAAATGTGGAATAGGTATGAACCCAACAGGTACAGAGCTGGGACAATCAGGTGAGAGAGTTGGTCTGAGAGAGTTAAAGGTGCAGTACCGGGAAGTTCAGGCTCCAAATATTACTTTTATGAAATGGAAGGGTTTACAAGAACTATTATTAATACAAATGTTTTCATTTAAAAAAAAATGAAAACTTGGTTTTTTGTTTGCATTTAAATTTCCTTTGCATTGTGCAAGTTCATGAGAAACGAAAGGAAATATGACTAGCACATAATCCCAAAGGAAAGACATACTAGCTGCTCTAGTCTCATTGTTCCAACTTAGTGAAATGCAAAAAGACAATGAAGAAACAGCCAAAATAAAGAAACTCATAGATTTCAGGTCCTGAAAGGACCATTATCACCATCTAGCCTGAGCTCCTACAAATATAATTAGGCAATTAAAATTCTCTTAGTGCCAGTAATCTAAGGTGTTAATAATCAGGTAAGGATGTTTGTTACTATAAAACTATTATAAATCCTGCAGAGCCCTACGTCATTCAACATGCACCTTAGAGAATTGCACCAGATGCCTCATTCACTGCACATCATAAAATATTCAAACTGAATGAGGCAAGAATTTTCCTTGCTATTGTAGCTTTAAATCAGAACTTTAAAATATGGCCCTTTCACAAATATGTGCTCGTAGGCCATCAGAGGAAGAGTACAAGACTTACTGTGGTCTGTTTTTAAAAAATACAGATATAAGTATATTATTATAGGCGGCACAGGTAGTGATGCCTCTGGTTAAGGTTGCCTGACACTTTCCATTAAAAGATGCTGTTTTCAGGTGCTTATAACTTTGCCAAATTGTAATAGTTTAGGATGAAATTTGCCAAGCAGGCTGTCTGCCTCAAGTTGTTTTTTGGGATTTTTTGACCAGATAGCAAGTGTGAAAAACTGGGGCACTTTTTTGGGGGGTGGGGAGTATAGTTGCCTATATAAGACAAAACTCATTGTATCAGGATGTCCAGTCACCCTATCCCCAAATGGCAACTAAGTCCGCTCCACCCCAAAGGCACGGGCTGAGTAGAACTTTCCCTGCAATTCCACAGGGAGACTGTCTCTCCTGTGCTCTCGATGTACCCCCGGCTGGCACCCAGGCCGTGAGGAGAAAGAAGAAGCTCCTGACTGGAGGTGAGGAACTGGGTCTGAGGGAATGGTCAGGGGAGAGACTGGGACAAGGAGGTAGGAAGGGGATAAGGACAGGGACTGGTACATGCAACCAAGATCCGGGGCTGGGGTGGTGGTGAGGAAATGAGCCTGGGCCAGGAAGAGCAGGATAAGGAGCTAGGGGAGAGTGGGTCTGGGAAACAGAGCCAGTGAGGACTGGGGGTGAGGGATAGGATGTGGAATTGGGGAGGAGGGATGGGGACTGTGACATGGGGCTGAGGGGAAGTGGGATGGGAGACTGGGCCAAGGAATTGAGGAGGCAAGACATGGTCTGGGAGGTGGAGCCAGGGAAGACTGGGACACAGGGATCAGAGCAAGGTGCTTAGTAGGGGCTGGGTGATGTAGAATGGGCACCAGGACTGGAACAAGGAGCTGAGGGGAAGTTGGGGGAGGAGGCGGCAGGAAAAAGACTGGGACTGAGTAATGCACACGCTGTACAGGCTGGGACAGAAGTGTCCGTAACCTCTGAAATACACTCCCTAGACTAGAACCCAGGATTCCTGAGTCTCAACATTCCTCTGCTGTCAGCAAATAGCTGTGAAAGCCACTGGTAAAATGTGTGCCTTATCTGCTCTAGTGCAGGCTCTCACAGAGGAAGACAACCTACTACTGCTGCGAGTTATTCTGTTAGCTCAAGTAGCAGAGGTTTGTGCTGACAATAAACCATGTGGGAGCCACTGCAATTCCACATGATGGAATATTCTGTTTTTTTCAGTTTGCTTTTCTAAAAACCTAGAAAATTAAGTAAGTAATAATAAATGTTAAAAGAATGCTAAGGTTGCAAAGTAAAATAATAAAAAATTAGGAAATTGCCTGTGGAACCTTAATTTGAATCCTGGTACATATGCCTTATGATACAGTCTTTAGTTACACAATCACATACTACTTTTTTCATAGAACCCCTCCAGAGCTGTAGCTCTTGGTGGGGTCTACACTACACTTTTTCCAAAAATTCCCTCTGGTTCTAACACCACTTCAGCTCTACCAATGGTAGCAATGATGGGAGCAGTAATACAGATGTAGCTGCAGTTGAGAGCCTGTGTTTTACATACAGTGTCACCTAACCCTGCTCAGAGTAGGTCTATGACATGGTGCTTAAAACAACAGTGGTTTGTGAGATCTTATCTATACTGGTGTGCTCACTGGTGATAGCAACAACGGAAAATGTAGGGCTACAAAAATTCAGAACACCTTGACGAGGTTTGACTTGAACTGTATTTTAACTCTACATGTAACAAGTGCAAGGCCTGGCCTGAGACACATCAGTTATGGTGAAACTAGTGACTGTCATTTATGGTGATACTAGTGGTATTATTATTAGTAAGGCATCTATCTATATTAGAGAAATTGCACTGGTAAATTTTCCTAATGTAGCTAGGCCCTGAGAAATTCTACAACAAATTTTAAATCTCAAGCTCTGCTCAGCAGCCCACAAACAAAATGAAAGGCAGATGATGGTTAAACAGTTTCCATTCAGGCTATCCTTTTAAATTTGTTTGGTGGCGCCTACAGTAGCCAAGTAAAAGAAGCAAATCTGCAGATTACGAGATTTAAAGCGTGCACATTCCCAATGTTAATTAGTTATGTGTTTGTTTTCCCTCCACAACTTTTAATTAAATCAAAAGACAAAAATCAGGGTGAATTATGGCACCATTCATTCACATTCAATGTGTTGTCAGGCTGGTTGCCAAAGACTCAGTGTCATCAACCTCCCAACATTAGAATGCATATACCATAATTCAGGCCCTGAAGGGTCTCGCTGAGATCATAAAATATTTTTTTTTTAAATGGGCAGTATAAGTTAACTCACTAATGAGGTTAGTTTTGAGGAAGATATTACTCTCTGCTTTATTCATTTTCTTAGGTGGAATTCTAGCAATTCAGTCCGAGCATGACTTCTCTTGCCCAGTTTTTATAGATATACACACACGCACATGCATATGTTATATACATATATGTATATGCGACTCTGTAGTCTGAATGTTTCTCAGTTTGCTGCAACAGAGTAGAAGAATGAAGCTCTGTAAATCCACTGTAAACACACACATCTGAGGTATTTTTCTTACATTTCTTGGGGCTGGAATACTATATTTTATAACTATTGTCCCACTTCTACCGTATTATCTAGAATAAATCGATATTTAGAATCCAGAGGAGATTCGCCACCTGACAGCAATTTAAAAGTAGGTCCGATTTCAGGACTAGTAGGTCAGATTCCATTTTCCCTTTAACCTGTTTTCCAGTGGAAACAAACCTCAATGTCCTGCCAGCATTTACTAGGAAAAACAAGGCTCTAAAAATACTCATAATTGAAGTAACTGAAAATGGAGGCCTTAAATTACGCAAGGGATGGTAAACAACTATTAAATGTGGAAATTTAAGAGAACTGCTAATGTATCAGTAAGGATTGTCTTGATTCTGAAGAGAACAAAGAAAAAAAATAATGCATGCCCCAATAAGAGCAGGTTTCAGCCCTCAACACATTTTCTCCTGTTTGCTCGAATAAAACACTAAAAATTCACTTTCCCATGTTCATTCCCCTTTTAAGTTAGATTTCCACACAGATTCCAGTGAATGAGTTTGCAGGTAGACGTGTTTATGGAATCAGTGATTTTTAAGATTATATTAGATAATAATCACAGAAGGTGAAATTCATCCGTGGGCAGACGACCAGGAGAAGTCCCACGTAAGCCTTTACTTTGAGATCTTCTACAGGATCTGTGTGGTACATAGGCTTTGAGTTGGTCCTCTGCCCAGGAGTAAATTTAACCCAGAAAATGCATTTTGAACTCAATAACCAACTATTTGTCCCAGAAATCTAATTCTAAAAGTTAAGCTCATCTAGAAAGCGAATGGAAACAATAAAATGAAAGCTAAATGTCAAATCCAAACGAGTCAACACAACTCAAATTTATCACAATATCAAATTTTAATCAGGTACTTTATTTAACAGGTTATTTATATAAAAAAACACGCATGAAAAATCTGCATAGCAAAATTATTCCCAGAAATTGTTCAGTGGCTCTTGAACAACAAATCTGAGGAAACTATAAGCTTCTTGCAGATAACTGGCGAACACAGACAGAGATGAAATCCATCAAATAAATTATTCACTTAAAATTATTCACTCAACTCTGGCCTGAATGTACCACAAAGACATTTTTTAAAAAAACCTCTTCAATTTACTTTCTCAAGATAAAATATGACAGATTCATAGATTTTAAGGTCAGATGAGACCATTATGATCATCTATTTTGACCTCATGTATGGCACAGACCATATAATTCCTGCATTAAATCCGTAATTTCTGGTTGAATTACAGCATATCTTTTAGCAAGGCATCCAATCTTGATTTAGGGACTTCAACTGATAGAGAATCCATCACACATCTTGGTTAAATTCTGCCCAATGATTAATTACGTTCACTATTAAAGATTTGCATCTTATTTATCTCGCTTCCGCTTCCAGCCATCGGCTCTTGTTGTGCCCCAGGACCACACTCTTGCCCAGATTAATGATTTTATTCTCTCTAACTCATTCTCCTCTGATCTCACAGTCTCTCTTCTTCTCCCTACATTCACTGACTCTGCCATCCCCAGAGGCTGGAAGCTACTTTCCCCATATGCATGGACACCCCACTCCCCAGTAATGCAGATGCGGGATTCAGTGCACAGTGCATGAGCTGACTGTTTTGGAGAAAGCTGCTGTGCGTTTCAAAAGGGAGCATTTCTCCCATGGTGACTCATTCAGGCTTGGGTGAGCCAAATGGGAAGAGTGGGCGGTTCCCAGGGGTGGAGCCCACAAAGCCCTCCCTTGTCTGGAGCTGAGATCAGAAATAGCAGTAGCAGAGCAGTAGAGTTGAAAGGAGTGAGGCATCTTCTCTATCTCTTGGACACCAGTGACCTTAGCAGAGCCTACGCTCTGCCCCTCTCCCTCACAGTCCCTCCACTGCTAGCTGCAATCTCCCTGACCTACATGCTCCTCTGTCTCCCCTAACTCTTCCTAGCTCCCCCCCTCCCCATCCCTTCCTTCCTTCTACTCCCATGCTCCTATTAACTCATCCCCTCCTGGCTACTCTTTCCTCCACCTCATCTGTCTTGTCTATTTAGATTTTGTTCTGTGTTTGTACAGCACCTAGAACAATGGGGACCTGGTGTATGATTGTGGCCTCTAGGCAACACTAAAATGCAAATAATAAATCATAAGCAATTGTGAGCTCCAGGGGGGTAGGGACTATTTTCTCTATGTACTTCTACAACATCTCATACAATGGGGCCTTGATTCTGTTTAGGGCTTTTCTGGTGCTACCATAATGCAAATAATAAACAAATAATAATAAGTTACTGCAGAACTGGAGAATCCCGTCAACCTTCACCCTTAATTAATCCTGAAAAGTGGGTTTTATTCATTCTATTGCCTGTGTATCAATAACAGGTTAGAAATAATGTTCAGAGATAAAACATCATGATTAGATAGCACCTGGAATTTTTTGCACTGGAAATCAACAGACATCCTCTCCCATTAGCAAGGGCTGATTTTCCAGGCCTTGCAGTCTGTGCTGATAATGAACTGCAGGGGCCTGCAAGGACCAGCTAATTTATTTTTTGTTTGGACAGAGGATGGGCAGTGTAGTCAGGCTCTCAGGGCCTCAAGGAAGCTTTTATAATGCACAAAACAGACATTAAAAAAAGCCTGCATCTGGTCCTAATTCCTAATATTCTCCAAATAAAACCAGAAGTCGACCATGTGAACCACCAAGACAGCTGTATTTGACGAGAATGCTGCCCCAAGCTCAGCTCAGTGGGAAGCTCTTAAGACAGATAGTTCTTGGGGGAGAATCCTTGACCATGGAACTCCTTAGTGGAGGAGATAAGAATGAACTGATGTCTGACCATTCATGGAGCACAATGCAAAACCCACCTGTGCACAAAGACCTTCCTGCAATAGTGTAAGGGGAAAAAAGACAAACAGAGACACCCACTAAAAGTACCTGGACATAGAAGGGGCAGAGTGCGGTCTTTACAATTTTAATGTGGCCATTAATTCTGTGTTTGGTGCCTGATGTTACTGAGATGGGCTAAACCAGATCAGATAGTTAACTGATTGACAGAAAGAGTCAGCGTCGTTAGTATATGCAATAGCAGAATGTATTGCATTTTGAAAAGAATAAAAGCTACACTTCAAGGGAAGCCTTTTGTCGAAAGATAAATCAGGATCAAAATACGCAAAAATCTCCAGGGTGCCTACATAAAACAAACAAGCCCCAAGGCTTATTTTAACAATTCCTCAATTATTGACCTACTGATAGCAGACTTAAACCAGACCGTTGAGATGTCTGTAATGAAACTCATTGATTCTGCATGAAGAGTTATTTTCCAGGAATCTATTCACACAAATGAAAACACATGCACCCTGATGTTAATAATGAGGACTCAGGCAAAATAAGGAAGATTTAAAAAAAAAAAAAGTAGTTATTTGGTACTGCCACTTTTGGAAATGTCTTAAGAATCCAGGCTGGCCTGCTGCCAGATGTTCTATTTTTACTGGGACCATTCCATGGCCCAAGGAGAGTTTTTAAATGTCTGTTTATTTATTATTGCTCCTGGGCTGCAATGTATTCTCACATATTACAGAGAGGCATTTTAAATGCCCTGCAACTGAAAACACTTCAGATTAAGTCATTGGCAGTTAATGAAAGTAACTCTGCAGTAATTTTTTTAATGAGGAGAGCAAACTGGTGTCATCCAACTTACTGTTACACTAACACAGTAAGATCACTTTCTTATGTTTTTAGGAACATAAATGGACGGTGCCATAACAACAGGAAAAAAATACACATAACATTCATTTTCCTTAATGTACTTTAAGAGGCAGATTAATGAGAAGTTTGCTCTATAAGCAAATTAAACTATTGCACTGTAAATGTTGATGCTGGGAAAAACAAAGTCAGAATGAACACAACTAATTAGACTTGTACAGGAGCTGGGCTGACTGAGTAAAACTACAGCCAGGTTCTCACAGATTCAGTAGCACACAGGACCTAAATTCTGCAGCAAGGCCCTGCTATCAGCACAATTCAGACTGTCTCCCTTGTTTTATGGAAAGCATGACGGTCACCTGTTCAGGGCCAGATTGTGCCTTGCCCCTGCATGGGTCTGCAAGTGCTGTGAGGGTGGGAAGGTAGGATACAAGAAGCATTTCCTTCTAGTGTCCCTCCCTCACAGGGACTAGACACAACTGCAGTCCCCTCTCTCAGCCATAGGTGCTGGAACTAGGGGGCTGGGGGTGCTCCCACACCCCCTGGCTTGAAGTGGTTTCCATCATATACTAGGGTTACCATACGTCCGGATTTCCCCGGACATGTCCGGCTTTTTGGTGCTCAAATTCCCGTCCGGGGGGAATTTCCAAAGAGCCGGACATGTTAGGGGAAATAGGGAGGCATAAGCCAGGGTCCGCCCAGCACGATCCGCCGGGTCCGCAGTGCAGCCCAGCTGCCCCAGCTACAATGCTCAGGCGGGGAACGGGGAGGGCTCGGGCTTCCCTCACGGGCGGGGACCCCCCGGCCACTGGGGGACCCTTCCTGTGGCCCCATTGCCCCGCGCAGCTTGGAACCCAGCGCCGTGGGAGCTGTTTCCAGCGGGGACAGACAGGCCGGGGAACGTGCTCGGTGGCAGGAAGGAAGCTGCAGCCGGGGCTGCAGGGACCCGCGCTGCGGAGCGTCTGAAGCCCCCAGCAGGCAGAGGCTGCCGGGTGAGCGGGGGAGCAGGGCAGGCAGGGGCATAGAGGCTGCAGGGGCGGGGGGGTGCAGGGGCTGCAGGGTGAGGAGGAGCAGGGCAGGCAGGGAAAGGGGGGCTGCAGGGCGAGTGGGGAGCAGGGGTCTCAGAGGCTGCAGGGGCGGGGGGGTGCAGGGGTTGCAGGGCGAATGAGGAGCAGGGGTCACAGAGGCTGCAGGGGCAGGGGGGTGCAGGGGCTGCAGGGCGAGTCGGGAGCAGGGGTCACAGAGGCTGCAGGGGCTGCAGGGCGAGTGAGGAGCAGGGGTCACAGAGGCTGCAGGAGCAGGGGGCAGGGCAGGCGGGGGGGCACAGAGGCTGTAGGGCAAGTGGGGAGCAGGGGTCACAGAGGCTGCAGGGGCGGGGGGTGCAGGGACAGGGCAGGCGGGGGGCGCAGAGGCTGCAGGGGCTGCAGGGTGAGTGGGGAGCAGGGAAGCACTTAGCAACCCCCAACCAAGATCAGAGCGGGAGGGAGGAGGGGGAATGCGGGGTGCTCAGAGGAGGGGGCAGAGTTGGGGCAGGGGCTTTGGGGAAGGGGCGGGGCCGGGGAAGGGGCGGAGTTGGGGCAGGGCCAGGCCCCCGTGGAGTGTCCTCTTTTTTCAGTGTTGAAATATGGTAATCCTATCATATACAGGGTTTACAGTCTGGTTCAATGGCTCTCAGCACCCCCACTATACAAATTGTCCCAGCACCCCTGTCAGGGACAGCCCCCTACTAATATCCTGTGGGTTGCTAGCTATGCCAAACAGGGCAGGAAGGAAAACTATAGCTCCTCCTCCCCACCCCCCACATCATACAGAACTGAGTTGATGCACCAGGGAAAACATGCTGCACTCTACTAATAGATGGAGCCATGTGTGCATTTTCCCTGTGCATAATCCCTCCCAGAATTCCTCCTAAGGCAGTTCCGTACTGCACCCCCACCCCCACAGGCAGGCCCTGTGTGTTAAAGCCCCAGTCTAACCCTCCCAATGTCTTGTGTTCCAAAAATATTATATAGCACCATCCACAAGCCCTAGGTGCAGCCCAGAGCAACAACAACAATACAAGCAGCAGAAATACACCAGCTTTAAATCACAGCCACCTAACTAATTGGCCCTGCTCAACCATCCCTCTCCCATGAAAAAGCCCAAATAAGTAGATGAGCCTTGAAGCATGCTGTGTGGCAGTGAGAGTTTGGACACTGAAGAAACGTAAATCAGCAAACAATGTTATCCTGTTTCTAATACGTAACTTTCAGGAACGCAAGTTGTTGTGATAGTGGGCAAGCATGTTTTTGTAAGGAAATTGTGGGCTGTTGGAGCTGAATTGAACTATCACTATAACAATTTAGTAAATTCTTAGTGACTTCAGGGAGTTAGTGTTTATCTTCAGTGTATTTAATTTGGCCTAGGTGGCATCTCCGGACGCTCCTGTAGATAAAACCACATGACTTCAGTTTTATAGAATAAAGGGATTCAGCTTCGACTTAGAAATAAAATGATCTCACGACTATATTTCTGTATAATGTTTCTTTAAACAAAAAGCTCACTGTTGTAATGATTATTGTTTTATTTCTGATATTTACATTGCAAGGATTTGTAAACCTGTTAATACTTACTAAATAAATGTGCAGTATTAAGAAAAGAAATATAACAATTCAAGCTTTCTTTTTCATTTTGTCATGATTTTTAAGGGTCAGTCCTGGACTTTAGATGCCTTTACCATATGTTAAAAATACAGTAACGTGAAATATAAAACCAGCAGCTTCTCTTCAACCCAAAATCAAAAATAACCAAACAGATGAAATCAAACCCAAACAATAACCCTCACTTACTGACAAATATAGCACTTTTTATGTTCCTGTGCTAGGTGCCATATATCTTCTATCCTCTAAGAATTCTGGCAGAGGAGGGGAGAGGGGTTAGAAAATGACTGTAGAAATTATTATATTATCGTTGTTTATATAATGCTCACAGCATACTACAAGATTCACAAGCAAATATGAAGAAAAAGACCTTGACCCAAAGAGCTTGCAGTCTATATAGTGAGATGAGTGCCATGTATTTGACATTGAACTCTGGCACTTAAATACTACAGGCCAGATCCTCAATGGTGTAGCCTCATTGACTTCAGTGGAGCTATGCCAATTTACATCAACTGAGGATTTGGCTCAAAATGTACTTAAATTTGAGTGTGACAAGGGATCAAGTTTGTGGCTGTTATGTTCAGATCATAAACAGAGAAATTAGATAAAAAGATAAATATTCTTGCTGGAAGGTTGCAACATAACACTACTTCATTTCTTAGAATTCAGCCTGATAACACACAAGAACAAAAAAAGAAAGAGAGAAAACAGGCTGCTCTCTATGGCAGTGAGGCACAACTCATCCCTCTTGCTTTATGATGGCTCTTTCCATACTGACCCTGTTCACATGATTTGCTAGAGAGCCCACTCGTCTGAAAGCAGGACCTGGAAACCCCCACGCTCTTATAGTGATAGCTTGCAATTCCAACATAGTCCTCAATACACCGCACCACAGTGGCATATACAGTCATCAGCCGTAACCATGAGAATTTAGCTGTGCAACTCACAAAGCAGAGCAATAATTTCAGAATAAAGTGACTTTTATTCCAGAAAAGAAAGCCCATATATGGAGCTAATCTGAAATAGCTATTTGGTTCAACTTCCCCATGTAGACAAGGTCTCAACATCATTAGGTTCAGAGACTCAGAATTAGTTAGAAATGTAAAAGACATACTAGATTATTGGGCCTGGTCTTTAAGGAGCTTCAATCCAAACACTCATTTTGCACCCACAATTAGTTGTGGGTGCAGTTTTGCAGACGCAATTAACCTGTTCAGGCATTTACACCACATCTATTACTGTAGTATCTCAGGGACTGCACGCTGCAGGCACAGATGCTGGGATGTAAACGTCTATATTGCACACGGTAAGTCACCTCTACAGCAGCAGTTATTTGAGGCTGCAAAATGAGAAACCAGTCTTAAAAATCAAGCCCACTGAATCCATCCTCCCTGCCAGGGCAGAACTCAATCCTTAGGTGCATATATTAAACTCATTAAGCTGATATTACACTTGGCCTTAGCCAAAAGATAAAGGTAAAAACATTAAAATGGTAAATGTCTATAGTCCAGATGGCCTGACTGGGTAAATATGGCACAGATGCTACTCCAGTTCCATATTAAACCAAAGCACACACTATAAGGAAACAGGATTTTTCATAGAATTGATGTTGGTAAAAAAGTCAACATTATTATTAATATAATAACCATAATTGATGTTTTCATGGCAGCTGCCTTCCTAATGGATCCTAAAGCACTTCAATATGAGACAAATCATGACTCACAGGTAGGTAGAAGTAAGGGGTACCTGAGCATCTTACTGCTATGCAAGCCAGCAGGAAGAGAGTTAGCATAGCCCAGTGGTTAAAGCCCTAGCCTGCAATTCAGCATACCTGTGCTCAATTCTCTGCTCTGCCACAAACTTTTTGAGTGACCTTGGGCAAATCACTGTCAAAGCACACTACAGAACTTTTAGTGCACGGCAGCAGGCTCCACACAGCCAATTAATGTACAGCAGGCTAGAGCACTGTACATTCACACCTTGGCGTGCTGTGCACTAACAGACCACGTAGACAAGCCCTTAGTCTCTCTGGCCCACATCTGCAAAGGTACTGAGGCTTTGTAATGCTGAGTGTTGCAATGCCTGACTTTTAGCACCTACAAAATCACAGGTACACATTGAGATTCACAAAGGCTCCCTGCAGAATGCATGGGGAAAGAAAGAGAGACAAGATGAGTGAGGTAATATCTTTTATTGGACCAACTTCTGTTGGTGAGTGAGACAAGCTTTCGAGCTTACACAGAGCTCTTCTTCAGGTCTGGGAAACGTATTTCTACACTGCAATTAAAAACTTGCAGCTGGCTTGCGCCAGCTGACTAGGACTTGTGGGGTTGTTTAATTGCAGTGTAGATGTTTGGGCTCAGGCTGCAGCCCGGGATTTGAGGCCTTCCCACCTCACAGGGTTCTAGAGCCTGGGCTCCTGCCCTAGCCCGAACATCTACACTTCAATTAAACAGCCCCTTAAGTCTGAATCCCACAAGCCCAAGTCAGCCAGCCCAGGCCAGCTGCAGGTTTTTAATTGCAGTGTAGACATACAGAGTGTCACAGCTAAATACAAAGGGGAACAGATTGTTTAGCATAAGTAATTAAAACATATTTCCAAGGGACCACTGAAGGTGAAGTGGCCCATTAACACCCCTCCGGTCACAGGGGGGGGAAGAAAGGGAGGGGAAAAGAAAAAAAAAAGGCAGCTTGCCAGGGGAGGTGGTTAGTGAGTTATAGATTGTTGTAATAAACCATTGAGCCAGTGTCTCTATTCATTCCATGATTTTTAGTGGGTGAGGTAATATTTTTTATTGGACCAACTTCTGTTGGTGAGAGAGACAAGCTTTCAAACTTACACAGAGCTCTTCTTCAGGTCGGTAGAAGCTCAAAAGCTTGTTTCCCCCACCAACAGAAGTTGGTCCAATAAAAAATATTACCTCACCCTCCTTGTCTCTCTAATATCCTTGCACTGACATAGCTACAACACTGTAGCCATGATTTTTAGTGTCTAGCAAAGTTATGAATTTAGCCTCCCAAGCTTGTCTTTTGAAGGTGGTATGCAGATTTCCTTTGAGGATAAGGACAGAGTTCAGATATACAGTGATCGTTGTGCAAACAGTGTTCATACACATGTGACATGGTATTTTTGTCTTTTATCATTTTCTTGTGTGAGTCCATTCGAGAGCACAGTGATTGTCTGGTTTCATCCGCATAGCTGCTTTCAGGGCATTTAGTGCACTGGATGAGGTATACCACATATTGTGATAGGCATGTGCAGGGCCCATGGATCTTGAAAGGTGTGTTGTGGGGGGTGCTGATCATTGTAGAAGTGGAGATATGTCTACAAGTTTTGCATCTGTTGTTCTGGCAGTGTCTGGTGCCACTTTGAGTTGGTGTGGCCTGGTCTGTGGGAGCTTGCTTCTGATGATGAGCTTGGAGAGGGCGTGGGGTTGTTTGAAGGCCAGGGGAGGCAGTTCAGGAAAGATTTATTTCATTATGGAGTCCCCCTTCAGTATGAGTTGTAAGTGTTTAATGATACTCAATAGGGGTTCCAGTGTGGGGTGGTAGGTGACAACTAGGAGTTGGACAGGGTTTTATTTCTGTATTGAAGTAGGTTCTCTCCGGGTATTTGGGTGGCCCGTTCCACAATGTGATCCACTTCTCTGGTGGAGTGTCCTTGTTTGATAAAAAGAACAGGAGTACTTGTGGCACCTTAGAGACTAACAAATTTATTAGAGCATAAGCTTTCGTGGACTACAGCCCACTTCTTCGGATGCATACAGAGTGGAATAAATATTGAGGAGATATATACACACACATACAGAGAGCATAAACAGGTGGGAGTTGTCTTACCAACTCTGAGAGGCCAATTAAGTAAGAGAAAAAAAACTTTTGAAGTGATAAGATATCAAACTGTCTGTACTGGGCTATCTTGATTATCACTTCAAAAGTTTTTTTTCTCTTACTTAATTGGCCTCTCAGAGTTGGTAAGACAACTCCCACCTGTTTATGCTCTCTGTATGTGTGTATATATATCTCCTCAATATTTATTCCACTCTGTATGCATCCGAAGAAGTGGGCTGTAGTCCACGAAAGCTTATGCTCTAATAAATTTGTTAGTCTCTAAGGTGCCACAAGTACTCCTGTTCTTTTTGCGGATACAGACTAACACGGCTGCTACTCTGAAACTTGTTTGATAAAGGCAGTTTTAAGTGTGTTAAGGTGTATAGCTTGTACTTTCTCCTCAGAACATATTTTGTGGTATCTGAGCCAAGCTGTAGATAACAGATTTCTTGGTGTGTTTGGGATGGTTACTGGATCTATGAGGGTCGGTGTGGTGATCTGTGGATTCCTTGTAGGTAAAAGTTGTCTGTAGCAGTCCACTGCTGAAGCTGACCGTACTGTCCAGGAACTAGATGCTAGTGAGGGAGTGTTCTAGAAAGAGTTTAATGGACGGGTAAGTGGTTGTGGTGGAAATCTATGAAGGAATTTATGTCGTCTGTCCAGAGGATGAAAATATCATTAATATATATCAGGTATGTCATTGGTTATCTAGTGCATTTGTCCAGAAATTCTTCCTCAAGGTAGCCCATGAAGAGGTTGATATACTGGGGAGCCATCCTAGTATCCATGGCTGTACCCATGGTTTGGACAAAGTGTTTGTTGTTGAATATAAAACTGTTATGGTAAGGATGAAATAGATGAGTTTGGCGATGTGTTTGGGATGAGTATTTGAGGATTGTCCATTGTCTTTTACATATTTGAGGCAGGCAGCCATGCTGTCATTGGAGGGATTTTGGTGTATAGAGAAGTGACATCCATGGTGGCAAGGATGGTGTTCTGGGGGAGGTTGTTCATGTCACAGAGTTTCTGGAGAAAGTTGGTTGTGTCATGGAGGAAGCTGAACCTTTGGGTGGTGAGTGGCTTGAGGATGGTTTCTATGAGTCCTGATATTCCTTCAGTAAGAGTGCCATGGCCAGAGATGATGGGTCTGCCTCGGTTCCCTTGTTTGTGTACCTTGAGAAGAATATAGAAGGTCCCTGAGGTGGGTTTGTGGGGGATGAGGTGCTAGAGTTTCTCTTGGAATTATCCAGGGAAGAATTTGATTATGTCCTTAAATTCCTATGTAAGCTGTGGTATGGGGGTCGTCTTTTAATTCTTTCTACTAGCTGGTGTTAGAGAGTTGCCAGTGGGCCTCATTAGAGATAGGCGCTTTAGACTGTGAGTCACAAAAGCCAGAATGCTAGGCTGGGAACCGCCTAAACTAGCCAATGGGAGATGCCGACAAGAGGTGTGTGCTAAGCCCCGCCCCTCTCACCTAAGTCTGGGCTGCAGAGACATGCAGCTAGCAATTCACAAATGGGAGCTGATCTCCTGGAGCCAGGTAGCTTAGGTACCTAAGCCATTTCTTGTCAGCATGAGTTAAGCAGATGCCTAATTCCACAGAAACCAGCCAGAGGAGGAGGTATTTCTACTCACCTTATAACTTTTAGCTCAATGCTTAGAGCACTCATATGGGATGTAGGAGACCAGGTTCAATTCTCCTTTTACTTGATGGGGGGGAAAGAGGATTTGAACAAGGGTCTTCCACCTGTCCGGAGAGTGCTCTGACCGCTGAGCTATGGGATATCCTGGTGTAGGGTGCCTTCCATTGTGGACCTGATGACCCATTCTATCTCCCCAGGGCGTTCCCCATCCTTCCACTTGGCATCTCTTTACATCATCCCCAGTAGCAGTTACCACATACAGCAGTCGTGTGTGTCTGTGTGCATGCACTGCCTCCATCCTGAGAGAGGGCTCAGGATCGAATGGCCAGGCTGAAGCTAAGCAGCCAAGCCAAAAAGACCTGTCACCACTCGGACTCTGTATGTAAGAGTGCATGTGTGCAGAACGTGACTAGACTGGAATCCAGGCTGGCGAAGATAGAGGCACACGATTTGGCCATTAACTCCTAGGCTAGCCAAGTAATTAGTGGGGTGGATGCCAGTTCCTCTGAGGTGGAACGTGCTCTTATGTTTTCCAAGCACCCCATGTTCTGTTTATGTTCATGTTATAAAACAACAAAGGACCGAACTGGCTCCCATTAAAGTCAATTCCAGAGTTGTTGGGTTAAGTTTAGAGGCAAGAGCAACAAGGGTGATGTCGTAGGGGGCATCAGCTATAGACCACCAGATCAGGAGGATGAGGTAGACGAGGCTTTCTTCAGACAACTAACAGAAGTTTCCAAATTGCAGGCCCTGGTTCTTGTGGGGGACTTCAATCACCCTGACATCTGCTGGGAGAGCAATACAGTAGTGCACAGACAATACAAGAAGTTTTTCGAGAGTGTTGGGGACAACTTCCTGGTGCAGGTGCTGGAGGAATTAACTGGGGGCCGTGCTCCTCTTGACCTGCTGCTCACAAACAGAGAAGTATTGGTAGGGGAAGTAGAAGTGGGTGACAACCTGGGCAGTAGTGCCCATAAGATGGTCGAGTTCAAGATCCTGACAAAAGGAAGAAAGGAAAGCAGCAGAAAATGGACCCTGCACTTCAGAAAATCAGACTTTGATTCCCTCAGAGAACTGATGGGCAGGATCCCCTGAGAGGCTAATATGAGGGGGAAAGGAGTCCAGGAGAGCTGGCTGTATTTTAAAGAAGCCTTTTTGAGGACGCAGGAACAAACCATCCCGATGAATAGAAAGAATAGCAAATATGGCAGGCAAACAGCTTGGCTTAACAGAGAAATCTTCGATGAGCTTAAACACAAAAAGGAATCTTACAAGAAGTAGAAACTTGGACAGATGACTAGGGAGGAGTATAAAAACATTGCTTGAGCATGCGGGTGTAATTAGGAAGGCCAAAACACAATTGGAGTTGCAGCTAGCAAGGGATGTGAAGGGTAACAAGAAGGGTTTCTACAGGTATGTTAGCAACAAAAAGAAGGTCAGGGAAAGTGTGGGACCCTTACTGAATGGGGGAGGCAACCTAGTGACAGATGTGAAAAAGCTGAAGTACTCAATGCTTTTTTTTGCCTCGATCTTCACAGACATGGTCAGCTCCCAGACTGCTACACTGGCAGCACAGTATGGGGAGGAGGTGAGTAGCCCTCAGTGGTGAAAGAACAGGTTAAGGACTATTTAGAAAAGCTGTACATGCACAAGTCCCTGAGGCCAGATCTAATGCATCCGAGGGTGCTGAGGGAGTTGGAGTCTTTGAAAACTCGTGGTGATTGGGGGAGGTCCCGGACGATTGGAAAAAGGCAAATTTAGGCAAATATAGTGCCCATATTTAAAAAAGAGAATCCGGGGAACTACAGCCTGGT
The DNA here is from genome assembly GCF_027887155.1 of Malaclemys terrapin pileata. Classification (NCBI taxonomy): domain Eukaryota; kingdom Metazoa; phylum Chordata; order Testudines; family Emydidae; genus Malaclemys; species Malaclemys terrapin. The sequence goes on along the minus strand of NC_071505.1, from coordinate 15,016,786 downwards.
AAGCCTCACCTAAGTCCCTGGAAAAATCATGAGCAGGTCCTCAAGGAATCCATTTTGAAGCACTTGGAGGAGAGGAAGGTGATCAGGAACGGTCAACATGGATTCACCAAGGGCAAGTCAAGCCTGACCAACCTGATTGCCTTCTATGATGAGATAACTGGCTCTGTGGATATGGGGAAAGCGGTGGATGTGATATATCTTGACTTTACCAAAGCTTTTGATATGGTCTCCCCAGAGGTGAAAATAAGCCGGTATGGTCGGGTACGGCGTACCAGCAAGAGCCAGTACGCTGTGCCGGACCGCACCGGCTTCCGCGGCGGGGATTTAAAGGGCTCGGAACTCCCCGCCGCAGTGGGGAGCCCAGAGCCCTTTAAATCGCGCCTGCAGCTCCGGCGGCCGGCCTGGGGCCGGGATTTAAAGGGCTCAGAGCTCCCCGCCGCAGTGGGGAGCCCAGAGCCCTTTAAATCACGCCCGCAGCTCCGGCGGCCGGCCTGGGGCCGAGATTTAAAGGGCTCAGAGCTCCCGCCGCTGCGGGGAGCCCCGAGCCCTTTAAATCCCCCCCCGCAGCTCCGGCAGACGGAGCTGCGGGGGGTGGATTTAAAGGGCCCAGAGCTCCGTGGTGGCTGGAGCCCCCGGCCCTTTAATTTGCCCCTGAGCCCGGGGGCTCCCAGCCACCTCTGCAGCTGGGAGCCCTGGGTTGATTTAAAGGCCCTGGGGTTCCCAACCACAGCTGGTGCCCCAGGGCCTTTAAATCTTGAGAGGCCCCGCCTCTTCCGGTTGAGTCCACGCCTCTTCCGGATGAGGCCACGCCCCCCTCAGGACTCCGACAGTACCAGTAAGTCCTGTAAGTTACTTTCACCCCTGGGTCTCCCACAGTATCCTTGCCAGCAAGTTACAAAGTATGAATAGATTATAAGGTGGAGAGAAAGCTAGTTGAATCGTAGTGATCAACAGCTCGATGTCTAGTTGGCAGCTGGTATCAAGCGGAGTGCCCCACGGATTGGTCCTGGAGCTGGTTTTGTTCAACATCTTCATAAATGATCTGGATGATGGGATGGATTGCACCCTCAGCAAGTTCGCGGATGACACTAAGCTGGGGGGAGAGGTAGATACCCTGGAAGGTAGGGATAGGGTCCAGAGTGACCTAGACAAATTGGATATTGGGCCAAAAGAAATCTGATGAGGTTCAACAAGGACAAGTGCAGAGTCCTGCACTTAGGATGGAAGAATCCCATGCACTGCTACAGCCTGGGGACTGACTGGCTTAGTGGCAGTGCTGCAGAAAAGGACCTGGGGATCACAGTGGACGAGAAGCTGGATATGAGTCAACAGTGTGCCCTTGTTGCCAAGAAGGCTAATGGCATATTGGGCTGCATTCATCGGAGCATTGCCAGCAGATCGAGGGAAGTGATTATTCCCCTCTATTCGGCACTGGTGAGGCCACATTTGTAGTATTGTGTCCTGTTTTGGCCCCCCACTACCGAAAGTATGTGGACAAATTGGAGATAGTCCAGCGATGGGCAACGAAAATGATAAGAGGGCTTGGACATATGACTTACGAGGAGAGACTGAGGGAACTGGGTTTATTTAGTCTGCAGAAGAGAAGAGTGAGGGGGGGATTTGATAGCAGCCTTCAACTACCTGAGTGGGGGTTCCAAAGAGGATGGAGCTTGGCTGTTCTCAGTGGTGGCAGATGACAGAACAAGAAGGAATGGTCTCAAGTTGCAGTGGGGGAGGTCTAGGTTGGATATTAGGAAAAACTATTTCACTAGGCGGGTGGTGAAACACTGGAATGGGTTACCTAGGGAGGTGGTGGAATCTCCATCCTTAGAGGTTTTGAAGGCCTGGCTTGACAAAGCCCTGGCTGGGATGATTTAGTTGGTGTTGGTCCTGCTTTGAGCAGGGGGTTGGATTAGATGACCTCCTGAGGTCTCTTTCAACTCTAATCTTCTATGATTCTACGGGATCCTAAACGCATCCCTATAACAAGTATGTTAATATGTCCATTTTTGGTACACAGCAATCTTATTCTGTAGCTTCTGTAACCTACAATAAATGACAGAAAAAACTGAGCTCCTGGCCTGGTCTTACAAAGAAAGAGTCTGTCTATCTGTCCAGGGAATGAGCCAGGTGTATTTATGGGATGGAGGAGGCTATTCACTTTAGCCCTTTGTTATAGAACAATATAGAAAACAGATTTCAGGCAGATAATTTATGAAGTGCTTTTAGATCTCCTTTAAATAATGTGTTATAAAACTGCATGAACATTCACAGCCAATGATGAAAATGCTCTTCTGCTCTAGCCATATTATTTATGTTGCCCTGGCTGTTATACTCAGCTCTCTAGTCCCACTCCTTTACCCCAAAGCAAGAATTGATCAATTTAAATGTTGTAGCACCACAAACATCTGGTTTCTATTTGGCTGTGGTATTCCCTGTACAATATTAAAATGTCATCAGTTCAGTTTTACAGATCACGTAAAGGCCTTAGTCAACCATTTAACAGCTAAGGAAAACATATGGCAACTACATATCAGACCAGTGACTGTATTAAAAGTTTAAGGATTCAATTAAAAGGAATCCTTTCTAGTGTGTTCTCAAGAAGTTCGGAAAACAGAAATACCAAATGTTTCTTTACAATAAATATAAAACACAAGGCTGAAAATCCCTTTTTTTCCCTAAATGTATGTATGAGAGAGGGAGTGTGTGTGTGTGTGTGTGTGTGTGTAGATATTTACACAGCACTTAACTTGGTAAGGTACCTAATTAAAGTAAACTACTGATGTGAAAAAATGTTGATATTTTTACGGAAGAAGTTGTCTCTATTTTTTTTTACTAAAAGGCGGCGGCTCTGGCCCAAACTCCCAGACTCAATCTCCCCGTGAATTCTGGGGGTGTTCACTCTGGATCTGAATGTCAGAGCTAGCTACAACTCCATGATGGTCCTAACCAGCACATTAGATCTGAACACTCTAGTACTTTGAGAGTTTAGATTCAAAGCAAGCTGCGCTCTACTTCCAGAACTGACTGCAGCCGCATTTTGAATGGCTACCCAGCTGAATTATTTCCATTCTCGAGGTCTGAGGTGCTTTAAAAAGAATGATGGCTGCCCCATGGAAATAACAGGTAGTAAAAAGGTAATGTCCTAGATGCACCAGATGCAGTGAACTGACACTACAGCCTTTTACAGGTTCCAATATGTAACAAGTGACAATGTTATGTTATGATATGATAGTAATGCTCCTACAACCATGGATGCTCATAAAACCAATCAGCTGGTGACAGTCTGTGGATACAGAACTGCTTCCGGATAGAGGTGTCTAGTGGTTAGAAAACAGGCCCTGAGTTCTATTCCCAGCTCTGTCAAGATTTTTAAGCAATGGCTTCCATTTTTGCCCTCGCCATTACTTGCAGGCATAACACAGAGTATATGGAAATGTAGGTGGAGACTTTCAAAATCACAAATGGCAATTAGGCCACCTAACAATTGTGTTTTTGAATATCTCCCACCACTGCAATGCAGCCCTGCCTGGTTTGGAGGCCAGCAAACAACGGGCACACACCGGAATACTAAGGGGCAACTTCTGTCGGGACACTGGAGCAGAACTTCATTCTTAACAAGAAGCGCTAACACATATGCAGGTCTTAATTCAAGATTAATACGAGTCTTTCCATTAACTACTCATTGTCTTTGGATCAGCCCCTTAATGGCCACAAAGAACAGACAAGACATGGTTAAAGTCTCATCCCAAACAGCCCCGCACAATAATAATCCACATGGAACTCAAGCTACAGCTGAAGGAGAAAGGACTGAGTCAACCCAGCAAAGATACAAACCAATATTTCAGAGTCTTGGTGCTTAGTTTGCTAAGGCACCATTTGCCTTATCTGTGCTGCTATGACACTTTCCTTTCCTCTTTAATATGAGATCTCTTCAGTGATTTAGGAAGCTTATTCGTTTTGTTTTGCTGAGGACTCCTGATGAGGGAGGTGGAAATCAGAGGCCAGAATCTGACTCTAGCTGCACTTCCCTAATTTAGGGCAACATTTGTTGCTCAGAAAGTCACAGATCTCATCTCCCATATTCTATTCTAATTCCATTCGCAGCTCTCCCATTAGCTCACAGTGAGACTTTGGGCAAGTCACTTGCTCACCGATGCCGCCATTTCCCCATCTGTTAAATGAGAGTGCCAGCTTTGTAAGATCCGAGTATTGTTATTACATGTGTCAAACTTCCACTGCTATCAATACTGGAAGACTATTGAAGCGGAGAGCCAGAGAGAGCTGAAAAAAAAGCACAAATTTGCTTACCTGGGAATCTATTTGATTTTAATTTTTGTGGGGGGTTTTGTTTTTTGTTTTTTTAAATTAGGTACCACTAATTCAACCTAAGAATGCAAATAGATTTTTAAATGAAAATCATACTGAAAAGTGAGCAGGGGGCATGTTGTGAAGGAGACTATGGCTTGCAGACATTAATGCCTTTTATTAAACAACAATATAACAAAATACTTCAACATATACCTCAGAGTCTGCAAATTATGCTCACAACTATGCAGAACTGCTTTACCTTTCAGCTTTGGGGCATTGTTTAAATATTTACTCTGGTACTCTTTTCAAGAAAAGTCAATTTATTACACCCAAGTGGAGATTTAAAACATCAGGGAGCCATCTGGTGGCTTGATTGCCTTCTAATTAAAATCCATCTCTTGGGTTCTCCACTTCCTCTATCTGCACTCTGTTGTTGAACTACACTGGCCAGTACAGAGCATAACTGGAAAGGAATGAAATATTGTTATGTTTCATGAAAATAAAATGTAAATATTTGGAAACCGCCAACTAGAGTACGGGCCCTAACAAAAAAGAAAGGGGGGGGGGGCATGTTTTTTGCCACCAGTTTCGAAATACAACTGGAAAGATGTTTATACAGAATGCTTAGTTGTTCCAGTGAAATGAATGAGATATTTACCTTAAGATTTTTCTTCTTTTCTGCAAACTGCTCTATATTTCATAGGACTTTTACGGGGAACATTTATGAGGAAAAAAGTTATGGTCACAGAACAAAAAAAAACCCGCACAAACAAACAAAAAAATCCTCCCTCAAAAAAAGAAAATTTTAAAGTAAGTAGTAAAATAATTACACTTATAGGAAGGACCTAAAAGAATTTTTAAAAAATGAAAAAAAACCCACCCTTCCAGTAGGTTTTCCCCACTGTCCCGTAAAATTTGATAGAGAATTATATCCTTGCTATAGAATTCTATGGGATACCTTAAAAACCTATAGAATATAACAGAGAACAATCTCCTTTCTAAAGGGGTTTGTTTTTTGTTTTGCTGGTTTGGGTTTTTTTTAAAGTCACTGCTAATTTACTGGTTTTACCTCTATTAAATTCATCAAAGAACTTAAGAATGTGAATAACATTAAGCATGTGATTAAGTACCAATTAAATAAATGGGATTTAAGTACATGCTCAAAATTAAGCATGTGCTTAAGTGCTTTGTTGAATCAGGGCCTAGGGCTGTAAATAAACAGAAGACTTAATCCTGTCAAGCGCTTGGTGAAGATCTTAAAGGACACAGCCAGACTTTTATGGCCTAACAATACACAAGTCATTCCTGTCAACTCTACTCAGGATTCCTTGGTTCTGTTCCTGGCTCTGCCACAGAACTCCTGTGTGACCTTAGGCAAATCACTTAATCACTCTGTGCCTAATTTTGCCTATCAGTAAATCTTGGATAATACCACTTACTTGCCTCACAGGTGTATGGTGAATCTTTAATGAAAGTGCTTAGAGGTCCTCAGCTGAAAGGTGCAAAGCAGAGGTATTTAGGAACTTAAATCAATGCTGAATATGAGACCAAGGAGCACAAGTCCTATTGACTATTGATGAGACTTAGGCTCCCAAGTCACGTAGGTGTTTCTGAAAATTTTACCCCTGGTTTCCAACTTCCCAAGAGTTCAAGGAGAGTCAGATCTGGTGTTCCATTTCGGGCCCATGTCCATCACAAAGCATTATTATTACCATCGCAGAGTGACTGCCAACTGGGTTAAGTCAGCTGTGCAAATGCACTGTGAGGAACATGGCCCCTTAGACATTTTGTGAGTACATAAGGGTTTTCTCTCCACTCTCATAAGAAAACCTAATGTAACAATCTGCATCATGAAGAGGGCCATTACTGTCATTACTAGATTTACCTGACGCACACAAATCAATGTACTTGCTTCTTTCCCACTGTGTGGAGCCATGCTCTTTTTGACATTCAGTCAATGAGCCCTGGTGAGAAAATAGTTCCTTTTCATTTAAGAAGATGACTAAGGCCTTGTCTACACTACCAAGTTTTGTCGGCTGCCTTTTGCTGACAAAACAGGGGAGGTGTGCGCCCTACAAAGCTACTTTTGCCGACAAAATAAAACCACCTCAACGAGAGGCATAAAGCTTTTTGTGGCAAAGTTAAAGTGACAAAGCGTCAGTGTAGATACTGATGTTTGTTTTGTTGACATAACTGGCTTCCACCAGTATCCCACAATGCTTGCCGTAACCACTCAGCTCACTGTTTTAATCTCCGCTGCCCTGAAGTCATGCAACCCTCCCCTTTCAAAGCTCCATTGCTGCTCTGTTTGGGGGACAAAGAGCAAATCTTTAATGGCGGAATGCTCCTGTTCTGCCCTGCACCGGAACACAGCGGCAGGCAGACTGCTGCTGCAGGGGACAGGGTGGGACTGCTGTGCTGTTTTCACATTTGTCAGCTCGGAGACCTCACAGAGCGGCTCAGGATGCCGCTGAGGAGGCTGTGGGAGAACTCAGAGGGAATCACAGAACCATAGGCAGGCAGGCAGGCAGAGCAGGCTGCTTCGGGAGAGACTGCTGTGCCGAGCAGAGCCAGGGGCTGACGTGGGGGGTGGGTGTCCCTCTCCCTCTTCCTCAGGATAGGTTGGTCAGCTTGTTGTCTCCCCCGCCCCAGACACACCACTCTCCTCTCCCTCGCCACCCACCCCCTTCAGTTCAAAAAGCGGTAGACAATCTACTAGGATGCCCCTGGAAAGATGGGATTGAGAAACCTGCATCTTGTGATGCTGTACCTGCCCCATGAGGCATTGTAAACCCTTCCCGAAGCACTCTGTGGCCAGTTGCACAATGGGATAGCTACCCACAGTGCACTGCTCTCTGTATCGATGCAAGAGCTGTTAGTGTGGATGCACTCTGCTGACACAAGGAGCTAGTATGGACATGCAACAGCAGTTTTAATTAAAGCGCTTTAATTAAAGCAGCATAACTTTTGCTGACAAAACTTTGTAGTGTAGACAAGACCTAAATGTCATTCATCATTATCACCTTTAAAAATGCAATGCATGTCCAATCCTTGCTCCTATTTAAAACATTTCATTCATCCACATCTGACACAGCGCGACTGTGGGGACTGCACATAAGACGGTGCTTTCCTGTAAGAAAGCCAACTCTGAGGAATCCATTTTGAAGCACTTGGAGGAGAGGAAGGTGATCAAGAACAGTCAAAATGGATTCACCAAGGGCAAGTCATGCCTGACCAACCTGATTGCTTTCTATGATGAGATAACTGGCTCTGTGGATATGGGGAAAGTGGTGGACGTGATATCTTTTGACTTTAGCAAAGCTTTTGATATGGTCTCCCACATTATTCTTGCCAGCAAGTTAAAGAAGTATGGATTGGATGAATGGACTAGAAGGTGGATAGAAAGCTTGCAACATTGTCGGGATCAATGGGTAATGATCAACGGCTCATATCTAGCTGGCAGCTGGTATCAAGTGGAGTGCCCTAGGGGTTGGTCCTGGGGCCAGTTTTGTTCAACATCTTCATTAATGATCTGGATGATGGGATGGATTGCACCCTCAGCAAGTTTGCGGATGACACTAAACTGCGGGGAGCGGTAGATAAGCTGAGGGTAGGGATAGGATCCAGAGTGACCTAGACAAATTGGATATTGGGCCAAAAGAAATCTGATGAGGTTCAACAAGGACAAGTGCAGAGTCCTGCACTTAGGATGGAAGAATCCCATGCACTACTACAGGCTGGGGACTGACTGGCTTAGTGGCAGTTCTGCAGAAAAGGATCTGGGGATTACAGTGGACGAGAAGCTGGATATGAGTTAGCAGTGTGCCCTTGTTGCCAAGAAGGCTAATGGCATATTGGGCTGCATTAGTAGGAGCATTGCCAGTAGATCGAGGGAAGTGATTATTCCCCTCTATTCGGCACTGGTGAGGCCACATCTGGAGAACTGTGTCCAGTTTTTGGCCCCCCACTACAGAAGGGATGTGGACAAATTAGAGAGAGTCCAGCAGAGGGCAATGAAAATGATTAGGGGGCTGGGGCACATGACTTATGAGGAGAGGCTGAGGGGACTGGGATTGTTTAGTCTGCAGAAGAGAAGAATGAGGGGGGATGTGATAGCAGCCTTCAATTACCTGAAGGGGGGTTTGAAAGAGGATGGAGCCAGGCTGTTCTCAGTGGTGGCAGATGACAGAACAAGGAGCAATGGTCTCAGTGGGGGAGGTCTAGGTTGGATATTAGGAAACTGTTTCACTGGGAGGGTGGTGAAGCACTGGAATGGGTTACCCAGGGAGATGGTGGAATCTCCATCCTTAGAGGTTTTTGACAAAGCCCTGGCTGGGATGATTTAGTTGGGGTTAGTCCTGCTTTGAGCAGGGGGTTGGACTAGACGACCTCCCGAGGTCTCTTCCAACCTAATCTTCTATGAAGACCTTGAGTCTACAAGTTGCACTGACAATTGCCATCTGGTGTGAGCGGTATCTGGCTGTGGTATTGATGGGAGCTGTGGAAGCTGATGACATGGGGTATGTTCACTTCTGGAAGAGAGCGAGTGTACCATCCCATGAATAAGGGGGTTATGCACACACACACACACACACACCTCAAGAGGATGATATATCCTGCAGTGTTTTGAAAGATATTGAATGACTGTAGCCAGATCGTTGAGTTGCTAGATCCTGATGGATGTTCCCAGGCTTCTGACAAATGTAGGTAGCCTGCCAGGATGTTACTGCCTGACCGAATTCATTTGGGGGGGTATATTTCCATTTTGATGAATGGCAGTTTGCCTCCCTGCATGGCACTGATGCTGATGGGAGCTTCTTGTACATATGGCTGTATTTCAAGTTGAGAGAGTTCACTCCTGGGTCATTGTGCATATAGATGCTAAAATGAATAATGCTCAGAAACAAAAATCATTTATAAACAGATGGCAAGTTATGAAACCACACAGTAAAGGAAATGCAAACACCATTTTTTATTTCTTGGCACTTAAGGTATATCACTCAAAGTGGCTTTTGGGGATTTTACTATGATATTTAACTAATATTCCTCCTCCTGTTTCTCACTCATCTTTTTACTTGTTTCCTTTATTTTAATCCTTTGTATTTCTCTGCAATCCCCATAGGAGGAGCCTCTATACCACGGTGTTTGGATGCTATGCCTGAGAGCAGCCAGAATTTGAGATCTTTGGATAGTATTTGCAGTTTTACCTTTTGTGCACAACTGTTTCTTTAGTGATTATCCAGCACGCAAGCTTTGTAAGCCTGACTCTGAAAGAGGCCATTTACTGGTGTGAAAAGAGTTTCTTGGGATGTTTTTTATAAGTTGAGATCTTTTCATTCAAAGATACTTGAGGCATCTGCAGTTATAATTACAGGACCTAATCCTAAAATCCTTGTAAAGTGGGATTATTGATGTGAGTCAAGTTACATCAATAAGTGTTTGATGGGATGGTTACCACAAATTTACCTTAACAAATTCTCTGACCACAGTACACAGGAAAATTGGAAGTGCTAGTAACACAGCTAGGTAACTTCTCAACTCAAAACGGCAAGGGAGGCAGAAGGGTCCTGGATATGGCTAGGACTAGGATTCAGGAGACCTGGATTCTATTCTTGACTCAGTCACTGAACTGTTTGGTGAGTGACCTTAAGGCATGTTCACCTCTCTGTGCCTTTGTTTTCCCTTTCCTCTCTTTGTCTTGTCTATTTACTATTCAAGGCTCTCCACCTGTCTTCACAGTGCCTAGCAAAATGAAGACCTACTCTCAGCTAGGGACTCTAGGCTCTACCATAATACAAATAATAATTAGAACTGTCAGTTAAGCACAATTAACTCAAGCGATTAATGCAAAACAAAATTACCTAGATTTAAAAAATAGTCGCAATTAATCACTGTTTTAATTGCACTGTTAAACAATAATAGAATGCCAATTTAAATGTACTATAAATATTTTGGATGTTTTTGTACATTTTCAAATATATTTATTTCAATTACAACAGAATACAAAGTGTACAGTGCTCACTTTATATTATTTTTGTTACAAATATTTGCACTGTAAAAAAGATCAACAAAAGAAATTCACCTCATAAAAGTACTGTAGTACAATCTCTTTATTGTGGAAGTGTAACTTACAAATGTAGAATTATTTTCTTATATAACTGCACTCAAAAACAAAACAATGTAAAACTTTAGAGCCTACAAGTCCACTCAGTCCTATTTCTTGTTCACCCAATTGCTAGGACAAACAAGTTTGTTTACTTTTACAGGAGATAATGCTGCCCTCTTCTTATTTACGTCACCTGAAAGTGACAGGCATTCACATGACACTGTTATAGCTGGCAAGGTATTTACGTGCCAGATATGCTAAACATTCATATGCCCCTTTATGCTGCAGCCACCATTCCAGAGGACATGCTTCCATGCTGAATTTAAATTGGTATTCTATTATTGTTTAACAGTGTAATTAAAACTGCGATTAATAGCGACTACTTTTATGATTAATAGCCTTTTTATTAATCGTTTGACAGTCCTAATAATAATACAAGTTTATGCCTGTAAGCAAAATTTGCTGGTAGTATCAACAGCTGCTGGAAGGGATGGTTTTTCTGTGTTATAAGTCTGGCTAATAGAAATCTTTATACTTATTAGAAGGTAAATTACACTAGCAGGAACAAATCTTTTATTTTGCAGCTGTATAATTATTAATAATTTTAATGAGATGGAAACTGCATCATAAGAAAAAACAGTTCTAAGTCTTTCCAGGATGAAACAAAGTTAATATAAAATCTAGTATACATTAATTTATCTGCTTAGATTGATGTCATGAATAACTTTAGGAGTTATATCAATTCTTTCTTTTTCTTAAACTAATAAACTCATTTGCACTAAAGTAATTGATTTATTCAAGATAGACCAGCCCAAAGAATCTCTTTCAACGACTTTTTTAATTAAATAATTTTCCAGGTAAGCCACCTATAAAACTTGTCAGACATACAGATCAATTCTATCTAGCCAGAAAAATCTTACTCTTGTGAAAGAATAAATCCTAATCCCTCCCTGTTACCATTAGACCGCAGAATCTCTAGCCAAATACCAAGCTGCTTGAAGAAAGAGATCTAAATACAGCATGATAAGGAACATAACTACCTATTCTCTACCATCTCTTTTATATCCCTAAAATTAGCTAGTTTTAGTTCTGATTTTCTTTGTTTTAAGGAATATTTGAAACTGTAGAAATAGAAATGGGAAAAACCTACTAGGTCCTTTAATCCATCCTCCTGCCAGTGTAAGATTGTTCCCTTTAACTGTGTAGGATGGTTCCCTAGCGCTGTGTCCTATTCTGTTTTAAATGACTTCAGCAACTGGGCTCCCACAATTTTATTTGGAGGGTGATTTCTCCATCTAGCAGATCTCACCATTAGGAAAGTGTATCCCGATGCTCATTTTAATAAATATCCTGTCACTTACTAGCCTTCTTTTTATCCCAGCACTGGTAGCCCCCTGAACAAGCTTGAGTGCCCACCCTATACTCCACTCACACCTTGATTTACTGTTCATACTGTCCTCCCTGAGGTTTGGCATTACAGATAGCTCAAAAGCAACAACTCCATAGAAACCTCAGCTTTAGCTTCCTCACATAAATTGGCTGTTCTTGATGTCTTTTCTGAAGCAGCTCCTCCTAGAACTGTTGCTAGTCTTCCTGCTGGGCTGCAGCCCGGGTTTCTATCACTCTTGTTGTGCTAGTCATCTCAGGACTTCTTCCACCCTCACCCATTGTGTCTGGAGGGAGTCTGGAAATCTTATTACTCGTACCCAAATGGGGAAGGCCTGAGTCGCTACCCGATCCTCAACAAAAGCCTGGAACACAGTTAACTGAAGTCAGTAGAAAGCCACATTGACTTCAGTGGGCTTTAGATCAGACTCCAACAACATAACATGGACACTCAGCCTAAACTTCCTCCGCTAGGAGTCAGTGTCTGTCTTAGTTCCCTCTTCCCAAAGGGGCTCTGCCACCTCCCATATGTCATAAGTAGATTTAATGAGCTACACCTGCCACAATGATTCACCAGAACTTCAGCAGCTACATGCCAGGTTCTAATTGCTGCTAACAGAGTGAGTCAACAGAAAAGCCCGGACACCTTTTCTCAATTTCCTTGTGCTACACTAACAAGTTCTTCTCTCTTTCCTTGGGGTTTGCATTCACCAGATACTTGTGCACAGTTAACATATCCCTTTTTAATCATCATTTGACCAAGCAACTAAATGTGTGTACTTTTAATAGGGTTACCATATGTCCTCTTTTTCCCGGACATGTCCGGCTTTTCAGCAATCAAACCCCCGTCCGGGGGGAATTGCTGAAAAGCCACACATGTCCGGGAAAATGGCCGGCACTTCCTCTCCCCCTGTGGCTCTGCTCCACTCCTCCTCTCTCAGATTTACAGAGCCAAGCTGCCCGAGCAAGCGCTACTGGCTTCAGGCAGCCTCCGGACCCCGAGCCCCCAGCCAGGCACTTCTCCTACCCGGCTCCAGCTGAGCTGCTCCCACGGTGCAAGGTCCAGAGGCAGGGGGGGTGCTGCCTGAAGCCGGTAACGCTGGCTCCTGCAGCTCTGCTCTGTAAGTCTGAGGGGGCGGAGCCGAGCTCGGCTGGAGCTGGGGAAGGGACGTGCCCAGCCAGCTCTGGGTCCTGAGGTAGGGGAGGGCTGCCAGAAGCCAGCAGCTCGGCTCTTACAGTCTGAGCTGGGAGGAGCAGCTCAGCTGGAGCCCAGGTAGGAGAAGTGCCTGAAGCCGGTAGCACTAGGGCAGCTCGGCTCTTAAACAGAGCCGAAGAGTCAGGGAGCAGCAGCAGTCGCCAGAGCCTGCTCTAAGGTAAGCCAGGGATGCCAGCAAAGCTGGGAGTACCATGCGCCGCTGATTGCACAGGTGGGGGGCAGCGCTGGGGGAGCTGCTCCGGGGAGTCACCAAAAAGCACTGACTGGTGGGGGAGGAAGGGAGGGCAGTGTGAAAAAGGCAGGAGTGTGCAGAGGGATCAGAGCTCTGGCTGCGATGGGCATCGGGCTGCCTTGCCTGCAAGTGGATCAGAGCTCCTGGGGCTGGGGTGTGCTGTATGGCACTCAGCTCCCCATTTGTGATGAGACACAGCAGTGTGGTGGATCACTGCGAATTGATGAAGAGTGTGACAAATTCTGTGCTGAAGTGAATAATATGTACAGCAGATGCTTAGAATATTTGGAGATGTGGCTTAGACCCCTTGAAGACTTCTCTTGTTTCAGGTGGATTACCCTGAGTGAGACACCGAATTGGAGTGATGTGGAACCTTGTATCAAGTACCTGACCGATAAGGGGATGCAAATTGATGACGTGAAGTGTTTTGATCAGTTCAGCAACCTGAAGAAGTTTACAGAAAGTTGCAACAGTGATGAAGAGTTCAGTAATTTGCTAGCACACCAGAAGTGGACCAAATATTTTGAGAAATCCAAAAACATTGAGTGTCATTCAGAACTGTTAAAGATTGCACAGTTTTTCTTTGCTATTCCTTCTCACAATGCAAATGTAGAGCGAATTTTTTCACTGATGCAAAGCCAGTGGACAAAGGAAAGGACCAACTTGAATGTTGAGTCGTTGAAAGGAATTCTACTTGTACAGTACAACTTCAGACAAACTTCTTGTAAAGACTTTCATGCCTTCTTAAAGAGCAATCAACCACTGCTGAGAAAAATGCGATCTGCAGAGAAGTATGCGTGGGCACATGAGGAGAAAGAAAACTGAAGTACTGGTGAAAGGAAAGGACTCACTACATATAAAGAATTACGTTTTAGAATTAAAGAATTAAATAGCTCAAAATGTCCGGGATTTTACCCGGCAGGGAGGAGAACTGGGTTCTCCAAGGCATCTGGGGAGCTGGGAAACAGAACAGTGTGAGCTGCGTGTCCTGACCGCTCCCAAAAACAGAGCGCTGGGGCAGATCCTCCACTGAGCAGCTTCATTAAAGTCATGGGAGTCTATACTAGTGGAGTGCCCGACTTTAGAATTGGTGCAGTTGTTTCGTGTGGCTGGGAGGGAGGAGGGGGAATGTGGGGTGCTCAGGGGAAGGGGCGGAGACTTTGGGGAAGGGGTTGGAATGGGGGCAGGGAAGGGGCGGAGTTGGGCGGGGCCAGGGGCGGGGAAAGGGGTGGGGCGGGGGAGGGGAAGGGGCGGAGTTGGGGCGGGGCCGGGGCCCCGTGGAGTGTCCTCTTTTTTCAATGTTCAAATATGGTAACCCTAACTTTTAATCTATCCTCAGTCAGTTCTGCCAGCCTCTTAATCATTTCTGTAGTTCTTGTCATGGCTAGTCTCAATGTACTACTGCTTTTTCAAATGTCACAATAAACTCAACAATCACTTGTGAGGCACCTACAGTAACCATTCTATATGCTTAGAAAAGGAAAGATTACAATGTCAAAATCACCAGGAAATCTTGAGCTCTTCATGGTACTGTACTTTAAAACTCACTAGAATATGTTTCACTTTCCACCTTTTAATGTCTCTCAAAAAATATTTCAATGGAAAATTGAGTTTTCAACAAACTGGAAATGTTCGCATAAAGCGTCTGTGTTCCTTGAAAAGTTTCAATTCCTCATTGTAAAACTGAAAATCTGAAAACCAAACATTTTTGGCTGAACACCAAACAAAAACTAAATCAGTTTTTGGGTTTTCAGTTTTCCATCAAAAAAGTTAAGATTTTCTGCTAAAACCGCTGATGGAAATGGGAAATGTGCATCACTGAAATTTTCCATGGAAAAAACCCCAACCACCTCTTCTGCCAGTCACCCCAAAATTGGCTTCATTAAAGTTCCATATGATTACGACAATATATGCCTTTCTAGAGAGTAGACAGATAAGCAATCAGATTCTTCGTTACTCCCTGCCCCAGTGTGAATTCTAGATAGCCTTCTTTGCAATTGCCAGATTTTCACAACTGGTGAAAAATTAAGCTGGACAGATGCACTTCCAGCCTTACAGATCTCGCCCTGGGCTGGGTTTTTTTACCTTTCTGTTTTTAACAGTGGAAAGGCTCCAGGCATCTGGAGTGTGGGCTTCCCCTCAGCCCACCAGAGAAGCACCTGTGTTTCTCACACACCCTGCTGGCTCTGATTCATCACCATGTAGGATTGCAAGCAGAAGTGAGAAGTAGCTCAGATGACAGCTTTTCTCCAATAAATTCCCTCCTCCCTTCACTCACCAGAGAGCTGCTCTTCACACTCCATGTGAAGTGCTGTACATCATCTTTGCATTAACTCCTACATACCAGCTGCTAGAATTAGCTTGAGATTGGCAACATCCTCCCAGTGCCTGATAACACTGGTCTACAATTTCTGAGACGTCGTCTGCTTCAGAGATAAAATGTGCTATTTATTATGTATTTTGATGTGCTGAATTCAACTATGACAATTAAAACAACTGATTGGCTACTGTTTCTAAGATATTTAAGTTTTTACATTTTATGTCTATGTATATTGTGTAGAGAGTAGAGTTTTAACCATCAATTGTAAACCTAGGTCTTTTCAGGTGTTTCTGGTTGCTTTACACGATAATATTTCACCTGTCCTGTTTATGTAACACTTTAAAAATCAGCAAAATGGTTATATAAATAAAATTTATTATGAAACAAAAGGCAAAAAACTATTATGTACATAGTTTAGTCCTATTCAGTGTCTACTCGGCGCTTCTTGGCTTGTCTCTTGTATTCATTAAATGGAGCATCTCTTGTCACTGTCCTGCAATAGTCTGCAAGCATTGATGGGCTCCATTTGCCCTGATAGCGTTTCTCCATTGTTGCAATGTCCTGGTGAAATCGCTCGCCGTGCTCGTCGCTCACTGCTCCGCAGTTCGGTGGAAAAAAATCTAGATGAGAGTGCAAAAAATGTATCTTTAGTGACATGTTGCAACCAAGGCTTTTGTATGCCTTGAGGAGGTTTTCCACCAACAACATGTCGTTGTCTGCCTTGTTGTTTCCGAGAAAATTTATTGCCACTAACTGGAAGGCTTTCCAAGCCGTCTTTTCCTTGCCACGCAGTGCATGGTCAAATGCATCATCTCGAAGAAGTTCACGAATCTGAGGACAAACAAAGACACCTTCCTTTATCTTAGCTTCACTTAACCTTGGAAATTTTCCATGGAGGTACTTGAAAGCTGCTTGTGTTTTGTCAATGGCCTTGACAAAGTTCTTCATCAGACCCAGCTTGATGTGTAAGGGTGGTAACAAAATCTTCCTTGATTCAACAAGTGGTGGATGCTGAACACTTTTCCTCCCAGACTCCAATGACTGTCGGAATGGCCAATCTTTCTTGATGTAGTAGGAATCTCTTGCACGACTATCCCATTCGCAGAGAAAACAGCAGTACTTTGTGTATCCAGTCTGCAGACCAAGCAAGAGAGCAACAACCTTCAAATCGCCACAAAGCTGCCACTGATGTTGGTCATAGTTTATGCACCTCAAAAGTTGTTTCATATTGTCATAGGTTTCCTTCATATGGACTGCATGACCAATTGGAATTGATGGCAAAACATTGCCATTATGCAGTAAAACAGCTTTAAGACTCGTCTTCGATGAATCAATGAACAGTCTCCACTCATCTGGATTGTGAACGATGTTGAGGGCTGCCATCACACCACCTATGTTGTTGCAGGCTACAAGATCACCTTTCATGAAGAAGAATGGGACAAGATCCTTTTGACGGTCACGGAACATGGAAACCCTAACATCACCTGCCAGGAGATTCCACTGCTGTAGTCTGGAGCCCAACAGCTCTGCCTTACTCTTGGATAGTTCCAAATCCCTGACAAGGTCATTCAGTTCACCTTGTGTTATGAGGTGTGGTTCAGAAGAGGAGGATGGGAGAAAATGTGGGTCCTGTGACATTGATGGTTCAGGACCAGAAGTTTCATCCTCTTCCTCGTCTGACTTAAGTGAGAATGATTCTGGTGCATCAGGAACCAGCAGTCCTTCTCTGTGGGGTACTGGGCGTATAGCTGATGGAATGTTTGGATAATGCACAGTCCATTTTTTCTTCTTTGACACACCTTTCCCAACTGGAGGCACCACGCAGAAGTAACAATTGCTGGTATGATCTGTTGGCTCTCTCCAAATCATTGGCGCTGCAAAAGGCATAGATTTCCTTTTCCTGTTCAACCACTGGCGAAGATTTGTTGCACAAGTGTTTCAGCATATGTGGGGCCCACCTCTTGTCCTGATCTCCAATTTTGCAGCCAAAATAAAGGTGATAGGCTTTCTTAACCATAGTGGTTATACTGCGCTTTTGTGATGCAAAAGTCACTTCACCACAAACATAGCAGAAGTTATCTGCACTGTTCACACAAGTACGAGGCATCTATGCTCACTTTGCCTAAACAGAAATGTGTCCCTTTGCAAAATCAAACACTGACAAATAAGAGAGCACGACACTGTATGATTTCTAGAGCTGATATAGGGCAATTTGTTCAGCAGAGTGATGTAAGCTTCGTTATGATTGCATCATCCATGACTTCTAGGAATAACATGATGCAATTCATATCATGTATGACGCAATACCAGCTTCAGATTGCATCATTCATTGTTTTGCCTAAAAAGCAAGTACTGTCCAAACCCAGTCATAGATTTATTCATAGGTCCAGTCAAAGATGTATTTTAGTCATTTCTGGTTTAAACTGAGATCCCTTCCCTTTATAACTCACTTATCCTCTGACCCTGTTACAAAAAGCCAGAAGGTTTCCTGGGGTCCAGTCTCCATCCCCAATTGAGGTTGTTAAATAGTCATCTTTCCCCACTTCTTCTCCTGATGGCTTTGTTTACCTTCTATGTAAATGTGCTTTTCTTTGCCTTTGGTCACATATCTTACATAGGAGACCCATTCAAGTCGGTGGAACCACATGCCTTTTTCTGAAACAAGCATGGCTTAGGCACTGCTTGCCAAATACATGTTAAGAACACATTTCAGCACATATCTATAAAGTCCTTTGTGGGTTTATCATACATACATCATGCAATGATTTTCGGGACCAGAGCATTACCAGTTTGTATACAATACCTTACATGGCATCTTTTAGATACAGCTTATGACAAGTGTGTTAGGTGTAGTGAATATGTCAGGTTTGATAAGAGTTGCAGACACAGAATAATGAACCACCAGTGGGCCTCTGTGTCAGAGCCACAAATACATGTAAAGTATGCTAACTCACAGTTGTTAACTTTGGTGGAAAGATCTAAAGTTTCACTCCTGTTCTATAGCTTCCCAACCAAATTTGCTTTTTCTGTGGTTTGCATTATCACTTGTTAAACAAAGCCATAGCTATCTAGGAACACGTTGCTATGCTATTGCCGCTTGGAACTTCACTGTAAAGACAATAACCAGGGCATTATGAATCTAAGCAGCTCAACTTTTGTTTGATAAGCTTATGGGGCTTTTACATAGATATCTGATCTATTTTTTACATATATTGCCGAGATTCTGTAATGTTCATTGTGAAAACTACATGTAGTGTATATAAGGTTTATAATTGTAACGAAGAGACCGACATTATAATGAAATATTGAGGAAATTGAAAAAAAAAAACCAACCAACCAAGTTAATTAGCATCACTATCAGTAGGCACAACTGAATATGGTCATTTTCTTGCTGTAGGAAAAGATTTACAAAAAACCCTTCACATTATACAAGGTTTCAAGATGCTCTATACAGGATTATGAGAACAATACAGTCTATTTTCAGCTCACCAAGAAGAGTGAATCAACAGCCTTTAAAAAACAGTCTTTCTGGTGATTCATCTACAGAACGTATGTGTTTGAGGAAACAGGGTGGATTTATATCATCTCCACTCAGCATGCAGACGTTCTTTCTTGTAGATCTAAGTCCAGGTCCATCAAAAGATCCAGACAGCTGATTAAGAGGCTGGAATCACAGGGGAACACACAAGAAAGACGTAAATACTATTCTACAGTGTAGCTACATGTATTGGAGACTAAATGAAATAACAATTAAATATATTTTGGAAAAGCTCTTTTATGTCAAGTTGAGCCATCGGTGCTTGCCAAAGGTTGGTTCTTTGGGTTAGATGCCACTTGCTATAGCTATAAGAGTTTTATCCACATTTATCAGAAAGCTCCTGTAGAAATTTCTGAAAACTTCTGGGTATATTGTTAGAAGTGGAAACCTTGTGGCCAACAGCTTCTGCTTTCAATCTTTCAGGTCTAATGGGTTCTGCAAATCAATATTTTTTTCTTCATAAGTTAATAGTACAGTATATGATTGCACTGAATGTTATGCTACATATCAAGTGAGAATTCAAGTTTGAGCAAAGTACAACAGCTTGTATTGCAGGAATTGTCCTAAAACGGGTAACTGTCACTTAATCCTGTTAAGAGGCCTGTGTTATATAGGAAAGAACTAGCTGGAGGAATAATATGTTATCTGAGAACAGTGCTGATATTCACAATCTAAACTGGGATACTCCCATGTTTGCCTTAATGTGGTGCATTCAAAGTTTGAGTAGAATAAACACAATGCGGGTTGCGTTTTGCCTTGCAAATCATCATTCAAGACCATTCAACAGGACTGAGACCTTGAGGCCATTAATATAATTTAGAACCAAAAAGCTGTATATAATAGCACATAGAGTTTGGTAGGAAAACAATTTTTGCACTAACAAATATCTGGGGGCTGATCCACCTCTGACTTACATCAGTGCACAACAGGAGTAACTCAACTGAAGTCAACGGGATTACATGGGTGTCACCCTGGTGAGAGGAGACTTGAGCCCCCTGGTGTTAGTTCATATTCCCTCTCCCACATTTCTTTCTCACTCTCTCTCTCTCTCTTTGGACTGTATTTGGTAGAGAACCAATTACCATACAAGGTTATGCTGATAAGTAAAATGGACTGAATTATGATAGATAACAGCATATATCTTTGCAAAATACTTCTAATGACTCAGATGGCTGGATACTTACTGCCCTGAAGCACGAATTGTGTCAAAGCAAGAAGACACTGAAAAGAGTATGTCATAGTGAAGCTCTTGAAGCAGTAATTTTGACTTCAGGGAAATCTACAAGTAGTACAGATGCCACAGAAACAATGCCACACAAACAAACAAACTGATATGCTACTTACAATGAAAAAGTAGGAATAAAGCTTTTGAATTGCATTTTTTTTATTAAAATGGCCATTTCATGCACAACTACATCGTCTTCCTTTTTGCAAAATAGTTATTTGGGAAATACACTGAAATCAAACTAAATGAGTCATTAGGATACATTATTGTGCCCACACTCATATTCTCAATCGTTATGCTTGTGTGTGTGTGTGTGTTGTATTCCTTTCTGTCTATCCAATGAACTTGTATGCCTCAACGAACAAGTATCACAACAATTCACAGCCTTTAATGTATTGATCCTCACAACTTCCCTGTGAGGTCAGTGGCTGCTATTATTCACATTGTACAGAAGGGGAACTGAGACAGAGAGAGACTAAGTGACTTGCACAGGGTCCCACAGGAAATCTGTGACACAGCAGTGAACTGAGACTTGGTCTCTCAAGACCTAAGCTAGTGCCCTAACCACTGGACTAACTTTATTTTCATTCCACTTGCCTTACCACCGTTCTTCATGGGTCTTTTTGTCTACTGAGCCTGTTAGCCATTTGGGGCAGGGACTCATCTTATTATTTACCTATAGCACATACCATTGTTGTAGTATTTGAGTACCTAGCACACCCCGGGGGTGCTATATAAGTAACAATAAATTTTGCAGATTTGGGGCTGGACTGTGCATGTCCCTTTGCATATAATCAGGTAAGAAAGCTGTAACAGGAAGACTTTCCTGTTTCTTGTGCCCCTGAGAAGGGTCTGGGGGCAATCTGGTCATTGAGTTTGGCACTGAACTTTCCTAAAGAGGGCTGGAAGGGCAAGAAAGGGAATCCAGTGATTAGGGCACTTGCCTAGTCTGCAGGACTATGCCCTTGGGGAAAGCATCTATTAATCCCCTGCTGTCTTCAATAAGCAGCTCCACCTACTCACAAATAAAGAAATAGATATTCCAGCTATTCAAATTCTGGACACAGCCATTCAGTCATGAGCCAGCCTGGGCTCAGATTGTTCGATCCTTAACAACACCCTCATACTAATACAAATGTTCCTCATTGTTACCTTCAGTGGTTCATGCATGCTGCTAACGGCATCCACCTCTATACTGCACACATTGGGTGAAATCCTGACTTGAATGAAGTCAATGTGAATTTTGCCATTGACTTCAGGTGGATCAGGATTTTACCCATTGTAAGTTTGGATGTCGTACTACTACGCTGTTTAGTACAGCTATATACCTATCTCATAAGAACAAATACATATGCATGTTCTTGTTGGCTACCTTTGTATATAATGTTACAGAATACAATATATTGAGTAGTTTGCATTATGATATATAAACTTATGTGAAATGACAATGAAAGATGGATGTGTAAAGTATACTAAACAGATACCTTAGTAGAGCACTTGGTGAGAGATGATAAAACTTTATATTATGTGCTTTGAAATGTTTTTCATAGTGGTCACAACTACCACTCCAACAGCACATACTCTGACTAATTCTCGGCACTTCTACAGCACCTTCAAGCTGAGGAACTGAATGGACTTCACAGACATTAAGGGCCAGATTCTAATACCCTCATTCAATGAGTCCCATTGACTTCAAGAACTAATTAATTAATATTAACTAGACTCCTATTAGGAACATATTACACCATTCCCACTTTGCAAACAGGCAAATTACAGCAGAAAGTTAGTTGACGTCACACTGGAAATCAGTGGCAGAGCTGGGAGTAGTACTAAGGTCTCATGACTTCCAGACTTGTGCCTTAACCATCCTTTCTGAAAGGCTTGGGAGACTTTCCTGCTACTAGTCTCTTTACAGCTAGAAGGGAAAGACCTAGAGTTTGTTCACGTAGGTAAAGTGGTGTGTCCTTTACCCCGCTCTGCAGCGCCGCTGTTTCCATGTTGTAGAAAGTTGTAATTCCTGTGGTAGGAATTTATTTAACTCTAGTTTAATCCTATTTAATTAAAATAATAGCAACAACTTAGTTCTTATTTTAAGAACTTATCAGACTTCCTAAATACACGAGCATCACAGTCGCACAGTCACCAACCATTGAGAAACATTATGTCTCACATGCATCCACTTTCACTTTTTGCACCATATGTTTGCCTTCTACCTAATCTCCAACAAGTTATTCGCTCCCTCTGTTGCTCACACAGAAGCAGCTGTAGTGCTCTACTATACTAAGCATTAAGCATTAAGGGATGGAGACCCAGTGTAGTGTAATCAAATTCAGAGCAAAACACTACCTCACAATTCATGAGTAAGGCTACGATTTAGTCACAGGTATTTTTAGTAAAAGTCATGGAAGGTCACGGGCAATAAACAAAAATTCACGGCCCCTGACCTGTCCATGACTTTTACTAAAAATACCTGTGATTAAATCTTGGGGCGGTTGCTGGGGGGAGCACCCGGGGCCAGCGGCACCAGCCGCCGGGGGCCAGGGACCACAGCTGCTCCGGCCCACAGGGGACCACTGTCGGGGCCAGTGGACGGCAGCTGCTCCAGCCAGCTGGCCAGGAACTGCTGCCTGGGGCCGTGGACCAGAGCTGCTCCAGCCGCCCCAGGATGGCTGCCAGGGTCCGCTGGAGCAGTGGCTGGTGTGGCAGTCCCCAGGGCCACACCGGCAGTGGTTGGTGTGGCTGTCCTGGGAGCCAGCTGCTTGGGCAGCTCTGGGGTCAGCCACACTGGCCCCTGCAGAAGTCACAGAGGTTGCAGAAAGTCACAGAATCTGTGACTTCCACGACCTCCGTGACAGACACAGAGCTCTATTCATGAGATTATGAAAAAAGGGCATTTGGACTAGCTCTTGATGCAGTTATAAACATGGGACATAGTGTAACTTCCATTGGTGCAGCTGGGGATCAAAACTGCTGAAAACCCATGCAAAGTATGTCACAGGGTGCCATGCAAAAGGGAAAGGCCAGTACAGGATGGAACCTTCCTCCTCTGCTGATCTGCCTGTGGACACAGATGGGGCTACAGGGTGCAAGCTAAGCTTCATGTGACCTGGAGCAGAATAGGGGACAAATATCACTGTAGTATATGTTCCCCTCTCAGGGCAGCGTAAATTAGGCTGCAATTTGCATGGTAAGTTACTCCTGTTCTGAAGAGTAGTAACTCCATCAATGTGGCTAAGAAACCCTGCAGAGAGGGGACTTATGCAGCAGGGGCTTGTGTGGAGATGGCTAAGCGATGGCACTGCAGCAGGGACAGGAGCTATGTTGCTTGGTCCTTGCGTAGTGTGGACAGGGCAAGATCCTCAGGCAATAGCTCTGTTTATTCCATATACATAATTTTTCTGTTCGTGTGAAATCAGAGGAATAACTACTGTTTAAGTGAACTTTTGTGTTGGTCTCTGAACATTCCCCTTTGTGAAAGGCTAATAGATCTCTCGAATTAAGCAACATGAGGCCTAGTCAGTTCTTGGATGAGAGACTTCTCACAGACACCTCTATCAAAGTTGCCTAAAAGCAGTACTGCCCTGCAAAGGAATTATCTTGAGTTCCTTGGTGATTTGGTATGTGGCACGTTTTCCTCTGACACAGTGATAAAAGAATGCCCCAGGTGCAGTTTATAGTTGGAAATGTTATCCTTTGCATGAGACATAAGGTCTTGATCATTGCCTATCTAAAACTACATATTTCTTAGACTGCAAGCTGTTTGAGGCAAAGCCCAGGCTTTCATGTGTTTGTACAGCACCTTGCACCATGGAGCACTGATCTTAATTTGTGCCTTTGTAATATACCTACTGTATACTACTGTAATATACCTATTTAATTAAAATAATAGCAACAACTTTAAATACTTCTGCAGTTTCAACTGAAGATTTTATTCTTCCTGTCCCACTTGCTTCCTGACCTAACCTGTTCTTATTTTAAGCTGCTGTTATGTCTCTCCCCACAGATGGATATCCGTATTTCAATGGCAAGCAAAGGGATTCCAATTTACAATTTGTTAAACTTTGAGGGATAAAAAGTGCTATATAAATGCAAGATCAAATTTTATTTCTCCAGATAATCTCTTTATTTTTAAATCATCTTTCATAGTATTTGGTGTATCTTAAAGAGCTACCAAAAATTCAATGACCAAAAAAAAATCATATATCTATATATATTATAGCTAGACAGTAAAGTGCAAACATGAATCAAACATCTTAAAATAGCAAATCTAGCTGTAAAATCCAGTGAGAAAGGAGCAGATTTAACAATCTCTGGCAGAAAATTTCATAACCCAGGAGGCAAAATGTTAAAGTACTTTGTCAAAATGATTGTGTTTAGTGTTTACATGAAGAACAGCATTAATCAATCAAAAATGTCTTGGATTGCAGTGACAAAAGTTCAGCCAGATGGTATTGGTGAGGGAATGGAATCAGGAAATCTCTCTTCTCTAAATGCACATACTCAACCATATTTATTTTCTTCCTCCTTATAGTTTTCCTGTAGTTTCCATTATCATGCATTACACAGGCAACAAAGCTATCTAGGAACTTCATTGCTGGCTCTATGATGCATACTAGCTACTTAGAACTTCAGAGCAACAGCAGAGCTTGAACACAGCTTCACAAGCACAGAACCCTACTGACTGACCTACAGGAGAACCACAGCTGACATCTAGCAATAAAAAGCTTATGACATACTGATGAATAGTTCTGATTCTCTCCAGCAGTTGTTGGTGGCATAGTCTATTTGTGTGTGTGTGTGTGTGTGTGTGTGTGTGTGTGTGTGTGTGTATACACTCACCAATCACTGCATTATATTGCACAATGAATACAGGTACCCAAGCGTGTCATTTCAGAAAATGTCAACATGTAGAACATTATATGTAATTATATTCTAGCCAGCAAAGCCAGAGGGGGGGAGTGGCAGACATAATGGAGCATATAGACTTATGAAAAGTCAGGGGGTGCGGGTAAACCAAGGTCAGGGGAAGGCAATTGTCCCATTGCTAAGACTCCGATTATGTCACGGAGGTCACAGAATCCGTGACTTCCAGACACCCGTGTGACATTTTCTGCCCTGGGCTGGAGCTGTCAGCAGGCATCTCCAACAGCTCTAAGCCGCTGCTGGCGACAGGCCCACAGCAGCTCCTAGCCACCGGGCAGCAGGGGGACCCTGGAGCTCCCAGCTCCTGCGGAGACCCCGCAGCAGCTCAGCTGCCACGGGGGGCGAGAGGACCCCGCAGTGGCTCAGCCGCTGTGGACAACGAGGGGATCCCACAGCTGCCCACCTGCAGCGGGAACCCTTCCCCAGCAGCTCAGCCACTGCGGGCTGCAGGGGGACCGAGGAGCCATCAACTGCTATGGGGCTGGACACTCCTCCCTCCGCATTTTGTCAGGGATATTTTTAGTAAAAATCACAGACAGGTCATGGGCTTCCGTGAATTTTTGTTTATTGCCTGTGACTTGTCTGTGATTTTTACTAAAACTATCCGTGACAAAATCTGAGCCTTACCCATAGCAAATGATGTCCCTGCATTGTGTGGCTCTCCCTCCTCTAGTAATCAATACAGTACATAACATAAGAATGGTCATACTGGGTCAGACCAAAGGTCCCATCTAGCCCAGTATCCTGTCTTCCAACAGTGGCCAATGCCAAGTGCTCCAGAGGGAATGAACAGAACAGGTAATCATCAAGTGATCCATCCCTGCCCATCCTGGCTAATAGCCATTGATGAACCTATCCTCCATGAACTTATCTACTTCTTTTTTGAACCCTGTTATAGTCTTTGTCTTTACAACATCCTCCAGCAAAGAGTTCCACAGGTTGACTGTGCGTTGTATGAAGAAATACTTCCTTTTGTTTGTTTTAAATCTGCTGCCTATTCATTTCATTTGGTGACCCCTAGTTCTTGTGTTATGAGAAGGAGGAAATAACACTTCCTTATTTACTTTCTCCACACTAGTCATGATTTTAGAGACCTCTATCAGATCCCCCCTTAGTTGTCTCTTTTCCAAGCTGAAAAGTCCCAATCTTATTAATCTCTCCTCATCTGGAAGCCGTTCCATACCCCTAACCTTTTTTGTTGCCCTTTTCTGTACCTTTACCAATTCCAATATATCTTTTTTTTTTTTAGATGGGGCAACCACATCCGCACACAGTATTCAAGATGTGGGCATACCATGGATTTATATAGAGGCAATATGATATTTTCTCTCATTATCTATCCCTTTCTTAATGATTCCCAACATTCTCTTGGCTTTTTTGACTGCTCATTGAGTGGATGTTTTCAGAGAACTATCCACAATGACTCCAAGATCTCTTTCTGGAGTGGTAACAGCTAATTTAGACCCCCTCATTTTACCTGTATAGTTGGGATTATGTTTTCCAATGTGCATTACTTTGCATTTCTCAACATTGAATTTCGTCTTCCATTTAGTTGCCCAGTGTTGTGAGATCCCTTTGTAACTCTTTGCAGTCTGCTTTGGACTTAACTATTCTGAGTAGTTTTGTATCATCTGCAAATTTTGCCACCTATGTTTACCCCTTTTTCCAGATCATTTATGAATATGTTGAACAGTACTGGTCCCAGTACAGACCCCTGGGGGACACCACTATTTATCTCTCTCCATATCTTATCAAGTAAGATATTCAGACCCCCAAACCATTAAGGGCTTATAAAAAAGAATTTTGCAAGGGGAAGAATGACACTAAACTGGGAGGCGTGGTAGATACACTAGAGGGTAGGGATCGGATACAGAGGGACCTAGACAAATTAGAGGATTGGGCCAAAAAAAACCTGATGAGGTTCAACAAGGACAAGTACAGAGTCCTGCACTTAGGACGGAAGAATCCCATGCACTGCTACAGACTAGGGACTGAATGGCTAGATAGCAGTTCTGCAGAAAAGGACCTAGGGGTCACAGTGGACGAGAAGCTGGATATGAGTCAACAGTGTGCTCTTGTTGCCAACAAGGCTAACAGCATTTCGGGCTGTATAAGTAGGGGCATTGCCAGCAGATCGAGGAACGTGATCATTCCCCTTTATTCGACATTGGTGAGGCCTCATCTGGAGAACTGTGTCCAGTTTTGGGCCCCACACTACAAGAAGGATGTGGAAAAATTGGAAAGAGTCCAACGGAGGGCAACAAAAATGATTAGGGGTCTGGAGCACATGACTTATGAGGAGAGGCTGAGGGAACTGGGATTGTTGCTTTGACAGGGGGTTGGACTAGATGACCTCCTGAGGTCCCTTCCAACTCTGATATTCTATGATTCTAATGGTGCAGTAGCCAGGGCACTAGCCAGTAACTCAGAAAACAGGGGTTCAATTCTCTGCTAGTCTCAGATCTTCAGAGGCCTTTAGGTGCTTAATTTCCATTGAAGTCAGTGGGAGTTAGGCACCTAAATCCCTTTGAGGATCTGAGCCACAGTACCCCATCTATCAAATAGGAATAACAGTACTTTCCTACCTTACAAGGAAGCTATGAGGTGATACCATAGTAACAGGGGCCCTATAAGTACCTAAAATGGACACGACTTTAAGACTGTGGTAAAACAAAAGGTATTAGATACTCTTTTTGCTGCTCTCCAAACAAACTCGTAATAGCAAGATGTTGTCAGGGCTTCAAAAAAATTTCATCCATCAAATTTCCTAAGTTGTGGAGCTGTTTCCAAATGCCCTGGACCCCTTGTGCAGTATTTAACCCACAAAATATTTCAAAGATCCTGTAGAAAGTGTATGTCCTAATGATACATTTGTCAAGTAAGAAGCCCTCATCTTCTTAAATCTTCATTGACTTCAGTGGGCATGACATCAGGAAATGTGAGCTGAAAGCATCATCTCCATCTTTAAACAGTGACGATAGAGGCATGGTAAGACCATCCCAAAGACACTGGATGAGGTTGTACATTAGCTAGCCAGGTTTTTATTGCAAGAACTCAAACCTCAGCTTTAATTATACTTCTTCTTTGCACTTCTATAGAGGCCTTAAAATTCCACCTCTCCTCCAGTGGATTTCAGGGTGTAATTCATGGAATAACATTGATTTCCTGAAAAATGACTCTCCTTTCCTGCAGAACATGTGGAGCCGAAAGAACCATAGTCCCTGCCACTTCAGGATGTCAAAGTTCTATACAAAGATGGGTTTACAGCTGGGGAGAAACTGAAGTGCTGAATGGTTAAATAATCATAATACCTAGCTCTTATATAGAGCACTTTTCATCCATAGGTCTAAAAGCGACTTACAAAGGAAGTTAGTATCATTACCTCAATTTTACAGATTGGGAACCTGAAGCACCAATGACTTGCTCAAAGTCACACAGCCCTCACTGGGAGTTTTGTCTTAGAAAGGAGTGAATAAAGAGTGCAGGATTTGGCCCAGTGGGTACAGTTTCCTCCCAGATTGAGGGATAAATAGTCTTTAACGTGGACAGGATGTGCCCATATCATAATAATCCAAATATGATGAGTGCATATTCTATAAATGCATAATCAAAAAAGCTATCATCACAAGGATTTTTTTTTCTACAAAACACTCCGTTTTTTAAAAACTAAATACCATTTTGGGGGAAAAAATCCAGAAAATTTGTACCCGTTATTTAATTTTCCAGTGAGAATGGCCAAAGCACAAAACTATGACAAGAATTCCTGCAGCTGTTATAAAAATAGTTTCTGTAAGCAGAGGTAACCATAACACTACAAAAGAAGGCAACACAGTGCTTCAAACAGGAATCTGAATTGCCTTAAAAAGTTCTAGCTATGAGAAGATCCCTCCTTAGGGCCCTGATCCCAAAGTCATTGAAAAGAATGGAATGAATCCCATTGACTTCAAAGGGTTTGGATCAGGCTCTAGATGAATCTAAGGTAAGATGCAAGCTTGCTTTCAATACAGATATAAAATGCTTTTGTATTTGATGATCACGCTTCATATCTTGGTCTCCTGCCTAATGGGACCTTTTCCCTATTAGATTTTACACATGGCCTTTTGATAATGTAATTAAAATGAAAATTGCAAATCAGCATTATATTGATTTGAATTTGCTGAAGGGAACTTCAACAAAACAGCCCCCCAGACTATACCAAGAAAAGAGAGACTGGAGCTTGGGGGCGACAGTGCTCAGAAAATTGAATTTGGGGCTTGCTTACTAATTTTTATCAGAATATAATCCTCACAAACCAGACTTGACCATCTTTACTCACATTGTGTAGTACAGTGCTCCATGAGTAAACTCGGGGAGAGAGGCAAGTTTTAAAACAGAGGTTGCCAAATAAAGAATAAAACTTCAGCAAACGGCAATTTTAGCCTTGCATTTTCATTTGGTACAGTATGTTACTTCATTTTAAATCTTTCTAGGCTTCTATGGAAGTCCTCATCTCTCCAAATCGGTGCAGCTACTTAGAGTAATAATTAGTACACCTCAGTGCACTGCCTAAGAGCATTCGACTCTATCAGAATGTACTCTCGGACTGTGCTATACATGGACTTAATATTTATTATTCATCTCCTAGTAAAGCTACTTTGCCCCAACTGCTAGGTGTTTTATTGATTTTAGTGCCGGCACCGTACGATTTAAAATTACCGGCTACATCTAGAGCCCGTGTTAAATGCAAGAGACTAATTCAGCTACTATACAAACAATAAGTAACCAGCAATGAAACTTCTGGGCAAGGCAAGGCATGAAAGAATGAAATAGTTATTCAAATCCATCAAAATGAGATGAAAATTGCTATGCCTCTAAATAGCAATCTGCCTGCTGTTTGAAGAGAAAGGGCTCATTCCTGCTCTCGGGGAGGCAGGGATATTATATGTGGCTACTGGCAGTTATACATCACTGTCTGTCTTGTGACTCATCTATATCACATGCCTGCCTAGTGCTGTGGCTAATTTTTACAAGTTATGCAGCACTGGCACATGCACCCACATAGCCAGGTGCAGAATGGAGCTCAGAAATTAGAAAGTGTAGCTCCATGAACAGCAGCCTCCAGAAGTTCCTCTCTTTTTCAGCACCCTAGTACAATCGCTAGATCTGGACATCTGACTTACAAATCTTTATTTACCTTCCCAATCTTTATGTAGCTTTTTTGTTAATAATGAGAGTTGATGATTTATTTATTTATTTTTGTCTTGCCAGTGCAGGTAGGAGGGATGCCAGGCTTCCTAAGGGAAACCGGTACCGGACTTGTTTAGCCACTTCCAATCAGTACATATCCCACACTTCAAATCATACCTAATCCTTACAATTACAGGCAGGGAATTATCTGGACATATCTCGAATTCATCTTGGGAATCACTCTGCTGCTCATTAATCTGTTACTAAAACAGCTGCCTATCCATTCCTGATCACTTCCTGGACTTGAATCCTTTCCACCCTGCTTACCTCCTCTCGGCCACTGGCACAGAGAGGAGGAGAAACAGCTTCCTATCGAGTACTTTGGAGTGTACATTGGTCAATTTAATCATCTTTCTTTCGAAGACAAAAATATGCAGAAACTGCTCCTGGAGGAATAACCATTGCTCATTTACCAGACGTACAGTACCAGTGGATCAGTTTACTATTAGTTCAGTAACTTGCACAGCCCCGATGGCAAATATTGGACTATAGTGCAATTAATCCCTGTAGATTAGATGGCATCAGTATAGTGTCATTCAATCAATACATCTTTGTAGCGTGACAAACCACAATGAACCCATAAAATCACATGTTCTGAGTCCATTAAATACTAGGGACGGCTTGAATCCAAACCCATATATTTTGCAGTTTGGGCCCATTTCTATTAAATACCAGATCTAGATTCTGAAAAACCCAGTTTTGATTCCTCTGATAGGCAGCTGACGCTTGGGAAGCACAGTCCAGGGTGCAAGCTGGAGACCTAGGTTCAATTCCCTGCTCCTCCACAGACTCTTTGTGTGAGCTTCGGAAAGCCACTTGTTCTCTCAGTGTGCGGTAAAACCACTTCCCTTCCCCATAGAGGTGTTAGGAGGATAAACATATTGAGAACTGTGTTACTACAGCGATGGGGGCCGTATAACTACCACTGACAGAAGTCAACCACTTCTTTTGTCTTGTCTATACTGTACCCATCACCATGGTGTTGGAGCATCTTGTCTCTTTTAAAAGCAAGCATATTCGCACTCACTATCATGACCACCTATCTTCTTGTTATATCCCTTTGCTTTCTTCTAAAGACTACTTACTGTGGGAGGGGCAAAGGCCCCCCATTCAACACTGATGTTCAAGCTTCCCCCTGAAGGAGCCTTAGGCAGTAAATAAGAGCAGAATTTTATTTCAGACATGTTACGAAGGAGGTGAGAGGACAGAAGAAAAGATGGTGAGAACCAAATTTCTGGACCCTTGGTGCCACAGAAAACAATGCTAATGTGCAGTGGGATCTTTGGACCTGGTTTTTAGAAGCATGGAACTCACAGATCCCACTGACTTCCTCTGGAGCTGCGGGTGCTCAGAGCTTCTGAAAATAGGGCCCTTCCATCATGTGTCCTATTCCTCATCGCCAAGAATGGGCATTTTGGGAACAGAGGCTGGCATTTGCAAAGTGGTCGAAGAGTGGCTTTCAATGGGAGTTGGGCACTCAAACTTCTTAGTTCCCACTGAATGTTCCAGTCAGACACTTGTAGGACATCAGAAGTATGGCACTATCAGAAATAACGAAGAGTACACTATGTTGAGACCTAGTTGGTTTCCTGTCCTCTTCTACGAAACCAACCAGCTGCTGAGTGCCAGGTACGTCTACACTTACGGTAGTGTGTAGATTTCACAGTAGCAGCCGTGTTAGTCTGTATCCGCAAAAAGTTAGTCTCTAAGGTGCCACAAGTACTCCTGTTTTTTTAGTAGTGTGTGGAGTACAGATATTGCCCACCCAGATAGCATGGGTATAAACAGAAGTGCAGATGGTGAGGCAAGTAGAATAAAGTGCCCTACATGCCTGAACCCTAGGGTATATATCCTACATGGACTCTCTATATGCCCAAGCAGCGCCTCCCATGTCTACATTGCTATTTTTAGCAGTGTAGTGTCTTTCTGCCTCCTCGCAGCCGGAGCCTTTCCCTGCACAGCCTTTCCTCCAGCAGAGGGGAAAGGCTCTGGCAGCTCCACATTGCCAGAGCCAGTTGCCAGTGCCTTTCATTACAACTTGTAGCCACACACTGCAGTGACAAGTGTGGACGCAGCCTGTCTTTCACTGAGGTGTATAGCTACTGTGGAATGTCTGTACTCTACGTGCCACCTTAAGTGTAAACACAGTAGATCCTGACTTTTCCATACTTAATGTACCATGTAAACTGCACAGCTCCTGCTTAAGCTACATGTTTGGAGAACTGTATATTCTGCTGTTAAAGCACTAATCCTGATGCATAGAAGTCACTGAAATATCATCATGAACTATTGAGTACATAGACATTAAGGCCATGTCTACATGTACAGTGATGCACTGGTGCAGCTGGACCAGTACTGTGGCACCGCTGCAACGCGTCTGGTGAAGACGCTTTATGCCAACGAGAGAGAGCTCTCCTGTCAGAGTTAAAAAACCACCCCTATGAGCGGCATAAGCTATGTTGGCAGGAGAAACTCTCCCGTCAACATAGCGCTGTGCACACCAGCACTTATGTGGGTGTAACTTATGTCGCTCAGGGAGGTCGAATATTCACACCCCTGAGCGACATAAATTTTGCTGACATAGGAGGCAGTGTAGACATAGACTTAGTTCTGGCTCTAGTTCTGGGTAACGAGTCATGAGAAACATGCATATGAACGAAATCCTAGAAGGCATTCTGTCCTGTAAGTCTATGTGTTGGTTTAATTAGCATCCTGATGTGATATCTGTGTGGCATTTGTACCAGTGTTTTGTAATATAGCATATACTTGCTATACTTCTTAGGGAAACTGGCAAACAAGGCATTTGCCTTAACTGTTTGTTGTTTTTCTTTGAGGCTGAATATTTTAATTTAAATGTCACTTTCAAATACAGTATATGCTTCACTGCATTCAGAGTGCACTCATGCATTGGTTATTAAAGCAAGAAATTCAATGCTTAACTACTGCTTAGTGCTTTTATTTACTTAATATTCAGCAGGCTTAGTGTGTGCTTAGGGATATAGCTTTTGATAATAATAATAATAATAATAATAATAATAAAGTCTATAGACTTAGTGCAGATATGTAAGTATCTGGTTCAGCTGGTTTCCAGAACTTTTACAAGGTTACCACAAGTCTGCGTGTGTCCGGATACAGCCCACCAACAGCAGAGGTAGAACCTGGGTTCATCAATCAAAATTCTTAGCTCGTAAATTCTTTTGGGCAGGGATGACATCTTCACATCTTTTTGTTTGATATTTAGCACAATGGGACCCCAAATGATCAGGCTGTTGCTGTAATATAAATATTACATAAATAACTATAGTCATTAACTACAGTTAGGATCTTTCAAAAATCAAGAACACCTAATGCCTGTGAGTTCAAGTTACCTTCCATGTTGCTAGTCAGCCAGATCCAGCACAGTTTAGCTTGGGAAGGGGCAAGGAGGACGGTTTATTCAGGGGAGGACAGAAGGAGTTGTTTTGTTCTTAGCTGTTTGAACTTTATATACCCCCAAAGAGAAGAACTTTTGCTTTGGCCAGAAGGTCAAAGCCTCAAGTCACCCTACCAACCCAGGAAGACTATTCCAGTGGTGAAACTGAGGGACAGACTGAATCTGGGCAAGACAACCCTTCTCTAGGATATCAGCACAACTCTTTGGCAGCAGACCACAAAACACTGGATGTTGCATGTAAAGTTAGGACAGACTGGTGGGGTCATTGTCATTTAAAAAAAAAAAACAGATATTAAAGGCCCAAATACTCAGAACCAACCTCCAAGTCAAACACATTTTTTTAAAGCACATAGGTCCCAGTACTTAAAAGCACTAAACGTCTTTTACAAGGTTCCAAATGTCCTCAATTCCATTGACTCCAATGGGAGTCACGCCCAGTGTTCCCTCTAATTTTTCCCACCCATATGTGGAATGAATTTTGTTATGTGCATCACCTCCATATTGGTGCACATAACAAAATTCATGTGGCAGGGGTGGAGCAGAGGGGTTCGGAGTGTGGGAGGGGCTTAGGGCTGGGGCGGAGGGTTTGGGTGCAGGGGGGGGTGAGGGCTCCAGCTGGGGGTGCGAGCTCTGGAGTGGGGCTGGGGATGAGGGGTTTGGGGTGCACGAGGGGGCTCTGGACTGGGTAGGTGAGGCCAAGGGGTTTGGATTGTGGGAGGGGGCTCCAGGCTGGGGCAGGGATTTGGGGGGTTATGACTCCGTCTGGGGGTGCAGACTCTGGAGTGGGGCCAGGGATTAGGGGTTTGGGGTGCAGACTGTCCCGGGGCTGTGATGGGGAGAGAGAACCCCCCCCCAGTTCTCTCTCCCCACAGCAGCACCTGGGCTGGGGGGGGGGGGGGGGGGAGAGGCGTCTCTCCCTGCCGCGGCAAGTCCAGGGCTGGGTTGGGACCATGGGAGGGGCGCCTCTCCCCCGGCCGCAGCAGGTCCGTGGCTGGGCTGGGAGAGAGGAATCTCTCCCTATTGTAGCCCTGAACGCCTGCGTGGCACTTAATAGGCCACTGCACAGCTTAGAGGGAACTTAGGTAGGGTGACCAGACAGCAAATGTGAAAAATCAGGATGGGGGTGGGGGTAATAGGAGCCCATATAAGAAAAAGACCCACAAATCGGGACTGTCCCTATAAAATCGGGACATCTGGTCACCCTAAACTTAGGTCACATGTGTTCAGCACTTCATCAAATCAGAACCTTAGGGCCACTGAAGTCAAAGGGAATTTTTCTAGTTCAAGGTCTCATTTGGACAGCCAATGTTTTGCACACAAACTCAGATGTGGGTGTTCAGACTAGCTCATTAGATCCCTTGCTCCATGCTTCATAGGTGCAAACAAAGGGCCTGCTCTTGCAAGCCATTCTCATTTGAACATTACAATTGCCTTCAACAGGACTAGCACATGAGGAGGGCCTGTATGTGCGAGTAGAGGGTGGCAGGATCAGGCCCACAATTTGTACATCAATAACTGAGTTCCACACATGAAAAAAATGTAGGTGCCAAATAAATATTTGGTTCACAGATTTCCAGGCCCGAGTGAGGCCTTCGTGAACATATGGATCTTGGAATTTGGAAGAAGCTCCTGATCATATTTAAAATCATTTTAAAAGCAGGTCAAATCTGAGGCCTAAACTTCTAGACAATAAGCACAATCCTGTTCCCACTGTAGTAACTGACAGAAGTCCAGTTGATTTCTGTGGAAATAGGACTGAGACCAGTTATAACGTAGAGTGAAGTCCTGCTCCATACTACTCTTGCAAGTATTATTTTGTAGGGGTCTCTTACTGTCCCTTACTACGTATCAAATAAATACATGCACATCCAAATTAGATCCATTTTAATATATAACTCTCTAGCATGAACAAGAAATATCAGAGTATATAATATACATCATTAAAAAGTCAGTATATTATTTGTGAATAATAACTGCACCAGTGTATCTAAAATAGAGTGGCATATCCCTGTACATAGAAGAGGAAATAACTGCTAAATCTCAGGAAACATGGTATACGGCTATTGTTGGTCAATGACCCCCCACCCCCGTTTAGTCTCTAGCAACCAGAAAGTCTACGATTAATCTCAAACAAAGCCTATCTTCAAAACAAGCCAATGAGTTCAACCAAACATTTACTCCTGGAAATATTTTAGCTTCCCCACTCCTCGCCTGTATCCCCTGGAGAAATATTGAATTCAGCAAACAAAAGAAACAAACCCCTTTCAATATTTTATTGTTTGTCTTCATTCGCAGCAGGTAACTAGTTGCTCAGATCTTAATGTTATTACATGGCATCAACATTAGGAATGGAGAAGTGGGTACCTTAGTTTGAAAGCTCATCATTTGAATTCACAGAGGAAGCATGAAATTACAACAATTCTGGTAAAAATCAATCCTAAATGCTCTATGGTGCTTTTCTACACACATCTCCATTATTCAGTATTAGCAATTTCTTTGCAGAATCCTCATGTGGAAGCGGTAATAGCTCCTATCTCATTTTCATATTTTTATATTATACGTGGGGCTGGTAGCACCACCTATTATTAAGGTCACCCAACACTTCCCATTATAAGATCGCATTTTCAGTTGCTTATAACTTCAACAAACTTTAACCATTTGGGCTGAAATTCTACATGCTGGGTGTCTGCTTTGGACTGAATTCCTCTAGAAAATTTCATCCAAAATGGTTCAGCCATGTCTGAGAACGAGGCTACAGAAAAATACATTAGTTGGTCCACGTTACAAAATCCTGGCAACCTGTTCTTTGTACAGTTCTAGCTCCCACCAGGTTTTAGAGTAGGGACATAAAATTTGGCAGGGAGGTGGCCTCTGTATCAGGAATGTATCTTTTGCTGTTCCTGTGCTAGTCAGGCTTAGAGCAGGGACCCCGACTCTCCTGTGTTCTTAATTGCACTCCTTCCCAACCCTTTTGGGCCAAGGCAGAGTGGAGGAGGAGATGGCCTGTTTCAAATGCAGAGGGGACAAAAGCCAGACCTGCAGGAGTGGTGTGTGGAGTAGGCTGGGACGAGGAGCCTAGCGAGGACTGGGACTAGCTGGCCAAAGAGACTGGGAGCCAGGAAAAGAAACAAGATGGGGAAGGCAAAAGCAGTAGATGGGGGGAAACTGATACTGGATGAGGAGCCAGGGGTCATGGGGCAAAGAGACACTTGCTAGGAAAGGAGACAGGAACTGGCACCCTATGGGTTGGGTGAGAACTGGCAGTGACTGGGCAAAGAGACTGGAGCAAGGAGATAGAGTGGGAGGACAGGACACTGACCTTTTACAAGGAGCCCAGGAAGGGAGATTGGGAGTGGGAACATGGGTGGGGGAGAAAGGGGGTTATAGCAGGCCAAGGTAAAGTAGAGATTGCCAGACACGAGGGAACTGGGACTGGCTGAGCAAGGAGACTGGGACCAGAAGAGAAGCCTGAGGAGTAGAAACTGGGACTGAGGTGAGGAGAATGGGACTGAGATCAAGACTCATGTTTGGACAAAGTGTTTGTTGTTGAATGTAAAATTGTGATGGGTGAGGATGAAATGGATGAGTTTGGCGATGTGTTTGGGGTGAATATCTCAGTGTTGTTCATTGCCTTGTAAATATTTGACGCACGCAGCTATGCAGTCATTTTGAGGGATGCTGGTGGATAGAGAGATGACATCTATGGTGGCAAGGATGGTGTTTTGAGGGAGATTGTTCATGCTGCAGAGTTTGTGGAGGAAGTCGGTTGTGTCCTGGAGGAAGCTGGGCCTTTGTGTGGTGAGTGGTTTGAGGATGGTTTCTAGGAGTCCAATAAAAGATATTACCTCACCCACCTTGTCTCTCCTGGGACTGACACAACTACAACAACACTGCATAGCCTATTACTGCTGTCACTTATTCCATTAGCTTATGTGTGGTGGCTCTAAAGTTTTCCACCCTGCTGAGGACCCATGTGGGTGTCAATACAATGCCACATGATGGAATTTCTGTTTTTTCATTTTGTTTTTGTAAAAAGCACAGAATTTTCACAGAAAGAAATATGTTAAAAGCATATTACGGTTGCAAATTCACTCAAAAGTTAGGAAATTCCAAAATTAAGGTTGCCTGTTAAACCTTAGCATGGCCCCCTTGTGCCTATGCATTATGATATATTCTTTAACTACATGATCACACAGTTTCCCCCTACGCCCACAGGATCTCTACCTTGTTCAGTGCGTAGAATGGATTCTGCTCCAGAGATGAAACAGTGTTGTGCAGTGAAGGAGACTATCTGTAGGACTCATGTTTCTTTCATTTGTTGCAGAAGTTGGATGGTATGTAATGAATGAGGCAGAGAACTACTAGGTCAGTCTCATGCTCAAGGCCGTTCAGTGGTGCTTTGGAGACATGGACTTTATCCCTGCCCTGCCACAGAGTTCCTATGTGATGCTGGGCAAGTCACTTAAAACAAACTTTTCATAGGTGGTCCCTAATTGGGTATGCCTCATTTTCTGGGTGCCCAACTTGAGACCCTGGCATCTGATTTGTAGAAATGTTTGTTAGGAGACTGGGTGGTGGGCAGCCTGGCCTAGTGGGCAGAGCAACAGTCACAACCAGAGTCACAGTCCAAATGCCAGAGCGAAGAGCCAAGGCAGAGTCCAAGCCAGGAATCAGAGCCAAGAGTCAGAACCAACATCGGGGCTTGAATGCCAAAGCCAAGGATCAAGACAGAGCCAAAACCAGGAACTGGAATCAAAGGCCAGAACCGGATCCATGGAGTCAGAGAAGACAGGAGCAGGGCTGGTTCCAGAGCATGAGCAAGGCTGAGACAGGACTGGAACACAGCCAAATACAGGGAAGAGTCAAGGCTGGGTGAAGGACAGAAGGAAGCCAAGCAGAGGGAAGCAGAATCCACAAGCATGTGCATTAAACAGCTAGGGAGCTGCTGCTGGGCTTAAGAAAAGGCCTGCTAACTTCCTCAGAGACTCAGGCAGGGCAGTCCGTCAGCTGGCCTAGCTGATGTGGCCCAGCTGTGCTCGTTAGTCAGTCAGGAGACTCACAGCTGCAAGGCCTTATTCCTGACAGTGCTGAGCACTCACAGCTGCGACTGAAGTCAATGGGAGCCATGCTTTAAACACAGAAAATGTGTACAACACTAAGTACTCTGAAAAATCAGGCCCTTGGTGTCTCAAACTGAGCACCCACAATGAGTGGATACTTCTGACTATATCTCTCTCTACCTCAGTTCCCCATCTGTAAATGGGGATAATAGTAGCCCCATATCTCACAGGGTTGTTGTGTAAATAATGAATATTTGTCAAGCATCGTGATATTACAGCAATGAGCACTACACGGAAAAGCCATGAGAAAATGAGTAATACTTTTTTCAAAGCAGTGTTATATAGACATGGATTTGACATTGATTTTGTGCTGTTTTGGAAGCATCACTTGTTGATGTTATTTGAACAAAACAAATTTGGTGACTTTTTTTTTTAAACTAGAAAAACTTGCTTTCATGCACTGTCAAAAATTGCAAACATTGCACTACAAGCTCCGAAGCCTTCTAAACTGTTTACTCCTGGGGTTTTAAAGCATCTAATGTGCTGCAATTCAATGTTATCAGAGTGCGGCTTACCACACTTCCTGTGCCTTGTATTAAAAAGCTAGAACTCTGGAGTGTATTCCCTGTTCTGTGTAGAAGGGAAGGTTCTTTTTCTATTAACACTATTCAGTGTTACTTACATCTAGAGCACAGATGGATCCAAGCTTCAAAATTTAGATCTAGATTTCAACCACCACAAAGTGTGGAGGTGCTCAGATTTGCCTTCGTTATAGTCTATCAGAAATAAAGGCCAGCCACCAAATTCAGATTCATACTCAGACATTGAATCCTCCCAACGCTGGGGGATCTCTCACAAAGAGGAAAAAGACCTTTCTGCCTGTAAACTATCTATGGTTCTAATGTTCCTGCCGATTATCTCTATTTTAATCAAAATGCCCTTTCCCGGAGTATAGCTGAAGTTATACGCTGCTCCTCCAAACAAAGGAGGTTTTAAATAAAAGTAAAACATAGTAGGACTGGCTTTTTCAAGGCAAGAGATAAATGAAGACTACAAGCTAAGAAACACAAGAAATATAAATAACAAATTAGGCAGAGATGTAATCAAATGGGTGCCTGGCTCAACATAATGAATCTGAGCTATTGTAGCAACAAGTTGATGTTCCCTAGGAAACATCATGTGTAAATCTTCCTATATGGAATCCAGGAAATGGGGCATGTTAAATTGATCTTAATTCTTAGGAACTTAGTGGCATTCCAGTCCTAAATGCCAAACTTTCAGAAGTTCATGCTATGGGCCAGCACACAGCAGGGCTGAATACTTATCTACATCCTCCCCCCTTGGGTGATTTGACCCTCTCCCCACGGAGTGCTGGAAGAAGAGTATTTCCTTGCTGTATCCTA
Organism: Malaclemys terrapin pileata; assembly: GCF_027887155.1. NCBI lineage: Eukaryota > Metazoa > Chordata > Testudines > Emydidae > Malaclemys > Malaclemys terrapin. The sequence goes on along the minus strand of NC_071505.1, from coordinate 14,976,407 downwards.
TGCAGAGCCAGAACCAGTCTGGCTTTGTTTGACTTGCAGCAAGTACCTGGGATAAAGGGCAATAAAAAGATCTAGTAATTTCTATAGGATTTTTCCTCATATTTTAACAGACAGGAAATACAGGATTAATTTCAGTCTAGTGTATAGCAATCAGAACACATGCAGCAACTTTTCATTCTACCTGAAGGAAATATTTAGTGCTACACCCTCTATTGGTTTCAGTGGAGCTCCAATGCACCTTAATGGAGCTGTGTTCATTACCCCAGCTGAGGTCCTTAAAATCCAACTTCCAGTCAACCTGTTTTACAAATATTTAAATAACAAGAAGAAAAAATTTGCTACAGAATGAAGAGGTAAATTATGAATGAGAAGAAAAGTACATTGATAAATATCCCCCTGGCATGCCAAGTTATAGCTAAACTACAGAAACATGTAAGAGGGCCCCTCTTCATTGCAACAGCTAGCCTGAGCTAGGATACTCAAGATACTCTATTCCAACAAGTGAGGGTGATGACCACACTGCAAACAACACTGGAGCTTCACAGAGTGATTGGATTAACAGAGTGATTGTATTAGCATCCCATGAGTTCTTGTAACTATAGCTGCTGCATTCCTACTGAATTACCAGGTCCAATGTCAGCAGCACCCCAACTTCAACCCACCCAAGAAGGCCAGCTGGCAGGAGTATAAAGCACCCCTTAACTCAGGGGTTTTCAAATGGGGGATCGTAACCCATCAGGACGTCGTGAGATTATTATGTGGAGGGCCATGAGCTGTCAGCCTCCACCCCTAAACCCCACTTCACCTCCAGCATTTATAATAGTGTTAAATATAAAAAATGTGTTTTTAATTTATAAGGTGGGGTGGTCACTACTACAGAAGTTTGAGAACCAGTGACCTAACTTAAACTAAAGACAATACTGTGTGTAAGGGAGCTGGGTTAGGGCAAAACTCAAGTTATAGTTTGAGCTATCAATGCAGTGAAGACAAGCCCATAAAATTTTAGAATTCAGACAAGGGGAATATCTATCTCCTTGATAGTGTGGAATTGTTCTCTATGAGATATTTCTAGTGCTTTGTCCAGACTGCTTTTAAATAACCTGAGCTATGAGGCTTCCACTACTTCTTGGGTCTGAGATCTCACAGTGGAGAAGTCTTTCCTGATATTCAGATTCAGCTTTCCTCCTCTTAATTTCAGCCCAAACGGTCCCTTAGCAGGTTACCAATAACAGAGAAAACAGGTGAACTCCAGTTTCACGGAAATAGTAGTGAATGTCTGAAGCCTTAAAATCACAATTTCAGAATAACGGATTTTGGATTAAATAAAAATTTGGATTCAGGGCAAGACACAAATTTCAGGCAACATGCAGATTCAGATATGTGGCGTTTGGAAAATCAGGGTTTGCCTGAAATTAAATAAGTTAATAAATAATAATAATAATTGATATTTTACTAAAGAAGTTAAACAAATGCCAGTATTCTTAGACAATTGGTCATAAAATTGATATTTTGAGAAATTCACTTGGTTTGTTGGAATTTTTAGGACTCTGATATTCCTTTGCAGCTTCTCCTGCAGTACTCTGGGCAGGGACTGTCTTCTTTGTACAGGATCTAGCACAGTGAGTCCCCAATCTTTGGTTAGATTCCAAGGTGCTATCATAATAAATAATATTAAATATATCTGGCACTGGGATGATCCAGCTGACTGAGAACTGGAACATTTATAGCATTATGTAAGTAGGAGGACATTTTGATTTCAACTCAGGGTTTCCAAATCAGGTTTTTGAAAAGCAAAATGTTGAATCCCGGCCAATGGGAGTGTGGATCCGGTGCTCGGGGCAGGGACAGTGCGTGGAGCCCCGTGGCCCCCCGCCTAGGAGCCAGATCTGCTGCTGGCCACTTCCGGGCGCAATGTGGTGTTGGAACAGGTAGGGACTAGCCTCCCTTAGCCGGGCAGCACTGCCAATGGGACTTTTAACGGCACTTTGCAAAAAATATTGACTTTTAAATTTTTTATTTTTACATTTGATCAATTTTTTTTATCCAAAACATTATCAAAATCATTACTGAAATCTTGCATTGACCCCAAACCCAACACTTTCCATTCATGTTTTTCTTTTTGTCTTTTGTCCATCCAGTCCTAGTTTTGCCCTCTCTGATACTTCCAGCTTGTATCAGTTCAGTTAATGAGTTGGCCACATCAGGATCAAGAGATAAATTCTCAATGTTGCCAACACAGTTGTCTCCGCATAAGAAGTTTACATGATTATAATGGGGCATGGAGGGACAGAAATATTATTCAGAGAGCTAATGTCAAGGTGAGCCTATATTTATACATATTTCCATTGGTGGTGGTAAGTGATTTCCATCTGACTTTCTTACCATCCGAGAGATCAATATTTGGACAGGTGTTCAGTGTACACCTCTCATCTGCTCCACTGGTATTGTTTGAGCACTGTGGTCAGACAAGGCAGACATTTCCTTTCACAGTTGGCTAATGGGTACAATCTTCTCATTTCCATATTTAAATACACATATGTGTGCTTATCATCTTTGATCCTCTATATCGCAGTACAGACTACATCATCCAGGGCTCATTCTTATGGTTGCTTTTACAATCTTTTATTTCAGAAGAATGAAAATGGGGAGAGAGAAAAACTAACCTAATTTGGTTCCCAGACAACTGAATTGTAGCAATTTTATACATATGGGGCCTGATACTGATCCCCTCGCACAATCCAGCTAGTACTTTACTCTGTGAGTAGCCCCGCTGATTTGAATGAGACACTGACAGATATGGTAATTTCTTCCATAATCTTGGGAGACCTTATTAAGTTTAAATATCTTTAGGGATACACTGTGTTAAAATGAAAAGTTTATGTATTATGCCATAGGTCATATAGCCATAAGCCAGGATTGTATGTAACCTCTTTAGGGGAAGATGTGATGTGAGGCCTGGGAGTTCAAAGGTCCATATTGAAAATGTGCCGGAGAAGAATAGACTTTGGTCACAATAAGTGTGAAGTATATTTCCTGGGGAATACCTAGGGAGAGGTTAATGCAAATTCTCCATCCCCAGTTATGTAAAAACCCAGCCTTTTGAAGCTACAACCTGAGGAGTGGGTCATTGTCTGCTGATTGCCTGTTCATGGAGATTGGATATCAAAGGCATGAGCTGTATAAAGTTGTGGTTTTGAAGGACTAACATCTACCAGAGCCAAAGGTTGGAGTTGGGGATGACCTCTAATCAGCTTTTTAGCATGCATGCAGGTTCTTTTACATTTGTAATGTGTTTTGTCTATAATACTTTCACCTTAAGAATAAATGTGCTTGCTTAGAAAGAGCTATCTGGTAACTTATAACTGCAAGCAATACACTGGTCATAGCCTCTAGAGGGAAAGCAAAGTGCAGACACTGGCCTTTTAGGCAGTCTGGCTTGCTGGAGATGTCACAGTGTAAATCAGGGAGCTGTGCAGCCTTAATACCCTAGTCAGCAGGGAACGAGACAGGGGTTTCAGCCCAAGAAAGGTGACAGCTGAGGAGCCAGGAGCCTAGAGTGGGTGCCCTTGGTAGACCATGAGGAGGGGAATGCAGGTGCAGTTACCCTGAAACTGTAACAGAGACTATTCACAGAATAATATTATTACACAATTTCAGCAAGAGCATCAATGTCTGGCCCATAGTGTTTTAAGCATCACTTCACCCATCTTCAGGGTCTTCCTCAGACTATAGCAAAATGAGTACATACTTCTAATCTGTTCTCACCTTCTTGGTTAAAGAAACAAACAAACAAACAAAAACGCTGACAATTTTGACAAGATGGTTAATTAATGGCATTACTTACAGTTGCATGACCAGGTACAAGTGGTTTGGACTCTCATATATGTCTTCCAGTGCAACTATATTTTCATGTTTTATTCTGAAAAGCAATAACAACAACAACAAAAGGTGAGTGCAAGGTCAAATGGTGAACTTTAAGCAGCTGCCCAACAGAAAGCTATTTTTAGTTAGATGTTACTTGGCGCTTGCGATTTACACAGTCAGAACTGAACCCAGTTCCGTATAAGCTGTCAGGAGTGCCTGGCAGCCCAGGAAACTGTTACTACTTAGCTAGCAGGAATGTTTCATGATGAAATATTTAAAGCATTAGACTTTTTTCTTCTCCTGTCAGATGAATAAAATGAACATCCAAGGTGGTATTTGGATGTTGAGTTCTCAGGACAGTAGCACATCAGAGTATAGGGATTTGCAAACTGTAGATTTACTGAAGCCAGTGTGCAGTTAGTAGCCAAGAGTGCAGGGATATGCAGATATACAGATGCTGACCGCAGTGTTGACATCTGAGAGGCCACAGCTGTACAAAATCCTCATACTCCAAGTGGCTCCATTCCAACACAACACCCCATAGACAGCATCTTCTCAGCACTTCCTCATACCATTGTCAATCAGAACAATATACTTTATGCTTCAACGGCGCTTTCCACCCACAGATCTCGAGCACCATAATAAATTAATTATTCAAACCATGACTCCCTAGTATTGTCATGACCCTCATATAGAAACCTTCTTATAATTTAAAAAGCCAGCTGAGTAGTTGGTATCAAGGCACAGATCACTGCTGCTTGGTATCACTGGGCCCCTGCTTTGTTAAAAGTGTTAACTTTTGGAGGCGAATCACCTCATCAGACAACAATCTCATTAACTACTTGGAGCAAATCGTCTCTGGGATTATTGCTTAAGCAATTCCAAACAATTTCTAAAGCATACATTTAATTTGTATTAACCCTAAACTTAAGACCCTAAAGAGACTAACCATTTAACTGCAAGGGCTATAATATTAATTATACAAAGTGGAGAAGATTGCCTTAAGTGTGAGAGAAATCCCTGAAAAACTGTAAGCAGAATGTGCTGATTAAAGAACATACACACATTCACACACACAGGCAGAAAGAATAGCAGAGGACACTCATCAATGAATGGTAAACCCGGTAAACTTTTTGGGGCATAATCCACCCCAAATTTATGAGAGATGCAATTAGGTACACAAAGCCCAATACTGAGCAGCGCTAAAGCATCCGACAATCCCACTGAAGTTGATGAAAGTGCAGAGTAGCCGGCATCCTGCAGGCTCTGCCTCATCATAATGTGCACATATTGGGTTGGTCCAGCTTCCAGTGAGAGCACTGGAAAGATTGCCATAGACGTCAGTGAGAGAGAGAGATCAGACTTACATTCAGGAATGAAAAGCCACATTCATATAAATGACAAAAAGTAATGATCTGCCTTAAAACCTCCATATTCAGGAAGTTCTGTATCAGTGGCGTATTAACCGAAATCTAACGTGCTGTAGGATATCATACAGCAATATATGTGTGGCTATAGGTCTTCTGCTCTCCGTAAGGATCTGAAAAATCCTTTGTTGCTCCAGTAAATTGTCCAGAGAAACAGCATCATAGCTCAAGCATTATAATATACATAAGAGAGCACTGAAGAAGATAAGCTTTTAAGTCTTAATTCTGGTGTGCAGGAATGGATGTCTAGTATCTTGGCTTTTCTATGGAAATTTTCCAAAATTATATAGCGCAGCTGCCTTAAAAAATTTCTCCAGTCACCTGTCCTGTCTCATCCCAAAACTCAAAAGATGGTAACAGGAAAGCAGGACTCCCTGGTGCCTGATTTTCATGATGAAATGATGAAAGAGGCAGTAACTGAGCAGATCAACCAGCTGTGTGTTTTTTCCAACCCTCGCTGACTTGATGTCATTTACATTCTAAGCTGGATTTGTTTGTATTTAAATAAATACACAACATCAGCCCTCAATATGGATCGAGAGTTTGTAAAATTCCATTAGGAAGAACACAGCCAGTTTTGCCGCAGTGGCTCCATCAGATCAGCAGAATCGGCAGCTGCCTGGCCTGCAGAACATGTAGGAACCATTTATCTGGTGTGGCTCTGTGATGTGACAAGCAGGCTTTTTTTTTTCAGTTTGCCTCAGGCAACTCAAGACCACAAGGGCCTGATTTTTGGAAGTACAGAGAAGCCACAATGCTACTTGAAGTCAATGGCTCAACACCTCTGAAAATCAAGCCCTAAGGCTAGTGCTATATTTTTGAGCTAAGGGAGTAGAAAGCATCTCCCAAACAGTCAACTTTTATTTTCATCCTGGCAGGGTGGAGGAGGGCTGGAAGGTCTACATTTGAAGTTAAAAACTCTTCAAAGAAAAGAGAAGTTCACAATAAATGCTCATAAGACCTGCTACGCTAGCAAGAGCAGCTAGAGAAGGCATATGTGCTTGTTACCAATTAGCTGGCTCTCTCAATGAAGGCCGAAGATGATCAAGCTCTATACCTTCCAGCAGAAATCACTATAATCAATGGGAACCACTGACTGTTCATCTGCCGTGACATTCAACTTGAGCAGAAATACAATTTAAAAAACAACAGGAAAGAGAAATTGCTTCAAGTTCTGATAAAGAATGATTAAACTTTCTTCACTGGCGCACCCACCTGATTGTGGTAATGGACATGTGTAAGCAGGATAAGCGACAAGCCTGGTGTACCAGATGTGTGTGTCTCTCTCTCTCTCTCAGACAAAAAGACTGACTTGTCCCAGGTCACACAGGAAGTTTATGGCAGAGCAGAGACATAAACCCATGTTAACCACTGGCCATCCTTACTCTCTTGAACTTTCCTGTTCCCTCTCCTCTCTTGCATAGTCATCTCCTTCCCTCCTTCTCACTCTAATTTAAGGTTTCGCGTACCAGTAATACATTTTAACATTTTTTAGAAGGTCTCTTTCTATAAGTCTATAATATAGAACTAAACTATTGTTGTATGTAAAGTAAATAAGGTTTTTAAGTATCAGAGAGGTAGTCGTGTTAGTCTGGATCTGTACAAAAGCAACAAAGTATCCTGTGGCATCTTATAGATTAACAGACGTATTGGGTATTCACCCACGAAAGCTTATGCTCCAATACGTCTGTTAGTCTATAAGGTGCCACAGGACTCTTTGTTGCTTTTTAAGGTTTTTAAAATGTTTAAGAAGCTTCATTTAAAATTAAATTAAAATGCAGAGCCCCCCAGACCGGTGTCCAGGACCCAGGCAGTGTGAGTGCCACTGAAAATCAGCTTGCGTGCTGCCTTTGGCACGCGTGCCATAGGTTGCCTACCCCTGTCCTAGAGTATGCTACCCGACCCTAGACTTCATGGGAGAGTCCTGATTGCCACACATCCGTTCCACTTCCTGCTAACTGGAAGAGATAAAAAATGGACCCTGTATTTATTCTGAGCTAGACAACATATTGATGTTCCAGCACTACTTAATGACACAACATTATGACAGGACCATGGCAGTGACAGCACAGTGTGTAGATACCATAGAGCTGACAGTTTAGATTAGAAAGATAATGTCCACAAAGAAAAATACCTTGGTTAAAAAACAGTTATGGTTGCTTTAAAGAAACCTCAGCCTACACAAATCATTACAAAATGTGTCCAGTTAAGGCATACTCCAGTAACAGACCTCGGTCCTCCCACACATCACATTCACCATTTTCACAGACAGGTACTGTCCCTCTATAGACAAATCCTGTGCACCTCCATCATGCAGGCAAAACACACACCATGTTGTCCTCCATGATTAGTGTCCCTGTCTGTGAAATGGATTTAATACTGCCTACTTCACAAGGTTCATGAAAATGGTTCACACAACATTTGTAAGGTGCTGAAATAGAATGAGGATGTCAATAAATAAATCAAAGGAAAAGGCCTCTAGTCTCACTCCATCATTCTGCATCTCAAATACCAGGCACTAAAGGGCTTTTCCAGCTAGTGGAGAAAGGCATAACAAGAACCAATGGCTGGAAGCTACAGACAGACTAATTCACATTTTTACAGTGAGAGTGATTAACCATTGGAACAAACTACCAAGGACAGTGGTGGATTCTCCAGCTCTTGATGACTTCCAATCAAGACTGGCTGCCTTTCAGGAAGATATGGTTCAGTCAAACAGAAGTTACTGGGCTCAATGCAGGGGTAATGGGTGAAATTCTATATAGTCTGTGATATGCAGGAGGTCAGACTAGACAATCTAATGGTCCATTCTAGCCTTTAAAAAAAGCTATGACTCTACTTACATCCCTTTTCCAAAAACAAAGGCTAGGAAAATAAAGGAAGGCCGTTACTGTATCTGCATCAGCACTAAGAGAGGGGAACAGTGCACTTGAGCAGCATCTAACACCTCAGCTGAAGCATCAAACAACCAACCTGAGTTTATACCAGCAAATTGATATGAGCAACCAAAATGCCACCGACTACTATTCTAAAAGTAGCAGTGTACAGACAAGAGCTCCCAGGAGCTGCTTGGATTTGTTTTAAAACTTATCTATTACAATGCACTAGGTACAGGGTGGGTTTCCTTTGCTCAGTATTTATTTGTTTGTCCTGTCCTGTTGTAAAACAACTGAGAGCAGCTTTGATAAGTGGAGCGATAGCAGGTTGTCTTCTTTCATAGATGTTCACTAAGAACCACTGTGTCCACTATTAGGGAAATCTACGTCACAGCTTCCTAAAGCAAAACTGAAATTTCGGAAAGGACGGATTCTGCTCCCAGGATGAGACCTATCCCACTAACTTCGATGGGAGCAGGATCTGTCTTTGAATGGGAACTGATATTTCTCTGCTTCATGCAGCAGCAGATGGTGGTGACTAGCACATGGCACTGAGTGTCCAGAGACTCAAATTTATCCATAGTACATTGGGCACACACAAGGCAACTTACATTACATAACACCACCTTAAATGCTGAAGCGGTGACTCAGGGGGTGCATAGGAATCTGAGCTGGCCTTTGCACTAAGGGGTGAAATTCACTCCCATATTTATAAAACAACTGCAAGGTCCTTGGATGGATACTGCTGTAGAAGTGCAAAGGATTACAATGTGGAAGTGGAGATATAATGAGAGAAAGTATATCCATGAATAACTAAGAGGTTTCTACACCTCCGCCAGCTCCTGCTTGTCCCAGAGCATCGCTTGTATATTACTAGAGATCACTAATTATGGAGGCAGCATTCTCTGTTGATTAAAGCAGGGGACCCAGGTTTTATTGCTGCTGTGGCTGCTGACGTGCTGTGTGACCACAGGAAGGTCACAAAACTGCTAGTCTAGTGTGTAACTGATGATAATTAGCCATCTGATAAAGCACCTTAAGAACCTGGATGAAAGCCGTATGCAAGTGTAAACTATTAGGATTTCATTTATAATTATATTGATCACATTTGGCATATTTCTACATGGGGGTGTAGGATCACGGGTGGTTGTTTAGAAGGACACTAAATAAAAACCATGGGAAAACAAGAAAGGTGTTTATGAAACACAGGTTTCCAAAACAACAACTGGTTGCTGATCAGACTCTGTCAAATATGTGGGGCATAAAATTAAATGATGCAAACATGTGACCAGGATGCAGGGTAAATACTTTGCTGGAGAGAAGAAAAACCTCCTGTCTCACTCATCCTGACATTCCCCATCCTCCTCCCCACTCAGTCCCCTGAAGCTTGAAGGCCCAACTAGACCATCCTCTGGGATTGTATACTCCAGTCGGGATCTTATTCTCTTCTTGCTGAATTTTAGTCATCATCCCAACAGGGATGCATCTTATATACTCATGGTTGGGTCTAAAATATTCTATTGATTGACAGAACAATCCATAGCAACTTAAAGCAGCCAGGAAAGATCGCTCAGAGCACTAAGTACTAAGACAGCAGCAATTGCACACAAAGGAACTGCTTGAAACCATGTTTACAGAGAACAGTGTGTGTGTTTTCTAAGCTGATATACAAAAGGCCACAGTGGAAAGTTTGGAAGCCTAGGCTTTTAAAAATCACTGTGCAAGCCTGGGTTAGTAACCAAAGCTTGTCACCCTCTGAGGGCTCTTCAGCAGCCTGTATCAAATGAAACTGCTGGTTCAGTCAAACTTGCATCCCAATGTCAGCACCACTGCTCCCAATGGGCAACCTTGCAGGCAATCTCAGGACTTGCCTACACAGGAAGTTAGTGCGCAGCAAAATAAAGTGTGAATTTTTAGCACACTGGCTACTCTGTACTAACTCCCTCTGTGGACACTCTTACTAAAAGTGCCTTTGTGCACTTTAGCTTAACACACTTTAAACTGTACTAAGCTAAATTGCCCAAGGGCATTGTTTGTGCACAGAGCATCCACCCAGGGAGTTAGGTCCAGTCTACACTACACGGTTAGGTAGACATAATTTGCCTTGCGTCAACCTACCTGTGGAAGTGTCTTCACTTAAATTCGGCTCCCATAAGTGCCTCTCTACGCTGATTTATTAACACCACCTCCCCGAGCAGCATAGTGTCATGGTCAATAGAATTAGGTCAACGCAGTGACAATGTAGACACTGCATTGCTGATATTGACTGTTACTGGCTTTCAGGAGCCACCCACAATGCCCCACACTGGTGAGGACGCACACTACCGACACAAGGAGCCAAGTGTGCACACACACACACAAGCAATTTAATAACTGCGGAGGCTGTATGCCAACATAAGTTAAGTCAACATAATTTTGTAGTGTAGAAATGGCCTTAGTGTGGAGTAGCTAATGGGTTGTAAATTCACACCCTTGCTTGCTGCACATTAACTTTCTGTCTGGATGACCCCTCAAAAGCGGCTGAGGACTGAATGGGCTACTGAGACTGGACTGCTATCTTGCCTCCAAAGTGCTGTTCCTCCAGGGAAGAGTGGAAGCACATGGGGTGAAACAGAGTGTGGCAGGTTTTGTCGATAGTGGATTTTGGTCTCTAGTGTTTTCAGTCCAGCACCTTTCATCAGCAATAAAGCAGATGCACGAACATGCACACACACACAAAATAGAGATAAAGCAAGGAAATAAACTTAAAGAAGCCCCTGCAGTAAATTGGCCTCAGCTTTACATGGAGAAGAGATGTGGACAAAAGCAGCCAGATGCTGTGTGTTTCTATGACACAGATGACTCTGCATAATGGTAGTTCACAAAGCTAAAACATCTGCTTTTTTTTGTTGCTGTCACTGTAAGATCACGGGTTTTAAGACAGCCATGTTCTTATGTTTCTCGTTATTGAGCCATAGAAACCTGAAAGAGGTTTTCCAGACTTAATAAATACTCCCTTGAACCAAATAGGAAACAGCAGAAAGGAAATGCATTGTGTGCTCGAAGGGGGGAGGAGAAGAAAGATATCCTGCAATGAGCGCTACAACTTATCTACTATGCCCTTCCTCAGAGGTCACTGCAGAGAAGAGTGTTGTGAAACATCCCCCTGCAGTACAGCGTGCTGCAAGGGACTCCCAGCAGGCATTCAAATGTAGCTGGGACAGCCAACTCTCAGGACGAAACCAGACGGCCTCCACAGCTCTGTTCCTGTTAACCCTGGAAGAAGATGATTTTAACATCGATATTACTAGTCGATTTAGTTACCTCAGGGTTGGAATTACTTTAACATTGGCTGTAACATTTTGTATGCAAAGAAATGGACCGATGCATGTGTTCACTAATTTCTAATTTGTTCTGAAATGGTTTCCCTGCCTTGCTCTAGAGCTATGAATGGTCCCTTAGAATATGTGCTAACTATTATGCTAAACTATCTGTTCAATCTTGTATTTAGTTGTGACATTCTTAGTACCTTTCCCGGACCTGAAGAAGAGCTCTATGTAGCTCGAAAGCTTCTCTCTCTCACCAACAGAAGTTGGTCCAATAAAAGATATTACCTCACCCATCTTGTGGCTTTCAGTTATTTCTGTATCCACCTATGGCAATGCGTATTCTGTATTTAACACACCTTTGATTCAAATAACTTCCCAGGAATTGCTCTTGCTTTAGAGTAATTCCCTACTATGACCTATTTTGAGCGGCTACCTCATTTGTCACACAGCTTGTTACTGGCATCAATCCATTTCCTTGTCTTTAGAATCTTATTCATCCTCTCTAAGATCTCCCCTTAGTCTCCCTTATTCTAAGCTCCACAGGGTAAATCCAGGAAGGACTTTCAGGTCCTTGAAGCCTTGAATTATTTTAACTGCCTTCCTCTGCATACAATCTTTTCCCTCTCAAATGTTGGCCTTAAACCCTGGTAACTGGCGAGGCATAAAATATTCAAATGAGATTTCACTAGTGGAGTACACTACACACAACTTCCACATGTTTAGAATTCCATGGTTGGAAAACCTAAGCTTGCATACGTGACCACTGCCAAACCCATAGTTCCTGAACTGTGTCCTCTCATATATTATACTCACTGTGACTATAATCCATGTGTTTATTTTTTAGTTTCCAGCCTTGTTACACTGCATTTTGCAACGCTGAATTCTGTAAGCCTCCTATGCACGCAAAAGCTAAACTCTTCCAAGTCACTCTGAATTCAGTAGCATCTTTACTCTGTTGACTGGTCCAACCACTATTTCAGATGTATTATGTGTTAAAGAAGGGCTTGAACTATACCCCTGCATCCAAACATATCCTCAACTTTTGTGCAGGTCACATCTGGCTGTGAACTCTGTGGCTGTCCCAACTCTCACTAATGGGACAAATCAAATCCCTGGACATAAACACCTATGAATTTTGGGTTATCCAGCTCTAGATATGAAGTGTGTGATACAAGCCTATCACTAATATATATATACACCCAGGGCAAATTTAACGCATAGGCAAACTATGCAGGTGCCTCAGGCCCAAATGAGTGGGGGGCCCCCAAATCATTCTCCTTCTCCACTTTCCCCACCTTCTCCTCCTTTCCACACCAAGGGGGCACCAACCACCCACAGCACCACCCTCTGCCCCAGCACGGCAACCCTAATCAATGGAGGTGCCAGGGAGCCACACCCAAGCGGCGCTGTGCGGTCACAACACCTGGAGGCGGGAGCAAGGCCCAGCCCCACAGGATAAGAATGCTGCTGCTATACAGTGAGTGTAGGGTGGGTTCACTCTCCAACTCTCGTCCCCACCCCCACTGCTCCTCCACCCCATGGATTAATCCAGCTCTCTATATACCCTTCCCAACAGCATTGCTTTCCAAATCAAATAGACATAATGACCTAGAATAAAAGAAAGTATACCCCTGTATGACTGAGCCGCTTCTATACCTCTGCCAGCTCTTGCTGTCACAGAGACCAAGACCCAGAATGAGAATCACTTGTATATTACTCCAGATCATTAATTACGAAGGCAGGACTCTCTCTTGGTTACAGCAGGGGACCTGGGTTCTATTGCTGGTTTGGCCACTGACCTGATGTGTGACATAATTACAGGAAAGTCACGTAACTGCAGCTAATACTAAGACACCTGGTACAGTATTTAGAGAACCCTGGATGAAAGGCAGATACAAGTGTAAGTCTTAAAAGGGGCTCTGAGGGCTAACTCGGGGGCTTCAGGCTGACTGGGTGTCTAAGGTGAGTGGTTGTGATACAGAGATGGTCACTATATTAAATCCAGCTCAGGCCAATAGTAACCAAAAGCTAACGTCATGTGAAGGCTGATCAGTGGATGTTGAGAAATGAGTCAGAGGTTGTCTGTCCCTTTCCAAGTGTCAGTGTTACAAAAATCACTGCCACTCCTGAACTAACTGCAGCCTCAACAAGCAGCACTTTGGATTGAACAGGCGTCAAGGTGGTACTTTTCTTCTACGCCCAGAGCATGATTCAAAGCCCATTTAAATCAATAGAAATATTTGTTTTGTTGTCAGTGAGATTTGGATAGAGCCCCTAGAAAATAGGGCTGGGGTTCATTGGAAGGGGAATGTCTGACCACAGACAGAACAGCTATCCTGGTATGCCATACCACAAGATGAGAAAGCATTCCTGGTTTACACTGAATGAAGATTTCATTGATAACTGGTACAGCATTCTTTTCCTAACCTCAGTGGATCTGACATGACTGTGATGTGTGCAGGGATATCCTGTTACATCTAAAACCATTTTGCAGGCAGTAAATTTACGTAAAGAGATATTAGTCATCCCTGAAATATTCATTTCACACAGACACAGGGATTTTTCTAGCTGTCTCCTTGTATCTCTGGCATTAGTTTGAATATACACAAATGTAGAGTGAGTGCCACACACCGTGATCAGAGGAGTTACACAAAAATGTCGAGAGCTGCTAGTCTAAACTGTACTAGGACTCAAGAGTTTTTAAAACTGTTTGATTGCTTCATGTAGAAGATAAATAATCCTTAAGTCTTTTATGTAGTTCATTTCACACATAGCCCTCAAAGCACTTTACAAAAGTGCAGAAATCCCAGAAGCTCCCTTCTACGGGTGGGGAAACTGAGGCACAGTCAGGGGAAGTGACTTTGCCAAAGTTCACACAGCAGAACAGAGCTAGGAACATAACCCAGCTTTCCTGACTCCTGTGCTGGAGTCTTATTAACTGGACCTCCCTGCAAATTCTCTACATAGTTTAGGTAAGGTACCTATCAGTTTGGTATCTATGCATTCTTGTCTTTACCTTCATGGCTCTTCACAATTCTGCCCTTGCCTACTTCCCCCACAATCCTTCTACTAATCATGCCAGACCCAGTCGCCTGCTTCTCCAGGTCCCACAAGCTCCTTCAAGCTTCCTTCCATGCAATCCCCTGTGAAAAGCCCATGGTCTTCAAATCAGGACCACAGCGACACATGTGCAAACCCTCTGAAGGAAATAAGGCTTGCACAGGTGTCACTGACTGGGGTATAGTGGATAATTCTGCTATGAGTTGAGTTAAACCTGGTTATTGTAGCCAAAGCCTTACAAAAAGAAGCCATTGTAATCAGGTGGCTGAAACAATAGCAGTGCCACCCAAAAACCATGGAAAAGCTGAGTAGAAGCTAAATTCTGTAGCTCAAGGAGTTTCAAATGTAGGGGCTGGGGCTTTAATTGATGGAACTGGGGGGTTTTGGGTGGGGAGGAGGTGAGAGGGAGACAGGCATGCAGTTTTTCCTGAACCCTTCTCAGAGTAGGACCATGCGTTAAAACGGGACAATCTGCTGTGTGTCATGTAGGATACCTGTTAGCCAAGGATCTGCTTTGCCCGTGTTAAGGGAAACCGGAGAGGATTAGGGCAAGAACTTGGCATTCAGACCCCACAGCCAAAGGAGGAGGCCTGGATGCAGCCGTGAGTCAGAGGCAGAGCATCAGGCAACAACACAGTACTCAGCCAAAGTGGTGCCAGCCAGCTGCCTGTTGGGCTGGGCTGCCTCCATTGGCAGGAAGATCAAGGACTTAGGAGTGGGAGGAAAATAAGAGTCCACCCTAGGGGCTGGGAAGGAGAATCTGTCTTGGAGAGGAAGGAACAGCCTGAGAGTCTGTGAGTGGGAAAGGTTGGGCTGGGATGAAGAGAATGCCAGGGAGACAGGGATTGAAAGAAAAGCTGATCTGACAATGTCCTGAAATTCTGATGGATCTGGGGCTTCAATCCTAGGCTGTGCAATGCAAACTAAGATACTATAGTTATGGTAGCCATATAAACACCTAGAGGGCACTGATGTAATCAAGAGGAGAATTTGGCCCATCGTGTGCACTGGGCTATGTTCATAGTCACATCCAAATAGGAATATGCCTGGAAATAGTATTTTCCCCATACAGAGTCAAACAACAAACACTCTGCCCAATTCATATGGGGAACCAGTTCAAATTCAATATGAAACACTCCCTTCTGCCCCACTGATGAAGGCAGCAAGTTCCAAAGCAGGCTCAGCTTGCAGGCAAGGTTTTCACTCACCACAAAATGTGTGGCACAGCCTCAATTATCACAGGTCTGTCCCATCAGCCCCCAACCTGCAGAGCAACTAAAGCCTGTTTTGTTTACCTGAGACCTTGCCACGTTGGTTGCTGGATTTCCCCATTGGGCTGGTTCCTGCAAGAGGAGCTGCAAATGTTCACAGGAGGCAGCAGGATTGTGCAGGGCGAGTTAGTAATTGCACTGGGTTTTGATTTCATATATGAATGCCAACAAAACCAGTGCCTCTGAGCCTCAGTTACACCCTGCCCCCAGTTTCGGACTAGCCAACTATGGGCTGACAGGGGGGTTTAAGCCTCATAGCCTTAGGCTTGAAAATAAGAATTCCACTGGGTCCTCAGGTATCCTAAAGGTGGCATCTCAGCCCTCCTGCGTCCTAGGGCTGACCTTGGCCTACCACGTTGTGCAACAGAGACTCCCTTGATTTTCTGCAGTCTACCTCAAACGCCTCCACGCACAACAACCCTCTACATGACAGACCAGAGGGGGCAGCCACATGCCACAAACTCTGCTCCGCAAAGAGCTTGGGGAGCCGTATGTTCTGGGGAAGGCAGAGTGTGAAATTAAAAGGCAATGTAGCTACCCGTATTTCATAATCACTATCGTCAGGACCTTTCCTCGGTCACCCATGTAAAGTGCTTATGCCATGAGTCATGTATATAGTGTACTGTAACAAAGTACGTAGGGACACTTTCCAATAGGGAAATAATGGGGGGTGGCTCTCGGGCAAATGCCTATTCTGATATTGTGCCAATTTTAAAACTAGTTATTTATTATACATGACTGTACTCACCCCCATGGTTCCTCTAAACTCAGTGCAGACAGCACCACTATCCAAACCTATGGGCTGATCTATGAAGCCAGCATAACTCTTATCGGTTTCAGCTAAATTACTGACTTACACCAGGGATTGTGAGAAGAGACTCAGGACCTGGGTCTTATGCTACTGAACATCAAGTGTAAAGGCTAAAGATGGGCAGATTTGTTTTGCTTAACTTAGAACTCGCACTAACATTGTGGGTTCAGACACACGCTCTAACCCATTTGTTATTGGATTCGCTATGTTCTTAGGAGAGATGGGGGGGGACAAAGAAGAGAGTCGAAGAGAAGAAACACTCAATGAAAAAAATTAAACACACTGAGCAGAATCAATTCATGGAGTAATTCAATGGGGCCAAATCTGGTAGCCTTACTCGGGCAAAACTCCCAGGAGTCTTACTTGGCCACATTCCAGTTTCTGTTACACCGCCATAGAGACTAGAATAACTCCATCAAGTGAAAGCAAAACTTGACACAGTGAATGGTAATGACTGCTGCTTGACCGTGATAATATTATTAGCATAAATTCTCCTTAATAATGGGGTATTTGGCTGGTGCTGAGGAGTTAAGTGGTATTTAACCAGGTGATTAATAGGTCTAAAATGTTATACTCTAGAGCAGGGGTTCTCAAACTGGGGGTCATGACCCTTCAGGGGGTCGCAAGGTTATTACATGAGGGTCGCAAACTGTCAGCCTCAACCCCAAACCCCGCTTCACCTCCAGCATTTATAATAGTGTTAAATATAAAAAATGTGTTTCTAATTTATAAGGGGAGTCGCATTCATAGGTTTGCTGTGTGAAAGGGGTCACCAATACAAAAGTTTGAGAACCACTGCTCTAGAGGTTTAACACAGAAGTTGACAAATAAAGATTTTTTTAAAAGAAAAATATGAAGTGTTGTAGGTATCATTTATATGTTTGTACTTTTAGCAGAAAAAAATCTGGAACCACAAACCCTCAAAATTTATTTGGAGCGGCAGGGAAAGAGCAGGTGGCTGTGCTATATATATTGGTCCAAACCCAGAGCTAAACATCCCTAAAATGGTGGGAATTTGAAATCCAGATATGCATTTATCAGAATCTTTAATCAGTCTTTTAAGACTTTTTTTTAAAATAGCCTCTTCTTTCAATTGGTCACGCTAGCCACTTAACTGGGACAATAACCTTTCCAATTTAGAGGACTGTACCATTCAGTTACCCTTACCATGTCAGGAAACTGGGAGTGAAGTTTTCAAAACCATCTAGTGAAAACAGGACTTTGACTCTTAAGTTCCGTTGACTTTCAATGAGATTTAGGCTTACAAGGCTAGATCCACAAAGGGATTTAGGCACCTAATTGCCACTTTAGGAGCTTAAGTCCAAATATTTAGATCCTTGAACCCACATCATCCATCTCTCCTGTTGAAACTGTTCAACTTTGTATAAATAATTAAATAGACACTAGAGCAGGGACTCAAATTTGGCTCACCTACAGGCCAGCTAGGTGTCCTAACCACCATGCTATACAGCCATTCTCACACTTTCTCGCTCAATGAGTATTTAATTATTGACAGATAGTGGCATGGCTTCAACAGAAGAGAATGAGAGAGAAAGGCCACCCCAGCATGTCTCAGAACCCACTGGTTATCTGAAAGATGGGAGATATGAGTTCAATTCCCTGTTCCAAATCCGGCAGGATGGGGGACTTGAACCGAGATCTCCTACATCCCGGTTGAGCGTGCTAACCACTGAGCTAAAGGTTATGAAGGAGTACAGCTACTACCACTTCTGTTTTTTGGGAGAAAGAGCACAGGTGCCTAACTCTACGGTTCATGGCTGTGGATCCTAAGTGGAGATAGGGACCTCCCTCTGACTAGTGTGACCATATTTCCCAAAGTAAAAACGGGACACCGCACGGAGCTGGCCTGAGCCACCTGGCATCGCTGCTTGCCTGAGCCCCCCATGCAGAGCTGGCCCAAGCCACCTGGCATCTCCACTCACCTGAGCCCCGTGCTGCCCCAAGTTGGAGCTAACCACCTGAGCCCCGTGCTGCCCAGGGCTGGGGCTGACCACCCAAGCCCCACCACCCAGCACCTCCTGTCACCACTTGCCCACCTGAATGTTCTTCTGCACCCCTTCAGGAGAGCACACCCCACTTTTTTGGCAAAACTGGGCATTTGTTCCATTTGCTAAGAGCATATGTGACAAATGCCCATTTTTGCCAAAAAAAGTCGAGACCTCTGGGACAGGCCTTGAAAAGGGGACTGTCCTGGCCAAAACGGGACGTATTGTCACCCTACCTCTGACCTGGATTTTGACCCCTAAATCCCTTTGGGGTGGGGTTTAAGGCACACCCCTCTGCTTGGCCTCTTCTATTGCCTAGCTTAGCTCAATGTGCTGGTTTTAGGCACCATTCTTAGGTGCCTAACTCTCCCCATGCATTGTCTAGGGAGCCTGGGTGCCTAAGTATGGATTCCACTGGACGGCAGGGTGCCAAATATTCTTCATTGCAATGCTGAGTTTAAGACCTTTTGTGGATCTAGCTCCTAAATGCCTCGGTCACTTTTGAAAGTGTTACTTCTCCATAGCATGGAAGGTTAACAACTGTAAGAATTCCTTTAATAATGAATGCTAACAAATCAGACAGCATTATCCACAGTAATAACAGGTCGCAAACAGATTATTGATGTTATAAACAGTAATTAATGGCATGGGACAACAAACCCTACATGCCAAATACATGTAAGTTCTCACTGTAGGTGCAGCAGGGTAGAAAACAGTATTGAAATGACACAGAGATTCTTTTTTCATCATTCTAAATTACGTGACTGCCCGTTCATTAGCTGTTTTTATGGCTTCATGAATCATAGGCAGGAGCAGGAATTCTATGAAAAATAATGGCCACAAGTGTATTTCAGAGACTACAGGGGATAATGATGGGATGTTTGCCATTGTGAGTTCTGAGGTTTCATTCACCAGAATCAGAAAAATAGGAAAGATGGAAAATTAGTTTGTTTCCTGGCAGTTAACAGTCTGATTTCCAACCAGTCAGAGATATACACTGCAGTGCTATAGTTTCTAATACTTTATGCAGCCAAGTCACACATCCAAGTCACACACGGTGACTCATTTTTTCCAAAACGTTGTATCTAATTAATTCAAGGTGTTTAGAATGAAAGGTAGCTATTAAGTGGTGTCTGTAATAAAGGGCACTAGATGCTACATAAGGGCTGATGGACATAGGGTATTTTGATAACATAACTCTTGCCTTTGATGTGCCAAAGGCTTGGTGGTACATCAGAAATGAATCTTGTGTTACTTCTTTTAATCCATTTTCTTTCCACCTTACATCCATTAATAAAAATATGCTGGATTGACAATGCAGGGAGAGAACAAGACCCAACATTCCCCCACCAAATGTACCTGAATTCTGATTTAGAAGGAAAGTATCTTTGGAGAGGAAGGTGATTAAGCAGTTCAGCCTCTGTCAAGAGTAGGTGTCTGTGGAGGAGGTGGTAGTGATTTTGTGGTATTGACCCTTGTCCACTGCATGCTGGACTGGGACAACCAATTCATATAGGCAACAGAACAGTCATCAGAGGATAGCTGTTTTCCATCACTACCACAAGTTTGCATGGTGCTATTTAAAGTGCATGTCTAACCTCACAATTACAGATAATTATTTTCGCACACCATGATTTTTGAGAATGATACTTAAAACCTCTTGTACAGTAATTAATGTCATGATTAACACTGAGCAGTCTTTAAAGGTTTCCAGGTTCCTTTCTGAATGATCATCCAAAAGTTCTTAGGTCTTGTTATCTGCGGTCTGGAGATCTAGAGTTTGCAGAATGTCTGAACTTCATCAGAAATAATAGCAACAGCCGTTCCCACAATATTTCCAGTTTGTCTCCCAGCCAAAACGTGGCATTGCAGAAATTCATAGCAATTGGATGTATTATTGTGAATCTTTCACATAGGTCTATCAAGACCTCTTGGGATTTAATTCTGAGCTACTTAGATACGATACTATAATCTATTGTAAGGCTTGAACATCTTTTCCATTTAAGAATCGTGTCCTCCTTTTTTTCCCTTTTTAAAATTGCTTTAGCTATCTAAGCTGTATTTCAGCTTATATATCATTGCATTATTCTATGTTTCTGTCAACTTTAATAAATAAATAATCTTTGATCAAAAAAACCTATTTCCTTCCAAATGAATTCTTTTTTTCATAAATGAGACCTATAAATGAAATTAAGACTCCAATCCTGAAAACAGTTAAGTGTTCTCAAGAAATTGTAACATGCATAGAGTTACATGGAATTTGTTAAGAAGTTTCATGCAGATTTTAAATGGGGCTGGAATTATCATGGAAACAAACCCAGTCTGTAATACAGCATAAACTGCTCACAGTGTATTTGAAATGTTTAGGGAAAACACACAAACCCAAAGAGCCAGAATAGCTTCTACACTGCTATAAATCAGGAGTGTGACTCATTCAAGTCAATGGGCCAGATTCTCAACTGTCTGGCACCCGGTGTCCTCATTTACATTCCTGCAAAATCTTTGTGCATTCTGATTTGGTAACATTTTACATTCATTTTGCACTGATCCAGATGACTACACAAGGTAGGAGGCAGTGGAAAATCAGCCCCAAAAGGGGTTACACTTGTGTAAAACGGGTGTAAGTGAAAGAAGAATCAGGCCCGTGGTTTTGATAAAATACGTATTCCTAATCTGCCATGCAATTAACGTTACACCAGTCATACATGTGCTTAATATAAACACCATTCAATTTTATCAATTGTGATTAAAACTGAACTCGCTGAACTGTGATTTACAGATTCCATACCCAGATATGGGAGGGTGGGGGCAGAAGAGGACCTGTTGGTTCTGAGATGTCATTTATCCTTTTGACACGTATAAATACACTTCTGAGCAGATAATGAGACTCTTCAGATCTGACAGCGTTTAATCTTTCAACACAAGCAGTAAAAACACCTTTAAGTAGGTAAATCCTGCATTAGTCTAATTATTACTCATTCATTTTCTTTTGTTTGCCTTTTTGTTTTTGTTTTCACTTCTTATTTTCACCTCTGACTTTGGATTTCTCCTCCCCAGCAAGTTAACCAACCTTTCATTAAAAGTCCCATCTGTTTTAAGGCAGAAAGTTCTCTCTGTCCCCTGACAGAATCTCCATAATGCATGCTGGTAATCTCTAAAGCTGTTATTTGTTCCAGTTTTGCTATGTAATTATAGTGTGTCAGGTATTACGTGGAAAGATTTGTGCTTCCATTTGTGCAGTGTGTGAGCATTTGCTCAGGAGAACAAAAGGGGCCTGTGCGGTGCTCCTTGAAAAATTCCAACTAAATGGAATAAACATCAAATGTGCCAACTAAATGAAACACACATAAAATCTGTTCTTCACCCCCTACACTAGCTCCCTGTAGAATTTCAAATCAAGTTCAAGGTTTGGGTCCTTCAAGGCACCCCAGGGCCTGGCCTAGGGTATCAAAGGGTATTTCTACAAAGCAAAAAAACCACCAACCCCACAGCACCAAGTCTCAGAGCCCAGGGCAATTGACTCAGGCTCATGCTATGGGGCTAAAAATAGCCATGTAGACATTCAGGCATAGGCTGGAGCCTGGGCTCTGAGACCCTTCCACCTCGCTGATTCCTAGAGCCCAGGCTCCAGCCCAAACCCAGATGTCTACATTGCAATTAAACAACCCGTTAGCCCGAGCCCTGCAACCCTGAATCAGCTGGCACGGGCCAGCCATGGGTTTTTAATTGCAGGGTAGACATACCCAAATAAAGCATCCTACCCTGCACTGAGTTTTTATACCCTGAAAAGGGAGGGGAGATAGCATCCATGTGAAGGTCACTAGAGACTTTGTTATTGCTAATCAAGTTTACTACAGTGAGGGGCAGCAGTATTAAACACTAAAACAAACAAATAATATACACCAGCTTCAGACAATTAATCCTCACAACACCCTTTGAAGGTGGCACTTATTGTCCCCCATTTTATCAATGGATAAACTGAAGTAGGAGGTTATGTGCTATGCTCAAAGCCAAGAAGGGAGGGAGTGTCAGAGCTGGGGTTATGTACCTGATCCAATGCCCATTGAAGTCGGTAGTTCATTTGCTTCAATGGACTTTAGATCACGCCCTAGAACTCACTGAGACGTTCCTGCCTTCCAGTTCTCAGTACGGTCATTAGTCCACAGTTGACTCTAGGGAGCTGACCTATGGGCCTGTTTTGGGCAAATTAAATGGCTGGGGTTTCTGCAGGCACTTAGCCCCCACAACTCCAGTTGACCATGAGGTGAGCTGGGGGTGCTTAGCACCTAAGAAAATCAGGCCCAAGTTTTTATTTTCCAAGGTGATGGAAAGCCTCCAGCATGGCCTAATACAGGGGTCGGCAACCTTTCAGAAGTGGTGTGCTGAGTCTTCATTTATTCACTCTAATGTAAGGTTTCGGATGCCAGTCATACATTTTAACATTTTTAGAAGGTCTCTTTCTATAAGTCTATAATATATAACTAAACTATTGTTGTATGTAAAGTAAATAAGGTTTTTAAAATGTTTAAGCTTCATTTAAAATTAGATTAAAATGCAGAGCCCCCCGGACTGGTGGCCAGGACCCGGGCAGCGTGAGTACCACTGAAAATCAGCTCACGTGTCGAAGGCGGCACACGTGCCATAGGTTGCCTACCCCTGGCCTAATACATTCCCTTTGTAAAGAAGGCTCCTTGGGTACATAGCGCCAAGTCAGAAAAGGTCTCTTAGCTGAAAAAGAAAAGACAAGTTACAGTGCATCCCTTTCCATAGCGCCCCAGAGTTCATGCGAGTCTGACAAAAGGGGTGGATACCTTTCTGGTTTTTGTATCTGCATTCAGGGAATGTCACAGCCACCCGTAAAGCTGGGTTTACAGAACCTACCAGCAGCACAGGTAAAGAAAAATATTACCCCTCACTTGTGCTGTTTATGAGCTGCCAATGCTGATGGCAGACTTTACCCAGTGTGGAAGTTTGATAGATAAAGGGTCTGATTTTACACCAGGGTAATCAGGAATAATTCCACTGAAATCGAAGGAGTTAATTAGGCATAGAACTAATACAAGTGAGATCAGCATTACAGCCTGATGTGATCATGATCTGCAAACACACTGCTTAGGCAAAGTAAAGGGGGAATAAGGCATTTTTTCCTTATGGTGGCATTTTATTTTTGTTTCATTAAATTAATAAAAAAGTCTGTAGTGCTCTCTTTGAAGGCCAATTTCAGGGCTGTAAACTCACTCGCCTTTAGAAGAAACAAATTCATTTAATCACCCAAGGTACCCTCCCAAACACTGTTCTTGGAAGAGCTGTGTTCTATACCTCGTCCCAAGAAGTCAAAGGGAGAGAAATTAATGAGAGAGAGAAAATGGTGGGGAGAGACTGAGACAGTGAGGAGAGGCGAGAAGAGAAGAGAAGGTGAAGGTAAAAAACGGATAGGGGAGAAAAGGTCAAATCAGCAAAGAAAAAACACCACGATGTCCCTGCTGTGGATGAGGGAGCAGAGGAGGGACCCTCTCCCCAGACCAGAGTACTGTTTCGCTACAGGGAGGAGTAACAGTTTTGGGGTTCAGTCACTAGACTGGGACTCAGGAGATCTATATTCTTTTCCCAGCTCTGCCCCCAGACTCTGTGCAACTGTGGGCAAGTTAAATTTCTCCATATAATGGGGATGATATTTTCTTTCCCCCCAATTCTTTGTCTGTCTTGTCTAATTAGACTGCAAGCTCTTCAGTACATGGACTGCCTCTTATTGGGCATATGTACAGTGCCCAGCACTATGGGGCCTCTAGGCAGTATTGCAATACAAATATTAAAATGGCAGTCAAAGGTAAAATCTCCTGTTGTTTCAATGGGACCAGAATTTGCCTCAGTCATCAAAAGGAGAACAAAATGTAAAGGTTTCTTTCCATAAGCACATTAATATGGTTTGTCATAGCTGCAGGGTAAGCTGAGCTTCAGATCCCTTTCAAGTTTCAGAGTAACAGCCGTGTTAGTCTGTATCCGCAAAAAGAAGAACAGGAGTACTTGTGGCACCTTAGAGACTAACAAATTTATTAGAGCATATGCTCCAATCCCTCGGATAGAGACAAGCACCTACAAGATCTCTATCAAGCATTCTTAAAACTACAATACCCACCTGCTGAAGTGAAAAAACAGATTGACAGAGCCAGACGAGTACCCAGAAGTCACCTCCTACAAGACAGGCCCAACAAAGAAAATAACAGAACACCACTAGCTGTCACCTTCAGCCCCCAACTAAAACCTCTCCAGCGCATCATCAGAGATCTACAACCTATCCTGAAAGATGATCCTTTACTCTCACAGATCTTGGGAGACAGACCTGTCCTCGCTTACAGACAACCCCCCAACCTAAAGCAAATACTCACCAGCAACCACACATCACTGAACAAAACCACTAACCCAGGAACCTATCCTTGTAACAAACCCCGATGCCAACTCTGTCCACATATCTATTCAAGTGACATCATCATAGGACCTAATCACATCAGCCATACCATCAGGGGCTCGTTTACCTGCACATCTACCAATGTGATATATGCCATCATGTGCCAGCAATGCCCCTCTGCCATGTACATTGGCCAAACCGGACAGTCTCTACGCAAAAGAATTAATGGACACAAATCTGACATCAGGAATCAAAATACTCAAAAACCAGTGGGAGAACACTTTAACCTGTCTGGTCATTCAGTGACAGACCTGCGGGTGGCTATATTACAACAGAAAAACTTCAAAAACAGACTCCAAAGAGAGACTGCAGAGCTAGAATTGATATGCAAACTAGACACAATCAACTCCGGTTTGAATAAGGACTGGGAATGGCTGAGCCATTACAAACATTCTATCTCCCCTTGTAAGTACTCTCACACTTCTTATCACACTGTCTGTATTCGGCTAGCTTGATTATCACTTCAAAAGTTTTTTTTCTCTTACTTAATTGGCCTCTCAGAGTTGGTAAGACAACTCCCACCTGTTTATGCTCTCTGTATGTGTGTATATATATCTCCTCATTATATGTTCCATTCTATATGCATCCGAAGAAGTGGGCTGTAGTCCACGAAAGCTTATGCTCTAATAAATTTGTTAGTCTCTAAGGTGCCACAAGTACTCCTGTTCTTCTTTTTGCAGATCCCTTTCAGTCCCTCTGGAATGCAAGCTTCGGGTGACAGGGATGGCTTCCTTCACCTCTCTCCAAGGGTGGAACCCTGTAGTGCAACCACTCTTGGACTGGATCTCTGGGAAGCAGCCCTCCAGCCACAGTGTTACCATGACAGGCCCAACTTAGATTGGCTCCTGGAAGCCGCTTTTCCTTTGGGGACCTGTGACCCATGGCTGATTAATGTGACTCAAAACAGCGTCTTAGCAACACTTATTATTTATTTACCCAAAGACACAGAGCAAGCATGGAAAAGGGATAAAACAAACAAAAAAAGGACTATACAACTCGGTCTTATCTATGTTTTATTCCTTCCTTGCATGTTCTGGAAAACCCCATTTAACCCAGCTACCTCTGTCTCTGGGCTGAGAGAAGCAGGCCGTACTGCTGCAGCATGCTCTCTGGGTGTCTCTCTGTCAGAGACACCTCTCCACGTGCTGCCCACTCAACCCCCCTTCCTCCATAGGCCAAGATCTTTAAGTTTTAGTAACCCCTTTTATCCTATGTTTGGGCCTGGGCAGCATAAATAGGATGGCCAGGTGTCGGGTTTTCGACCGGAAAGTCTGGTCTAAAAGGGGACGTGACACTGTCCGGTCAGATCTACTGACTGGACACCCAAAGTCCAGTTACTGTCAGAGGGGAGGTAGGGAGGCGCTGTGTCATCACCCATGTCAGCCCTTACTCAGCCAGGGCCATCTCCTACCTGTGTCAGGCAGCTGCAGCTCCCAGCCCTGGCTCCACAGGCAAATCTCTCCCAACCCAGGCAGAAAGGGAGGAGGGAGGGGGGAAGAGCACAGAGCGACGGGGTGGGGGGAGGGGAAGAGGAGTAATGGGGGCAGGGCCTCGGGGAGGAGGTCGGGTAGGGGCTGGGCCTCGTGAGGAAGACGAGGGGCAGGGGACGTTCCGGCACTCCTGCTGGAGTGTCAGGTTTTTAAATATTACAAAGTTGGCAACCCTAAACATAAACCTTGCTAGTTTAGTTGGAACCAGACATGTGGGTATTTCCCCCAATTAATAGCGTCTCCATTGTTTCTTCAAGGACCCTTGGTATTCTCTCTGACCTATCTTATCTTTGCCATTGGTTCACTTCCTGTGTATTTCCCTCTAACAGCCTTCTTTGATTTAACTCCTTGAGTCAGGCAGGATAATATTAAACAAGTAAACTGAAGTGCACGTGATATTCATCAAAATTATACAGATATTTCCCTCATTCTCCACATAGCTCTTGACATATCTCAAGCAATCCCATTTAGAAAGGGGAATATACATTTATTAAATACACAGTTTACCATCACGGAGCCAGCAGCTGCAATATCTCACTGTGTAACTTAAAGTTACCTTGGGCTGAAATATATTTAATTTTGATGAAACCAAGATATTTAGGGATGCAAAAACATCATCATCCCAGGAGGAAGAGTCTGAAAGAGAAATCCCCTGGCTGAATTTTGAGGGAAGGAAATTATTTAAACAAATACTTATTTTCTGGAATGTAAATGGATTTTCGGTGTTGAGCTGTATAGACTCACACATGTTCGGAGGGACTTTTTCCCTCTTTCACACTTTCTTTTATATATTGGTATTCATTTCTGAGTCCTGCCTGAATACAGTATTATCTCAAGTGGTTGCTCCACAGACATCATGCATGACAACAGAGGTATGGTTGCAGTCAGCACTAAGTGTGTAAAGATGTTTTGTTGAAAGGTTGAACAGTAATCAGATGAAATGGACTTTTGTGGTTTCTAAATCTTCTTTGTTCTCTCTCTATTACAAACCGTGGACTGCAGAACTCATGAGTATTGTGATGGTTTTTGATTAGTTGCTTTTTCCTGCATGTTGTGCCCCTATTAAAGTGGTGAAAGCAGGTTTTAGCGAACACAAAAAGTGAAGTACTACATAAGTGATACAGAAGCTTTATTACAGATGCCATGGAAACAGGTCCCAAGCACAATAGCTGGAGAGGGGGATAAAGACATCCACATTTAATTACGCAACTACGCTTTTTAAACCAATTTTTGTTTAAATCATTTTAGATTTTTTAAGAAAAGTTAGAACAAGGTATAAAAATATTTGGGGAAGTCTCGAGATTTTGCATCAATAATATGTTATAGATTTAGAGGAAGATGCAGAAATAGACAAAAGTCAACCTTTCTAATAGTCTGTAACTAAAAACCAATTTGATAATTTCCTTTACTCTTTGCAGAAATATGCTCTTTTGACTTCCGGGTAAATATGTTACTTTCTGGGCCAAAATTACAGGATGTGTGTGTGTGTGTGTGTGTGTGTGTGTGTGTGTGTCAAAAGTACGACATTATAATGGATGCTGGTTGCAACCTACACTACAGAAACACTTCTACTTCATAATATAGACACACGTACCTTATAGATACACATGTAACCCACTGGTGAGAGTGCCTGTCACAGGATTCCCCTCTGTGCTCAATCCACAGAGGATATGAGTCTGGTTATAGCCCCAAATACAGAGCTCTTGCTCAAGTTGTAGCAGCTCACACATTTAACTCGACAGTCACCATTTCAATCCCTAATGTGTTGGCTAAGACTGCAGCTTTCACACATGCACGTTATTATAGGCATGGAAGATAAATCAGCGACAAATATAGAATCTACTAATGAGAAAAATGTGCCTTTACTTGCAGGGTTTGTTTTTTTTTTTTAAACAGACACTGAATAAACAAAAGTGATCACTAAGATAAAGATCCCACACTAGCAAATATTACACCCAAAGCCTTAATAGCTTAGGGCATGTAAAGAAACTTGCTCAATATAAAATACAAGATGCTACATCTTCAAGACAACATTTTTTTCAGTTGAATGCCAGTTTGACAAGTGTCACACCCTACACAATTATTTGCTGTTGCACAGTTCCATGTGAGGTAATTAAAATTAATAATTAGAGGACATGTTTATTTACATGTATGTACACAATGACATTCCTTAGGGGCTTGGTTACAATGTCACGTGAGCATGGAGCCACACCTGGCTACCTGAATAAAATCATCAGTGCAAAATAAAAAAACCATGTACGATCTAGTCCAGTATGCAACTTCACTGGGGTTCATGGCATTGTTTAGTACACAATAGATTCATTGAAAGAAGGAAAGATTTAAAAAAAACTGGCAAGCATCACCACCTCATCCTCATTGGAGGACATTTGTCCAGCTGTAGTGAAGCCTTGGGGTTGTACTGGCCTCATGACTGGCCCTGGGCACTCAAATACAGCAGTCACTAAACCTACCTTCTTTCAACGCTAGCTAGCGTCTAGTCCTCTCTGGCCATCACCATCATTCTGGACTATTGTAAGGCACTCTACCTAGCTCTGGTCAAAGAGTTCACAAAGAAACTGGGGCTCATGCATAACAAAGTTTGCTTCTACAGTGAGTCACATCAATTATCGTATTCTATTATCCCAGCATGCTACAACCTGCACTGGCTCCACACAAACTACAGCATCCACTCCTAGTTTCTAATAGGGCCCCTGGTCCAAGACTGGGGCTCCTAGGTACTACCATCGCAATACAAATAATAA
Organism: Malaclemys terrapin pileata; assembly: GCF_027887155.1. Classification (NCBI taxonomy): domain Eukaryota; kingdom Metazoa; phylum Chordata; order Testudines; family Emydidae; genus Malaclemys; species Malaclemys terrapin. The sequence goes on along the minus strand of NC_071505.1, from coordinate 14,947,066 downwards.
ATGTGACTAGTAACAATACCTTTGCTATCTTCAGATCATGCTGCCAAACTCATTTCTTCAACAATGTACTTCCCAAGGAACCAGAACAGAAGAAAACCCAGCAGTGTGCTCAAATATAGAGGACAGGGACAGTGACCTGCTCTGGTGCCTATGACACTCGTAAAACACCAAAACACCAAAAGCCTTGTGACTTTAAGTCTGGAGACACTAGTGCTGACATGCATGGCATGAACTGACAATATTGAACTTCTTTAGCCTTTCCCAAGTCAGAAACACACATGCAAATTACAAAAATCAGACTGTCTACTGTCCAGCAAAACAGGGCTCCTGAGTGTGTTTATTTCAGACAGGCTGTTACCAGCTTCTCTTTAAGACAAGCCTATTTGGTAATACATTGTGCACCACTTCTTCTGTATGAGACAATTTATACCAATAAAAAAGTTTTCTAAATGGTTAAATTATTTTGGGCATCTCACTAAGAAACTAACATAGAAAAGGAACTGTTGCTTCAAGCAGCAGATTGTTCTGTCTGTCTGTATGCAACATGCAAAATTAAAATGGTTTATTCTGTGTCATCTGCTCACTTAGTGTATGAGCTCCTGAACTAGCTACTCCTTCACAATACAGATATGGATTCCTGTTGATTTATTGACTCAAACAGTAAACGATGACGGAGATCAAATCCCTTTTTCCATAATGGGCTAGATTCTGATCTCAATTTCACTGGCATAGAACTGGAACAAATCCACGCATGTCAATGGATTTACATTGGTGTAACTGAAATTAGAATCGGGCCCTGTGTTTCATTCTTAGTGATGAAGTTTGGAGATATTTTCCCAAGTCCAGCTATGGTCTGACCCAGGATTGTCTTGGCTCATTATAAAGTTAGAGGCCAGCTGTAAAATTCAGATCTATAGGCAAATCCAAACTTTGCCAACATTTGAGGGGGTTCAGAATTCTAGTTTAGATTTCTACCTGTTCATAGATTCCAAGGCCAGAAGGAACCATTGTGATCATCTAGTCTGACCTCCTGTATAACACAGGCCATAGAACTTCCCCAAAGCACTCCTCTTTCAGGAGTGTTTTCTGTTCTAAATTGGGGACCAACCAGCCTTGCAGGGATTGACATTTTGGAACCTCTCATACCTTTTTTGAGTTCAAGTTTGTGAAACCTTTTTCTTGTGATTTAGACCCTTTTCTGACTGTCTGCAAGGGAGATTCAGTAATAAAACTACCCAAACACACCCATATGATATACATAGGAAGTCACTGTCAACTAGCATATAGACCACTTGTCCGGAGACACGGGTTCTATTCCTGGCTCTGACATTGGCCTGCTGTGTGACCTTGGGCAAGTCACTTCACTGGTATGTGCCTCAGTTTCCCCAGCTGTAAAATGCAGATAATCACCCAGAACTTTTAATGAAAGTGCTTTGTGACCTATGGATGAAAAGAGCTCGGTATTATTATTTTATATATGAACTTATTTCCCTATCTAAAGGGGTGCCTGTGCTATACATATTAGGGAAAGGTGAAAGAAGCCCAGTGTTGAGGGCCCACACAAGGAGCATTTTTGCTATCTATTGCAGGCTTGAAGGATCATGTTCCATTGAGGGAGCTGTGCAGAAAAGCATGCATAACTCCTGACTACATTATACGTTCTGCTCTAAGCAGTGCTCTTTCATAAGCAGCATAATTCCCCAACATTATCAAAATTGAAAAGGATGAGGTGTGAAGAAAACTGTTTACAAACCTGCAAGACCAACTGTTCAGGAGGCTCAATTTTATTTTTAACACAAGGCAAAGCGGGGGGTTGCAAAGCAGCTTTTAATTAATTTTTGTTTTTATCCCACAATCCTTTGGCTCTAGATGATGGTGCCAAATACCAATTTTTATATAGCTCAATAATAGGTACATTTCTGCATCAGAAAAAATATTTATTTGGGGCTTTGTAACCATTTGATGAGCTTTGCTGCACAGCCTTGTCCTGCTACTAAGTAGGAGAATCTCAGAGCTAAAAAGCACATGCCAGGCTGCTGAGAGAAAGAGATGCAAATAAGAGTTTAGTTTGCACACAGACCCAAACAAGCATTTTGGAGCTTTCTCCCATGCATAGGCGCTGACTCCGTGGGTGCTCCAGGGCTGCAGCACCCACAAAAAAAAAATTGGTGGGTGCTCAGCACCCACCGGCAGCTCCCCGTGGCCCCACACCACACCCCCTGATCCAGCTCACCTCCGCTTCTGCCTCTGCCTCTTCTGCAAGTGCGCCGCCACGTCCTGCTTCTCCCCCCTCCCTCCCAGCGCTTGCGCTGCGAAACAGCTGATTTGCGGGGCGGGGGGGGGGGAAGGTAACGCAGTGCACTGGGGGAAGAGGCGGGGCCAGGGTGGGGATTTGGGGAAGGGATCCAATAGGGGCAGGGATGGGGCGGAGTTAGGGCGGGGACTTTGGGGATGGAGTTGGAATGGGGGCAGGGCCAGGGGCGGGGGGCGCGGGCACCCACCAGCGCTGGAAAAAGTTGGCACCTATGCTCCCATGCTGTCCCTAACGCTTGGGAGAATCTCTCTGTAAACATCCACAAAACTCACTCATTGTCCTCCTTCCAATCCCTCCTTAAAACTCTTTGTCGTGAGGTCTACAAAAAACTTGACAAAGGCTAAGCAGCTGGTGTGCTGAGTCCACAGGTTATCATGCTGGCCAAGATTGTCTCACTATTTCCTTGCGCTCCCCCACATAGGTGCTGGAACTAGGAGATGGGGGTGCTGCTGCACGCCCTGGCTTGAAATGGTTTCCATTATATCCAGGGTTTACAGTTTGGTTCAATGGCTCTCAGCACCCCCACTATAAAAACGATTCCAGAGCCGCTGCTCCCCCATCTATTTGCTGTATCCACCTGTTGCCTCTTGTCTTATATTTAGATTGTGGGTAGACAGGTATCATCTTTTTGTTCTGTGCCTGTACAGTGCCTAGGACAGTGGGATCCTGGACTATGACTGCAGTACAAATAATAAATAATAATAATAATAATATGCAGTTTGAAATAATGTATTCATTTACAGGGGATGCCACGCCCCTGGGCCGAAACCTGAGGTCCTTATTCAGAGCCTCATCCTGAGGGGTGCAACAAGAGATGCAGACCCAAACCCCCACAAAATTCCCTGTGCGGGACAGTCTCCCTGATTTCTGGTCCAGTCCATTTATGACTCTCTTTGAACCCTCATTACATCCTACTTCCACTGCCGCCTTTCCTGACAGTCCATGCTGTGTCTAATCACTATTATCCCAGTCTTAGCTACACCTTAGTGCATCCCATTGCCAACACTGCCTGCTCCCATTGCAGCCTCCTCTCCTTATCCCTTAGGGTCTCTAATCTACCCTTCTCTTTCTCCCCTGCTGCTTCCCCTCCTCAGTTTCCATACATATACCCTGTACTTTGCTGGTACCAGAGGTTGAGCTCACAGAGTTAAATCAGCTCCCAACCAGTGAATCAGCATTTCAGCTGAGTTAATCTAACCCTACTGCAAGAGTTTTCTTTATAAACAAAGAGAAAATCCAGCCATGGATTCTTACTAACTCAAGTTTTCGTTTCAGGATCAGACTCCTGCAGCTATATTATTTTTCTCCCATGGATCTTCTATAAATCATGGCAGATCCATCCCTTAGCTTCATAGGATTCTGGAGAAGAGAGTATATAAGAGAGGAGGCCGTACGTTGCCCCTTAGCACCATGGGGTTTGTCTAAAGACTTAGGGAGTTTAGTCTGTCTAGTTTATCAAAAAGAAAATTGAGTGGTGGGTTGATTAAAGCATGCTCTTCAATCTAGCAGATGGTATAACATGATCCGTTGGCTGGAAATTGAAGCTAGACAAATGCAAACTGGAAATAACGTGGAAATTTTTTAACAGTGAGAGTAATTAACCATTGGAAAAATTTACCAAGGGTCGTGGTGGATTCTACATCGGCAATTTTTAAATCAAGATCAGATGTATCAGAGATAAACTCAAGGAATTATTTTGGGGAAGTTCTCTGGTTTGTGGTATACAAGAGGTCAGACTAGGTGATCACAGTGGTTCTTTTTGGCCTTGGAATCTATGAGTCTATGAGAAAATGCCAGGTATTAAGGAACTCTTTAATGTAGCGGAGAAAGACATAAACAAGAAATAATGGCTGGAAGTTAAAGCCAGACAAATTCAAATTAGAAATAAGGTACTTTTTAAAAAAACATTGAATGTGATTAACAACTGAAACAAACTACCAAGGGCAATGGGCTTGTTACTGGGCTCATCTAGTTACTGGGCTCAATGCAGGAGTAATTAGATGAAATAATGTGGCCTGTGTTACACTGGAGCTCAGACGAGATAATTTAATGGTCCCTTCTGGCCCTTAAACTCTATGAATCTAGGAATAAAGGAAGGTTTCATTTTAGAGATATGTCTAAACCAAAAACCCTGTTCCAATACGCCTATGGGGAAGTTCATGTCTTGATCTAAACTTTGCGGGTTGGGCCTATCTCTAGGTAGAATGAAGGTTTCATATATGAACACATTTGTTCAGATCCACAAGGGGACTGAGGCACCTAAACCCCAGTTTTAGGCACCACTGCAATCCACAAAACCCCCACGTGGCTGCCATCTCACCTTGTAGGCACCTACACTTACTTAGTGCCTAAACTTCCGCTATAACGGTCCTATAGGTGCCTATGTTTCTGCCTCTGGGTGTGCATACTGCTGCCTCACTCTATGTGGACAGATGCCTATTTCTCACCTAAACCCAGTTACAATCCACAAACAGGGGGCAGATAGGTGGAGGAGGGATGTAGGAGATCCTGGTTCACTTCCTGCCTTTGCCTCATAAGAAGATATTTGAACAGGAGCTCCCCGGCCACTGGACTATAGCGTGATTCTCACTCTCTCTCTGCTCCAATTAATACTCAATTAAAGTGCAACAGCTTCAACAGGAGAGATTGAGCCAGACCCCTATCAGAATATCTCATAGTCCTGTTTAAGGTACTCACCAGAAAGGCAGGAGGACCCCTGTTGGAATCCATTCTCCTTATCAGTCCTGGGGGAGACTGAACCAGGGTCTCCTACGTGGTGGAGAAGTACCCAAACCACTGGACTACAGGGGAGGCTACAACTGCTGCTTTTCCCAACCTCTCTCACTAGCTGTTTTCTGTGGAGTTAGGCAGGCACCTAAGCTGCCTGACTCCAGAAGCAGGATTCCTGGCTGTAATTCACTACCAGAGATAGGCACCTAGCTGCAGCCCAGACGTAGGCACAAACTCCCAGAGGGGCAGGGCTGAAGGGACATCCCTTTCCTCAACACCTCCCCTTGGTTAGTTTAGGCAGATCCCTACCTAGCATGCTGGCTTTTGTGGATCACATTCTTAGGTATCTATCTCTCCCCATTCATTGTATAGGGAGCCTAGATGCGTAACCCAGGTTTTGTGGATCCCACTGTCGTTCCAGTGACTTCCTAGCTGCCTAGAAATTAGGCGTTGCAACATGTAATCCCTTTGTGGATCTTGGCCATGGCTCTTTAACAACAGAGTTTTAAAGGGGTTTCCTAAATTACAAAGGTGCAGAACAAGTCCTTGTACTCTGAATGGAGAGCCACAGTATGGAGAAGCCCAACCGTTAATGGAGAATGGAGTTTTCTCTTCACGACAGGCACAGGAAAAACACCTCTGAGGAAGAAAGAAAAGAGGCAGACTAAAGAGAAGGCAGCAGACCTTATATTGAAGGCTTCCTGTTTGTATCTGGTACACAAGAGAGAAATTGTTCATCCGTGTTAAAGTGACTCTGTCATGCTGTGAAGGTTAGCAAGGTACCGATGGCCACCTGCTGATTCAGTGCTGCCTAGGAAAGCTAAAGCTGCGTGACAGGAGAACAAAATGTGCACTGCTCAAATGAGCCAATTTACCAACTGAAAAAAACCCTCTTTTCACCCTTCATGCCCCACTGTGTAAATTACTCCTCCAGTCACAAGCAAATGGATTGAAAAAAAAAAAAAAAGCCACACCCAGTGCTAAGGAGACTACCAAATGCAAGTAAAGCACCTAGCATGCTTTGAGTGCTATAAAATATTCATTGTTCCAGCCTGAAATCCTATTTCCTTCAAAAGAACTGAAAATCCCAGATACCCACACATTGTGAAGAATCCTGTGTTAGCCTGGTAGTGGTCTAGTGATTGGGCTCACTACTGACATGTAGAATTGAGTCAGATTTGGATGCTGGCCCATGACTGCTAGGGGTTGGAGGAGATACTACATTATTAGCCCATAAGTGGAGGGAACAGTTGGCATCATTCACCATTGACTCATGATGGTTAATTAAGGCATAGTGATGATGAACTCTGAAGAGAGTCCCATCTAGTCCTCTACAACTAGAAGGAGCACCTAAGTGAGTTAGGCACCTCATTCCCATTGAGTTAAGGGACTTCAGTGAGAGTTAGATAGTTAACCTGCTTAAAGAAGAACAGGAGTACTTGTGGCACCTTAGAGACTAACAAATTTATTAGAGCATAAGCTTTCGTGGACTACAGCCCACTTCTTCGGATGCATATAGAATGGAACATATATTGAGGAGATATATATACACACATACAGAGAGCATAAACAGGTGGGAGTTGTCTTACCAACTCTGAGAGGCCAATTAATTAAGAGAAAAAAAACTTTTGAAGTGATAATCAAGCTAGCCCAGTACAGACAGTTTAACCTGCTTAGGCACCTTTGAAAATCCCACTAGGTATCTATCTGTCTCTTGTCTAAATGCTTTTCAAAATCTGGCCCTTAGGGTCCCATTCTGCACTCATTGACTTCAAAGTCTGCAGGATCAGATCCTTAACATTCACAAAATTCCCATATATGTGGAATGGTGTAGAGATGAACCATTCATATTCACTTGAACCTAACACTTTTTTAAAAGTACTTACCCCCACAAATCATCTTGCTCAGACTGTCTAGCCCAGTTGTGTTAAGAGCATGTACAGAGAATGAGAAAAAAGATTGTTCCCAGCCTGAACCATCATTCAGCCAGCTGTAAGTCATAGGAGACAACACTAAGGAACTGCCAGAAACACTGACAGCAGTCTTCCGCTCCAAAAGACATTCAGAATGATCCCAAATATACTTGGCTCTATTATGAAAATAGCTCTCAAGTTAGAGCTGAAAGAAAATAATGTCACCATAAGCAAGCAAATTAGAAGTACATGCAGAGATGAAAGTAAGCTGGTACGCCCCGGTACGGCATACCGGCAAGAGCCGGTGCGCCGTACCGGGGCAGCCCAGCTTCCCAGGTGGCAATTTAAAGGGCCTGGGGCTCCCAGCAGCAGCTGGAGCCCCAGGCCCTTTAAATTGCCGCCAGAGCCCCGCTGCTGGAGTCCGGGGTAGCGGCAGCGGGGCTCCAGGGATTATTTAAAGGGCTGGGGCTCCCGCTGTCTCTACTGCCCTGGGTCCTTTAAATAGCCGCCGGAGCCCCGCCGCCGCTACCCCAGGGCTCCGGGGGCTATTTAAAGGGCCGGGGCGGTAGAAGCAGGGGAGTCCTGGGCCCTTTAAATAGCCCCCAGAGCCCTGCTGCCGGAGCCCTGGGGTAGCAGCGGCAGCCGGGGGCTCTGGCAGTGGTTTAAAGGGCCCGGGTGGTAGCGGCAGCCGACCCTGGGCCCTTTAAACTGCTGCCGGAGCCCCCGGCTGCCGCTGCTACCCTGGTGGGGGAGGGGGAGGGCACTTTCCAGTACAGGGTGGGCCAGGGCTGGCTCTGACCCGCCCATCCCCGTCCCTTCTGCCCGAGGCTCTGCTCTTTTGGGGGCCAGAGCCGGCCCCAACCCAGCCCCGTACCGGTAAGTCCCTATGTCTACTTTCACCCCTCAGTACATGCTTCTAAGGAGGCGGGGCTGGGGGGAGTTTCAACAAATTCAGCTATTGAGTTTCATGGACTCAGTGTGACAGAAGGAGGAGATTTCAATCCATCATTCCAGTCCTCTCAGGACTGAGCTTGGTGGGGAATTGCTGTCATAACGTCCACATGCAGAGACGAGGGGACCCAGTCCAGAGGGGAAGACATGGAAGGAAAAGTGCTGCCTCCAGGACATGCATTAGTTGGCCCTTCACAGAAGCTTTCCCTGGATGCTCCACAAGGTTCCAGCTCTGGCTAGAAGGAGAGATGACAGAGGGGGGCTGGCAGCTGTCTGCTGGAGTCTCTTAAGTTCCTGTGGAGTAAAGCAGCGTAAACTGGTGTGCAGTGAAGGCCTGATTCTGGTCTCAGTTATGCCAGGGTAAATCCGGAGTAATGCCATGGTAATCAGTGGACCTATGCCAGTGTGAAATTGTTGTGGGAGACGAACCCATCTCAGAGACTGCAGAGAATAATCCTCCAGGGAGCAAATGGGGCCCACTACTAGCCCATGGTACTATCCTTCCTTTTGTATTTTTGCTCAGGCCTAATTATTCTGCTCTCAGTAACACTGTTGCAAATCTGGACTAACTCCATTAACTTCAGTGGAGTTACTCCGGTTTGGCACCAGTATAAATGACGGTGGAATCTTGCCTTCCACCCTACTAAGAGTTCACAGGCACCCTATTATTCATAAAAAAAGGTATGGGCAGAATACAAGAATATTCTTGCTCAGCATCATATTTTCCTTCTCACTTTACTATTGAAGAATCAAAGCACAGTGTAAACTCTGATCTCCGTGAAATTATGCAGGCACGTGTGTCTTAGTGTGAAGCAGTGAAGAGGTTTAGGGTGAACTCTGTAGCCCCTAGAGTCAATTTTATTGTTTTTCTCCTATTTGGTATGAGCTGAGGCTTGGATTTTTATAAGAGCCTATAGTTCCATTATTTATCCTGGGTAAATCCCCATATTTTGTAACCAGTGATGTATGTGTTGCAATAGGGCAGGGATGATGCCTTTAGGATTCTGGACCCCGCTGAGCACATGAGCAGCACAAAAATGTTTTCACACACGCACACACACACACACCATAAAAAAGGATGAAAACCAAAATTTTACGAAAATTTTCATCAACTTCCTCCAGTACTAAAAAAATGTTAAGGTAGCCTCTTTGCACAACTGTATTTTATCCATCCTAACAAAGTTGTGGAAGACCAGAATAGGGAGATGGTATCGATAGAGCACTGGTCTGGGACTGTGAAGGCCCGGGTTATTTTCCCCACTCTGCTACGGGCCTGCTGGGTGACCTGGGGCAAGTGACTGCCCCTCCCTGTGCCTTAGTTTCCCCATCTGTAAAATGGGGACAATGATACTGACCTCCATTTGTAAAGCACTCTGAGATCTACTGATAAAAGGCCTTATATAAGAGCCAGGTACAATTATTAATATAGTTTTGTGTATCATGTCACATACATATGTTTGTGGTGATTCATAGGCAATACTTTTAAAAACTAAAAATAACCCTTTCCGCTTATTTTTCCATCTGGAAGAACACTATATCCCTTCCATCTAAGGAAAGACTAAAAAGATTAGGGCAGTTCAGCTTAGAAAAGAGACAACTAAGGGATGATATGATAGAGGTCTATGAAACCATGAAGGATGTGGGAAAAGTGAATAGAGAAGTGTTATTTACCCTTTCCCACAATATAAAAAACAGGGGTCACCTGATAAAATTAATAGGCAGCAGGTTTAATACAAACAAGAGGAAGTACTTTTTCACACAATGCACAATTAACCTGTGGAACTCATTGCCATGGGATGTTGTGATTGCCAAAAGTATAAGTGGCTTTTAAAAAAGAACTAGATCAGTTCATGGAGGATAGGTCCATCAATGATTATTAGCCAAGATGGTCAAGGATGCAACCCTATGCTTGAGATGACCCTAAATATCTGACTGTTAGAAGGTGGAAGTGGAGGAAAGGGATTGATCATTCCAACTGCCCTGTTCAGTACACACATCTAAAGCTCTGGTACAGGTCACTGTCACAGACAGGATACTGGGCTAGATTGACCATTGGTCTGACCCAGTATGGCTGTTCTTATGTTCTTTTAGGAAAATGTTTTGAATAGCAGTTATTTTCCATTATAATTCCAGTGATGGGTTCCCAACAGATTTCTGAGTAATCAGCTCGTTTTGCTTCTGAAGTGCTAAATAATGGCAAAATCTAGGAATCTTTACTATGCCAAATAGAGCTACCACATGCAGACTCTTCTGTTTGGTATATGGTAAAAAGTAATTAAAAGAAAGTTGAAACAACAAGCACATTCCATGTTGATGTCTATTTTTCAAACAATTATGCCTCAGCGTGTGTTATACATCACTGTCAGTGCCCAATCCACCGCATCTGTGAGGCTATTATAGCTCCCAAGTACAGAGCTTGCTCTTTAGATGAAGCTGTAGATATTCATGATTTTAGTTCTAGAGGTTCCCAGTTTACCCGGTATGTCAATCAAGGTGGCGGCCAAGACGAGGGATGCAGATTTGCAGCGTATCCAGAACACACTCAAAGACTTCAAATGAATTTTGGTTCGTGCTCCTGCTGCACTTTTGGAAATAGAACAGATAAAATGTACAAGATTTTTGACTAAGCTCTTGATTGTACAAGCAGGAGTCTCCATGAGTGTGTATAAACACACTCTGAACACCTCACTGCTGTGCATAATTCGTCTGTTCTAGCTTTAGCATTGCAGCTATCAAGTAAACATTTAAGATTACTTGTTAACATTTCCTTTTCAACGTTTTCATTACAGTCATTTGATATTGTACTTTTAGAGAAGAAATTTATTTAGTTAAAAATAAAAAATACTTTTATTTTAAAAAGCAACTGGTCGCCTATAAATAAGGTTGTGTTAACTTATTATGTCTGCTCTTCTGGGGGAAAAAATTGCACAAGTGAGTTAAAGGAGGCAATAGTGTCTGTTTAATGTTACCCTCCGTAATTTTAATTTGATAAAACGTCTGGCAAAGTAAAAGCTTCTTGCCACATTTCCTTAGGGAAATGATTCCATAGGTCATGTAATCACATAAACTGTCAGTACTGAAAACAAAACTAACCCACAGAGCTCTGTATCTCTTATAAAGATTTAAAACCTGAGTGACAATATCTCTGCTAACCACATACAGAAATAACTAAGTGCGGATGCAATTCAGAGGAAATATTAGTCTTTATTTTGCCAAAGGTCTTGTCTACATAACGTTCGAGCACTGACTTAACTAAAAGGGTTTAGAATCTAATTTACACAGTAGAATCTCAAGAGTTACAAACAACAGAGTTATGAAACGACTAGTCAACCACACACCTCATTGGGAACCGGAAGTACACAATCAGGCCGCAGCAGAGACCAAAAAAAAGCAAATACAGTACAGTGCTATGTTAAACATCAACTACTAAAAAAAAAAATAAAGGGAAAGCAGCATTTTTCTTCTGCATAGTAAAGTTTCAAGGCTGTATTAAGTCAATGTTCAGTTGTAAACTTCTGAAAGAACAACCCTAACATTTTGTTCTGAGTTACGAACATTTCAGTTACAACATTCTCCATTCCTGAGGTGTTCATAACTCTGAGGTTTTACTGTAGTTACATCAGCGCAAATCCCTAGTGTGGACACTTATTTCAGATTAAGAATGTCCTATTTCCATTTTGATTAAATTGATTCCTTACCAATATCAGCAAAATCAAAACAAGCTGTTCTTGATCTGAAATAAACCCTGTCCACACTACTCCATGCTCAACTGTTAGACTAGCTCAAAGAATAAGTAAATCTTTCATATCGGTCTCCTAGTCAAAATACAAGGCCCAACCCTAAAAAAATGTTCTCATGCAAAACTCCCACTGAAGTCAAGGGGAGTTTTGCATGAGTAAGGATTGTAAGACTGGGCCCCAATATGTGATACAGATGACTCCTTTTATCATAATGGGCCAAATAACAGTCTTATTTATATGGCTATAATTCCAGGATAGCTCCAAAATTGTGGGGCTGCTATTGGATTTACACTGGTATAACTGAAAGCAGAATTTTATGCAAATACTGTCCCATCTACTTATGGCCGGATGCAAAACCCATTTAAATCAAGCTTCCATTGATTTCAAAGAGTTTTGGATCAAGCCCTTAATCAGAAAAATGATGTAAACTTTTATTTTAGACAAACAATGGGTTAGCAGGTTATCGGCAGGCTAAATTCTTAACCAGGGTAAAGTTGATATTGCCTGTCTCTCAACATATGACAATTTTATTTCTCAGATACACATGATTTGTCATTCTGTTACAATCACATTCAGCTCTTGCCTATATCTGAGCTTGGAATTTGGCCCAAACTCTTTAGGAAAATACTTCCTTTGGATTTTATTTCACTTATTTTCTCTTTATCTATTATAAGATGTGTATGTGACAGTGGTTTAAAATACATTTAATAAAAAAAATTAAGTAGCTATTATAAATAAAAATGACCAAATTACAAGATAAATAAAATAGTCCAAGACAATTTAAAACACTAAAAGAAATACACATTAAACACAGACCAGTTCTCTAGCCTCCCAAAGAACTGAATTTCAGATCACACACAGAATATATTGTAGGAGTCGGAACCTGGACCCTCACTCCAGCTACTTTGCACCACTTCAACACTACAACGCAGCTGGAAAGCCAAGGGGACTGGCCCCATGAAGATTCCTCCAGTGTAGGAGGGCATATCTGGCCAAATCTACCCCAGCATATCTGAGTGAAAGGCACCATGGCTGGAACATCTCTATGTCTTGGCAATACAGCCTTTAGAAGCTGTTGGCTGTCAGTGCAAAGAAGAGCTGCCACTGGAGACCAGACTAGCAGCTGATCAGGCCCAGAATTACAGGTGTGGATAATGATGAGTTAATGTCACCTTTGCCCCACATCCCCATCAACCATGCACTAAGTGCAACCTTGAATCTAGGCCCAAGTATGTGAACATATATAATATTATATGGCATTATGCAGCTTCCCTTTTTGCAAAGTCCTACAGAAAATCATATCCTCTCAGCTGGAATTTTTGAGCCATCCCCTAAAATTTAACAGAAAGTGACCTTTCTTCTACAGAATTCTACAAGATGATTCAAAATATCTATAGTGATAATACTCTCTATTAAATTCATAGTAACTTCTACAGAACCCTGTTACATTGCTAGAGAAATGTATGGGTTTAGTCCCAAATAAATTCCACGGCACTCTTGCATAAGGCCTTACCCATATCCAGAATATTCTGTGGGAGTTGTTGGGTGCTCCATGCTTTTGAAAACGAGGAAGGTGCCTAAATGTGGAAGTGGGGCCCTGATTTATAGCTCTTGGATTTAGCCGAGTGGTTGATCCAGATTCAGTCTCAAGCAAACTTCCCCAAACGTGAGAAGGTATTTGGATCCAGCGTTCTGGTTCTGGCCCTTCTCTACTATAAAGCAACCAAGAAGTATTTTTTTTTCACATAAGCAAATGCAGTTTTAAATGTCCTGAATTCAATCAAGAAGGGCCCTGAATTGTAAGGGTATCTATCCTCGCATGAGAACGTTGGACAAATGTACAGGCAAATGAAGAGGAAGACTGAGCCACAGGGTCCCACTGACACTTTGAATAGTGACCCATTGTCCCTCCACACAAGTCACTTAACCTCACGTTTATCCATTTGTAAAGCATCTATAGTAACAGTGGCCCACCCTCTGCTATCAGGCAATTCAGAGTAGTTCCACTGACTCCAACTGAGTTATTTTGTATTTTACACTGGTGTCACAGAACAGAATTTGGCCCACAGGTAATATTACATATCTAGCTTCAAAGGTATTAAGGATAAAATATGGCCCCAGGGTTCATAAAGCCCTTTGAGTCCTTGGATGAAAGAATGTAAATGCAAACTACTCTAATCTGGTGTCAGAATCCTGTTTCTGATTTCTGGAATAGTTATTCTTCAAATACTTCCCGTGTGTCTTCTTGCCAACTCTGATCTATTCGGAAGTTGCATATCAGTGCTTTCAGATCAGAGAGGGAGTTTTGCTGCATGTAGTTAAGCCGCACTCTTAGCAGTTTAAGGCATGGATATGCTTATTACAGTACGCCAACCCTCCTTGTTCTGTCAGAAAGCCAAATAAAGATAATGGACCAACTTCTCCTCTCGTTTACACTGCTACAGTTCCATTGATCCAATAGAGTTGCACTTGTGCACTAGAGGAAAATTCAGTCTAATTAAACCAAAACAACAAAGCCTTTACTTTTATCTTTCTTTACACGTTAGTAGAATCCACATAGCTATCCATTCTTGCTTAATTAGACATAGCTTCTTTCCTACATAGGCATAATTCACATGGGTTTTCCTTGGTTTCTTCTGGATTATTCCTGAGGTTAGCTAGCTAGTTCCTAAAACCCACAAATCTTCTGAAATCTATGTTTATCTGGGGAAAGAGAAAAATCTGGTCTAACAGTAGGCTGTCCCAAATGGAGGCCCTGTTTGCCTCTGTTCTTACCATTGAACAGTGCCTTACAAACAGTGGACCTGATTCACTGCTCTGGTACACCAGTTTTACACCAGTGTAATGCCATTGATTTCAGTGACATAAAACGGATGTGAAGGAATAGTGAATGAGGCTGTAAGACTACACATATGGATGTACAAGTCATTTCCCACATCACTGAAATGCAGCCATCTTTGATCTGGAAAGTGGTGGCCAACAATACATCATGATGTTTTAGTGCAAGAACCAAAGACTAGTACATCCAATTAATACTTCAAGGTGAAGTCACCATAGACAGGAAGACTGTAATATACAATTCAGAATTTGACCAGGACACCCTTATTCTTGCAAATCATGCAATGAGATTTTTAACTAGAGCTGGACACATTTTTTTATTGAAATATTTTTAAAATTATTTTAAATATTTAAAAAATAAAATGGCTTCTCATGTAAAATTTTCATTTTGGTCAAAAATTGTCCATTTTTTTGACAAAAAGAAAAAAAATAATTTTTTCCCAAAACCTGAAAAAAGTTTTACTGCAAACCATTTTGAAAACTTCTTTTTTTAATTTTGCTTTTTCATTTAAAAACCAAAACATTTCTGAGGATTTTAAATATATATATTATTATTAGAGAGACAATGGGGGCGAGGTAATATTTATTTGACCAACTTCTGTTGGTGAAAGAGACAAGCTTTCCAGCTTACACACAGCTCTGTAATTAAAGACTGTATTATAATGCATACATACTGGCGAGCTAATTTAAAGTTGCACAGTGAACCTTATTTCTGGTATTTACCAACATTTGAGTGCTTGATTTTGCATCCTTAATGTTCTTTTGTGGTAGTTTTCTGTATTAATTTATATATAAAATGTAAGATAATTACTACTATTAATGTTAATGAGATATAGGGCTTGATTCTGCTACCACTGAAATGAACAGAAGTTTTGCCACTGATCACAGTGACTAAGGGGACCTGTGTGTAAGCTCGAAAGCTTGTCTTTCTCGCCAACAGAAGTGGGTCCAATAAAAGCTTTGCCTCACCATCCCTGTCTCTGAACAAAACACACAGTTGGCACTGAAAAGAAGTTCTTACTAAGGCTGCAAAATCCAGACCCTGAATCCGCAAACACTTTAAAATGGATATTTCAGAAGCAGCTGCTTCTGCAGTTACATCTGAATTATTATATAGGTCAGGCCTTTGAGCTATGATGTTCTTTAATCAACTCTGACCTACCCTTTCTCTCAGGATATGTCAATTTTCAGTTGAGTCAGGGTTTAAGTTGACCTTGAACAACAGTTATATAACTGAGATTCAATATACCAAAAAAGAAAAAAATAACGCCCTACTGCCCTGAAACAATTACAGCAAAATTGACTTATCACACTATGTACTATTTAAATGATCTAGGTATATGTAGTATTATGATGATCTAGCTATATATAGTAATATGGTGTGTTAAAATACATAGACATATAACGTAACATTACTAAAGCAATTATTGAACATATTGCATGTAGATGAAACTGGCTACAACTCCGTAGAACTGGAGAGGATATAAAGGATTTTGTGACTCTTACTAGTCTCAATGGGATTTTTCTCTCTCATTTAATGTATTTTAGGATTTTTAAGACGCCTTGATCTGCTTCCCCGTGTCTACTTAGGTTTAATCTACCAGGAAACATAAACCAGTGATGTTTAGCAATCCTGGGTGTCAAAGCATTTCAATTGGTCAGAAATAGGATGATTTTTAACTGTGGAATTTGATTCCATCTTTTAGCAAAAGTACTTTTCTTCTTCAGGTCATGACATGGGCATAAGCAGCAGAGAGTCTGTTGTTAAAGCAGCATTCAAACAGTACAACTGCAAAAGATGCACTGTCCCATATGCAGGTCAGAATCATCCCTACACTGGTGCCTGGGACAGATGGGCAGCAGTTCATGCAGTCTGCACCTCCCCTGTTCAGGAGCTTGCAGGATCTGCCCCTGGGATCTGCACTAGCTTGTGCCCTCTTATCTAATGGAACTTTGCAGCAGCTGCCCCCATTCCACTCGTGACTTACCCAAACCTGGGGCTGCTGAAAAGATGGTGCAATACCTCATATTTCAGTGGAAGAAAGAAATACATGTAATGCTGCTGCACGTTGTCAAAAGAGAATGCCTTGCCAACTCCCACAGCTGATCAGCTCACGCCATGCAGTCTGATGTTCAGATTCCCCTTGCAGTAATTGCGATATAAACACCCGCTCTAGTATGGCACAGAATAGAATATCCGCTCCTATTACTCACTTCATTCCGCCACTCGTGAGTTATGAGGTATCCCAAACTGGTGGCAATTCAGAGCATACACTGCCAATCTTCACACACATTATCTAATACATGGTGGGGGCTCCTAGACAGCACCTTTTCTCTCTACAGCTCCTGTGTTTCTCTTTCCTCCTCCTTGATTCAGCCTGTTGTCATGGCCCTTTCTTCTTCACAGCAGGCACTCAGGGCTAGAGTTTCAAAGGGATTTAGTGGGCTTTTCCACTTTTAGCCACCTCAGCATCTTGCAGGATCCGATCCAATGCACCCAACTGGACCCTTCCCCAGGGGAGGCCCACAAAAGGGGTTTGAGGAACCCAACTTCACATTGTCCCTGGGACGGGTGATGTGTTTGAGACTTCCCAGAGGAAAAAGCCTCCCAAAATCACAGAGTCAGGGCCTGGTGGGGGCTCCTATCGAGTCAGGAGAATAGGGAAGGTGGCAGGGCTTCTCTCTTGCAGGCTGACTACCCAGCAGACTGTGGATTTGTGTCTGCTTCGCAGAGGCTGAGGGGATGATCTGGCCAATCCTACATTCCGGAAGTGCCCTAAACTTCCTAGAAGCTAATGGGAGACTTGGGTGTTAAAGGAGTCCATGATCAGGCTAACAGGGTTACCTGCACTTCACCTGAAGTTCCAATATCTGCTCTGAGGTACCGGCCCATCTTTTGCTTAGGAGGAATTGAGAGCTGCGTTAGTATTTCTCCATGAGAGCATCAGGTAGAGCTCCCTGTGTGTCAGCAGCCTCTGCCCTGCCAGGACACGGAGTTGGCCTATACTCTGCATGCCCTCACTCCCACATGGGTGTTTGGCTAGTCGACCCATATAATAATAATACCCTTAGCTCTTATAGAGCACTTTTACATCCATAGATCCCAAAGTGCTTTACAGGGGAGGTTTATATCATTATTCTCGGGATGAACCCAAGACACAGAGATGAAGCCATTTGCCCAAGGTTGCCCAACAGCTCAGCAGATATACTTGGGTTGTAAACTCTTTGGAGCAGGGACGCTTTTTTGTTCTGTAGAATGCCTAACACAACGTGGATCCTGGTTCATGACTAGGGCTCTTAGATGCCACTGCAATATGAGTAATAAATAAGAATAACAACAGTACAGTCAGGAATCCTTTGGTCATAGTCCATGGCCTATACCTCAGTCACGAGTCACCTTTCCATGCTGCTATGATGAGAGTAGGAGGATTTGGGACCATTTGCATGTCTCCTCCACAGCCTTCCAAGCCTACATAGAAACACTATCCTTCAGTATCCATGGTGAGGGCTGGGCAGGATCTGGTCATTAGGAAGCACTGAATTTACACTGATAGTGATTTAAACTTCTGTCATTACAGCAAAATAGCAACAGCATGAGCCAGCCAGGTTTTAACAAGTAAATCTACATAAAAGCTTGCTCTGAAAGTGATTGCTTAATATAACGACCAGCTGTCTCTTCAATTCTTGCTGAGGCAACCTATGTTCTCATTATTATTCACTGAAAAAAAAAGCTTGTTTTGTCTATACGGTAAGTTTCAGAGAAATAATAACTTTACTTGACAGACTGAGATGCCAAGTGGGTCTCCTCCCCCCCTCCCAGCCATGCTATTCATTTCCAAAAAGGGAAGAGTGCTGATTACTATGAATTAAGGCAGTGGCCAGTGTCTGTCTGTCTGTCTGTCTCTCTCTCTCTCTCTCTCTCTGGCCTAGTGACTGTGGATAAACACTTAAATGATTATTGGGCCAGAGAGCGAGAATGATTCTGTAGTCCAGGAGTTAGGCAGGGCATCCACCTAAGAGATGGGAGACCCCAGTGTCCAGTCCTCTGTTCCAATCACTCTTTCTTTCTTTATTCACAGTGGAACAGCTTCAACAGGAGAGTCTGAGGGAGCCCCACATGAGGTTATCCCATAGCTCTGTGGTTAGAGAGAGTCTCCTGGTAGCTGGGGGACCTCTGTTCAAAGCCTTTCCTTCCCCCTCTGGCAGAGAGAGGGGAATGGAACCCAGGTCTCCCACATCCCAGGCAAGTGCTCTAACTGCTGGGCTAAAAGTTACAAGGTGGGTGGCAGCAGCTCCTGCTGCTTTTGAATGAGACCTGATCCAGTAGGCACCCCCTGATTTTGCTTATCAGATCAGGCCCCCATGCAACTTAGGAGGCTGAACGCCTGTCTTCCCCGGGTTTGTATATCCCTCTAGGGCAGGCCGCAGGCTGCCCACCACTGCTGTAGGGCCTAGGTGGGCGACAGACAGCCAAACGTCTAGAGAGAGGCAGCAGTGAGCATGCCCAGAGGAAGATATAGGTGCCCAGGGAATTTTACTCTGAAAAATCTAGGCATGAGGTGAGTTTAGGTGCCTATGGGGTTCAGTGCGAGTTTTGTGGAGCCAAAACTGGGACTTAGATGCCTAAAACAGGGACTTAGGCACCTAAGTCTGGGGTTTAGGTGCCTATGTAGTTCCATGGATCTTACCCTTACTGTGTGAGAATATTATAGCAGTCACCAGTGAAGCCTGGTTACTGGGTGACAAGGTTATGTTAAACAGGAGTACTTGTGGCACCTTAGAGACTAACAAATTTATTAGAGCATAAGCTTTCGTGGACTACAGCCCACTTCTTCGGATGCATATAGAATGGAACATATAATGAGGAGATATATATACACACATACAGAGAGCATAAACAGGTGGGAGTTGTCTTACTAACTCTGAGAGGCCAATTAATTAAGAGGAAAAAAAAAAAAAAAAAAAAAAACTTTTGAAGTGATAATCAAGCTAGCCGAGTACAGACAGTGTGATAAGAAGTGTGAGAGTACTTACAAGGGGAGATAGTCAACGTTTGTAATGGCTCAGCCATTCCCAGTCCTTATTCAAACCGGAGTTAATTGTGTCTAGTTTGCATATCAATTCTAGCTCTGCAGTCTCTCTTTGGAGTCTGTTTTTGAAGTTTTTCTGTTGTAATATAGCCACCCGCAGGTCTGTCACTGAATGACCAGACAGGTTAAAGTGTTCTCCCACTGGTTTTTGAGTATTTTGATTCCTGATGTCAGATTTGTGTCCATTAATTCTTTTGCGTAGAGACTGTCCGGTTTGGCCAATGTACATGGCAGAGGGGCATTGCTGGCACATGATGGCATAGATCACATTGGTAGATGTATCACTTCAAAAGTTTTTTTTTTTTTTTTTTTTTTTTTTCCTCTTAATTAATTGGCCTCTCAGAGTTAGTAAGACAACTCCCACCTGTTTATGCTCTCTGTATGTGTGTATATATATCTCCTCATTATATGTTCCATTCTATATGCATCCGAAGAAGTGGGCTGTAGTCCACGAAAGCTTATGCTCTAATAAATTTGTTAGTCTCTAAGGTGCCACAAGTACTCCTGTTCTTCTTTTTGCGGATACAGACTAACACGGCTGTTACTCTGAAAGGTTATGTTGTTACTGCATCTGGTTAGCTGGTGCTGAAACCCTGCAGGGTAAGAACTGCTGACTCACTGGGGCAGCCATGGCTCATTAGAGTCCATCCTGAGTATAAAGGAGGTAGGGGCCTAGGACAAAGACCTCTGAAGGGGAGTTGTCAGAGGGGTGGGGAAGAAGGGTTAGATGATATTATATTTTTCAATGATCCTCGCGTTCGTTTAAAATAAACCCCAGGAGAGGGTGATATTTTTTACAGGGTTTGTTACCGTTTGTCTGTTGGGTGGGGACTTTACCTGCTTATATTACTTAAATTGCAAGCTCGTTGGGGTCTTTTTGTTATGCATGTACAGTACCTTGCACAATGGAATCTGAATCACTCCTTCGGGTATTACTGCAATACAACTAATAATGTTATTAAGGTTCCATAGCAGTTTCCATTCTAATCTCCTGTTTTCACAAGGTCATAACTTTCTGAAACCTCTTGGACTGAGACCCTTTTGGCTATTTTTGAGTTATGAGAGAGCAATAATTACACACACATACTTTCCCCAATTTTAAGAAAATGTTAACCAATTGGGGTTGTGGAAAGGAGTTAGGAATCTTTTTTCTGGGAAGGGGGTAGGTATAGTTGGAGGGAGGGTGTTTGTTTGTTTTTTAAATAAAAGTGGCTCAAATCTGAAATTGGGTATGGGCATGTTCTGTGGTAACGAGTTTAAGGGCTTTTTCTAGGTTTGTTGGGGGAAAACAATCAGATCATTTATAGGAAATTGGAAAAAAACCACTGTTGAGCATGTTCGGTGGGAAATAGCTAAAGCAGACTATGGTTACTGTAGCATACGGTATTTGTTTCACAACACACAGGCTGCTCAAATCACTGATGTCATATTAAAAACATGTCTAAGCTCTGGGACATGCACTGTTCTTAACCATGGTTTATTGCTTCTTTTTAGTCAGCTATTGAACTCAATGGGCCCGAATCTCCATTTTGGCATGCTGGTTTTCCACAGATGTAATTCCACTGACCAGTGTAGTTTCTCTTGACTTAAACCAGTGCAACTGAGAGGAAAATCCAGCAGATTTCCCCCCCAGTGTTTTAAAAAGAGAGGAAATTTTAAAAAAATTAAATAGAGCCACAAATTGGTGCTTGTTTGGAGTCTAACATTTCTTTTCACATCACCTACCCTCTATGAGAACCTGTTTAAAAGTAAATTCATCTTTCGACACATTCACACCTGCACAATAACCATGAATGGAAAAATTTTGCACTATTCTACAAAAGCAACTGAGTGGAATTCATTGACCTATTTGCTTAAAAAGCAGAAAGTAAATCAGACTATCCCACCTCCATCCCTCCCCCCACATCCTGTATTTTTCTTGGGGGGTTCCATTTAGGGTCACAGGGTGCTAGTGTAACACACTGGTGAGTGTGTGTTACAGGTGCCCCACTGTGTCCCATCCACAGGGGGATATGAATCTGTTGCATCTCCATCTAGAACGCATTGTCTTTTTTAGCTCAAGCTGTAGCAGCTCATGGTTTCAGCTCTGGAGGTCCCCAGTTGACAATCAAGATGGCAGCCATCACACATGGCCCTTGCACAGATGTGAAAGTGGAGGGGAAGGAGAGGCAAGGAACACCTGGGGTCTGATCCTATACCTGGTAAATGCGCACTGATTTCAATGATACAGGATTGGGTCTATGGTCCATCCATTACAGTCCTTGTACTTCTCTCAGTGAAAGGTCTGGTTGAGGCCTGTGGCAGTAGCCATGCTGGCCACCCCAAACGGGAAGGAAGAAGTCCACCATGGCCCTTCCTCCCCCAACTCCACGTTGGCCATCAGAACAGTCCAGCAGCAAGGCGGAGAACACACTCTTCCCTATTCCTTTTTAGGTGGGGCACCGACAGCCTAATCCAAAACCCACTAAAATCAATGGGAATCTTTCCACTGTGGACTTAGGATCAAACCCCTAGTGCTTATTTAGGCCTTAATAAATGGTAAGCAGCTTTCCTCCCCTAACCAACTGTAGCACATAGTATCTCAAAATTTCCATTTAAAAATAATTAAATCACTGAGTGCCCTAAAATAATAAAGCCCAGATTCTGATCTGAAACTAGATTTTGTGCACAGAGAAATATATGTTTACAACTTTGGCCAACCTTCTGCGTTCTGTGCAGTTACATACAGCTGGGGTAGCAATTAAAAAGGCT
Organism: Malaclemys terrapin pileata; assembly: GCF_027887155.1. Lineage (NCBI taxonomy): Eukaryota > Metazoa > Chordata > Testudines > Emydidae > Malaclemys > Malaclemys terrapin. The sequence goes on along the minus strand of NC_071505.1, from coordinate 14,924,739 downwards.
ATTAATCATCATGCTTCAAGGCGTAATCTGGTCCCTGGTAGGGGGCTCTTTTGGGGTAGTACTGAACACAGGTGCACTATGGGATTTTCATCCTTGTCTGAAGTATCCGATGCTTCAGCAAGGTATTTTAGCACGTGCCTAAACTTAGGCACGTGAACAGTCAATTGACTTTACTGGGACTGTTCACTATTTAAAGTTAGGCATGTGCTAAAGTATCCTGGTGAAATGGGGCCACCAGCTTTTGTCAGGGACAGGCCGCCAGACGAGATGCACCATTGTTCTGTTCTGGTATTGCATTGTTTGTGCTCCTCCTGCACAATGGGGAATTTTGCCATTGATTTCAGTGGAAAAGGAATGAGCTGTCACTGAAGGAACACTTAAGACTGGAAGGTGTAAATATTGACATAATGTAACTTAAAGGTTCTTTGGTCTTTTTCCTTTTTACAAACAGACTGTTGGGTTTCGGTGGAAAAATAAAATGATCGAATGTGTGTGATTCACTGTGGGACTCAGAGAAGACACTTAGGCTACATCTACACTAGAAACTTCAAAGCGCTGCCCACGGCAGCGCTTTGAAGTGTGAGTGTGGTCACACGCAAGCACTGGGAGAGAGCTCTCCCAACGCTCCTGGCAATCCACCTCCACAAGGGGAATAGCTCCGAGCGCTGGGAGCCTGTCCACACTAGCGCTTTAAAGCGCTCAAACTTGCTGTGCTCAGGGGGGTGATTTTTCACTCTCCTGAGCTAGCAAATTAGAGCGCTATAAAATGTAAGTGTAGACAAGCCTTCAGATAACTAGCACAACTGTGAGTGGAGCCGTGTCTATAAATGTTTAATTTTGGGGCAGCAGCAACGCCCAACTCTATGGATAGAAAAATCAAAAAGGTAAAACCTTCTGCTATGCAAATATTTCCCACAGACCACTGGCCTCCCACAATATACAGGCACGTTCTCCTCACAATGCTTAGTACTTCGGTCAGTTCACCCACACAGAGTGATGGAGAGAACACTGTAATAATGTGAGACTCGAGAGTCAGTCCTGCAGTCTTTTCTCATGTGAACAGTCCCTACTGAAATCAAAGGGATTGCTGTCATGCATCAGGACTGCAGGACGGACCCTTGTATACAACATTTTATTCAAGGATCTCAGAGTGCTTCACAGACACTAAACAATTCAGTTTCACAAAGGGGATTTCCAGGAGCCACTAGTGGGATGGTGGCTGCATACTTTACAGCTCCCTTCTCCACCTCCTAAAATCCACAACTAGCGGCAGCTGAATCACTTTTTGTCCCCATCTAATAGTCATAAACTCATACACATTAAGGCCAGAAGAGACCATCATGATCATCTAGTCTGACCTCCTGCACATTGCAGGCCACAAAACCTCACCCACTGACTCCTAAAATAGACCCCTAAACTCTGGCTCACTCATCAGTGAGGCTTCGTTTTAATCATGGGTATTTTTAGTAAAAGTCATGGACAGGTCACGGGCAGTAAACAAAAATTCACGCCCTTGACCAGTCCATGACTTTTACTATATACCTAAAACTGGGGGATAAGGGGCGCTCGGGAGGGTGGTCCTGGGCCCGCCGCAGGTGCTTGGGGCGGTCGCTGCAGGTGCTTGGAGTGTATGTGTGTCACTCCCGGGAGGGGTGTCACGGTTGCTCGGGGGCAGGGGTCGCGGCCCGGGGGTGCCACAGGTGCTCAGGGGGATGGTGGGGTTGGTGGGGTTGAAGCAGGTTCCCTTCCTGGCTCCTGGGAAGCTGTGACCCCAGCTCCTAGCACTACGTGCTGCCTCCGTTCTGCCCCAAGTCCTGGTTCTGCAGCTCCCATTGGCTGGGAACTGCAGGGCCGGTGCCTGCAGACGGAGGCAGCAGGTGGAGTGGAGCTAGGAGCTGAGGGAGGGGAGTTCCTGTCACCCTTCTGGGGAGTCCCCCTTCCCCCGAGGTAAGCTAGGGCTCTTGATCTATTGAATTTAGCCCTCTTTTACACCACGTCTTTCATCCCATCTAATTTCCTAGATTTGGGGTTTAAAGTAAACCCAGAAATATTCAGTCCATTTGCCATCAATGTACACTTATAAGAGATACCAGATCTAAATAATGTAATGAAGATTTCTGTTTATTGATTAATCCCTTCAATTCCCTGATATCTTATTCTAATAATTTTTTTCCAATTTCTCTGTACATAAAAATAACAATAATTATAATAATAAGTAAATAAAAAGATTTTGCGGTCTGTTCAAAAGTCTCTGGCGGTCCTGATTTGGCTCACAGTCAGCCTATTGACTACCCCTGATCTAGATACTAAGGCTATGTCCTCACTACGGGGGGGGGGGGGGGTGTCGATTTAAAATACGCAAATTCAGCTACGCGAATAGCGTAGATGAATTCGATGTATCGGAGCCGACTTACCCCGCTGTGAGGACGGCAGCAAATCGACCTCCGTGGCTCCCCTGTCGACGGCGCTTACTCCTACCTCCGCTGGTGAAGTAGAAGCATCGATTTGGGAATCGATTGTCGCGTCCCAACGAGACGCGATAATTCGATCCCTGAGAGATCGATTTCTACCCGCCGATTCAGCCGGGTAGTGTAGACCTGCCCTAAGAAGGAATGTCAATATGTCCAACCTAAACATGCCATCTCCCATTAGTTTGACCCTGATGTCTGCACTATCCCAGACTCAAACGAACTGCTTTCATTTCTTCAGATATTACCCAGATTACCAAGACCTATGGCAACACAATCTGCAAATTTGGCCAGTAAATTTAAATTAAACATGAATTTCCTAGAAAAGAAACAAAAGAAGGAAATAGGCCAATTATTCTCTGCTAACTAATGGTTAACACATTTTAGCCAGTGCTTTGAACTGCTCTTTGAACCTCTGGTTAAGATTAATCTAGTGGAAACTCATGGATGAAGTGGACCCCTCTCCGATTGTTCAAAACAGGTGCCGCTAAGTCAGCCGAATGTTGGCGCTGCGATTCAGCAGGCGCTAATTTAACCCCTAGCCTCCAGGAATACTCTTACATCTGAATGTTTGGCCAGAACTTAATTGCAGTTATTTTTTTCCTGACAAATAAAATTGTGTTACAAGCTAAACATGTAATTTTAAACCTAATGGATATTAATTGGAAGCTAAATAAATATGAAACATTTTGGCACTAATAATTGCTAAAAGACTAGTGCTACAAAAAGGGAAATCCAAAAAGCAACCCACAATTGAAGATTGGAGCACAGACATTGTAAGGTTGGCTACCCTGGAAAGAAGTGTATACCGTAACTGAAATACCCCATATCTCAGAGGTATGGAATGCTCTCCTGGAAGTATCAGGATGATCCTATTAAATGTGTAGAGGCCCCTCTCACCTTCACCTCTTCTCTGCCCACTTTCTTCCCTCCTCTTCTCTTCCCCCCCCCCCTCTAAAGTTTGCTTCTTTCATTTATCTTATTTTAATAATTTTTTTCCAATTTCTCTGTGTATAAAATAAGGATAAGGCAGAAGAAGATTTAAAAACTAGTTGAATTTGTATAACTGTGCAATACAAATCATTAATTTATACTTTAACCATTCATATTATATATAATCAAATGTTTTAAGTATAGTTAGAATCATAGAATATCTGGGTTGGAAGGGACCTCAGGAGATCATCTAGTCCAACCCCCTGCTCAAAGCAGGACCAATCCCCAGACAGATTTTTGCCCCAGATCCCTAAGTAGCCCCCTCAAGGATTGAACTCACAACCTTGGGTTTTTAAGACTAGGTAGCCAGTGTTTGACACTTTCTGAGAAGTTTATGCATAGTTTGTTGTTTTATATACATTAATTTAATAAAAAGTTAATAGGGAAAAAATTGTTTCACAAACTATAGCTGCGTAAAATAAGATGTGAGATACTTAAGGTGATAGCGGAAATAAATGGCGTGCCAGAAATAGGATCCAGGAGTCCTGAATCCCAGTTTCCTGCTCTAATATTAGGTTTTATGATATGTAAAGTTGATCCTAAATAGAAAGGTAATACTACGCTCCATTTTAATATATGATATACTCACTAGGATCCAAATCGTCAGTCTGGCACTTCAGTGGTATGTAGCCTGCCAGAGCTGCATGATCAGAGCTACGTGGACTTGGAAGGGAGGTGCAGACAAACCTCCTCTGGAGCAATGGGGTAAGTGTAACCCACTGGTCAGGAGTTCTGTCTTCTCCCTCCTACATTTGACTGGGTGGGGATTGGGTTGTTCATCCTCAAGGGGCCTTGTCTCCTAGCAGCTGTCATCCAGCGAAGAGTGTTGTCACACATTGCCCCTCTCAGATTTCCTGTGGTTGCCTATCAGTTGTGAGGAACCAACCCCCATATCATGGAGTCAGGGCAGTCCCGTGAGTGCTGAGTGCCTCCTCAGTGTCATCTCCTAGCTCTCAGGTGAACCCCCCTCCCCCCGCCCCGTGCCTCTATCACTACAGGACTGTAAATAGTTTAGGTGGTTTCCTTATGTGATGGATACTACTCTTGGCCAAGTCACTGGGGACGTGCACTGGGGACCTCCAGAGCTAAAAGAATGGGCTGCCACAGCTTGAGGTAACGCTCTCTAGCTGGGGCTGCAACAGACTCTCATCCTTTGCAGATCGGGCACAGGAAGGGGGAAGACAGAACTCCTGGCCAGAGACTCTTCCCCAAAGAGGTCACAAATATTCTGCTTGTGCTACAATTAGAGTGGCCCTTTCTCTTCTCCCGTGAAAGCTAATGGCATTAGCAACCTCCATGGGGACAGTGCAAGGACAAGGGGAAGGACTGGGATCCAAAGAGGTCTGCATATTCACATGCAGGGGCGGCTCCAGGCACCAGCGCACCAAGCGCGTGCCTGGGGCGGCAAGCCGCGGGGGGCGGCCTGCCAGTCGCCGTGAGGGCGGCAGTCAGGCTGCCTTCAGCGGCATGCCTGCAGGAGGTCCGCCAGTCCCGCGGCTTTCGGCGGTAATTCAACGGCAGGGGAAGGCCTGGGACCAGTGGACCTCCCACAGGCATGCCGCCGAAAGCTGCCTGACTGCCGTGCTTGGGGCAGCAAAATACATAGAGCCGCCCCTGTTCACATAAGATGCTTTTTCTGAAAGATAAGCTCTCGTTCAAACAGGAATTATTTTGGGGAAGTTCCATGGCACAGTGTTATGCAGGAGGTCAGACTACATGAGCACAATGGTCCCTTCTGGCCATAGAATCTATTAATATGCGATCGCCACATCTACTCCTAGTAAGCTCTATACTTCTCTCTCATAGAATGGGGATGAATCTCTATCACCTCCTACAGTCATGCACCATTCTCAGGATCAGACAGCTGGGTAAGGGCTACCACCAATCCTTACGGTCTTTTAAATCAGCCCAAGGCTCTGGCACTCCAACCAGTAATTAGACAACATACACACTAACCGTTACCCTGGGCATTAAGCTCACCAGAAGCAAAAGCAGGACAAGTAGAGATACCTTGGCAGCCTAGTAACCGCGGCTCAGGATCCGCCCAACCATGTTTAAAGCTATGTCTAATATCTGCCTATCAAATAGAGAATTTATTTGGAGTGTCTGTTTGAACAGTGAAAGAGGCTGATTACCCACCCCCTCGTCAATTGTGAACAGAAGGGTTTTAAAAAAAAAGAAAAAATCAGTGTTTCCCTGGTGCCACACACAAATTCAATACTGGGATCATTAACAAAGTGAATCTATTTTCAGAATAAATACAGAGACCTCCTAAGGTTGTATTAGCAACAACTAAGTAGGAGACATTAAGAGATAAAAATGAACACGTCTTTCTCTTTGCAGCAAACTCCTAATGTGCAGTGAGCACAGAGGTGGATTTACAGTGAAACACAGGGTGCCCTGGCACAGGGAGCCCCAGGGCTGGGCAGATGCGAGAGTAAAAGATTGGTCCTGCCGTCTCCTGAGGCTCCTGCTGCAGGCTCCGCACTCACCAGCAACCAACCTCCCCTCGCCTCCTCCCCCGAGCGTGCAGTGTTCCTGCCCCTCCCCATCCATCCCAGCACTTCCCCCACTGCCAAACAGCTGTTTGCTGGCACTCAGGTTGAGGGAGAGGGAGGAGCAGGGCCACAGCGCCCTCGGGGGAGGAGGCGGAGAAGAGGCAGGGGCGGAGCCTTGGGGAAGGAGGTGGAATCGGGCAGGGCGGAGCAAAGGCGGGGCCCCCTCCTGCACACTAACTCCCTCCCAGACCCTGCACCCCAAACCCCTGCCCTCCCTGACTCCTGCACCCCCACACACTCCCAGTCCTGACTCCTGCACCCCTCTCACACACACCCTGCCCTCCCTGACTCCTGCAACCCCCCACTCCCCCTGCCCCCCACACTCCCAGCCCCCTGCCCTCCCTGACTCCTGCACCCTCCCCCACATCCCCACCTGCACCCCTCGCACCAAATGGGAGCTGCCCCAGGTAAGTGCTCCACACCGCAACCCCCTCCCCCAGCCCTGAGCCCCTCCCGCACCCGAACTCCTGGCCAGACCCCGCACCCCAAAGCTTTTTTATATTTTTTGTATAAAGCGCTCTTATCCAAAGCGCTTTACAATAGTTAGCCAACAGTACAACAATGGTACAAACAATATTAAGTGGTCCGCCGAGACCCTCAGCGATTTTCAAGTGGTCTGTGGAAAAATAAGTTAGACTACAAAAACAATCAAGGTACCTCACTTTATTTTCATTTACTTCTTATTACTTATAGAAGGAGGATGAAGAAAAAAAGAATGAAGTACGGGGGTGGGGGGGAGATAAGAGAGAATGTTCTTTTTCTTGGCCGGGTCCCAAGGAGGGGCCCCAAAAATGAAGCTGAGCATAGGGCCCCACTAACTTTAAATCTGCCACTGAGCGGGCAGCAGACCAAGTGGATCTAACTGTATGACAAAGAAGGCATTTTTCATCCACATGCTACTTTGCCATTGCAGTTAGAATGGTGTAGCCTGTGCTGCTGCCGTCTCTTCTCTCAAGAAGTGCTTTGTCAGAAAATAGGAGAAATGCTTTACAAAACAGAAGCAATAAATGACCCCACATGATTTGTCTGCTCTGCATTCCTGGGGTCAAGGTTTATGCAAAGCCATCATTACTGTAGGAAAATTACCAGTCTCGTACCAAGATGTAAACATCGGTGGATGGTTCCATCGAAGCAACATCTACTCTAGGCTGCCTGATTGTGCTGCTGGCCCCTGTTGCCTGGATGTGGCCACTAAACAGCAGATGAGCTTTGTTGCTTGGCAACAATACACAACTGTCACAGCCAGGTCATGGGCAGCAAGACCTAATAGTCAGAGCCAGAGTCCACAGTCACAAGACAGGAGTCGGCTGGGTGAGGAGACCAGGAGGTCAGAAGCAGGCGACAAGCGGATCAGAACCACGAGGCATGAACTTCATAATCAGGCCAGGTCAGGATACCAGCGGGTAAGGGACAGGAGACGAACTGGAGGTCGGGAACCACAAGTCATATGCCAGGAGTCAAGCTGGGTTGAGATACCAGGAAATCAAGCAGGAGAAGCAGGAGCAGGTAGCACAAGGCACAGAGTCTAGAGCAAGGCAGAGCCTAGTTGTTCAGACAGTTTCCTGATCCTACTGCTGGCTTAGGCAGGGCCAGGGGGCCAAATAGCCACTCTGGGACTCTGCCAACTGGACCTTAGGGGCAGAGGCTCACACTGGGGCTGGGTTTCATGGGTCCCAGGTAGGCCATTGTCAGCATGCTGCCAAGTAGAAGGCTGGAGTGTGACTGTTCCAATAAACCTTGCGGGACCGGGTTTGAGACCTATGGTTATATCAACAACCTGTTCTGCAACTCGCTCCTTAAAACACAATGCTTTCTCTCAACCTTCCCTTACCAATCTCCTCTTTGGGGCAGCCCCCTCCCACTCTTGTGCCTGAACCCTACGTGTTTTTGTTGTAGGGGGTCTTATTTAAGCCTTGATCTTGCAAAAGGGGAAGACCCCTGAGGCCCCATGGAGCCCCATCCACTTCACTCCATGGGAATGAACCCATTCAGCTACTGGGATGGTTTGCCTGAGAGTGACTGAGTTTGCCCTTTTGCCCCAATCTTTCAGCTCTTGCTATCTGTGTCTTTAGCATGATTGTGGCACTTCTCATCTGAAGGTTTGGGATTGGTTTAGTTGCACACTGCTGAAATGATTATCAATGTGTACCTTATAAATGATCAAGACTTGGGGCCTGATCCTGCAGTCTTTGCACACCAAAACCTCCCATCAGAGTCCGTAGGAGTTTGGACTGTGTGTGAAAAATGCAAGGATTGGGCCCTAAATGGGCACAGTTTATGCCCAGACGTTCCCAACCACCTGCAGTAAGCTGAGCAACTCAGTCACATTTACAAATCACAATTCTCGTTCACTGACCACAGCCCTTCCTGCTCCGCAGAGCGGACGAACGCGCCAATTCAAACCGTAGAAGGGGATGCGTGTATTCAATACTTACTTTCTCAGGACTGCAATTTCATTCTCTATGCTGCTTTCCTTCCCCTTCAGTGCTTTCTTGGGGATGCACTTGACTGCAAATAGTTTTCCACTAGCCCTCTCTTCAGCCAAAACTACTTCAGAAAATGCACCCCTGAAAGAAGGAAAAGATTGGTTTCAAAATATATCCTTTCTGTACCTGTACTTCAAGTGTGGATATAGGTCTATGAAAGCTGCTATACCCATTTTTGTTATCAAGAACAACATTTTACACATAGCATCATTCATTTGCTTTATAAACTATGCATATGTTAACATTCATGGCATATTCCTGTTGCCAAGACTTACTGAGCAAATGGACAGTTTTAATAGAAAATCATGTTCTATGATTATGATTATGATTATTATTTGTATTACCACAGCACCTAAAAGCTTAGGCATGGACTGGGACCCCATTGTGCTAGGAGCTGTACAAACAAAGAAGAAACAGAAAAGTCCTTGCCCAAGGGGTTTACAATCAAAGTAGTATAAGCACAGGTCTGGAACCTAGAACCGCCAAAATTCTATTCCTGGTTTTGCCACTGACTTAACATGTGACTTCAGGTAAGTCACTTAGCATCTTTTGCCTAAATTTCCCACCTATAGTAATACTTCACTCTCTGGGGTTTTAGGAGGCCTCGTTCATAAATGGTCATAAGGACTTAGTGATCCTTGGCCAAGACACTTGGAATAACTTCCCAATTATTGTTAAAAGTGCTATGGGATCTGAAAGGATCACCAGAGGTCAGGACCAGAGCTGTAAATCTCCCTTGAAAGATGGCACATCCAGCAGCCCAGTGTGCCCCAGCAACATTTATTCAATCCTGCTTCAGATGGAGAAGAAGAATAGCTAATGAGTCTTTTTACGCAATGTAAAACTAACCCTTGGAACAAACAGCCACAAGAGATTACTGAAGCAAAGCGCGTAAGAGGATTCAAAACAGGATCAGGCATGTACATGAATAATATGAACATCCACAGTTACATCAGATAGGAGAAAATTTATAAAGGATATATATGTTTGAGGGTACTAGCCAACCACTAACTTCCAAGAGTGTGTGGGGGGTGTGGGGAAGCTCGCCTTTAACGTACATCTCTTATATCTTCTTCTGAAGTATCTGGTACTGGTCAGAGACTAGATGAACATTGGTTCTGGTTCAGAATGGCAATTCCTACGGTACGGCTAATGAAAAAACATTTCCTGCAGCACCTTGGTTTGCCCTATAGGTCTCACAGCCAATTGCTTATCTGACAAGATCACAGCCTAAGGTCATACAGCTGCATTATCATCTTTATATAAAATAAAAAGAACCAGGATATGTTTTCCTTCAATCAGTAGATTATTCTGCCAGCCACATGGCACTCCATAAAAAGACAAGTCACTAGCAGCCTGAACAAACCACAGCCATGCTCCAGCAAGCTCTTAAAATGTTAATATTTGATCACAACCCCATTAAACTGCCATGAACTTTCTCGGACTTTTCATTTCCCAGGGTTGCTGGTTATGTAAGTGTCTGTGAATAAACATAAGCTTTTCCTTTTCATGGCCAGGTTCTTCCTTCATGATTCATAGATCTGATGACACAGTCAAGCATTTGTGACCTCACAATTGCTCCCGTGGATGTAAAAGAACTGAATGAATCATTGCATGAATGGATAAATGAATCCAGGAATAGCAGGAGCATGGTGATTAGGAAAGAGAATGCTTCCGTTTACATAGAAAGGCTTTTGTAGTTAATAGTAAGAAATAAGGAAACTATAACAGGAAGTTAGGAATAGATTATTGGGACTGCTGCAAAGTGCATGTTGTAAATTTTGCCTACATGCAGAAGTGACCTTTTAAGCAAGGGATAGCATGGTGTTCCAGCGAGCTTTCACTAAACAATGGGCCCAAATTCTGATCTGACTTGCGCATTTCTACAAACAGGGTTACCTCACTGACTTCTGCTGAGTGCTTCTGTGGTTAGATAATACCTTTTCAGCACTCTGTGGAACCAACGCACTGCATTCTGGGGCTCACACACATAGTATCTAACAGCTTGTGCAATAAAGAACCAAGCAGGGCAATAGGATTTTGAAAGACCTATGCAGTGATTTCATTATGTCTGAATACTTGTAATTATTTAATGAATGAAATTATTCTTTAAGCCAACCCTAATGTTTAGAACAGCCTAGTCAATGATCACACATGTCCTGATTCAGCTAGCTGCTGAGAACCTTCAATTCCCATCGACTTCTGTAGGCAATGAGGTGCTCAGCCTCTCACTCATAGGACTGGCCCCAAGCATCCTCCTGTTCCTCCAAAGAACTCCTCAGGTCCTGTTCTCGGAGGCTTTTGATGCATACAATCGACCCTGTGCTCTGCATGTGTTTGGTTGTGTATCACAGCAGTCTCTTGTCTTTAGCCTGTAAGTGCTTCAAGGAAGGGATCTCTTATCCATGCAGCTCGTTTTACTTATTGTGCAGTGCTGTATACATTTAAGGTGCTGTAAAACTAAAGCTTCCTTTTTGAGCTCAAGTTTATTACTGTTCTAAAACAATTAAATAAATGAAGGCCCAGCCTCTATGTTTCTTGTCAGTAGGTGCTACTCTAGGAAATGCCTGGGTTTCAGCTGCCATAAAAACTTTAATGTATTTCCTCCTCCGTTTACTGGCAAGGCTCTGGGCACAGAAGTTGTACCCAACCCTGGATGTGAATTTATTGCCCATTGAATGTTTTCTGGGAAATTAGAGTTCTACTCATTATGATTAACACCCTATTTCTTTAATGGTTGTTTTCGTTAGAAGGACAAAATGGGACCATCCTCGCTGAATGACAGCTTTTGGCACTCATAGACCACTTTTCACATTGCGAGTGTTGAACAAACATAGGGCTAGATTCATGCAGCCTTTGGTGGTGAAAAGTATTCCCAGAGAGTGACAACTTCCAGCAATGGTGGGCACCTACAACCGCCTCTCCTTTGGGGCCCCACAGCCCCAAAAGTGGCATCACTGGTTAGGAAGAGGATGTAACCACGGGGGCAACGAAAGACAGCGACAAGCTTAACAATAAAAGGGTATTTTGCACAGATAGGCCAAGATTTAAAAAACATTAGACTAAAGTTAGGCACCTAGGTGCTGAGATTTTAAAGCTACTAAGTGATTTGGATGCCCAATTCCCTTAAATGGGAAATAGCGAAGAGTGAGACTTTCAGAGTGCCTAAGGGAATTAGAAGCATATTTACTACTCCTAAATCCATTAGCAATTTACAAAAATCCCACCCAAGCCTCCAAAACTTTTAAGTATCTTGGAAAATCCCAGCCTACATCTATAATTAATATAGTATATTAGATAAATACGGAAAGTGATTTTCAAAAGTGAAAATCAATGGGAGCTGGTGGGTACCCAGCTCTTCTGCAAAATCAGACCCCCTTTTTAGCTGCCTAAATATGGACTTAGGAGCTGAATTTTGGGCTTCTATTTTTAGAAGTCTTGGCCATGCAGTTTTTCATCCTAGGGGTTTGGGTCTTTGCAAACCTCTAACTAAGCCACAAAATGCTTCTGTGATCTAGATACGTTTTTAATACATGTTTCAAAAAAGGGTATAACAGAAGCACAGAGGGGTTAAGTGACTTGCCCAACATCACACAGCCAGTGACCAAACTTTGGAGGACAGTCAAGGAGTCCTGATACCCTATCACCGTCTAAAACCATTGGACCATGCAGCATCCCACAAGACGACCATCTTCTATCATTTGAATTTGTTTGTATCATTTCCCATCCTAATTACTCTCGTTAATATAGAGTTACAAGCACAGATTAGGGTTTCAAGAACTTTGTTAGAACACGTTGTAATTGCATCCAAATGGAATCCATCTTTGCCAGTTTTCTAATAGAAAACAATAGCTACAATATTAAACTGTAGTGCATATAAAGATGTATTAAAGTGCAAGAATCTTTGCCCTTCCACATTTCTCTAGTATTTGTTCAAACTGTGATTTAAATATGAAAATTCAAATCCTGAGATAAAATGAATGAAATGCACTTATGGCAGATTTCAGGGTAGCAGCCGTGTTAGTCTGTATCCTCAAAAAAAAACAGGAGTACTTGTGGCACCTTAGAGACTAACAAATTTGTTAGTCTCTAAGGTGCCACAAGTACTCCTGTTTTGTTTTTTTTTTACTTATGGCAGAGTGCATTTGCCATAGTATCTCAATGTGCTTCATTGCCACAAAAAATACAAATACGGGCCCTATCAACCAAACAGCCAATGAAGGAATAAAACTTATATTTTCCATTCACTGAAATTTACACATTGAACAGTTTTCCACTGCATTAGCAGGTGCTCTGTCATATTAAATCAACAGTAGCCATGCAGCAGATTTCACATCGCCAGGTTCTATATAGCTAACGATCTTAATTATGATACAGTTAGGTTTTGCTGTGTACTTTACCCTAGCCATGCTATGGAAAGTAATCAGCGAGCACTAACGGTGAGGAAATACACCGTTTCCAGTGTGAAGAGTCCTCTGAGATGTGAAATTGACCAAACAACAGTAAGCCATTTCATAAAAAGATCTTAAACAACCACAGATTGTTGTTTCTCTCTTCCTGGATTCTCCACAGGCAGGCTAAGGGCATGTCTACACTTGTACTTTACAGCACTGCAACTTTCTCGCTCGGGTGTGAAACACCCCCCCGAGCACTGCAAGTTTCAGCGCTGTAAAGTGCCAGTGTAGACACTGCACCAGCGCTGGGAGCTACGTCCCTCATGTTGCTAGTGAAGACATGCCCTGAGTTTAAATCACCAAACACACCGACACAAATAAATTGGAAAAACCTTCACAGGCACTTTCATAACAGGTAAGCTCTGGCATGCCCTAAGGTGCCCTAAGGTGCTAGCTGATCATACTGTCACCTCTTATCAGCTAAGAGACTGTGTGGTTTACTGGTCAGAGCAGGAAGCAGGAGTCAGGTTCTGTTGCTGGTTCCACAACTGACTTAATGCCCATTATCATTTTCCTCCCCCACGCACACCACCAAAGCCAACACAAAACTAATAACTGAAAGTAAAATTTTTGGTCACAAAGTTGTGGGTCTGTGTAGAAAGGGACCCACACTGCCAAATTCAGACCTGGACTTGGCTCCAAAGTTCCCTAAAGTTCATGGTTATTTGGATGAGAGGACGTGCTCCAAGCCCAACTCTAGTCTTTGAAGTTAAAGGGCATTTTGCCTGAAAAAGCACTGCAGAATCATACCTTATGAGTTAAAGCCAAAAATTTCAAAGTTGGCGCTTGCTTAAAGTTAGCCACCCAAGTTTGAAAATTTTGCATTATACCTAGTGGGCCATATTAGTCTCTAACACAGGGGTCAGCAATCTTTCAGAAGTGGTGTGCCGAGTCTTCATTTATTCACTCTAATTGAAGGTTTCGCGTGCCCGTCATACATTTTAACGTTTTTAGAAGGTCTCTTTCTATAAGTCTATAATATATAACTAAACTATTGTTGTATGTAAAGTAAATAAGGTTTTTAAAATGTTTAAGAAGCTTCATTTAAAATTAAATTAAAATGCAGAGCCCCCCGGACAGGTGGCCAGGACCCGGGCAGGTGAGTGCCACTGAAAATCAGCTTGCGTGCCGCCTTCGGCACCCGTGCCATAGGTTGCCTGCCCCTGCTCTAACATAACACTAGGAGAAATTTGCTCCAGTGTTGCTTTAGTAACGTCACTCACAATGTTCCCTCTCTCCCTGACTTCTATTGCACAACACAGCTGTGCTGCTTGTTTTCCCATGCAGACCATCTATCACAAATTTAAAAAAACCCTCTCACTCACCACGCTGTTATTACGTGTTCCAGACAACGGACAATGCTGTTAGGCTTACTTAAAAATGCTGTTGCTGTTTGCCTAATGGACAACTGAATAACAAGGGCAAGGGTCAATGTTATTCTTCACCGCACTGCTGATGAAGCAAGTGGTTCTTTCCTGCATCACTGCCATTCCTCTCTGCAGACACAGAGCCGGTTCCCCAATGAAGCTCCACATTTTAGGGGGTTCGTTTTGTTCAAGGTAAAAAGTATTGCAATATTATTTAAACAATAAAATAGATTACATTTCTCTGCTGATATCCAGGCTCCTTTCCCACACCATGGGAGTTGCCATACTGAATTAGGCCACTGGTCCAGCTACTCCAGTAGCCTCCAGTGGCCAGTATCAGCTGCCACTGAGGAAAGTGCAAAACTCTATAGTAGTCAGGTATGGGTTAACCTGGGCGGTGGGGTGGCCTAAAGCGTAGGGCACTGCCGTAGGGCTAAGGATACCTAGGTTCTATAACTCTGCCACTCACTTCCTGTGTTGGTTGAGCTAGTCTCTTTGCAGCTCTTCCATCCTTGTACTTTAAGACTGAAAGATCCTCAGGGCACTGCATCTTCTATGTGTTTGCAGAGCACCTAGCAAAATGGGGCCTTGATCTCAGCCAGGGCCTCTATGTTACCCTACTATCAAAAATAATAACTTGCTCCCAAGGAAAGTTTCTTCCTATCCCCCATTAGATAGAGGTTGCCTTATGCCCTGAAACATGAGGTTTTATAGCCTTTGCAAAAACTGCCTGGTTTTCTTGCTCCAGTATGTTCCATGCTGGCAAAGAACCCCATGAAAATGCAGTATCGCAAAATTTCCATCTTAAACAGTCATAAGAAGAGACTGGATTTGTTTGGATCCATCTCCCATTTTGTTGTACTATTAGCTACAATTATAGATTAGTGTTTTGACAGTCTTTGTCACCACAATGAGTTATAAGAATTCTAATGTTTATTTTAGTCTGTGATTTCTTTTTGTTTCAAATCTTCGATATTTTAAGTTCCCAGACAAAAAAAACTTAATTCAGCTGGAGGTATGGTTGAAAATACACGTCGGAGGAAAGCTCTTTGGAAGAAGGCTGTAGTTTAACAAAAGAACGTTTGTTAGAAAGCCAGGAAATTCAAATTTAAGGTTGTAAGCAATAACAAAAATGTTTGAAACTATGGAAATGCACAGGTAAGATCACCCTAACATCCTTAACGCTACCCGAGTCACCTCCTGCAGAACAACTGAAAACCAGAAGATACCTCCTTGTTAGCAGGAAAAAGGTTTTATTACACTAGGAAACTGCAGCAACACTGAAGAGAGAATTGATACTGAAAACTAGCCCTTTGCTCTGGGGTAAGTTTCACCCTAACAGAATATATTACATTAATTACAAATGCATTGTTAAGCATAATGTGAAACTTTCTTAGCATGGTTAAACTTTTGTGTTCTCCCCCATGCAATAGTTGGTACATTGCACACAACTAAAATAAAGCAGGGAGCTTTTTCCTGCATTGCTTTCATCAAACTGCTGCAGTCCACACACAAAATACTGAACTCGGGACTTGCCAGGAAAGGAAATGAGGCCTTGATGGTTTCTGCTCTAAAATATATTCTTGTCTTATTTTCCCACTAGGATATATGGCCTAGTGAGCTGAACAAGGAGTTAAGAATCAGGAACTCCAGTGTTCTAATCCTCTGCTACGGACTCACTGTAGTTTGTGAAGTTTCTTAACTTCTCTGCCTTCTTTGCTCCATCTATTGGGAGAGGAAGGTGATAATACCTTGCTAGAAAAGTTATTTGTACAATAATCTGCAAATGAAAAGTGCTATTGTCATGATGGTTGAAATCTGCACAAGATTTACTGATTTGGGAACATATCAAGCCTTTGCAATTCACCCTAAAAGAGGCTCCAACAAATACATGGGACTTGTATGCACAGTCACCACACAGTTCTGCAATGAATACATCTCTATTCTACAGCAATCGAGCACTGGAAAAGCCGGGATATTGCAGGCGAGGACTAACGTGCAATGCAGATACAGCCGTGTAAGGATGTTTGCAGATTGACTGCTGCATTATGCTTGGCACTAGAAATCCCATCTGTCCCCCAGATTCAGGAACACTCCATTCACTGACAAATTTATAAAGAGAAAATGGATATTCTTAGTATTTAAACAAACACTAAAGTTAAGTTTTCTACCTGAGCTTTTTGCTTCCTCCTATGTGAGATATTATTGTATTACCATAGTATCAGAGTGCCTCATAATCTTTAACGTATTTCTCTTCATAACCTCCCTCTGACCATCCTTCCTTGCTAATCAATATAGAATTAAATACGCTAACACATGCTGTCATTGTATTACATTAGATATTACATAGGGAAGAGACAAGTAGAATACACTACGGATATGCAATACAGATGAGTGGGCAAGTTCACACTGTTGTAGACCACTGAACTTTAGCGCTTCCTGGTAATTTTTGGTCTTAAAACTGCAACCCTAACATTGCCTTAACAGAGTTTGTCATATTTAATTTCCCATGCTATTGCAGGATTAATGCATCATGACTAGGGTTACCATATTTCAGCAAGCAAAAAAGAGGACGGGAGGAGCCCCGCCCTAGCCCCGTCCCTGCCCCTCCCACTTCCCGCCCCCCCAGAACCCCCAACCCTCCCCCCGTTCCTTGTCCCCTGACTGCCCCCTCCTGGGACCCCTGCCCCTAACTGCCCCCCAGGACTCTACTCCCTATCTAAGCCTCCCTGCCTCTTGTCCCCTGACTGCCCCAACCCTTATCCACACCCCCACCCCCAGACAGACCCCTGGGACTCCCACGCCCCATCCAACCACTCCCCACCCCCTGACAGCCCCCCCCAGAACTCCCAACCCATCTAAACCCCTCTGCTCCCTGTCCCCTGACTGCTCCGATCCCTCTCCCCACTCCTGCCCCCTGACAGCTCCCCCCCAGAACTCCCAGCCCCCCACCCCCCCGCTCCTTGTCCCCTGACTGCCCCCTCCTGGGACCCCTGTTCCTAACTGCCCTCCAGAACCCCACCCCCTACCTAAGACTCCCTGTTCCTTGTCCCCTAACTGCCCCCTCCTAAGACCCCCCCAACTGTCCCCCAGGACCCTACCCCCTACCTGTACCCTGACTGCCCAAAACTTTCTCCACTCCCCCCAAAAAGCCCCCCCCCCGTTTCTTGACTGCCCCCTCCAGAACCTCCCTGCCCCTTCTCCTGTCCCCTGGCCCCCTTACCCAGCTGCTCAGAACAGGGTGTTGGGCTCTGTGCCAGCCGGACACGTGGCTGCGCTTCCCAGCACAACAAAACCCGGTCCCTGGCCCTGCACAGTGCTGCCGGACCGGGCTGCAGGGGAGAGCTGCCCTTGTATCAGCACAAAATGCTCTCGCTCCCGTTTTGCTACACTGCATGGCAGAAACCGCTCCCAGTTGCAAAAGGGGAGGGCTGCACTTTGTGCTGATACACTTGCTCAGAATGCAGGGCGGAGCTCCTCTACAGCTGCTCCAGAGTCCAGCCCGGGACTTTCCTGCAGCCCTCCCAGCCGCTCGCTCTGCTCTGCCGGGGGAGGGGGGAAATCCCGGACATTTTGAGTGCTTTACAAATTCCCCCCGGACGCTATTTTTAGCACAAAAAGGAGGACATGTCCGGGTAAATCCGGATGAATGGTAACCCTAATCATGACGCCAGGGTTCCCCCCCATACCGCCATGTTTTAATGTGGGAGAGTAGCATACTGGCAAAGTCTGTGTCATGTCTCCCTCTACTGGTCTGCTAGAGGATATCTGCCTACTACTACTATGAGCTAATGGAGTCACACCTTTAGTTTGTGCTCCAGTGTTGAAAATCCCCAGTTTGCACCCGGCTGGCGACCCATACAGGAACTCAGATCCTTACAGTAGCAAAGGGTCCATATCTCGTGTCCAACAATTCCCCTTAGCCACCTTCCAGCTCTCAACCAAGAGGATTCTTTTAAAAGGTGCCACCAAAAAGTGCAAAATTTTAGACAACATCATCATCCCTCTTTTCTCAGCATATAAATGAAAGACATTTGTGACTCTGAAGGGAGCTATTAAATGGGATGGGTCAGCAGCACAAGAGACTTTTTTTCTCTAGTTGTCAGAGCTTAGCAGCAAACCCAGCGTTGGTCCTCACAGATAAGGAAATTCCCAGAATTATGTAAATCAGCTGGACAGAAATGAAACAAACGAACTGACAGTTCAAATATATGCCTCGGTGCTCAACACTTAGCAAACTGCAAACACAGCCATCAGAGATGCCCTCATTTTAACACAGGAAATTGTCAAAGTGATTAGCCAGATAATCTAAGCTGTTAATTGGTGGCTGTTTGGGGGGAAAAAATCCATGAAAAGGGCTTAATTAAAGCTCCTAGAGACAGAGCCACATAGGTGGAGGGAGGGAGGAAGGTGAGATGTGCCACCTAAGCAGTGATAGCTAGAGGCATTGTGTCTGCCTAGAACAGAGAAAGTCCAGAACTTCTACACTGCAGTTAAACAGCCCCTTAGCCCAAGCCCTGTGAGCCTGAGTCAGCTGGCAGGGGCCAGCCACAGGTGTCTAACTGCAGTGTAGACATAGCATAGACTCCATGTGGAACATACCCACAGGCGTGTCATGCTACATCTTAGGAAAAAGGGGAGCCCGGGCCTCCGGCATATGCCAATGTGCAGCAGCAGAGGGAGCTTGGATCACAGCCCCAACCCACCCAGACATACACCCCAAAGGGGAGTTCATCATTGCCTGCAATGCTAGTGTTCCCACTCCCGGCACTCAGGGACCGCTGGTTATCTCCAGGGCAAAAGCACTAAGGGGGAGAGAGGCTCTAACTGGCCCTTAATGTACTGACGTGAGAGAAGCCATAACATATAGATCACAGCAAGCTTTTCATAAAGAACATCTAGGGGTTTAGCTGCAGTAAATGTTCAGAACTGAAAAAGATTCAGCTCCGTGAGAGGCTAGAGAGTGGTGCAGTTCTCTTAGCAGAAGAAATCTGTTCTCCCAGAACCCCACCCATACCAGGGCTAGGTAATATACTAAATGACAAGCCTTACATCATCAGAACAAGCTCTCTTTGGCTGGTTGTACCCTGAGGGCAGGACACTTACCTAGCAACTTCTCCTATTAATTATTCTTGTTATTATTGATTATTTATACTGGAAGATCACCTGGGAGCCTCTGTCACAGACCATCACCTCACTGTGCTAGGGGCTGTGCAAACACAGAACAAAAAGACACTCCTGATCCCAAAGAATTTACAAACTAAGGAATTAACCCTTTCACGGATCATAATTTTTTACAGACCAAAAAAATAAATAAAAGTACAACGCCCTGCATCTGACTACAAGAATGCTGTTTTGCTATGAAAATGGAAAAACTGTCTGTTTGCAAAAAAAAAAAAAAAAAACATTTCCACATGCAAGAATATTTGCTATTTTGCTCATTACAAAATGTCACCATGTGAATAGCTGTGTTCACTGACAAAAAGAGTGTCTTTTCCCCTCTCCCAATGGATCAAATCTCATATGCTAGGAAACATTCTAGAAAATATCAAGTATTATTTGAAGGTTGTAATATTATTTTCCAACACTTTTGTGAATATCACTCCTCGAGTGCCATCCACTGAGGAGCAGTGGGAGCTGTCAGGAAAGTCTGTAGAACCTCACATTTCTCAAGCCTTTTCCTTGGGAGGATACCACTTCTGGAAATTTTCTTGCACATTTCTCCATATTTCCTCACACTTTTTAAGGGACTACTATATGGTGTGTCAGTGTATTCTACTGCTGCTTTAGTACTTAGAATGTAATGGATAGGAAGAGAGAGTGAATGTCTCTGTGTGTGTGTGTGCGCGCACGCGCGCATGCGTACATACATGCTCATGTGTGCTGCTACCCTCTACTGGAGAGATTCCGAACTGTTCAGATGTTTATGTAAGCCTTCTACTGCTGACAGGCAGAGGTGTTTCTTTTTTAGTTCAAGAGATAGTAGCCTGTGGTTTTGGAGCAGAAAGATCTGAGTTCTGTCACATGATAGTCTGGGTGCGCACCATGGTGTGCAGCACACTGTGAAGTCCTATGTGATCTAAAATATATTGCAATAATAATGCTCTGTACTTACATAGCGACTTTCATTTGAGAGTTTCAAAGACCTTCACAAAGGTATCATTATCCCCATTTTACAGACGGAGTTCTGACGCCCAGTCCTCTGATCTAACCATTACACTCAATCTGTCTCCCATTTGGAAAGCGGTTCCAGACATTCATCTCATCCTCCGAGTCCAGGCCACCAGCCAGTTAAAATTAAAGCTCTCTTGATCTAGATCACGGTTAACTTAATCTATCTGCATCAACAGGCACCTTTAATAACAAGTAATACAAATATATGCAATCAGCACCTAATATTGTCCTGTACTTGTATCTTATATGACAGATTAATAGAAATTGATTATTGTTTCTGGCCCACAACAAGTATCTGATCAGCTTTGCCCTCATCACACAGTTATAATGAAAGAACAGCTCTCGCCCGTTTTTAGGGTTCTGAAGGCCAGATCTGAGGGTACACTTTGGGACAGCCCTATTGTTGAGCTGTTCAACTGGAAAAGAGCAGCTTAGTTTACCTTGGGTTTTTTTTGTGTGTGTGTGTGTGTGACTTCATCATACCCCAAACCAAACTCTTTTTTTCCAGGATATACATTCAATCATGGGGGAAATTCTGAGATCATTGATTAGTAGCAGACGTTGCACGCAGCAATCCCACTTTAATTGGTTATCCCACATTAGTCACCAAGCTGGAAATCCAAAATAACTCCCTTGTTTTGTGGTCTCAAATCTCACCTCAGATCCTTTAATCTGCTAGCAGTTTGTCTTCCCATGCACTCCCTCTAAAGGGCTGTGGTACCCTGTCCAGAGACCCCGCGAAGTTTGGTATCAATTCATCGTCCTCAGTTACCTGTTGTGTGCAAATTTTAATAGGATGCCATATGTCTTCTTCCAAGACAAAGTTATAAGGGGATAAACAAAACTGACCCAATACTGTCATGCCTCCCTTATTTCAGCCCTCCTTCCTGAACTGCCCCCCTTTATGATTAATCTTTACCTCTATTAAAAAGCCAAGTGTTATCTTTAAAGACCCATTACATCTATTTCCCTTGCGGCATAATTGCATTAGCATTATCCTGAATCAAAGGCTGTACAAACAGCTCTCAGCGTTGAGCTTTTTCTCCATTATACTCATCAGAAATGAACTACTAAGCAGTTTATTTTCTCTCCAAAGTGATCACAAAGTGTTTTTCTCTGTCATCTTATAAGACAAAAGGAGCTCATCATCTCCTAGGGCTTATCTAGTAGGAGCAAGCTAGCAAAGAAGTAACCTCTCTGTTTTGAATGCTAAACTCAAACCTTTAAAGAGGCATAACTGATCGGCATAACTGTTTTCCAAATCTCTCTCCCAATTAAGACACTCCGATACCGGACATGTATTACAGCACATCTGTTTTCTGGTGATCCTGTCTGATCATGTAAAGCAGATTACATCAATTAAAAACATCATGCTTTTTCCCCTTCTTGACATGGTGCTTTTCATGTGAGAAATGGTCTGGTGGGCAATGATTCATTGTCCAAAACAGCTGGGGCAATTAAAAAACAATCAGATGGTATCCACGGGGAAATAAATAAATCATGAGTGAGGCTTGATTTTACTTAGAAATTGCTGACAGCCTTGGGCAGCAGGGTTCCCGCTGTCAAACCCAGATGGCCAGGCTCCCGCTGTCAGCCTCCCTTGTCCTCGCAGGGCTGACGGTGGGAGCTCCTGCTTGCAGTCTCCTGCTGTCAGTCCCAGGAAGAGGGGCTCCCACCGTCAGCCCTGTGAGAAGGGGCTCCCCTGCCAGCCTGGAAAGTGGGAGAGAGGCCCCCACTACAGCCCCCCCCCAAGCCTGGGAAGGGTGAAGAACCCTAAAAGCAGCAGAGGTGAGGCCGGGAGGGCTGAACTATGGCCTGGAGGCTGCAGGGGGGGTTGAAGTGGGGGGAGGGGCTGTATGATGGTGGATTCTGAGCAGATGGGGTGAGTGCTGGGAGGGTGAGCTGAGGGCAGTGAGCGTCGAAATAGGGGGTCTGTGCTGATATGGTGGTGATGATAGGGGCTGGGGTACAGATCTGATGGGGCACTGGGAGACAGGATAAATTGCTGGTCAGGAGACGGGCAGATGTGGGGTTGAGAGCTCCTGCAACAGGGGCCAAAATCACACTATCCAATACATGTGGGAGAGCGAGTGACACTCACTGTCACATGCACACACCCTGGGGATGGGCGGGGGAGTTCAAAAATCAAGATACTGACCTAAGAAACACAATAGCACCTTTTTAAAAATCTCATGACTTTTGGGGGGCCCAACTCATGATTTTGGATCTCTTGAAATTGGCAATACTGAGTTTACTAAACAAAAGGTCAAAGGTTTAAGTGATACCAAGTATGAGGAGTAAAGACAGACAATTACAAACAAAAAGTAAAACTAGGCTTCTAAGACTGAAACTTAACTTCAGCAAGTTACAATCTTTGCCTAAGCAGGTGTCTATCCTACACTCACTTCCCAGAGACTTCAACCCGCTTGGTTGAAGGACCCAACCTGCTGTGATTTCAAGAGTTCTGGCCCCTTGAATCCCCCAAGTGATAGACCCCTATGTGATTCTCTCTCCTTTTTTATATAGTCCAGTAAACCTTTGAAATGTATTCTTTGAAAAGTAAGCCCAGACAAAGCCTCTCTCTCTTCTGCTGGGGGATAGATGCCATGCTTTCCGCCAAAATTCACTGACCCTCCTTCAAGAAGAAGAAAGGTTTCCTGGAGGGGTGCACTCTCCACCCCTTGTCATGATTGTTAAGAGGCTATCTCCTTCCCCCACTCGCTAGGTCAGGGGTTCCCAAACTATGGTACGCATGCCATTGGGGGTACGCGAGACATCTCTGGGGGGTACACATGAGAAATTGTGTAATGGTGGATTATATCTATTAATTATTTTATTTATTGCATTTTCATAAGAGGCTACTCAGACAGAACTTTAAAACTATGGAAATGTATTATATAAAATACAGTAGTTAATTTACAGCAAGATGTACCAATGAGAACACAGATACACTGAGACTGAGACACTGATGTACAAAGCCCTCACTTCCAATCACCATACAGCGCGGGTTCAGTTGCCCAGCAACTGTACATTCTAACTGAGCTCAGAACTTAGTCAGAGGTTTTTTCAGTTGTATATGTCGCGCTATAAATATATCTGTTTGTAACAGTGAAATATGGACAGATGGCTAAAGACAGGTAGTGTTAAGAAGAACACACAAAGTATCACTGATGAGAAGGGATGGGGTATGTGGTCAGCTGGTAGGTCTGGAAGAGGGTACGCAATAAAAAAAGTTTGGGAACCTCTGCACTAGGTTGGTGGCTTTGTTTATCTTGTATGTAAATGTGCTTTTCTTTGTCTTCAGTCATGCCTTGCCTAATGTACATCGCAGACACATTCAAGCAGGCAGAATCACATGCCTTTGTCTGGAACAGGCATGAATTATGCATTGCTTGCCATTTTAAGAACATAATTCTACCACATATTTATATCCCATTCTAGACATCCTGTATACACATCCCACGATGATTTCCAAGACCAGTGTGTTACCAGTTTGTATATGATCCCTTACATGACACATTTTAGATACAGATTATGACAACAGTGTGTGAGGTGTAGTGAGTATGTCAGGCCTGACAAGAGTTGCTGACAGAGTAGTGACGCACCAATGGGTCTCTGGTTACATATCCCCATTTTACAGATGAGAGGTTAAGGGTCTGAGCTTGCTCTGGTTGAAATGATGAAGGCCCAGGTCCTAAGTGAGTTGTGCGAAGGAATAGTAAATCAACGTCATAGCTAGGATTAAGTCCAGCAAGTCTCCAAGACCCATGACTAATCCACTAGACCACAACCCTGCCCTCTTTGAAGAACAAACTCAGCTTTGTCAATCAGATCCTGAGGCTAAGACTCAGCGTCTAAGATCTGCCTTTTCCAAATTAGCCCTTTTGACCTGCATCCACAGGAAGAACTCCCCCTGAATTTGATGATACGTCAACCCAAGTAAGGACTGCAGATGCAGGCCATTTCGTGGCTGTAGCACCACACAGCTGAGCCGTTTTATAATATCCCCTTTGTATGGCTATGAAACATTAATTGGCTTGTTCTTATTCTGTTGTTACCCATCCAGCCGGGCATGAGAATCTGTTTTAAATATTTGGACTCAGAAGGATGTATATGTTGTATCTTTGCCCACTCTTAATCACAGCTTAGAGTTAAAACAAGGAGAGAACGTGACAGAGAGAGCGAGCACCACAGAATGCAAAATTTGTCATTGTTCGGAATCTAACTCTGTTAATATTAACAACCTCAGCAGCTAGAATTCCAGCTGCAGCCTCATTTTTAACAGACTTCTCACAGAACAACAACAAACAGGTGTTTGCTTTCCCAGCTCACTGACTCCAGGGTCCGAATTGTGGTTTTATGTCCAAGCTGAGGAACATTAAGAAATCTAATGGACTAGTTTGCCTAGTAACGGGTGCATTTAATAATAAACATTCTGGAGAAGATTAGTTCAGTGCAATTGTACAGGGAAGTTACTGAGCAAAGCTGGAACATGTTACCGAGCAAAGCTGGAACTTCTGCCAACAAGTTTGACTTGCTTTTTAAAGTACACTAAGGGCCTAATCCTGTTCCCATTGAAATCAGTGCAATTGGAGTTTTGCTATTGACATTAATGGGACCAGAATTTGGTCCTTGGTTCACGTGTAAATTGTTCCACTGATATCCCTGGTTATTCACAGAACAGGTACAGGACCAGCACAAACTTCCCCATATTAACCACTCAGAGTGCCTCAGTGATGTTTTGAAAGGACCATTCCTGAGATTATTGGGTAGTTCCAGGTTTGCTGTGGTGTTGTAATAATTGGGCCTACAAATTTACCTTAATTGTGAGTTTAACTGTGAGAAAGTTTATAAAGTGTCACAATAACCTAGAACAGTAAATGTTGATGAGAAAAGATGCAAAAGGGAGACAGAAATTAGTCCAAACAAGGTCTACTGATATAACTCAAGGACTATGTTCAAATCGTACTTGGTAAATAAGAGCAGTATGGGACCGGAAATCAATGAACCCAAATTGGTGTGTCGGAAATTAGGCCTAACTGGTGGACAAAATAATGAGAAGACAAGCTATTCTGACCATCACTCCATTTGGAGTCCTCAAAAAGAGACTCTAGGGTTGGAAAAAAGCTGGCTACTGGTAAACTGTCTGACTGAAACACAAGAGCAGGGGGAAGGAGCAAGTTTCACCATTATGGCTGCCACCCGCACCATCTCCTGGGACTCCTGACCACCTTCATGATAATCTTGAGAGATGTGCTGATCAGACCAGGCCAAAGAGAGGGACCCGGATGACAGTGCCACCTCCACCAGCTCTGGCTAAATCCCAAACACCTCCTGAGATGCGAGACTTTATCTGCACCCCACCTCCAAATGGATCCTTTTCCTTCCCTACCTTATTTCTCCTCTCTCTACTTTTTCTGTCTAATAAGAGTCTGGCTTAGCCAGCCAAGACTGAATACTTTGCAGCACTGCTGTAAGCCTGTGACCAGAAAGGCAGCTAAAAGCAAGGCCCTAAACAACCTGACGCTGGTACAAGTCTGCCAGGTCTTGGAGTGGCTGACAAGACCACGTGCTGTGTCTGTTTTTCCAGCAGTGAGTTTGCAAGTGAAAGTCAACAGCCGAGACAGAAGCTGCATTTTTTCTTTGCTGTTCTTTTCTTTTCCCCTTTGTGCATCTTATTTTGTCTTCTAGGAAACAGAATTGGTTTTAAAAACAACAGCAATGACAGCTCCAACCCATTTCAATTAACTTCTTCTCTTCTTAGCTTTTCCCCAAATAGGACAGTTATCACTAGAACATCACCTAAGACACTGTGACACAAGGTGTTTTTTTCCTTCTAAAGACTCTCTCCAGCTAAAAAGAAAAGGAACAAGGAATGCTGTTAAAGTGAATGACTTATTTAATACTTTGAAATGTATTCAAATATTTTAACCTTCCCCACCTTCTTTTCTGTTTCTTTAATAAATGGCTTAAAAGATTTTTAATGATGTGTTTGCTATGGTACTGAACAGGCGGAGGTCTCTGTATGCCAAACCCTAAACCTTGTTTAATACTGTTTAATGTTGGACAGTGACTGTGTCATGTTAATACCTTTGACTTTTTGTGCCCATATATTCCATCTACACAAAAACAACAGTGACCTACAAGGAAATTTCCCAAAGGCCTCAAGAATTGGAAGTCACCCCAAATTCCATTCAAACCATGGCACGTTAAACACAGATTCTACTGATCTGTGGTTCTGAGTCCTGGTAGCAGGGAGCCCGTGATCCAACACAACTTAGATCCACAGAGCCAACTTGGTGTGACCCCCACCAATAGAGAAGTGTCAGACCAGAAGGCACAGGTGGTGACTGGAGTAGGGCAGGGGCTGTTCCTGGCTGCCCAATGCTGCCTCTTGTGTTTGAAGTTAGCAAGCAACTGTGTTGTAATTATTATAGGGCATAAGGGGGCATATGCTGAGTTAAACTCAAAGGCAAAAGGCAGCAAACAGCAGGAAGTCAGCTCACTTGGCAGGCCAGTCATTGTGACATCTGAGCCCACCAGAGAATCGCAGCATGATGTGGTGACAGTGCCGCTTCCAGTGCCTTTATCTGAAAGGAAGAAAGACCATAACTGCCCCAGGACCTTAGAGGGGAAGACAGTAGGTAAACTCTGCATTAGCTACCAGCGCCTAAACCACCCTGGGAAATCCCACTCATTCCTGGAGGCCCTTGGCACCTCATTCTAATATTGAGTAGTTCAGTCTCCACAGTAGATTCAGCCTTTGGCCTCTCTGCTGACACGGTCAGAAAAGGGGTGAATTGAGATACAGGTCCCTCATTGTTATGCGGACACTTGTTTGCCAACAACAGAACTGAGGGTGAAATTCGCCCCTGTGCAAAAGGCCAGGAAAGGGCCTATGCACCACTTCAATCCTATTTAAACCCTCAAAACAGAGTTTAAGTGGTATGTAGGCCTCATGCCGGCTCTCTGCATGGAGATGAATTTCACCTTGAGGGCACAAACTCACTTTGGGTGACAGTCACCCCCGGAACAGAGGACAGCATAAAATCTAGGTGTGATGGTCACCATACTGGCCAACCGGGAGTTAAACCAAGATAACGGCAGGAGCCACTACAGCTTAAGCTAGAGAACTAAGGGCAGGTCTACACTACCCGCCTGAATCGGTGGGTAGAAATCGATCTCTCGGGGATCGAATTATCGCGTCTGGTCAGGATGCGACAATCGATCCCCGAATTGACGCTTCTACTCCACCAGCGGAGGTAGGAGTAAGCGCCGTCGACGGGGGAGCCGCAGAGGTCGATTTGCCGCCGTCCTCACAGCGGGGTAAGTTGGCTCCGATACATCGAATTCAGCTACGCTATTCACGTAGCTGAATTTGCGTATCTTAAATCGACCCCCCCCCCCAATGAGGACGTAGCCTAAGCCTCCCTTGGTGGGGCTGTAACAGACTCACACCCTCTGCAGACTGGGCACCAACAGGATCTCTAACACACACTCACCAGCAGGTTACATATGTCCTACTTAAACCCATGCACATTTCACCCAGAAGTCACTAATAGTAATGGCTCTCAGTCACTACTGCCAAACTAGAGGTCAAAGTCTCTGTATGCCATTCTCAATCCCCATAAGCTCCTCATTACTTGCTTTTCTGAGAGCAATGACATAAGAGGAATAATCTCAGTACGGCAACCCTTTCAAGAAAGCCAACCATAACTAACTATTATAGACTTGTGACCTTCCCTGTTGGAATATGTTAGGAGAAACAATCTGACAACCACTTCTAGTCTATTCTATCTGATATATAATTACCGTACATTATATTCTCATAATACGAATATGAGTTTCCTAGGAGATTGCTGCCACGCACCCAACCTATTTTTAAAAATAAAACTTCTAAGAACTCATTTCCATCTCATGCTGTTTTGTACACATTGCACACACAATGGCAGACACTGCTGTCATTGTGCTTCTCATCAATAACACAGTTCAAAACAATCTGGCGTGGATCTCGGACAGTATGTTTGAGAGGACACTGTAATATGCATACTGATGAGTTAGATAGGTGGAAGGAGGGATCCATCCCTGGAAAACTGAAGCTGCTAATTTTCACGTTTCTTTTAATGCTATCTATTAATTTAACATGAACAAAAAGGAAGTGACATATCTTCCCAGGTTGAAATTCACCCCAGCAGACCTATTTAAGCCCCACAGTAGTTTGGTATGAGGACAGTGTTGGAGTGGCAAGGAAGAGGGGGGCGGATTTTGCACCCTCAATGCACTACAAATGGTGACTGGATATTATGGCATGGAATGGGCCACTTCAGGAGAGCAGGGGAAGGAACCAGTGGGTCCAACCTTCTGCTGACCCAGCTGCTGAGAATACCCGCCTGAAGAAGGTGGCAGTGATGAGCTTTGGCTAGCATTCCAGCCCATAGGATGGAACCGACACTACAGACAGGCTGCACAGTAACAAAGCAGATTGAGAGAGGTGCATTCCATCCCTCTA
This sequence comes from Malaclemys terrapin pileata, assembly GCF_027887155.1. Taxonomy (NCBI): domain Eukaryota; kingdom Metazoa; phylum Chordata; order Testudines; family Emydidae; genus Malaclemys; species Malaclemys terrapin. The sequence continues at coordinate 14,895,730 of NC_071505.1, read as the reverse complement.
ACCCCTCCGTGGAGTTCTGGACTACTCTGATTGAAAAGGCTTTGGGCGGGGGGGGGGGAGGAGAACGGGGATGTAGTGAGTTTCCACCTAAGAGCACATAAAACTCTTGGGACATTTTAGAAATGTATCAAAGTGGGACAGCAATCCCGCAAAAGGAAGGCTCACAATGTGTAAATAAGCTTTGTGTCTTTTAAATATATGACAGCTAGTAGGTCAGCCTGACAGACAGATTTTCTAATTTAGCTCAAATAGAGATGTGTAATAGTTACAACAAAAGACAAAGTAAGTTGATATTTTGGGGGTGGGAGGTTTTTGCATTTTGCTATGAACTGGAAAGCTTGGGTCCATTCCATTTGGAAATTCACATTTCACCTTTTCACATATACCTTTTGCACAAAAATTAGCCCCTTTCACTTGCAAGTGAAAAGGAGCCGATGCCAAGTGGGAGGGGACTTCAGATTCAACAACTGAAATGTGAAATTCCACATAGTTTGGGTGTGAAAGTTGCCACTTCCTTTAATTTAAAGGAAAAGCTAATGCGAGGAGCATGAAAGTCATCCAAAGCAGTGGAAATGTGCATGCTAAATTTCACAGAGAAATGTTCGGTAGTTTTGCACACTCCAGGGTTAAATGATTTGCTTCTGCCATGCGTCCTGTAGCGAGGCCTTTACCACAATATTTACTAAGGGACAGTCGGGATTCTCCGTCACTTGAAGTCTTTATATCAAGACAAGATGTCTTTCCAAGAGCTATGCTCAACTCAACCAGAAGGAATCTTCTTTTCTCCACCCTTATCACTCAGCCTCTTCAAATATTTTTGTCTCCACTTCTTGGTTTCTTTTTCCCATTCAAATGCTAGTTTTGAACTCTTAACCACTAATCTTTCCTCTCTTTTCACTCACCCATAGCCTGGCTCCCTTTCCCCATGGCCACTCTTTCTTCCTCTCTCATTATCCTTCTGCCCTCTCCTACCACCTGTCTTACCCTTCATTTTTTCTCTTTATCCTTTCTTTCCTTCTCCTTCCTTGTTCTCTCTCCACTCCCTGTCCTGTTGTCAGCCTTCTGTAAGTACTTCTAGTAGGGGTAGGCCAAAATTTTCCATCAAAACTCTTTTTTACAAGACAATTGGGTTTTTAACAAAAGGAAAATTTTTGTGGGAAGTGTCTACTTTCCTCTGAATTTTTTTGTCATGTTTTTCAGCCAACAAATATTTTTTTCAATTTTTAGCAGTTTTTGGCCAAATAACTAAATAAATTAGTTTTTCCACCAAAAACTTGTCAGTGTTTGAGTCTTTTAGGAGTCTTTTTGTTTGTTTGTTTTTCCTTTCTAAACAAAAAGTTACATTTTTCCATTAAAAACCTTGATGAGTACCTTTTCATCTTTGTCAAAATTTTCTATGGGGAAAACAGAAGCTAATTTTCTACCCAGCTGTAATTTTTAGTGTTAGATGCTGGACACAGGTTTCTCCACTGCTCGCCCCTTCATTGTGTACCTATTTATCCTTGGGCAAAAGGAGGGAGTGGGCAATATCTGATATCCACATAACATAGGTGTAACTGACAACATGGGGCGCGAGGCTGAGAATCAGGTTCTGGACACAGATAGATGGGTCACATCTTCAATTTTAATGCACTATGGAAAGTGAGTGCAAAATAGGTACGGAACACTACCCAGTCAAAATGGCAGCGTTTTCACCTACTTTGCACAGCGTGAGCCAAATTATCTGATGACAAATATCACCATTGACTTCAATGGAATTATGCCCACAGAGAATTTTGCCCTATGTCAAGATGGCCAGGGGAGACTTCATTACCAGTAGGTCAGCACCTGAAAAGGTAAGTCATGGAATTTAGTGAAGGAAATATCGTTTTAGATTATCTGCTCCTTTCCCCTGCCAGAGGAGGATTGGTCCCTATGGAATTTGTGCAATGTCTTTCTTTAATCTGGTTTTTAAATGACTCATATGATGGGGCTTTCATTGCTGGTGCAGACCGGGTGGCCCTTTCCTAAGTCCAACAGACCTAACCATTGCAAGATATTTGCCACTACTCCATTTAAATATCTCTCGGATTCATTTTATCCCTTGACTTGACAGCCTCTTGGATCACACTGAACAATTTCCCTCCCTTCTCTGAATTTACATCCTTCAAACACTGGCATCAACATTAGATCAGATAGCTGTTTCTCACCATCTCTCCTCAGAAGCCAGTTCCTTCGGCCTTCATTCACTTTGCTTTGAAATCCCTACAGTTTGTTGGCACCTTTCTCATACTGTTGTGCCCAGAAGGGAAGGCAAAATTCTATATGCCAGCCTCACTAATGCTCTGTACGGAGGGAAGTATCACCTCTCAGGTCTGAGACATGACAACTCTGTGAATGCAGCCCCAAAAGTCACAGAGGGCCCTTCTGTTTTGTGGTTGAGGCTTGTTCTATCTATATAGGGTACTTATCCAACCCCCATTACTATAAGAGCTGAGCAGCTCACAGTCTTTAACATATTTACCTCACAATACCCCTGTGAGGTTGGGAAGTGATATAACACCCATTTGACAGAACGGGAACTAAAGCACTGAGAGGCTAAGGGACTCTTTAAAAAAAGACTCTGTAATTGATCAAGATCTTAAACTCAGGTTACTCAGTCTAGTTTCCTAACCACATGGCCATCCTTCCTCCTTGAGAAACTGCATTACAAGCTCATGTGCAGTTGGCTGTCCACTGTTACCACAGACCTTTTTCAGCATTATTGCTTCCAAGTATCTCTCTCCTGTGTGACTGAGTGACTGTCCCCCAAATACATATCATCTGGTATATGTATTGAAATGTGGTTCTGCTCTGAAAAGTGACTTTGTGAAAATGGCATCATTCCACACTGATCTTGTCTCGGTGGCTCCATATCAAATTTGCTCATTTCACAAGTAAAAAAGATAGTGTAGTCTGTTCCAGCCCTGCACACACAGCTTTAGCTTTAGCGGGTCATACAGGTGTTGCTGAGATTGTAGAGATAGTCCTGTAAAGGGAACTGCATTAACTAGTCTGCTGATGATGCACAAGCCAGAAAAGAGTTCAGTTTATTCTCCCAGGGCTGCGTTAGATCCACAAGGCAGTCAGGAGCAAGAGTAGCAAAATTTAATTTTTCACTACAGAAAGCAGAACAGAGTGTGAATATACCCAGCAAACATATAGGGGAAGTATTTTTTCACACAAAGCTCCGTCAGTTTGTCGAACTCTTTGCCAGAGGATGTTGTGAAGGCCAAGACTATAACAAGGTTCAAAAAAGAACTAGATACATTCATAGAGGATAGGTCCATCAATGCCCATTAGCCAGGATGGGCAGGGATGGTGTCCCTAGTCTCTGTTTGCCAGAAGTTGGGAATGGGCGACAGGGGATGGATCACTTGATGATGACCTGTTCTGTTCATTACCTCTGGGGCACCTGGCATTGGCCACTGTTGGTAGACAGGATACTGGGCTAGATGGACCTTTGGTCTGATCCAGGAGGGCCGTTCTTCTGGGAGAGTAAGATGGTTCCATTTTTAGAGTCACTTCTCAGAGTAGGACCGCACTTTAAAGTTTTATTAGCCTTTATTAAAATTATGCCCCGTTTCCTATATTGCTCAGTTGCACACACGTAAAAGGCAGTAGTATTTCAGCACGTAAACCAGCGACTTTTTGTTAAGTCACTGCATTCGATGGTTCAGCAAACTCATTTTCTTGGTTCCTGCATTTGTCGGCGGATTCATTTACATAACTTAAAGTAAACAGTGTAAATACACATTGGCTGAGCTGACAACAAAGCCTTTATGAGGAAATAAATCTTTCCAATTTGTTGGCAAAAGCTTCAGAGGAGCACTTATTTCACAAGGACGTTCGCAGGTGTTCGTATTAAACAATTTTCAGGGCGGGGGTTTAAAAAGCCTCAGATGCGTCGAGCGACTGACAATTAGTGTTTATTCATTTCTATGTGATGGGGGAAGTTATTTCATCTTTCTTATGCATATTTAGCAGCGCATAGCACAACCAGCAACTCAGGTCTCTTTTTCTCCCACCAGGGAAAGTATGTTTATTTTAAGCCTAGGTTCTAAAATTATTTATTGGCAAATAATTTATGAGCAGGAGCCTCCGCAGGTACATATCCGCATAGCTCCATGGAAGGAGTGATGCTGATTTATTCCATAGAGCTAGATCACTTTACACCAGCTGAGGATCTGGCCACGTTATTTTAAACATATAACCTTCTTTTTAATTACACATAATATGTACATTGACCTCTGTGCAAAGGGCTAGTTCAAGGCCTATCCATCACTTAAGTTCCACGGAGGGCCTATTTTGATGGCTTAAGTGGAGCTTACGTTGTGCATGGTCCTTTAGCTTGCCTGCCACGTGAGGCTGAATTTCACCCGATAAGAATAAAGCACAAGCATCACCAAGTGTCTTTTAATGGCCTAAATTAATAAAAGGTTCAGCCTCTCATAATTTTTAGTTAACTTAGAAAACACACAGGGCACAACTGAGCCATCAACATCTTCATGTGGTTCTCCCCCTTCCAAACATGGGGGGGGGAGAGTGGCTCAGCTGTCACCATGGTGCCATTTCTTCCTTCCATCACACCAGGGACTCATTCAGAGTGGGTGGCCATGGGAGAAGTGGGCAGAGTGCACATAGTGCTTTTAAAAAAAAAAAAAAAAAAAAAAAAAAGAGGCAGTTAAGGTGATGCATTTTTAATGTGTTTGTATATGGGGAAATGAAATGCCTTGACTTTATAAAAAAGTTGCTACTAAAGAATTAATAATGAAACGGTCTAGGTCCCTTCCCACCACTATGTCACCAGTTCAAAGCCAGGATCAGTAGTGCTAGGAAAGTTGTTACCGGGTGGTGTGCATTCAGTGTGTAATGAGTTTGGTGGACCCAATCCAGATATGTGTCCACAGAGCAAAAACCACAACTAGGGACCTGCACCCATCCTGACAGTATCAGCAATAGTGCCAAGGAGCCATAGAGAATGAACTTGCCTATTAACCCTAGAGATTGCCCCTCCTTTGTACTGCCAGCTCCTGGACTATCTTTATTCTGTGGACAAATGAGGAGGCTTAACTCCTCTAGAGTTATCAGTCCGTTAACAAGCACTCAATTTATTTCAGATTCAGAAAGAACAAAACAACATTTATAAAAAGATATATAGATTTTCAGCCTCAGGGGCTTAATAAAACTAAACAATTTGGCATGATTCATATTAGACATGCTCGAGCACTAAAAGTTTTGATGAAAATGATTGTGATGTGGTGTATCTAGATGAAAAAACAAACATCTTTTTTCTATAGCTCTGGGTTTGGAGATGAAACAGAGCAACTCTCCTGTTGAGATGCATGTGCAACTCTCGATAGCACCAGTCAGAATTATAAACACACACAAAAGGAGATTACACGCTGATATGTGCAATAAAAGCACAAGGAAACACAATTCCTGTGAACTTATAAAACATATGGCATCTTCTTGCCAAGTTCCTCTAACGTGAATCTTTTCAAGATACTCAGCCACAATTGATATTATCTTGGAATATTTGCATACAAGAAAGGGCTAGATTGAAGTTTCGAACTATGTGCCTGTCCAGGGAAGTGAGAACCACTCTCTTATGTGGCAGCTTTCAGAGTGGTAGCCATGTTAGTCTGTATCCGTGAAAAGAATGAGGAGTCCTTGTGGCACCTTAGAGACTAACAAATTTATTTGCGCATAAGCTTTCATGGGCTAAAACCCACTTCATCGGATGCATGCAGTGGAAAATACAGTAGGAAGATATATATACACAGAAAACATGAAAAAATGGGTGTTGCCATACCAACTATAACGAGACTAATCAATTAAGGTGGGCTATTATCAGCAGGAGAAAAAAACCCACAACTTTTGTATCACTAGAAACATTTTTTTTCTAGGCCATAGGCGCCGACTCCGTGGGGAACAAACGGTGAGTGCCCCCCTATGAGCTCCCTTCATCCCCCCTAGTGCCTTCTCCATGGATCAGCACATCCCCCTCCCTCCCGCCTGCCGCAAACAGCTGTTTTGCGGCGAGCAGGAGGCTGGGAGGGAAGGGGGAGGATCGAGGATGCAGCGTGCTCGGGGGAGGAGGTTGAACTAGACGGAAAGAGGTGGGGCGGGGTGGGGTGGGAAGAGGCGGGGCAGGGGTGGGGCCTTGGGGGGAGGAATGGGGTGGGACGGGGCTTGGGGCAGAGCCAGGGGTCGAGCACCCCCCAGCATTTTCAAATGTCGGCGCTTGTGAGCTAGGCAAAGGAGATTAGGCAGGCAGGGGACTCCTGGGTAGCTAAAAGGGCAGAATGAGGATAGCTGTTTGTTTTTAAGTGGAACTAACAGTGGCTAGAAATGGGCATTCTGGGACAGTCTACTTAAAATATCATGAAACTAATCAGGTGAGTTCCAGTCATCATGCTGATTCCTTGGGAGTAGTGTGTGTAACCCTTACATGGGGGAGCACTCACACATACGGGTAAGGTGAATGACTGCAGAAAGCACACCTGGCTTGGGTGAATGCTCACTAATGGGAGTAGGGGTTGCACAACCTAACTTGTTGCTTGTATGTCATATCACTTCCCCGCCCCCCCAGTGTTAAATCTGAGTTTTGCCTTCTACTGACCCAGTCCTGCAAACCCTCCCAGGTGTAGTGGTCACTACCCAAAGTACATTGTCTTCCACGGGGACCTATTGTTGTGTACCTCCTGCAGGGCCGGCTCCAGGGTTTTGGCCGCCCCAAGCAGCCACAAAAAAAAAAAAAAAAAAAAGCCGCGATCGCGATCTGCGGTGGCAATTCGGCGGGAGGTCCTTCGCTCCGAGCGGGAGTGAGGGACCGTCCGCTGAATTGCTGCCGAATAGCTGGACCTGCCGCCCCTGTCCGGAGTGGCCGCCCCAAGCACCAGCTTACAAAGCTGGTGCCTGGAGCCGGCCCTGACCTCCTGGCAGGATTGTGACCTAATATTGCAAGGGTCAGAGACCCCTGCCCACACTCACGCATGTGTAAACCAGGAAGACAGAGGAGTTACACTTCCTAAGTAATAATAACTATACTGTTCCCAGTGAAGCCAATGAGAAAATCCCCAGTCGACGTCACTGGGAACAGGACCGGGCCTACCACTTTCTTTTTTAAAACACCCTTTCCTCCCTGGAGCGAAGCGTCGTATAAAATGCGATTGGGATTCCCTGAATTAGTTCTGGGACCACCTGATGGGATGCACAAAGATGATATCTATGTTATGCTTGTCTCTAACATCTGTGATATTTTCCCCAAGCCAGTTGCCTCATAATTGACTCTGTATGATTAAATTGCTAATTGTACTACAATGGTGCTCTCTCGCTGGTATGTCGTCCTTCTGTTTAATTCATAAATGCCACTAGGAAGGCACAATATACATAAAAATTACCCACATCAAACACAGTGCACGCAACCTTTTAATCCAGCCTTTCCAAATTTCACACGTTTTTGAGTCTTATCCATTTAAATGGAGGGGCAGGCATAGCATCTGACACAGGCATTGCATGGTATGATCAGCTCTGGATGCTATTTTATATTTAAATCTCGATTTACCCATAGGACTGCCGCTACTTATTTAAAAATCAAATGCTACAGCACACTTCTACTCTGAAAAAGAACTGTGTAGAAACAGCACCTTCTTACTCAAGGGATCTGGTCTTTCTGTGTATTTGGTATAATATTTACTCACACAAATGAGTCCTCCCCACCGAGCCAGCCCAGCTAAGGAAGAGTGAGCTCACTTCTGCCCCTTCTTGTGCACTGTCGGCAGAATGGTTAGCTAAATTCCAATCTGTTACACCTGTGCAACCCCAGTTAAGAAAATGGAGGTTGCACAGGCCTACCAGAGCATAATTTGGCCACCAAACTCTTTATTATGAGTGACGATGGCTGAGAAGGAAAGAACCCAGCTTGACTCAGACCCCAGCTGAGTTTGCAGGAATGGCAGTAAGAAAAAAAAAAAAAAAAAAAAAAAAAAAACAGCTTTTACTTGTAAACTGAGTATGGAATATATGGAAATTATTGAGATAATAAACATGGAACCTCATTAAGCCACTACTAGAATAATTTTTTAGAGCGGAATTTGCTCTTTAAAGAAACTCTGCTTTGGAGAAACTGCATTTATCCAAATCTTCCGATGTAGCAGTTTTGTATTGTTTCACATGTAATTACGTTACAGGAGTATACAAGGAAGGAGTTCCATTCCACCTACTACTGAAAGCACCAAAAAGCCATCTGATAATATGAGTGAGGGTAGTGTAATTTAAAAAAGAAAATTCAATGAAGTTTCACAGATTGACTGAAATTCACCCTTCTGCAGGGACTAGGTGAGGCTTATGCATAACTGAAGTCCAATTTAAGCCATATTTTAGGGGCTTAAGTAGTCCTTTAAGTCCTTGTGCTGTCTGTCTGCAAAGGTGTGAATTTCACCCGCTGAATGGCTAAGATTCAAGCCCAATATTTTGTTTGAAAAATAGCAATTGTGCAATTTAGGGGAAGTTGTATGGCAAGGTCACCTGGCCCACTGATGCTGAAAAACGAGCGTGAACTGCAAAATTCAGATCTCTATTCTGAACACTTTGAAATGTGAGAACTGGGGCTTTTGTTCAGCCTATTTCTAATCAGAAGCTGCAGGTTAGATATGCACAACCTTAAAGCTAAGGATTAGAATAGAGGAGAGGATTTGGCATAGTTTTTGGCTTCTCAATAATTATTAAAGAAGACCAAAAAGTCTCCCCAAAATAATAATTTTTCCTTATCTTGTGTCTCATATCAGAAAATCATACTTGTCTATCTTAGAAGACTCTATGGCCAACTGGAGAACTAGTAAGTTTATGATATTAGAGAAATGATACAAGTGAAACTTTATTGATTGAGAGAAGTGATTTTTATTCAGATAATTTAAAATTCTTTTGATTTTTTTGTTAGCACATTGGGAGAAAAGCTTTCTTCCTTAAAGATTCAGCAGCCTTATCCCTTCATTTAAAGGTTAAGAAAGGTACCACTACCAAGCCACCTGGGGGTCCTTCAACAAAAATAGGATGATTAAAGTTAACATGTGGCAGTTGAGAGTCTCAAAACTGATTAATGGACAGAGCCACTAATCTCAATGGAAGATGTATGGCTGTGATGGGGTGGACTAGGTCCAAAGGCCCCCTGCTGGAGGCCTCAGGATCCAGCCACAGCATCCCGGGAAAGGAGCAATGGAGAGGTCCTCCAAGCCTGGCTAGAGTGGCTGCAGGGGAAGCAGCCAATCAGAGAGGCTACAGGGAGCAGCCAATGAGGGCCCAGCAGGCTCCCATAAAAAGAGCTGCAGGCCAGTGTGAGTTTGATGACTCTGCTTGCAGGGATTGGGGGATAGGGTTACCATACGTCCGGATTTTCCTGGACATGTCCTCAAATCCCCGTCCGGGAGGAAATTCCAAAAAGCCGGGCATGTCCGTGAAAATAGGGAGCGGTCATGGGGCTTGGATCTGGGCTGGAGCCACTGGGGCTGGAGCCGGAGCTGCTGCCGCTGGGGCCGGCGGTGCTTGGCCACCGGCCGGCGCCGCTCGGCCAGGGTCAGGCCGGAGCCACTCAGCCGGAACCAGGGCCCGAGCCAAGCCATGCCACAGCCGCTGGGACCGGGGCTGTGGGTGCTCAGCCGCCGGCCGGTGGTGCTTGGCCAGGACCAGTGCCCCGGGGCCCGAGCCAGAGCCGCCGGGGCCAGAGCCACTTGGCCGGAACCGGGGCCGGTACCCCAGGGCCCGAGCCAAGCTGGGCCAGAGATGCTGAGGCCAGAGCCGCTCGGCCGGGGGGGCCGGACTGGCCCGCGCCTTCTCGCGCCCCCCTGCCACCACCCCAGCCCCAGCTTACCTGCTGCCTGCCTGTTTCAGGCTTCCCGTGAACATTTGATTCACGGGAAGCTGGGGAGGGGGAGGAGTTGGGACGGGGACTTTGGGGAAAGGGCGGAGTTGGGGTAGGCTGGGCGGGGAAGGGGCAGAGTTGGGCGAGGCTGGGGCCCCGAGGAATGTCCTCATTTTGTTTTTTTTAAATATGGTAACCCTATTGGGGGAGCAAGAGGTGCTCCTGGCTGGCTGCAAGGGCTAAGGCAGGTAGTTGCTGGCAGGACCAGGAAAGCAAGGGAATAGCTTCTGGCTGGCTGCCAAGACTCAATTAAGATGGGCTATGGGGAAGTGACCCAGGGAAAAGCAGTTGAAGAGACGTGGAACATGGATGCTACTTAGAGGGTCCCTGGGGTGGAAGTGGAGTAGTGGGAGGGCCTGGGTCTCCCCTGTCCCAAACAGTCATTGGGGAAGTGACTGTGTCCTGAGAGAAGGGAGTTTAGACAGGTCCAGGAAAGGGACTGTACGTAGAACTGTTACCCCTGGAAGAGGGCTGAACTAAGACTGACCCAGCTGGGGTCAGAGGACTAGAGGGCAGGAGAAGAGCCTCCAGGGAGGAAGCCCTGGGGGTTGCTGCTCCACCCCTGAGCAGGAATCTTTGGACGTAAACTGGCCAGCTAGGATACTGAGATAGGCTCTATTAGTCAGACTGAGGACCGGAGCCCAGAGAGGGCTACAGAGATGTTGCCAATTGAGGGGTACCAGGATTGGCCTTACTGGGCTATGAAGAGACTGAGCTGAGGAGGGCTATAGGATGTTACTGAGATAGGCCCGGTTGGACAGTACACTCAAGAAGGGGTTTGTTTGCACACTGACTGTGGGTGACTTGGCTGGAGGGCTGAGTCACTGAATATCCGCCCAATAAGTGCAGCGGCTGACGGGGGCACCGTGAACTGAGAAATTGAGAAAACTGTAAGCACACACATGGCTGGGGGTGCTCACGAGAGGTGGGTGCCACCCCACTACAGCCAGGCTCTTTCTTTCTTGTCCATGCATTTGAAAGCTATAATGGATGCTAGCCCAAATCTCTATTTGCCTGGAATGTAAACATAATACCATTCAGCCTGAGCACTTAAATCAAGCTCAGAAAAAGAAACAAAGTTAAATGTAATCTCTTCCCTTTTGTCCATCGGGTATGGGAACTGTAAATAAGAATAACCGTCTGTTTGCTTGTTATTTTCTTAGACTCTTTTGGGCAAGCTGAAAACACGTGAGTCAGTGACTGTATTTGCTGAACTGAGGGGTGACAGCAAGTGATCTGCTGGAAAGCCCATGGAGGATAAACCTCACAGGGCGGACCTGATTCACACCAATTTAGAATCTGTCCCTTTGGCTTTTCCAGACCCCTACACAAGGGATTTCCATATAGAAATTAGATCAGACCAGTGATCCGTCTAGTCTAGTGTCCTGTCTCCCAGAGTGGCTGTTATAGAGGAAGATGCAAGAAACTTTGCAGAAGGCTGTTATGGGGGGTAACCTGCCCCCAGGGAATCTTTCTTCCTAATCCTCCTTGGTTAGTTGTTGGCTCATGCCCTGAAGCTTAAGCGTTTGTATCCCTTCCAAATCCCAGCATTTTTAATCCTTACTAACGTAATTCTGGATGTTCTTGTTATGTGTATAAATGCCCAATCCCTTTTAGAATCTGTTAAGTTCTTGTCCTCAATGATATATGCAAGGGAACAATTTAGCCCCTAACTTCCATATTCCCCTTTTCCTTCTTTAAAACCTAAAACTGGTGATTATTGTGCTGAAATCAAGAGTGACACAGTGCATCATTTAAACATTTTTCACACTGCATTTAATTTCTTTGCTTTAAGTAAAGAACACATGTTATTCCGGTCAAAGAAATCCAACAGAGCTCATTCTGCATCTCTATTAATGTCAGTTTGCTTTACTCCAGTTACCATTTTTCCCCGTCACAACTTACTGTTTTAAATGTTTTGAGAGATTCTGAATGTTATTGTGAGGCATTTCAAAGGGTTTCTGGTTGCAAGGGAAGCCAACGCCATATCTGCCGTTAGCTACTGAGTGCATCCTGTCCTGGACTGTCATATCCTGGTACCAGTGTACAATGACAGGTATGTTAGTGACTTCTGCAAAGTTAAATCTCTAAACTGCCCGTAATGATTCCAGAGCTGCCCTCATTTGTACAGCAAATCCTTGCTTCGGCTGTGTTTGTCATTTTAAGGACTTGCAGGTTTGGTTTGTGTGTGGGCATTGCTAATACTAGAAAGCATGTGCCCCAGTGCAAACAATGCAGGTATAAAGGCACTCTGTTTTGTGCCACACATTTGTTGATCCAAAGTAGCTCTCTAGTTTAAGCTTTCATTTCCCTTGTTGAGCCAGATTCATTCCTAGGATTAAATGAGTTACAATAACAGGAGGATTATTAAATATCTTAGGGGGGAAAGACTCACCTAAAGTTAAGTAGAATTATCCATCTGCATGAAAGGTTCAGGAGGCTTACAAGTTGCCTGCCAGTAAGAAGTCTAAACCCACTTGCCACAGGTGGCTGCAAATAAAAAAGCAGGAGGGTCCCTCTGTCAGTGAGATCTAGAGGCAAAGTTCCTGCTCTTCTCAGCGGTAGGGAAATCAAGCGCAAGTTGCTGCCTTGATCCTACATGGTTAGAATGGAGAATCAGGCCTGTTGTTTTTGTCCATTCTCTCCCCATATTGTGATTACAGATGGGCCAAGGAGACCAAGATTTGGTTTAGCAAAAACGGACGGGTTTCAAATTCACATTCCATTTTTATCCAAGCCACCAAAGTCCAGATCACAGGTTTGGGATTTGTCCCATCTCCACAATGAGCAAAATAGGGTCAGGTGTTGATTTTACAAACCACAAAGAACTGGGACTGGCTAGGATCCATTTTCTCTGAACCACCAACATTTGAGGGAGAGAGCGCCACACAAAAGGTTCTAATTTTAACTCCTCTCTTATCACAATACAGAATAGTATCGTTTCCACCTATCACTGATGAAAACCTCTCCTTCTCAGCTAAGTGAGTCATGGAATCTGTACTCAGAATCAAACCATACAGCATGTTCTGTTTGGCGATGCTCTTAAAATGCAAAGTTTGGATCCAGATCTATTTTTTCCCAAATTTTGGGGGTGCCTTGATTTGTACCATATCACCCTGTCTTATTAAATACCATCTACTGAAGTTGGGTTTCTTGTCTTACCATCACTTTCTAAGAGAAATGAGGGAACACAAAATCTCAGTGGAAGGCTGGGAAAAAATGGATGAAGGTCAAATGCAAGTTTTGACACACACTGTTGTGTGATAGTGGCACCTGCATGTCCCACAAGAAAACTTGCAAAAGAAAGAAAAATAAAAAGTAAATCTGAAAGGCAAAATGCAATAGCATTTGGTTGGGATGTTTTTTAAAACTATTTTCATGGCCTAATTTCCTCCTACAAACAGAGAGAAACAGATAATTTTCTACTTAATATTATCTCTGCTTGATAGTAGCAGCAATAACAAATTTTCCACCTCATTTCTCCATCAACAGGCTCCCTTCCCCACTCTTCCTCTCTCCCCTTTATTATATATGGTTTGACTGCAGTGACAGTCACTTATCTCAGAGCTGCTAGCTGCAAGATTGACTCACAAGAGTACTTTTTTTGTTCACCTGTCTCATTGACTTATTTAAAAGGACAGTGTCAAGTTGGAAATAATTTTTTTTAAATGAAATCAAAATCCCTTGCCTCTGTTAGACTGACTACACGTCAAATTATTTTTAAAAAGGAAGGAAAGGCTAGTTTTCTTTTTGCCATTTATGTTATTTGTTTTTTTTTTTTCTCTACTTAATATTATCTCTGCTTGATAGTAACAGCAATAAAAGTAGCCTCCAAAACATAAGCAGGTCTAAGTCTCTTGTTTATGATCAATTTCCAGCAAAATTTCATACTCCGTTGTTCATGCACTAGCAGTAATGCTGCAACGTTAGGTTTCAAATCATTATAGTATTGCCAATTCTCATGATTTTATCCAGGGGTGTCAATTAATCGCAGTTAACTCAAGCGATTAACTCAAAAAAATTAATCGTGATTAATTGCACTGTTAAGCAATAGAATACCAATTGAAATTTATTAAGTATTTTTGGATGTTTTTCTACATTTTTAAATATATCAATTTCAATTACATAACAGAATACAAAGTGTACAGTGCTCACTTTATATTACAGTAACTCCTCGCTTAACGTTGTAGTTATGTTCCTGAAAAATGCGACTTTAAGCAAAACAATGTTGAGCAAATCCAATTTCCCCATAAGAATTAATGTAAATAGGAGGGGTCAGGTTCCAGGGAATTTTTTTCACCAGACAAAAGACTGTAAGTTTTAAATAAACAATTTAATACTGGTATACAGCTATAATGATTGTGAAGCTTGGTTGAGGTGGTGAAGTCAGAGGGTGGGATATTTTCCAGGGAATGCTAAATGATGAACTATCACTCGGCTGATCCCTTAAGGGTTAACACATTGTTGTTAATGTTAATGTAGCCTCACACTCTACAAGGCAGCACGAATGGAGGGAGGGGAGACAGCATGGCAGACAGAGACACACACTCTGTGTGTGGGGGAGAGAGAGATGTCCATTGCTCCATTAAGTACGCTGACCCCACTCTAAGTACACTGCCTTTTTAAGTAGATCAGCAAGCTGAGACGGCAGCTGCTGCCAGGAAGCTCCCTCCATCCTGAGCCCTGACGTGTGTCCCCCCGATCTATGGAGAAGGGGTAAGTGGGGTGCAGGAGCAGGGGGGCGGGGGACACCCTGACACTAGCCTCCTTCTGCGCCCTCACCCTCTCCCCCCGCACAGCAAGCAGGAGGCTCCTGGGAGCAGCTCCAAGGCAGAGGGCAGGAGCAGCACATGGCAGTGGGGGAAGGGACAGCTGAACTGCCGGCAATTGATAGCCTGCTGGGCAGCTGCCGCACAGGGGACTTACGGGAACGGGGAGCTGATAGGGGGACTGACGGTCCACCCTGGTTCCAAGCCCCCATCACTAGCTGCAACGGGCTGCTCTTTCTGCAAGCAGTGGACAAAGCAGGCAGCGGCCAAATGACGTTATAAGGGAGCATTGCGCAACTTTAAACGAGCGTGTTCTCTAATTGATCAGCAATGTAACAACATTAACTGGGACGACTTCAAGTGAGGAGTTACTGTATTTTTTATTACAAATATTTGCACTGTAAAAATGATAAACAAAAAAACAGTATTTTTCAATTCACCTCATACAAGTACTGCCGTGCAATCTCATTATCATGAAAGTGCAACTTACAAATGTAGATTTTTTTTTTGTTACATAACTGCATTCAAAAACAAAACAATGTAAAACTTTAGGACCTACAAGTGCTCTCAGTCCTACTTCTTGTTTAGCCAATCGCTAAGAGAAACAAGTTTGTTTTCATTTACGAGAGGTAATGCTGCCCGCTTATTTACAATGTCACCTGAAAGTGAGAACAGGAGTTCTCATGACACTGTTGTAGCTGGCGTTGCAAGATATTTACATGCCAGATGCGCTAAAGATTCATATGTCTCTTCATGCTTCGGCCATCGTTCCAGAGGACATGCTTCCATGCTGATGACAGTCGTTAAAAAAAGAATGCGTTAATTAAATTTATGACTGAACTCCTTGGGCGAGAATTGTATGTCTCCTGCTCTGATTTACCCTCATTCTGCCATATATTTCATGTTATAGCAGTCTCGGATGATGACCCAGCACATGTTCGTTTTAAGAACACTTTCACTGCAAATTTGACAAAATGCAAAGAAGGTACCAATGTGAAATTTCTAAAGATAGCTACATCACTTGACCCAAGGTTTAAGAATCTGAAGTCCCTTCCAAAATCTGAGAGGGACGAGGTGTGGAACATGCTTTCAAAAATCTTAAAAGAGCAACACTCTGATGCGGAAACTACAGCATCCTAACCACCAAAAAAGAAAATCAACCTTCTGCTGGTGGCATCTGATTCAGATGATGAAAATGAACATGCATCGGTCCGCACTGCTTTGGATCATTATCGAGTAGAACCCATCATCAGCATGGACGCATGTCCTCTGCAATGGGGTTGAAGCATCAAGGGACATCATCTTTAGCGCATCTGGCATGTAAATATCTTGCAGCGCCAGCTACAACAGTGCCATGCGAACATCTGTTCTCACTTTCAGGTGACATTGTAAACAAGAAGCAGACAACATTGTCTTCTGTAAATGTAAACAAACCTGTTTGTCTGAGTGATTGGCTAAACAAGAAATAGAACTGATTGGACTTGTAGGCTCTAAAGCTTGACATTGTAGAAAATGTAGAAAACATCCAAAAATATTTAAATAAATGATACACCTCTACCTCGATATAACGCTGTCCTCGGGAGCCAAAAAATCTTACCGCGTTATAGGTGAAACCGCGTTATATCGAACTTGCTTTGATTCACCGGAGTGCGCAGCCCCGCCCCCTCTCCCCCCAGAGCACTGCTTTACCGCGTTATATCCGAATTCGTGTTATATCAAGGTAGCGGTGTATTCTATTATTGTTTAACAGCGTGATTAATCGCGATTAATTTTTTTAATCGCTTGACAGCACTAATTTTATCATGAGTTGTGAGGTATTTGGTGGTTTTGCAAAGGTTCAGCTTCTGGAAATATTAACTGAAGCTCAGCTTTCATTTTTTTTCTAGAAGAGTAAGTTTCTAGCCCTTGTGGTTGCAGAGAAAAGCCTGAAAACCTAACCTGAGTGCACCCTAGGCTCAAAAAACAGAAGGCAAATATAAAGAATACCAAAATTATTTTAAAAATCTCATGACTTTTATGCCAATCTCATGATTTCACTGAGGCCTGACTCATGGTTTTTGAACTCTGGGTCTTGGCAATACTGCATTTAGGACTTGATTCTCATTTACACTGCAGCCCCTTACACTATGAAAATTAGCTCCACCCCCCCACCCCCCCAAAATCTCAGAAATAGGAGGAAGAGGAAAGAGCTTCTCAATACAATGATAACTAACGGTGGGAACTCCCTGCTCAGTAGCACAAGGGGGACTCTTTAATCTGACACCTAGGAGGGCAATACAAGGGATCCTTCACTCCCAGGTCTGTTTTAATTTAGGATTGTGGTCTTCCTGCTGTGTGATCCAGGTGGACACGGGGGAGAAGATGGTTCTGGGTAGAGCTGGTTGAAATTTTTTTTTTTCATGGAAAAACTGTCTCTTAAATGAAAAGCTTCACAGAAAATCTTCTTTCTTTCTAAATTTCCCAGTTTTTTTCCTACAAAAAGCTAACGGTTTAAAAATTAATTTTAAAAAAAATTGGTTTTCAGTTTTCAAAAATCACTGTTTGGTTTTCCATTGAAAAACAAACATTTTCCATGAAAAAAGATAATGAAATTTTTTTTTCTTTTGAAAATTTCCCATGAAAATATTTACCATTTTCCAAGCAGCTCGAGCGCTGGACTTGAGCTCTTCCTCTCCTTCAACTCAGCCTAGGCAGCATCACAGTTTCATCACCCTAGGACTGGGTGTATTGGAGGACTTTCCTTCCATCGAGCTGACACTTCTACAACCTTTCAGGTTTGAGATTCCAAAGAGCAGGGTTATAATGTTCTCGATCAGGCCTTGACTTTTGACCCCACTCTTGCATTTTCTTATGCGCCCATCATCATCAGCATCTAGGCAGCCGCAAAGCAGAAGTACTGACAGGCTAAGTAGCACATAGATGCTATGGGGAGGAGATCTCCAGCAAATAGATTAGGTTACTGACTTTTATGTGAAAGTCCTCTGTCTAGCTATTTGTTCAGATATGCAAGTCTCCAGTTCAAAGACTGTAACTGAGCTGAATAAAAAATTCCTCTCAGTTTAGAGGTTTGATTTCTACTGAAATCCTGTTATAAAATCCAGCAGCGTGTCACCTCTCAGACACAAAGTCTCCTTGCAAGGGCCTTGGAATAATAATAATTAAAAAAAAAATCAGTTCAATCAAAACATCTTGAGGGCATCTTTACATGAAAATTTGTATTTCCCTTTCAAGTAAACATATTGTTTTCAACAGCAAATTGCAAGGTAAAAATGTTAAATATACATATCAGGGTAGTTTATTCCGGAACTGCTCGAAGATACACTTCAAGCAGAGACTACAAAGACACACTTTGTGCAACAACTGCCTTATCACTTGCTCCTAAAATAACCCTGTTTTTATGGCAGGAATAAAATCTCCAGCACACAGCATGGCAATGCATTTCCTGCCTGGTTCTGGCCCAATGCGGTGTACAATACTAGTAGAATAATATGCAGAAAAGAACATTTAAATAAAAATACCCTTAATCCAATCTCTGGTTTTCCTGCGTTAGTGACCTTTGGTCCAGATTGTGGCTTTAAGCCCCTGCCTGAGTTGCGAGCACATGGCATGTGACAAGATGAGAAAACAACAGCAGACAGAAAATAAATAGTATTTTTACCATTTCCTAGTAAATGCTGGTCAGAGAAGTATTTTGCATATGGACAGTGTTAGCGGCTCTGCTGAAGGATAAAACAGAGAGGGACACCCCCTTCAGGGTTTTGTATCGTGCTAAATCTAGCCAAAAAGGGGCTTTATTGAGATGAGAGAATTTAGGGCTGGATGGTCTCTGCTTTCATGAGCTGAAAAGGTGTGATTCAGATCCATTGAGATTCTCTTGGAAGGCCCAAACAGAGCCTGGTTGTGGGGCCGTAGCAGTATGATGATGATGATTTATTATCTGTATTACCGTGACTGGCCCCCATAAGGGAAAATGGGGCCAGCCACACCTAGGCCATAATTAATTAGCTGCTTCTCAACCTGAGGGGGTAGGACTAATAAGGGTCAGGTGACAGCTGAATGGATACCTGGGCCTCCGAAAAGGACTGAAGGTGTCAGCCTGGTGTTAGAACCACAGGCAGATGGCATGGCACGGCACCACACCTGTGGAGTGCCCTGAGCCAAGGTCTGCAGCACGAAGGGTACTCTAGGGGAACCAGCCTGGGGCCAGTGTTCTCTAAGTTAACCTCCCCACCCCCAAAGGGAGCTGGGAACAGGACCCAGAGAGAGGACTGAAGAGAAGCCCCAAAAGGCAAAAGAATCTTTTTGTTTGTTTGGGACTTTTAATTTGAACTTTTGCTACCCTGGAAGAGGTGAAGTTTTTGGTGACTTGGCCAGAGGACTAAGCCACATCTCCAGCCTCAACTGTTATCTGGAAAGCTAAGGAGACCAATCGTGGGGGAGGGAACCTGAGGCAGAGAGTGCCAGCCATACTACACTTGACCAGCAAGGGGTGCTGTGGGGAAGCCATGCCTATCTACAGCCCCCAACTTAGATCAAGGCCCCACTGTGCTAGGTACTGCACAAATGCAAAGCAAGAGATAGTCCCTCCCCTGAAGAGTTTAAAATCCAAATAGACAAGAAAAAGGATGAGAGGGTAAACAGCCACAGAAAGAAGTGACATGCCCAAAGTCACATGGTAGGTGAATGGCCAGTTTGCCAGAGAAATTCAAATAAGGCATACGTGTCTATGCATGAGGGTAATTAACTAATGGAAAAATGTATCCAGGGATGGGACGGATTCTCCACCAGTTGAAGCCTTTTAATCAAGATTTAGTCTTTCTAAAAGACGCTGTAATTCAAGCAGAAGTTACGGGCTTGGTGCAAGAATTATTAGGGGAAATGCAATGGCAGGTGTTATGCAAGAAGTCACACTAGATCATCATAATGGTACTTTCTGGCCTTAAAATCTATGAATGAAATATTGACTCTATAAAAGTCAATACCAAAACCCCACTGAAGTCAACAGGCTCACTGGGTGAAATTTTGAATCTATGAAATGATTGGTATCAGATTTCTGGGCTGTAAGAATACAGCTATTTGGTCTGCTTATTTTATTCCATCAATAAACACGACTCCAGTCCTATGAGCTCTCAATCTCACACTGGATTATGTTAAAAAACAAAATAAAACACAGCCCACAACAACAAAACAAAGAAACTAAAATGATAAAAACACAGAACTGCAGGATAATACCTGATCTGAACTCTTTGTAAAACATGCTCTCCCAGGAGCAGTTTTCCTTCTACCTTGGTTCTCTTCTCTCCCCTGCCTTTCCTCTGCCCCTCTCAGGGTCTGTCGTCATCTCTTATTATGCTTATTTGTCTTATTGTAAGCTCCTTAGGTCTCTGACCTTTCTTCTGATTAGTCTGTCAAGCAGAAATGTGCACTACCAGCACTATGTAAATTACAGAGGAAAGCACAGAACATTAAGTGTTTGTAAAAATGTGTAAAGCACCCAAAATGCAGTGATCTATTAGACACTGACCATGTGGTAATTGGAAGAATCCTGTCATAGTTCTAACTAACTAAACAATTCCCTTGACAGGCGTTACATAATTTTCAGCAGGGTTACAAAGGTAGCGCAACAGATGCTGTCATTATGAGCCCTGATTGTTTATGAGAAAGGAACAGGGTTATCTGTTCATAAAATAGATCTACATGAAAGCTGTTAAACAGAAGCTAGAGAGATTGTTGACGTGGCAAACTAGAAATAACTATACTTTCACTAAAACTCTTTAAAAATAAATAAAAATGATATAGAATAGAACGGGAGACAAGATCCTCCGTTCTAACACACTTCTCCCCCTGTCTGTCTTATCCAGTGTAGATATAGCTTGTAAGCTCTTTGGGGCAGGGGTTGTCTTTCTCTTATGTTTGTACAGGGTCTGGCACAAATGGAGCCCTGGCTTCTAGGTACTATCACAACAGCAATAATAATAATTAATTAAGGGGCAGCTATGGAAGAGAGCCCCCTCAGACAACAACAAAATAGGGGACTCCTGCATGGGATTCATAAAAGGCTAATTCCCTTTGCCTTATTCACTGCTGAGCGTCTTTATTTTCTTCCTTTCAGTATGCAGGTGATTGGATTTTTCCTCTAGAAGATCAGCTGGAAATACAGACATTAAAAGCACCATTTCCTACTTGAGGGGTTTTATTAATGGTTAAGAGCCTGATTCTCCATTCCCACACACTTTGTGCGGTCACTCACACCAGGGTAACGTGGGTGGGAAATGCTACCACTCATAATGGTAGTATTGCACACCCACTTCGTACTAGTGTAAATGACTGCACATGGTACAGGGCCACAAAGAATCATTCCTGTATGTTCACTGTCTGTTTATTTTACACAATCTGTTCCTCCATGGAGGGAGGTGGGGGGTAATAGTATGGTTGAGACCAGCAAATATTTAATTCCATTACTGGTACTCTTAAACTTATTAGGTTCTGAAATGATTTGATTGGGGCCCAATCCTGAGAATCGGTACTCATGGACTGGTCCCATTGACTTACAAATGGACAGCAGAGTTCCATGCCATCCTGACCTCCCCCAGATAGAGAATAATATATACTGTTCAGGAGGTATGTTATTCACCCTAAAAAGGTGGGATAAGTCATCATGAGGTGCCTGTGGGCTACATTTTTCTGTACCCCAGCTAGATGGCCAGTCACCTGTTATTGGAGACACAAAAGGTTCTCCTTCAATGGTGCAGGTCTGAATTAAAAGAGAGCTGGAGGAAGAAGCCGGTGAAGAGAGAGAGAGGAAACTAAACTGGGGATAGCTCAGCGGATCAGCAAAGCTTGCTGTACACATTAGCTCCTATTTCTCCACATCCTTCCAATCTCTATGACCTCTGTAGGTGAAACGTGTGTTGTGTGGAAGGAAGGTGAGGAGCAGGGTGTAGATCAGATTGTCCTGCCCCTGCTGGTCTGCAGATTCACAATATCTGCTACTTATGGGCCATCAGGCAAGGACATTTTGGAGGCCTGCACTATTGCACAGGACTCTGTGACGTTGCACTCCATCACATTTTATGGAAATAGGCTTATGAGTATAAATATAATGTAACTGGAATATGCTTTATGCAAAAGGTCTCTTGTAAGGTATCATTACAAAGCTTATGATCTACTGAGTGTGTTCATCCTATTTGTTTGCATGTATTATTTCTATGTCTGGAGTTAGGAGAATAAGATATAAACTTGTATTACTGAGGTAAACATATTAAGTGGAAGCCATTAAGGGTGCTTCAGAATCAATGAACTGTAAATGGCTCTGTTTACTTGCAAGCCTTCCTGTGTTCCTGTAAGCCAGCCCAGGAAGAATGAGGGAATCCATCTTAAACCTGGTGCTTTTCCATTTAGAAGGAGGGGTGGGGATCCAGAAAAACAAAAGATTCCCGCCTTGTGCCAAAGCTATAAAAGGGGGTGGAAGAGAACAAAGGGGGGTCCCCAGTCATGAGAAAGCCCCCGCTTTTCACCTAAGATGCCTGCTGGAACTAACAAGGACAGTACCAGGGGAAAGGATTGGGTCCAGACTAGGAAGGAGGCTAGTCTGTGAAGGAAGCTTACTGGAACATCTCTGAGGGTGAGATTTACCTGTATTCAGTTTCTTAATGTATTAGGCTTAGACTTGTGTGTTTTGTTTTATTTTGCTTGGTGACTTATTTTGTTCTGTCTGTTATTACTTGAAACCACTTAAATCCTACTTTTTATACTTAATAAAATAACTTTTGTTTATTAATTAACCCAGAGTAAGTGATTAATACCTGGGGGAGCAAACAACTGTGCATATCTCGCTATCAGTGTTATAGAGGGCGGACAATTTATGAGTTTACCCTGTATAAGGTTTATACAGAGAAAAATGGATTTATTTGGGGTTTGGATCCCATTGGGAACTGGGTGTCTGGGTGTTGGAGATAGGTGACCTGCTGAGCAGTTTTGGGTTAAAGTCTGCAGTTTTGGGGGCACTGACCAGACCTGGGTCTGTGTTGCAGCAGGCTAGCATGTCTGGCTCAACAAGGCAGGTTTCTGGAGTCCCAAACTGGCAGGGAAAACGGGCTCAGAGGTAATTCCAGCACGTCAGGTGACAGTGCCAAGGGAGTCTCTGTGACCGAACCCATCACAGACTCCACCTGTAACTTGCTGATAAACACCTATCTATGTGCCCAAAAGACATGAGCACACAACTCCCACTCAGATCAAGGGGACTTGCACACATGCAGCTAAAGTCAGAATTTGGCCCTAATCATATTTTAAAATCCATTTTCAGATTGTTTAAACAAGTTTTTTTTTTTTAACCTCAGACTAGGAGCATTCAACAAAAGGCAAATCAAAACTCATTTCAATTTAGTTGCTTACCCTTAATTACATTATTTCCATCCTTCTGTAAAAATGTATTACTATAAAGCACAGAGGGATAAACCTCTGTTGATGTAATATTCATTTGTACAGAGTGGCATAGTTACTTTTTAGTAAATGTGAATTACTTATGAGAGTCATGTACGTGTCACTATAGCTGTGTTGGTCCCAGGCAATGAGAGTAATGTCTATTTGCTCAGTTTACAAATGAAAGCCGCCATTTCCTTTCATATCCCTAAGAAATACAGCTGATAAAACATATTGCAATGATTCAAGTGCATAGATTATTATGATGATTTATTTAATCCAGAATCAGAAACAACATCAAGTCAGAACAGAACTGGGGAGTCTATGGCCAATTTCTGCTCTTATTTTACTGTGAGCATGGCAGCCAGGAACCATGGTGATATGCATATTAGAAATGCATAGATTAAAGAGAGAGAGAGAGAGAGAGAGAGAGAGAGATTATCATAGGCTGACAGAGAGAAAGGGACTGGTAGATAGTATGGTGATGAATGCCATAGAAGTGCTAATACAGATATGAACTAGACAGCCACCCTCGTGTGGATTGGAGCTATTGCAGAAGATAAAACAATGGTGATCCAAAATCAAAGTTTGCACATCACACACAGTCTCTCTCTTAATGTGTAGGTAATTAGTTTAATGGGATTTTTTGTGGGGCGGAGTTATGTGTTTTGTTTTTGCTGAGTGAGTATTCAATGCTTGAGAATGGTACCAAGCTATTTACATCCTTGGATGGTGGGCAGAATCTACCAGAATAACTAGAGGCCCAGCCCGTAGATTAGCTGAGGGAGGTTCTACAATGCCCAGAATTTAATTGAGGGCTTGTCTACACATGCAGTGCTGCAGTGGTGCAACTGCACCGATTCAGCACATCTGGTGAAGACACTCTATGATGACGGGAGCATAATAAAACCACCTCTGCAAGCAGCGGTAGCTATGTCAGCGGGAGAAGCTCTTCCACCAACATAGTGCTGTGCACACTGGCACTTATGTCAGTGTAACTTGCGTCGCTCAGGGGGGTGGTTTATTCACACCCCTGAGTGACATGAGTTATGCCGACATAAGCTGTAGACATAGCCTAAATACGGGGGACAAATAATGAAAACACAGGGACAGGAGTGTGGGTCAAAATGAAGGAACCAGACAATGCCCACTGCCCCTAGAAGGAGTCCAAGGAAGCAGTGGATGTCACCCGAAGGAACTCTGCCCAGATGCATCCATCAACTAGGAACTGGGAAAATGGCTCAGTCACAAAACATATATACCACTTGCCCTTGAGCTTCTTTCCCCTGGGCTGATGAATGGCCATCTTGGCCAATGCCAGGAAGTAGTTCATAGAGCCATAGATTCCAAGGCCAGAAGGGACCAGTCATCATCTAGTCTGGTCTACTGTATAAACAGGCTATAGAGCTTCCCTGAATTAATTGCTGTTTGAACTAGAGCATACCTTTCAGAAAAAGCATCCAATCTTGATTTAAATAAACTTCCAGTGATGGAGAATCAACCACATTCCTTGGTAAGTTTCAGAGTAGCAGCCGTGTTAGTCTGTATCTGCAAAAAGAACAGGAGTACTTGTGGCACCTTAGATAAATTTGTTAGTCTCTAAGGTGCCACAAGTACTCCCATTCCTTGGTAAGTTGTTCCAGTAGTTAATTACCTTCACTGTTAAATATTTCAAGTCTGATTTGGGTTAGCTTCAACCTCCAGCCACTGGATCATGTTGTTCCTTTGTCTGCTAGATTCAAGAGCCCTTTGTTATCAAATTTCTGTTTCCCATGTAAGTACTTATAGAATGATTTAGTCACTTTTTTCTTTGATAAACTAAGTAGATTAAGCTCACTGAGTCTTTCTTAATAAGACATGTTTTCTAATCCTTTAATAATTCACATGGCTTTTCCCTGAGCCCTCTCCACTTTTTCAGCATCTTTCTTGAATTGTGGACGCAGAACCGGACACAGTATTCCAGTAGCAATCACACCAGTGCCAATTACAGAGGTGAATAACCTCTCTACCCCCTATGAGATTCCCCTGTGTAGGCTGATCAGGTGGTCTCAGGACCAGCGTGACTGTTCCATCCAATGAAGTCCTGATCATCCACCAAACAGGTAAAGCAGGGGGGAGTGCAAGTGACAGCTTCTTGCTTCCCCACCAACGTGAATCAACCCTCTGCTGGAAAGGCAAACTTAAAAGATAAGCACCTCTGTCCACTTGGTCATTGGCCTGTCTGCGGAGATGATAATTAATGCCAGTTCTGTGGTGTGGACACCTGCATCCACTGAGAGCTGGACTGAGATCAACTCATTTCATATAAGCCATGAAAAAGCCATCAGAGAGCAAGCGTTCTTCCAGCCACACAGCTGGATTCAAATCAGGTTCCTAGAGAGAAGTGACTAGAAAATTCTCAAAGCGGCAAACTGTGCAGCCTTTTCTAGAGAGGATAAGTACTGTATCAGAACACCTGATCACATGGAAGAACTATTCCTGCAGCCTACATTTTCCAACAGCCTTAGACTGCCTGATTATCAACAAAATAGAGCTATGGAAACCACCATTCATAGAAAAGAAACCAATAAGTACTTGTAATTTGAGTCATTCTGCTCCTATAAATAAGGATCCCCTACCCTCCTGGCGTGTAGACAATGGTTCAAACAAATAAATTAGCTGAAAATCCAGAAGAATCCAAAAAGGATTATTAGGGTAATATGTTTTCAACAGAGCACTCAAGAGCTGCAAACGATGGCTCACCAAACAGGCATGTCTTAAATGCCCTGCGTAAGAGGAAGCCGTGAAACATGAGAACCTGACTTGTAGTTGCATAGTTATTTGAAAAGGATCCAAGTAAGAAATATCTTAAGCAAGAAAAAAACTAACACTCCACGATATACGCTAGTCATTGAGTTCATTTTGTGGTTCTCAGAGCAACTAGCTAGTGTGGGGAAAGAAAGAATGAACTTCATTACATTTCATGGGAACACAGAGGCAAAACCAAATTCCAAGTGAAAGAAATGTGACAAAATCAAGCAAACATGGAAACGGGTGAGGATTAGGCCACAACCAGAAAAATTTGTGCTCCAAAGATTTACCCACATAACACTAAGTACAGACCGAACCCTTCAAAGATTTAAGGGTTCCATTGCCCTGCATCTTGTAGTAATTTACACTAGTGCAAGGTAGGAGTAAAATGTTTTGGTATCATTTTATACTCACTTTGCAGAAATGTAAGGCTAGGTCTTCACTGGCAAAAAGGGAGGGTGGGGAGGTTTCACATTGAAATAGCTAACTGTAGTATATACTGTAACAAGTAATCTCTTTATAATATTCCCCAGTGCGCTTTTGTGTTGTACTGTTTCAAACACCACTATGTTAAAGCGCACTAGGGAATCTTTAGTGAGAACCAGCAGGATCTGCTCGGACCAATTAATGCACAACACGTGAGTGTGCTTTAGAAATCACATCCCAATAGCCCTCATCGCTGCTCCTTATAGACAAGCGCTTAGGTGCAAGTAACCATTTCTGCTGTTTTTCCAGGATTCATTGGATAAACACAGTTTGGGGTTTTGTGTCAGGGAGTTTTATTGGTGTTTATTGGTTTGTAACAGGGCAGCTTGCCCCTGGGCTGGAGAGCCTGGGGCCACACCAACCCTGATTACAGAAGGAGTCCCACCTGAGGGGAATCAGGTAATTTCCTATCAAGAGCAGAAGGTGGATGCAGTAAGCTCAGAGGCTGTAGTGAGAGGCTCCTGCAGGGAAGATCAATATGTAAGAGAGTTATTCCAGCTTGGAAGGGCCATGAGTAGCCTGCTAAGGCAGGAAGGATTCTGACCAGACCCGGGGAGTTTGGGCTATATCTGGCTGAAGGCAAGACTTTCGTGTTTAGTTCTGAACTGTAAATTGATAAATCAGGCCTTAACGACAGCTGTTGTGTCTAGATTAGAAAAACCCAGTGTGGCGTTTATGTGGGGATCCAAGAAGAGAAACTGAGGTGAGGGCTGCATGCAGGGCTCCCTTGAGGCCACCAGGGGGTGCTGAGAGGCAGCCACTCATCTACACAGTTCAAACCAAAAATCAGAAGCCCTAATTATAGGGTTGATTATAGGATCATTTAGAATAAATATATTAATCCAATATTATCCCTAGGTACATTAGTCTCTCATAAGTGTGACTGAAATTCAAAGAGATCCTTAAGACTTTGTACACTCTTTTAATAAGAAAGAATGGATTTTGGAGGTCTTTGCCTCTTATTCTTAGAACAGATCACTATATTAATTTTCTCCTGCATCTGGATTATTTTAAATTATTATAAATTTCGAGGAGTCCTCCCTGGGATTTTTTTAAACTAACATCAGATTACCATTTAATCAATAAAACATTAAACAACAATCAGGATTTCTCTACTGTTTTGCATCCTTGTATCTCACAACATGTTACAGATGAAAGTAAATATCATCCCATTTTACAGATGAGAAAACTAAGGCACAGGAAAAAGGATTCACTCTGTCAGTTAGTGGCAGAGCCAGGAACAGAAGCCAGTTTATAGCATCCCCTCATAAGTGCTTTTTATCCCATACAAAGAAACCAATTGTAATCTCTTTAGGGCAGGATTCTCTTGTTGTTCTATGTTTGTAGAGCGCCTGACATAATGGGGGCTGGTTCATGCATCGGACCTTTTGGCACTACCACAATACAAATAAATAAATACAATTAATAATTAATTACAGGTAGTTATGAATTTCACCATCTTACCTCAACAATATTTACCTTATGTATTATTCCTTGAAACTAGTCATTTCTTGTTTGGAGGTGACAGATTTTCAAACCATTAACATTATGTGACAGTTAAAGCTGTCAGATCTAAGTATTGTTCCTCCCACTACCCTGTCTATTATTTGTAGAAACTACTTCCCAAATGCTTGTGTACGTGGGCACAACCACACTATTTGCCCAGTTAAACAACTGCTTCCAACATGCTATCTTCAGAAAGGTTATTTTAATGGTGCTGATCAGATGTCTAGTTTATTTGGTGGTAAATTTCCAACTGAATTACCTGTAGCTCAGATTCCCTGGCCATGTTTTGAGGTCCTTGCTAGATATGATGTCAATGGGAGCTGCATAACTATCACATTCCTCCCAATGGTCTATATTGTACATTACGGAACAAAAAGACCAAAGTTTCTCAGTATGTGGCAAACGGACACTGCGCCTCTATTTTGTCAGATTCAAATGCCGTATCATTGTGGTGTATAAGCAGGGCCGGCTCCAGGCACCAGGCACCAGGCAACCAAGCACATCCTTGGGGCGGCACCTGGTAAGGGGCGGCAGGGGGAGCGTGGCGCGGCATTCCGCGGGTAGTGGGGGGCGCTCCGGCGGCACGGCGCTCGGCGGGGGGGCGGCGCGGTCGCAGCGCTGGGGGGGGGGTTCCGGTGGCGCTCGGCAGGGGGCGGGGGCGGGCTCCGGCAGCGCTGGGAGGGGGGGTTCTGGCGGCGCTCGGTGAGGGGGGGCGGGCTCCGGTGGTGCGGCGCTCGGCGGGGGGGGCGGCGCGAGGCGCGGCGCTGGGGGGGGGGGAGTACGGCGCGGCGCTCAGCGCTTTTTTTTTTGCTGCTTGGGGCAGCAAAAAAGTTAGAGCCGGCCCTGTGTATAAGTCAAAACATGGGAACGACCATAAACTGGCTTTAACATTAGTGGGTGCTACTTGGTTGTCTCAGTGAGGCAGTGTTCAGTAGACATGAGAAAGTGACATGATGGTGAGGCAGTCATAAGGAACGTGATGACAGTTCCAAGTGCAGGAGCTTTGTTTCACAACACTTATCTCACTGTAATTAATTTTGAAACAAGTTATCATTCATTTTACATTTCCATAGAGTTCCCAGGTCAGAGAACACAACCCTGGATGTTTACCAAAATATGACATGCACTAAGCTCTCCCAGATCAAATTAATTGTGATTTAGGGTTTGATAGATGCAACTTCTTTTTTTTTTTTTTTTTTTAAGATATGCTCTAGTTCAAAAGGAATTATTTTGTGGAAATTCTATAGCTGGTGTTAAACTGATGGTCAGACTAGCTGACTACAAGGGTCCCTTCAAGCCTTGGAATCTATGAAGCACAGGCATTGCATGGTTTCACAACTGGACACTAGAAGATTTAGATTTTGCTGATGGCACAGCTCTTCTCCATGACAGCTCAGCCAACATGCAAGCAAAGACCAGATGATTGTCCAGCATTGCAAGAAAGTCCTGTGTAACTGCAACTATTGGAAGACAGGATACTGGGCTAGATGGACCATTGGTCTGGCCCAGAATGGCCATTCTTATGTTCAATCTCACCTTTTAAGGGCTGGAGGGCCTGGAGCTAGCCAACCCTGATTACTAAAGAGGCATACCTGAGGAAGATTAGCTCTTTTCCCTATGAAGGGCAGCAGGGAATGGGGGCAGCTCAGGAACTTGCAGTGAGTGAGACAGATTGCTGCAGGGAAGACCCTGACACCAAGGGAGTTTAAATTGGGGACCGGGCCCAGAGCCTAGGGAGCAGGAGAAGGCCTTGACTGGGTTTGGGTCTGCAAGCCAATGCCAGAAGGCTCAGCTCCAGCTGAGAAGAGCTGGGAGGACAGGCTGTGAGAACAGAATGGGACAGGAAAAAAAGCTCTGGTGGTGAGAGAAGACACTAGGGCTACATATGAACTTGTGTGAAGTGATGGACTTTATTTTGGGACACTGGGGATTATCATGAACTGTTTCTGTCATTAAACCAGCCCCAGACAAGGGGGGATATTAACCCAAATGCCCGTCTGCAGTTCTCAAGGGGGCCCTAAAGTGAGGGGGAGAGGCAGGGTGCCGCAGAGTGACCTCAGGCCAGGAGGCGGGGCTCAAGAGTCAGCTGGCCCTGTTACAACACGGTTAATAATTACCTGTAAAACAACAAATCTAACGAGAACCGCAGCAACTCCCAACTCAAGCATTATGTTAGAAGGTAAAGGCGTGCAAGAGGCGAGTCAATTCAGATACCTTTGCAGTAACATGCAAGGCAATGGGGACACCCAGAAGGATATGAAGTCATGAATTTGGCAAGGCAGCAGCTGCGTTCACCAGCTTAAACAAGTTTTGGTCATCAAACATCTACAACTTAAAGAGCAAACTACTAATCCTCAACTCAAATGTTATTTCCACCTCAGCATAGGCCTGTGTAAACTGTTAATCCACAAAAGGTACAACTAGATATCTAAATGCCTTCCAAAGCAAATGCCTTAGAAAAACAATAGGTATTAAATGGAATGAATTTATAACGAATGCCAAGATTCATCAGAGAGTTCAACAACCCCTTAACTCAAAAGTTATCCAGAAAAGAAAAAAACACTGGGGATGTGTGCTAAGACTGAAACCAGAACATCTATCATGGGATACATGGGTAGCTGGAGGAACACATAAGAGGGGCCAACCAAAAGAAACCCTCTGGTGAACCAAACTCAGAGAGGGAAAACGTATAGGACTTAACAACACTGGGGACATGCAAAGAGTGGCCCAGGATAGTTAGGGATGGTGGAGCCTTGTTTGTGGTCTAAGTGGTGTCTGAAAGTGCAGGAAGGATTCAGATCCAGATAGGGCTTGACCAGGCACAAAGATGGATTGGTTTAACAAAAGGGGGGATTTTATACCCATTACAGCTTGGGGCATGGACCCTCTTAAACCAATTTAAACCTGAGTTACTTCAATTTAGTTTGCTTTGGTAAATATAGAGGCAAAAGCTAAACTGACAATCAGTTTACAATTGATCTACAGCTTGGTCTCCATATAATTTTTGTACTGGTATGCTATGCTGATTAGAGGTGGGATTTTTTACCGCTATAGTTTTACTAGTACAGTCTCTAGTTTGGATGCAGTTATAGCAGTATAGACATTCCTTACACCAGTATAGCTGATTCCCCTTCCTGTAAAGGAATAGCTATACTGGTGTAAAACACCTTTATAACAATGTAGCTGCATCCACACTAGGAGGGGTTGTATGACTCACTATACCAGTATATCACTACAACATTTCTAATGCAGACAAGGCCTGACATTGTGCACACAGGGATTTGCACTCGTTTAACTAAGCTGTTTTCTAAATCTATTTTAGTTAAACTGGTGCTTATGTGTAGACTAGCTTCTACATGCACACAAACCCTCAGAAAGAAAAGCAGGGAATCACTGTAAATTTTAAACCGTATTCACAGCTAATACTGATGCTTCTTTTTCCCCTTTACCAAAAGAAAACAAACACTCTGATAAATGTAATCGTTGGTAGCTGCGTTCTGATAGGATTGTGACACACCTACTCCGCCAAAATGATTGAACTTTTCAGAATGTTCACGTGTTCAATAGGAGAGACAAGAAGCCTTTAAAACTATTCCAATGTTCATTTCATGTCCTTCCTATCCTCCATCCCTACCCATTTTTGACCCTTTCCAAGGAACATCATGTACAGCAGCACATTCCTTCAGGCTCAAACGGCCCCACAGGCTGTGCTGAAATGCTAGAACAATGTACAATAGGTTTTCTGGTCTCTTAGTACTCAGTGTGGTGACGGCAAGTTTGTTTCGCGATCTTCGGACATGGGAAGAAAGACCACACTGAGGAACAATATTACGGAAACTGGAGGGCTGGAGGACCGGGGATAGAAAAGCTAACAAGGGAAGGTGGAAAGTTCTCCCTTCCCACTATCTGATCTACAAGACCACAACACAGGAAACAATTGCTACCCATCCATTATCTGAAAAACAAATGGCATGGTAACATGAAGTGTCCCTATAATCTTCTGAAAGGTGTCCTACTAATATTTAGGCCTCATATAACATTTTTTATTTTCAAAGCAGAGGATGGCTGTGATCTACTGGAAATCCAGAGACTTTTTTGCTCAAACTTTTTAAAGCGACTGGTGATTTTGGGTGCCCAACTCAAGACCCCTCCGAAGAGTCAGATTTTCAGGAAATACTGAGCACCCAGCCCCCAAAAATCAGGCCCCGTTAAAGAGATCTCATTTTGGGCACCCAAAGACAGAAGCCCCCAAAATCACAAGTCACTTTTGAAAATTAAGGCCTTTGTCTTAATTCAGATCTCTCTAACATACACACACCCTGGTGTGAATCAGGAGTGACTCCCAACAATGGAGTTACATTGGCATAAAACTGGTGTATGTTCAGAATCCTCGGGCAGAATGGACAAAGCCCCAGCAGTGACTGCAGAAGTCAGAGGGGGTAGGGAGAAGGGGCTAGCTGAGGCTCTCCCTGGGTACTCCCCCAGGCTGGATCTCAGACACTGGGGGGCACTAGACCCCTTAAATACAGCCTAGCCCAGACTGGACAGGAGCCCCAGCAGTATCTCTGAGAGCATGGCTCCTCAGAGGCACCCACTGTAAATGCAGAATGGTGGGATATAACCATGCACTGCAAGTATTATGTTTATTTTCACTGCCATTCCTTAATATTGCCCTAACCTTGCTTTTTCATGTAATCAGGCACTAGCTGGTAAAGAGAACGTGTGGGACTGGGACTGGGACTGGATCTACCGGAGGATCTCTGACTTAAGCAGTAGTCGTCAATATGAACAAAGCTGAGAACAGCTGGTTTAAAAGATAATGTCTATGATTAAATGTTGTCCATTGTTGAGCTCCAAATCCAATATGTCAATCTGGCAGATGATAGCATTCTTTACTTTTTGCAGTCCTAAATAGCAAACAAGTGTAAGCATGAACCATCCAGCTTCTTTAACTCATCATCTTAAACAGATTGCATTTCTCTGAAATTAGCAAAGCACCATTAATACCCAGCAAGCAAGATATAAAACACATATGGCCCGATGCCTTCAACTCAGATAGAAAAAGAAAAGGCTCCATATACTCTCTTTCTCCTATCTCTAGTTCTTGCCTCTTTAAACATCCAAACACCACAGAACAGGGCTTAGTCCCTACTATATATACATCCTGTTGTAAACAAATCAGGGTACAATATGCTCTTACACACTATCTGTAACAGACAGAAATGTTCATGGCCAGCTTCCAACTTATCAACTTTGGCAGCATCCATTCATTAACTTTGGAGTATGTGTTCCTGCTGAAATATGCAGTAGGATGCTGAGAACTCTTGTTTTAGCTTCCCCGCAGTCAGTTTTGAAGTATGATGAACTTTTCACATTTCTGACACTCCACCAATACCCTCCGGTCAGTGACAGATGTTGGTTCAATCAACCTGCTGCTGTTAGAATAAGTCATGTCTTCCATCGGAACGTCTCAATAACTTCACTGGACAACATAAAAGCCAACACCTTTCTCACTCAGGCAAAACTCCCACCGAAGATAACAGAGAACCAGATACGCTTCTGGTGAACAAAAATGGAACTACTATGGAAGCTGCTGCCAAGACCTGGGGTCTAGTCCGGACCCTGTTACTGGTTTGCTGAGTGATTGTGGACAAGTGAGTTCTCTTCCCAGATGTTTCCCTATCTGTCTTGCTGCTTCTACAGTGCTCCCAGACTCTTCCAGCCAAAGAGTGAAGGACTCAGTCTGACTCTAGATTCCCCTTGGATGTTTGTATACCTTGACCTACGGATCTGCCATTTTTATTAAGTGTCACAGATCCACTTTCTTTACATGATATTTAAAACACTTTCTCCTGCCACCATTATGATAAACAGACTAACATGTTGGCTGGTATCAGATGCTCTGCTGGAATGCTATAATTTTCTAACGTCACAATATCTGTCCCATTGCTGCCAGAAGGGAAAGAACAGGAGTACTTGTGGCACCTTAGAGACTAACAAATTAACGAACTCTCTTTCCTTCTCTACTGCAGTGGGATCACACCAGTGCTGCAAAAGCCTGTGCCATGTTAGGATTCCAGCTCTGTCCAAAGTGAGATCAATATCTGCAAAATACTTAGGGGCAAATTCTTATTCCCCACATAAAGCCCAGCTAGGTAGACTTCATATCAGGGGAACTCTGCTGGGGCCAGGGTACAGAATCCTCTGTTCCCAACCCTGGCATTGTGGCAGTTATGAGAGCTGTATATAAAAATAGTATCCATATGTAAAGATAGGCATCTAGTGGCATGCAAAAACAATAGTGCCTGCGGTATTTAGGGTTGCCAACAGTCCCTTATTACAAGGGATGTCCCTTATTTTTTCATCTCTCTACAACATGATCAGGAGCTGCTTATTAATTATTATGATGATGATAATAATATCAGGAGCACAAGTGGGTCAGAGGTGCTAAGAAAACAGTCCCTTATTTTTGAAATATCTTAGCAACCCTAGCGGTATTGTTCATAATTTTACAGGTTCAATAAAGTTAGGGTTACAATATCGAATAAATAAAAAAAGAGGACCCTCCACGAGCCGCCACTTTCCCAGACATGTTCGGCTTTTTGGCAATTCCCCCCGGACGGGGGTTTGACTGCCGAAAAGCCGGACATGTCCGGGAAAAAGATGACATATGGTAACCCTAAATAAAGTTGTTGTCGCTGGGGCCGGGCCGGGGGCTCGGGGGCTCGGCCGGGGCCGGGCCGGGGGCTCCGCCGGGGCCGGGCCGGGGGCTCAGGGGCTCCGCCGGGGGCTCGGGGGCTCCACCGGGGCCGGGAGCTCGGGGGCTCCACCGGGGCCGGGGGCTCCACCGGGGCCGGGGAGGGGGGCGGAGTTGGGGCGGGGGGGTGGGGCCGGGGCCCCGTGGAGTGTCCTCCATTGGGAGGCACAAAATATGGTAACCCTAATCCTGCCCCCATCTGCCCTCAATGTCCCCTGCACAGTTGCAGAGAAAGCTGCCATGGAGTAGGGCTCCTAAGTGCATGAGGAATGTAGAGCTCTCCCTTACCACCATGTAGCCTGCAGTTGAACTGTGGCAGTTTCACTGATTTTGGGGCCTGGGGCATCTATGTAAGGGAGGGCAAGATTTGTATATAGTTTGTGAAGCACTGTGGGATGAAAGGTGCTGTTTAAATGTACATCATCATTCTAGAAACTAACGTGCTAACCCTGTGCAATCTAGCTACCTTGGCAGCCTTGGAGAGTTTGTATTTTGTAAGGTTAATGCTAGAAGAAGAATTGTGTCTGACCCAAAGGAAATATGATCCCAAAAATATTCCTGTGGGTTATTTTAATAAGGAATTTCAATGTCTGCTGAGAAGGAGTCACCTCTAGAAGCCTACATCCTTTTTCAGTGACTGTTCTGTCTGCCTGGGTTCACTGCTAAATATCAGTGAGTACAAAAAATTAGAGTTTTCCCTGTCTCCTAAGGGCTGGGTTAATGGGATGAAAAAAATTGGAACATAGCCAGTACTACTTACCTGGAGTGTTTAAAAAATCATAGGTCAGGCCCCGAAACTATAAAACTAGCTGAAAAATCTTGAGATTTTACAAAAATAATACTTGTGGGGTCCTTATATTTGCCTTCTAGTTTCTGAACCTTTAAGATTCAAGATTTCACATTTGTCTCTGCAATCATGAGGGCTAGAAACGTAATTTTTAAAAAAAATGAAAGCTGAGAGTCTCACATAATCACATGAATCTGGGAGGCAGGGCTTTAGGAAACAATTGTGAAACTTACGATAAAACTGCTGAGTTGGCAGCACTGCATTGCAAAGTGAAGAAAAACACTTGGTGTTAATCCTACCAGGCTTGTGCTGAGAAAGGGTATAGGAACCTTGGCCAGTGCATCTATCTGCTCCAGAAATCCTGGCAGCCAGGAAGATGGGATTGTGCAGTGGAACATAATTTTGGAAAGGAATACCATGCAGCCCTGGCTAGCCTGTGTTGCAGATAGCTGGTAGAGGGAGCTGCCCACAGCTGGCTTACTACCGCCATCCTTGAGCATTAAGATGGAACTCTGCCCTGCTGCTTTGTTGTGGGGAGAAGCTCCCTACAACCTCCTCCCCTGCCGGTGCACAATGGAGGACAGAATCTGTCCCTGAATATTAGCTGTTGTGAACCTCACCCTCCTTTCCCCTCCATCTGCCCTTACTGTTAATATATTGTAATGTAGAATGTTAAAATAATTCAGATGGTATGTGCCCCAAACGTGGTTAGTTTTTTAATAGCTCTTTAGATCGGCTCCTGCCTGCATGGTGACATTTTGATCACACCACCTAGAGAAAGCTTCTTTGCTCCAATGATTTACTGCGGAGCATGGGCAGTGCCGTATCTCTGCTGAGTACAGTGCAACCAGCAGCCTCATTTTTATCGTTTTTAGTGAGAGAGAGAGAGAGAGAGAGAGAGAGAGATGGATGGAGGGATGCTGGTTGGGCTTTAGGAGTTCAGAGACCTGCCCCCAACCTGCAAAACTTCTCTGAGAAATTAGCCTTAGAGCTGACAGCGCGTGGCAGAGGACTTCAGAGTAGCCTGCACAGATGTATCAGTTAGGAAATGAACCTTTTGGGAGTGAGAAGGAACAGAACAGTTCCTGGAGGTTTTGCTGCATCAAGCAGGCCAGATTCATCTCTGGTGGGAAACCCTGATAGAGAATGGCCTGACAAGAGACACCAGTCTTGGTAAGAGCCAGTGCATCTGCTCTGTTCCTCCCCTCCCCCAAACTTTTTATTTTCTTTAGCAATTACTATGTAAACTCACTTCCACTCCTATAGGTTTCATATAATGCCATTTCTGTAACTGTTTATTTTTTGTCAATGAATATTTCCAATTACAACATTGGAACTGTGTGTGTTTATATATGTGAATATAACATTTTTTTATTTTTTATTTTTTTTTTTGCTGTGCTGCTCCCCATGTCCATAAAGATGCTCTGGGATGAAAATAAGAATGTAAAATATAGTCTAATAATGGTACATTTTGGGCAGGCACTAGGGGGATTCTTATAACAACCGCTGTGGAATCTTTAACGTCCACACAAAGCAGATAGGTTCTCGGTTTTTAAGGTCTCATCAAAAAGGCATATATAGGAGGATCGTCAATTTATCTTCTCGTTCACACCAAACCACATCCCTATTCTCCTGTTTTCTAGCTCTCCTCAAAACTCCCTTCTTCTGCTTAGCCTTCCTTCAGCTACATTCACCCCTGTATTGCCACCTACCACTCTTAAACAAGATCTTCGACTTCTCTTGTTGTGTTGTACCTGACTCATTATTTACAGCCTGATCCTGCAGCCCTTCGTCACACCACTAACTCTTATCCACGTGAGTAGCCCCTTCAAAGTAATGATTTACATGTGAATAAAGCGTGCGGAATTAGATGCCTAGATCGTTAGCACACAGACCTTGTCTACCTATGTGTTTTGTGAAGCACCATGCACATGCTATAGAAATAAATTCATAATAATAAAATAATAATAATTAATAATAATAAAATAACTAAAAGTTAATAGTCCTTGGAGGTAGCAGAGTGGATCTCATACTGGACTAAAGGGAGGGTAATTGTGGGGTGGGAGGTGGGGTGTCTATTCCTGGCTGTGCCACTGACTTGCTGTGTGACCTTGGACAAGCCACATCACTTCTTGGTGTGTCTGTTTCCCCTACCCCCTTTGCCTATCTTGTCTATTTAGATTTCAAGCTCTTCATGGCAGGGACTGTCTCTCGCCATGTGGTTGTACAGCACCTAGCTCACTGGGATCCTGAACTCAGTAGGGGCCCCTAAGTACTATTGTAAAATTAAAAAATGGGCCATATCCTGAAGTCCTTATTCAGTGTTTGCTCAGGCAAAACTCAGACTGCAAAGGGATATTTGCCTGAGCCAGGAATAAACAAAAACTCAGTAGGGATTCCAAGATGTGAAATAAGACGACATAAATAATTGACCAAACTAGGCCCTTCTTAGTTTGTGACATCTGACAGCATCACAGCAGAAGTTGGTTTGATAAGAATCCACTTTGTGTGTATGTTTATTCTGCAGAGTCTCACGTTTCCATGTCAACATATTTTCTAAAGGACATTTTTGATCCCCTACCGAAATGTAAGAACTGCAGACAGAAAAACAACCGCTGGTACAAATACTACAGATTTTTTTTCCTCCTCTTTTCAAATATTTGCTTCGGAGAGTTCAGCTCTTGGAAGCATGTCATATTGCTGCTGTAATATTTTATAAAGAACTGCATTTACATGCAATTACATTCTCGCAGTAACAATCTCTCTGTAGTGAAATATCATTTATTCTGCCTGGCTAGTGATTTCAGAATTTTTGTAAGCTGCACTTTAACTTTTTTATAATATATAAAACATGAACATTCCTGAGTAAACAGCTTCACAATCCAATTGCTTTTAATTTTTTCTGTACGTCATTTCGTTCGGTTGTCATTGAACACAGCTGCTAGACAGGAAATAGAATATTCTGGGCTAACAATTGGAATTCAAACAGCTGAAAATTAGGTATAAAGGGCAGTATCATACTTCTTTAAGAAAAAGAAAAAAAAGCTTTTCTTGATTTTGTAAGCTAGATTTATGCCTAGGGTCCAATTTCAAAAGTATCCATCTAAATTGCATGTATAAATCATGCATTTGCACCTGCAAACACCAGTTACGTAGGCAAATGGGCAATTATGCACATGGGTGGATGTCTGCTCACACTCAAAATCTGGGTTTGTAAATGTAATTTGTGCAGCCACTTTTGAAAACTTGCAAAACTGCCCATGCAACAAGGCTGTTTGTGTGCGCAGATGTAGTTTGCACTTGGAAATCAAGTGGCTAGGCGAGCAATTACCTACTTGCAAATGCAAGTGTGGCAATGAAAAATTCCAATTGTCCTCAATGGGCTTTGGATCAGGCCCACTAGAGTTATGTCAAGTAGTTCCATTTGAAAACCTAGCCCCTACGTGTCAATCTCCCAAGGAAAAGACTTATAGCGGGGTAGCGGGGGGGTGCCAGAACAGCTGACTGGCAGCCAGCCCCGGGGTAGCGGAGCAGCAGCTGTCAGAACAGCAGCTACGGTCAGCCCCATGAGCAAGTGTCAGGGCTGGAGCAGCTGCAAGCCCCGGCAGCGCTCTGTCACCCCCGGCAAAGTATTTGTAGTAAAAGTCAGGGACAGGTCGCCGGCTTCTGTGAAGTTTTGTTTTTTGCCTGCAACCTGTCCCTGACTTTTACTACAAATACCCGTGACAGAATCTTAAGCTTTCAGGGGCATGGGCAGAAATTTAACTTTGACCCCTTTTGGGGGTACATGTTCTGTGACCTTCCTGCCCCAGCCCCAGGAGAAGCTCGCTTTTCCCTCCCCCCCCCACCTCCCCAGCAGAAGCTCACTCTTCCTTCCCCCCCACCCTGGGCCAGCAAGAGATAGCTCTTCCCTTCCACCCCCGCAGCCCTGGAGGAGCTCGCTCTCCCACCCCCCCGCACCACAGCCCCGGGGCCGGAGGAGTTCTGTGAGCCCAACAATTATTGGGGGGGCCGTGCCCCTGCTTTCCCCCACCTTGTGTACGCCCCTGATCATCACTGATAAACTTTGCAGATAACACAAAAATTGGGGGAGTGGTAAATAATGAAGAGGACAGGGAACTGATTCAGAGCGATCTGGATCACTTGCTAAACTCGGCACAAGCAAACAATACGTTTTTTTTTTAAGACCTGTAAATACATACATCTAGGAAGAAAGAATGTATGCCAGATTTACAGGATAGGAGACTATCCTGGTAAGCAGTGACTCTGAAAAGGATTTGGTGTTCACGGTGGATAATCAGCTGAACATGAACCTCCAATGTGATGTTGTGGCCAAAAGACCTAATGCAATCCTGGGATGCATAAACACGGGAATCTCAAGTGGGGGTAGAGAGGTTATTTTAGCTCTGTATTTGGCACTGATGCAACCGCTGCTGTAATACTGTGTCTAGTTCTGGTGCCCACAATTCAAGAAGGATGTTGATAAATTGGAGAGGATGAAAAGAAGAGCCACGAGAATGATTAAAGGATTAGAAAACCTGCCTTACAGTCAGGGGCGTGCACAGGAATTTAAATGTGACTACTTTTGGGGGGCATTTTAAACACTGGCTCCCACCCAAATACAGGTATTTAATAATGGGCCCTCCAATCTAGCAGAGAAAGGTATAACACAGTGGTCCCCAATGCGGTGCCCGTGGGTGCCATAGTGCCCGCCAGGGCATCTATGTGCGCCCGCCTACTGACAAGGGAGCGTCCCACCGCCAAGGAGCGCAGCCACCAGACAAGCAGCCGCCGAAATGCCGCCAAGAAGCGGCAACGTCAAGAAGCATCGCCGTGGAAATGCCGCTGCTTCTCGGCGGCATTTCGGCGGCGACACCTCTTGATGACACTGCTTCTCGGTGGCATTTCGGCGGCGGCGCTTCTTGGCATTGCCGTTTCTTGGCGGCTGCTTGTCCGGCGGAATTTCAGTGGCTAGTAGTCCGGCGCCCACCACACTGAAAGGTTGGGGACCACTAGTATAACACAATTCTCCAATGGCTGGAAGTTGAAGCTAGACAAATTCACACTTGGAAATAAAGTGTACATTTTTGACAGTGTAGATAATTAACCATTGGAACAATTTATCAAGGATCGTGGTGAAAACTCCCTCGCTCGCAATTTTTAAGGCAAGACTGAATATTTTTCTAAAAGATCTGCTCTAGGAATCATCTCTGGCCTGTGTTATACAGGAAGTTAGACGAGATGATCACAATGGTCCCTTCTGGCCTTGAAATCTGTGAAAGAAGTGCAGTGGCTTGCTGAAAAAAAAATTGACCTAATATTTAAATTACCCATTTTTTTCTTATTTCTGGTTTTATTAAAAAGGCATTTCCGGGGGAAATCTTTGGGATTCATTTGTTACATAGATCTTCCTTTACATGTTTTCTCTGGCAAATGATCACTGAACTCAGCAGTTTCTGTATCTAACTTTGTTTCCATTTTAAGCACTAAAAAACAGTAATACCAGATGCTCATGCCAAAGAGTAAACATAAAATAGAATAATGTAGATGATCCCTCTTTAAACCCACATAAAATTGATTCAGGCACAATAGACCACAAATGGCTAACTTAAAACAAAAGGCTCTTGAAATGAAAGACAAAGACCTCTTCACCTTCAGCTTCAAGTAGGCATTTAAGCTAATGA
Source organism: Malaclemys terrapin pileata (assembly GCF_027887155.1). NCBI lineage: Eukaryota > Metazoa > Chordata > Testudines > Emydidae > Malaclemys > Malaclemys terrapin. The sequence continues at coordinate 14,854,587 of NC_071505.1, read as the reverse complement.
GCACTACAAATCAATGAATGAATTCTGAGCTGCTATCTTGCAGGACTTTAGACAGATTTCAGTAAACAAATGAAGACCTAAAAATAAACATATGGGAAAAAATATCTTGCAGGAAATTACTCACATATAAACAGAGAGCAGAGGAGGAGGAGGGAATAAGAGGTTAGAAGAAGATAATGCAAAGGTAACTTAACCAGTGCAGGAGAGAAAAGATCTGTCAGGAGTCATCAGTTCTACCCTGCTAGGGTTACCATATTTTGAGTGTCCAAAAAGAGGACACTCCATGGGGCCCCGGCCACACCCATGCCCCGCCCCAACTCCGCCCCCTCCCCTGCTTCCCGCAAACATTTAATTCGCGGGAAGCCTGAAGCAGGCAGCAGGTAAGCTGAGGGGGATGTGGGGGTAGGCGCAGCCCAGTCTGGCCCCCCCAACCGAGCGGCTCCCTCCGGCGGCCGGCCCCGGCCCCAGCGTCTCCAGCCTGGCTCGGCTCCTGGGGTGCCGGCCCCGGGCCAACCCCCGGCCGAGTACCCCCGGCCCCTGGCCTGGCCCCGGCTCCCGGCCCAGCACCCCTGGCCCCGCACCGCCGGGCCCGGCCCTCGGCCCCGCACCCCCGGGCCAGTCCCCAGGTGAGCACCCCCGGCCCAGCACCGCCGGCCCCCAGCCCAGCACCCAGCGGCGCCAGCCCCTCCCTATTTTCCCGGACATGTTCGGCTTTTTGGGATTTCTCCCTGGACGGGGATTTGAGGCCCAAAAAGCCGGACATGTCCGGGAAAATCCGGACGTATGGTAACCCTATACCCTGCATCTATTAGAAAATCAGCAACTATTAGATCGGTAGCTCACTTCATAATCAAAATATTACCAGCTCACACTAAATATATGGGCTATGTTCCCCGCCCTAAACTGACTTCAGGCTATGTCTACACTACACAGCTTTCAGCAACATGGCTGTATCTCTAAAAGTCATGTGGTGTAGCCACTGTTTGTTGGCTCTCCTGCAGACAAAAAACTTCTACCTCCAATGAGCTGCATTTGCGTTGTCAGCAGGAGAGCGCTCCTGCCAACAACACGCTGTTCACAGTGGCGCTTGATGCGACAAAACTTTTGTCTTTCGGGGGGGTGAGGGGGTTAAGACCTCTGAAAGACAAAAGTATTGTCGTTCAATTGCCAGTGTAGACAGAGCCTCAGTAAAAGTTGTGTATACAAATCCAGAGATGGAATTTAGCGCCCTGAAAAGCAGAACTGACTGAGTTCTGATAACATCACAGTGAGAGCAGCTAACTACAACAGCAAAGTTGTAAGTGGTGTCCGAGTATCTTCCTATGAGCCCTATTCAGAGTCTTCTTCTGTTGAATTTTATTATTTGATGGTTCAGACAAAGTGTTTGTTAAAATTCATACAAAGTGATCACCTGGCTTCCCCTGGGTTTTGGATGAGATTTTGATATGGAGACGGTATCTGTTATAACCGGAAAAACTCTGATTTTTTAAAGGATATGTATTGGTATAATTTTAACTTTTCTGAAATCTCTCATTCACAATTGTGTTGGAAGGCTGTGAGCCACCTACTCAGAATAAAATCAACCTTTATTTTAGAGATGGGCCAGAAACAAAACCCCAGATTTGGGCCCTGGTGTTCAAACTCCAAACCCAGGTCTGACTTCTCCTGTTCGACAAGGAAGTCCAACCAAAACCCTGGCTATAACTATTCCTCCACATTTTGAGGATTCAACAAAGTCTAGAACCATGTCTTCTTCTGGCTGTATATCTCTGATATAGGTAAATATATAACAGGTTTCTGGCTGTATATCTCTGATATAGGTAAATATATAACATTGGTGTTTATAAGTGATCCCTCATAGCATGACAGGCAAGGTTCTCATCAACTACACATGCACTTTGGTACATATAAGTAAGATAGAAATGGAACAACATTCATCTATCTAGGTACTTATATACCACCCCTTCCATCTCATCATTAGCAAACAATACCCATCTTTCTATTTATCTTCCTTCTGAACCTGTAAGAGAAATAGCTTGATTGCATATAGGTCTTTGTTTTTATTTCTTTGTCTCTGTTTATTTGTGTGTGAATAGGTGCGTGTGTAAAGCAAAGTCAAAGGACTGAGTTTTGCATTTAGTTCAGGAAATGGTGAGTCATTCTTATCCCTTACAGGATGAGTGCCATAGGCTAGATCCAGCTGCTGTGAAAGTTCCATCTGTTGCACCCATGAGTAGAGCTGGTTGGAAAAATTCTGAAGAAACATATTTTCATTGGAATTTGCCAGTTCATCAAAGTTGCAATGCTGTGTGGAGATAGTTCAGTTTTGACTAAGTTCTGACAGAACACAGACAGGGATCCAACAGAACCTGGCCTTCCAGAAACTTGCCTAGTTTCCCAACAGCTTGGGTCCTTGGCAACCTGCCTGCCGGACTGACTAAGAGACGAGGAGCCCCATCTTCCAGGGTCCGTAGCTCTGGGGCACCCCGCGAGGCCAACTGCCCTGAAGCAGGTGGTCTATTCCCTTGTGCAGAGAATTTCTAAAATTTTGGTTGTCGTTCTGAAGCGGAACAAAATCCAATTTCAAAATATCGAACTCCTCCACAAAAGGAATTACCTTTCTCTGCACAGCTCTACCCATGTGCCTGTTTATTGGCATCTTCATTGTACTAGTGGAACACAGCTACCGTGGGAGGTCACGTGGCCTCAGGTATTAAGGGCCAGTCCCATGGAAGGCTTTGAAAATCAGGACACAGACCTTGAACCGGGCTCCGTATTCAACAGGGAACCAGCATTGAGAGTGGAGCACTGGGGTGACATGTTCACAGAGACCAGGGTTGCTAAGCAGATGGCTGCTGCATGTGTATTGTTTGGCACTTCCAAAGGGCATGTGGCTTCGTTCTTAGGTATAAACTGCAATAATAAAAGCCTGGAAAATGAGGGGTTTTCAAGACACAACCAAATCAAAGTTCATCTGCGAATCTGGTACTTTCAATGCACATTAAACTCTCCTGCTGTCCTGGCACCACATGAAGAATATGCCTACACTGCAGTGTAAGCTCAGGGTTAGAACTCAGGATCAAGCCTAACCCACCTTCTCTCAACACACAAATCGTTCTAACCCAGGACCCCATGGGAGTGGAAGGCCCAAGCCTGAGTCAAGCTGAGACTATTGCTTCGCAGTATAGATGCAGCCCCACTGGACTTGTGCTCTGGGAGTCTCCCAGAAGTACAACAATCCCACAGGCTGACTTTCTTTGTCCTCTGAAGAGAGTCAAGTTTAGTGGACAGTCAAGTTTTCCCACACTGCACCACGAACAAAGGGCTAGAGCAGCCACCTGTTGAGACGGCGCTAGGAAGAATAGAATTTGGGCAGTTGGAGTCGGGCCTGCATAATGCAATGTAGATGCTGGAGCCGCAGGTTGGGACCGAGGGTTCGACAATTCTTAACCCGGGGATACAAATGAGTGGAGATGCTCAAGCCCTCGGTTAACAAACCCAGCATCAGCTAACTCAAGTTCCACTAACCCTGGGCTTACATTACACGGCAATTAAACACCCACAACTGGCCCGTGTCGGCTGACTCTAGCTAAGGGGCTCGGGCTAAGGGGCTATTTAATTGTGGTGTAGAGACTGTACTCTTAGCACTGCCTCTTAGGGTGCTAAGTGAGTCGCAGCTATGTAGGAGTGTGACTCTGGCACTGTGTTGCCCTTGCTTTGTAACACTTTTAAACTGTGCTGACAGACTAATGTATAGTAGGCCTAGGGTGACCAGACAGCAAGTGTGAAAAGTCAGGACGGGGTGGGGGGTAATAGGAGCCTATATAAGAAAAAGACCCAAAAATCGGGACTGTCCCTATAAAATTGGGATATCTGGTCACCCTAAGTAGGCCTGCACATTGAAACCATCGTCCAGCCAAGGATTCCAAAGGCACTTTACAGACACCCCTGCCATGTAAATATCCTCAAATTACCAGTGAGGTAAACTAAGAAGCTAAGGGCTAGATTCACAAAAGGACGTAGGGGCCTAACTGTCACTTTAGGCACCTAAATCCCAGCATCAGGCCCCTCTGGGATCACAAAGCCCCCGCTCAGCTTCCCCTGAAACCTGTAGATGCCTAAACTTGCTCAGCACCTAAATTTTCACAGTAAAAGTTTCCTCGGCACCTCTGTTTCTGATTCTGAGCATGTGCACTGTAGACCCACGCCAGGTGTCCAGACACCAAAGCCCCAGAGTGCTGCCTGAACTAGGGGAAGATAGGTGTTCCTCCACCTAACTCACATGCAGGACCAGAGCCAGTAGGCGTGATCACAGCTTGCCTACCGGATTGGGCGCCTATGGAGAAGCTTACATGAAATGGTTGGGGAGAGGGGACAAAGACGATCTCCCTCATAACCTTTAGCCCAGTGGTTAGGGCACTTGTTAGAGGGCTTTCCCTTCACCCTCTCCCCTGGTTCTTGTCATGCAGACAGAAAGTGGAAGACCAGAAGTCCAAAGTGCAGACAATGAGATGTTTATTGGGGTTCATTCCAAGCAAGAATATCCATAGCTCTACACACCGGCAGAGTCTGTTTCCCAGTGTCCCGTTCCCAGCTCTTACACGGCAGAGCCTTGCCTGTGTCCCCATTCCCACCTCCTCCTTCTTAGCAGGCCCAAATATACCTACAATGCACACCCCTGTCCCACCCCTTACCACTTATGGTCATGTTCCATTTTGGAGGGTCGTGAGTCTGGGGGCTTCGTCCCACCGCTTTTGTATCCCATGGGAGGGGTAAGGATATATAAGGGCAGTCAGCAGCGAACCAGCTGAGCGGCGAACAGCAGAGGCTAACAGCGGGAGTTTGCCTGGGAGCTGTCCGAGAGGAGGTACGCTAAGTGCTGCATTAGGGGGGCTGTGTTGGTGAGTATCTGAGTGTCTGCTGCTGGGACAGTTGGTCAGTTTGACCGTGTGCTTGATTGCTTGCTTGTTTGTTTCAAAAGTGTGAATTGGGAGTGCTTTGTTCCAGCTGGGCCTTGAGTGGGCCTGACTGGTATATAAGGGCAGTCAGCAGCGAACCAGCTGAGCGGCGAACAGCAGAGGCTAACAGCGGGAGTTTGCCTGGGAGAGCGCACTGAGGCTTTCATCTGCAGGTTTCTCCGAGTAGTTCCTGCAACAGTTGAGGAAGCTCCTAAGAGGACGGTGATATGGAAGGTGAGCGATCAGCTGTTGTAACCTGCACAGGTTGTGCGATGTTTGTCCTTCTTCCGCAGGACAGAAGCGACTTTGTCTGCACAAAATGCAAGCTGGTCTCCATATTGGAGGAGAAGGTTCGAGGGCTGGAGAAACAAGTATCAACTCTGCGTTGCATAAGGGAAAATGAAGATTTCCTGGACAGACGTCAGGAGATGCTTCTACGGCCACAATGTTCTGAAGATTCAGAGCAGGCGCAGCAGGGACAGAAGGATTGTGAGGAGGTTTGGCAGCATGTGACCTCCAGAAGAAGAAAGAGGAGCGTCCATGCACCAGCAATGGAGATACAGGTGAGGAATCGTTTCCATGTTCTCTCTACAGGTGCTAATGCGGAGAGTGGACTAGATGGCCCATCTGAGGGAAGGGAGCAGAAGGAGACTCCACCGATTGGAAGGCAAAAGATGCACTGTCCTAGGAATGGGGGTTCCACGACCACCACTCCCATGAGGAGGAGGAGGGTGGTGGTGGTCGGGGACTCCCTCCTCAGGGGGACTGAGTCATCTATCTGCCGCCCTGACCGGGAAAACCGAGAGGTCTGCTGCTTGCCAGGAGCTAGGATACACGATGTGACGGAGAGACTGCCGAGACTCATCAAGCCCTCGGATCGCTACCCCTTCCTGCTTCTCCACGTGGGCACCAATGATACTGCCAAGAATGACCTTGAGCGGATCACTGCAGACTACGTGGCTCTGGGAAGAAGGATAAAGGAGTTTGAGGCGCAAGTGGTGTTCTCGTCCATCCTCCCTGTGCAAGGAAAAGGCCGGGGTAGAGACCGTCGAATCGTGGAAGTCAACGAATGGCTACGCAGGTGGTGTCGGAGAGAAGGCTTTGGATTCTTCGACCATGGGATGGTGTTCCAAGAAGAAGGAGTGCTAGGCAGAGACGGGCTCCACCTAACGAAGAGAGGGAAGAGCATCTTCGCCAGCAGGCTGGCTAACCTAGTGAGGAGGGCTTTAAACTAGGTTCACCGGGGGAAGGAGACCAAAGCCCTGAGGTAAGTGGGGAAATGGGATCCTGGGAGGAAGCACAAGCAGGAGAGCGCAACAGGGGAGGACTCCTGTCTCATGCTGAGAAAGAGGGACGATCGTTGAGTTATCTTAAGTGCCTATACACAAATGCAAGAAGCCTGGGAAACAAGCAGGGAGAACTGGAAGTCCTGGCACAGTCAGGGAACTATGATGTGATTGGAATAACAGAGACTTGGTGGGATAACTCACATGACTGGAGTACTGTCATGGATGGATATAAACTGTTCAGGAAGGACAGGCAGGGCAGAAAAGGTGGGGGAGTTGCGTTGTATGTAAGAGAGGAGTATGACTGCTCAGAGCTCCGGTATGATACTGCAGAAAAACCTGAGAGTCTCTGGATAAAGTTGAGAAGTGTGAGCAACAAGGGTGATGTCGTGGTTGGAGTCTGCTATAGACCACCAGACCAGGGGGACGAGGTGGACGAGGCTTTCTTCTGGCAACTAGCAGAAGTTGCTAGATCACAGGCCCTGGTTCTCATGGGAGACTTTAATCACCCTGATATCTGCTGGGAGAGCAATACAGCGGTGCACAGGCAATCCAGGAAATTTTTGGAAAGTGTAGGGGACAATTTCCTGGTGCAAGTGCTGGAGGAACCAACTAGGGGCAAAGCTTTTCTTGACCTGCTGCTCACAAACAGGGAAGAACTAGTAGGGGAAGCAAAAGTGGATGGGAACCTGGGAGGCAGTGACCATGAGATGGTCGAGTTCAGGATCCTGACACAAGGAAGAAAGGAGAGCAGCAGAATACGGACCCTGGACTTCAGAAAAGCAGACTTCGACTCCCTCAGGGAACAGATGGGCAGGATCCCCTGGGAGAATAACATGAAGGGCAAAGGGGTCCAGGAGAGCTGGCTGTATTTTAAAGAATCCTTATTGAGGTTGCAGGAACAAACCATCCCGATGTGTAGAAAGAATAGTAAATATGGCAGGCGACCAGCTTGGCTAAACAGTGTAATCCTTGCTGATCTTAAACGCAAAAAAGAGGCTTATAAGGAGTGGAAGATTGGACAAATGACCAGGGAGGAGTATAAAAATATTGCTCAGGCGTGCAGGAGTGAAATCAGGAAGGCCAAATCACTCTTGGAGTTGCAGTTAGCAAGAGATGTTAAGAGTAACAAGAAGGGTTTCTTCAGGTATGTTAGCAACAAGAAGAAAATCAAGGAAAGTGTGGGCCCCTTACTGAATGAGGGAGGCAACCTAGTGACCGAGGATGTGGAAAAAGCTAATGTACTCAATGATTTTTTTGCCTCTGTCTTCACGCACAAGGTCAGCTCCCAGATTGCTGCACTGGGCAGTACAGCATGGGGAGAAGGTGGCCAACCCTCTGTGGAGAAAGAAGTGGTTCGGGACTATTTAGAAAAACTGGACGTGCACAAGTCCATGGGGCCGGATGCGCTGCATCCGAGGGTGCTAAAGGAGTTGGCGGGTGAGATTGCAGAGCCATTAGCCATTATTTTTGAAAACTCATGGCGATCGGGGGAGGTCCCAGATGACTGGAAAAAGGCTAATGTAGTGCCCATCTTTAAAAAAGGGAAGAAGGTGGATCCGGGGAACTACAGGCCAGTCAGCCTCACCTCAGTCCTGGAAAAATCATGGAGCAGGTCCTCAAGGAATCAATTATGAAACATTTAGAGGAGAGGAAAGTGATCAGGAACAGTCAGCATGGATTCACGAAGGGGAAGTCGTGCCTGACTAACCTAATTGCCTTCTATGATGAGATAACTGGCTCTGTGGATGAGGGGAAAGCAGTGGATGTGTTATTTCTTGACTTTAGCAAAGCTTTTGATACTGTCTCCCACAGTATTCTTGCCACCAAGTTAAAGAAGTATGGGCTGGATGAATGGACTGTAAGGTGGATAGAAAGCTGGCTAGATCGTCGGGCTCAACGGGTAGTGATCAATGGCTCCATGTCTAGTTGGCAGCCGGTTTCAAGTGGAGTGCCCCAAGGGTCGGTCCTGGGGCCGGTTTTGTTTAATATCTTTATTAATGATCTGGAGGATGGTGTGGACTGCACTCTCAGCAAGTTTGCAGATGACACTAAACTAGGAGGCGTGGTAGATACACTAGAGGGTAGGGATCGGATACAGAGGGACCTAGACAAATTAGAGGATTGGGCAGAAAAAAACCTGATGAGGTTCAACAAGGACAAGTGCAGAGTCCTGCACTTAGGACGGAAGAATCCCATGCACTGCTACAGACTAGGGACCAAATGGCTAGGTAGCAGTTCTGCTGAAAAGGACCTAGGGGTCACAGTGGACGAGAAGCTGGATATGAGTCAACAGTGTGCTCTTGTTGCCAAGAAGGCTAACGGCATTTTGGGCTGTATAAGTAGGGGCATTGCCAGCAGATCGAGGAACGTGATCGTTCCCCTTTATTCGACATTGGTGAGGCCTCATCTGGAATACTGTGTCCAGTTTTGGTCCCCACACTACAAGAAGGATGTGGAAAAATTGGAAAGAGTCCAGCGGAGGGCAACAAAAATGATTAGGGGTCTGGAGCACATGACTTATGAGGAGAGGCTGAGAGAACTGGGATTGTTTAGTCTCCAGAAGAGAAGAATGAGGGGGGATTTGATAGCAGCCTTCAACTACCTGAAGGGGGGTTCCAAAGAGGATGGAGCTCGGCTGTTCTCAGTGGCGGCAGATGACAGAACAAGGAGCAATGGTCTCAAGCTGCAGTGGGGGAGGTCCAGGTTGGATATCAGGAAAAACTATTTCACTAGGAGGGTGGTGAAACACTGGAATGCGTTACCTAGGGAGGTGGTGGAGTCTCCTTCCTTGGAGGTTTTTAAGGCCCGGCTTGACAAAGCCCTGGCTGGGATGATTTAGCTGGGAATTGGTCCTGCTTTGAGCAGGGGGTTGGACTAGATGACCTCTTGAGGTCCCTTCCAACTCTGATATTCTATGATTCTATGATTCTATGAAGGAGTGAGGTTGTGTTCTGGTCAAGGCCAGGCCTTTCTTTGTTTTTAGTGTGTCTTATGCCCCCCTCCCAATCCCTTACCCCTCCTAACTGGTTGCTTGATCTTGGCTTGAGAGAGGAGCCAGGCAGCCTTCCAGTGTATGCTCATATATTACACTCCCATCATACCCTGTAACACTTTAATTCTATCCCTTATCTCTTCCTGTTATACTAACAAACCCATCTGGCCAGGCAGAAGCAGCACACACAGTGTCTTTGTCCTTTGTTCACACATGTTAGTATAAGATATAAGAGTATCAAAAAGTCAAACCCAAAATTCTATCTCAGGCTGACAAACAGGCCTATATACTAACAGTACTCACCTGCGATGTGGTACTTTCCACCTGAGGGGAAGAAGGGATTTCAGTTTGGATCTGCCGCCTTTCAGGTGAGTACCCTAACCATTTGGCTATGGATCAGACCCTTTGTTTTCAGTTTTTACTTAAAAATTCCGAGATATTACAAAAGCTATTTATTTTTTTACTGATTTTCACCCAAATTTTGGACTACTCGTGTGCATGAAAATACCGGTTATGTTAAGAAAATCCAATATATTCCATTAAGTAAATGTGTTTATGTTAATAATACATTAGCCTGAGTATAAATGCAAGGTTGTCTGTGAAAGTACAACAATGTTCTAGAAGATACACAGACACATTCATGTGCGTGCACATGTGTACATACTGTTAATGTACAGTCGGTGATATAAAACACAGCATTAAAGTGCTTTTACCTTCAATACTTCTACTTTTCTCTATTTGTTGCTTTTTATTGTTCTCTCATTCCCCAATATTAGCCCCTATATTTATCCAGAAAACAATTTATATATATATATATATATAAAATTATTATAATTTTTTGCACTGATTTTCATCCATTTTACTTTTTGTAACAAACGCTGATAAATTCCCCGGAATTTTTAAACAAAATAAAAACTGAAAACGAAGAGCCTTTCGCTATGGGATATTCTGACATGAGGCTTACTCAGTCTCTCCTGTTGACGCTGTTCCACCGTGAATAATTAAGGCTATGATTTTGTCATGGATATTTTTAGTAAAAGTCAGGGACAGGTCACGGGTAATTAACAAAAATTCACGGAAGCCGCAACTTGTCCTGACTTTTACTAAAAACGTCCCTGACAACATGGGGAGGGAGGAGGGTCCAGTACCCTGCCCCCTGTCTACAGTGGCTGGGAGCTGCGGGGACCCACTGCTCTGCAGGGCTGGGAGCTGGGGCGGGGCGCCCTGTGGGGCTGGGAGCTGGGGAGAGGACCCCGGCTGCTCATGCTGGCTGAGCATCTGCGGGGGAGCCCTGCCAGTGGCAGCAGCTGGGGAGCTTCAGGGTTCCTGCGCCACCCACAGTGGCTGGGAGCTGTGGGGGGTCCCTCCACCACCAACAGTGGCTGGTCAGCTGCAGGGCCCCCAATGTCACGAGATCTCTGGAAGTCAAGGATTCCGTGACATCCGCGACTTTGTGACATAATCGTAGCCTTATGAATAATACAGGCAAGAATCAGACTGTCAGAGAGAGAACAGGCACAAGAATGATTCTGTAGCCTGGTGGTTAGAGCATTCACATGGTAGGTGTGAGACCCAAGATCCAGTCCCCCTGCTCCAATGCCTTTTTAAAATTATTCGTCCACAGAGGAACAGTTTCAAAAGGAGAGATTGAGAGAGCCCCACATGAGAATATCCCATAGCTCTGTGGTTAGAATACTCCCCTGAGAGGTGGCAGATCTCCCTTCTTCCCCTCATGTAGAAGGGGGACTTGACCCAGGGTCTCCGACTTCCCAGGTGAGTACCCTAGCCCCTTGGCTACACCTTATGTGGGAAGATGTTGCCCTTTCCTCCCCCCAACTTCTTACTTAATTGGCATAGGTGCCAAACTCCACGAGAGGAGGCGCCTCCCTGCAGCCTGGACGTAAACAGCTACCTCTGTGAGGGGGCGAGGCTGAGCACACACCCCTCGGCTTGGCACCTCCCATTGGCTACCTTAGGTGAGGAGCCGCCTAGCACACTGGTTTTTGTGAATCCCATTCTGAGGTGCCTGTCTCTCCCCATTCATTGTGTTGGGAGCGTCAGCCAGGGCTCCTGATTCTCTGTGCTGGGCTCTAACCCCTGGAAAGACAGCACTAGCCAGAGTACCCTTTTGAGCTACCTTTTCACAAAGACAATTTTTCTCTCTCTTTTCATTATTTTTAACATGTTCCATAATAGAGCTCAATGCCCGTAAAGCTATGTCACGCCTTAATTCTCTAGTGTGCATTTATCTAAGTTCATCTGTAGCCCCTGACCCAAAGTACCTCACATGCACTAATTAATTTATCCTCACAGCACTCCTGAGGGGCCAGCTGAGGCACTGAGAAATTAAATGACCAGCCCAAGATCACACAGGAAATCTGTGGCAGAGCCAGGAATCACAGACAACTTGCCAGACTCCAGCCCAGCGTCTTACCCACTAAACCAACCTTCTTCCCTGTGAAGGCCTGGAAAAAAGTTCCCAACAGAGCCAAAATGCAAGGGATTTCAGTGAAAATTTCAAAGTGCATAAGGGATGCCCCCAAGCTGTAAACACAGCTATAGTAGGGTGCCCCAAACACCTACCCCATCTTTCCAGGCAAGGACAGAGTGCCATAGTCGCCATCTAGCAGCTTGGCTGCCAACTCACCACATACTGCTACAAGGAGCTTGATGCCTTCACCCAGCCCAGCAGTGTTGTTGCTGCAGCACGATAAGCTCAGCTCAGCTTTCCCTGAGCAACCAAGGAGCAGAGGTGATGGCAGCAGAACACGTTCCCACAGCTGCCTTTCTGTTGGCAGCATTTGGAGAAGGAGATTGCAGCCTTCTCTGTACTCTCAATCTTTTACCTAAAGCAGACGCTATTATTATTTACCTTACCGTAAGTTCTTAGGAGGTCCAGGCATTTACTGGACCCCACTGTGTGAGGTGCCGTACAAACAACACAAAAAAAGACAATTCCTGCCCCAAAGTACTTACAGTCCAAGTATAAAACAAGTCATGACAGATAGAGACAGATGGGGGAGCACGAGGAAACAATGGGACAATACTGGTCAGCATGGTAAGCAGTGGTCTCGGCACACCAGCCGCTTAACCGTTATTTTTTTTTTTGTAGGCAGGATGGCAAAGTAACTTCTAGCTGCCCCTGGCTCTGCCTAGCCAAAAGCAGAGTTCAGTTTTTCGCTCCAGTAAAACTGCAGTAAATGCCCCAACTAACAGACCTAAGACTCAGCTCAGGTCTTAAGTAAAATATTCTTTTGTTGGCAATTTTAGAGAATCAGAGAGATAAATAAGAGGTTAAAAATAAACAAGCATATGCATATCAAGAAAAACACTAAGGCAAGCAGTGTGAGGTTAGCTCTAAACATGGTGCTGAAATATTTCTCTAGGCCTACTGCAGTGATTATTAGCTTGTGCTTTTCTCTTAGCCATATGCATTATGTAAAGTAACCGTTTTCCATGAAAAAATAAAAAATATTGAAGAAAGCAGCCATTTTAAAACTGAGCACTTTTACAAATGTATGCTGTTCTTTAAAGATACAGAAGGGTGGTGTTATGTTTGCAGAACAACCGTATCCTACTAAAGGAGTGCCATGTAGTCCTTTAATATTAGGAGTGGGTATTGTTTGCTCTTTAATAATAAACAAAATAATACCACATCAATAGGGACTTACTTGGTCATGTCAGAGGAAGACAGATGATTACTTTGTACTGGCATGAAGAGTGAAGTCATTTAGAAAAGGAACAAGGTAGTTTTGCATGAAGGTGAAAATCCTAGTAATCAGATTACTAGTACCTCATCAGAAGCTCCCCCAATTGTTCCTTCTAGTAACCATGTTGTAGGGAGAGATTGAGAATGTAGGTAAAGCAGCCATTGCAAAGCTTTCTTGCCAACTTGGCTGCTATCCAGACTGGAGTCCCATTGGTAACTCAATTATATGGTTCAAAATCTGCCCCCCCCCACACACACACACCTTTGCCACTCCCTTGGCTTCAGCAGGGTCTGTGTGGTATGGAGGGAAGAATCTGTCCCTTTGAAAATACCATCAAAAGTGACACCGACACCCCATTATCAGTCTCAGATGGAAAGATTCATGAAGACAGAACTCTTCTGTCACCCCTAGAGGTGGCCCATGCAGCTCCAGTTGAGGCATATTGGTGTGTGTGGTATCGGATAGCTTGCACTACCCCTGCCTGTTCTGGGGATAGAGAGAGGACTTCAGTTTCCCATGTTGTCAGGCAGACACCTTTATCAGGCACTCGAGTCACTTACAAAAATTAAATCAATGCAATCAAACAGGGAGGGGAAAAAAACATCAGGATAAATTATTTTCAAGACACAATTCCAGTTTTACAGTCTGACTTCAATTTTGGCAGCTGCACATCTCAAGGATGCACATTTAGAGTCAGATTTCATTTATTGTTTCCGGGATTTTGAAAATAGAAGAAACAGGAAAGAAAACATGTCTCTCGGACATGAATTTATTTAAAAACTGAAAGGAAGCGAGCTGCTTGTATAACTCCTGAGTTGTGTCCCTTTAAAATCAGGTACCTGTTTTGATTTAAAAAAAAAAAAAAAAAAACACTTTTAAAGTAGCCAACATTTTGTTTTCTTTCAAAAAAAAAAAATTAAAAGTAACCTTTAAAAATATCTGTTGAACGTGTGGATTTTGGTTCTAGTGACAATAGCTGGACAGAGAGCACTGGAGACTGAAAGCTTTTATCCATGGGACAGGTGTAACACTATTACCACATGCTGCTCTGACAATGTGCCTAGGCCCTAAGCAGGAGGTAGGTAGGGTGACCAGATAGCAAGTGTGAAAAATCGGGACGGGGTGGGGGGTAATAGGAGCCCATATAAAAAAAAAAGCCCCAAATATCGGGACTGTCCCTATAAAATCGAGACATCTGGTCACCCTAGAGGTAGCATGCTGAAGCATTGGGGTGGCGGGGAGGGAGAGTTCGTTCTATCGAACTGGGTACTTATGTGGCCCCACCACTGCAATGTCTAAGCAGACACTGAGAAAGCTGGGAAATATCTCGTGCTGTTTGCATTTCACGTAACAAAGACACATGGGGGCTGCTGGCACTTCAGCCCAGGTTGTCTCATCAGCTCTCTCAATGGCTCCACTTCAGTGTCCATTGTGCAGTAAGTCCTTGGCTTCTCTGTTGAGAATGCCCACAGTGGTATCAATTCTGATAAACGTGGCACCTGTTCTCTGGGAATTGCATGACTCCTAGCAAACATTCTACACAGATATATAGCCCCCTGGTGGAGCAGCCTGGGTCCCAAAGCAGGGTAGAGCCTAAGTATTCCTCCATTCTAACCAGCTGTCACCCACCTTGAGACCCATGGGTCCTGTGCACCTCCTCTCCTTCCTTCCAAGAGCAACAAGGGGCAGTGTCTCTTCCTGCTGCTAGAGCATCTCTCTCCAGCCAACCAAGTGCTGTGTCTCTGAGCTGCCCTGGCACGTCACTGAGGGTCCTGGTTCAGCCCCTCCTGGCTGTTCATATTTCAGGCACATTTGAGTCCTTCCTCTTTTTGGAGCCTCAGAAATAGCCAGGGCTACACATAGGTCACCAAACCACTAACAATCTCTGCTAACTTGGGCTGCATTTCAACTGACAACCCTGATCCAGCAAATACAGGTACTTACGAACAGGAGTGGTCCCTTCAAGTCCATTGGGACTACTCCTGTACATAAAGCCACATGCTTGAATAAGAGTTCCCAGGATGAGGGCACTAGTGGTGAAACCCATGCTATCTATACACCAATCTACTGAGACATCCACACCAGCTAAGATATTGAAATTCAGCACAAGAGTTACATGTGGAGAGCATCTACAGCATACTGTTTGTTTCGTATACAATTATGTATTTGTAAATGACGTAATTTTAGGTTCTAACGATGCTTTTGTGGTTAAAATTAAAGTCTGTTTAATGGTGTAATTACATCCAAGAAGAGTCACACAACAAAAGCTTCATTACAATGATGTTAAGTATAAAGTGTATGTTTGGTAGAATCTTCCCATTTATTCCAAGTACCACAATGCAGAATACTAGGGACAGGTACCCTGTCTCCTTCTCAGTCTCGTGCAGCACCAGGCACATTGTCAGTACTGAACACACAGAAGTGACAACATCTGCCATATTAACAACTCTTAGCACTCTACATTTCTGAAGTGCTGTACATGGATTAGTCCTCATCACCCTAAAGGATCCAGTGGTTTGTAGACCCCGTATACCCAGCACCACTGGGGTGGGAGAGTAGCAACCAACCATGAAGCAACACGGGGCCAAGCAAACTTAGCAAAGTGCTAGTGGGCTCTTTAACCACCATGTTGAGCAGACAACACAATGGTTCTTAAGGCTTCACCTGAAAAAGTCCATGTGACAGAATGCTGGGAATCACCCTGTGGGTCACTGTTTAACCCAGGGGTAAGCAACCTATGGCACGCGTGCCAAAGGTGGCATGCGAGCTGATTTTCAGTGGCACTCACACTGCCCTGGTCCTGGCCACCGGTCCAGGGGGCGCTGCATTTTAATTTAATTTTAAATGAAGCTTCTTAAACATTTAAAAATCCTTATTTACTTTACATACAACAAGAGTTTAGTTCTATATTATAGACTTATAGAAAGACCTTCTAAAAACGTTTAAAATATATGACTGGCATGCAAAACCTTAAATTAGAGTGAATAAATGAAGACTCGGCACACCACTTCTGAAAGGTTGCCAACCCCTGGTTTAACCCATCAGTCCCTGGGGGAGGGGATTTACAGAGAGGACTTCCTGATTACCAGATCAGATTGGGGCTGGGTAACTAATGAGCTAACTGACTCATTAACAAGGAGATTGGGTAGAAGAACATAGGAAGGAAAGGCACGAGAGGAGAAGCAGAAGAGAGAGAAAGTTTAGCAGGGCCTGACAAAAGGGAGTTCTCTGACAGCTCCAGCCCCGCCACAGCTGCAACCACTGCGGAGGGGGCTGAAGCTGAAAAAGTCAGAAGATTCATTAAAGTCATGGAATCCATGACCTCCATGACTAAATTGTATCCTTATACGTGGTACTCACTGGAATCTGCTTGGGACAGATGAAGGATTGAAGTTTCCAAATTGTCCAGGGGCAGCCGCTTTGTGATGCTCAGGCAGCCAGAGATTCCCCTAGCACAATGGAATTCCCCAGGTGGCTTACAAGGCTTTATGCTAACCACAACCTCCAGGTAAGGGGCATGTTCGGGGAGTGTCCAGGGGATGTTCTTGGCCAGTGGAGTAATCCCTAGGGGGGAACACTGTCTGCAGCCCACGTAACTTAGCTTAAGTAAGTTACACTAAGGATCAAAACTAGCCCCAGTGGGCACGGGAATGGCAAAGTGGGAAGGCAGCTTAAAGCCCATGCCCGCCTCACCACACAAAGCATAAACTCAGCGCACATGACAATCTGGCCTTAAGTATTTCAAATTAGCTGCTTAGCCCAGTAAGCCAGGTCCCCTCTAGCCACATCGGTGAAGCTTTGGATAGCCCAGTATTTCCCAGTGCATTGGTGTGAAGTCAGGTGAGGGGTGATTCATTCCTAAACGCCACTTAATCCAGTTTCAGATTGCAAGGTGTCTATAGACCGCTGTTGGGAAGAAAGTGTAACACACCAACTCGTGAAGGGGGGAACCATTGCATCAGCTATTCTCTCCTGGAGGGAGTGGACAGAGAGGGAATAACTAATGTATCCCAAACTAAGAGCAGGGACATCAGGAGAGTCCAGAGGTGGGGAGGCAGGGTTGAGCCCTCTCTCTGTTGCTATTCCCCTCTGCTTGTGGTCCATTCACAGTCAATACATCAGAGGGATAAATACCAGAGAGGGAGAGGAGTTATTTAATGTAAGTGTCAATGCTGCCACAAGAACAAATGGATATAAACTGGCCATCAACAAGTTTAGGCTTGAAATTAGATTAAGGTTTCTAACCATCAGACAAGTGAAGTTCTGGAACAGCCTTCCAAGGGGAGCAGTGGGGGCAAAAAACCCTATTGGCTTGAAGAGTGAGCTTGATAAGTCTATTGAGGGGATGGTATGATGAGACTGCCTACAATGGCATGTAGCCAATCTGCCACTGCTAGCAGCAAATATCTCCAATGGCTGGAGGTGGGACACTAGATGGGGAAGGCTCTGAGTTACTACAGAGAATTCTTTCCCAGGTGTCTAGCTAGTGCATTTTAGCCACATGCTCAGAGTCTCTACCTGATCGCTGTATTTGGGGTCAGGAAGGAATTTTCTCTCAAGTCAGATTAGCTGAGACCCTGGGTTTTTTTTTTTTTTTTTTGCCTTCCTCTGCAGCATGGGGCACAGGTCACTTGCTGGTTTAAACTAGAGTAAAAGGTGGATTCTTTGTAACTTGAAATCTTTACATCACATTCCGAGGACTTCAGTAACTCAGTCAGAGGTTATAGGTCTATTACAGGAGTGGGTGGGTGAGGTTCTGTGGCCTGCAATGTGCAGGAGTCAGACTAGATGATCATGATAGTCCCTTCTGGCCTTAAAGTCTATGAGTCATTTTTTCCCCATTTCCTCCCCAGTGACTCTCATGCTAATGGCAGTAGAGAAGAACTACATGTATTTGTATTCTTCTCTATGTAAAGAAGGGAGAACAGAACCTAATGAAGACAATCTGTTCCCTACTCCAGTCAAAAGCTCCTATACGCACCCATCTGGGCATAGGCCCACTGAAGCAACTGTATTGAAAGCTGTTGTGTCAGGCCTGGAATCTCATTTTGTACCCCTGGCAAGACTCCAAACATCCTCAGCAGGCTTTGTACTACGTCACCCTTGAATAGATCATTTTCATAGAAATTATAGAAACAGAGGGCTGGAAGGAACCAAAAGAGGTAATCAAGTCCAGCCCCCATGCTGAGGCAGGACCAAGTAAACCAAGCCATTCCTGATTAACTAGAACTTTCCTAATTAGCCTCTTCTTTCCTTATGAAATATTTGTACAAACTATAATTCACTACTCTGTAGCTCAGAGGAGTGTAAAGCTATGTCTACACTACAGCACTTGTGTGCACAGTGTTATGTCGGAGGGAGAGCGTCTCCCACTGACATAGCTTCTGCTGCTCACGGAGGTGAGGTTTTTATGCCAACAGGAGAGTTCTCTCCCATCGGCACAGAGTGTCTTCACCAGCTGTGCTGCAGCAGAGCTGTACGTATAGAAATACGCTAAGAATCGTGGGCTTTTACTCCCCTTCGTGCACATGCTGCTTGATAAACCTTGATTACTAGTTGTTCTATTATTAATGTATTTACCTAACAAAACTCAGCCCAGAGGGAGCACTTGTTTTTTGGTGAGATCCAGCTTCCTACCTTCAGCATATACAATTCAACTTAATCTGTGAACCAGGCGTCAGACAATCTGAGTACTGGCATCAGGGGCGACTCTATGTATTTTGCCACCCCAAGCACGGCAGTCAGGCGGCTTTTGGCGGCGCGCCTGCGGGAGGTCCGCCGGTCCCGCGCCTTCGGTGTACCCGCCGCCGAAACTGCGGGATCGGTGGACCTCCTGCAGGCAAGCCACCGAAGGAAGCCTGACTGCCGCCCTCACGGCAACCAGCACGCTGCCCCCCGCGGCTTGCCGCCCCAGGCACGCGCTTGGTGCGCTGGTGCCTGGAGCCGCCCCTGACTGGTATTTAGTAACATATTCAGATTTCATAAGTGGTGAATGTAAATGGCGCTCTTCTAGCTATGGGCTTGTCTACACTGGCACTTTACAGAGCTGCAACTTTCTCGTTCAGGGGTGTGAAAAACACCCCCCCCTCAGTGCTGCAGGTTTCAGCGCTGTAAGGTGCCAGTGTAGACAGTGCACCAGTGCTGGGAGCTATGCCCCTCGTGGAGTGCTCTGCCGTGACTACACAAGCCACGTTGCCAGTGTAGACAAGCCCTATGTCTGCAGACACACCACCTGGCGGTGTATTATTTTGAACTACTGCAAACTCTGAAGTGCGGGGCTTGTGCAATGTTGCTGTGTGATTTTAAACAGCTGCTGCATTCTACTCCAGAGGTGACCGATTTCAGTGGTGGATAATGTGATCTATATGCACATCCCTTTCCAACCTCAGAGGAGTGTTCTGAGGTTTAATTGATGAATGCTTGCAAGTGCTTCAGGATCTTTAGATAACAGAAGCTATAGAAGTTCAAATGACAGGCATAATTGTTATACTAGCGTTGGGTTTTTTTTAAACCCTGGCTACAGATCTTTTTGTAATTGCTGTCAAATGGCAGGAAAGAGATAATAAACACAAATGGAAAGTGGTAGACAGATAAGATTCCTGAAAGTTAAAGACTGTAGAGTGCCTTTAGGATTAGGCACCTAAATGAGATGATCAGATTTCCAGAGAGTGAGCTACTGGGTGCTGATTTCTTTTGGAAATCAGGCCTTATCCATCCCATGATGCTTAAGTCTCCTTACAATTTCTCTACGGGTTTGTCTTGAGCACATTAACATTATTTGAAAGTAGTATTTACAATTGGTTGTCTCTCCGAATATATGAACAAATTCTGTCCTCAAGCACCCCCTGAAGTCAATGAGATGCCCCCATGCTTCAATGAGAGGCCCTGCATGCATTTCTATATCCAATTAACATTTCAGTGGCATGGTTTAATAGCCTTGTGACAGAATGCAGAGGGTCCAGCTTGTTACCAGCAAGCAGGGAGTTAACACCCTGTGTATGTAGCTCTCCAAAGTCATACCGTACATGCTAGGGTTAGGGAGCTGCAGAGCCGGTGTTGGCGCTTGGGTCGTGGGCAGCGCACGGAATCCCCATGGTCGCCCCGTGCCCAGGAGCTGGACATGGTGGCTGCTTCCGGGAGCCGCACAGAGCCAGGGCAAGCAGGGAGCCTGTCTTAGCCCTGCTGCACCGCTGACTGGACTTTTAGCAGCCCGGTCAGCAGTGCAGACCAGAGCCGTCAGAGTCCCTTTTCCGGTCGAAAACTGGATTCCTGGCGACGCTAGCTACAGTAAATGTAGTCTGTTCTGGAGTGTTGCTTGTCTGCTTTACACTTAACTGGATGTAATGCAAGGTCTCTATTTCTCAGTGCCCAGTTTCTTTAAGGGTAACTACACTACTGAATGACCACTGCTCTTGTGATCGCACCAGAGATGAGAGGTGCTGGAAAACACCCAAGCAGTGGGTTTTTGTGAGCTCTGTGCATGTGTGAATCTTGCTCCTCCTCTGGGAACGTAACATATACTGGGCGGAGTAACTGATGCAGGGTTGGGACTGAAGGCCCAATCAAGGCAAACCAGGGAATGAGACAGAAGTATCCTCTGACCATCAAGGGCTGAAAGCCTCCTGAGGAGACAGTGCTCCACAAGCAGCTGTAATAAAGCCAGCATTGCCAACCCCAAGCATTCAAACACCATGAGATTTTATCAATACTAAATTCTGGCTTCTTATTAATATTGTGTTTATGATTTGTATTACCATAGCACGTATGGGCTCTTGTTGTGGACCAGGATCCCACTGAGCTAGAGTTGCCTTTTAGTTTTTAACACTTTAGCTTTTATCTGCAACCATGAATGCTAGAATAGGGTTACCATACGTCCGGATTTTCCCGGACATGTCCGGCTTTTTGGGCTCCAAATCCCCGTCCGGGGGGAAAGCCCAAAAAGCCGGACATGTCCGGGAAAATCGGGACATGCCGGCCGGCGGTGCGGGTGCTCGGGGCTCGGGCCGGGGGCTCGGGCCGGGCCCGCGGTGCGGTGCCTGGCCGGGGGCTCCGGGGCTGGGCGCTTGGGGGCTCCGGCGGGGCCGGGTCGGGTCGGCCGGGCCGGGGCCTCCGGCGGGGCCGGGTCGGGTCGGCCGGGCCGGGGCCTCCGGCGGGGCCGGTCGGGTCGGGTCGGCCGGGGCCTCCGGCGGGGCCAGGTCGGGTCGGGTCGGCCGGGGCCTCCGGCGGGGCCAGGTCGGGTCGGGTCGGCCAGGCCGGGGCCTCCGGCGGGGCCAGGTCGGGTCGGGTCGGCCGGGCCGGGGCCTCCGGCAGGGCCGGGGCCGGTCGGGCTGGGTCGGCCGGGCCGGGGCCTCCGGCGGGGCCAGGTCGGGTCGGGTCGGCCGGGCCGGGGCCTCCGGCGGGGCCGGTCGGGTCGGGTCGGCCGGGCCGGGGCCTCCGGCGGGGCCAGTTCGGGTCGGGTCGGCCGGGCCGGGGCCTCCGGCGGGGCTGGTTGGGTCGGGTCGGCCGGGCCGGGGCCTCCGGCGGGGCCAGGTCGGGTCGGGTCGGCCGGGCCGGGGCCTCCGGCGGGGCCGGTCGGGTTGGGTCGGCCGGGCCGGGGCCTCCGGCGGGGCCGGGTCCGGTTGGGTCGGGTCGGCCGGGCCGGGGCCTCCGGCGGGGCCGGGGCCGGTCGGGTCGGCAGGGCCGGGGGCTCCGGCGGGGGGATCGGGGGCGCCAGCCGGGCCAGGGACTCGGGGGCCGGGCCGGCGGTGCCAGGCCGGGCCGGAGGTGGTGGGCCGGGGCCGGCACCCCAGGGCCGGGGACAGCTTGGACCGCGCCTCCTCCCCCCCACACTCCCCCTTACCTGCTTTAGGCTTCCCGCGACTCAAATGTTCGCGGGAAGCAGGGGAGGGGGCGGAGACTTTGGGGAGGGGGCGGAGTTGGGGCGGGGCTGGGGGCGGGGCCGGGCCCCCGTGGAGTGTCCTCCTTTGGGAGGCACAAAATATGGTAACCCTATGCTAGAACCTATAATTTTTTTTAATGCAAAATAAGATTTTCAGGTGATAAAGTAATGCCAGGAAGGGATGGTAAGAAAAAAAACAACTATTAAGAGCTTCATGATACGCAGGCCTTTTGCTATAAGAACTTTATTGCTTTTTGTGTTGTAAACTAGGTACAGCTGAACCACAGACAGGAGGCCAGGGCTTCCAGGAACCTTCCGGAAAGGCTGTTTTTTACTGCAGAGCAATTCCACCAACTTCTAAGGAGAATTGCTTTTCTTTTTCTTCTCCTGTTGCTCGAGGGGATGTATGAGTGTGTCAAAAATTGTAACACTAAGTGATAGTGATTATGTGCACTATATCAATAAAAATAAAATCAGGTAAATTGAAAGTACCTGCTCATAAGGGAGGGCATTGAAAAGACCAACCTGTGGTTACTGAATGCCTAGTTGGATTTGGAACAGCTGCAGTGTCCCTTTAAAGTCTCTTTAGGTCTTCAATGGAAATGAATGTGATGCATTAGGCTATGTCAGGACTCATTATATCAGAAGGATGTGATTAAAGCTGAAGTTGCTCTACAGAATTAAATGCATCTTCAGCTGCAGTACAAATTCTAAGGGATGCTGTCTTCCATAGGATTTCTCCTCCCCCCATCCGAGACATGTTTAGAACCAGGTAATTACTTGTAGATAAGGCATTTTACTACAATAAGCCAGTAAAAGGGCCAAAGGTATTGATTGTGACACATCCTTTTAAAATAGGGGGTGTTATTGTTATAAGAAAGGAAGGTGAAACCGTTTAGCTGTGCGTTGTATAATTACACCAGCAGGGCTAGGGCTTTTCAAATCATGAATGACTCTGCACTAATTTTAAAATGTACTGTCAGCTATTGAATGTCACTTGCCTTGGCGGTAACAGGAAAACATGGGAGCGAATACACAACTGATTCTTACTCTCTCTTTTCTACCATCAGTGTTTCTAAACCCCTGATTCAGATCTAATTCCCTCTGTTTTTACATATCTGTTTTTCTGGACAGTGATTACACTGAGGCGTGGAGGAAGAGGGCTCACTATACTGTACTGTGTCAGTGGCGCATAGTCGTATATAAAACTGGAAAAATGAAAAGGGCATTTTGTTACAAAATTTGACTTTTCTTAAATAAAAAATAAATTTGCTCCAAGTCATTGCAATGGCAGGAATGAATGAATAATGCCTGATCCTGCAGCCCTTACTCATGACTCTTCGCCTCGATTTCAAGAGTATACAGGAGGATCTGATCTGTTCTTGGGTAGAGATGTGACTTCTCACAGTGAGTAAGGGCTGCAGGACTGGGCTCTTTATTTGTTCCTCTTGCTATAATTTTCTTTGGCTAATTGTTTGCTTCGGTTGTTGGTCGGGCTGGTTACTACTCATAATAGCATCCACTTGAGTTGTCATGGCATCCCATCTGCTCAGAGAGCAAAGCATGTGCTCGCCTGTGATATAAAATTATTCTGCTTAACTGCCAGGGGGCAAATTTGTCACGTACACATGGGAGAAAGAAGAAGGGAAAACATCAGCTATGGGTTGTCTTAACTCAGGAAGTTCCTTCGAGAGGAAATGTAGCCAAACTCCAAACATGGAGACAATGGACCTTTCTGTGCCTGCCTCCTGTAGATAGCTAACTGCTTGGTTTGCAAAATAAGCAAGGAGGAGGGGGCAAGTAGAAGAACAATAAGGGGTCATAAGAGGGCCAGATACATGTAGCTTGCTAATTATGTATGGTAATGATGGCAAATTTTGACCAATCATAAAGCAATAGATTATCATCGTCAACTGCATATAGTGCTTTGGTGTAAGTGTTTTCTTTGTTCTTGCTGACTTATGAGCTCAAACCCAATTACAATTGAAATAAACGGATCGCCCCTCCCGGGGCTCCTTGCTTGATTAGCTGTATCCGTCTCTCCTTATTCCTCAGCTGGAATGGACAGGAATTTCTATGACACCTGCAAGGCTACTATCAGTGGATTTAGCTGAGTGTGAAATGAGCCAAAGTTGTCACACTGCAGCCGCTTGGAAAAGCTCAGCGTAACAGCAAAAGCCACTGAAGTTCGGGAAGACAGTCATTAACACTAAATTTTTATTTGTAAGGGGTTTCGTTGCTTTGTTTGTTTTCCCTCCCCCACACACACACACACACCCCTCAACTAAATGCTAGAAACTCTTCTTTTTAATAGGAACTCATGCATTCACCTTCTGCAGAGCCTAATCCCAGGAAAGCTTCTGGCTTCCCACAAGTGAAAGGGCAAGGGGCTCTCTCAGGCCCTATAACTTACAGTCAGCGGGCAACATATATTATGGGGAGAACAGAATTTCAGTTGCACACATACAAAATGGGAAATGAGTGCCTAGGAAGGAGTACTGTGGAAAGGGATCTGGGGGTCATAGTGGACCACCAGCTAAACATGAGTCAACAGTGTAACATTGTTGCAAGAAAAGCGAACATCATTCTGGAATATATTAACAGGAGTGTTTGTAAGCAAGACACAAGAAGTAATTCTTCCGCTCTACTCTGCTCTGATTAGGCCTCAACTGGAGTATTGTGTCCAGTTCTGGACTTCATATTTCAGGAAGATGTGGACCAATTGGAAAAAGTCCAAAGAAGAGCAAGAAAAATGATTAACGGTCTAGAAAACATGACCTGTGTGGAAAGATTCTAAAAATTGGGTTTATTTAGTCTGGAGAAGAGAAGAGTGAGAGGGGACACAATAACAGTTTTCAAGTACATAAAAGGTTGTTACTAGGAGGAGGGAGAAAAACTGTTTTCCTTAACTTCTGAGGATAGGACAAGAAGCAATGGGCCTAAATTGCAGCAAGGGTAGCTTAGGTTGGATATTAAGGAAAATTTCCTGTCAGGGTAATTAAGTGCTGGAATAAATTGCCTAGGGAGGTTGTGGAATCTCCATCATTGGAGATTTTTAATAGCAGGTCATTAGCCAAACACCTGTCAGGGATAGTCTACATAATACTTAGTCCTGCCAAGAGTGCAGGGGACTGGACTAGATGACCTCTCGAGGTCTCTTCCAGTAAGATTCTATACAGGAGTTTACATCCATTGCTGTGGGCTGAAAGTTCATGCCGGCATAACTGCTAGATGTGTTTGTGGCATAGGGGGAACAGGCACGTGAGCACCACCCTACAGGCTGGATCCAACGACCGCCAGAATCAATGCTCAGACTTCCACTGACCTCAGCAGTAGTTGCTTCAGGACCCAGAGGTGGTTGACTATGATAGGGGTTTTCAACCTGTGGTCTGCACACCTGTGGGGTTCCCAGACTATGTCTAAGATTTCCAAAGAGGTCCACTCTACACCTCCATGTAAAAATTTTTAGGCATCCACAAATGAAAAAAGTGGAAAACCACTGCTCTATGCAGGTTGCACTGCATTGTGACAAGGCTACTCCATTTATCTGGCTCTCCAGTTTCCAGACCATGCATATGTAACCCACTGGTGAATGTTTGTAGCAGGTCCTCCTCCATGTAAACACACAGAAGACAGGGGTTGTTACTACCCCTAATTACAAAGCCTTGACTCATTAATGCAAGCTGGAGCAGCTTATGCTTTTGGCTGTAGCGGTCCTTGGTTCAATCAGTGTAGAAGGCCATCATCACACATACATGGGCAGAGTCAGTTCTATGGGTGGGAGAAGGGAGAGCAGGACAGTCACCCTGGGTGCCAGCTTCCAGGGAGCTGTGATTGTTGTGAGGGGGTTTGCTCAGCCACTTGTAGGGAGGTGCCAAAAACATTTTCCGCACTGGCCAGCAAAACACCTAAGGCTGCTCCTGTACATGGGTCCTTCTAAGCATCTCCTGTAATCCGGTCTATATATGTTTTTTGCAGCCATCTCCACTGGAAGAACTAGACATTTTTGTGCACTGCTGGCTGAATTTCACCCCGTGCAAAATACTAGCACAAGGGCTATTCATCTCTTAATTCCCCCTCAAGCTTAAGGATGCATTGGCCTTGAATAGCCCTCTGCATAGGGGGTGAATTTCACCCTTCTGAGAGCATGCTATCTGCCAACGTCTGTAACAGGTTTTCCAAATATCAAAGTAGCAGAGTTTTGCTACTTACTTGCCTTAAAAAAAACTACACACAAGCACACACACGCACCATCACCATCTTATAGCCCTTAGAAATTAATAAACCCCTAGTTCTCAGTCATTGAGTAACAGCATACCAATTTATGGCCGGCTACAAATATATCTATCCATTTTGCTTGATGCATCATTGGCAATCAGTTCACTTCTGTAAGTTCTGATCTCCATTATATGATTATGGGTCTTGAATATACGAGTAATGTTCCTTGCATTTTAGATGCTATCGGTCAACAGTCTGCACTCCATGCCTCTTCCCATATATCTCATTAGGTCATAAGTAACACAAAAATTAAACTGATCCCGAGGTAACAAGAAAATCAATCTCCTCCTGAAAATCATTCCAGTTTAAAAACCTCTATTAATCTTTCGTCTGCTCAGAGACCAGAGAGAAAAAATTACAGCAAGAATACATCAAAGTGAACACTGAAAAATATTTCAAATGGCCAAAAGCTTTGTTGAAATAATATTCTTCCTAAGACATTCAGACCAGCGTTTTTTGAAAGAGAGATAATGTCCCAAGGTTTTTTCTCAGTAATTTCTGTGTGCTTTCAATTTTCAGTAGATCACAGCCATTGTAATAAGTGCATTTAGAGTTTTAAATACACATTTCTCTACTAACAAAAATAATACACTCAAGTTGGTAATGAGATTACCTCACACCTAAAGTTAATTAATCGCAGAAGGGTTTTCTACAAAAGAATAGTCAGACTTCCTTTTATCTTTCCCTTCCCCCATATTTGTTGGCATCTACCTGTTGTCTGTTGTTTTACACTTGGGTTGTAAGCTCTTTTTGTTGTGTGTGTGTGTACAGTGCCTAACTCTTTGGGGTTTTGGTCCATGATTAGGGTTCCTAGGCACTACGGTAATAAATTATTATTATTTATTAGTTATAACAGAGTGATCTTGTGGTTAATGCACAGGACTGGGAACCAACAGATCTTAGGTTCTGAGTCTGACACTGATGCTCTGTGACATTTAGGCTAAAGTTTTCAATCTTGTGTATTGATACACAGGCACCTAAATCCATATTTAGGCACATAAATGAATTATGATTTCCAGAATGTAGATGCCTAAATATGGACTTAGGTGCCTAGCTATATGCACACAAGTTTGAAAAATTTGGCCTCTCTTTTTGTGCCGAAGTTTCCCCATCTGTAAAATAAGGATAATACAGTAATCTTTACCTACCTCCCAGGTGTGTTGTGAGCCTTTCATTCACTGGAGTTTGTAACACATGCTGCGAGACGCGGATGGAAGTGCTAAGTGTTACTATTTCGTTGATGTCACTTCCAAGCACAGCAGTCTCCTCATTGCTCTATAATGGACTCTGGCTCATCCCTTTGTGTGGATATTCCTTTTCTAGTGCCTGTTATTTTCCCAAGTCACTAGTGGCACTTATACCAAATGGATGGAGTTTACTTGCAATGGACACATTGGCCCATTCACATTCTGGTTGCACATAGGAGCTGGATTCTGGCCATAGCGTCCCAGCTAGGATTTCCCCTGCCAGAGGGGACCTCACTGTTGACATTAAGCCAGTGGAGTCATCTTCTGCACCAGCTTCTCCCCCAAATCTGGCACAAGGGGCATATTGAGATGGGGGGGTATGAAGCTACTCTATGCTACAGTGATCTTTCACTGGCATAAAACCTCTAAGGTATCTTACACCCAGGGCATAAATTAGAGCAGCCTAGGGATTGCTCTAGTTCACACTGGAGCCAAGGCTGGCATAAAATGGCCACAGGATTAGGGGGCCATTACAAGCTCCTTCGAAGCCTCACATATGTCTGTGGAGCAGAGCTTGGAGGCAGGAGAGAAAGTAGTCCATAGTTTTGTACTTTTCTTTTACACTGGGACATGACTGATTCCGTGAACTAGCATGATATATCATGGTGTCCCTAAAGAACTTGCCAGCTGCCTTAGATATCTAAATATTTGCAGTGAGATGACCCCAATATTTCTGTAGATGGTGTGTACCCCTTCCCCCCCCCAATCACCTGAATATCTGAGCACCTCACAATCTTTAATGTTTTTATCTTCACAACACCCCAGGCAGGTAGAAAGTACAGAAGGGAATGGAGGCCCAAAGAGACTGTGGTCGGACTGGAAGTCTGATGGAGCTGGGAAATTAACCCTGGTCTCCTAAATCTCTGGCTAGTAGCATGATCACTAGGCCATGCTTCCTCTCTACATGTAGCATTCAAGGTATTTAGTATAGTAAGTACATTCGAATACTGCAGATACTGAGGAAACCTTATCTATTTTAGGCAAAGTTGGCACATTTCTGAGTGTCACCATAGTGCAGCATATGGGTATTTTCTTTTATTTCACCTTGACAATTATGAACTACCACCTTTATTCCTATTCCGTTTATCCCACGGGGAACTCTCCGATTAAAGAGCCAGGAAAATTAGTCATCATAGACATGTATTCCTTGTGACGAACTGCAACCTTGAAACAGAATAGGTTTATTCAGCAGTGCTAACACAGATGAACTTTACATATCTAAGTCTTGAGGAGTTTATTTTTCCTTTAGTATAAAAAGCTTCAAACTAAAAAAATGTGAGACTCTCCTGCCAAAGGAAGCCCTTCCTGTGGCCTGGAGAAAGGAATTATTTTGTTCTTCAATATGGTTAAGAGACAGACAAAAGAAATCGACCGCAGAGAGTCTGATTCTGCCAATCTTCCTCACATTGAACGGTGTCTTACTATGCACATAATCTTACGGATTTCAATATAAGGGTAGCAGGACCTGACCCAAAGACTTTTAGCCACTTGTTCAAAAAGCAAGGGCCTCAATTCTCAGCTACTTGGGCTTGCAACATTAAAGCCCCAGGAGTCCAGAAGTTAAAATAGCTTCAGACATTTCTGACCTAAACAGAAACCCAGTCACCCCACAACACTGTTTTCTAACTAGAATCATAAGCTGTCAGGAAAGGGCCTGTTATAATTATACTTCCATCTGAGGTTCTCAAAACCCATCAGTCACTAATTCATTATGCCTTGTGATATCCCACTTTGAGGTAAGTGGATATTATTTTACTGATGGGGAAACTGAGGCACAGAGCAGCCCTGTGGCTTGAAGAAGGGCACAGATGGGGTCAGTGACAAATCCAGAAATAGCACTCAAGATTCCTGAGTCCCATACCTGCATCTTAACCACACGACGACCCTCCAACCTTTGATTAGCAAGTCTATCCTGTGTAAACCTCCAACACACACACACACACCGATTTAAAAAAAAAATAAAGCCAAAGAAGGCTAGACAATTTTAATACCTATCTCTGGCTCCTGAACACATGCACAGAGTCATCTTGATTTAATACCCACTTTGGATGCAAAACTCATGCTTGCTTGGCTCCCTACGCTTACGCTCATGTGTTAAGATAGTATATTGCCAGCTAAAAGCTGCTATGTTGTTATTATTAATAATCATTTATGTAAGTCACTGGGTCCCAGATGCCAGCCAGAAATGGGTTGAGACAGACACACTACATAGTGCTGCAAATGCCACCTCTCCTCTGCGGCAGCAACACCATCTTGTTGGCATCTGTAGCAGGTCAGTCCAATGACCAGCTGACCTAATGGTCAGGCAGTGGATTCACAGTTCTTTTCAATCTGCCTGTCCCAGAGAGGCCCAGCCAGGTCAAATATGACTGGCCTCAGTCTCGCCTGCTCCCCCTCCCCTCTGTCATGACTGAACACCAAGGGGAGGAGAGGAGGCACCCAAGACAGGGGACCCAGGCCTTCCCACTCCACCAGATGCCAACCCCGAGCCCTAAAGGGGCAGTAGTGTCCGGACCACTTATTGGTCTACCCCAAGCTACCCTCCCCCCAGGTCACTTCCTACCAAGCTATGGGTCTTCAATTTGGGTGCACGGTCACAGTCTTAGTAACATTTGCTTCATGTGCCAGGGGACAACAATGGATTCTTCAGGGCCTCTCAACTCCAAGGGGTGGGGAAGAATATGAATCATTGCTCCTGGAGTTGCTTTACCAAGACTGCAGTTGTTCTACCCACAGTTGCGGTTGTCAACTTTACCTCCTAGCACAGCCTGCAACTCCTTCCCCCTGTCCCTGGGCTACTAGTGCCCTTTTTAAACTGACCCTCCACCTGGAGCATTCCTTGCACAGCTGTGGAGGGGTAGCACCTCCCTGGCCCAGTACTGCTCCATGCCTTGCTCTGGTTTAGTGTGGGGGGGGCTGTAAACTCCATCACAGCACCTGACCACAGTTATCTGTTTTTACATTAAAAAAAATCAAATCGTGGCTCTCATTCACCTTCTGCAAGTTTACAGTGAACAGGGCAGTAATAATTGTTTCCTTAATCATGCAAACTAATGATACTATCATTATAAATGCTGCGTGAAAAATTACCAAAGTATAAAATGGCAACAAAGGATTATATTGGAAGTGTAACCCACTGCTCAGAGTATATGTCCCCCTCTGTGCCCAATCCACATAGTATGTGAGTCTCTTACAGGTCCTAGCTGGCAAGTTTGGCTGTTTAGCTCGAGCTTCATACTTTCTAGTGCTGAAGATCCCAATTCAACCCCTGCTGTCAGCCAGGATGGCGACCCTCCTATAAGCACCACTTTTGCTCAAGAACGACTGCATGCCAAATTGAGGGCCAAATTCTGACCTGCTTTGCATGATTGGCATTTACTGCCAGACGGAAATATTGAGGCTAAGAAACCAAAGGAATAAAAAGAAAATGACCTCAATCTGGTCTGGGAGTCAAGAGATTCCCTTTCACCCGCACAATAGGTGCCAGCATTATTTCTACCAACCAACCAACGACTCCACCCAACTACATACTAGATTGTTCAGTCTTGCTCAGTTCTTGCAAAGTGCCAGCAAGATTCAATGTTCTACTAAGTGTAAAACCCTCAGTGAGGGGAAAAGTCTGCACAGACAAGAAATGTTCTTGGTTGGTGTCCAAAGAAAACCATGTGTTTGCAACTCAGAGCTACAATGGGAGTGTTTGGTCTTTTTTCAGTAATGTTACGTTATGCTGAAAAGAACACTTGCTGACAGAAAACAGCTCACTGAAATTCAAAGGAAAGGGAGAATAATGGCGGGCAACTTTGGAGGAGATTTTTCCCCCCCCAAATTAATCCAAAACAGATTTATTTTTAGGTTAAAAAACAAACAAAAAAATCAACACTGCTTGGGTGTTATATGTCCTCTTTCCAGCAAGTCATCAACATATACAGTAGAACCTCAGACTTACGAACAGCAGAGTTACCAACTAACCAGTCAATCACACCCCTCATTTGGAATCGGAAGTACGCAATCAGGCAGCAGCAGAGACCCCCCAAAAAAAGCAAATACAGCACAGTACTGTGTTAAACGTAAACTATTAAAAAAAAAAAGGAAAGCAGCATTTTTTTCTGCATAGTAAAGTTTCAAAGCTGTATTAAGTCAATGTTCAGTTGTAAACTTTTGAAAGAACAACCATAATGTTTTGTTCAGAGTTACGAACAACCTCCATTCCCAAGGTGTTTGTAACTCTGAGGTTCTACTCTATGCTATAGGCCACATTCTCCCGTTAGATACATGCACACAGCTGATGGCAGTGGGAGCTCCTCACATCTATTTGGAGAGGCAGGGCCCAAGACTAGGACTCAGAAGACCTGGCTTCTACTGTATGAAGACGTATGACCACAGGCAAATCTTTCTATGCTTTTCTTATCTTTTCCCCCCTTGGTCTGTCTTGTCTAAATTGGAAGCACTTAGAGGCAGGGGCTAGGAATGGCTAAAACCTGCTCACTTTACTCATTCAAGAGGTCCATTGTAGTCAATATCCCTGAATTATGCATGAGCAAGGTAATCAGGATTTGGCCTCAAATGATAAAGTCATAACAAAGATTGTCATCATTCTGCAAACTGACCCGTGTACACCACACTCGGAGGGTCTCTCCCCAGAAAACTGTCGTTTTTTTGCAGGGGGAAGGTCAGTCAATTTTTTTTTTTTTTTTTACAAGTGAATTTCACTGCTACTGAAAGGTGACAGAATGGCAGCACTGCAAAATGAAGTCCTCTGTTTATCCACAGAAAAGAGACAGCATGAGTAGCAGCCATGTAAACTTACGCCATATGGCCTTCTGCTGACAAGAGCACCAATTCCAACAGGGGCTTGTTTGCAACATTGAAACCTGTCTACTAAGAACTTAGCTATGACCTCCAAATTGTTTCACAAAGGCCATCAGATTGTAACAGCTTTTGTCCTGTATTGACCTGGGTCATAGTTTATGACCCGGACGTGAAAGGCTCAATCTCCCAATCCCCAGAACTGCTGCTCCCCTACCCTTCGTCCTCTTGATGGAATGATGAGACAAATGAACCATGCCTCAGTAAACTGACATCAAAGTGCAAAGCAAAGAAGCAGCTGAAGCTCAAAGAGCAAAGGGACACTAATGGTTGAGACTGACTACTCCAACGGCAGCATTAGTAAGCGGTAAGTGGATAGAGAGATGATGTCAAGGCAGAGCTAAAATGTAACCTATGACTATGGCGTTGGTTATTCTATGACTCAGAAGAGCAAGACTGCTTGTGTACATAATGCTGTCCAGGACTTGTTATTGTTGGTCACAGACTCTGACGGCACTGGGGTTTATATTCCTATGTAAATAGAAAAGTCCTTATAGGTGAAACTTGGACAGTGGGTTATATTTTTGCCGCTACCACCCTTTAATATGATGATTGCGGGGGGGGGGGGGGGGGAGGAAATCACATGTAAAGCAGCATGCTTTTACAAGGTGCTTCATAGATACACCTTGCCCCCTAAGGAGTTTACAAATCATAGGTAAACAGGGCAAATGAAAGGCATGGGCAGAGGGTGGGGTAGGGAGGAGTTTAGGAAAGGAAGAGTGTGGTGAGAAGGAAGAAGTATTTCTAGTGTAAAGGCGGCTTTAAGGATGTATCGGAAGGAGGATTTTAGAGATGGGGCTTGGTGAAGGGACACACAAGGTTCTTCCAGGCACAAGGAACAGCACACTGGAATACATACAGCAAAGAGTGTGGAGAAAAGAGGCTGACCTGTCCAAAGACTTTCCACCCCTCCCCTGTCTCCCAAGCAGCCACTCCTGCAGCCCTTCCCCTTAACCCCTTGTTTGCTGGGATCAGGGAGTGCCCCTGCTCCCTACTGAGTAATGTTGTGCATTAACCCTGCTGGAAGGTGGGGGACGGACAGAAGCTGTTCAAAACTCAGTGGTTTCACTTCACTGTGGTTCACTATGGGGCCTGATCTCAGGCAAAACTCCGACTGGCTAAGGAAGGACCATAGAAACAGGCTCCATTTGCCATCATCTACTACAAATCCACATCCTCTGAGGTTCAGGCTTGAACTAACCTGAAAATTTGGCTGAAATTGCTACATTTTGTGTGATTTCAGTTTGCAACTATATATCCCTCCCCAGTACCCAGAGATGGAAGAGGATTCCCCCTATTAATCTAAAAGGGTTATTGGTCTCACCAGACCTGGGTTCAGAAACTTTCAGGTTTTATTATGGGTGCTCAATGCTAGCAGGATGAAATTTACCCATGTAGATGTTCCCACAAGGCCCTGTACAGGCCCTTTGCTCTGGAGTTAATGGGAACACTGTCTCAAGTAAGAATTAGCTCCTATTAAGAACCGGTGAAAAACTTGTAGTGGCATCCACTAGTACTGCCAGAACTAAGAGTCTTGGGGTTTCCATTTATACTCCCAGTGTTATAGAGTTAGAACAGATGTACAAATTGGCTGCAGGCTGGAAACTTGGCATACAGGGTCTGAACCCTGAAGTGAGAAATACATTCCTTTTACAATGTTTCTAATAAAATAATATTGGATTTTTTGTATTAAAATACAGTCTTCAATTATTGTGTGTTAATTATTAGAAGGGGATTATGTTTTGCTGGTGTTGAAGTATTTTTTAAATTGTATTTTTTAATGTTTTTTGCTGAAACAGTGAAGCACTCTGCACAGCACTGTGGAGACAAGGGTTGAG
This sequence comes from Malaclemys terrapin pileata, assembly GCF_027887155.1. Lineage (NCBI taxonomy): Eukaryota > Metazoa > Chordata > Testudines > Emydidae > Malaclemys > Malaclemys terrapin. The sequence continues at coordinate 14,820,531 of NC_071505.1, read as the reverse complement.
GGAAAGTTTAGGAAATATAGGACCAAGCTGTGCAAGTACCATCATATCCTTAGCACACAAGCATGGAAAGCAGCCCCTTAGCTGCAGCTAGCACTTTGGTAAAATTCTCCCCTGAATAGAGAAGTCTGCTCAATGCACCAGGCACCACTCAAGTCCTATGTTAAGGAGAGAAGTGGAACATTAGGTCTTGAGTGGATCCTCTACACAGGAGTGAATTTCATGCCTGAGTGTAGAGTGGTCCATGACCAGGTGGCTTGAGAGTGTGGCTAAGGCCCCATTCGATTAGGGAGATGCCTGGTTTGCAACACCTTGGTGTTTCAGGTTGTGCACCAAAAACTGAGGCATCCAAAAACTAGTGGACACTTTTGAAAATGTAAGCCCTAGCCTCTCACAGGTGCAGGGGTAATACTGCTTATCCACCTCGCCATCATGAGGCCTACGTTAATTCATGGTTGTAAAGCACTTTGCGATCCTTGGATGAAAAGGATAGTATAAGCACCGTGTAGGACTACTCAGATGTTATTAAATCCTGACAGGTCCATTGGACTGGAGGTTGGGCTTTTCACATGATTAACTTCAGCTTTTCCATTTTAAGCCTGCTGTCCCTGCACGGGTTAAAAACACTTTAATACCCAGGAACACTCAGCCAAATTGGAAGGCTCTAATCCCTCTCTCATTCATCAGGTGCATATTATACTTGAGGCCTGGAGCCTGGTCCCACTGAGGACAAGGGGAGTTTTGCCACTTACTTTGATAGGAACAGAATTGGGCCATCAGTCTGGATCTCTGCATTTTGTGCCTAGCCTCTAGGAAGAAAACCAAACATTGTGCAGCAGTTGGCGTCTCAAGCTGTGCATGCTCCTCTTCTCACTGACCTCTCAGGGACTGAATGTCTGGTTACCGTGCAAACCCATTTTAGGGAAGAGGGGCTAGGAGGGATTATACTGCAGGAGGCACAAGCCCTCTGGCACATCTCAGCACACAAGGGGAGTGCACTACACCCTTAGGATGATGTAGCCGGCATGCCTGGCTGGCTCTACCGTACAGGGAGAATGGAGAAGTGCCCCAGGGTTTGCTCCACTCACCACCAATGCCCCTCCTTGTGGCTCATTTGGGGATTAGCTCACCATGAGTTTGACACCTCCTCTTGCGGTTTCTCAATCCCCTGGTCCCAGTCTCTCACTCAGTGGTCTCCCCCACACCCCATGAGCTGCAGCACTTTCTCCTCATGGCTTAGCCCCTCTAACTAGGTCACTATAATTTCCCCCCTTTCAGGATATCCAAAGCCTCTCTGAACAAACTGCTTCTGGCAGTGTTCAAAGTCCACCACCCTGTCTGTGACACTCCCCTAGTAGCTGGAGGCAGGACCCAAGCCTGCCCTCTACACTAGGCTCCAGCCTAGGAACCCCACAACCAGCAGCTAAGGTCCACGCAGTCTCACCCTTGCTACTGTTTTCCCTAGGCTTCTTCCTACTCCTTTCTCTCACCTCTGAGAGCCACTGCTAGCGCTCTCACTTCCTCCAGCCCCTCTACTCTCCTCCCTGGCTTTAAACAAGCCCCTCCTCTTCCTGCCCAGCTGGGCTTCAGGTTCAGTTAGAGTTGTGGAGCCAGCCTACACCTCACTCAAGTGTAGCCCATCCTGTCAAGTAGCCCCTTCTGAGCCATTTTAACACCTTCAGGGGTGGTGTGGGGTGAATATCACCTCACTACGGGGGTACAGCTATGGTTTCATTTCCTGCCCACCACTGCCTGCTCCCTTTGGGGTGGATTGTGCCCCAGAGAGTGGTACAAGGGTGCAGTCCCCTGATTGCAGGGTCTGCAATTGTGCTCTGTTCCTACAGAGAGGGTTCACAAAGGGGGTGGAGTGGGAAGAGAGGAGACTCATGGTAACCTCCTCTTATCCTCCATGCACCCACACAAGGACAGACAGTTTAGCCCTCTGATTCCAAACTCTTCCTAACTTTCACATACTACAGGAGGGCTGAGGGATTTGTATTCTATTTGCAGGATTCCCCCTCGCTGCTGCTACTGCTCTTTCCTGGGTGGCAATACCAAGTAGGCAAAAGGAAACTTTAGGCTAAAGATCAGAAGCAAATGAATGAAAATTGGCAGACTGCAGGATACAGTATCACCATGGAAGCAGTGGGAAACCCATCGCTTGAGTCATTTCTGGCTACTTTGGACAAGGCAATGGAGAATATTATGTAGGAAACTATCCTGCACTGGGCCAGGGGCAGAAGAAATGATCTCATAGGTCTTTTCCATCTCTGATTTCCAGGCTTTCTGTGCCCCTGACACAAACCCCCAAAATAGGTACAGTAGGTCAAGATATTAGTGATGTCATGTGTTTGGTCTGAAGATCTGGCCAAGGGTAAATGTGCTGTACTGGGGTTGCATGAGTAATTCCTAGACACGGTTCCAAAATACACCGCTCACTCAGAGCAAAAACACCAAACCCAAAGATTTACCCAAGACAGGCTTCAATTAGAGTACAGTGGTTGTGCAAGTATTGGCATAGTTACTGCACAGTGAGTAACTCCAATGGACATAATGGGGACATATTCAGTGACTCATCCTAACACTACCATATTATCCCCCGCTACCACAACTGTGGGCAAATTGCTTAATCTCCCACTGCCTCTGTCATCCACCTCTCAAATGGGCAGGGCCTCAGTTTTCCCATCTGTGAAGCAAGGGTAATATTTTCTTTCCCGACTGGGGCATTGCACGGCGTAATTAATTGACTGTAAAACATTTCAGCCCAGATACTCAAAGGTATTTAGGAGATCAACACCCATAGATTGCAGTGTAAGTTAGGAGCCTAAATACGCTTGAGGATCTGGGCCTTTGAAATCACAAAAGCACAGGGTATTATTATAGTCATGGGAGAGACAAGCCCAGCTGGATTTTGCACTGCAGCTCATTAACTAATCTCCTCAGTATGTATAAATAACTCCCATTGGTATAAAAGGAGTTGAAGGGAAAAAATGAACCTCTCAGGGATCAGTAACTGCTGCCTCCCGGCAATCTTCTAGCCAAAGCAAATGACAAATATTAGAGACAAATGAGGAAGCTCAAACAAACTCTAGGCTTCTAATGTAGCCACCGCTAAAGACAGAGAAAGGCTGGGGAAAATATTCCTTAACTGTTGTCACTGCTATTACTGACCAGATACTAATGAGAAAAATAATATTTGTTGAAATCATTAATCCATGTAAAACAATATAAAATGTACTTTACAATCTGGTTTCAGGTGTAGGTTTTATTACCAAGATATTCTGTATTCTATGGTTTTGGGATTGGGTCAGGATTGCCAACTCTTGCAATATTTGGCATTTTTCCCCAAAGATCCAGATCCTGGAGTCATATGATTACATGGGGTTTCATTTTGAAATATAAAATAAGTTTCTAACCATCATGGCTACAGAGAAAAGCTTGAAAATATGAACCTTCAAGACTCAAAAAAATCACCTGAGTAGATACCCACAGGGTCCAGATGGGTTTGTACTCAAGCAGCTAGCTCAAGCCACTGCCAGTGTTACCCCTGGCTAAACTGCTATTTTTAGTGCACTGGCTAGAGCAGAAGTAGTGCATGCCTGTCTGCCCAAGCTCAGAAGCACACTCCCAGCAGCAGTGTAGATGTGCCTTAAGTCCAGGTTAGAGGGCAGCACTGCTCTCTGCCCAAGATTCACAACCATGAACCCTCTCCTGAAGTTAGGTGCCTAAGCCTTGTGAATCTAGCCCCTAGCGTGTGCACCAAGTGAATTCTCCAGGGCTAGCTAAGAGGCTTGCACAACCCCAGCATGTTAGCACGGTGACATACAGAGATCCATAACAAGCAGAAGAATCCCTCCTCCTCTTGCTCTGGGCCCAAATCCCAAAATCCTTACCAGCATGCAATGTCCAAACCAGCCCTAAGAAAACAGTCCCCAGACAACTCTTGCTCAGGGCCCAATTTGTAACAGTCAAGCTCGCCTGTTATTTAGGCTCAGTGTGAAGAGATACTCTAAAAGAAACTGAAATCAGCCATGTGCTAAATGAAGGGGGGGGGGAGCAGCTCCCTTTTATGGACACCCAGCCAGCCAGTTAACTATAAAATTCCTCTTAGTAGCTGTTCTCTGCTTGCTTTACCTTTAAAGGGTTAACAAGCGCACAGGTAAAAGGAAAGGAGTGGGCACCTGACCAAAAGAGCCTATGGGAGGGCTAGAAGTTTTTAAAATTGGGGAAAAACTTCCCTTTGTCTGTGTGTTGTGGTTCTCCGGCGAAGAGGGGAACAGGGCAGCAGTTATGCTGTGAGAAGCTTTAAAACCAGGTATGAAAAAGCATTAAATCATACCTCAACCCTACTTATCTGAAACCCCAAATATGTAAGTAATCAGGGAAAGTCTAGGAAGATGTGATTAGGGTTAGTTCTTTTATTTCTTATTGGCTTATGGACTCCTCTGTGCTAACCCCAGATGCTTTTATTTGCTTGTAACCTTTAAACCAGTGGTTCCCAAACATTAACAGCCTGCCAACCCCTTTCACTAAATTGTGACATCTCGTGAACCCCCTCCTAAAAATGAATATTTCCAGGGATTTAAGTTTAAATTTCCACAGTGTGATGGATTCGCTTGCTTTGCTCTGCATAGCTCTTGGAAGTCTGGAACCACTGGAGAAAGATAAAGTCTCAGGTCTGGTTCGGCATCAAGTCTGGTTCTGTATTTGGTTTTCAGATGTGCATACGAGGAAAATGCTTTCTTGCATAAGTATGTTGTTGAAAATGGTAACAAAACTGCAACAGCTTTTTCTGCCAGAAAGGGGTACTCGTTTCTTAAACTCAGCCAAAAGTTGATCAATGATAGATTTCTGAAACTCCTTTTCAGTTCGTAATCATAGGAGATCTCAATCAATTTATCTTTTTCCTTGGTGTTTAATATCTGTGTTGAGAAAGTGGTATCATCAAAAGGGTTGCGAATTCAGTCATTATCGCCTGACATAGCTGGAAAGTAATCCCTGAAAGTTGTGCAAAGTCCTTTTAGGTGTGCAATTATATTGGTTTTAGTGCACTGATCCAACTGAAGTTAATGTTCTGCCAGGAAGTCATGAAGATTACTGAAACACTCAGTTTGATTGTTTTCCAAACAACTTTCCCAGAACTGCAACTTCTTTATCAGGGATTCAACTCGCTCTTGCACATTGAAAACTGTTATATTGAGGCCTTGAAGAGATAAATTTAGGTCATTAATTCTTGAGAAAATATCTGCTAAATAAGCTAGGCTCTGGAGCCAGACATTATTTTCCATACAGCTGGCAAGGTGGAAAGGGTGGCTGCTGGAAAAAAAAATAGGATTTCCGTTCTAACCTCAAACAAGCGCACAAGGATTTTACCCCTTGAGAGCCATCTGACTTCAGTATGGGCCAACACACAGTCGTGTATACTACCCATTTCTTCACAAAGTACGTGAAATATTCTGGAGTTTGTTGGCCATGATTTTATGAAATTCACCCATTTTCACTGCATTGTCCAGCACTTCTTTCAGTCCCTCTGGCATGCATTTTGTTGCAAGGGCTTGTCTATGGATGCTGCAATGAGTCCAAGAGACTTTTGATGCAACCTTTTTTGTTCGAGCTACAAATCCAGTATACTTCCCCCTCATTGATGTAGCCCCATCAGTGCAAATGCCGAGGCAACGAGACCAATCTATTTCCTTTTCTTGAAAATATGCATTAGTCAGATTGAAGATATCTTCCCCAGTTGTACGTTCTTCCAATGGTCGGCAAAACAACAAGTCTTCTTCAACCATACCTTCATTCACATAACGTACAAACAGTAGCAAAATAGCTAGATTAGCTACATCAGTTGATTCATCCAACTGTATAGCATAATATGGACTATTTTTCACTCTATGTACAATTGTGGTCTCTACATTATTTGACATGTCATTAATTCTTCGTGACAACGTATTATTGGACAAAGGTACCATGTCAATCCTTTTTGCAGCCTTTTCTCCGAGCATGCAATGAACTATGTCTTTTATACATGGACCAATCAAGCTCTCTGCTATGGTATGGGCTTCTGATGCTTTTGCTACTTGGTAGCTCACGCGGTATGATGCTTTAAGTGCATTTTCATTATCAGTACTTGCTTTGGATATAAAACTGGTAATGTCACTTTTCTTCTCAGCTAATTTTCGCTTGAAAAAATCAACAGGCTTGTCGAGTTGTGCAGGATGCCTAGTTTCTAAATGGCGCCGAAGTAGAGAAGGTTTGAGGCTGCTGTTTGCTAGAATATCACCACAAATCACACACAGTGGTTTTGGATGTTCTTGATCACCAATGCATGTAAAGCCATATTTTATATAATCATCGTCATATTTTTTTTTCTTTGTAAGTGACTTTCCAGGACCATCATGATCATTAGCCTTAGATTTTCCACAGTGTGGACTTGAGGAAACACTAGCTGATTCCAGCGTCTTTACACTTTCCTTTTTCAGCCACTTATCCGTTGAACTTGTGTTCAAAAGTTCTAATAAAAATAACAGAGAGAGGCTGCTAACAACCAACAAACTAGAAACTGAGAAGATTCACTCACTGAAGCAAATCAGCACTCCAGAGAGAAGGACAATTACTGAGACACCTTAACACTCCTACACTGGCTACAACGTGCTTCTGGCTGGTTTGGCTCGCAAACAGCTTTTCTTCCGCCGAGGAAGGTGCCCTGGGAGGGACAAATTAGCTTGGACCACCCCCCACGTTCAGCGTGGCCCCCTGCTGACTGCCCTGGATGCAAACTTCCCCTGCCTGACAAGGACAGGGATCCGAGCTGCCACCTGCACCCCGCATGGAGTGCTGGGGTTCGGAGCTTCCGGCTCCCCCGCTGACAGGGGAGGGCTGGGGCTGCCGGCTCAAACTGGCCAGCCCCGCTCTCCACGAGGCTCGGGCTGCTGGTTCCCTGGCTGACAGGGGAGGGCTCGGGCTGCTGGATCAAACTGCCCGGCCCCGCTCTCCCTGGGGCTCAGGCTTCTGGCTCCCCCGCTGACAGGGGAGGGGCTCGGGCTGCCGGCTCAAACTGCCCGCTCTCCACGAAGCTCGGGCTGCCGGCTCCCTGGCTGACAAGGGAGGGCTCAGGCTGCCCGCTCAAACTGCCCAGCCCCGCTCTCCCTGGGGCTCGGGCTGTCTGCCCTGCAACTGGGTCCCAGCAGAGTCCTCTGGCTGCCATTAATGAAATTTTTCTTGCGAACCCCCTGAAACGTTCTGCGAACCCCCAGGGGTTCGCGAACCCCACTTTGGGAACCACTGCTTTAAACTGAACCTCAAGAGAGCTATCTTGGTGCTTAATTTTTGTAATTGTTTTTTTAAGACCTAGCAAAAAGAAAATACATCTGGAATTTAGGCTCTCTTTTTGTGTTTAATAAAGTTTACCTTTTTTAAGAACAAGATTGGGTTTTTTTGTGTCCTAAGAGGTGTGTGCATGTTGTTTAATTAGCTTTGGGAAACAGCTGATTTCCTTTGTTTTTCTTTCTCAGCTCTTCCCCAGAGGGGGGTTGAAAGGGCTTGAGGGTATCCCACAGGAAGGAATTCCCAAGTGTGCCTTTCTGGGCTCTCAAAAAGGTTTTTTGTTGTTGTTGTTGTTTTACATTTGGGTGGTGGCAGCATCTACCCATCCAAGGTCAGAGAGAAGCTGTGACCTTGGGAGTTTAATACCAGCCTGGAATGGCCAGTATTAATTTTTTAAATCCTTGCGGGCCCCCACCTTCTGCACTCAAAGTGCCAGAGTGGGGAATTAGCCTTGACAAGCCATTTGGCAAGCTAGGCAAGGATATCCAGTATGAGTTTGCAGTCTCTGTGTGGCTAAAGCTGGAGCATGAGAGAGAATTTAAACGTTTCAGACAGACAAGCAGAAGGTCCTTAGAGATCTTTCCTCCTTCAGAGGTATCATACTCATTTCATTTCTGAAATTAATAAACCCTAGGAGACCTGAGCTCTAACAACCACCATTCAGATCAAGGTCTGCTCGATCCGTGTTTGTGATTCAACAAGGGAAATGCTTAGTAAAGTGAAATCTGAAGTGAATACTATCCTGGGACTTTATTTAATGTGTCTAGTCTGTCTCCCTTTGTCAACTCCAGCACTTTAAGAAAAACGACCGATGCTCCGTCGCAGCTTTGAAGAACAAAACACAGATTTGTTACAGTGCAATTTGTGTCATCTAAAGCAGTACAGTGTGTTTTATTTTTAAAGCAGGAAAAAAATGCTTCTCTTATGAAATTCTGTGTAACATTTCTTATATTAAACACACGTTTTCAAATACAGCAACACACACTTAATTCTTGTTAACCTCTAGGCCATAGGCCAATTCCTTAGCTGGCATAAATTGGTGCAGTGCTAGTGACTGCAATAGAACTATCCTGATTCACACCAGCTGGAGATTTGGGCCCTTGTGTCTTGTGAAATTCTAATTGATTAATTAGATCCTGACTACCTAAATTCTCCTTGCATTTTTATTGGGAAATAAGGTTTTTCCCCTCCTGCTTTAAGCTGGTGTGTGCAGTGTTAAAAAGCTGCATTATTCTGCCCCAGAGATGGCTGCATTTCAGCGGTGGGTGAAGTAATTTCTGTACAAATAATACATAATTTGAGATGAACCTTAGCCACAAAATTCAGTCCCAGAACGACCCCAAATTCCAAGGTGGCTGGAATCAAGTTTCCAGACCCATATCTCTATAGTATATTTTGCCCTCCTATAGCCTCTTTCATCTGAAGATATCAAAAGATTTCATAAATGATTGAATTAGTCCCCAGCCATGCCTGTGAGACAGGTACCAATTTCATTTTACAGATTGTGGATCTGAGTCTCAGTTTCCCAAAGGTATTCAGGCTATTCAAAGGTATTCCATGGAAATCAGGTGCCTAAATACCTTTGTGGAGCTGGGCCTAAGCGATTAAGGATGGGATTTCCCAAAACTCCTAAATTATTTAGGTGTGCAAGTCCCATTGATTTTCAGTGGTACTTCTGCTCCGAGATCGCTTGGGCGCATTTGAAAATCCTCGCCTTGGTGATTTGCCCAAAGTCACAGAGTGAGTTTGAGGTAGAGCCAGCAATCGAATCCAAATCACCCAACTCCCACTCCTGAGCTTTAGCCACAGAACCACCTGTCCCCTCCCTGTAGTAGTTAAAATGGGTGAAGAGCTTTTGGTAGGAAAGGTTCTATATTAAAAAATAATCATCACTTATTTGTTTTTATAGGGTAGCAACCCTGCTCCTTGGTTAGGGAGGACGTAGGAGGGGATAGCAGGGGCTAATGCAGCCTGCCCCATCCCAGGCAGATTCTACGTAACATGCAAGGGAGAGAGGCAAACTCACTTCTTTTGAAGTCAATAGGAGCACACAGGAACACAAACAGCCAGAAGCTGCAAGTCAAAGATTCTCACCCTCCACCTTGAAAAGAGACACCCTTCACACAGGCCTCCCCCCATAACCATAGATGAAAAGGTGTCCTGGATTAAATGCTCGCTGCACACTTCAAAACCCTATTTGTGGTGATCTGTCCTGAAATAGCACAGCTGGAAATGCATTCTTAAGAGCAAGGGACCTTGTGCTGAGACAGAAATAACACAAGGAGCGCCTCCCACCGAGTTCATTTACCTGTGGCACAGATATTGACCTATATATGCTACACCTTGCCACAGTCAGAACCCAGCACTCTCACTGAGCAGCCCATGGAGGGAGTCAGATCCAGGAGTTGACCACACTGGGGTCAATGACAGGCAGACACTACTGGGCAGCGCAGAAATGCATGCCATAATAATGGTACACACAGGGGCCCATAACACAAGATAGCCTCCTCGAGTCAGAGTTGTAGAGTCTCATAGACTTTAAGGCTAGAAGGGACCACTGTGATTTAGACCAGTGGTCCACAAACTGTGGGGCGAATGGGGGGCGGGGAGGGAGCATCCCCCAGCCCCACTCTGCCCCCAGCCCAGCTCTGCCCCCAGCCGCAGCTCCACTCTTTCCCCCACCCCACTCCTGCCCCAACCCCAGCTCCACTCCGCCCCCTACTCTGCCCCCAGCCCAGCTCTGCCCTCATTCCCTCTGCACCCCTACTGGCCAGCTCCTCTCCCAACCCCAGTTCTGCCCTCAGCTCCGCTGTCAGCCCAACCCCCTCTGCAGAGCCAACTCTGCAGTAAGGGGCGGGGGGGGGCAAGACAGATTCCATTACGGGTAAGGGAGGGTGTGGCAGGAAAAGATTGGGCACCACTGATATAGTCTGACCTCCTGCACATCCCAGGCCAGAGAACCTGACCCATCCCCTCCTGTAATAGACCCATAACCTTTGGCTGAGTTATTAAAGTCTTCAAATTAAGATTTAAAAGACTTCAAGTTATGGAGGTTAGGGTTTTTGCCCCCATTCATCCTCTTGGAAGGCTGTTCCAGAACTTCACTCCTCTGACAGTTAGAAACCTTCATCTAATTTCAGGCTTAAACTTGTTGATCGCCAGTTTATATCCATTTCTTCTTGTGTCAACATTGGCACTTAAATAACTCCTCTCTCTTCCTGGTATTTATCCCTCTGATGTATTTATAGAGAGCAATCATATCTCCCCTCAGACTTCTTTTGGTTAGGCTAAACAAGCCAAGCTCCTTGAGTCTTCTCTGGTAAGGTAGTTTTTCCATTCCTCTGATCATCCTAGTAGCCTTTCTACGCACCTGTTCCAGTTTGAATTCATCTTTCTTAAACATGGGAGACCAGAATTGCACACAGTATCCCAGATGAGGTCTCATCAGTGCCTTATATAATGGTACTAACACTTCCCTGTCTCTACTGGAAATACCTCATCTGATGCATCCTAGGATTGCATTACCTTTCTTCATGGCTGTATCACATTGGCCGCTCATAGTCATCCCGTGATCAACCAATATACCTAGGTCTTTCTCCTCCTCTGTCGCTTCCAACTGATACGTCCCCAGGTTATAGCAAAAATTCTCATTGTTAGTTGCTAGGTTCATGAGTTTGCACTTTGCACTATTAAATTTCATCCCATTTCTATTACTCCAGTTTTCAAGGTCCTCCAGATCTTCTTGTATGGTATTCCAGTCCTCCTCTGTACAGTAGAGCCTCAGAGTTAAGAACACCAGAGTTACAAACTGACCAGTCAACCGCACACCTCATTTGGAACCGGAAGAATACAATCAGGCAGCAGCAGAGAGATGCCCCAGCAAAAACCAAATATAGTACAGTGCTGTGTTAAATGTAAACCACTAAAGAAGTAAAGGGAAAGCAGCATTTTTCTTCTTCATAGTAAAGTTTCAAAGCTATATTAAGTCAATGTTCCATTGTAAACTTTTGAAAAAACAACCATAATGTTTTGTTCAGAGTTACAAACAACCTCCATTCCCAAGGTGTTCGTATCTCTGAGGTTCTACTGTATTGGCAGTACCTCCCAACTTTGTGTCATCTCAAATTTTATTAGCACACACCTACTTTTGGTGCCAAGGTCATGGGTGAAAATGTTAAGTAAAACTGGTCCCAAGACTGATCCCTGAGGAACTCCACTAGGAATCTCCCTCCAGCCTGAAAGTTCACCTTTCAGTATGACCCGTTGTAGTCTCCCCTTTAACCAGTTCCTTATCCACCTTTCAATTCTCATATTAATCCCCATTGTCTCCACTTTAATGATTTCCCATGTGGAACTGTATCAAATGCCTTACTGAAATCCAGGTAGATCTACTGCATTTCCTTTGTCTAAAAAAAATCAGGTATCTTCTCAAAGAAAGATCAGTTTGGTCTGGCATGATCTACCTTTTGTAAACCCATGTTGTATTTTATCCCAATTACTGTTAAGGACCTCCTTAACTACTTTCTCTTTGAAAATTTGTTCCACGACCTTGCATACAACTGAAGTCAAACTAATGGGCCTATAGTTTCCTGGATCACCTTTTTTCCCTTTCTAAAAAATAGGTACTAGATTAGCAATTCTCCAGCCTGCTTATAGAATAACCTGGATCCTAAGGTCAGGTGGAAGGAAGCGCTGCATCTACATGGCTCATTAGCTTATTAGAGACAGACTGATTCTTACAGGATAGGCTCCAGGCAAGGCTCTGCCAACCAAGTACCTGGGGTCACCCAGTTACAAAGGATGCCATGAGGTCTGCTGCCCCCTCGCCAGCAGAGCTGAGCACAGCAAATGATGACGCCCACAACTTTTAAGCATATACTGCAGGGCCAGCCCTGGCATGGAGCAGTAAGCAAGATTTGTCAGTGCAGCTGACTCTGGAATGAAGTGCAGGAAGTAAAAATGGGGATGCCAAGGGAAGAAGCTGAATTTACTGGAGGTTCTGCGCCCCTGAGAGCCCAATCCAAAGGCCATGGATGTCAATGGAAAGACTCTCATGAGCACCAGTGATCTTTTATCAAGCCCAGAGATGATTGGAGGAGGGGACAGGCCTTCTCTCCTGAAGTGTTTTGGAAACGGATGCAGTTTGAACATATTTTAATGCTGAAGGAAATGCAAAGTATTTTCTCCCTCTTCTACCCCTTTGTCTTTCATTCCCATTTTCTTGCCTTTATAGCTTGGGTCTCCTTATCGCTCCAGCAACTTCCCGACACTATGTTTCTGCCTCTGGGCATGTGTACTGCTGCCTCCCTTGAGGTGTGTGGATGCCTCTTTCCCAACCTAAGCCCCAGAGCAATTCACAAACCAGCCAAAGGTCAGCATTCGACCCCACCTAAGTCGCATACAGGGACCGAGCTGGTAGGCGTGCTCAGAAGTTGCCCACCAGATCAGGTCCCATTCAAAAATCCAGCTATCGGAGGAGCAGGAGGTGGCGATGCCAGTATCATCTCCCACTGAGGAGTGGCTGAGCCATCACAGGACCAGAGAGAGAATATGAGAATGACTCTATAGTCCAGTGGTCAGTGCAACCCCCTGGGAAGTGGCAGATCCCAGGGTCCAGTCCCCCTGCTCCAATCACTTTCCTTATTTATCTACAGTGGAACAGCTTCAACAGGGGAGATTCAGGGAGCCCCCACATCAGAATATCCCACAGCTTAGTGTTTAGAGCACCCTCCTGAGAAGTGGGAGACCTCTGTTCAAATCCTTTCGCCTGCTCTGGCAGATGGGGGACCTGAACCCAGGTCTCCCACATCCCAGGCAAGGGATGCAACCACTGGGGTAAAAGTAAAAGTGCCTAACTGATTCCCTAAGGAAATGCCTTAGGCTCCTAAGCTGCCTATAAGCAGGAGAGAGGTTCCCGTTTGTGGATCAATAAGCAGGGCTAGATTCCACCCTGCAACCTGTACTAAGGAGACTAGCTCCGAGAGAGGGGTGGGGCTTAGCATACATGCCTCTTGTCAGCCTCTCCCATTGGCTAGCTTAGGCAGCTCCCCGCTTAGCGTGCTGGCTTTGTGGATCCCAGTCATCTCTCTCCCCTTATGGGGAGCCAAGGTGTGTAACTCAGCCTTGTGGATCCCAGTGTTGTTCCTGTGATTTCCTTGGTGCCCAAGGTTAGGCACCATGATACTCATCGTCCAATGCCTAAGTCCCTTCGTGGACCCCAGAGTTACATATGACCGCTCATGACACCCCATGAGGTAGTGTCCCCATTCTCCCCATTCTCTAGAGAGTAAGAGGAAGTCACAGGTTAAGTGACTTGCCCAAGGCCACAAAGCAAAGGGGATTAGAATGCAGGAGTCCTGACTCCCAGTCCCTTACCTTAACCACCAGACATTTCCTCAGAACCCAGGTCTTTCCTTTCCTTCCCCAGTTTTTGCCTCCCCTATCCCCACCCCAGCTGTCTAGCTCCTTCCCACTCACCCCTCCCATCTCTTCCCTCCTCCACCCCCAACCTAGCACTGACTCTTGCTTCTCCTCTTCCCACCACCTCCCCCATGACATCTGTGTCCATCGAGACACCAAGCTGTCCTCCACCATCCTTCAGGATGCGCCTTTGTGCTGCACTGAGCTGAGCTGACACACACAGCACAGTGCTTCCTCCTCCACTGGGTCATATGAAGGCCCACCATCTGGATTGCCACCCCAAGGCATTGCACCCCCTAGAGCTTGGTAGCTGCCGAGATTACCCGTCCTGAGGCCTAGTGCTACAAAACACCAGCAGACCCGAGCGTGGTTGCTAGACTGCCTCAAAATCCAACATCCTCTCCTTACAGTTAGCTATTAGCACATTCTGTTACGATGTTTTTTGTCAGCAAATTGCGTCCCTCTCTGTATTAAAATTAGTTGTAGGGTGGGTGGATTTAAACTGGCCATAGCACTAGGCAGAGATTGTATGTTTGCTTATTGGACTTGATTGAATTGCATATTAAGCTATTGTAGGTGTTTACTGAGCACCAAATTACTGTAGTACCTAAACCCTAATTTATTAGCTAACGCCCTGCCTATGGCCTCCTATAAGTACAGTAAAATTGTCCTCATACCACGTCTCTCTTTTCTTGGCAGCCTTTAAAGCTAAGGGGTTGTACACATTGCGGCTTCTCATTGCACACACCAAGAGCTCCTTGCATCCCTACGTCCCCCTGCAAGCTCCCTGTGTGCCACTCTCCCATCCCCCTCTACTTCATGAACTCCCTGCAACCCCTCCCTTCTTTATGGGTTCCCCCTATCTCTCCTTCCCCCCACCATTCTCCCAATTCCCATCCCAGGGCTCCCCATTCTTCTCCCCATTGGGGATTGTGTGTCTCGCCATTCCTCCATGCCAAGGGTCCCTAGTCTCCCCTCCATGCCAGGGGCTAGGTGCACCCCCTTTCCTTCATGGCACCCTAAGAGAGAGAAATATAAGACTGGGAAGGCAACATTTTACAACTTTACTGGGAGGAGGGGCAGAGCTGGAATTGAGGTGTTGTTATGCTGGAAGGTGTTAATGGCTGCCATCAACCAGTTCTTTGATCTACAGACCATTACAGAGGTGGCTAAAGTGGCTGGCTTTGCTAACCAGATGCCAGAGGCTCCGTGTGTCCCCCATTTCTTCCTTTTGCTTTTTTTCCAATTTCTCCCCAAAAATCAATAGGGTTCTGCCCATTGATTCCTAGAACACTCCCTGAGAGTTTGGAATTGATTTGATGCAGCGGTCAGAAGTTACCGTGTTGCAGACAGAGAAATGGCACTGAGTTGAGAGAGAGGCCAGGTCTACACTAGGAGTGCTTTGCTGGTAGAGCTATACCAGCACACCATGCCAGCAAAGCGCTCCTAATGTGGATGCAGCTTACACCAGCAAAACTGTGCTTCCTGCCGTTCCTGCAGAAACACACTTTTACTGGTATAACTGTGTCTACACTAGATGCTTCTCCTGGCACAGCTATGTCAGGTCAGAAATCACACCCCCTAACTATGCTGGCAGAAGTCAATAGCATACACCTGGCCTTAGCCCTCACTTTGCTTGACCAACAACATTATGGACCCAATCCCCCACCCCTCATGCAGCCCAGTCTCCCTGTGAAATCAAAGGGAATTTTGCCTATATGAAGACTAGTGAACTGAGTCCCATTGCTAGAACAGTATTACCTCCCACATACTAGCCAAAACACTCAGTACATTTCCTCCCACTTCCATTTATACAGCAACCATCACATCCAGAGCCACAGACAGCCCCAAACTGCCCAGTTAATAGCTGGCTCTGAATTCAATCCAAACTCCCCCAAAACTCAGGCTGGTTTTGTATCCAGTGTTCTGGTTCAGGCCTATTTGCCCCTGTAAGGAGAAAATCCAGAATGGATATATTATTCTAGATTTTCTTCGTGCCCATGGTTGTCACACTATGCCTCATCCCTCATTTTCACATGTTCTTTATTTCAGTCCCACCCTCCTTCTAATGACTTTGAGAGATGACAGAGGATGAAAGGAAGAACAAACCTCACATGACAGGTGTGAGTTACAACATAGGCCCAACAAAGAAAATAACAGAACACCACTAGCTGTCACCTTCAGCCCCCAACTAAAACCTCTCCAGCATATCAAATATCTACAACCTATCCTGAAAGATGATCCCTCACTCTCACAGATCTTGGGAGACAGACCTGTCCTCGCTTACAGACAATCCCCCAACCTGAAGCAAATACTCACCAGCAACCACACATCACTGAACAAAAACACTGACCCAGGAACCTATCCTTGCAGCAAAGACCGATGCCAATTCTGTCCACATATCTATTCAAGTGACATCATCATAGGACCTAATCGCATCAGCCATGCCATCAAGGGCTCATTCACCTGCACATCTACCAATGTGATATATGCCATCATGTGCCAGCAATGCCCCTCTGCCATGTACATTGGCCAAACCAGACAGTCTCTACGCAAAAGAATAAATGGACACAAATCTGACATCAGGAATCATAACATTCAAAAACCAGTAGGAGAACACTTTAACCTGTCTGGTCACTCACTAACAGACCTGAGGGTGGCAATCTTGCAACAGAAAAGCTTCAAAAACACACTCCAACCAGAAACTGCTGAACTCTAATTGATATGCAAACTAGATACAATCAACTTAGGCTTGAATAGAGACTGGGAATGGCTGAGCCATTACAAACATTGAATCTATCTCCCCATATAAGTATTCTCACACTTCTTATCAAACTATATTGGGCTATCTTGATTATCACTTCAAAAGTTTTTTTTCCACTTACTTAATTGGCCTCTCAGAGTTGGTAAGACAACTCCCACCTTTTCATGCTCTCTGTATGTGTATATATATATCTCCTCAATATATGTTCCATTCTATACATCCGAATAAATGGGCTGTAGCCCACAAAAGCTTTTGCTCAAATAAATTTGTTAGTCTCTAAGGTGCCACAAGTACTCCTGACCATTTTGATGCACTACTGGAAGAAACTCAGATGCTTCAATGATGAGGGCGGTATACGAACCTGAATAGAATGGAACAGAATAGATGCATCTACACTAGGCTCATCTAATCGGAGTAGTGATTCCTTGGGGCAGGATCTGGTTGTGCTACGTTTGTAAAGTAGCTACATTCAGTACTACACAAAAAACACAGAAGATAAAATAAGCCAATGAGGGAGTGAATCTCCATTTATGTGAGCAGGAAGTTA
The DNA here is from genome assembly GCF_027887155.1 of Malaclemys terrapin pileata. NCBI lineage: Eukaryota > Metazoa > Chordata > Testudines > Emydidae > Malaclemys > Malaclemys terrapin. The sequence goes on along the minus strand of NC_071505.1, from coordinate 14,803,480 downwards.
CGGCTTTAAACAGCACCCTCCCAAATTCAATTAATCAAAACAGCCGAATGTCCCTTCTTGAAGCACCAGGCCTCAAGATCAAATTAATATCAGTTGAGCAGCTGGAGCACAAGTTACTGTGACAACTGAGATCAGATCAGAGAGATATAACAGACTCGAGTTCTCTGGTTGTGGACCACAACACCCAACGCAACTTTCCATGAGGTCTGCAAAGTGCCTGAATTTTTCCTAGCATGGTGGATAGGTTTATTTGACAAAGGATCTAGGATTTCTTTTAAAAAAAACAGAGGAGAGCTCCCCATACAGTGAGTCCAGAGCATCTGAGAGCCAGTGAGCTACACTATCCCTCAGTTCTTTCCAAGAAGCTCTGTAGAATGCGGTTTGTTTAGGTTTCAGTCTAAAAGGAACTCTGCACCCAAGGGAACCCATCCAAAATTCTGGGCACCCTACACAGACATTTAAAAGACATGATAACATAGGAGTTACAAGACAGACATCATCTAAAGCAGCAGCATCTCGCCTTCTTCCCGAACCTGAAGAGCTCTGTGTAAGTTCGAAAGCTTGTTTCCCTTACCACAGAAGTTGGTCCAATAACAGAGATTACCTCACCCACCTTGTCCTTCTTCCTACACAACACTTTATCACCAGGCATATAACCAATACAGCTTGAAATCCCTACCATGCAAGGCTATGTTAATACTCCTGGGGTCTAATTCTCTCCCAATTCCCCAGTCCTCCAAAGAGAAATTCTCATTGATATAAAGAATGAGCCATTTTTAGCTTTACTCAACAAGTGGCTACATAAAGCAAGTGTGAGGCAGGAGCAAAACATGAGAACAAAGTACACAAAGTATATTATGTTTTATGGGGCATATTTATAACCGAAACAGAAATCTCCATAGAGATCCCATTAAAAATGAGAGGGGGGAGGACTCAGATAAAGGATCTTACAGAGCTCAGGGGGAAAAATAAACCTAATCTAACTATACCAGTAGCTAGTGAGTTACAGACCTCAGCAGACAAATCATTAACTTCCCCAGTGACTGTCTCTGTTCATTAGAATAAGCTCCATTAGGGAGAACAGAGCTGTAGGGGAGCCACTAAGATTAACTAAAAATAGTAAAAGACCCACGGAGGAATGGTCTTGTTCTAAACTCTTCACGCAGTTTAAGATAAAACTTTAACCCAGATGACCAGGCGAAATGCATGTGAAGTAATTCAAGCCCTCAGCCCTGGGGGGGCCGAATTGAACCATTTACAAACATGCAAACACAATTCATGTGTTGATATGGCCAGCGGGGGATGGGGAAAGAACACCCTACCAACCCCATGCAAGAAGGATTTGTTTATTTAGGAACTCATTTATCATTCTCCCTTTTGGGGGCGGGGGTTGTTTAAGGGGGTATTTGCGGTTCTCAAAATTGCTTGCTTAATCCTCGGGCAACATGTGACCAAGGCATTTTTTATATAGAAATAAGAGGCCATTCAATTATGTTCAGGCTGTGTTGGAAATAAACCAGAAGAGTACTAAAGAGCAATGCCAAATAAAAGAAAACTCTGTTAAATGCATAGCTACGAGTTAAAACAGTAATCTAGAGATGAACCAGGAAGGCCCACTATTATGGACCAATGGAAGTGGCCTATGGGATTCATGCATGGAGAGAATATGTCAATTTCATACATGTTATAGGGGTGCTGTAAGGTATTTAATACATATCAACACATATCTGTGTCTGAAACATACAAGAGTATGACAACATACAAGTCAAAAATCCTTAACAGTTAGAAACATCCACTAGATGAAAACACATAAAATCAGTAGATAAAACATAATCTACTTACATAGCATTTGTATACAAATTATATGAGAGTCTGTATATATGGAAAAAGAAGAACAGGAGTACTTGTGGCACCTTAGAGACTAACAAATTTATTAGAGCATAAGCTTTCGTGGACTACAGCCCACTTCTTCGGATGCATATAGAATGGAACATATAATGAGGAGATATATATACACACATACAGAGAGCATAAACAGGTGGGAGTTGTCTTACTAACTCTGAGAGGCCAATTAATTAAGAGGAAAAAAAAAAAAAAAAAAAAACTTTTGAAGTGATAATCAAGCTAGCCGAGTACAGACAGTGTGATAAGAAGTGTGAGAGTACTTACAAGGGGAGATAGTCAACGTTTGTAATGGCTCAGCCATTCCCAGTCCTTATTCAAACCGGAGTTGATTGTGTCTAGTTTGCATATCAATTCTAGCTCTGCAGTCTCTCTTTGGAGTCTGTTTTTGAAGTTTTTCTGTTGTAATATAGCCACGAACACTTTAACCTGTCTGGTCATTCAGTGACAGACCTGCGGGTGGCTATATTACAACAGAAAAACTTCAAAAACAGACTCCAAAGAGAGACTGCAGAGCTAGAATTGATATGCAAACTAGACACAATCAACTCCGGTTTGAATAAGGACTGGGAATGGCTGAGCCATTACAAACGTTGACTATCTCCCCTTGTAAGTACTCTCACACTTCTTATCACACTGTCTGTACTCGGCTAGCTTGATTATCACTTCAAAAGTTTGTTTTTTTTTTTTTTTTTCCTCTTAATTAATTGGCCTCTCAGAGTTAGTAAGACAACTCCCACCTGTTTATGCTCTCTGTATGTGTGTATATATATCTCCTCATTATATGTTCCATTCTATATGCATCCGAAGAAGTGGGCTGTAGTCCACGAAAGCTTATGCTCTAATAAATTTGTTAGTCTCTAAGGTGCCACAAGTACTCCTGTTCTTCTTTTTGCGGATACAGACTAACACGGCTGTTACTCTGAAACTTGTATATATGGACTGGACATTTATATGGATAACAAGACTGTCCAGAGTTGTAATAAAAGTTTTTGAAGGGATATTAAACCTCATGCCTCAGGGCTATGAAGGGATATTAAACCTCATGCTTCAAGGTTTAAGCCAATTTCTAAGTATTAGAGATCAAGATGAGACATGGGGGGGTGAGGGGAGATTATCACACAACTGACTCCTGCAGGTTTCTTACATCTTCCTCTGAAGCATCTGGTGCTTGCCATTGTCAGAGATAGCATACCAAGCTAACTGGATGTCAAGTCCGAGCCAATCTGGCAAGTCCTATGTTCCTATTTTGCTCTGAATGGGATATAATTTGGAAGAGTTTCCATTTTATCCAAACTATCAAAATTCAAGGAGAGTTCAGATAAAAGAATCAAGTTCTGACCCATCTCTAGATTAAACCATAAACAGAGAATAAAGTTTTCATTCACGAAAGGTTACACTGCACTTGCAGTGAGATCTACTTAAAGTAGATACTTTCTGAATGCCGGACTAAAAAAATATTAAGTATGTAACTTGGTGAAGATAATATATATTTGTTATACTGTCTGAAGTGGCTCATGACCATGCGTGCCAACCTCAGGGCAGACTGTCTGGTTGGCACGCATGGGCAGAGACTCCAAACTGGTTGCACGTTCTATACAGGGATGCTGGAACAGTTTTTATAGTGGGGGTGCTGAAAGTCATTGAACCAAACTTTAAACGCTGTATATAATGGAAAACACTTCAAACCAGGGGGTGCTGCAGCATCCCCACACCCCTAGTTCCAGCACCTATGGTTCTATAATTAGATTTCACCAACCCAGTAACAAATGTGAATTCCTTAAGCACTGTAACAGTCTTACCACAGGTTTCAGAGCAGCAGCCGTATTAGTCTGTATCCGCAAAAAGAACAGGAGTACTTGTGGCACCTTAGAGACTAACAAATTTATTAGAGCATAAGCTTTCGTGGACTACAGCCCACTTCTTCGGATGCATATAGTTACAGACAGTCCCCTTGGGCATTCCTGTCTATCCCACCACTCAGGCAAGCTGGACTGTGATAGTTGGTTGCTATACAGCAAAGATCACAAAACATTCAGGTCGCTTCTAGTCCCAGGAGACCAGTCACTTATCCCAGGTCAATTTGTACCTTAGATCAGAGGTTCTCAGCCTGGCGTACTCATACCCCTGGGGGTGCCCAGAGGTCTTCCAGGGGGTACATCAACTTATCTAAATATTTGCCTAGTTTTACAACAGGCTACATAAAAGCACTAGCAAAGTCAGTACAAACCAAAATTTCATACAATGACTTGTTTATACTGTTCTAGATGCTATACACTGAAATGTAAGTACAATATTTATATTCCAATTATTTTATAATTATATGGTAAAAATAAGAAAGTCAGCAATTTTTCAGCAATAGTGTGCTGTGATACTTCTGTATTTTTATGTCTGATTTTGTAAGCAAGCAGTTTTTAAGTGAGGTGAAACTTGGAGGTACGCAAGACAAACCAGACTCCTGCAAGGGGTACAGTAATCTGGAAAGGCTGAGAGCCACTGACTTAGCTCTCTCAGAAAAGACAATATAACCAATCCTGTAATAAACGAACTAAAGATTTATTAACTAGAAAAAAGAAATGAGCGAGTTATTACAAGGTTAAAACAAACATATACAGTATACACAAATGAGCTGCAGTCTATAGTTTCAAAAGGTGACAGAGTTGTAGTAATCTGTCAGCTCTGAACGTCTTTCAGGGCTAACCCAGGTTGACCCTGGAGATCTCTGCTTCTGCTTCATAGCTCTGGCCCTGTGAGAGTCTAAACAGCAAAAGAGATTAAAAAATTTCTTGTCAGCTATTTTTATATCCTTCTTCCAGAATTCAAGGTGATGGGATGAGCCCTTTTGCACATTGTCCCTTACTCCCATGAAGAGGCTATTAACAAAGTCTTTGTATTGTGATGTCTCACAACGGCCCATTTAGTTTTGATAAGCCTTCTTGATGGGCAGGAGACAATCGCGCCTAACTGGATTCACAGTTTCAGAGCAAACATTTTTACAGTTACAGAGCAAGAACTTAAATATTGCCTTATGGCATGTGATATAAGTGAGATTAATGCATGAAGCAACTTGCATGCATTTCATAAAAATCTAAACACATTATTATAAGTCCAATACCCATTTTAACCATACTACCACACAGGTGAAACAGACTGGTTTCCAGCAATGAATTTGTCAGTGCTTGGCTGAGGCCTGAAGCCTTGGCAATTGCTGGCACCAGATCTGCCAGCGTCACAGTATTTTACCATTACTTTTATGTTTTCATGTGAAGAGTACCATGTGGAAGGTCTGATCAAAGTTTCAAAAGGGAGATATTAATATACTATTTTAGTGTGTTAGTTTTATTAAGACAGCGGGGGAAAGAGGCTAACAGGATTGCACTGTCAAGAAAACTAATATATAAATAGTAAAAGAAGTCAGTGGGAAATTGATTGCAAGGTATGAGCCTCACATATACCCCGCACACACACACTATGCTTCCTACTCATACATGTCTTCAAAACCACTTTCAGCTCTGTCAGCAGGGTGAGTCTGGGAGGATGGCACTAAGGATAGACTCGGTCTTACTGCAGCCTGCTGTTGTTGCTGATTTGAATGCCCAAACTGCTGCTTCTACGACTGAGTCAGGATGAGACAATGGTCATTAGCTTATCTTTTTGCACAGAAATGACAGCAGTGTCCATTACTTTTCACTTGGTCTTTATCATGTTGGATAGAGTAAGCATGTGTTTTGTCATACATCACTTGTCAGTACAGCTCATCTTATCAACTCAAAATGCACAGCATTGCCTAGTGAAACAGGGACAGTATGAAAATGAAAAACATTCCTCAGAGGAAGGACCTGCTTTTCCATTTAGATCTATGGCTCTGTAGTTAAGGGCATTTTGATTAGGGAGAGGTCATTTACCCAAACCCTGGAAGAACAAAAATAGGATTTGGATCCATGCTACCAATGGCTTTGGTTTTGCAAAACTGAAACCACCTGGGGTCCATCATGACATTATCTCTCTCTCTTATTCTCTCCCTCGCTCACTCTTTCATTTCACTAGTTCTCTGTCAATATAGTGTTCCAATGGGTAATAGCCAAATTCTGCTCTCAGTTACATTGGTGTAAAGAAGTCCATTATAGTCAATAAGCTAAATTGACATTAGATACGCCAGTTTTGGAGATAATCCACATTCACAGCAGTGTAACCGAGAACAGAATTTGTCCCTGAAGCAGTAAGAAGATTGGAGACATGCAGCTCACACAACTTTACTGAGCATTCCCACAAACTCTAAATACAAGTCATTATTCTGTAAATTGTTTGCTCCGCTCTTGCTCCTATTCTGCCTTAGACCCCAACTGGAATTCGGTGCAGGGAGCATCTGCAGAATGAGGCCCACATTGAAAGTGAAGTGTAATCGGTTTTCAGCCCAGCGACATCCTTACTGATATCAATGGGAGATTAAAAGCCCACGTAGCCCGTGAACATGTGCCGATTAATGTTGCACGCTGAACCCAGCGAGCTGAAATTTACATTGTGAACAAAGAGGCCTTTCCAACAGGATTTACAACAAGACGGTCACCTTGATTTGAATGATTCCTTTGACCAAAAGGTCTTCTGCTGCCGTGTCTTTGACTGTGCACTGTTGCACCAAGAAAGCCTACACTGATTTTCACAGATAAATCATATCCATAACATTTAGCTTACAAAATACAGTACATTCCTTGAAACAGAACTCAGATTATACAGGCCATACGTCAGATTTCAGGATAAACATAGCTGCATACTTTACGCAGCATGAGGGAGGAAAATACAACGAAGTCATTATCAGGGCTCTAGTTCCTATGTCTTCTCAGAATCTTTTCCTCTGTTTCTGCCCCAGGGTTTCCCTCCATTTGCTGATGTAGGCATTTATTGACAGGTGGATACTCAGTGAGTTGATAGAGTAGGAAGTCAGTACTTCCTTTGCCATTGTGAACTGCTTGCTCTTACTCCCACGCTTGCATCGCCAACTCCTATGAGTCTCAAAGTTGATTCCGAGGCAGATTTGCTTCGTGGGGGGCATGGTACACCATAGGGCTACCACACAAGGAGGAAGGACATCTAATAGCCAAGTTAATTTTAGTTACTGAGAGGGGAGCTTCATCTTTGTATGAAGATCTTACCATGCAGGGAGCATGGCAATTGTAAGGAACGGCAGCTATGCATGATGGTGACAGGTGCATTACAGTAGGGATGGACAGACTGAATAAAATGTTACAGGACAGTGAGTGGCAGCTCTTCAGAGCACATCTATGCTCCTTGCACTCTCTCTCCACCTTGTGCATTCACACAAGATTGAGCATAGCCCAGCCCTCAGAATCCAGGAACTTGTAAACCAAGCAAGGACATGCACTCAAAGGGAGCTTGAAGGCTCATTTGACCAGTGTGACAGCAAACCAGGAATGCTCACATTCCCTGGTCATTGCACGTCCTCTTCCCATCTCTCAAATGTAACGGAAGAGCTCGCAAAGGAAAGTGCAAAGTGTCTCAATGGGTGTTAAATGGTGTAACATGACAGTTATCAGAGCTGTAAGATAAACTGCTCTGCTGTATGCGAGGTTCTATATTATATCTTTGTTCAAATTCATCCCCTATGTAACATTGCTGGATCCAGACAAGTGGCTGAATTTGTCCCTGTATGTCTGGTCACCCCCCACTATGTCAATATGGAATCCACTTAAATAAATACCAGTAAATACTAGGACCACTTACTCTAAGTATTCAGCTTATTATGGCAAAGAAGAAAGAAGGGGGGGGGCTAGTAAAGCATTACTACCTACCAGTATTAGCAAAGAATAACTGCCTACTCACATACGCTGTTGCTAAAATGGCAAATCAAATGGCTAACCATGGGAATTAGATACTTGGGGGTTTCTTGGAATCAAAGGTTATTCCTTTCATAAATGTGTGTTGATATAGCAAATTGGAGTAAAAGACCTTTACACTCTTATAAATAAAGAGCTTGATCCTGCAGACCTTATTCCTGCAAAAACTCTCATTAAACATTCAGGAGGAATAAATGAGGTGCCGGAACTGACTAGTCATCATTCCTTATTTGATGGGGATTGGAAAGAGTAATGGAAACAGGTCATAGGCCCGATCCTGCATTGCTTTTGCACCCCAAACTTCCATCAAGATGAAAGGGTGCTGAGGGAGGGGGGTGAGTCAGAAATGCAGGAGCAAGCCTTACAAAAGTAGGACTGGGAAAGATCAGTATATCAATTAATTGTCGATTTGCATGAAGGTCGGACTCTGATTTCTTCAATGAAAAGGCAATAATGGTCTAGTGTTCAATGAAGAATTATCAGTCACACTTTATTCTAAAGTTCTATTCATACATAGTTTACTAAAAGGTTAATAAACTATTAATAGATGTAAGCATGTGACAGACAGGAGCAATGTGTCATAGATGACTATAAGGACATCAGTAGAAGGGATCAGACAGTTATAAGCAATCTGTTGCATGTAACAAACTATAACAACTAATTAACCATCTATTAAAACATCTATGAATCATGTATTAACCCTTTACAAACTATTTAAAAATTGAACCTAAACAAAGTGTGAGCAAATCATCATATAAAGGACTGAACAGCTGTTTTGTCATGTCCCGCATTTTAATGAATAATAAATAATAAATAATAGTACTTAGCACTTGCATAACACTTTTCAAACGTGCATCTCAAAGCACTTTTAAAGAGTGAGCATCCTATTCCTTATCCCCACGTTAGAGGGAGAAACTGAGCCACAGAGCGGTTATGAGACCTAACATAACAGTGAGTACAAGACAAAGTCAGGAAGAGATCTCAAGTGTCCTGACTTGCAGTCCTGAACCCTCATCCCATGGTCCATACTGCTTCCCCTTCAAACTGCTTTTTTTGTTTCTATTATTGCTGCACATTTGCAGGGTATACTTGAAATTATCCATGCTATTTTGCAATAGTATTCCATTATATTTTAGATACAGATAAATATGGGGGGGGGTCCAAGGGTCTGGGGAGAAGACCACCACTTATTTTATTTTCAGGAGTCATTAAATGAGGTTTAAAATAAAAAATAAATGTATTCCATATAACATCTCTGTCTCTGGCCAGATGCTGGAAAACACTTCAATGGGGAGAAAAATTAATTTTTCAAACTAATCAATTTAATCTGCTTTTTAAAAAAATTAATTAAAACCAACCTTACGAATCGGATTCAAATGAACCAGATCTGACTGTGCTATGCACTGGAGCTAAATTGTCTTAAGATCATGCAGGCACAGCTGCTCACCAGACGCAGGGCTGCTGCACAAAGCATCCTTTCTCCTTAGAACCGTAATTAAATCCCCAATCAGGTTAAAACAAAATCAGAATCTTTAAAAACAGCATGTTTCTGGCTCTCATGAAACCAGGCAAGACTGTCCTTCAGAGAGCTGCTTCCTGGTAGAGGGGGAAACACTAGGGAGGGCATTTAAATGACTTGTGCTGTTGAGTCAACACCACCAATCGTTACAGAATTTCTGGCTTGTGAGACACTGTTGCTGGAAAGCTTGAAATGCTGAGGCTGGAGAGGAGACTGGAAATCTGATATGGACAAATACTAACTGACATTAAAACAATGTTCCTTGAGGAGTGCAGCAGATACCTATGGGCATGATCTTGCTTCCATTGAAATCAGTGGCCAAACCTCCACCAGCTTCAACAGACACAAAATCAGGAGCTGAAATATTAAAGCTGAGAACCCTTTCATGCAAGATTGGTCAGTCTCTCTAGTCCCCCACCACTCCAATTTGTCACCCGTAAAGGACTTTAATAGTAGGTTTCAGAAAAGGCTTTAATAGTTCGACCCCACTGTAACGATGCAGTTCTGGCGGGACCCAACTGAGAGTGCCAATTCAGGACAAATTGCTAAAACAGGGCAGTTACCGCCCAAGGCTGGGGTTTTTCCACCTCTAAAGCAAACCAAACCAGCCAGACAGTGAAGACTTTGGACTCACCCCACTGCTAACCACAAGCCACACAAGCAATTACCTAAGACACTCCAGTTTCCCAGTATCACCACCAGTGCCACTCGTTATGGGGACAAATGGTTATGAAAACCAATACCCCAATAAAAGAAAAAAGGTTCTCCTGATCCCATAGGACCAAGCCCCAGACCCGGGTCAATATACAGATCAGATCTTACCCACAAATCATGCTGTTGCCAATCCTTTAGCATCTAAAATCTAAAGGTTTATTTATAAAAGGAAAAAGATATAGAGGAGAGTTAGAATTGGTTAAATGGAATCAATTACATACACTAATGGCAAAGTTCTTGGTTTAGGCTTGTAGCAGTGATAGAATAAACTGCAGGTTTAAATCAAGTCTCTGGAATACATCCGCAGCTGGGATGGGTCATTCAGTCCTTTGTGTAGAGCTCCTATTTGTAGCAAAGTCCCTCCAGAGGTAAGAAGCAGGATTGAAGACAACATGGAGATGAGGCATCAGCCTTATATAGTCTTTTCAGGTGTAAGAACACCTCTTTGTTCTTACTGTGGAAAATTACAGCAAAATGGAGTCTGGAGTCACATGGGCCAGTTCCTGCATACTTTGCTGAGTCTCAAGGCATATTTGCCTTCTCTCAATGGGTTCATTGGATAGCTGATGGTCCTTAATGGGCCATCAAGCAGGCTAGGCAGAGCTAACACCAGCTTGTCTGGGATGTCACCCAGAAGCATAGCATAAATTTGAAATACAGACACTATAGAGCCGATATTCATAACTTCAACTACAAAACTGATACACCATATAGACAGCATAATCATAATCAGTAAACCATAACCTTGTCTTAGACACCCATTTGACCCTCTTTATACAAGGTTTGGTGCCACTACAGGACTTTGGTTGCAACCATGTTCTATATGGTCCCAGATTATGTCAATAACGTCACACCCACCAAAGGGCTCTTGCAGCAATGCTGAACTCTGGAATTAGAGTTACACCAGGGGTTCTCAAACTGGGGGTCAGGAGCCCTCAGGGGGTCGCGAGGTTATTACATGTGGGTCGCGAGTTTAAGCCTCCCCAAACCCCACTTTGCATCCAGCATTTATAATGGTGTTAAATATATTAAAAAGTGTTTTTAATTTATAATGGGGGGTCGCACTCAGAGGTTTGCTATGTGAAAGGGGTCACCAGTATAAAAGTTTGAGAACTACTGAGTTACACCATCCCAGGAGGGCAAGGTAAGATTAAGATTCTACATTATGAAAAATATTTAGACGTAGGGACTATTTATGCAGGGGAGAAGAAGCCAAGAAGAATTCGGCAGGGGGCATGAAAGGACTCTACAACCTGCCCCCGCCCACAAGTCCTTCCACAGGGTTCATGGCATGCCTTGGCGAGAGTGGGGAAAGGCCTCTATGTGGTATGCATATTCCAACCCAACAGAAACACAAGCAGCAAAGCCAAGAGGATAGTATGCTGCCAAAACCAGCATTAACATGTGCTCTTTGCTGAAGATACATGAGATGTTAACCATCGGAGGGCATGTCTCAGGGGACAGCACAGAGGGGTAGACCCAACCATGGAGCCACAGCCTCCTTTTCCTGTAGATCCCTGGATTCTATAGAACTTTCTCTGCCACCACCCGATGCCCCACTTGTTGAAGGGAGCACTGATCTGAACTCCACCAGGATCTCCTGGCTGACTTTCCTGCACCCTCCTCCCATCAATTTTACCATGGGAGGTTACAAAATGAGCATTAGATATCAACCACTAAACCATTTGTAAAAATTCCTGCTCTTCTGCATAATGATCCAGAAATAATTTTCAGCAGATTGTCTGCATTGATGTGACACTGCAGGGTCCGAATCACCTTTCAGTGTAAATGCCAACTCAGATAAAGGGTAAGCATGGGCTTTCAAAGCTGATATGGAGAACTCGCATTATAAATCTCAGAGGTACTCAAAACAATGATGATGTCTATTTTCAATCAAAGGGAAAGTTAATGTTTCATTTCTGTTGTCTGTTCAACAACAGAAACTCCCCTCCACATAACAAAATTCAGTGTGAACGTCTATAATGGAGGCTTCCTTCAGGAGGCCAGCTCAAATGGAGGGGAGAGGTAGTTTGGGGTTTTTTTGTTTTTCTTTTTAAAGGCTTATTTGAAAACGATCATCCTAAGAGCAAAGTCTTATGTATGCCAACTGAATCTGTGCAAGGAAAAAAAGGGCTGCCTCCCTCAGTGGAATGAGAAAGATTAGCTTAAATTTCCAGAGACATTTAGAAAGCTGGTAAAAAATAAGCAAGAAAGTGAAGGGAACAAAGTCAGTCCTAGTTGAGGGAATGTTGCCTTCTGCCAGCAATGGAAGATTTTACAAGTTGGCTCTTTTTTTATTATTCTTTTTGCCTTTTCTCCACCTAAGTATGCGGCTGGGAATTTCCACTGACTGCCAAACTATAGTAACCCTTCAACTGCATTATAAATAACATTCATTCAAAGCAACAACATCTTACACACTAATGTAAAGTAACTGCATTAGACCCAACTAGGCGAAGGCACGTTGCTATATCCATCACATCCTGCCTCCAGGACCATTAGCAGTATTACATATGGAACCCCTGCTTGCTCGGTGTGTCACTTTGTCCTCTTCTAGTGGTGGCTAGGCCAGATAGAGATTGATGACCTTGCTATAGCCTTGGCTAAGAGAGCTACATCTTTTAGTGTAGGTAGTAGATGCTCATCCCTTAAGCTCAAAAGGCTCCAGGTTTGATCCCCACTGCCTACAACCCACCAATGGGGCATTACACATAGGCAGGATCTAGTTCTGCACAACCAAACCTTCCACTGACCTAATTCTGGACTAGTGATTAAAGTACGGATCTAGGAGACCTGGAATCTAAGCCCAGCTCTGTCACAGGTTTCCTAAATGACTATGGGCAAGTCAGCCCATAGTCTTCAAAAGTGGCCCCTGGTTTTGGTTGTCTAACTTGGGCCTGATTTCAGAAGTGGAGAGCACCCAGAACTTGGCCTCTCTGGTGAGTCTGTGAACAATTTGTTCCAGCTAGGATGGCAGTTTTTGCATTGTGGATACTAGTCTGCTAGGAACTGGTCTGACACCACCAACTAAATGGATGTACAATCTTTAAGTCATAACCCAGCCACCACGTGGCAGTGACTTCCAGTCGCTAACACAATGGACTGGATTCAAATCATCAACTTAGGGGTCCCATTTCCATATCCCTCAGACATCCAGCCTGTTTCTGGTTTTCTGTCAGAATTCTGGCACTCTTAGGCCACTGTCCTGTGATGGGATTTCATTACAATTCCTTGTGGGTACAGAGTCCCTCCTGTGCTGGTCCTACTGCAGCTTGAGATGAACGATGGTCTTAAATGGGATTTTGGCTGGGGAAATCTGGTTATTTTACTTTATTCTTTTTAAAGTTATTTAAGGATTCATCTGAAAAGAGCAGTGCTTTCTGTAAACACTGCAGGTCCTTCAGAGCAGGAAATAAAGCCCTGTAAATAATGCATATTTCCTTTGATTTCCTGCAGGGTTTCATAGGCCTTTCAGTCCCTCACAGCAAATCTTTAATGTTAACTGCAGTCTTCAGTTGCCTCTACCACTATACGGGTAGTCCACCAACAAAAATTATACAGTCCACACAAGAAATAGACTCAAACTAGACACAATAAATTGTTTATGTTCAGAGCTGAGTTGGCTTCAGCCCTCATGCCAGAAAAGCTACAGCTCTTCAGAGATCCGAGTGACCCCTCCAGACCCCGACATGTAAGCACTAGATCTCATTGGGCATGTCTACACAGTCCACAGAAGCAAGCCTCACAGTTTGAGCTAGCAGGGCTTGCGCTAGTGCTCTAAAGATAGCTGTGTAGACAGTGCTTTGAAGTTGTGGCTTGAGCAGGAGTTTGGGCTCTGAAGCCTACGGAAGGGGGTGGGCTTCAGAGGCCAAGCCGCAACATCAAAGTGCGGTCTACACAGCTACTTTCAGAGCACTAGTGCAAAACAAAAATGAAACAAACAAACAACTGGACCGGAACTGTGCCAGTTGGCATTGATTAATACACAGGCTGGCAAAGTGCCGAACGGGAAAGGACTGACACTTACACCTAAATGCTTTGCTGAATTGGGACCCTAACAGTGTGTCTACACTGCAACAAAACACCCACAGCTGGCCTTTGTCAGCTGACTTGGGCTGCCAGGGCTCAGGCTGCGTGGCTACAAAATTGCAGTGTAGACATTTGGGTTTGGGATCGCTGCAACTTTCCCAGCTTCATGTTTTCAGTCCAAACGGGCTCATTGAAATCTCTGAAAAATCCCAGTGGGTTAAGCCATTTGGTAAAAAGCCTATGAACAAGGGTGAGCAAGAGTACAGTATTTTATACTATTAAAATAATAATGTATTTGGCTTGACACTGGGGCCTCAATTCAGAAACACTTCAACGCGCTTAAATCCATCTCTGTTCAGGACAGCACTTAATCACATGCTTAGCTGCAAACACATGCTTATGTGCTATCCTGAATAAGGTTGTTTTCTTGAGGTCTCAGGCCTGTTTGAGCCCCCTCATTCAGGCTGAAGAGCACCCTCAACTCCCGAGGAGAAAAATGGAATTTCAGGGCTCCCTGTATCTTGCAGAAGGTGCTCCGGATTTTGCAGAATGAGGGTCAATGTAATTTGCTTTTTCTATGAGTTTATGAGAAATTCAACAGGCCATCCATCAGCCAGCACTGTACTTCAAAAAAGAAAGAGATAAAGTGCTTTACTTTCTGAGTATATAACTTTGCATAATAAAACTGTTTAGGGCTTGGAGATTTTCTGATGGATGCTGAACACTCTAATGCAGCACACTTCCCCGACAGATGTAAATCATGCAGCTTTAATGAAAAATCTCTCCACAATTTAAGCTGCACACTTTCCCTTTCTCCAGAGCCAAAGAAAAAATAAAAACGTTTTCCACTTATAAAAGACATTTTAGAACAGCAATGGGGAAATGGGAACTAGGCTCACCATGATCTTGTACTACAGTGCCTTTAATAAGTGAAAAGAACAAGGAGTATTTGTGGCACTTTAGAGACTAACAAATTTATGTGGGCATAAGCTTTCATGGGCTAAAGTCCACTTCATCAGATGCACGCAGTGGAAAATACAGTAGGAAGATATATATATACACACACACACACAGAGAGAACATGAAAAAATTGATGTTGCCATACCAACTCTAATGAGACTAATTGATTAAGATGGGCTATTATCAGCAGGAGAAAAAAAAGTTTTGTAGTGATAATCAGGATGGCCTATTTCAAACAGTTGACAAGAAGGTGTGAGTAACAGTAGGGGGGAAATTAACATGGGGAAATAGTTTTTAGTTTGTGTAATGACCCATCCAGTCCTAGTCTTTATTCAAGCCTAATTTAATAGTGCCCAGTTTGCAAATTAATTCTAGTTCTGCAGTTTCTTGTTGGAGTCTGTTTTTGAAGTTTTTTTGTTGAATAATTGCGACTTTTAGGTCTGTAATTGAGTGTCTTACTAACAAAAAATTATTTAATGCAAGTGAAGCCCTCGCGTAGCTCCTCCTGTCTCCCATTGCTACAGGCAATCCTACAGCCATCCCCAAAAGTACTTTCACTTTGCATCCCCTCCCAGCTTCTCCCAAGCCATACCCACCTACAACTCACCTAGCAGAGGAAGGGAAACCCCATAACGACATTATCTGGGTTTCAATCTCTTTACCATTTCCTGGTAAAGTCATACATCTACAGCAAACATTGTAAAACCACCAGTGGGCTGGATACAAATATAACAAAACCCTCTAGAACTGCCCTGTCTGGATTCCCCACCCACACTGAGACGAGTTATTCAGCAGTGTCAGAAAATGTGAAATATTCAATTTGATTTGGCTTATTTGCCCAATTTCTAATTGGTCCTCTGGGGACCAGTTTGCTCTCCCTGGAGTCAATGACAAAAGGCTCATTGTTGTCCATGGGAGCAAAACAGGGCCTTAGCAACACTGAGTGTCTCACACACAAGCAGCACTCACAAGATGCTAATGCATCATTACGACCTGAGTCCTAACACACTAGAATATATCTTAGTGTGAAGGTGAAGACTTTGATAATAATTTACATTAAGCTACCTCTTATATAGTATTTGTCATCTGTAGCTCTCAAGGTGCCTTACAAAGGAGATCAGTATCATTATCCCCATTACACAGATGGGGAAACTAAGAGAGATGCAGTGTCTTGCTGAGGTCACCCAGCAGGCCAGTGGCAGTGCTGAGAAGAGAAGCCTGGTACCTGAACTCCAGCCCAGTGCACTATCCACTAGGCAACCCTACCTCTCACAGAGCACATTTCATCTCAATGGTCCAGGCCTGCATGATTTCTGCTCCCAAAACTCACTGACCTCTGTAGCAATTTTCCATACACATGGAATTTAGGATGGAGCCCTATCAATTTTCCAGCACTAATGAAATGCAACACTGTCTCTGGGGTAGACAGTACTGGCAGCACTTTTGATTTGATCGCCAGTCTCGTGATATCTGGTGTTTTTCTCCAGCTCCCATGTCATGCAATTATAAGAAAACCTTGGCTTTTCATTTTTCAGATGGGAACATAAGTTTCTACCCACTGTGGTTGTAGAGAAAAGCCTGAAAATGTGACCCTTAAAGGCTCAAAAACCCGAAGGCAAATAAAAAGAACCCTATATATATAGGTTTTTTCCCTCAATGAGGGTTCTTGAGGGTTCTTTTTTCCCTCAATGTCTTTCCCTCAATGTCCGTCCCAAAAAATCATGAGACTGATTTAACTCGTTGATTTTTAAGACAGTCTCATCATTTTTTGGAACCTGACTCCTGAGTTCTGACTAACTAAGGTTGGCAATCCTGGGTAGACAGCAGCAGCCAGCACTCAGGAGAGAAGAGACCTTTTGGTGAAGGACATTGAGGGAAACCCATTCCCTTACACACAGCTTACTGGGAGCTTTAATATGCATGCAGAGCAGCAGATATTCTGCTTTTAAGTTCTCATCTGACTCCATCCACAGTAAACTTCATGGAACTGAATCTAACCTCCTTGGAGGGATGAAAGGTTAAATCAGTCCAGTTGGGATTCAAAGTCCCAGGGAGTCTAGGTATTTAAAACCTGTGACTCGGTTCTATAAGGGGCTGAACACCCCCACGTCCCATTGACTTTAATGGGAAAGCTTATCACCCTGCATGATCTGGGGCCTGGTGCTTTAAGAGTGAGGCTTTCAAAAGTTCTCAGCATTGGCCTAATTCTGGAGTCAATAGTAAAATTCCTACAGTCTACAGACTTCACTGGGAGCAGAGCTAAGTCACTGCTGAAAATCCCACCCTAAGTCATTCTGACATCTGCTTGCACTTGTCAGACAGCAGAGACAGATACTGATGGGAAATGAAATCCTCTATTTCTTTTCACAGCCAAGGCATGAACATGGCAGCTGTAATGAAACCTACAGTCAGTGCAGACTCCAGCTTATAAAAAGGACTGAGCTGAGGACACAAAGCTAAACTTGACATGACAGCATCTTAACAAGTCAGCCACGTTGCCCCGCACAAAAAGGAAGACTTCATTGTGGACTCTGTGTGTGAGACTGCATGCATTTTCTTAGTCCAATCTGTGGATTTTTCATCCAGCGCCTGCCTGGCATTATTTTTGCCATCAAAAGCTCCATAAGAGAATACACAATGCTATGCTGAAGGGCAAGGCTGACAAAAAGCCCATCAGTCTGACAGATAAATGCTGTTTAAGGATTACTAATCTTGATTGTTCCTTGAACAAAGTTTTGCTTCAGGAGCTCAGGCAGGTATAAAAGTTTAATGTGTGTCCTTTTGTGACTGACAGCATCCAATTATAATTTCAAGGAGCTTTTCTCCTCCAAACTGGGGGGAAATAGTTTAGCTCTGACACATTTACAGACACAAAACTATCAGCAAATTGGAGAGACCAACGCACACAGTGGGGCAAATTTATCCCTGAAGTATGCCCATTTAAATCAATAGAGTTATGCCAGAGATTAACGTGTGTGTGTTATATAAAATGTACTCTTAAGGCCCAATTCTGCTCTCACTGACATCACTGAAAATGCAGTGAAGTCAGTGAGATTGCATTAGAGTAACCATTGGCAGAGACCTTATTCCTTACAACACAAGTTAAACATAAGTATTTAGCAACAGTCACAGCATAAACAGATGCCAGCAGATGGTATTACACTGAATAAAATCAATCAAGGGCATATACAATATGTCAAGAGTGCAGTTACAAAAACAAAGAGGAGACCTGTACATCTGTTTCTTAATGAAGCCATTAATAAAAAAACTATTAGCCAGCAAACCGAAAGATAAAGTCCAGGAGGACAGCAACAATGCAACAATAGATAAAGAAATGCGGTATGTATCCCAGTTCGACAGTCAAAATAAAACAGGAAGTTAAGCTGACACTAAAGGACCAGATCATGCAAGGCATTGTCATGCAGAACTCTGGTAGACATATGACGACCCAAGATTTCAGGCTCATAGTCAGACTCGGGGGTTTGCAGTGATTTCTCCTCATACGACCTTGCAGGAAAGAGTAACTATTTCCCATTCTGCACTGCTCTTCAACCACTGTGACTTCCTGCTAACAGAGCAGAGGAAAGGACCAAAAATAAGATGTTTTAGGTGAACTAAATTATCCCCAGGCTACCTTCCAAGAGTGACAAAACAATTATTGTGGGGAGAGTTAGAGCTGTCTTTGACCTGGAATAACCAACTGTCTCGCCATAGTTACTGCTTGCAGATGCCTACATGGCAGATGGCATATAATTGCATTCTCTGGAGTGCACTATATTTCTTGTATTTTACCAGGAGGAGTTTGCACTGGCCACGTTAGTCACAAATGGGGAGTAACTGCTAACCTACAGTTAATGTCATATATTGGTTTCCATTCTAACCTCCTCTTTTCACTCTATCAGAAATTTCACCTTTTGTGACGAAGATTTCCATTCATGGCCTCTGCCTGAAGCTGAATATATTTTGAAAGTTTGAGCAAACCAAACAAAAACCAAACCAAACAAAAAAATCATTCAGCCATTTTTACCTATAAGGAAAGTGACAAAATATATACTTTTCCAATAGTACAAAAAAACCTCATGACCTTTTTTCTAAACAGCTCTACAGCCTAGATGGCTGGAAGTTGAAATTTGAAATATACCATTGATGTAGTCCTCACTGACAAGATATGCCTTTGATGGTACTGGTTTTCATTTGACTGAGTTATGAGCCTTAGAAATTAGCATATTAAGTATGTGTAGAGAATGTTTTTGCTAAGTTTATTAGGCATGCAGCTAAGAAAGGACTTGCTGCAGGAGTATGTGTGGCTAAGCAACCCCTGCCATATCCCTCATTATAACTGACTACGTGGTTCACTATGACATTAAGCTTGCCTTCTCTCTCTAGGCGCTTATATGGCCCTTGTAAAAGAAATTCACAAACTATAGTGACAAGTCTCATTTATAGGTGATGGGAGCCATATAACCTAGATCAGTGGCTCTCAACCTTTCCCATGCCAAAACTCCAAGTTACAACAGAAAAAACAAAATTGGGAACCTTCCTGTCTAGCCATAAAGAAAGGAAAGGTGGCCATGACTCGGTGAAATCTGCCTGTGACTTCCAGTTTGAGAACCCATGATATACAACAAAGTTAGGTGCCTAGCAAAATGTGTAGGCAAGTATACTGATGGCTCCTTATAGACAACGTAAAAGGCAACAGGGTTGAAAGAGAACTCCCCATCCTTTGTAAGGGGAGCAGAAGAAAGCCCTACTCAGATACACCTTAGGCAGTGCTTCATTTGTAATGAAAGAGGTGCCAGGTGCCAAGCAATTATTTGCTTTCATAACTGGTGCGGCAAGCCCAGAGGTGCAGGGGCTATGAACTGCCAAACCTAGAAGTGCTGGGGCTCAGGCCTGGCACAAATTAAGCGCTGGCTTTTCGGTGTTCCACATGTGGGGCAGGTCTGAAGACGAACACGAGGTTCAAACACGCTACATTTCAGAAGGTGTCAAAGAGCAGATTTTACATCATGCCAGACAAGTGCATGGGGAGAACAGAAGAGAACAAACAAAGAATAAGACCAGCTAACACCTACATATTTAAGACTCAGATGACCTGAAACAAGCTGGGTTGCCATGGAACTGCCATTTAACAGCAGCATATAATATGGATCTCACAGAATCAGAGTGCTTTCCCCTCCCTCCCCCCAACTTTTTAATGCTGGTGAAAGTACCACACTGACAACAGAAGAAAATGAAATCTATTTATCCATAAAACAGGCACATCACCACAGACTAGCTTCCCCAGTGCTGCCCTCCTAATATTCCTCAGTGTGATTAACCGTCTAAGGGCAGCTGCATATTCATACCAAATCAGTCTTGCTGCCAAGTATGCCATCCCCACCGGCACAGTTCTGGTCCAGTTGTTTGTTTGTTTCATTTTTGGTTTTTTAAAGGTTCATAACCTACCGCTAGGAACGGGCCTAAGACCATCAGCTTTTTCCCACAGGACCAAACAGACATTATAAACTGACAAATTTCACCTGCAAGATTACAGCCAGCAGCCAACCCACTGCATCATCCAGGACCATTCAGTGCAATATAATGAAAGGCATGGTTTGCAGTAAACCCCCACATCTCTCCAGCTTACAATGCTCATTCGCATGTGGATTTGGGATTTTTTTTTTGGTTCCTAGAGAAAAATAATTTAAAATCTCTTACATTTGCTCCAACCTTTCTGCTACTAAATAAATAAATAAAACACCAAGAACAATTTAGACTGAGAGAATCAATGGGAGCTGAGTGCCACACCCGCTTAGGTCCCTTGGAAAATTTCAGCCTTAGAGCTGAGCAAAAAGCATAGCTACACTGTATATTGAAGCAATACATCATTAATTTAGGTCCAGACCACACTATGATTAGACCAGAGATAGATAAATGACAAGTGATCCAGAAAATAATGTCATTATTGGCCATGAAAGACTATCTGAGCAATACTGTTGAAAACAAATGAATGGATTGGGATTGTACTGATAAAACTCATAACATTTTTATGACACGGACTGAAAAACACAGCACACTTATATTATATGCTCTATAAATTGATTTTTTCATGGTTCTCTTGTCAAGCCACTGAACAAACTGAATAATTGCTTAAGGAACTATGATAGAGATGTGACCAATTTTTGTGATTTTTCCCCCCTCATATTAAAATGTAGTGAGACTCAGGAAAGTAACATTGTGGTGTTCTGTTTCCTCACCATGATTTCAGGTATAACTGGTTCCATTTACAACTCTTAAGGTGAGTTCAGGAACCACTGGCACTGCAAACTCAACCTGGGATCTGCAAGTCCAGTTGTGTTCTGACTCAGACATCATCCCCAGCAATGCAGATCCTGCAATCAGAATGTACTTTGCTGATGGGGGAGGAGAGGGTTAAAGATGCAGGGGAAAAAAATCCTGCTCACTCCTCTGCAGATGTATTGGTTCTGCAGGGTAAAGTGGAACAAAACTTCTGTGTATCAGTGAAGTCAGCAGATGTGACTCAAAGACACTCTGGACCCAATTCTTCACTGCTTTATACCTTGCATTGACATTTGCGCCATGTAAACTGCACATAAAACACTGCCGTTGTGACTTGGTAGCAGTTTGCATCCAATCTGCACAGTTGTAATGACAACGCAAAAGACACAGAACAATGGAGAAAGACACCCTGAGTGTCTGAGTACTATCTGTTGACTTCACTGATACAAACAAGTTCTACTCCTGTTCACAATGCTGAGCCGATATGTAATAAGCAGAAGATATCTGGAATCAAAAATATAAACTGCTCCTTAAATGGTATTTCTGCTAATCATTCCCCTTGTCTTTCATGTTCTTGCACTGCTATTTAGTATCATTTACGGTAACAAAAATTAAGGAAATGTATTCCACAATCCCATGGGCTGATTTTCTTTGTCCTCAGGACAGTCAAGTTTGGTGGATAGTCATGTCCTCCCTCACTGCACTGCGAACAATGGGCTAGAGCAGTTTGGGAGGATGCTAAGAAGTCTGGGATATGGGTGATTGGACTCAGGCCTCATAATGCAGTGTAGATGCTGGAGCCCAAGGTTGGAACCAAGGGTTCAACAATTCCTAACCTGGGATTACAAATGAGTGTAGATGCGCAAGCCCTAGGTTAACAAACCCAGGGTTTGCAACTTGAGTTCTACTAACCCTAGGCTTACATTGCAGTGTAGACATACCCATAAGCCATAACTGACCCCAAAGGAAGAACTCCACTCATAGCCTCCCAAGCTGTGCAAACCCATGGAAAGTTGTGAATCCGGCTACCACACCCAGTTAAGTGATTCATGTGGAACAGGAAAAGGACCCAGAAAGCAATTATTCAACATACCAGAAGGGATGGCAAAAGAGAGAGAATCAGGTGAAGAAAGAGGAGACTTCACCTCCCACCTACACTGGGGTCTCAAGTCATTTGAATGAACAACGGGCCACTCGTTGGTTCCTTTGTTCAAACTTACTCAACACTGGCATTCTCCCTCTTGTAATATTCTACACCAGGGGTTGGCAACCTATGGCACGCGTGCCAAAGATGGCATGTGAGTTGATTTTTAATGGCACGCTGGAGCCTGCCGGGACTCCAGCATGCCATTAAAAATCCTGCCCAGCCCGGCCCGCTCTCCTCTGCCCTCCGCTCCCCCCGCGGGGGCAGGGAGCAGAAGCATAGCCGTGCAAATGGCACCACTCTCCTGGCACGGCAAGCCGCGGGGTCTGCACTCCTGGCCGGAGCGCCGGGCTGAGCGCAGCAAGCTGCCGGCCCCTCCCCCGCCTTCTCCCCTCCCCTGGAGCCCTGCTGCCCCGCACGCAGCGCTCTGGGGGTCGGGGCTGCGTGCTCCCGCGGGGCAATGTTTGGCTCCACAGGGAGGGAAAGACGCTCCCCGCTCACCCGGAGCCCTGCCGTTGCACACGCAGCGCTCTGAGGGGCGGGGCTGTGCGCTCCCGTGGAACAGCATATCTGGCTCTGCGTGGAGCCTCATGGTAAGGGGTCCGGGGCCGGGGGGGGGGGATTGGATTGGGGTGGGGGCAGTCAGGGGACAGGGAGCAGGGTGGGTTGGATGGGGGGAGGGTCCCGGGGGGGTGGTGGTTAGTGGCGTGGGTCTCTGGAGGGGGCAGTCAGGGAGCGGGGGGGTTGGATGGGGCATGGGAGTCCCAGGGTCTGTCAGGGGGTGGGTGGTGGATAGGGGTCAAGGGAGTCAGGGGACAGGGAGCAAGGAGGGTCCTGGGGGAGGCAGTTAGGGTGGGGGGGTCTCTGGACAGGGTGGTCAGGGGACAAGGAGCTGGGGGGGTTGTATGAGTCGGGAATTCTGGGGGTCCTGTCAGGAAGCAGGGGTGTGGAGAGGGGTTGGGGCAGGCAGGGAGCGGAGGGGGGGGTTGGATGGGTCGGGAGTTCTGGGGGTTCTGTCAGGGGGCGGGGAACGGTTGGATAGGCATGGAAGTCCCGGGGGTCTGGCTGGCGGCGGGGGTGTGGATAAGGGTCGGGGCAGTCAGGGGACAGGTAGGGGGTAGGGTCCAGTCAGGGGACAAGGAACAGGGAGGCTTAGATAGGGGGTGGGGTCCTGGGGGGCAGCTGGGGGCAGGGGTCCCAGGAGGGGGTAGTCAGGGGACAAGGAGCAGGGGGGTTGGGAGTTCTTAAGGGGGCAGTCACCCAGCCCTCTCCCTGAGCCCTGACCCCCCCACACATACCCCGCCCTCTGCCCTGAGCCCCGCACACACCCCAGGCCCCTGCCTTGAGCCCTGTACCTCCGTCATACGCACCCAGCCCTCTGCTTGACTCCTTCATCCCACCCTCACAACCCTAATCCTGACTCTGGCACCTCCACACATCCCCAGCCCCCCCCTGTCCTGACACCTGCACCTCCCCACATCCCCAGCCCCCCCACACCCTATGCACCTGCCACATCCCCACCCCCACCTGGAGCACCAAATGGGAGCTCCTGCACCCCCCCCATTCCCATCTGCACCCCTCGCATCAAATGGGAGCTGCCCAGGAAAGTGCCCCACACCCGAACCTCATGCCCCAACCCTGAGCTCCCTCCCTCATTTTAGCTCCTGGACCGACCCTTCACCCCCAGCCCTGTGCTCAATGCACTCCCACCCTCAGCTCAGTTCAGAGAGAGGAAGGGAATGGCCAGAACCAGGGAAAAGGTAGGTACCCACTGTATGTGGGGAGGGCTGGGACCCCAGACTGGCAGCGGGCTGAGCTGATCCGGCAGCCAGGATCCCGGCTGGCAGGAGCCGGCAGATGGAACCCCTGAGCAGCAGTGAGCTGAGCCGCTCAGTCCACTGCTGGTCTGGGGTCCTGGCCGCCGGCCCCGCACAGCCCGCAGCTGGTCTGGGGTTCTGACTGCCGGACCCTTGCCAGCCGGTGTCCCGGCCGCAGGCCTCGCTCAGCCCGCTGCCGGCCTAGGTGAACAGAACCCCAGACCAGCAGCGGGCTGAGCGGCGTAAGATCAACATTTTAATTTCATTTTAGATGAAGCTTCTTAAATATTTTGAAAACCTTGTTTATTTTACAATACAACACTAGTTTAGTTATATAATATATAGACTTATAGAGAGAGACCTTCTAAAAAACATTAAAATGTATTACCGGCACGCGAAACCTTAAATTAGAGTGAATAAATGAAGACTCGGCACACCGCTTCTGAAAGGTTGCCGACCCCTGTTCTACACATTATATGGGAAACTTGCCAAGTGAATGAGGCAGCACGAATGCTCAAAATGAAGTCATAAGAAAGAAACTGGAGAGGAACTGGCCCAGTCTAGATACTTACATGCCTCCTATTCACTATCTGTCTTTCTTTTAACTCTTGAGAATGTTGTGCACATACACTACAGCTGCTTTGTAACTTGCATGCATGGTGTACTCCACCAGACACCATATGAGTTAATAATCCTGGAAGCACTACAGGAATTACCACCAAAGAATAATGTCAGACGTTAGAGATGGGAAAGAACTGTTATATCATATTATCCACCTCCCCCTGCAGGATATAGCCTTCATATAGCGGATGTTTCAGATATGGAACTGAGAATAGATGCTACATGTAGTTAACTTGATTTCCTATTCTTAGTCTAGCTGAAAAGGATTTTCCTTCAGCAGATGGAAAGCTACAGTAATGCACCACAAAACCAGCATCATGAAGCCACTGCATATAGCAGAAGATGGATAGAAATTGGCTTGAGCTGCAAGATTTGAATCTAGAGGCTAATTTTAATCCATGTCTGGGGGTATTCACATGCTGAGTTTTGGTTTTGGCCCATCATTAAAAACAACCAGCCAAATTCAGCCATGGTGTATGTGGGCATGACTTCACTTGAATCTGACCCAGTATTCCCTTGAATTTGACATTACCACAGAAATATGAACTACATAATAACACCACAACACATTTATACAGCTTCTTTCATCCAAAGATCTCTGGATATTTTCCAGCACTGGTTAATGAAGCCACACATGTAAGGCCGGTATCACAGTATCCATTTAACATACAAGTACATAGAAAGTTGCCTCAGTTCACACATGGCAAAATCAGGACCAGAACTTAAAAGTCAGACTTTCCATTGTTCTACCATAACCACTGGACCACATCAAGAGAAGAGTTGCCTCAGCACCATCCCATCCCCAAACTAGACATATGTGTGTGGGATCTGAGTCATAACATGAAACTGCAGGTGGTGTTCAGGTCCTTGATGGGAAAAGGTTGAGAGCCACTAGGCTCAGAGTATGCATTACACTGTCCACAGAAACTGTGCCTTATGGCAGAATGACAAATTCATCATCTGGGGTTTTATCTGCACGCTTTGTTTTGTTTTTTAAACTTTGCATTTCTATAGTACAGCGGTTCTTAACCAGGGATCCACAGCTCCCAGGGTGGCTGTGAGCTGGTTTCAGGGGGTCCCGAACCCCAGCGCCCCCGCGGGGCTGAAACCAGGAACAGAGCCACAGGGCTGCAGCTGTGAGCCCCACTGCCCCATGGGGCTGAAACTGGAAGTGGAGCCACGGGAAGCCCTGAGCCCCAGCACTCCCCCAGGGCCAAAACTCCAAGCCCCAGCACTCCCCCTTGTCTAAAGCCCTGACCCCAGTGCCCCCATGGGGTGAAAACCCCACGCTCCCATGTCCCACCTGGAGCCCTGAGCCTCCCTCACCCCGTGGCTGAAGCCTCAGTCCCCCAGTGACTGAAGTCCAGAGCCCTGAATGCCCTCCCAACACACACATACCCGGTGGCTGAAGCTAGGAGCCCCAAGGCTTCCCACTGGTCCCTGGAATTTTTTAAATATTTTGCGCGGGGACCTCTACTAATGAATTAAATCTCACAACACTCCTGTAAGGTAGGTTAGTATTATTATTCCCGCTTCACAAACAAGGAGGGGAAAGCAGAGAGGCATTAAGAGCCAGATTTACAGTGGTATTTAGGCACCTAAAGACACAGATAGGCATCTAGTAGGACTTACAAAAAACAACTTAGCAGGTTAGGCACTGATCTCCCATTGACTATTGTACATTGGCAACCTAGGACATTGGGGGGAGGGATAGCTCAGTGGTTTGAGCATTGGCCTGAGCATTAGCCTCCTAAATCCAGACTTGTGAGCTCAATCCTTGAGGGGGCTAGTTAGGGATCCTGAGCAAAAATCTGTCTGGGGATTGGTCCTGCCTTGAGCAGGTAGTTGGACTAGATGACCTCCTGAGGTCCCTTCCAACCCTGATATTCTATGACATAGATGTGACTACAACCAAGACCTCTCAGTACTGTGCTTTAACCAAGAGACCATCCTCAGTCTTTTGACTTTCCTCTATTGCAGATAATGCCACACAACCTGTCCTATTAATATATTTTCAGTTTTATTTCTGTTTATGATCTCTATTAATATGTCAGGGATGCACCTGCTTGCTTGTCTGAATAAGAATTATCTGAGCTGTCAGTAAAGAATATTAAAGTTGCTTGATTTTTTTTTAAAATGGGAAGTGACAGGACCGATTATAACAGTTGATTCAATGTCCTTGATTGTGAAGCTCTCTAAAGCCTTTTATCTAGGTCTATCTTTTAATAGGCTAGGATTTATATCTATAACATCTCTCTGAACAACATGGTCTCACGGCTTCTGCTAAAAGTACACTGCATTAGACAGTGCAAATGTCAATTCCGCATTAGAAATATGAATAGAACAATCCAAGGCTGATGTACTTTTGTTGGCCAGCTTCCTTTCTCAGTTACTTCAGTGTTAATCTGGAGCAACTACAGCAAACTGGAACAGCTGAAATCAATAAAATTACTCCAGATTTACATTGGTGTAAATGACAGCAGACAACTCTCTTTTTCCTTCAGACATCTCTTACTAAAAGTGATGCACAAAGAGTTTTCTATATATCTAGGTTCTTACATGGCCCTTATCACTCTAGTATCTGAGCACCTTACACCTGTTTACCTTTGAGAAGCTTTTCTTTTCTGCTGAAACTTAGCTCATTCCGAGCTTCTTTTCTACAGGCGAGCTGATTCTTGCCTGGTAAAAAGCACAAGCCCTCCCCAAGTCAGTAAGGTGATAGTAGCTTGGAAAAGAGATGACTAAGGGAGCATATTATAGAGGTCTATAAAAGCATGAATGGTGTGGCGAAAGTGAATAAGGAAGTGTTATTTAACCCTTCATGTAACACAAGAACCAGGGGTCATCCAATGAAATTAATAGGCAGCAAGTTTAAAATAAGCACAAGAAAGTACTTCTTCCCACAACCCAGACTCAACCTTGGAACTCATTGCCAGGGGATGTTGTGAAGACCAAACTATAACTGGGTTCAAAAAAGAATTAGATAAATTCATGGAGGACAGGTCTATCCATGGCTATCACCAAGATGGTCAGGGATGCAACCCCATACTCTGGATGTCCCTAAACCTCTGACTTCCAGATGCTAGGACTGGACGACAAGGGTTGGATCACTCGGTAATTGCCCTGTTCTGTTCATTCCCTTTGAAGCATCTGGCCTTGGCCACTGTTGGAAGACAGGATACTGGCTTAGACGGACCATTAGTCTGACCCGTATGGCCATTCTTATGTTCTTATTAGGTTTTCTCTCACCCTTTCAAACCCGTTATTTCCTTTATTATAATTTCTAGCCCAAGTAAACCCAGATGAAAAAAAAGGAACCTATTAGGGTGGGGCAAGGGGATATAAATAGAAGTATAGGATTGAAATTAAATAAGACCATTTACACTGATATCAGGACAAAATTCCTAATGGCAAGAGCAGTTAGACAATGGAATAGTCTCTCCAGGGAAATGGTGGAAAAAAGCTTAGATTGAGAAAAGCCCAGGAGGATGGAATTCTGTTGTGAATGATCCTGCACTGTCCATGTAGATAGACTAACTATGCTATTCCCTCTTTTCTTTCTATGATTCAAAAATTCCTCTTTATTTTTAAGCAGCTGGGTAATAAGAGTAAAAATAAAGTAATGGCAATAGTGCATAGATAGTGCTTTATATTTTCAAAGTCTTTTACAAGTGTTAACTAATTAAAATTAATTAGAGATACAGGCCCAGCCAGAAAGCCATATGTCTAGAAAAAGCTAGTGATGACCCACCTTCAAGAGACAGCATAGTCCAGTTTATAGGGGCACTGAACTAGGATTCAGGAAACCTGGGTTCTAGCCCTGATTTTGCTACTAAGATGTTGTGTGACCTTTGACTAACTCTATTTCCCACCCTTTGTGTTACCTATTTAGACTGCAAGCTCTTCTACATAGGCATTGTTTCTTACTATGTGCTGTATATACTACTATGTGCCTAGCACAATGGAGCCCTGACCTATGTTGAGGACTATCATAGAGTTCAAGGCCAGAAGGGACCACCAGATCATCATGTCTGACCTCCTGTACATCACAGGCCACCAACAGCACCCAGCTCCCACACACTAAACCCAACAACCAAAATTAGACCAAAGTTATTACAGTCCACAGCTGTATACGCCTACTATAATACTACTAATAATAAGAGTGATTTTATCTTTACATTTCCCTCATCAGGGCCAAGATCCAAACATATACAATACGTTCAGCATTTGCCAAATCAAAACAAAAAAACAAAAAACAAAACCAAGATCATTCTCAAGTGTGAGTAGGTCACTGTGCTGTAGCATTTCGAACTACCAAAGCTCCACCCTTTTCTGAGAACTCTTACATATCAAGCATTATAAATGTAAACATATTTCTGTGTGGTAGAATAACATAGCTGGGCCAGCATTTTTAATGGGGTATTCTGTTAAACCACAGGGATATAACCATGTTTCTATAATATTCTAACACTGGAATAATGATGCCTTGCACTAACAGAACAACCTTCATTTGAAGATCTTAAAAGGTGTGCAAGCCTGAATTCATTTTCACAACACTGCTGAAAAATATATTAGTGTCTGATGCTACCCTCATAGAAACCTATGCCATAACTGCCATTGACTTCAGTGGTCCAAGCTCAAGCCTTATAAACAGAGAACCAAGGTAACAGAGTTTAATAAAGACCAAGATGTGTCGATCCAGGAACCAAAACTCACAAATCATTTTCTCCAGAGGTACAGAGCATCCATAACTCCTATTAACATTGGCTTGGATTTGTGAGTCCTCTGCATTTCTGATGAATCAAGCTACTGCTTCAGGTGCCCTCAGGTTTTGAGAGAGAGAGAGAACAGGGCAGGAATAGAATGCATAGAAAATTAAAGGAGAGAGCAGGTTGTCAATTCCAAGGGCCTCTGTTCAGAGCTCCTAATCACATTGCTGCTGATGTTAACTCTCCATGTTCATTTTGCACTGTTAAAAAAAGTCTTTTATTTTGTTCTTCCTGGAAAGTGTAATTAGACTAAAACTATATTGTTTAAATTGGAAATTTATGTGAAAATTAAAATGGATTCCTTATGAGAACTTGACTTTTTTAATTCAAAAAGCACCTCTCCACATGCACTTTGCCTCCATCCTCTGAAAAAAAAAAAGGGTATTTTAGTTCTTCTCCCTGGTTACATAGGCTGTTTGTCCAAAGTTACTGTTGTTTCTAAATGTGATATCTGATACTACCAAGGAAAAGAGCAAGAGAAATCATTTATCTATTGCAATAGGAATGCTGAAGCTCTGGTCTCAGATGTTTTACAGTCAAATCAAATCCAAGAGTCTCATTATCTCAATAGATTTTTCTCAGCACAGCTAGTGTTAAAAAGAAACAAATTAGCTTTTCAATTCAGCCAAGAAATTTGAATAACAAAAATACATATTAGTTTAATTTAACCTGTGCAAGCTGTTTGGTGATTAAATCTGGCATAAAACTCCATACAAAGATTTCAACGTGAAAACACCAGAAAAGGGCCTTGGAAAGTTCATTAAAAAATCGTTTTTTTATAGTTTCCTTTTTTCAAAAAGAAAAAAAGAATGATTGACACATCTACAGAAAACTACAGGAACTGCTAAGCCAGACAACACACATCAGTGGTTAGATTAGATAGATAGATTTTATGAGTCATAATGATTTTTGAAAATGATGACAACAGAAATATTTTGATAGCTAGGCTATTTCATTTGTCATTAAGTAATATGTTTGCAGCTATATAAATTATGATTATTATTATTTATACTGCACCACTGATGTTCAAATCTATTTGCAGACTGATAAAGTGCCAGATCCCTGCCCCGAGGAACTCTTTCATTCCTCATCTGATTCATTAACCTGCTTACTAATAATATCTTTTCAGTTCAACTTTGTTTTCATACTACTGGAAATGACTGGAAAATTAGGTCCTATTAAATAATCATGAGTGTAAACTGTGACTCACCAGTTAAGTGAATGCCATTACTGGCAATAAATTGAGAACCTTATTATAAGCTTTCATTATTATCATACAAACCAAAACAGTGCAACTTTATTTGGTATAGACTGTATCCTTTGATGCTTTACAGGTGTAAATAAAAAATCATTCAAAACCATATTCGGCATGTAGCAACATGTAAATACACAGTGAAGTGTGAAAGTATTCGAAGTGAGTAGCAGAGGGAGAAAAGAAATTTTTTTCAGCTGATATTTGAAAAGAGGTGGATGGTGAAGGAGGCAGGCAGGCTGCTCCAGATGGCAAGAGATGTAGAGAAGAAGGATTTCACACCAACAGCAATGAGATGAAGAGAGGAAGGATAGTCTCGTGGTTAAGGCACTAATGCAGGACTTGAGAAACCGAGGTTGAGCACCGTGCGCTACCACAGATTTCCTGTATAACCTTAGCCAAGTTAGGGCTTGTCTACACTTAAAACGCTGCAGCAGTGCAGCTGTACTGCTGCCGTTGCACCTCTGTAGCGCTTCAGGGAAGATACTACCTATTCCGACAGGAGGGGTTATCCCATCAGTGTAGGTACTCCACCTCCCCGTGAGGCAATAGCTAGGTCAATAGAATTCCCCTGTCAACCTAGTCCTGTCTACGCCAGGGGTTGGGATTTTTCACACCCCTCAGCAATGTAGTTATACCAACCTCATTTCCTAGTATAGACCAGGCCTCAGTTTCCCTGGGACTGTTGCTGCACACCTCATGTAGCCATTTATACCTGTGCAGAACACTACTGAAGAATGGCAGTATTTTATACTCACTTTGCTCTGGTCTACCAGGTGCCATGCAATGGTAAATTGCAAACTGATGAATTATTACACTGGTCTACAATTTTTGCGAAGTCGTCTGCTTCGGAGATAAAATATGCCATTTATTATGTATTCTGATGTGCTGAATTCAAATATGACAATTAAAACAACTGATTGGCTACTGTTTCTAAGATATTTAAGTTTTTACATTTTATGTCTATGTGTATTGTGTAGATAGTTTTAATCATAAATTGTAAACCTAGGTCTTTTCATGTGTTTATGGTTGCTTTACATGATAAGATTTCACCTGTCCTGTTTATGTAACACTTTAAAAATCAGCAAAAGGGTTATATAAATAAAATTTATTATGAAACAAAAGGCAAAAAACTATTATGTACATAGTTTAGTCCTATTCAGTGTCTACTCGGCGCTTCTTGGCTTGTCTCTTGTATTCATGAAATGGAGCATCTCTTGTCACTGTCCAGCAATAGTCTGCAAGCGTTGATGGGCTCCATTTGCCCTGATAGCATTTCTCCATTGTTGCAATGTCCTGGTGAAATCGCTCGCCGTGCTCGTCGCTCACTGCTCCGCAGTTCAGTGGAAAAAAATCTAGATGAGAGTGCAAAAAATGTATCTTTAGTGACATGTTGCAACCAAGGCTTTTGTATGCCTTGAGGAGGTTTTCCACCAACAACCTGTAGTTGTCTGCCTTGATGTTTCCGAGAAAATTTATTGCCACTAACTGGAAGGCTTTCCATACCGTCTTTTCCTTGCCACGCAGTGCATGGTCAAATGCATCATCTCGAAGAAGTTCACGAATCTGAGGACAAACAAAGACACCTTCCTTTATCTTAGCTTCACTTAACCTTGGAAATTTTCCACGGAGGTACTTGAAAGCTCCTTGTGTTTTGTCAATGGCCTTGACAAAGTTCTTCGTCAGACCCAGCTTGATGTAAGGGTGGTAACAAAATCTTCCTTGATTCAACAAGTGGTGGATGCTGAACACTTTTCCTCCCAGGTTCCAATGACTGTCGGAGTGGCCAATCTTTCTTGATGTAGTGGGAATCTCTTGCACGACTATCCCATTCGCAGAGAAAACAGCAGTACTTTGTGTATCCAGTCTGCAGACCAAGCAAGAGAGCAACAACCTTCAAATTGCCACAAAGCTGCCACTGATGTTGTCATAGTTTATGCACCTCAAAAGTTGTTTCATATTGTCATAGGTTTCCTTCATATGGACTGCATAACCCACTGGAATTGATGGCAAAACATTGCCATTATGCAGTAAAACAGCTTTAAGACTCGTCTTAGATGAATCAATGAACAGTCTCCACTCATCTGGATCGTGAACGATGTTGAGGGCTGCCATCACACCATCGATGTTGTTGCAGGCTACACGATCAACTTCCATGAAGAAGAATGGGACAAGATTATTTTGACGGTCACGGAACATGGAAACCCTAACATCACCTGCCAGGAGATTCCACTGCTGTAGTCTGGAGCCCAACAGCTCTGTCTTACTCTTGGGTAGTTCCAAATCCCTGACAAGGTCATTCAGTTCACCTTGTGTTATGAGGTGTGCTTCAGAGGAGGAGGATGGGAGAAAATGTGGGTCCTGTGACATTGATGGTTCAGGACCAGAAGTTTCATCCTCTTCCTCGTCTGACTCAAGTGAGAATGATTCTGGTGCATCAGGAACCTGCAGTCCTTCTCCGTGAGGTACTGGTGGTATAGCTGATGGAATGTTTGAATAATGCACAGTCCACTTTTTCTTCTTTGACACACCTTTCCCAACTGGAGGCACCATGCAGAAATAACAATTGCTGGTATGATCTGTTGGCTCTCTCCAAATCATTGGCACTGCAAAAGGCATAGATTTCCTTTTCCTGTTCAACCACTGGCAAAGATTTGTTGCACAAGTGTTGCAGCATATGTATGGGGCCCACTTCTTGTCCTGATCTCCAATTTTGCAGCCAAAATAAAGGTGATAGGCTTTCTTAACCATAGTGGTTATACTGCACTTTTGTGATGCAAAAGTCACTTCACCACAAACATAGCAGAAGTTATCTGCACTCTTCACACAAGTACGAGGCATCTCTGCTCACTTTGGGTAAACAGAAATGTGTCCCTTTGCAAAATCAAACACTGATAAATAAGAGACCACAACACTGTATGATTTCTAGAGCTGATATAGGGCAATTTGTTCAGCAGAGTGATGTAAGCTTAGTTATGATTGCATCATCCATGACTTCTAGGAATAACATGATGCAATTCATATCATGTATGACGCAATACCAGCTTCAGATTGCATCATTCATTGTTTTGCCTAAAAAGCAAGTACTGTCCAAACCCAGTCATAGATTTATTCATAGATCCAGTCAAAGATGTATTTTAGTCATTTCTGGTTTAAATTGAGATCCCTTCCCTTTATAACTCACTTATCCTCCGCCATTCCCAAGTCAAGGGTCGTATATACTGACCCAATAGCATATCTTGAAAACTGGAGCCAATCAACAATTTTAAGCATCATTTTTGTTCTCAGTGACCCAGAATTAGTAAAGTTTGACTACATTTATTTCAGAAGCATTTTGGCTGTAGAGCAGTGTTATTAATGATTTGTATTACAGTAGCGCCTAGGAGCCCCACTCGTGGCCCAGGAGCCTGTTGTGCTAGGCGCTGTACAAGAACAGAACAAAAAGCCCCAAAGTGAGTAAGCATATGAATGCTGAATTGCTGCTCTAACCATCTCCTCCCCACCCCCTTTTCCCACGCCATTATATAATGGGAATGACAGTACTTCTCTATGTCACAGGGAAGTTGGGAAGATAAATACATGAATGGTTCGGAGGCACTCAGCTATTGCAGTGATGGAGGATATAGGAAGACAAACTGTGGAAAGAGAAAGGAGGGTGGTGCTAGATGAGGGGGGAGGAGCTGAAAGGGAAGTAGTGGAAGATAACATTTGTAAAGTAAACTGGTGCATACCAGGGAACATGTATTGTATGTGAACTGGCTATCCCCCAACAATCTGCCTTCTTGAAGTCTTTGATTAAACAATATTTTCAGACCTGCCCTGGATGTTTAGGAGGCCTACGGCAATCTGACCTCTGTGGTACCTGGGCAGTAGTTTTGCCTGGTTTAGTGGATCAGTGGCCACTTTAATATCTGATATCTGATGAAGCATCATGGCTAGAAAGTAATGCTATAAATCACTGCAGAGCTGGGAAGAATTCCCTCTTTCAGCCAATGGATAGCAGTTTTTTTCTCTAGCCTTTTTGATTCACTAGTTATCAGACCTTAATTCTGATTACCATCTTGCCTTTTTTCCCCTCCCATTTCAATTCACTATTACCATTAACACTAGACCCAATGTTCTATACTATCTAAGAGCCTAAAATCCACTTTGCAAATTGTAGGAACTCATCATTTCTAACGCTAGTAAATGCTGGTTTCTAAAGTCAGGCTGCAAAATAGCAATCAGAATGACCTGACTTTAAAAACATGAGTATCACCTTAACTTATTCTTCCCAATATTTTTATTGATCCTGAATGATAATTGTGTCCATTAAAACTTCTCAGCAGTTTCACAAAATGTAAAGAAATGTTAGTATTTGGACCTCAGCTTTGAGTCCTCCACCCAGAGAAGCCAGAGAAGTTGTTGTATGTCCCATGCTGTTGTGACATCACAACCAACTCCTGTATCCTTGTGCTCCAATGGCACAATGATCCATAGAGTTTAAGGCCAGAAGCGACCATTAAATCATCTAGTCTGACCCCTGGCATAATACAGGCCATAAAATTCCATCCAGTTATTCCTGTATTGAGCCCAATAACTTGGCTTTGACTAAAGCATATCTTACAGAAAACTTATTATACTGTCTTGATGTAAAGACTTCAAGAGATGGAGAGCCCACCACTTCCCTTCAAAGCTTGTTCCAATGGTTAATCACCATCACTGTTTAAAAAAAAGGGAGGAGGGGGGCTTATTTCTAATTTGAATGGCTTTAACTTCCAGCCATTGGTGCTTATTATGCTTTTCTCTGTTAGATTCAACAATGCTGTAGCACGCCGTAGTTTATCCATGTGAAAGTACAATACCTTGGTACTCATGTATGTCCTCTTAACACAATTAAGCAGAGAGACTATCAAACTGAGAAAAACAGATGATAAACCCCAGTATTTTCTCCATTTAACTCCACTCGACAGTCACAACATGTGAACAGGAACTGCTTGTGATGTCAGCAGCAGAGACGGAAGAGATGAGCGTGCCTGTTGTGTAGTGCCCCTTGATGGCCAAACATGGCTGTGCAGTATCCTGCCTCTTATTTCCCTTTCACAGGTTCCCAGGAATAATCCAAAGAGGTGTACGTCCAATAACAAACCCCCTTATCGGGGACTGATTTATTAACTCTCTTCCACCTCTTCTGCCCCAGTCTCCTCCTGGGCACATCCCTCCTCCTGGAGGTCTCTCTGCCTACAACTGCAATCCTCTCTACCAGGCACAATTTCCCAGGCTCTGCTCAGTCTCTCCCCTTAGCTCACCTGGGCACATCCATTCCCAGGTCTGTAGTCTCATCCCTTTGTAGTCTGGGGGTTGCGGTGCTTCTGAACTCTGAGCCACTGAACTCTCTTCCCAAACTGCTTCCTTCAGGAACCCTTTCAGCAACAGCTCTCACTCCCCACCACCACCCCCAGCTTCCTCATCCTGTTTCCCTTTTTATAAGGCCCAGATGCCTTCCCTTGTGCCCAAATGGACAGCACATAATCAGTCACAGGTGCACTGGACCCCCCACCTTCCCTTTTAAAGGGGCCAATCGCCCTGTGACAAATTCAAACAGCCCCTCAGTCTTTTCAGGGATAGGGAACCAGATGAGGGGCAAATATCAATTTTTTCTTTAAGTTTCAAGAAGCTATTGAAGTTTCACAGAATTAAATTACAATAACAGGAGTGAAAACTATTTAATAATTTAGGTGGCACCCACAATTAAAGGTTTCATGTTTCATGATTCATCTTGACAGCGAGAATACAAATGATTTCAAGAGGTGCAAACTTTTCTTATCTTAGGCCATCAGAAAGAAAGTTTTCTGATCAGTGAGAGCCAGGACCAACCATTTACCTGAACCCACCTATCAGCCCCTCCTACCTGCATTATCACCCAAATGCACATGGCACCATCCACCAAGAGGTGTCCTCAAAACTAACACATAAGGTGGATATCTTCCTGCATCAAGTGGAGGAGGAGGAGGTTGGGTGTCCGCTTGCACAAGAGAGGAGGACTCCTCATTGTTTTTACAAGGGAGGAGGTTTATCCACCTCTACTAATAGCATAGCATCTTGGTATGAGACCCAGCCAGTCACCCGCAAGCAAAGGAGTGAGTTAGTGATGAGAGACAGCCTCTGTGAGCATGAGGAGTGCGTGGGTGAGTCAGTGTATGTTGAAAAATGTACGTGCATAGGTGAGATTATTATGTGTGATTGAGCCACAGCATATGTGAGAGTGTGCATGGGTGCAAGAAGAGCCTTTAGTCTGGGTGTGAGAGACAGAGACGGGGTGTGAGAGGAGAGTGCTTGTGGGACAGTCTTTGAGTGAATACGTGACAGAGTGCGAATGAGCATATGGGAGGGGAGCGAAAAGTAATGTCACGGTGAGTTTCGGAATATGGAAGGAAGAGTGAGGACACCGGACTTGAACAGAAAGGCCCTCAGACAGTGCCACCACCTCTAGCTTCCTTCTACACTGCACTTTACAACAAGGTTGAGACATAGTTACAGTTCACTTGTGGCCATGCACAACAACTGGGTTATTATAACATAATTTGGGGTTGTCTGTGCAAATAGGGCTATATCTCGTTACTACCAAATTAAGGGAATCGCATTCCACCCCTATCTTTTCAGAACAAGAGCAACAGTCCCATAACACAGATATAACAGCGTTTGCTCCCTTCTAAACATGCAAAATGATGGCCCCAACAGAGCTATAACTGTAATGTAAACAGAGCCTAAATTCTACAATGATAGATGCTTTAGAAATGCAGGATGATTAGATTAAACAGACCAGCTGACCAACCTAAGGCTTTCTCCCCTTCCCAATCTCTGTTCATTTCCTCTGGAGCACCTGGCATTGGGCACTATCAGAAGACAGGATACTGGGCTAGATGGACCTTTGGGCTGACCCAGTAGGGCCATTCTTATGTTCTTAACCTAATGCATAGACAGCATTCTGCATCTCATGATCTCTTGGAATGTCACATTATCAGCTTTAAAAATTGACACTGACCTAGCTTTAAAATTTCAAGGGCTTACAGACAGAACGGTATTTAAATGATTATCTATTTTCTTAACAGATTCCATTGCTGTTGTGAAACTTTACATCTCCCAGTGGCAAGTCGACGCAGTTTTCCACCTGTCCAAGTGGGTAAATTGATTGTCTAGAGCTACAATAGGTGAATCTGTTGAACTTTGTAAAGATAAACAGTGGGCCAGCTCCTCAGCTAATGTAAATTGATGTAGCTGTACTGACTTTAATGGAGCCATGACAATGTACATCAGCTGCGGAAGTGGGCCAATATTTATCACTATGTTTTTGTTTGGTTTTAGGAGAAATATATTTCCTTCTGCATTGACTTTCCTCTTAGTTATTTGTCCCAACACAATATTCAGGAGTGAACACATACAACTTCAAAAATGGGGATAAAGGCAACAAAGGCACTACCAAATTTACCTACATAGAGTCTGGTTCACCACCATGTTATTCTATTTTTACACCAGTGGATGGGGTGAAACTGGAATAACACATGGATAAATCAGGACCATCATTTCCAGTGCAAAATGATGTCAATACAAAACAAAAGAACCCAGTTCCTGAAGTCAATGGGAATTTTGTTTGAGTGCTAGGCTCTCAGAGAGATTTTTCAACAGTATTCTCTCACTCTCGCTTTCCTTCCTTCCCATATCTTCATCTTCTCACTTCTCCTTTCTGAGCAGTTTCCGCTTTGGTCTTTCTTTTCTGCCCTCTTCATCTCCATTTCTGTCTCCTTCCCCTTTTTTCTTCTCTGTTTACATCTCTCTCTCACACACACCTCACTCTTTTATCTCTGTCTCTTTATATTTGTCTCTCTTATGTCCTTTCCTGGTGTCCTCTACTTTCAGGATTGCCAAGGAGCAGAGATTTACTGGGATTTTGCTAATGAACAAAAGCTTTTTCCCTGTAGTCCAAGCCCTAGTGTGAAATTGACCAGGGCTATGTTTGTGACTCTAGTCAATTTCACACTGCTACCAGCACCAGGGGAAAAACTTTTGCAAAATTGTATGATCTAAACCAGTTTCATACTACAGCCAACTCCTTAAGAAAACACCACTGCACAAGAGCATTCACTGAAGGCAAATGACCAAGACTTCAGCATTCCAACAGGAGGCAGTTACCTATGTGTCCCTTGCTACTGTATTATATTTGAAAAACAGTTTTTTTTTCACTTTCTGTCCTGATTTGGGGGTTCTGTGATTTCCTTACCACAGCTTATTTCATCACAGCCACTTAGAGAGATGCTGAGAACACAGAAAAAGGGCTGCTCTTGTGTTATAGGTGCTTTTAGCACTTTGACATCCTTAGATAAAAGATGACAGAGAACTAGAAAATATATGCACCTTCATCTAGTACCTTTCATCTGAGGGCCTCAAAATTTTTCACCTCTGAGGCAAATAAGTATTATTATACAATTTTTACAGATGGGGAAACTGAGTCACGGAAATTAAGGTCCCATCTACACTATGAAAAATCTAGTATATTGTGGAATTAGCTTACATATGTCATTTCCAATATGGTTCAGCATTATATTGTAGAAGGGACCAAATCAGGCTTCAGTTTTGTTTGTAAATCATATTATAAAGGACTTGATCACTTGAACCTCATGGCCTGAGATAACTCCCAATTAAAACACTGCGATCCTGTCCACAGACTTTAATGGGGGGGCCTTCGGGGTCTTGGACCCCGACCCTCAAAGTTATTTATGTTCCGATCTTCCATTGATTTCAATGGAAACTAGGAGCCTTTCCTAAATACCTTTGAGGATCTGGGCTTTGTGAGTTGGACAGCAAATGGTCTAATTTGTCAGAAGATCTGAGCACTGACAAGTTCCATTTAAGTCAATGAGATTGGCAGGTGTTCGGCACCTTTGAAAGTCAGTGGCAGAAACAAAATTAGAACTCAGATTTCCTGATTAACAGGCCTGCACTCTGCTACTAGGGCATGCTCTCTCCAGGAGTGGTAAAGGAACTGATTCACAAATATTGGGTTTTAAATGTAAAAATATTTATAATTGTCATAATAGGGCCGGTCCTACTTTCCTTATGCCAGCTCCCTTTGACTTTGATCTGTCTTCCATAATATGTTAATTATATCTATTTAATTTGCCTTTTTTTTGCAAAACTTTGCAGTTTAACTATTAAACTAAGTCACATCTAAAAACTTCATTGCTTGCAACTATAGTTAAATAGAATCCTGTGACCACAGTTTGCAGATTGTGACATTAACAAATAATCTTTAAGGGCACAAACTACTCAGTGGCTACATTTAATTAATTTCAATGGCAACAGTAACACCAGTACATTTGAACCATTGGATAAAATGCACATAGCCACTTTGGGTCTCTAATGTGCTTCCACTGATTTCAATGGAGACATGAGCGATCAGCCCCAGACATAGGAAGTCTTCAATGGCACAACTCATACAATGCGGAGAGAACTTCACAGACAATCTTCTGTGGTGACAGAGGTTTATAATTAGGCTTGGAAGGATTCGATTTTTAATCAGTAGATGTCAGTAAATATTGATTTCATCATATACACAAACCAACAAAAATATTTCCATTGATAATAACTGAAATTTACAAATAGGCAAAGAGAATGTACTAGAATTTACTTTGTACATTTTGACATGTGATGTCGACAATTTGTGTTTTAATGGTTATAAAACTTTAACTTTTTAATCTCAACTTCTACATTAAATAACAATTATCTGTCACCCCTATTGTCTGACCCTCCCATAATTTTCCACAACTATGAAAATTTAATTACATGAAAATAAAAAATGCTTTAAAATAAAAATTGATATTATCCATTAAAAAAAATTGAATTATGCCAAGCCTATTTATAGTGGAAACCACAGGGAACAGACTTGCAGCTTTAATTAATCTCTTCATGTTATGATTTTACTTTTTCCAACACCCTTTAGTGCAGGCAAAGAATTACATACCTAAGATGACAAGTAAGGACATGTTTCCTATTACACCAAATGTTGTCAGTACAAGAGCTAGACAAAGAGGATGAGAATAAACTAAAATAATAACAACATTTAGCACTTATACTGCCCTTTGCATCTTGAAAGAGCTGTAAAACATTAGTTCAATTAACTAAACTACGCATTTTACTAAATATTACAATGTCTACTTATTATAATCCAGATGCATGACCTAGTTCAACATTAAATGTCTAGTCTGATTCTTACTCACAGTTTGTTCACAAGGAAATCAAAAGTGAACCAAAAATATACTAATGTTTACAGAGAGCCCTCCCTTGGAAGCAGAAAGAAGTTGAAATACTATGTTAGACTAGTCTAACTGTATTTTGTAAGTAGCACATACAGTGCTCAGTATGTAAAGTACAACCTAGAATTAATATCACTTATAGTCATTCTAAAGTTGCGTGTAAAGCTGCTCAAAATACAGCTGCCAGGGACACGCAGAACATGACTGAGCCAGATGCTATAGAAGCGTAAAGTCAACAAATACAAGCAGTCCATACGCTAACCTCTCCTAGAACTCATGGCCATCCACATCCATAATGTCTTTTAAACAAACTTTTTTTTAAACAAATACACACGCCTCCTTGCTGAAGTGAAAAGTATTTTACTACATCCTGTTCCCTTTTTTTTTACCATCTGTACATGTTTATTCTGAACCTTCAAAAAGTCTAACATTTTACTAATCTTTATGAACAGACACAAAATAAAACAAAACAGTGAAACCAGCAAAACTATGGTAACATACTAGATGAAACACATCCAACCCACTCTTATTATTTCTGATCTTTTTTCTACGAAGAGACTGCCATCAGCTTTAGCAGAAAGCATGAAAGTCGGACTACCTTTACCATTGCCCAATCAAGATAGCACTCTCTCTCTCTTTCTCAGCCTATGTATATTTTAAATTACATTTCTATTAATATTTTTGATAAAACAAACATACTAGTCTGAATAGTGGGGTCAGCTGACCAGAAAGTGAGTTGATCAGGGGGGTCAATATTAGGTATACACCCATTTTCTCTGTATACAAATATATTGTTATTTCTATTACTGATTCAACCTACTTCTTGCTACACACCCAAAGGAAAAAAAATGAGATACTGTATATAAGCGGGGCTGTCTTTTGGATGCTTTGGTGCCCACCAAAGTGCTGGATGGAATAGCACACACGCACAGGCACTCACAGTTCCACAAACCAAACAACACAGGTACACTCACACGCTTACTAAAACACATATAGCCAGCAACATATGCATACATAGTCTTATATGCGTAATAATAAATATCAAGGCATACACACTAATTCTAACACATTTTCCAATATATATGAAACACCACACACACAAAAATGACACAATCACAAATCAGCAAGCCTTCAAATGCATACAAACACATCACACACATACATCCTCAATCCACACAAACACAAACCTTCTCAAACACACATTCATGAGACAGAGACACACCAACACAAAGGTATCCGGACGGACACACACACACCACGATACACAGCACACACCTCCTCAATACACACAAACCTTCTCCAACACACACTCACGAGACAGAAACAAGAAACACGCCAACACTAGTGCATCCCGGACGGACACACACACTCAAATGCCTACAAACACGCAGCAAGAGACACTCTTTGGCTCGTACACACGATCGCACCCCACCAAACACAACCTCGGGCGCAGGCTGGCATACGGACACCATGCACACACACACACTCAGATTAAACACTCTAACACACACCCCATCTGTCTGTAACTCACGCACACACGACTGATGGGGATGGATGGGCAGGAGCCAGCCAGCCCGGCCCCGCCAGCGGAGCGGGACGGTGGGTCCGGCTCCCATCACCCCCCAGCCCCAGCAGCAGGACCGGCTGGGCGGCCGCATCCCGGCCCGATCATCACTTACGTTCCCAGGGTCTCCTTGAACTCGAAGATCTTCTTGATGTCCTCGGCTTGCTTCTTCCAGGAGGCGCTGCCCTCCCCGTTCTCCCGGGCCATGGCAGCGGCAGCGGCGGCGCAGCTTTCCCGCCCGGGCAGGAGCCGGAGATGCTGAGTCCAGGGCGGGCAGCGGGCGGCACGGGGAGCTTTTGCTTTCTCTTCTGCTGCTGCTTCCTCTTTCCACCCTCTCGTCTTTCTGCTGCTCTCCCACTCCGACTTCCTGCTCGCTGCGGCGCCGTGTGTTTCCTCCTGGCTCCAGCGGACCCTGCTTCCCCCCTCTCCCCTCCCGGCGTCTTCCTTCCCTTCTCTCTTCCGTCCCCCCTTTTTTATTTTTCCTCCCCTCTTTCTTCCCCCCTCCCCTTTCCTTGTTTCCTCCCTCGCTTTTTCTCTCCTTCCTTCTTCCCTCTTTGCTTTTGTCCCTTTCCGTCCCTCTCTTCCCGTCTCTCCTTCCCCCCCGTCTCACCGATTGGGGCTGCTGCCTTCAAGGGGGATT
This sequence comes from Malaclemys terrapin pileata, assembly GCF_027887155.1. NCBI lineage: Eukaryota > Metazoa > Chordata > Testudines > Emydidae > Malaclemys > Malaclemys terrapin. The sequence goes on along the minus strand of NC_071505.1, from coordinate 14,760,126 downwards.
TCCTTGGCGGGTTTTATTCCCCCCCCCCGTCAGTTTGCACCCCCCCCCCCGGGGGTTCCCAGCCAAACTCAGCAGCAGCCCGGCTGCAGGGAGCAGAGGACACTTGGAAGCTGCTGCTTGAGTTACTTTTGTTGCCCCCCCCCCTCCTCCAAGCAAAGCCCCGAGTCCTTTTCTCTCTCCAAGCGTGCGCCCCCCCGCCCCGCGTTAGTTTGCTTGCAGGCGACTAAAGCGGGGGTTAGTGCGCGCCAGGCGAGCCTCGCTAGTGCGTGAGAGCCGCGGAGCGCGCCAGGGTCCCCGCCTCGTCTCAGGCAGCTGCCGCTGCTGGCCAGAGGGATTTCACTGCGCCGGCACCGTGGCGGTGGCTGGTTGTTATGGCAATGGGAGGCGGAGGGGAAAACAGCGCCCCCCCCCTCTACCCCCCCCCCCCCCAGCTCCAGCCTCTCCTGCTGCCGCGCCGCCTGTCAGTGCCCCTCCTGACTGAATGACTGGCGATAATTCGCATTGCACCAAAACGCGCACGTCAAACCCCCCCCTACACACAGAGCCCAGCCAGCCCGGAGGGGCGGGGGGCGCCTCCCTGCGCCTGCAAGGCGCGCGCGGGAGCCCCGAGCCCTGCAGGGGAGAGCCGCCCGCCGAGCTCTCCCGCCCGCTCCCCCCGCTCCCTGGCAGGCGCAGGGGTGAGTGCAGCAAGGGCAGGAATGCGACAGGGACGCTGCAGAGGGCCGGCGAGCCCGGCCTGGGAGGGGCAGCGAGCTGGGGGTCCAGCGCTTGATTTGACTGGACGTGCCAGGAGTTTTCCGCCGCCCGCTGCAGGCTGCGCTGGAGCTGCCCCAGACCCCACCCAGCCACCCCATTTTTCTGATTGGCCCAGGCAGCTCCAAGGCCTTGTTGCTAAGGGATTGTCAAACAAGGGGGCCAGATGGACTCCTATCCACTGGAAACTGCACTGTTGTCGGTCTTTGCATTGCTGTAGCGCCCAGATGAGGGGCAGAGGGTGCATTGTACAAGCACAGCAGGAAAAAAAAACCATGGCCCAAAGAACTTCCAGTCTCAATAGACAAGAGAGACAAAAGCAGGGTGATTATCCCCATTTTGCAGATGAGAAACTGAGGCACCGAGGGACATTATTGATTTACCCAAGGTCACACAATAAACCTAATCTCCTGAGTCTCAGTCCAGTGCCTTAGCAGCAAAATCATCTTTCTGCTCTAAAACTCAATCCCCCCTGAGTGTCTTTACATAGGCCACCAAACAACCTTCAACTCAAGGAAGGCATTGCTGGCGAGCGCTGGGACAAGATCATGCAGCTGACAGTCAGGAGACATGGATTCATATCTTCCACTGGCTTAGTGAGAAACCAGGTTCAAATAGTTAACTTCTCTGTGACTCGGTTTCCCCACTAGTAAGATGGAAGTAAATAGGCCAGTGTTTTCAAAAGCGGGTGCCTAAAATTCGACACCTAAATCAGTAACCTAACTTTCATAAGCATCTAGTAACTGGGGGTAGTCCTCTTGCCTTCTGTGGGTTTTGGATCAGGCCCAAAATCTGGCCCCTACTTTTAGGAATCTAAATATGGATTTAAGTGTCCAACTTCAGGTACCCGATCTTAAAAATCTGGCCAACAATACTTACCCATATTTAAAAGGCATGTTGAGATTTTCACACGAAAAGCATTTTGTAAGTGAAAAATATTATTAATTACTACAGTAATACTACTAATTAGATGCAAAGTATTATTAATCATGACAGACGGGCTGGATTTCAGCCAGCAATTTAGGGGTAAAAGTCACTGTAGCCCATATTGCCAATCCCATAACTGCCTCATGTAAATACTACCCTTGTCCTCTACCCTCCACCAACCACATGTATGATACTTGCCTTTTTTAATATAGTAAGTGACAAAGTTCACTCTCAAAGTGGAAAATAGTAAGAGGGGTAAAGCTCAAAATGCTGTGAGATTCTTTAACATGTGTAAAGTTTTTTATAATCTTAATTTCAAGATTAGAAAACAATGTCAATAATTTACAAATATTGACAGTGAGATAACACCAGGATTTGGGGGACAGCAGTGGATTCATTTGGGTCAGAACTGAGAGGCACCTCATAATGAGGGACAACCATGAAAGGTAGTATACTAAGTTATTTCAAATTATATCGATCTAGATTACAGTCTCACAACACAATATGGTAATAAACTGGCTAGTTTGCATGTGTAATACTGCCCTCTACTGGATAGAATAAGATCTGCTTAACTGTGTGTCATAGGCCTTACAGTATTAAAAGTTCTCCTTTCGCTCAAGGGGTAAGGATGTGGCAGTTCTTATGTTCATATCATCATCATCATAAGAATCAATAGAGTCATAGAATCATAGGAATTGTTATGGTCATCTAGTCTGACCTCCTGCACAATGCAGGCTAAAGAATCTCACCAATCAAATCTGCCTCAAGTTTATAACTTCTCTTTGAGGGCTAACATAACATAAGCTTCCATCACTATCATTTATGATGTCCCCATTTTGCACATCACGTTCTACATTTGAGTATGATCAGGCTGAGAGATTTTCACACGTCTCTATGCCTAGGCAATGCAACAGAAACTCACGCTACCTACAATTTTAGCTAGTATTGTGCATGCTGCAACTTCTAGGCACTAAAACGGGGTGAGTTAAGTTTTCTTTTGGCAATTTAACTCACACTCTTATCGTGCTAATATAATATACTTTTCTGTGCGCTAATAGAACACATATTTGAAATAACTAGTAAGGTAGGAATCCTCAGTAGCCTTTACACTTTTAAGTACATCAGACACTACCATAAGCCAAGAATCATCGACACAATAGACCATATCAGCTCTTTCACAGTCATTACAGTCTATCATGTCAGGGTGAACTCAGAGAGACTGTAATACTATTTGATTGACATGATCCTAGAGAGATATTGTAGTATATTTTAAAAAATGAAAAATCTTACCCTAAGGTGAAAGTATATAACAATACATGCTGGGGTAGAATGGCTATATATAACTATATTACATGTAATTATACACAAAAAGTACATTAAAATAACTTTATTAAGGTTGCAAAATCAAGCACTCAAATGTTAAGAAATACCAAAATTAAGGTTGCCTGTGCAACCTTAATTCGGCCCCTTTTAGAGTGTATATTATGATACAGTCTTTGATTACATGATCACAAACTATTTTTATTGCAGCTCTGCCTATAATAGATATTAGGTTATGGAGTCTTAATGGTTTATTTGGTCATCCTAAATGAGTGCCAATAAAACCTGTATACCACAGCATTCTATCAAGCATTCTCTAGCTACAACCTTACAGAAAAAAAAAATTGTGTCTGGGTTTTTTTTTGGCGAATGTTTTAGAGGGTTTTTCTTCAATTTTTATTTGGACAGGTGTGTGCAGCATTGTAAAGGTGCACTTTTCTAAACTGGTTCAGAGTCCTCAGATGGGACCCCTTAACTCATCTTTCAAGTCCCAAGTTGCCTACTGACCCAAATTGTATTTTTATTCCATTTTTGCAGGTTAAAATGCTCTAAGTCCTTACAGCATCGTAAATCAGTCTAAAGCCTTCGATCAGTTTAAGTTCTTTAAGATGATCTGAGGCCCTAGCTCAACATAAACTGCTAAAAACCAAGTCCCAAAACACACAAGTTGGGGACAAAAATATTATAAAAGTTTGGAGCTTATTCTGCTTTAACGATTGGAAGGGGCTTATGTTGTTGTGACGAGGCGCACTCACCCCGCACCGGACAGGGAACGGTTAACCCTACATTGTGGGTTGAGGAAGCCACACCCCCTTTACTTTCCTGGACATGCTCCAAGTGCATGGGTATAAAAGGGAGCAGCTCAGCTCAGTTGGGGCTGACAGCTGGAGAGGGAAGATGTGCTCTGTTGGTTCCAGCCGAGGATCAGCTGAATCCCAAGGCCATGGAGGCCAGAGATACTGTAACCCAAGCAGATACAAAGGTACCTACCGAGACCCTGCTGTGTCTGGGGACAGTGCAAACAGGGGAACCCGGATAAAGCAGAGGTGCCCAGACTGCAGCAATGGGAACTATGGTAGGAAGCAGCCCAGGGGAATTAGATAGTGGCCTGGTTAGTGAACCAGTGTTGTGAGTCAGTGGGTTTATAATAATAAAATAAAATAATATATGGAGATATACCTATCTCATAGAACTGGAAGGGACCCTGAAAGGTCATTGAGTCCAGCCCCCTGCCTTCATTTGTGTTGCCCTTTTCTGAACCTTTTCTGAACCTTTTCCAATTCCAATATACCTTTTTTTGAGATGGGGCGACCACATCTGCAAGCAGTATTCAAGATGTGGGCGTACCATGGATTTATATAGAGGCAATATGATATTTTCTGTCTTATTATCTATCCCTTTCTTAATGATTCCCAACATTCTGTTCACTTTTTTGACTGCTGCTGCACATTGAGTGGATGTTTTCAGAGAACTATCCACGACTGCAAGATCTCTTTGAGTGGTAACAGCTAACTTAGACCCCATCATTTTCTATCTGTAGTTGGAGTTATGTTTTCCAATGTGCATTATTTTGCATTTATCAATATTGTAGGGAAAAAAACATGGATGGGAGCAGAGGGGGAGTAGAGAGGAGTCAGGAGGGGATGGGGTAGATAGGAGCAGAGTGTGAGGGGGGCAGGAGTGGAGAACAGAGGGCTTGTAGGAGGGAGAAGTGGATAGCAACAATTACTAATTCAGATTTAAATCTACTAATTTAAATCTACTAATTTTGCAAGCAGTGGGGTATGTGTGTGACCACCCCTTGGGTCCAACAAACACAACAAAGCACACTGTGGCCGCCCTAGGGCACGTGTGCAGACGATGCAGTGCAGGTATGATAGGAGGCAAATCCTGGTGATTTTGAATGGGTTGGGGCACTTCTGGATTCACCACCCAAGCAACAGGCAGCATGTTGCACTCTAACTGCCTGGTGTGGACCCTACTGGACTATGATGATGCGTTCCAGGAACCTACAGTGCACCAACAGGATCTACACAGGACAGTATACAGCCTGTGGCTCGGTGGTGAATCCAGCACCCCAAGCCCAACTGACAATCGCTGCAGCTGGCCTCCTAATAGGCCTTCACTGTGCAGTCTGCAAGGAAGGAGGTGGTGGAGGAGGAGAGAGGGAATGTGACAGAGGAGGAGGAGGATTATCCCAGGAAGGAGGTCCAGGCTTGGTACTGGCCAAGGTAATTAAGGGCCCTAGGTGTCAGAGTAGGGAAACTTTCCTAGGGCTGATCCTCCTTTTCTCCCTATGGGAGGTGTGGGCCCAAGGGTTGCAGTCCCCCTCCTCAGCCACAGATGGGGAGAGGAAATGAGGAAAGCTCCCACTTTCTGTGGGGAGAGAGGTCTGAGTCTCTGTGGAGAAAGGGAGGGGGAAAGAGGTCCAAACGATTTCCCTAATTCCTCCTGTCAAGCTGCCTGCACTGGCTCAAGAGCAGGAGTACCAACCTCAGGGCAGATGGTTAAGAACCAAGGCACAAACCACAAATGGGTTGTGAGGGCTAGACTTGGATTTCACCAACGCAGTATCACCCGTAAATCCTCAGGCACTTTAACAACCTAAACATTAGTCCCAGACTGTCCCCATGGGTACTCCGATCTATATCACCATCCAGGTGAGCATGCCTTTGTGGTAGATGGTCCCTTACACCACAAATTACAGCAATATTCAGGTTACTTCCAGTCCCAAAGGACCAGCCGCTCACTCCAGGTCAATCGCACCTTAGATCTCACACCAAAGACAACATTGCAGCCAATCCTATAATAAACTATATAAAGATTTATTAAATAGGAAAAAGAAATAAGAGTTTTTTACAAGATTAAAGCAGGTAACATATATATATATACACACAAATGAGTTACAATCTTTAGTTTCAAAAAGTAACAAAAGCCTCTATAATAAGCAAGCTCTCTATGTCCTTTAGGTCTATCCCAGGCTAAGCTGTGAGGATCTCTTGCTTATCCTTGATAAACCTGGCCCCCCAGAGTCCAAATAGTATAGAGATAATCCGTTCCTTCTCCTTGGGGTTTTTATCCCTTTCCTGCCATGTGCTCTGTGCTGCAAACTCAGCTGATGGGAGGAATTTGTTTGCATGACTCCTCTTCAGGGTGGTGGAGCAAGCCAACTGAGTCTTTTTTCCTCTTTAATGTCCCACAGTAGTCCCTCTGGTGTTGATGAACCTTTCCTGTTGGGCAGGACATAACACCGTCTGTTGCAGATTAGCACTTTACACTAGCTAATCTCTCGCTCCTGTCTGGTGATTTATATAGTCCCAGAGGCTTATAGTTCAGCCATTCAAATATTACATTACAATATGGGATACAGATGTTGTAAGTCAGATTAATGCATGCAGCAACTCACAAGCATTCAAAGTCTAAACGTATTCCAGTACCTGTTTTTAACAATACTAACACAGGTGAGCCAGACTGATTACAGCTATGTAGTTGTCAGCATTAAATTGAAGCTTGGAAACCCTGGCATGAGCTGGCACCTGGTCTACCACCATCACACTTCCTTAATTTCCGCCCCCCCTCCGCAAACATCAGTAAAAGTCTCAGAGCACGTTTGGCACCTCTGGGATAGAAGTAGAGGGAGGGCAGGGCAAGATAGGAGTAGAACGGTACAGGGGCAGGCTGGAGTCCCAGTAGTAGAAGGGTCTATACCCACTAGACCACATTCTGGAAATGAAGCTAGGAGTCCTGAATCTCCCTTTCTCTGCTGTCAGCAAATAACTGTGAAACCCACTGACAAAGTGTATCTCATGCCCTTACAGTGGCTGGTCCACACAGAAGATAACAGCCTACTACTGTTTTCAATTACTCCATTGGCTCAGAGATCAGTGCTGAAGATCTAAAGATTCAAACCCTGCTGATTATAGAAGTTAGTCAATATTGTTCCATGAGATAAAAAAAGACAATCTGAAAAAAATTATATTAGGTAATTACATTCACTACATTAGAAGAACATTATTAAGGTTGCAAAGTGAAGCCCTCAAATTAGGAGATGCCAGAATTAAATTTGTTTGAGCAACATGCATTATGATACAGTCTTTGATTATATGACCACATACTTTTGGGGTAGGGGGCAGGACCCCTGCTTCACTTTCAGTGTGCAGGCTGGACAGTGCTCTGGGGATGAATCCGAGTTTGATATTGAAGAGACTGATAGTGATAGTTACAGAGACTGTAGGTCCTCTGCCTGATTTTCTGAGTACCCAACAGGAAACAATTGTGGCCAGATTTGCAGAAGAGCTGAGATTTGTGACTGCAACTGTTAGTGGGAGCTGTGCTTTGGACATGAAGTGCTATAAAATGCTAAATACTCTGAAAAATCAGGGGCTAGGTATTGCAAATTGATCTTACCCAAAATAAGTGGACCGCTTTGGCCTGAATCAGTCTGTTCCTCAATTCCTCATCTGTAAAATGGGTATAATACCACTCCCTCACCGCACTGGAGCATTGTGAAGATCAATTAATTAATGTCTGTGCAGTACTCAGGTACTATAGTGAGGGGTGTCATAGAAAAGCCTATGAGGAAATTAATTTTCTATTCAGTACATGGATTGAATGGTGACTATTAAATAAAGCCTAGGTCTATACATTGAATGAGAAGGATAAAAATAAATGTTGAATAATTATAAATAAAAAGCAAACAAACAGCAGTGTGTGATCATGTAATTAAAGACTGTATAATGTATACACACAATGGGCCCTGTAATGTTCCCCAGGCCTACCCAAGCTTCTGAAGCACCTTGCTACCACCTGCCTTTAATGTGAGTGAGCCTCATCTGTGCCAGCCCGGGGTCAGCTCCCTGACACCACTGGCAACATGAGCACTCCCCTCTAGGTCTCCTCATGCCTCATTCTCTCTTTACAGGTTAATGATAGGTACACTTCAACCCGAGCATCCCCTGGAGTGTCCATCCCCTTATCTACTGGACACTCACGGAGTGACCAGACCTGCTGTTCCCACAGGAACAGTACACCACAACTTGCTAGTCCACCTTAGAACACAGCTCCACTTAACGTGCACTAGTTGGGTTTGTTTATAGAGAAAGCAAGTATAAGTTTATTTAACAATAGAGATTCATAGGATGATAAACAGAAATTTTGGTGTCACAGACCCAGAGGATCAGTGCTACACCCCCAACTTGGGACAGACTCTTGGAGAAACCCCTTCTGATCGGGTCTCACTTTTCCTTCAGGGTAGGCCTCACTGTCTCCTGAGACTGAACCTCTATCGTGCTTCACCCTGTGAGGTCTGTTCAGTGAGTCCAACTGAGATATAGAATCCTGGCAGAGACTTGTACACTCTGCTGGCATTAATGCACCTCACCGAGTATTTATAGTGACACTCACGTAGAGTTTCCAAAACAGTAGGGCTTATTAATCAAGTGGAACACCGCATTGGAAGTCCTTAGGTTAGCACAGAGAAATGAAGGTTAAAGCATAGCACATTCTAGTTAGCCTAGAGCAATCCACCAAACCAAGCTGAAATGAACTCCATTTTCAGGCTCTGTCTCTCTCTCTCTCTTTCTGATTTCCTTCTTTAATCAGCTTTCTGGTAAGAGAGCCCAGATTCCTTCCAGAAACCACCCCTTTATTCCATACCAGTCCTTTGTTCTTGAGCTGGGGTTTCTGCCCAGCTTCCCTGCTGAGAGGCTGGGAAATCCATGAGTCACTGGAGTTTGCAGGGAACTCTCTGGTCGCCTGCGTTGGTTTCAACCAGTTCCTTGATGACTCTTCTTTCCACCCAGACAGGATAGATAGGTCAAACTAAGAGACATAACTGTGTGTCCAAGAACAAACTTAGTCCTCCCCTCCCCCTTGGGTACCGTAGCAATGCAATGTATAGGGAAAACTGAGGTGCACACAGGCTTCATAAAAAAAATTACAAAAATTCCCACTCCATCAGACCTGGAAACAAAGGGAACCAAAATAATAACATGCTTTCTATGGCCTCAACTTAACTAACAAGTACTCCTGCTGTCTACAGAAGTGTATCTGACCCAAAGTTCTTCCCAGCATTTTCAGCCAAGTCTGGCTGAGATACCTTTTTGGAGAAGCAAATACACTGTCAGTTTACTTCCTTGGTGAAGGGTGCCAGGGCATCTGTCAGCATCTCCCAGTTATTCCAGACCAGTCCTTTGCTCTTCAACTCTAAATAGGATGAGCATACATCCTGTTTTGGCCAGGACAGTCCCTTTTTTAAGCCCTGCTCCAGCTGTCCTGACCCTTTTGGGGAAAAAGTTGGCATTTGTCCCATTTGCTCTTGCCAACTTGATCAGTTCCAGTGCACAGGGGGCTGGCAGGGTTACAGTGACCAGCAACAGCTTCACACGGAGGGGGGGACAGGGGACGACTTTGGGTAAGCAGCTGGGGCCAGCCTCATACGGGGGATGCGAGGGGGGGCGGAGAGCAGCTGAGGGGGTCCAGCATGGTGTCCTGTTTTCCTTTTGGAAAATATGGTCATCCTACTTCTGAAACAGGATCATCTCCCCCCCCCCCCCGCCCCCTTTACCTCTTCCTATTAATTTCCTTCTGAAGTCCCTGGAGAGCTCTTCATTAGCATTTGACTCAGGATGCTAATTGACTTCTATTGTAAGACACACAATTGTTAGCTGGGGAGATAAGTGTCTCCCATCTCCTGTCTGGAAGTTTGTCTCAAGGCACGCTACCTCCAGGAGACCTGCCTTTAACTACAAGGGCTTAAGAACATAATTTTATATATATATATATATATATACACACACATACATACACACGTATCTTCTTACACCTTATCCGCACATACATCACACAATTATCATGATGACCAGTGGGACACAGGCTTTCTTAGAAAGCCAACATGACATTCTTTGGTGAACTACAATGTAAATACCACTCCCCAAGGATCCTTGTAACCCATTTGCCCCCTGTGTCCACTGACAGTTGGCATCAAGAGGTCCTTGGGTCAGAAAGCCAAATTAAAGTTGCACAGGATGTCAGACTAGATGATCACAATGGTCCCTTATGGCCTAATAATCTACTAAACAACGAACCTTAATTCTGGCATAATTTGAGAGCTTGACTTTGCAACCTTAATGTCCTCTAAACATAGGGGTTTTAAATGTAATGTTAAATCTGTTTGAGAAATAGTATATGATCATAAAGTTAAAATCTATGGGTCAGATCATTGGATAGTAAAACTCTGAAACCTATAACTCCTGTGATTTACACCAGCTATGGGATGTGGTGCTCAGTGCCAAATTCTCTTCTCTCTTCGGTTTACATTGGTGGTTTCAATGCAGTTGCATTAGGTGGGAAAGCAATATTTGGCTGTATGTCATCATGCAAAGTTAAGGTTAATGCTGCACATTTACAGTTAACTTTCACATTTCCTGACTTTTGCATGCTCATCTGTGCATTAATGTAGCATGAACATAATCAGTTGCATTGGTGTCAATCCAGAGTAGTTCCATTGAAACCAGTGATGTTATTCTGAATTGCCACCAGTATAAACAAGTGCAGAATTCAGCACAAAGCTATAGAACTATATACTACAATTACAGAGTCAAATCATAATAGCAGAGGGAGAAAGAAATTAAGAGACACAAGCAGGGAAGAAAAGATATGGAAAGTAATTCACTACCTCGTGAAGTAATCACTTCTCTCATTTCAACAGGACACTCAACCATCTTTTATATTGTTGTTGGTAATACCCCTCTTAGAAACTGGAAATTAAAATTTCTTTATCTCCTAATTTTCTCCTTTTCCATTTGGCAAACACTTCGGTTTTCCTGTGTTTCTAACAGAGCTGAAATTAACTTGGCTCATTTTGTTCTTTCCTTGTCTGAGTATTAGCATCACTGAATAGCGAAGGGGGAAGTGTTTGTTAATTAACCACTGCTACTGTATTATGTCCAGTCCTACACTTCTCTCTCACACACAAAATCTCATTGGCCTCAACAGGAGATGCACCTGGGACACTACTGCTGGACTGGAGCTATATTGTTTTTGATGGTCCCACAATAGGGGTGATGTTTTTTTAAAACTTCGTCAATGAAGTGGGGATTATTAGACAAAGATCCCATCCAATTACACAATTGGGAAATCAGTTGCATTAGTGCCTATTTAAATAATTAAAACTTCTAAGCACCACAGCAGAGTAGTCTGCATTAGGGTCTTTATTGCCTGTAAAAGTGGTTTATTTCAGTACTGTCCAACCCCTAAACATTCAAAAGTCATGAGTCAGGTTTCAGGAAATTATAAGATTGACTTAAAAATCATGAGTTTAAAAAAAAAATCAATAAATTTTGTACTTTGTCTTCTGGTTTCTGAGCCTACAAGGGTGCATTTAGGATAAATTTTCAAGCTTTTCTCCACAACCATGAAGCCAGAAAGGCACTCTTTTTAAATGAAAGCTGAGATTCTCACATAATCACTTGGCTCCAGGAACAGGAGCTATAAAATAAAATAGTGAATAGCATGGACTCACAGTAATATCAAAGGAGTTGGCCACACTTCTCTCACTAGGAAAAAACTTCCATGCATGGAAGGAAGCCTGAACCCACTGAAGGGGAGATTTCTGTCAAGGCAGCTCCTTCCCTCCCCTGTAGAAGCCCCACATGGGAACTGTGAAGGGATCAGCCACCCTGAACAAGGAAGGTGGGTCGGAGGAAAGCAGAATGGGAGAACCACATGGCTCCTCCAAAATTCTTCTAGCCAAGGAGAAGCCAGGATATGAAGCCCGAGTTTATATTCATTTACGCTCTTCCCCCCTCTATGTTATAGACTTCATGGGGCAACCACCAGCATCTGGGAGCAGCTCCTTGGAAGCAGAGCTTTGCTCCAGAAGCACAGTGATAGGAAAAAGCCAAGATGCATCCACACAAGATGCCCCCTGTCTTTTGCAGAGCCCCCAATAAATGTATGGACCCACAGATTCTTTTCCATACTGGAATAAACCATACCTAGACAACGGAATAATTCATGGGGAGCTCCATGAATGGAAACTAATGGAATTTCCTTGCCCTGGGAGTGTTATTCCTCCAAAGGGGGCAATGGGACCCATAATCATCTACCCACCGACTTATTTAGATTATAAACTCATTGGGGCGGGTACTGTCTTTGTTTTTTTGTTTGTATAGTGACTAACACAATGGTGTCCTGGTCCATGACTGAAGCTCCTAAGTGCTACAGTATTACAAACAAGAAATACTAACAACAACATAAACATAGTCTTGGGTAGCTACAAGGATGCATCAGAAACCAAACTTTAAACAAAATAAAAATTGTTCTTCTTTCATTAATGGAGCACGTCAAATTTGGCAAAAATAAAATCCACTTGCAGGTCAAAATGATAAAGGCTCTGATCCTGCAATCCTTACTCAGGCAAAATTTGCATTGACTTTAAGAGGCTGCTAGTGCTAGGGACCACAGAGCTGGTCAAGTGTCAGAGTTTCTGTTCTATGGGATATTTTGAAATTTTGAAAGCAGAATTTCAGAGTTTTCTCGAAAGGAAATTCTGAACAACAACAAAATATTTTGTTTAGAAATTTCAAAGTGAAATTGACCCAAATTCCAAAACTCCAGCTCAGCTGTGACTCCCAAGAATTCTAGGGGCCTGGCTCCCCATCAGTCCTAGCAGACAGCCTGTAACTATGCTGGTTCTGGCGGGACCCAACTGAGAGTGCCAATTCAGGACAAATTGCTTAAAACAGGGCAGTTACAGCCCAAGGCTGGGGTTTTTCCACCTCTGAGGCAAACCAAACCAGCCAGACAAAGAGGACTTTGGTCTCACCCCACTGGCTAACCACAAGTCACACAAGCTATTCCCTTAGACACTCCAGTTTTCCAGTATCACCACCAGTGCCACTCGTTATGGGGACAAATGGTTATGAAAACCAATACCCCAGTAAAAGAAAAAAGGTTCTCTCGATCTCAAAGAACCAAGCCCCAGACTCAGGTCAATATACAAATCAGATCTTACCCACAAATCATGCTGTTGCCAGTCCTTTAGAATCTAAATCTAAAGGTTTATTCATAAAAGGAAAAAGATATAGATGAGAGCTAGAATTGGTTAAATGGAATCAATTACATACAGTAATGGCAAAATTCTTGGTTCAGGCTTGTAGCAGTGATGAAATAAACTGCAGGTTTAAATCAAGTCTCTGGAATACATCCGCAGCTGGGATGGGTCATTCAGTCCTTTGTGTAGAGCTCCTACTTGTAGCAAAGTCCCTCCAGAGGTAAGAAGCAGGATTGAAGACAAGATGGAGATGAGGCATCAACCTTTTATAGTCTTTTCCAGGTGTAAGAACACCTCTTTGTAATTACTGTGTAAAAATAACAGCAAAATGGAGTCTGGAGTCACATGGGCCAGTCCCTGCATACTTTGCTGAGTTGCAAGGCAAATCTGCCTTCTCTCAATGGGTCAATTGTATAGCTGATGGTCCTTAATGGGCCATCAAGCAGGCTAGGCAGAGCTAACACCAACTTGTCTGGGATGTCTCCCAGAAGCATAGCATAAGTTTGAAATACAGACAGTATAGATCCAATATTCATAACTTCAACTACAAAATTGATACACACATATAGACAGCATAATCATAACCAGCAAACCATAACCTTGTCTTAGACACCTTATTTGACCCCCTTTATACAAGATTTGGTGCCACTACAGGACCTTGGTTGCAACCATGTTCTATACGGTCCCAGTTCAAGTCAATAACGTGACACTGCCAGAAGACAGAAGCCTAGATGCACAGGGAGCTACAGCTGAACCAGGAGACTCCATGTCCTGGGACCTGGGGCTCCCAGGGTTTTCAAGTTCCCAATACTGCAGCAGGGAGACTGGAAGCCCTGGGGTACCCTGGCTCCAGGACAGTCCACATGGCAGGGCTGAGCCACAGACCCTAGAAAGAACAAGACTCCCTGCCCCAGGGTAGTCTGTGCGGTGGGGCTGTCCTGGAGCTGCGGATCCTGGAAACCTGGGCTCCCCAGTGGCCCACCAGACAGGCTAGCAGGAAAGCTGTCTGTGGATTGCCAGATTGTCAAACCCAACATGTTTCTGCAAAACATCTGGGGTTTGATGAATTGGCCTTTTCTGACAAAACCCTGTTTTGTCAGAAAATTCCTGACCAGTTCTAATTTCCAGATGGGAGTCACAAGTTTTGTTTTATTTGTTAATTTATGTATTTTGCACCAGCTGATGTTTTTTTACTCAGTTTTTAATGGAATTGCTGACATGCACTCAACTGTCTAAGTGCTGGAATCAGCCACTATAATTCTTCCAGCTTTCCAAATTCTTGTCTACCAAGATGTGAATAGACTGTGAGAAGATCTCTAAAAGGTAAGTTATGCAGAGGTTTGGGAGAAAGGAGGATTATTAGGAAAATGTCGAATCTCATTTTTTCAGAGATCTATAACTCAGCTGTAAAAATGTGCTTCCATCTGATTGGTACGAAAGATAAAATTCCATAAAAGTTGCTATACTGTGTATAATCAAAGGGGTGTTTCTAATCTAAGTGCCAAAATGCAGGTGCTGTCCCTGATGGAACTGATGTTCATGTTGCACTCTTTGAAACTATTTAATTGAATAGCATATTTTAAACACTCTCTCTCTTAATTAAATTTGCATAAGCATATAAGGTGAGCTGGGTCAAGGCTCTTTATCAAACTCCATTCCTTTTATGTAGCTATATCCATTTTCCCTAGCACACACTATTCTTTGCAAGGCAGACCTGTCAAGGCTCCTGTAACAAGAGCCACATTGCTGAATCAGACCTTCTTCCACCACTTCACATATTTCCATGCTGCCTGTCTTTCAGTCAGCTCTCTGCCCTGTTGGGGTTACGAGTAGCTACTGCCCCAGTCACTTGAATGATGGACTGTTTTACAGCCGTAACAACCAGGAACTGCAACGGAAGAGACATTTTGCATGCAGATTTGTAATGCATCAAACTGAAAAAATAACAACACTATTTTATATTTCATAGCTTCAAAATTTAGCAGCAGCATTAACTTATTAATCTGCATAGCCTCACCCTGATAAATATCATCATCCTCATTGTGCAGGTGGGGAAACTGAGGCACAGAGGGGTCACTGGCCTGAATATCAGAAGCACAAATACAGGAGACAAAGCCCCTCACTGTATCGTAGTGAGTTACACTGACCATCTGCAGCACCTAACCAGAGTTTTAGTGGTTTGCCCAAGGCCCCTCAGCGAGTTGGTGGCAGAACTGGGGTTAAGCTCTCATGAGTTAGTTTTGTTTGTGAGCTCGGGAGAATGTTCACCACCCAAGTCTCTGGGCACCACAGAACATTAGCAGTGAAAGCTCAGGTGACTCCCCCCCTTCCCCATGTCTTCTTCAGAAAGAGGGAAAAGGCAGTGATGGAGAGGAGCAGAATTGAGAGACAGGATGAGGGCTCAACTGGTGGGGGCAGAGGGGAGCAGAACTGAGGAGAGGGGCAGGGAGGGCCCTCAAGGGGAGATTGGTCACCTCTCTTCTTCTTGAGAAATGTCTGCTCATCAACTGTGGAGTCTGAGCACTGATAAAATCTGATCCGTGCCATGCTGATGTGGTGGGATTGCCAATGCTAGTTAGCTAAGGGGTTATACTGCCACCCATCATCTTAAGATCTGAGGCCCAGATCCACAGAACAGTCCAAGGTATTGTGACACTGAGCACCACAACACTGAACTTTTAGGTGCCTAGAAAAATCCTAGGAACCCAGTACAATCCACAAAGCCTAAGTGAGGCGGCCAATGTCCCTGTGGTGCCTGAGGATGAGATTCACAAAGCCAGCATGCTAGGAGAGGAGCCACCTAAACTAGCCATCTTAACTATGTCGCTCAGAGGGTTGGATTTTTCACACCCCTCACAACCCCTGGGTTGACCTAATTTTCTAGTGTAGATCAGCCCTGTGTCACATGTGGGGTATGATCAGAGGCCGCCTAACTCCACCCAAAACAGTGGGCAGGGGACCTGTACCATAGAAACTCTATGGATAGAAATTCCATGCTTGAATAATAAGAGTATAGCTGTAGTCATATACTATCGGACTAAGATGGTAACAGTGATTGTGAAATGCTCAGGGAGACTGGAGAGACTACAAAACCAGAAAACTCAACAATAATGGGGCCACCGGAGGACTGAGGTGCTAAAGGAGCACTCAAGGAAGTCAAGGCCATTAGGAGAAGCTAAATGAATTGTTTGCATTGGTCTTCACACCAGAGGGAGATTCCCACACTTGAGACATTATTTTTAGGTGACAAATCTAAGGAACTGTCCCAGATTAAGGTGTTGATAGAGGAGGTTTTGGAACAAAATGACGAAGTAAACAGTAATAAATCACAAGGACCAGATGGTATTCACCCAAGAGTTCTGAAGGATCTCAAATATGAAAATGCAAAACTACTAACTGTGGTATATAACCTATCACTTAAATCAGACTTTGTGCCTGATGACCAGAGGGGTTTTATTAATTTTTTTCTTTTACCTTTCCCATGCTAAGGATTTAGGGGTAGAAGGGAGTGTCTGTGTTGTGAATGTCATTCGCTGCAGGGGAATGTTTACACTCCGCAAAATGGTTTCCATAAAAATCCCACTTCTGTTCATAGAGATTTCACCAAATCAACCTATTACATACTTTGGGCCTGACCGCCACACAGTCTCTTTAACAAAAGAGTTTTCAACTCTGTGTGGCCCTCACTTTATCCCTGTTTAACCTGGCTTTGGAACCCAGCCATCTTTCCCTATGGTCACTCACCAGAATGAATGCCCACTCTGTTTTCACATTCATTCCGAAATGAGCCTTGACAGATGATGGGATCTAGTAAAATGTATCCATAAACTTCATCTGCCTGACTTTCCAACATCTAAAAGCCTGCCGGCTTCTTCTAAGCTATCACTTGCTGCTGAAGGACTTGCTCAGAAGTGAATGCACAGTATCTAAAGCTAAATAAACCCTGAGATTGTAATAATCCAGTTTCTGGTTCTAGTTATAGAGCAAATCTACAAGGGCTGTCTGAGCACACAGACTTTTTTTAATGCTTTTATATAGTTCACACACGCACTTACACACACACAAAAAAAGGAGGAAGAAAGATGATTTCTACATAATTTCTACAAAAGGAGCAGTGCACAAATCTTTTTCATCTACATCTCTAGTGATGCACAAAGCTGTAGGGCAAAAACCTATGGGAATGTTTTCTTTCTTATCCAGATGGATGGCACACGCCTATGAAGTGTTACATAACCAGGGTTTGTCAGTCTTAATCAGCCTTAACTTAGAAGCCAGGGTCAAATGGTAAGTAGGTGACACTGGCCTGCGAAGGAGCAGCTTTGTTTATTTATCTTACAAAGATTTCTTAGCACACAGACCCAGAGGGATTAAAACTCTTTGAGATCGCATGCATGTACACACATGGAGACAATCCCTTGCTAACCTTCTATGGTAACCTTTCCAGGCTGGAGACAACTGTTTGTAGAGTGCAGTTCTACTTGGACTAAGTTACACCTTTTTACCCCACAGACCAGCACCTACTGGGTGTATCCAGAGTCAGCTCTTGCATTAGACTATAACAATTACTCCATTAGTTCTGCAAAGCCAACACAGCTAAAAGAGAGTGGGCTGGAGGCTATTCCTTCCGCAGCATCTACAGAATTGTTTAATAAGTTCCAATCAGTCAGACCTATGCAAACCCCGTTGAAGGCAATGGGACTGCACAGGTATCACTCAGGGCATATAGCCAGGAATTGGCAGAATCAAAACTAGAACCCAAGTGATCTGATTGCCAGTCTCCTACTCTAATCACTAGACAATGCTGACTCCCACGTATGTCCTGGGCTATCTGTATAAGGAGGTGAACTGTACGAGTCTATTTGACTCCAAATGTTCTTTTTTGTGAGTCAAATGAGCAAATGGGAATTTCAGCTGTTTTCCCAAACTTTCACTCAACTGTTGTTAGCCAAAAAGGCTATTGCAGAAGTACACACCAACTACTAGAGAAGTGGTTACTTGTTCCTCTCTGAACGCTAGCTGTCACATCAGATCACCCTTCCGTGAGTCCTGCTGAGCTCAATGCTATTGTTCCTCATGGTCAAACTAGAACACAGTAGCACTTCAGATAAGCAGCTGCCTCTCAGAAGCAGACACACACAGTGATGGAAGAGCCTGTGGAGTTCACCAGATGGTATGTGACCGTTCACTTCTCAGGAATGTTTTTCAAGTCGCTTGCTGTGTTTCCAGTAATGCCCCCTTTATTTTGCTTCTTTCCTGCCTTTTCCCCTTGTCCCGTTCTCCCACTGCCAACTACAAACCTTCCACGCTACCTCTTCTACACTAAATAGCCCCTGAACTAACATACACTTCAAAATCCCCTCCTTCTTCTCCTTTAAAAATCTTCTCACAACCCTCCTCTTCCATGATGTAATCTAATTAAAATGTCCACCCGCCCCTCTCTCTGTCGATGTATTGTATCATCCCATTGTATCCCAGGCTGTACCCTTACCCTATTATCCCTTTGGATGGGGAACCTATTGTTTGTCACACCTCACCTACTGGACAAAGCTGTGTTTTCCTATAGCACCATGTAGAAAGTAATCCAGATCTATGGAATCACATTACAGGCCCAGGAATATTCTGTGACACTCCAAACATAGGATTATAAATGACATGGGTAAGACTTAGAGAAGGGAGTGCGGAATCACGTTTGCTCTGTAGATGTCCATCCCTAGAATATTTCCTAAGAGAAAGGTGGACAGTTTAAAGGTCTCCTTTCCTTTCCCTCCTGCTCTGTATTTTTCCCTAACCACTCCTGCTGTCTGCCATCAATCTGCCTCTGTACTGCCATAATACACAAAGTAAAACTATTTCCCCATACTAATTTTTCCCCTACTGTTACTCACACCTTCTTGTCAACTGTTGGAAATGGGTCGTCCTGATTATCACTACAAAAGTTCTTTTTTCTCCTGCTGATAATACCCCACCAATTGTCAGGGCCGGCTCTACCATTTTTGCCGCCCGAAGCAAAAAAATAAATAAATAAAAGGCTTCCTGACTCTGCCGCCCCAAGAATGGACGGAATGCCGCCCCTTAGCTTGTGCCGCTTCAGACACGTGCTTCCTCCGCTGGTGCCTGGAGCCGGCCCTGCCAATCACTCTCCCCTACCCTCACTCACTTTCACTGGGCTGGAACAGGAGGTTGGGGTGTGGGAGGGGTGAGGGCTCTGGCTGGGGGATGCAGGCTCCAGGGTGGGGCCAGAAATGAGGGGTTCAGGGTGTGGGAGGGGGCTCTGGGCTGGGGCAGGGTGTGGGAGGAGGTGAGGGCTCCAGCTGAGGGTGCGGGCTCTGGGGTGGAGCTGGGGATGAGGGGTTTGGTGTGCAGGAGGGGGCTCCGGGCTGGGTCCAATGGGTTTGGAGTGGGCTGGGGTATGGTGTTGGGGTGTGGGACTGGTGATGAGGGGCTTCTGTTTCAGGAGGGGGCTCAGGGCTGGGGCCAGAGGTTGGGGTGCAGGCTCCGGGGTGGGGCCAGGAATGAGGGGTTTGGTGTGCAGGAGGGGGGTCAGGGTGGTGGCAGGGGATTGGGGTGTGGGTGCTGTCTCAGGGAGGAAGTTTGGGTGCAGGAGGGGGTTCAGGGCTGGGGCAGGGGGTTGGGGTGCAGGCTCCAGGGATGAGGGGTTTGGCGTACAGGAGGGGGGTCAGGGCGGCGGCAGGGGATTGGGGTGTGAGAGGTGGTTTGGGTGCTGTCTCAGGGAGGGAGTTTGGGTGCAGGAGGGGGTTCAGGGCTGGGGCAGGGGGTTGGGGTGCAGGCTCTAGGGATGAGGGGTTTGGCGTACAGGAGGGGGGTCAGGGCGGCGGCAGGGGATTGGGGTGTGAGAGGTGGTTTGGGTGCTGTCTCAGGGAGGGAGTTTGGGTGCAGGAGGGGGTTCAGGGCTGGGGCAGGGGGTTGGGGTGCAGGCTGCAGGAGGAAGTTTGGGTGCGGGACGGGACTCAGGACTGGAGCAGGGGGTTGGAGTGTGGGCTTCACGAGGGAATTCTGACTGAGGCAGAGGGTTTGTGCTGCTCCCAGAAGTGGCCCTAGGTACAGGCATGGCCAGGCGGCTCTGTGCGCTGTCTGCACCTGCAGGTGCTGCCCCCGCAGCTCCCATTGGCCACGGTTCCCAGCCAATGGGAGCTGTAGAGCCAGCGCTCAGGGTGGGGGCAGCACGCAGAGCTTCCCTGATCGCACCTGTGCCTAGGGGCCACAGGAACATGCCGGCCACTTCCGGGAGCCACGCAGACCTAGAGCATTTAGGGAGCCTGCCTTAGCCCTGCCGACTGGACTTTTAACCAGAGCCACCAGGGTCCCTTGTCGACTGGGTGTTCCAGTCAAAAACCAGACGCCTGGCAACCCAGGCCTGGTGTTGCAGGGAGGGAGCTGAGGAGTTCTCCCTTTGCTCATGGGGTGAAGAGGGCACTGAGCCACCCTGAGCCACAGGGCTTTCTCTGCTATCCACTCCCTCCCCTCCTGTGAGAACAGTGTGAGCTCCTGAGGTAAGAGAGCTCTGCCTGCTTCCTGCAGCAGCTCTGGCTCTTCCCCCGGAGATGGGGCCAGCAGCCACTCAGGGTATGTCTACACGGCAATTAGACATCCCCAGCTGGCCCATGCCAGCTGAGTCGGGCTCGGTCTAAAAGGATGTTTAATTGCAGTGTGGATGTTCGGACTCAGGCTGTGGCCTGAGCTCTGGGACCCTCCTTCCTTGCAGTGTCCTAGAACCTGTGCCTGATTGTCTACACTACAATTAAACAGCCCCTTAGTCTGAGCCCTGCAAGCTCAAGTCAGCTAGTATGGGCCAGCCCTGGGTTTTTCATTGCAGTGTAAATATACCCTCAGATGGGTTTTCCCCCAGACAGGGCTAAAATTCACTAGATGAGAGGGCTGGAGCTTCTTGTGTCATTGCCAGACAGGCTGCAGCCCCAGCTGAAGTCCCGTCACTCACAGAAAAATCAAGGGAGTTGGCAACAAGATTGCCGATCAGCCCCATGTCTTCACCATCCATTCTTGCACCTTCCTCTCAGCATCTGGTGCGGACCACAGTCAGAGACAGGACCTTGAGCTACATGATTCACTGGTCTGATCCAGTGCATTAATTCCTATGTTTCTCTATTCATGCAATAGTAAGATTGCGCAGCTGAGCACTAGAAAGTCAGGCACTGTAAAAGGGCCCCCGTTCTGTAAAGCTTTACGCTTATGCATTCTCCAATTGTTCAATGGGATCCCACGTGAAAAATCTGATTGCCTGAACAAGGACTGGGCCCAAAGATGAGACTAAATACTCAACCTTATCTCTGCTCCCTCGTCTGTAGACACGTTCTGATTCAATCTTTAATTATGTGAGCTCAGATTGTTTCTCAAATAGTACAGCATACTTTTCCCCTACAATCTACTTTGCTACCCTAAGCACTCTCATTAATTTCAATGGGACTACTGACAATAGCAAAATTAAGTGTGTGTCTAAGTACTGCTAGGATTGAGGCCTAAATCTTTAACAGGACCTGAGTCACTGATCCATTGCATTCCAGGGGAGTCACTTCAGTGTAAAATTGGAGTAACGCAGTACCTTAATTGATCGTTCTTTGTAAACACTTAGGCTTTATTAACTGTAAAATTCCTAGTAAAGCACTCTGAGACATAACAGAAAAACCCAAACAAGCCCCTAAAGTATATACATTTATCAAATAGAGCAATAATCCTGCATCTCTCCTTTCTTACATTTTCAAACAAGCACAAGCCCATGTCGTTCTTCATGCATGGGAGGAGCTCCCTGTAAAAGCTACTTCATTGTTCTCCTGCAAATCCCTCCTTAAAACTCGTCTTTGCTGTAATGCCAACAAAAAACTTTATAACAGTTGCACAGCGGGAGTGCTGAGATCACTGCCTGTCATGCTGACCAATATTAGTGCATTGTTTCCTCGTTCTCCCCCATCTGTCTGTTTCCACCTGTGGGCTCTTGCCTTATATTATGGCTATGCCTACACTGCACTGCAGTGTGTACTACAGGTGTGTGCAATGCAGAGCACACCAGAGTGTTGTGATTTAAGTGCCCTGGGTGGATGGTGCTGGCACAAACTAAAAGGTTCCTAGTTTGTGTTAATATAGATGACCTTAATGTGAACTAGGAACCTTCTAGTTCATATCAGCAGTATCCACATGGGGCAGTTAGAATGCAAGACTTTGGTGCACACTGCCATTCACACCCCTGCAGTCTACACATGGCCTTAGATGTAAGGTCTTTGGGGCAGGGCCTGTCTTTTTGTTTTGTGTTTGGATATTGCCAATGACTGAGGCTCAGAGGTGCTCCCATGATACAAATAATAAATTAATGTAAAAATGGTGTTTAGATTAACTGAAAGGAATTCTGACACTTGGTATACGTGGTAGTGAACATCCTGCACTGACAAGAGTATGAGCTAAAGGATCTAACAGGTATTTTCCAGCTATAATTTCCATGTTTCACTGCTGATTGTTCTAGTCAGTAGAATTGTACTGGGGCTAAACTAGTAGAAACTTGTCCATTGAAGATACTGGGTGTAGACATGTCTCTTTTCTAGAGCCAGAATGCTATCCAGTGGTTAGGTCATGGGACTGGGGCATCTGAGGCTGATTTATACTAGCTGAGATTCTGCCTTCTTGACTCTTCTGTTCTCTTATTAACTTTCATGCTCTTTTCTCTGTGACCCAGGGCAAGTCACTTGGGGTGACATCATGAGCAGTAGGCAGAGGCCCATGCTGGGGCAGTGCAGAACTACCTTGAACCTGGGGAAGCTTAGGGTATGTCTTCATTACCTGCCGTATCGGCGGGTAGCAATCGATTTATCCGGGATCGATATATCGCGTCTCGTTAAGACACGATATATCGATCACCGTCGCCTTCGGAACTCCACCAGAGCGAGCGGCGGTAGCGCAGTTGACGGGGGAGCCGCAGCCGTCGATCCCGCGCCATGTGGACCCTAAATAATTCGATCCAAGATACTTCAACTTCAGCTACGCGAATAGCGTAGCTGAAGTTGCGTATCTTGGATCGATCCCCCCTCCCAGTGTAGACCAGCCCTTAGAGAGTGCAATATTCAGACCAATGTTGCTGGATTTCCCCCCCTCAGTAGTCCATATTGTCCAACAGATGTCCTAGACACTGTGAGTAATGCCTCTGACTTGCACTGTAGCTTGCACAGGGCAGAATTTGGTTCACTACGTCTGTGATCAGTTCAAGCGTTCTAAATCCCTGCCAACATGTAAAAAGAATATTGAAAAAACACAGTGCTCCTTAACTCATTCCTATTGTAACATTATTTTTAAAAGGTTACGGGACAGATCTTCAGATGATCGGAATAAGTCGGCATAGCTCCAGATTTCAACTTATTCTGAGGATCTGGCTTAGTATTTGAAAAATTGGAAAGACCTAAACTAAGTAGAATATTTTACTTTTATCCCAATTTCTGAAAAGAAAGGAAAACTATTCCTCTAAAGGGAGACATGATAAAAATGTCTCCAGTCTAGAGGTTATATGCAGTGCAATTTTAGCCTTGTAGGTCCTAGGATATTAGAGAGACAAGGTCAGTAAGGTAATACCTTTTATTGGTCAGACCTGAAGAAGAGTTATGTGTGGATCAAAAGCTTCTCTCTCTCACCAACAGAAGTTGGTCCAATAAAAGATATTACCTCACCCATCTTGTCTCTCCAGTCTAGAGACTCCATTATTTGGCTTTGTTAGCTGAGATCTCACTACTGGCAGAAATAACAATTTGCTCTTCTAATTATAAGAAAACCTTTGGATTTTCTACTTTCTTGGACAAAACTAAATTAATGGCTAGGACTGGGTGTGGGGGGCGGGGGGGTTCCTTATCAGTATGCTGAGAATTCTGGGAATCCTGCTTTCATGTTAGGCTCAATAAAATGACAACACATGCTAAGTTCCCCAACCTTTGCTGGACCAACAGTCTGGTACAGTCATTAAAACATGCTGTAGAAAATATCTTTCTGCTGATGGAGTATACACAGGGGGCCTGGAATTATGTGTCTGAAAGCTACAAAAAGTAAATTTTTTCTTGTCCAGTAGGAGAGAATAGTTCTTTCTATTGCCAATTAAGTTTTCTAGCCCTTTTAGAAACTATATAAGAAATAATGTTATTATAGCACCTGAAGGAGCATAACCGAGACAGACTCCATCAGGAGAGACACAACAGAGTCACTTTTATAAGAGCCCATTTATTATAACCTTTAAAAAAAGCTTTTGGATTCTGAGTACCTAACAGTCAATGGATGACTTAGGTCTTGTCTCCACACTCACATTGTACCACTTTAACTATACCAGAGTAGTTAAAACTATACATGCCCCCTCCCAGTGTGGACACAGTTATACCAGTGTAATTGTGGTTATTCCTGTACAGGACGGGTATATCTTGTATAATGTCATTCATGCTAGGGGTTGTACTGGTATAATTAATGTAAAAAAACAACAACACTCCCCTAACTGACATAACTGTACCTTAACAAAAATAGTGCACAGGCCAGGTCTAAGCTAAACAGGGTATCAATAGATTAGGGTCACCTAAACCAGATTGTTGTATTATGGTTAGGATTACTGACCTACTATCTGTGTTATTGAGTTGTTTCAGAAAAAAAGAACAAGCAGCTCTTTGACAGAGCTAGATATGCTATGCTTAACTTCACGTCCTAGCAGTCCTCTCTCAGAGTTAAATTTACATGTTAGTTAGGGTGACCAGACGAGAGACGTGAAATATCAGGACATGGGGGCAGGGGGGATTTAGGGAGGAATCCAATAGGGCAGTGAGGGGGCGGGGCTGGGGGCGGGGCAAGGGCAGGAATTTGGGGAGGGATCCAATGTGGGAGGGAGGCGGCGGAGTCAGGGCAGGGGGGGCGTGAGCCCCCTCCGCCTGTGCACCGGAGCGCAAAATATCGGGACAATTCATGTCCTGACCAAACATTGGTCGGGACGCAGGACAAACAAGTAAATATCGGGACAGTCCTGATAAAACCCTAATGTTAGTCAAAGAAGGATGTGATTCTACCATTAATGGGCAAAGTAAGTTCAGTACTTTGTACTAATTAATCACTAGTTCATCTCAATGTACTTGAGAAACCATAATTAAGAAAGCTTCATAACTCCTTTGTTGGGAAGCTATTGCATCCCCATGTTACAGATAGGGTAAACTGAGGCACGAAGAGGTTAAGGTTACATAGCAAGTCAGAGGCAGAATCATAAATAGAATCCGAGAGTGCTGACTCTCAGTCCCCTGCTCTAACTCCAAGACCATAATCCATTTTTATTAAAGGTGGCTTAGAAAAGGCTGATGGCTTCAGAAGTTCAATTTAGACACCACCCCCCACATGAGTATGATGTAATTTAGCATACACCTTCTGGGAAAATGTGCTATCAAGTACAACCCATGCTGCAGTAGGCCTGGGTGTTTTGCACTGAGAGGTCAAGGGCTTTAATACTTGGCCATGTATGTAACCTTGCCCTCTAGTAGCTGGATGCCTGGGAGAAGATGTAAATTGTAAAGATTCCTGCAAACTCCTGCTAAGTGCAAACCGACCCATTTAGTCCATGTAGGAGCAGTGAGGCCCCCTTCAGAGCAGAGAGTCCATGATTCACTTCCCAGCAGTGAAAGTTACATAGAGTCTGACCATTGCTGCTTAAAGTGGCAAACTAGAAAGCCTGAGATTTTCTTCTTGGCTACCCCTCCCCTTCATCACTATGGAGGGCCAGATTTGGGGAAAATGGCACCCTGGGCCAACTTGCATTTTGGTGCTATTTTTCATCAGAATGTCATGCATACTAAGTAAAAGACCTTACAAAAGCCTATTAAATCTATGCCGTTACCTTTATCAACTAAATTTATAATCTCAGAGAATGAAATCTGCTTTGTTTGATGAGACCTATTTCCATACAATCATGTTGACTAGCATTAAGTCTAGTCCTAATCCTTTCATTCTTTATCAATCTTATCAGCTTTTCCATTATTTTGCCTGGGAATGATGTCAGACTAACTGGCCTATAATTACCTGGGTCATTTTGCTTACCCTTTTTGAATATCAGCACAACATAAGCGGTCCTTTGGATTTTCTCCAGTATTCTAAGATTCATTACAAATTAGTATCAGTGGGCCAGAGATCCCCTCAGCCAACCCTTTTTCGACTCTTGAGTGCAAGTTATCTAGGCTGCTCATTTTAAAATGTTTATCCCAAATAGATGTTAACATCTTCCTTGGTTATAATGAACTGGAAAATACTTCACCATCCTCATGTGTTATGAATACATCTTCCTGCTTCTTTCCAAATAGAGAACAAAAATATTTATTGAATATTTCTGCCTTTTCTGAATCGTTATTAACATCTAAGCCTGGCAATCTAGTAAGGGGTCTCTACCATTGCTGGGATTGCTTTTGTTTTTAATAGATTTTAAAAACTGCTTTTCATTGTCCTTAGCCTGCTAGTCATGGATTTTTCCCTGGTGTGTTTAGCTTCCACATATCAATTTGCTACATTCCATAACTTCTAATTTGTATCAGTTGCTATTTCCCCCTTTTTCCATTGGATATAAATTGCTTTTTTTCCTGATTGCTGCCTTCACTTTGTCACTGAACCAGAATGGGCTTTCAGCCAAACTTGTCCTCTTTCTTGATTGTGAAAGTGTGGCTTTTTGGCCATCCAATAAAGTCTCCTTAAAGAACTCCCAGTTTCCATTCACATTTTTGTCTAAATGTTTGTTCCCAATCAATGTTGTTCATAATTTGATTAGCTTTGGGAAATTAGCCCTTTTTGAAGCATCAGGTAAACACCTATTACTGGTTGGGATAATCTCTGTTAGCCCATATTGAATGCAGTTAGGTCATGCTCACTGGTCCCTCGGCAACCACCAATTTCCAGTCCAGGGATTAATTCAGCTTTCCCAATATAACAAGGTCCAAAATAGAGTTACTGCATGTTGCTGCAATACCGTTTGTGTTAGAAAATCATCATCTATAATTTTTAGAACTCTAATGATGCTTATCATTGGCTGCCTGAAGCTCCAGCATCTGGCTCCCCCCGGACACTGGCTGACAAGGTCATGCTAGAGTGTATTCAGGTCAATTCACTTGTATATTAGATCAAATTGATTGTAAATGTAGAAATGGATTGGGTATTTAAACTTCATAAAACCTAATGGAAAGTTACTGATATTGTTTTCGCTTATCTATTCCTTTCATAATATAATAGCAAACATTTTCATGGTAAATACCCTTGCAACTAAATTACCCATTAAAGAAATCTTGTGAATGCTAATGAAGGACTTTAGGACCTTTGCATTTTCTGTTATTTCACAGCAAGTGACCATTATGTATATAGTGAAGGGTCAAATGTTTAAGTGCCTTCCTCACTCACTATCATCAAAGGAAAAACCCTTGTGGGTAGAAAGAAAGTCAGCTTGTCTTCCATGAGAAGATATAAATATGGATTCAAGGAAAGATCCTTTAGCTCTGGGCTATTTGGATTCTAACAGCGCAGAATAACTCACTGAGAAGACACAGATCCCCAGAGTTATTCTGGGTAGCCCTGAAGGGACTTTTGGGAGACTGGCAGCCTTTGGAGTTACAAGCTGTGATTTACCTGTTGTATTTTTACCTGCTTTAACCTCTCAATAACTCTCATTCTTCTTCTTAGCTAATAAACCTATAGTTAGTTTACTATAGAATTGGCTGCCAGCATTGCCTTTGGTGTAAAGTCTGGAGTATCAATTGATCTGGGGGAGAGACTGAGGAGCAACCTGATGTGGTGTGGTTTTTGGTTTTAATAACCTTTTATCACAAATTTCAGTTTGTCTGGGTGGCAATATAGACTGGAGAGGTTAAGGGGACTGTCTGTGACTCCATGGTAAGACTGTTACAGTGATCCAGGAGTTCATATTTGTTATTGGCTTGGTAAAATCTAATTATAAAACATACCGCCAGTTTAGAGCGTCTGCCCTTGTTTTCTGGCAGTCTGCTCTGAGATAGTCACTCTCAGTGTGAGCCATTCCAGACAGTGTGACACCCCCCCATAACAACACAGTTGCTTTCCACAGAGAACGGGGAAGTGTTTAAGGAGTAGCTCATCCTGTTCTTTGATTTGCTTCTGTGGTCTGTAACAGACCACTATCAGTACACCCTCTTTGACTTTGTTAGTTAACACAGTGATCCATATGCATTCGAGATACTGTGGTTATGAGTTAAACTTTAAAACAGGTAATGGTGTGTTTAACGTAGAGTGCCAGCCCCTACCATCCCTTTTACCCACTCTATCCTTCCTAAACCGCCATAGGCAGTGATTTTAACATTCCAGTCATGAGAATCAGCCTATCAGATTTCAGTAATGGTAATTACATGAAATTTCTTCTCATTAGTAAGAATTTCTAATTCCTTGTGCTTGTTACCCAGACTCCTAGCAATATGTTTACATTATATTGTGTGTATGTATAGATATAAATTAAAATTTTTCTTCTCTTCACATTCTTTGTCACATCGGTTCAATTTGTTCACAGCACGCTGAATCTGTGTGTGCTTGTACCGCATGTGCTTTCTTAGTACTTTCCTCTTACATTGCTAGTTTAAAACACTCCTGACTGCTCCACCTGAGAAGATTAGTCCCCTCTACCTGTGAGATGCAAGCCATGCTGTTTGTACAGCTCCCGTCTCCTCCTGGACTATGGCCCAATGCTCCACAAAACCAAAAGCTTCAGCTTCACACCAGGCGCACAGCCAACAGTTCTCTGGGGTATCTTCTGCCTTCTCTTGCTCTTAGGACTGGAAGGATCTCTGAGAAGATCACTTGGACTTTCTTCTTCAACTCCCTTCAAAAATCCATTTCCTATCCCTATTTAAAGGAAGGGAAACTGAGGCACAAAGAAGTTAAGTGCCCTCCCCAAGGCCGCACAGCAAGTCAGTGACAGAGCCAAGATTAAATTTATGAGCTGCTGGCTCCCAATTCTCTATTCATTTCTCTAGATTACATATGGCCACTTGATATAGGGCCCAATCCAACTCCATCTGAAGTCAATTGACTCCACTGGGAGTTAGATGAGCAGTATAGTCCTTATTTCAAATGAGTGTGACCAACAGCGGGACTCAATAGTATTAGCACCACTGAAATGTAGGAGGCAGCCCTCATAGCCCCGAGGAAATCTCTGAAAGCCTGAAGCTGCTAAGGTACGGCCCTGACCCATCTTTTATCTGAAGTACTCACCAAACCAGAACAAACGACCAAGTGGTGGGGGGATGACATTCAGAATTGTTCCAAGAGTGTAATGTAGGCTGTTGTTGTTGTTGTGTCTGTTGCCCTGAGCTGCATAGCTCCAATTCAGGCATAAAATTTCTTAAACGCAGCTCAGGTTACATTCTGCACACAGGACATAATCTGGTGCCCATGGGAGTCAGTGGTCATTGACTCAGGCCCCCTAGCTGTGTAGCTCAGACACATTTTCCCCCCTTCTAGACCACGTGCTTCAGGTTGCTGGGAAACCCCAAGTAAAACCCGACAGACTATTATACCCAGGGTCAAATTCTGGTCTCATTAAAGTCAGTGGCAAAACTTCCATTGATTTCAATGAGACCAGCCTTCGACCCTCAAAGTATTATTAGAAAAGAAACCCTCCACCCCTTATTTAATTGGACAGGCATTCGGTTCGTTGGCACACGTCGAAATGTTGTGGGACAAGGAAACCGAGGGTGCTTTGCAATCCCTGTGGTCAATAGGAGCTGAGTGTGGCTCAGCACCTTTCAGGATCTGGCCTAAGTACCCTCACTGAGACTAAGCCCATGTCATTAGGAGTCAGACAGGTGCAAATTGGCTCCTATGCTTCAGACCATCACATAGTGTTTACGGTGGCCCCGGTATGGGTTCCCTCTTTAGGATTCCTAGTTTAACGCTAATGACTTTTCACACGGAATATTGGCTTTAGACAAATTGGCCGTCCTAACGAGCGGTTTTTGTTTGAAGTACGGAAGCTGTTCTTTGGAAGGAAATGAATGAAGGTAGGATGGAAGGAGGGAGGGCGAACAAATGAGCTGCTCACTTCCGTACCAGAAATAGTTATCATCCAAGTTACAAGGACTCGCAACGTTTCAAAATGCATCTCAGAAATTCCTCAGTGGGACTATCTGCTCCCCCATAGAGCTTTTGGGCATTGAGCTAAACTGAGCTGTGTCACTGGCTGTACATCTTGTTGGGCAGAGGGTTTTGCTGTCCTTTGCCTGCTAGGTAATGTGTGCTGTCACCCAGCACACAAACAGCTACAAGCAGGAGGCAGGGGTTCACCCTGCTACTGCTTAGAGCAGCAAAATGGAGTATATCTCCTCATAGTGGTCCCTCAGGCTCGGAGGGAGGCCACTGCGTGTCGCTGCATCAGGCAACCAACAGTCTATGGCTCTGACCCTCTGGCAGGCAGAGCGATAAGCAGTCCCCAGTCCAAGCCTTGGGGCTCAGGAAGGGCCAGTCATAGTCAGAGGCCCTGGCCCTCTGGGCGAGGGTGAGCAGGAAGCAGGCTTCAGCCTAAGCTTCCTGGCTAAGGGAGCCAGCCAATGCAGTCTGGGGCCCACAGTCTCTTGGCTGGGGCAGGCCACAAGCAAAGCACAGGCTTTCTGGCCTAGAGGTGCATAAGCTAACATCCCAGGGATGGGGCTGGCATCAGAGGATAGGGGGACCCAGGCCCTCCCTACTCCCAGCCCAGGCCCTGACAGTGGCGAATGGTTGCACCACAGGGTCAGCGGAGATCCCACCAAAACATGCTGACTTGTGCTCCAGCAACAAACCTGGACTAAAGTCTGGTTTCCCTGGTCTACTTCTTAACACAGTCTGGGTGGGGGGGTTCCATGGTCCAAGGGTCCTCTGTCTCCACGGGGTACACTGCAGACAGCCATCCCGGCAACTCCTCCCCAGGGTTGGTCTCCTGCAGGGAGGGTGCTGCACACTGCAGGTTCAGCTTCGGAGTTTTGCAGCAGACTGGAGACATCTGCCTCCTTTCCTGGCTCCAGTCCAACTAAGCTGTTTCTACTTCCTGTCACACCGCTCTGTGTTTCCAGCATGAGGGGGTGAGGCTGGCCCAGCTCCGCCCACCAGGAGGAGCACAGTGGTTCCTTGGGCTCAGGTCTCATGTCCTCCGGGGGGCCCTGCAGATCAGCGCCTCCCCCTTGCCGCGATTTCGCGGCATGCAGGAGGGTGGGAGGGAGGGGGGAAGGAGCGAGGATGCGGCACACTTGGGGTGGTGGAACTGGGTGGGGTGGGGGTAGAGCGGGGTCAGGAAGAGGCAGGGTGAGGTGGGGCTTTGGGGGAAAAGGTGGATTGGGGGAAGGGCCTGGGTCAGAGCCGGGGTTAAGCACCCCCTGGCACTTTGGAAAGTCAGCGCCTGTGACCAACATTACCCTCTTTGGCAGGTTCTTTCAGTGCAGGACATGTTGGCAGCATCCGCCTATTTAGTTACTTATATGGCCTTCATCACTGAAGCACGAGCATTGAGCACCTTGCTATTTCTGTTCCTCCTTGCATCACCCTCCAAGGCAGGATTTGGCTTTAATTCTTTTTTATGCAGTATAGCTGTAGCCATGTAAGTCCCAGGATATCAGAAAGACGAGGTGGGTGAGGTAATAGCTTTTATTGGACCAACTTCTGTTGGTGAGAAAGACACGCTTTCGAAAGACAAAGAGCTCTTCTTCAGGTGCACATACATACACACACACACACCAATTTGCACGATCAAGTGCAATAGTACAGTTTCTGGGCCAAATTAATCTCTGGTGTCATTCTATCAAGGATACACTTAGCTCTAAATGCACTTTGTATATTGATTCAATAAACTATCTAATAATCTTAAACCCACGTTACAACGTCTGTTGGGAAGTAAACAATTCTGTGGGCCTTATTTTTTTTTTTTTTAAATTCTCTCCCCACTGGTGACTGTGGGGTGGTATTTTTCCTTTTAATTCAAGGGCTGATGAGTTCAAAAACACTATGGACTGGGATGGAGCCACCTTGTGGAAAACTCCTTTAGCTATTTAAACAAATCAGACTATTGCAATTTACTTTTTAAAAGAACAATAGAACTTAGCACCTTGTAAACTAGGGGCACCTGCTGGTGAACCTCATAGAAGCTGAGGTTTTGCAAAACTCTCAAACTACATTCAGATGCACAAAACTAGCATGAGTTTTCCCTGGTTTTTCAGGATGGTTTCATTTAACAAGCAAGCTATTTTTCTGCATAAAGGGAACTCTGTGCTATGTGACGCTTAGCAAAGAAACACACACAAAACACCACCAACCACAAACAAAAAAACCACAACAAAAATAATTCAGCTGGCACAAAGGGGTAAGTTATGACCTGTATTTTTTTCCGGGTTGGATTGCTTCTCTGTCCCTTGCTCTGGTCCTTCTTTCAACCTCCCCATATTTGAGCCTCAATCCTGGAAAGATTTATGCACCCCTTTAACTTTACCCATTGTGAGTACTGTAGTTTCACTGAAGTTAATGGGGCATGGGTGAAATCCTGACCCCATTGAAGTCAATGGGAGTTTTACCATTGGTTTCAGTGGAGCCCGGAGTTCACACAGCACATGCAAAAATAAGCACATGCGGAAGTCTTTACAAGATGAGGGTCTGGATTTTGCACTCTGCTGTGCTTTACTCTGCATTTTCACTCTGGTTTTATTTTCCACTTGAATTACACGCTCTCTCTTCTCTGCGCTATTGTCCCTGCAGTCTCTCCTATGCCAAATGAGAATCTGCTACCATTTGAGATCTAGCTAAACTTTCAAATCCATGAGAGTTATAGAAGATTGCCATTAGGCAAAATGAATTCTTCAAAGTCCATTCTCTAAGGAGCCAGATGTCCTGTATTGAAGTTTCCCACCACAGAATGAAATTATGAACATTTAATTTCAGATAACTGTGTAAGGAAGGGTAGATATTTAAAAAGCAAAATAAAACTAGCTTTTAAATGGAGCTGAATGATACTTTAACACACCGAATAGCAGCTCAGGCCTTTAATGACCAAACAGAAGAAAGAAAAGAAGCGAAGTCTAGACTTCAGAATCTGCAAATTGCATTTTTAATAAAATGGATGATCAGGCTTCATAATAGCACCTGACTTACTTTCTTTGCGAATATAACATATTTTTAGTGTTTAATGTTAATTATTTTGTGTAGTGTTAATTAATTTAATATAAAGATGAACCTAACCCTGTAAGTAGAGGAAACACATTTGAAGGGGGGCTGTTGCCTTTAACTAGGGCACCAGTACCGGATCTATGAACGGAAACATTAGCTGGGATTATCTTGTTTAATGAGCTGTCTGAGCCTTATGGAAAACTTTGAAAAACATTATGGGCCAAATTCTGCTTTCATATATACATACATTGATGTCAGAGCACCAGATGTGACTTAAATGGGAATTCAAAGCATGGATCTGAAAGAAAGTTGTGGACAGATGTTGGGACACACACAGCTCTCTTATTTTTGTATAATTATTTTGGTCTTTATTAACAAGACCTTTGTTTCAACTCCATCTGTTCCTGCTACTTATTCCCTGCTTGGGGGCATGAACCTGCTGCTGCTCCCCATAAAGAGATCTTCTTGGCTTGTAGCTAGATTAGGGAGTTCCATTGATGAGGTATTAACCAATGTTCCATCTAATTTTTTACATCCATGTGCAGAATGAATTTTGCTATGTGCACCAATATGGAGGTGATGTGTGGCGGAGGTGGGGCTGAGGGATTCTAGGGTGACCAGACAGCAAATGTGAAAAATTGGGACAGGGTATAGTGGGTAATAGGAGCCTATATAAGAAAAAGATCAAAACATCAGGACTGTCCCTATAAAATTGGGACATCTGGTCACCCTAAGGGGTTAGGAGTGTGGAAAGGGGCTCAGGGCTGGGGCAGAGGATTGGGGTGCATGGGGTGAGGGCTCTGGTTGGGGCACAGACTGTGGTCAGGGATGAGGGGTTTGGGGTGTAGGAGGGGGCTCAGGGCTGGGGCAGAGGGTTGGGGTGGGCGGGTGAGGGCTCCGGCTGTGGGTGCGGGCTCTGGGGTGGGGCTAGGCGTTTAGGGTACAGGCTGCGCTGGGGCTGTGGCAAGGAGAGAGGACTCCCCCCAGCCCTCTCTTGCTGCAGCAGCCTTGGGGGAGGCACCTCTCCCTGGCTGTGGCAGCTCCAGGGCCGGGGGAGAGGCACCTTTCCCCAACCGCAGCAGCGCCGAGGCTGGGGCTGGGGGAGAGGCGCCTCTCTCCCCCTGGGCAGCCCTTAATAGCCTGCTGCGCGGCTTAGAGGAAACTTAGGTCATAACTCTCTGCAAGTGACATCATAATCATCTGCCGTGGAAATAATTGTGATGTCATACAAAGAAGATTACATCATCATGTGGGGAACAAGCAGCAAAGGAAAAAGAGGTCTTAAAAACAGAGGGAGAGATTCTGTGTGGTACCCCCTGGAAGTACAGCACAGAATGCACAGCTAAGGAGTGGAAGGTGAAGGTGATTTTAAGCCATCCTTGTGCCCTTGCTATTCTGTTATGCAGGGCTGGTGTGGAGTTTCTGGATGCTCTAATTTACAGCAACTTCCTGAGGACAGCCTATAAGGTGCTTGCAGCTCAAAATGTCCATAGTATAGTGACTGTTCCAACATGTCCCCTCCCACTCCCAGCATCCCCCCATGGGAAGGCTTAGAAGTAGGGGAAGGAACAGTGTAGGACCACTTATGGTAGCCCTGTGCAGCTGCTACAGGGCTTATATGGCCCCAAGGTGCCACTGGAGAAGCAGATAGAGGGCAGAGTGGAGAGGAGAATCCCATCCAGAAATTCTATTTGCATGCAAATGTCCTTATTGGGTAAAGATCAAAGGAAGAAAAACACCAAAATTATGCTATATATAACACAGCATGTAGAATAGCTCCTGGGTTCCAAAGATTTCCGTGAGGTGTTAAGGGCATTTTCCAAGAGAAGCACATTTCTTTGGCTGTAAAGCCTGACACTCAAAGCCAGATGTTTAGAAGTAGCAGTTTCAGGTGTCTGACAAGACTCTAGTTAATTTATTCCAGGGCTGGGTTTTTTTCCCCACCATGATGTTATTTTTAAAGTGGATTCCACAGCCATGAAGTCATTCCAGCCCTCAGCCCTCAACATGTGGGAGCCTCAGACTGACTAACTTATCATCACTCTACAGAATTTAAAAAATACTTCAAAGTTTAACATAGCCTCTTTCTCTAGTGTGGAAGTCTATGTAAACAGCATAGGTGCAGCCATGTGCTGGAGGTAATAATTAAGGAGAATTCTCTCTCATAAGTATTGAAACAATGTAATTGATAAGGAATTAAATGTGCAGATTAAAGAGAAGTGGATGATCTCGTATTTAGGAAACGTATGTCAAAGGGAACTAGCCTAGAAGAACCTCAAGCTGAATTGTTTCCACAGTGGATTGGAAAATCATGTTTGCACTTAAACTTTAAACTTTAAACAAAAGGAAAAGGGGACCAGAAATATAAAGATGACGATCTTTTGTGCTTTAACACATGAAGTCAGGTGCCAGCAGTCATTGCTCTTAAACAGTTTTCCAGTCTACGTCTGGAGTACCATCAAGTGTTGGTTTCTGAAGGGATTAAGTTGTAGGCCTTGTCTCCCTGTCTATAGGAAGTCCAGTGGTAGAGGCACCAGCCTAGGACATCGGAGATCCAGCCTCAAGTCCCTGCTCTGCCACAGAATTCCTGTGTGACCTTGGGCAAATCACTTAGCCTCTCTGTGCCTCAGTTCCCCACCTATAAAAGATGGGATAACAGCACTCCCTTGCATCACAGGAGTGTTATGAGGATAAACACATTAAAGATTGTGAAGTGCTTTGAGAGCTAAAGAAAAGGAATATTAAAGCTAGGTATCATCATCATATCAACTACCAGAACAAACCCATAATGCAGTTTAATCTAGTTTCAAACCCCAGGGGAAGGGGAGCACGGTCCCAGTATAAACTGTGTATGCTAGGGAGTGGCACTCATGAGAAAGCTCTGAAACTAGAGCGGACATTGCACCAATTTCAAGGTTTCAATTGACTTCTTCATTATTATTTTTTTATTTTCAAAGGGAAAAAAGTCAACAAAAAATTTAGTTGAAATTTTTTGAGGTTTTCCAATCAGCTGGTTGAAATTTTTTTAAAACTAAAAAAAAAAAAAAAAAGACAATTTTGACAGATTTCAAAATTTTAAAAAGTAAAAAATATTTCAGAAGATTACTGGGATTTTTTTAAAAACTTTTTTCCACCAGTTAGTTCCCTGTACAAAAAGCACTGAAGAGCACCAAATCCTGTTTCTCAATAAGGGCACATTCCAAGAACAAGGGCTTAATTCAAGACTTTTCCATCCGTTTACCACCACAATCATATCTCCTCCTAGAAAGAAATAATACCCATTTGCAAGGGTTACATAACTACAAAAGATGATGGGTTAGGTCTCTTCACAGTGCAGTAATGTTACAGAGAAAACAATTCTCCTGAAAACATAAATTATCACAAAGACAGCCTTATCGTCTGCAAATCACTGTTGCCAGTCAAATGGTTGCTATGACAAACTAAATTGCTCTTCATTCACTCTGGGTTATTTCAATGCTTGATGTTGAATATTTGTTTCCAAAAAGGAAAATTATAAACATTGGAAGTGAAATCCTGGCCTCAATGAAGTCAATGGCAAAATGCCCATTGATTCAATGGGGCCCGGATTTTTACTATATTGTTGCTTCCCTTGCAGTCCCATTGAATGTACAAGAATTTACCACAACAATGAATTACACATCTGCAAGTGGAAAGACTGCAAGCAGGTGAACAAAAACTCAAGACACCATGGGAACGAGTATGCTATAAATACCCTCCCGGAGACAGAACTGGATGGACCCTGCACTGTCACATCTAGCAATACACAAACCCCTGCAGAAGAGCCAGACAAATTCTTGTGATCCAGCCACCTGTCTTCAGCGAAGCCTGTTGTCTCATTTGAACTTTTGTTTACGAGCAGCGGTCGTAGCTGCATACATGTTCCAGCTACAGGGGAACGTTTACATCTCCCTCTTTGATTTGTTTTCAGCAGAGTATATTCATGAAATCATGAAATTTCTCTTCACACAACAAATAGCCTAGTCCTGCAACTCTTACGCAAGTAGCCACATTGATGCTGGGTGATTTGCCAGCCTCTGAATCAGGCCCTGGGTGAATTCAGTGCTGATTTAAGAACTCTGGAGAATTAGGTCTTCTTTTCATTCATAAAACAGGTACCATTGGGTAGTGACAAGACACACTTCACCACTACCAGCGATCTTCAACCCTGACGTGGCATGGATCAGTTGTGGTTAGCTCCGTCTTCATTTCAGCTCAGTCAGCCTTGGCTGACCGGGGGGGGAGGGGAGTACGCGGAGGGGAAGGGGGGAAGAAGAGCGCCACTAGGACCCAGAGTGTAGAAAATTGTGTCTGCTGCTGGTGCATATGTATTCTTTCTGCTCTAGATGCACAGAGATGGTGGAGTGCTGTGCTGGAGGAAGGAGGGCACAAGAGACATAACAGGCAGGCAGGAGAAAAGGTGAGAGGGAATCACGGAAAGCAGCAGGAGTTGCAGGGAGAGAGAAGAGGAGGAGCCTCTTATGTGCCTCTCTAGCAGCCCCAGGAGCCTGGATTGATTAACACCAGCTTCTCAGGGAGCTTCCTGTTTCCTGCTGCTTCCCTGAACCCACTTGAGGAGAACAGGCAGTCAACTGAAGTAGTAGGAGCCAGTTAGGCCCTTAACACGCTGATATCTTCCCTCACTCAGGCCCTGCTACCAGCCTGCTTATTTGTCCCCTTCAACTGAGTATTGAGAGCCACTATAGCTGGCACAGAACAGCAATTATGAGTGAAAGAAGAAAATCCCCCTCTGGGGCAGCATTCAGAAAAAGAAAGAAAGCAAAGGAAGCTTTTCTATCTAAGCAGGAAGGAGCTCTCCTGAGATACATAGACACAAATGTTCACGGTGAGCCTTCTGGCCCCAGGGAGGATGTGAGTGGTGAGGAGGTGCCTGATCTTCCAGTTAATCAGAGTGCAGGTGACCTGGTAGCTACTGCAGCATCCATATCTCCATCTCAAATGGATGTAACCATGCGCATTCCTGAAGAAAAGTGTAGATCAGAGAAGAGTGTGGTAGAGGTGCAAGAAACAGCTGCTGCTGAGTTTAGTTCCTTAAGTCTAGATCCAGGACTGTGGACCCACTTGAGCAGTAGCCTGAGGGACTTCCTTGTACTGCATGGGCCACAACAAGTGAAAAACTTCATGTTCCCCAAAGACAACGAAAATAGAAGTTTCCATCCAATACATTACTGGCGTGAAATCCTCAATGGTGATGAAGTGAAGAGGCTATGGCTTAGGTACTCAAAAACTCAGAATGCTGCATACTGTTTTTGTTGCAAACTCTTCCAGTCTAATGTTCAAGCCACACTGGGTTCTACAGGAGCAAAGGACTGGAAAAATCAGGCTAGAAACCTGGCATGCCATGAGAAGGCAGCAAATCACCAGAGAGCATTCCATAGGTGGAAAGAGCTTGAGATGAGACTAAGGTTAAAGGCCACCATAGATAATCAGCATCAAGAGAAGATTGCATCAGAGGCTCTTTACTGGCAAAATGTTCTGAAAAGGCTCATTGCCATTGTGAGAATGCTTGCTACCCAAAACCTAGCACTGCGTGGCACTTCAGATCAGCTGTATGTGCCAAACAATGGAAACTTCCTTAAAATTGCGGAGCTGATGGCGGAGTTTGATGCTGGAGCATCTAAGAAGAGTCACCACCCAAGAAATGTTCACACACCACTACCTTGGAAAAACAATTCAAAATGAGATCATACAGTTACTGGCAACAAAAGTCAAACAGAAGATTGTGGAAGATCTGAAGTCAGCAAGATATTACTCTGTTATTCTGGACTGCACACCGACATCAGCCGTACGGAACAAATGACTTTAATGGTGCGTTTTGTAACAAAAACAGAACCAAGTGAAAATGTCTCTGCAATGGTGACTGTCAGAGAGCATTTTCTAGAATTTATTGACATTGATAACACTACAGGAGCTGGTATGACAAATGTGCTTCTTAAAAAGCTGGAAGATATGGGAATTGTGATAGTGACATGAGAGGTCAGGGCTATGATAATGGTGCCAATGTGAGAGGAAAGAAAAGAGGAGAGCAGACACAGATCCGAGAGTTAAACCCTCAAGCTTTTTTTGTCCCATGCAGTTCTCATTCATTGAACTTGGTGGTCTGTGATGCAGCATCAGCTTCTAGTGAGGCTGCTGAATTTTTTAATGTAATTCAAAGCATCTATGTTTTTTTCCCAGCATCAACTCATCGATGGCAAATTTTGAAGCAACATCTGGGAACATCCTCTCGGACACTGAAACCACTGAGTGCTACACGATGGGAAAGTCGAGTGGAAGCGATAAAGCCTATCAAACACCAAATTGGGAAGATAGATGATGCTATAATTGCCAATACGGAGGGTAATGCTATGACAGGAACTGTTCATGGGAGAACAGTGGCAGTGGGAAATGGAATCACCAGAAACATACGGAACTTCAAATTTCTGTGTGTCTTAGTGTTGTGGCATGACAAACTGTTTGAAATAAATGTTGTAAGTAAGAGAGTCCAAGGTGTTGACCTTGATATATCTGGAGCAATGGAACAACTGGACAAAGCAAAGTCATACCTACAGTCTTACTGGTCAGATGAGGGATTTCAAAACGTTCTGAAGAGTGCATAGAAGTTGGCAGAGGAACTTCACACTGAAGCTATTTTCCCACCCATTCAAGAATACAAGAGTCACCAAAGAAAAAGATATTTTGATTACGAGGCACGGGATAATCCCATAAGAGACCCCAAACAACAATTCAAAGTTGAATTCTTTAACCAGGTGCTAGATGGTGCAATACAGTCAGTTGAAGAATGTTTCATGCAGCTCAAGGAACACAGCAGTATATTTGGGATGTTGTATGATATTCCAAAACTAATCACTATACCTGAAGACCTTCACCAGCAATGCAGGGCACTAGAGATAGTGTTGACACATGATGACATGTGCAATATTGAAGGGAGTGATTTAGGTGATGAACTGAAAGCCCTTTCAAGATACATTTCAGCAGGATCAACTCCAAAGGCTGTTCTGGAATATATGTGCACAAATAAGATGACCATCCTCTTTCCAAATGCTTTTGTTGCTCTGCGCATACTTCTAACAGTTCCTGTAACAGTTGCCAGTGGAGAACACAGCTTCTCCAAGCTGAAGATAATAAAAACACATCTACACTCCACAATGACACAGGAGAGGCTGGTCGACCTTGCAACCATCTCAACAGAGCATGAGCTGGCCCAGATTGTGGACTTTCAGGAAGCAATTCAAATCTTTGCAACCAAGAAGGCACGGAAAGCACCACTTTGATTATTTTAGATAAAAATGCCAGTGTTTACTATGCAGACAAGAAAAGTTACATTTGCTGTTCAGGCGTTTGACAGTTAAGTGTTACTTAACATTTTTGAACAAGGCATTTTAAGTTGTTAGTTCTCCTTTATTGAGGTAGGTAGCAGAGCAGTACCATGAGAGGAGTAGAATAGGAAGAAGGCAGAATTGAGACCTTTCAATGTTTTGGCCCAAGCGAGGGGGCATCATTTGAACTCCTCGCCTCAGGTGCCAAAATGTTGTGGGCCGGCCCTGTGTGTGAGGATTATTTTTGCGATGCAGACACCTTTCCGCTAGGTGGTGGACTGAAAGACCACCACTTCATATCAGACAGCTCAGCAAATACTCAAGATGGTAACAACTTTGGTCTGGACTGACCTGGGCTGAATAAAAAAATGTATCCCACAGGAGAAAGGCTCTCATGATCAATTTCCTTTAAAATGAATTAACCTTGTTTCCTATAAACGAACACCCATGTGCTCTACTCCTCCATTTCCCTCATTCCCTTCACTCTGCTTATGGCTTCTCCTTAGCAGCTCCCATGGTTGCCTTCCCTTAGTCATTTTCATGCCTTTTCTCCGGCCATCCCTTTCACTTGGAACCCAACAGCTGTCCTTCTACACCAGATGATCCCCTTCTCTTCATTCAAAAATGTTCCCCAGGAGACACATTTCTACCCTGAAGCTGGATAAAGCCACCTACTAACATTGAATAAAGGTGGAAATTATTTACCAAAACAAGTAAAACAACACAGTCAAGACACTACTTGCCAGAGATGATGTGTTATGAAAGAACCGCCTCCCCTTAAAAGTGGCTCTCTCCTCCTGCCATGTACTGCTGCCCATCGTAAACCATTTCTACTGCTGTGTTCTAGCCCTCTCTGAGGTTTTGTTGATAAAATTTAGAGCCCAGTCATGCAAACCCTACTATGAATAATTAGACCTTACTTATGCAAAACAGTCCTATTGACTGTAATGAGGTTACTCGTATGTAAGGGGTTTCAGATGGGGTCCTTAGGTCAAAGTCATTGTCCTAGGATACCTTGCCTTCGATTTTAGTTTTATTTTACTTTACACACATGCTCCCCTCCACCCCACCCCCCCATTTGTGTCTCAGCTTCTTTTCAGGGAAAACAGCACCACTTCCACCCCATCAAACACACCAGAGCTGAAAGAGGAAGATGGGGGAGGTCATTTGAATGTGTGTTTCTGTCCTCACTTCCCTTTACTTATTCCTCTTTCAGTCTGATGCTTTTTGAATAAACACCACATATCAAAACAAGGATGTGGTGCTTTAGCTACATCTTGCGACTTCTCCCAACATCCAGCCCTGAAATTCTTAGTTAGGCAAGTTTCAGAGTAGCAGCCGTGTTAGTCTGTATCCGCAAAAAGAACAGGAGTACTTGTGGCACCTTAGAGACTAACAAATTTATTAGAGCATAAGCTTTCGTGGACTACAGCCCACTTCTTCGGATGCATATAGAGTGGAACATATATTGAGGAGATATATATACACACATACAGAGAACATGAACAGGTGAGAGTTGTCTTACCAACTCTGAAAGGCCAATTAAGTAAGAGAAAAAAACTTTTGAAGTGATAATCAAGATAGCCCAGTACAGACAG
This sequence comes from Malaclemys terrapin pileata, assembly GCF_027887155.1. Lineage (NCBI taxonomy): Eukaryota > Metazoa > Chordata > Testudines > Emydidae > Malaclemys > Malaclemys terrapin. The sequence continues at coordinate 14,717,965 of NC_071505.1, read as the reverse complement.
TTTGATAAGAAGTGTGAGAATACTCCCACCTGTTCATGCTCTCTGTATGTGTGTATATATATCTCCTCAATATATGTTCCACTCTATATGCATCCGAAGAAGTGGGCTGTAGTCCACGAAAGCTTATGCTCTAATAAATTTGTTAGTCTCTAAGGTGCCACAAGTACTCCTGTTCTCTTTTTAGTTAGGCAAAACACCCACTGATACGGGGAAACTCTGGGAACCCTTAAAGTGCTTCTTCTCATCTGCTGCTGAAGTCAGTGGGAGTGTTGCCTGAATAAAGACTTCAGGAATGGGCCCTTATAGACAAACTTTCCAAGGTACTCAGAATCCAACGGCTCCCATTGTTTTCAGTGGGCATCAATGTCTCCAACTCCCCTACAGAATAAAATTACTGTACAATGTAGCCTCATCGGAGTTCGGAGTCTGAATTTAACCTAGGGTAAGGAACTGAAGCTTGTTACCAGCTGAGGACTGTTCAGTGGCCTATATGAAATGAGTTGAGGATCTCAGTCCAATTTCCAGGGGACCAGTGCCCACAGCACAAAAAACATGGCCACCCATAACCACTTGTTGGCAGTCTCTGTAGAGAGGCCAAGGACTGAATAGATTTGGAATCTTAACTATCAGGCTCCCTTTAAAGTTGTTCACTGTAGCTCAGGGTTCAGACCCACTAGCAAGGCAGCATATGAGGACCTTGCAATGCTGCTGTCCGTGTCACCTGGCACCTATGCTATGGAAATTATGTCCAGATTTTTTTTGAGAGTGTTGTACAAATGAAGGCTCTTTTATAGTTAGTATTAGGACATGGGTAGGAAAGAAGGCATATCACTGAAATATTGCTAGAGGGTGTTAGGCCAATCCCAGCTGTTAAACAATGTGATCAGGAACTGTTGGGGTTGAGCAACGGAAAACAGTTTCTCTAATGCACCTTTAATTTGCATGTACAGGTTTGCATAATTAACCCCTGGAAAATGGCTGTTCCTGCAAGTCCTAAGGTAAAATGTTCAGATGTTTTAGGAGCCTAACTCTCATTGTGACACATTCAGAACTCAGTGGAAACCCTTTTTCTCCCTATAGTTCTTCACACAGTTAGTCATGTCCACTTACACACCCCAACACCCAGCCAGACACCCGCACACTCTACCTATTCAAATTTTACTCCTGCAGATGGAAGAAGATCAGATTTTTTTTTTAAAGTGACTTTGGATATTCTCAGATATGACAATGATAAGTGTTATGCAGGTACTAGACAGTATATTTCATACTTTACCAATATTGTGCAATATTTAGCATAAATTTAAAACATCTCAGAAAACAAGAATCCCACAATTGTATTATGCAGATAAATGCAATTTTAATTACATCTAGTCTCAGGATTAGCATATGACATGGAAGGCTTTATTCTTTTAAGGGAGCTACTAAAATTCATCAATAACAAAGGAGCTACAAATCCAATTTCTGATTGAGTTTTCATTATTTAAAACAAACCAACAAACAAAAAACAAAACATCCCAAAGAACGCCCCCCTCCCCAACATGTTAAAAGATTTAGAAAGGAGTTTCATGATACTGTGAATAGCCACAGTTTAAGCCTAAAATGTATATAGGGTAAAAATGATCTAAACTTATTTAAAGTACAGTGATACCAAGCCTCTAACGTCATGATTTATCTAGAGCTCATCATGTGTCAAAAGCTGTGTGACTGTGGCCCCTCAATTACACTTGTAAGCACCGTCTCAAAGACCCAAAGATATGTATTCTATTCCTGTGTTATTTCCTAAAATGATAGGTTTGAGGAGAAATGCTATCCAAACACAGCCCTATCTGCAGGACCCTGCCACTTCAGAATGAAGAACTTTGCCAGGCTGATTTGCTTATTTACATTTTGGCTGCCACACTAGCAGATGTCATTCAGCCAGATGTCCTTCCCCTCCAGCTAGAAAAGAGACATCAAGAGTTGTTTCAGCACATTAAAGGGAACTAGCTTAAATGAGTACTAAGGAAGCAAATTCTATTGTTATCTATGCTTGCCCATTTCCATTCTACCAACAATGCCAGCATTGACGGCTTGTCCTCTCCTCCTACAAAGATCCATGCTTTCCTCTGCTGTGCCTTAAGCATGGAACTGATCTGTAAAGTTTTTACCCTCTCCTCTAAGCCAACTTTCTGCCCCTGACACCTACAAGAATTCCCCAAGAATGGCGATAGGCTGATGGGCAGTTGGGAAAGCTGATATTTATAAAATACAAAACAGAGTAAAGTGCATGTATGTATATGCAAGACATATCTGTCCTCCTCTCCCCCTCCTTTGTAAAATGACAAGCAACACAGATGCTCTGTTTGCAGAGCATCACACATAATACGGCCCTGATCCTTCGCGTTTTACAGTAATAAATATTTAATAGTAAAAATGCTGCCCAAGATCTCACTACATGCGAAGGGTCTGCTAGCCTTTTATAGACCTATCAAAAGAGCCTTTACACAGAGTTAGTGACAAATTAGGAGATACCACATTCTTTAGGATGTCATGGCAATATGCATTGCCAATTAAAGGCTGTATTGTGACTCTTATCCTAAGGTCTATATTCTCACTCAAGTGTGTCTCATTGGGTTTCAACTATGCTTACTATGGTGTCCTGGGTGTCAGCCATACATGGGCACAGAAGGATATATGAAAGATTTACACAGAGTGCCTGACTGAGAATGTTGGATATGTTCGTGAGGATAATTTTATGGCCATATAAGGTGTCTAGAGTCCAACAGGTGGTATTCATTCTGCCAAAGGAGGTGGTACAGGGGGGAGAATACTTCCCTCATTCATATTTCCCTTTCCAGATTTGGCAAAGCAGCACACTCAGAAATGAAATCTGCAAATCTGAATCATATAAAATATTATGCAGAGCAAGGTGATTTTTTTGGTTCTGTTCAATATTATATTTTCTGTTTCTTCTGATGTTGAGATTAATCAAACCATTTATCAGTGGGATTAGGAAAGAGGAGGGGGATATTAGGAAAGCAAATGAGCCAAAGGAACTACAAGAGAGCCCCCATGGCCAAGGGAAGGAGTAAGGCTACATTCATCAGAGTCCTCTTCATTAAGTAGGCACACCGTACTGCAGGTAACTTTTACTCTTGGTAATTTTTAAAAAGATGTAATATTTTTAATGGAGGAGTTCAGTGGAATATTGTTAAGACTGCTGTCCACGGGAGAAATTAAACACAGCTATTACTGACTGAGGCATAATGGGGAGGATTTTCTTAGCACGCCAGGAAGAACTGCAATCCAAGAACCATGACTGTCCCACTGAGATGATGCATAGCTCAGACCCTAAGCAATTCCACCATTTTATAAAAGATGTTACTAGTTAGCAAAGTGTCTTTTCACTGTCTGTACAACTATCCTGCATGCACCTACCTCCATTTTCTAGTAATTTCCTTATACTTACTATATACTTCACACTTAAAATAATGTTTGCTTATATTTTTAATTGTACAATGTAAGGATCTGATCCTACAGCCCTCATTCACATAAGTAGTCAATAGAATTATTCACTCATGAACATGGGCTTGATGAAATGGATTCTTGTATTTCAGTAATTATCATGGTTCTGTGTAGAAATTCATCTATGATCTGACGTAGGACTAAAGGGGTTGCTACATGTGAAGTAGACAAATATTCAAATAGAGGATTGGAGAGGTTAATATTGTCCTGGGGCCATGGTATTGACACCCTGTCTACCTTTGTCTGACCAAAAAGAGAATTATCATTAATTTTTCTCATGGTCTTTAAGTACAGTACCTCCAGAAGAATGTTATGAGACCCTCCCTTATGAGTGCTACAAGAAGACTTCTGAGAATAGAGCTCCTCAATCTAGCAGGAAAAGTTACAAGATCCAATGGCTGGAAGCTGAAGACAAACAGTGAGGGTGGATTCTCTAGTACTTGAAGTCTTTAAATGAAGGTTGGGTGTCTTCTTACAGTCATGCTCAAAACAACCAGAAGTGATGGACTTAATGCAGCAATTCTTCAGTGAAATTCTATGGTTTGTGTTATTCAGGTGGTCTGACGGATGATCCTAATAGCCCCACCTCCGGCCTTAAAATATATGCATTTCCTGAACATTTCCTTCATAAGTGATTCCTACCTGATTTAGCAACGTTTGATACCTCATGCTTAAATGGCAACTCTTTAATATGCACCTCAGCTTCAGAAAAAAACACATTTTGTAATTTCAGACTGCAAGAGCCATTGCCTGTTACTTCCTCCACATCAAAGATAGCAATCTTCAAGATGTATGTTTGAAGAGCATATATGGTTGATCAGGATGTATAATCTGTACAGCCCTATGCCACAAGTAGTGATCATTCAAAACTAAAACCACAAAGGGATGAGCAGTGACCAATTTTCTAAGTATTATCTACCTAAGTTAGTTAGTTAATGGAAATATCCTATCTCCTAGAACTAGAAGGGACCTTGCAAGGTCATTGAGTCCAGCCCCCTGCCTTCACTAGCAGGACCAAGTACTGATTTTGCCCCAGATCCCTAAGTGGCCCCCTCAAGGATTGAGCTCACAACCCTGGGTTTAGCAGGCCAATGCTCAAACCACTGAGCTATCCCTCCCCTCTCAGTTTTTATAGAAAAACTGAGGAACAGTGAGGCAAAGGACTAAACGTCTTAAAATAGCTGTTAATTTTTGGATGGCCAGTTTGAGACAAATTAGGATCAGCTTTTCAGAGCCAACGAGCAACTGCAGCTCGTATGCACTTCAACCGCAGATGAGTATACTGTGCTCCCCTGAAGATAAGGCCCCACCTATCAAGCTGGACACCCAAAAATGGAGTTCCCCAAATTATTTGACACTTTGGCAAGTTGGTAACAAATCTAGGAAGAGAACCCAGGTTTCCTAGCTCCGTAGTCACTGCATCAAGCTGCCTCCTATCACTAGAGGGGGCTGAAGCACCAAATGAATCCAAAATCCATCATAAATTACAGGGCCAATCCTTTTCTCATCAAAGTCAGAGATTTCGGCCACTGGATGCAATAGGAGCAGAACTGAGTCCACACTTAAACACAGGCTTACTTCACTGTATGAAGCCACAGCTGATTGCTGAGACTTATACTAAAGGAAGAAAACTCAGCTTCAAATATGAAATTGGTTTCTGAAGTGCCCCATTTCCGCAAATTTCCTGACTATATCTGCACTCTGAAAAACACGACTTCATTTCACAGTGCTTTCAGGATTTAGAAAAAAACGAACGACATCCACATTTGTTGGTAAATTGTTTAGCGAACATTAAAGAAAAAATAGATTTAACCCATTAAGTGAAATACACAATTGGTGGTCTTTACTGAGAAAAAAATAATTTTTCTCACCCTTCTCTTCTATAAAAACAACAAAAAGTGTTCTCAAAAATTAAATTAAATTTACAAAGTTAAAGGATTTTTTTTTTTTGTTTCCCTACAACTAGACTGTGCTTTAAGATAGCCTGTGTCTAAGCAGGAGGGATACTTGACATTTTGACTGCACAAGAGTTAAATTTGTAGGATGTACTGGCACATGAGTGAAAGTCTTACAATTTCAGTAAACCTCAATGACTTGGGTGGGCACAATCTTCAAGACTGGGGATTTGATTACTTAGATGTACACAGACCCTGACTTGCTTGCATTGGGGCATTTGTACAAGCATCTAGCTTGGAATCTAAAGATGTTGTATCATACAATACAGGCCAATGTACCATGTCACCATACCAAAATGGTTTCCTAAAATTTGTATTTATTAAGCCAATACACACATTGGATCAGCATCTCTTCAGTTGTTTCAGATGAATATAAAAAGCAGGTAATTCTTTAAACTGATGGCTCTTGAATAGCTACTCTATTATGTGGCCTTAATTAGCCAAATTTCTTGTTTTAAATTTCATCTTACACTTCATGGTTCCTCAGTCATCATCTTGCTGATTTCTTTTCTGTCAAGGAAACAGGAAAATTAATATCAGTGTTAGATACACTTATCTTAAATAAGGCACCAACCTAACATTACATATATTTTCCAGAGATTGACCTTGGGGTGCGGCAGATTCTTTTCCCTACTGGAAACCAATACAGGTTTTTATTTACAATAGGGAACAAAATCTGTCACATCCCAATGTCAACCAATAAAAATGCTCCTCTAAACAAGAACTCTGGAAAACCGAGAATTACAGCCAGGGTAATACCAACATTCACCACCAAAGAAAAATCTGACCACACAGGTGCATCTTGCATTGCATCCTGAAACTGGAAAGACTCTAGGTGTGACAAGCTGCTGGTTGTACCACACTGCAAAGCAGATGACCTACCACTAAGAGTCTAGGTTTTCATAAGGCTCATCACTATGGTATTTAGGCACCTCAATGCAAAACTTCTCTATGTGACTTTCACATGAGGAATACACAGATCTCAGCAATAGGTGCACCACAAAAACCTATACAGATTAGATAGTGTTCCCATCAGCCACTACCTGAACGAGAGATACTGAATGTTAGCTTGCTGAAGATAGTACATTAATCGGATTAATGGGCTTGGCTTGTTGCTTAGGCTTTGGGGAAGGCTGCACTTGCAAATTTTTCATAATGCAACCCCTCCCCACTCAGTAATACATATACTAAAGGTTTTCTTCTGGCCCTGGGACAACGCAATTTATTTTCCTCTTAACTCTTTTTAGGGCACCTAATGATGAGACGGTCCTGCTTTGAGCAGGGGGTTGGACTAGATGACCTCTTGAGGTCCCTTCCAACCCTGATATTCTATGATTCTATGACGGCAGTGGAATCTGCAGTCCCTCCATCAAACTTCTCAGCTAGCAGCTAAAAATGCCTGCATCGTAGGCTAGTGCAGCAAGCTTCGGATAAGCCTCAAAATCATGGATTCTAAATGCAAATTCTGATCCTTCTAGCTCATAGCTGAACTTCACAATACATGTTACTAGCAGACTTTATAAGGCAAGAGAGTCATTGTTAGGTCATTACCACAGCCCTGAACACTGCCACCCTCCTGTGAATGTTTCTGAGAACTGAAGTTATTCCATTTTACACTCCTATACAATCAGGACCTGCAAAGTTGCATAGCTGGAGAGGTGACTTCAAGTACTAAATACACCTCTACCCCGATATAACGCGACCCGATATAACACGAATTTGGATATAACGCGGTAAAGCAGTGCTCCGGGGGGGTGGGGCTGTGCACTCCGGCAGATCAAAGCAAGTTCAATATACTGCGGTTTCACCTATAGCGCGGTAAGATTTTTTGGCTCCCGAGGACAGCGTTATATTGGGGTAGAGGTGTAATTAGTTTTGGCCTGAACATAATAAGATCGTGATCTTCAAAACCTCACTATGAAGTGACATTCAACTCACGGCTCCTTGAGTAGATTCCTCTATTGAGAGGATTCACCAAAACAGATACATTTTTAGCTATGTTTTTGTTAATGAGACTTCAGAGTACACCGTATTGAGGGCCTATTTAGCCCTAACACTGTGCCCAAGGGCCAATGAGTAATTAACCTTCATTAGAAGGTCAGAACAGAGATTCATTCAAACCCTGATATTTTGGGCTGCCTACCTGACGACTAGAGTACAATTTGACCACTGAGCAGCATTAGTCAGGAATTTTCCATCAAAAATGTATTTTAAGGATAAATGTTGATGGCTAATATTGAGGATACTTGGAGTCTTATAGTTGGCTAATGCCAAACAAATCCTTAGGCTTTGCCTGCCCTCAAAATCTCGGTGATAGAGAGTTAGATCCTTCACTATTGGTAAGGAAGAAAGGAAGAGATTTGTGCCGGTACAAAAGGAGCGTAATTAGAAGTAATGGGATGAAATCGAAAAGGGGGAAGTTACAATGGAGGTAAAAAGATTTCTGATAGCAAGTACTATTAGACTGCGGAATAGTCTTCTAATGGAAGTGGGGAACATTGCAAATTAGACTGAAAAAAGCACCAATTTGTTTTTATTATATATAATCATCCAGAGAATAGAGACAATCTTTGCCTTGAAGGAGGACTTACAGTAACATGTAAAAAGTGCATCTCTCACAGCACATTACACTGTTCTGAAGCCTGCAGCTTTTGAATGGAATTTGGATTATTTGTGTTGACCTACAAAGTTTTGAGTGTTTGGGGGCTTGACCACCTGGGAGACTGCTCTTGTACAGAGCACTACTCTTGGTTAAAATCTTTCAAACTGCCTAAAGTGGTTGAAAGAAGGCAAAAAGATCATTTCAGCCTTTGAACAAGTCATGTATATTTGTTGAAAAAGAACTGAGAAATTAAGTTTGCTTGAAGTAAAAACTGCTTAAAGTGTTTAAAACGTCTTGTGACATTACAAAATTATTTTGGTATTAAAAAATTTAAGTTTTTAAACTTTCAGCTATTCAAACAGCACATTTCCACTTAGCCTATATTTATCTTTAAACAAAAAAGTGAGCATGTGTTCCAGTAACATTTTCATATTCTATATTATGCAGTAGCTTTGCCTAAGGTAAGATAATAATAAAGTGACAGTTTGTTCTTGGTTATTACAAGTAAAAACAATACACCTCTCTCTCTCTCTCTCTCAAAATCTTTATTTTACAAGCCGAATACTGTAATCCTTTTATACCAGAATACCATAATTCCATGTGCTTTAGTGCACCTGTTTTACAGACTCCGTGGTCAGATATCCCTCCCTTGCGGTTTGCTTACCAGTTTGAGAAAATCAACTAGTTTGTGAACATCTTCTCCAGTAGAAAGATCTACAAAGTCCTTGGGCAGTCGGTAGCTCAGGTAAGGGCTAGGCTGGACGGTCACTTGGCTGTTTGTACAGCGGAATGCTGGATAGTCCTTAGAGAAAGACAGGTTAAAAAAAACGTTAAAGTGTCTAACTGCAATTAAACACATTAATTTTTTTCAACTACTGGTAACACCGTTTCAATTGCTCTGGTATTGAGTTTATTCAGTATACTAAAAATGGATTTATCACAGAGTGTCACTGGCCCTTTAAAATGAAGCTGCCTCCTGGTTCATCTTAAAAGGTGGTCACCTGGGCCCTAGAGGGGAGAGAGACCTGGTGAGTCAGAGCTGCCTGAGAGCCTGACAACAGAGTGAGTCAGTCAGCGAAATGGGCGGATGAGAACTGCCTGGTCCAGTGGGGGAAAAGGGCAGGTGAGAGCTGCCTGTTGGCGACTGGAAGAGGTCTCTGGGGAAAAGCACAGAGAGCAGAAAGCTCTCCTCAGGTCCTCCATGAAAAGAGGGAAGAATTATCACAGAAGCCAGGGCAATAGAGGGAGATACCTGCTGGCTCTCTGAGCCAGAGAGCTGAAGCTAGAGGACCAGGGAGGGCTAAAGTCTGGGAGTGAGAGACACTGAGGCTAGACTTGGTGTGTTGTCTGTACTGTTTGGACTATGCTAGAGAAATGTTTAGGGACTTTTGTAAAGGACTATTTTGCACTATGTTTTTATAATAAACGGGCCCCCTGGAGGGCTACACTGGGGCAAGAAAGCTTCCAGTGGAGCTATTGGGGACTCTGTTAGGGAAACTGAGGCAGATGCAACTATTGTGTCATGGCCTCCCCCTCTGATAGTGAACTTTAGATAAGGCTGTTGGGTCCTCAGCTAAAAAGCCTATCTGAACACAAGGATCAAGTATATAATTTCTAGCATCAAGAGCCTTAAATCCCCCTTCAGTAAGGGCTTTTCATTTAAATCCATATTTACAAGTAAAATCCTGCCAAAGTTAAGGTCAAGACTTATGCAGCAAATATTTGTTGAAACCAAAAGATTTTTTTTTAAGCTTCCATTGCTAGCCATAAGTTCTGGGTAGGCCCATCTCCCTTTTAGTTTAACAAACAGTGATATGTAACTTTATAGCAGTGGTTCTCAGCCAGGGGCCCAGGGCCCCTGGGGGGCCACGAGCAGGTTTCAGGGGGTCCGCCAAGCAGGACCGGCATTAGACTTGCTGGGGCCCAGGGCAGAAAGCTGAAGCCCCATCGCATGGGGTTGAAGCCCAGAGGCCTGAGCCCCTCCACCCAGGGCTGAAGCCTGAGCAACTTAGCTTCACGGGGCCCCCTGTGACATGGGACTCCGGGCAGTTGCCCTGATTGCTGCCCCCTAACGCTGGTCCTTGATTTTATATGCAGAAAAACAGTTGATGTGGCACAAGGGGGCCGTGGAGTTTTTAACAGGATGTTGGGGGGGCCTCAGAAAGGAAAAGGTTGAGAACCCCTGCCTTATAGCATGGTGAATCTTCAAAGTGCTCTATGAGTGGCATGAGAGGTAGGTAAGTTTCCTCATTTTACACATGGAGGCAGAGGGATCTAGCAATTTTACCCAGAATCAGTAGACCTAGTTGTTGAGCTGAATTTGAACAAGATAAGCCATTCTACTTCTCATTCCAGTTTACACTAGGAAGCTGCACAAAACATCTGGTTTGCACACATGCAAGATAAGTAAAACCCTTCAAAATTGACTAATAGCTAAATCACATCTCCTTGCACAAAATGCACTCTGAATTATTCAGGTAATAAACAAACAAAGAAGTCCTATCCTTTAACAGAGCTGTTCTCAAATCTTTTCATATCATGTGGGCCACATCTTAATGTCTTGTGGACCACCTTCCACCACATTCACCATCACAGAGTCCACCTATCTCTATTTCATTTGCAGTTTCATAACATCTTTGTAGCATCTAGAGCAATTGCTTCCCTATAAGAGTAAGCTAAGGAAAGAATAATGTGTTCTGACATTTTCTAATGTTTAGCAGCTAGAAAGAGGAGGTTACTTACTTACCTGTAACTGGAGGTTCTTCAAGATGTGTGGTCCCTATCTGTATTCCACCAAGGATTACGCATGCACATCATGCACCCGGAGTTGGAGATTTTGAAAGTAATGTCCATTGGTCCACGCATGTGCCCTGGCTCGCCTGGTGCTTCCATCCAAGGCGATAAAGGGCATGGCGGACCAACCGCATCTCCAGTTCCTTCTCCACTGTGAATCTGGCAGATCCGTAGCAGAGGGGAAGGAGGGTGGGGAGTGGAATACAGATAGGGACTACATATCTCGAAAAACCTCCCGTTACAGGTAAGTAACCTCCTCTTCTTTGAGTTATGGTCTCTATTGTATTCCACTGAGGGTGATTAACAAGCAATACCTAATTTGGAGGCGAGTTTGAGGATGAGGATGGAACAGTAGTGCAGAGGAAGCATCTGCTGCCGAGTCCTGCCTAGTGTGCAGTGAAGGTGTGTACGGAAATCCAGGTGGCTGCTTTACATATGTCAATGAGCGGCATGTTCTGAAGGGAGGCCGTATCCCTGTAGTGGGAGGTAGACTCAATAGTTGGTAGCAGAATTTAATACACCCTGAAATCCACTTGGAGGTTCAATGGGTGGAGATGCCCTGCCCCTGGAGTGTCTGTGCTATCACAACAAACAGTGTAGGGGACTTCCTGAATGGTTTCGTTCTCTGAGGTAGAACACCAAAGCTCAGCAAACATTGAGGGAGTGGAGTTAACACTCCTTTGCAGATACATGTGGTTTTGGGAAGAAAACAGGTTGATGAATGGCTTGATTGATGTAAAATTGAGAAACCTCTTTTGGTAAGAACTCAGGGTGTAGTCATAGGAAGACCTTACCTTTGTGGAAAACTGAAAGGTGGGTCTGCCATCATGACTCCAGTTCACTAACTCTTCTCGCTGAGGCAACAGTAACAAGGAAGGCGACTTTCATGGGAAGGAGGGCCAGAGCATGATGTTAAGAGTTCGAAGGGCAGTTTCGTTAGCATAGAGGGAACAAGATTCAGGTTTCATTGAGGTACTATATGTTGGACAGGTGGGAAGGTTCTGGTGACCCCTTTCCAGAAGCTGGCGGTTAGTGGGTGTGTGAAAATAGAGGAACCCTCCACTGGAGGGTGGAATGCACTAATTGCTGCCAGGTATAATTTCAGAGAGTTGACGGTGAGATGACTTCAGTAACAGAAAGTAGTCCAGTATGAGGGGGATCCCTGCTGATTCTGATGAAAAACCTTTTCATTGAGCCCATGATGAAAAATGTTGCCACTTGGCCCAGTAACATCTGGTGGAGTCTTTCCTGATGCTAGAAAGGATTTTCTGTACCACCAAAGAACACGTTTGCTTTAAGGCAGATGCCCATCCAAATACCATGCTCAGAGGTGTAGTGCATGTGGACTGGGATATCTGATCTCGCCTTTGCATTGGGACAACAGAACTGGATGGCTGGGGATAGGAATTGGTGGGTGGGATGACATGTAGAGAAGACTGGGGAACCAGAATTGTCTGATCCAGTAGGGGGCGATCAGAATTACCGTTGCTCTGTCTTGTGGAGTACTCGAGGTAGGAGTGGTAGTGGAAGAAATGCGTAGCTGAATCAGTCTGACCAAGGGAACAGTTCCTTGTTGTCCTGAGAGCAGTGGCTGAGGGCTCCCCTGGAGCAGTACGTTGTGCATTTGCTGTTCCCCAGTGAGGTGAATAGGTCTGTGGATAGGCTCCTACACTGAGCAAAGATGTAGTATATTACCGAATTGTGAAGTTCCCACTTGTGGTCGATCGCAAAATGTCTGCTGAATGAGTCCACACATACATTCTGTGTCCCGGGAAGAAAGGCTGCACATAGGAGAATCTGGTGGTTGATGAACCAAGTCCAGAGATTGATTGCCTCTGCGCATAGCGTGGACAGTCTCATTCCTCCGTGTTTGTTGATGTAAACACAGTGGTGGTGGTATTGACATGATGAGAACATGATGGGAGTGAATGAAGGCATGTTCTTCTGACAGCTCAGAGTTCAAGGATGTTTAAGTGCATCCTAGATTCTCTGGGAGTCCCCTCAACCCACCAAGGATGCATCAGTGATAATCATCTTCTCTGGGGAGGAGGGAAGAAAGGGAACTCCCACGCACATACGATGTGCGTCCCACTGCCATTGAAGGAATGATAGTATCATGGTGGGGACTGTCAGCATAGAGGCCATGGAGTGGCAGCTTGGCAAGTAAACGGACTGGAGCCATGACTGAAGGCATCGAAGGTGGAGTCGTGCGAAGGGGGTCACATATGTACATGAAGCCGTGTGACTGAGGAGGGACAGACAAATCCTGGCTGACATATGTGGGTAGCTCATGATTTGAGCAGCTCATGATGTGAGCTATGATGTTGCTTAACACTTGGAACCTGTCTGCTAGTAAATAGGCTCATGCCATGACCGAATTGATGGTAGTCACTATGAAGTCCAAAAACTATATGGTGTCTAGGATCAATTCCTCGACGCTGACTCTGAGTGACGAGAGAAAGTTGAGCAACATGGAAGTTGATGCCTTGACTGCGCGGCTAGAAGTCAGTTGTCAAGACATGGAAACACAAGGACATCATGTTATGACGTAAAAGACCTTGGTGAAGACCCTGGGAGCAGTGGCTATCCCGAAGGGGAGCACCTTGTGCTGGAAATGATGGGTGTCCACTGTGAATCTCAAACATCTGTGGAGTGGATGGATTTCTATAGGAAAATAAGCATCCTTCATATTGTGAGCTGCAAATCATATGCCTTTCTCCAAGGACAGAATAACTGCTGCCAGTGTGACCATACGGAACCTGAGTTTGTGGATGAAGCGATTGAGATGGCGAAGATCAAGAATCAGTCTCCATCTGCTTTTCCTCTTGGGTATCAGGAAGTTAGTTGAGTAGAACCCTGTTCCCCAATATTCCGTGGGAACACATACTATTGCTCCCCACTGTAATAAGGAGTTCATCTCTTGGGCGAGAATGCTGTTGTGAGAGTGGTCCCTGAAGGGGGACAGGAGGGTGGTCTTGGACGAGGTAGCATGACAAACTATCGCATAGCCATGGTGGATGATGTCCAAACCCATTTGCCCACTGTTATCACACTCCAAGCATGAGGAAAAAAAGTGCTAAACAACCCCCAAAGGGAGTTGGAGAGTCGTGAGGTGGTAGGTATAGTGGTTGGTGGCTTTCAGGGTTGTTTCAGAAATACTCTTGGCTGGGGAAGAGGGCGGGTCCAGCTGGGGGTTAGCCTCCCCCAGCCGGTGGTTCACCCACCGCTCATGCCAGGTCTGGGTCTGAGTGAAGTCTCATGGCGAGCTCCACGGAGGTGTTTCTGGAGGCGGAGAGCCTGGCCTTATCGTCTGTGGCTGGAGAAAGATAGGCAAATTCTGTACCTGGATGTGAGGTCAGCTTCCTCCAAGCAGTACAGGCAGCACTGGTGTTAGACACTGACCAAGAAGAATGTGCAGAGTTTGAAGCTGGAAGTCCTTGGCGAAGTTCTGGGCAAAGTCCGGCACCCGCATGCGGGTACAGGGATTTGGGGGGCATTGTCAAAGAAAACAACCCCCCCCCAACTCTATCTAAACTAAGCACTAAAATTATGATAAAACTACAATAAACAGACAAAACTAGTCTAAAACTGGCAAACTACCTACTATGTACACTATTTAAAAGTGCATCAGAGATGAGGACACTGGAAGTTCCGACCCAGACCATGTGGTGATGAGAAGGAACTGGAGAGGCGGGTCGGTCCTCCCTGCCCTTTATCGCCTCGGACAGAAGCACAAGGCGAGCCAGGGTGCATGGATGGACCAACAGACACTACTTTCAAAATCTCCCACTCTGGGCGCATGGCATGCATGCGTAACCCTCGGAATACAATACAATACAATAAGGATCATCACTCGAAAAAGAACAAAAGGCCAGCACCATGTGACGACCCACTTCTCCACAGATCACCAGCCAAATGCTTCACAAAGCACGAGTAATCTGTGGTTTGAGAACTGCCATTTTAAATGCTCCCTCCAAGAGTTGCACTGGTGTTGGATGAACTGAGTCTTAAGTTTTAGTCACACGGGAAGAATGTCAAAGGACCAATAAATGAAGTGTTTTCTTCCTACTAACAGAATTTTGGTTTTACTGAGGAATTGCAACATGGAGCAGGGAGGCGAGAGCCTCTGTACAGTTCCAATGACACTGCACTTGCAATATTAGGTTTAGGAGTCAGCTCCTCCATACAAGGAAGACCGAGAAGTTGGTGGGAGGCTTAGAGAAAAACAAACATGATTATGGAGGTGAGGTGATTAAATTAGAAACACTGGGAAAGAAGCAGAGGTTGGTTAAGTGATGAAGAAAAAGGACAAATATTTGAAGGGTAAATACCAAGGAGTAAAAAGAAATTGTTTAAGGTGCAATATGTGCAAATAACAAGGAGTAATGGGACAAAGGGAACAAAGGTAAATATTAGGACAATTTCTTATAAATCTGGTCAAGGCTGCAGAACAGAAGCCCCATTTTTGCATTTAAAACTGGACAAAATATGTATTTGTTGAGCTTGAACACTGTACAGACAAAGAGGAGACAGATCCTGCTCTCAAGCAGTTTACTATGTATGGGCATGATCTAAAGCCCAGTGAACTCAATGGAAGTGCGCCCACTGACTTTAACAGGCTTTGGTTCACATCCTAAATACACTGAAGAAAAAAACCAGAGGCTAGAGCACCTTTTGAGTTATCTAAATCCATCTCTCTGACACCGCAGTCTTATTCTTTACCATATTTCCTTACCTGTTCCATAGCCTCCCCTTCACTATGGTCACCTTTCAAGTTCTTCCCAGATGTCAATTCTTCCCACGTAAACAGCAGAGAGTCTGTTACTTCACCAAAGGGGTTAAAATCGATTAACCATACCTTACTCTGCAGTACAACAACGAAGAAAATAAAATATCAACAAACAAGAGTGGATGTGAAATAAGAGGAAAAATTATTCTCTGCTTAAGTGTGGAAACAAAAACATACTGCATGGGCTGTTAGAAGACAGTTTTCATAAGAGGTCAAACAGGTCATGTAAATTGATGCAAGTTCTATGCAGTTTCCTATGGAAGGATCTTTCAGATTAGGCTTTACAGGGATTCTCTCTGGTCTGTGTAGACCTTAGAGATCCCCGGTCACTTTGGGTGACAACAGACATTTGCCCTAAATGTCTTTTACTAAAAGTTCCATTCCTCACACCAGTCTTGTGACAGTACTATAGAAAGTGGCCGTCTGCAGGATGGCTGCTTTCCACCCCAGAGATGGCTGCATTTCAGGAATACTGTGTAGTTTTTAAAATGCTTTGGGATCCTTCATGTTGAAAGACATTTAGAGTCACAGATTCTAAGGCCAGGAGGGACCACTGTGGCCATCTAGTCTGACCTCCTGTGTAACACAGGCCATACAACTTCCGTGAAATAATTCCGGTTTGAACTAGAGCAGATCTTCTAGGAAAGCATCCAATCTTGATTTAAAAATTGCCACTGATGGAGAATCCACCACAACCCTTGGTAAATTGTCCCAATGATTAATTACTCTCACTTATTTCCAAAATTTGGTGCTGCACTGGGTGGGAATCAAACCCTGATCAAGCACTTAGAAGGCATCTTTGTCACCACTATCCCACTTGGCAGATAATTTAAAGACTAACTTGCATTTATCTAAGCTATGTATATGTAGCCATTAGCATAGTATCTGAGTGTTTCAATCTTAGTGTATTTATCCTCACAATGCCTCTGTGAGGTAGAGACATACTATTATCCCCATTGTATAGATAAGGAATGAAAGAAAGCACAAAGAGACTAAGATGATTTGCCCAAGATCACACAAAGTCTGTGGAGGAAATTGAATCGGGATCTCTCAGGTCTCAAGCTAGCACCATAAGCACTGAACCATCCTTCCTTTTCAGTAAAAGCTTACTTATTCTGATATTTAAGACAAATTACATTGTAATGAAGCATTACTCTTTATCAGTTGGTAGCAAGAATTCTCTCAATTTAGGCATCATACGCAAGCCTAGATTTACCACGTAGAAGAAATGTTATATGTACCATATTTGAGTGACTGAGCCATAATTCATTGCAATTTGAAAACAAAAGACCATGGCATATTTAATTTTCTATTCCTTCCTTCCCTCCACTCCATCAGGGTGCTGTAGATATGCTGCTGTAATCCCATAGTGTAGGCACAGACTACGCAATGGAAGGGGTTACCTTCATCACTATGGCAACTCCACCTCTCTGAGGGACAGTAGGTAGGTTGACGGAAACATTCTTCTATTGACCTAGCTGTGGGCGGGGAGGGGGATTACGTCGAGGGCCACATCAGCATAGCTATGGCACTCAGAAGTGTGGATTTTTCATTCCCCTAAGCGCAGTAGCTATGTTGACCTAAGTATAGACCAGGCCTCAATCTCCTTGATACACTTGACAACTTCCATCCATTTCCTCTAGAAACCCTTTAAAGCTGTGAACACCAGCTTTGTTGCTGAGCAACATGACATTTCCTCCTCTCCCACTCCCCCCTAACTACAAGTTTAACATGGTGCCTATGGAGCCCTTGTAGGCCCTGCTGGCCTGGAAAATGGAAGACAGAAATGGAACCCAGTTTCACACAGCTTTTCATGAGTCTCCCTTGTTGCAATATCATGACACTTATTATCATATTGCAAGTAAATGAAGCTTCAATAAGCTAGTGCACAAGCTCACTATGGCAAATGATAGTACTGAAACCATAATACATTCAGAGAACTAGAGTTTGTTAATATGGAAAATACAAGCTGTAGAGAGAGTGTGTGGTATCCAATGCAAAGTTTCTCATGTTGGGTGTCTTCGGAAGGTCATGATGCAAGATGGAGGTTCCTAGGGTTGTGTCTGGGACCGGAGATATTGGCTAGTGTCATTCAGTTGCACAATCCAAGCAGCGGCTGGCCAAAAGTGCTCACTCATGTAGCTGGGAGCAGCTTACGTGCTAGAGGCTGTGTGTGAACAGTCTGGGAGTGGGGGTTCTCACAGCAGAGCAGGGTAAGGCTGGCTCCCAGAGTCGAGGATTGGAGTGACCTAGCAGATCACTGGTCCAGATAACACCAGGGGAACGTCACAGAGAGACACTTCAGCTGTTATTTATTGCAGAAGAGTAAAGAAACAGAGGTGGTTTTGCACTGTTGAGCTGCAGCCATGGTGTAGCAGCATTAACACCACCAGAGCAGCACTCCAGGAAGCAGACTATTTGTATCAGCCTGGCTTATCATTTTCAATCCCTCTGCTTCTCTTGCAAATAGTCAGATATTCTAATTATAATGATGTTTTGCTTGTGCTATCATCAGAGCATCTTGTCAATCCAATGACATCAGGAAGAAGAATTTATCATTTGGATTCCTACCACACTGGAAAACAAGCTAATGAACCAATTTGTGTTTCAGAGACAGGCAATGGCTGGCAAAGTTTGCTCTGCAGTTCAGAGAATCTTTCCTCCATCTCTGAGATTTTTCAGCTTGTTAAGAGTGGGGATTTTTTTTATTACATGTATTCAACTTAACTGTTCACAGGGATTTTACAATCAGTTCATTAGGGAGTTTTACATTGCATAGGCTTTAATATCAAAAAATAAATTATGGGACCAGTGAAAAGCAAGAACTGGGGTCTGTGGGCACCACAGCTGCATTTTCCTCTTCCTGCGGAGACGGAAAAGAGTCAATGTGCCTTCCACAACCTATTAACGGTTCCCAAAGCGTCTCCTCTAGTTACTTTTATATCCCCACTGAACTTTGGTAATTGCTAATTGGTAGGAGGCAGCATAAAAAATGAACAGATCTAAAACACTCCCCTTCAGATTTATTAAAAGTAAGGCATCTATCTCTGGGTCAGTCACTGAACAGTCTTCAGACTAAGTGGAAAAAATAAGACTGAAGCATATCTAGGAAACCCAGAGTAAAAGCCAAAACATAATCCAAAACCACTTTCACATCACAGCTATAGAGCAAAAATAAAGCTATTTAATTGCAGGCTTCCAGTATTAGCAATCTCTTGTCACTTAAGGCAGATTAACATCTACTTATATGTCTGAGTTGTATGCAATTGTTTTTGAGAAAGCCATTTACGGGCATCTGCATACATGCTAGGTATGTCCCTCTGCCTCTTGGTAAGTTGCTAATGCAACCTTTGTTGTCCCAAAATTTGGGTGCCTCAATACCGAGTGTTTACTAGGCAAGCATAGATACATTTTCTTTCAAAGATAGCCTCCTTTTCTATGTTCTCAAACTATGTAGCCTCAAGACTATGCCTGATGTTTTCTGAAGATCCATTTGTATAGCAAAAACTCCACCACACAAGAGTGAAATTAACATGGGCTATATTTTGTATATGATGAGGGGAAACAAGCAATAACACATGGTATGTATTTAGCACCCTAAAAATATACACTGGTAGGTCTATTATAACATGGTAACATTCATTTTATTTTCATAAAAAGATAAAAAGCATACTGCTTTAAGGAAGTAGCTATAATATAAGAACATTTAAAGGAAGTTACAAGATAGATAAGAAATGCCATGTTAGTAAAGGTAACCAGCAAAGTGAATTGTCACATTTCCCTAATTTCAGCCGTGTGTGTTCATGCCCACAATGACAGTACACATGGGACAATGAAGCCCGAGTATTAGTTTAAAATTTAGAAAAAAGAGTTGTGAACTAACAATGGTCTGAAATATCTTCATTATACTACTTAGCAGTTCTACAGTAACTTTTATCTAAAGATCATAAAGTGTTTTACAAACAATTAAGATTTGGGAGGTATGCAAGAAATATATAGGGATTAGTTCACACAACACAAAGTACAGCTACCTCCAGGCAGCCCATCACTAGACAATAGCTGAGAGCAGAAATAAAGAAAGGGATCCAAAATGGGCCATCCAACCCCGGAGTGTTGCCTCTCTAGTGCTTGCTGCCTGGCTTTGGAGACCATCTGCCTTTAAAGATTGTGTTAGAATGGGTATCCCTTAAAGCTGGCTGGTCTGCAAAGCTAGTCAAGAACTGACAAGACTGAGTTCAGGGAAGCCAGTGCACAGCAGAGAGAATATCAGGAATATCAGCTGAGAGCAGAAACAGAAGGACTGAACTGAGTTTACATGAGCCCTATTAGAAGGTATACGAAAGCTTGCATAGAACAGATACATTCAAGTTGCTTATGTCGTACTCCAATCTACTGACGCGCAAATTCCAAATGATTAGGACTTGCAGTAGTCTCCCCAGTGTTCTTTCAGTCACTCTACAGAAAACCTACAGGGTTCTTGCTCTTCCAAATGTTGCAGTCCTTGCAAGAGAACAAACACACATCCAAGAGACATTTTGCAGGTGAAAGTGCTTTAAATAGGCAGACGCTGGGCACTTCTCTCATTCTACACATGAGGTTGCCATTCAACCACGTTGCTCTGGAGCACAAACTCTGGAAAGTGATTGAGCTACACAACACTCAGCACCATTTCAGTGCCTATAATTCACACACTAAAGAATAATACATTGGCAAGTCATGAAAGTGTGTGCACAGGCAGGGATGAAGGAGGTGGGTCTGACACACCAAGGGACTAACTAGCAGTCTTCCAGGAGCCTGAGGGCTGCATGGAATTTGCACAAATAATTAAGAGATACACAGATAGACACAGCTATATTAACTTGACAGATGAAGAAAAAATGCTTTTTGTCCAAGATCACCAGGATTAAAATCTTTCACTTAAAAAATCTTTGTCTTTACCCTTCAAGTTACAAGACAAGGCAGCTACAGGCTGAAGTTGGCCAGACTTGAAAAATTCTGCTCATTAACTTGGCTGTGGTAAGTAAAATTTCCCTGCTCTCTCTCCTCTCTGCTCTCCCCCCCCACATCATAGTCAGGTTGGGTCAGCAGTTCTCAAACTGTGGGTCAAGACCCCAAAGTGGGTCACGACCCCATTTTAATGGGGTCACCAGGATTGGCTCAGACTGGCTGGGGCCCAGGGACAAAGCCAAAGCCCAAGGACTTCAGCCCTGGGCAGCAGGGCTCAGGTTACAGGCCCCCTGCCTGGGGCTGAAGCCCTTGGCTTCTGCTTTGGTCCCTCTGCCTGGGGTGGTGGGGCTTGGGCTTCGGCCCTAGCATAACTATAAAGGGAAGGGTAACAGCCCTCCTGTGTACAATACTATAAAATCCCTCCTGGCCAGAGACTCCAAAATCCTTTTACCTGTAAAGGGTTAAGAAGCTCAGGTAACCTGGCTGACACCTGACCCAAAGGACCAATAAGGGGACGAGATACTTTCAAATCTTGGTGGGGGGGGACGGCTTTTGTTTGTGCTCTTTGTTTTGGGAGTTGTTCGCTCTTGGGACTAAGAGGGACCAGACATCAATCCATGCTCTCCAAATCTTCTGAACACGTCTCTCATATTTCAAACTTGTAAGTAACAGCCAGGCAAGGCGCGTTAGGTTTATCTTTGTTTTCTCAACTTGTAAATGTTCCTTTTGCTAGAGTGTTTATCTCTGTTTGCTGTAGCTTTGAACTTAAGGCTAGAGGGGATTCCTCTGGGCTTTTTGAATCTGATTACACTGTAAAGTTATTTTCCATCCTGATTTTACAGAGATGATTTTTACCTTTCTTTCTTTAATTAAAAGCCTTCTTTTAAATAACCTGATTGATTTTTTCCTTGTTTTAAGATCCAAGGGGTTTTGGATCGGTGTTCACCAGGGAATTAATGGAGGAGTCTCTCAAGGCTATCCAAGGAAGGGAGTTAGCACTTGGGAGTGGTGGCAGCAAAACCAGATCTAAGTTGGTGGTTAAGCTTAGAAGTTTACATGCAGGTTCCCATATCTGTACTCTAAAGTTCAGAGTGGGGAAGGAACCTTGACAGGCCTCCACCTGGGGTGGCAGGACTCAGGTGGGCTCAGGCTTTGGTCCCCCATCCTGGGTCGTGTAGTAATTTTTGTTATCAGAAGGAGGTCGCAGTGCAATGAAGTTTGAGAACCCCTGGGGTGGGTAAATAGGTTTTGTACCTGAGCTGCATTTAGCTTTTAGGCTGACTTGAAACCAATGTCATAAAATTACCTGGTGTTGACTGGATGCATTGGTACAAGAAGTACTTCCATCCAGACACGCATCTGTTTAGGTACTATTTTTGGCACTGTCATTGTATAACTACAAAACCCAGAAACTCTCTACATATCAGCCACCAAGAGGCTGAGAGTCAAAATCAATACTTAAAAATCACCAGTATTGCCAACTCCATCTGCTGGAACACTGTGCGTCAGACCCCTCCCCACAAATCACAACTGGTTCAAATAATGATCAGGGCTGTCAATTGATTAAAAAAACGAATTGCGATTAATCGCACTGTTAAACAATAATAGAATACCATTTATTAAAATATTTTTGGATATTTTCTACATTTTCAAATATATTGATTTCAATTACAACAGAATACAAAGTGTACAGTGCTCACTTTATATTATTTTTTATTACAAATATCTGCACTGTAAAAAACAAAAGAAGTAGCATTTTTCAATTCACCTAATAAAAGTACTGTAGTGCAATATCTTTATCAGGAAAGTTGAACTTACAAATGTAGAATTATGTACAAAAAATAACTGCACTCAAAAATAAAACAATGTAAAATTTTAGAGTCCAATCAGTCCTACTTCTTGTTCAGCCCATCGCTCAAACAAGTTTGTTTATATTTGCAGGAGATAATGCTGGCCGCTTCTTGTTTACGTCACCTGAAAGTAAGAACAGGCATTGAGGCTGGCGTCACAAGATATTTACGTGCCAGATGCACTAAAGATTCGTATGTCCCTTCATGCTTCAACCACCATTCCGGAGGACATGCGTCCATGCTGATGATGGGTTCTGCTCGATAACGATCCAAAGCAGTGCGGACCGACACATGTTCATTTTCATCACCTGAGTCAGATGCCACCAGCAGAAGGGTAATTTTCTTTTTTGGTGGTTTGGGTTCTGAAGTTTCCGCGTTGAAGTACTGCTCTTTTAACTCTTCTGAAAGCATGTTCCACACCTCGTCCCTCTCAGATTTTGGAAGGCACTTCAGAATCTTAAACCTTGGGTGAAGAGCTGTAGCTATCTTTAGAAATCTCACATTGGTACCTTCTTTGTGTTTTGTCAAATCTGCAGTGAAAGTGTTCTTAAAACGAACATGTTCTGGGTCATCATCTGAGACTGCTATAACATGAAATATATGGCAGAATGCGGGTAAAACAGAGCAGGAGACATGCACTTCTCCCCCAAGGAGTTCAGTCACAAATGTAATTAACACATTTTTTTTTAAATGAGCATCATCAGCATGGAAGCATATCCTTTGGAATGGTGGTTGAAGCATGAAGGGGCATACGAATGTTTAGCATATCTGGCACATAAATACCTTGCAATGCCGGCTACAAAAGTGCCATGTGAATGCCTGTTCTCACTTTCAGGTAACATTGTAAATAAGAAGCGGGCAGCATTATCTCCCCTAAACGTAAAGAAACTTGTTCTTCTGAGCGATTGGCTGAACAAGAAATAGAACTAAGTGCACTTGTAGGCTCCAAAGTTTTACATGGTTTTGTTTTTGAGTGAAGTTATGTATCCCCCCCAAAAAAATTACATTTGTAAGTTACGCTTTCATGATAAAGAGATTGCACTATAGTACTTGTATGAGGTGAATTGAAAAATACTATTTCTTTTATCATTTTTACAGTGCAAATATTTGTAATAATAATATAATAAAGTGAGCACTGTACACTTTGTATTTTGTGTTGTAATTGAAATCAATACATTTGAGAAATGTACAAAAACATCCAAAAATATTTAATAAATTTCAATTGGTATTCTATTGTTTAACAGGGCGATGAAAAGTGCAATTAATCACGATTAATTTTTTTAACCACGATTAATTTTTGAGTTAATTGCGTGAATTAACTGCGATTAATTGACAGCCCTAATAATGAGATTTTAAAAAGAGCTCCTTTTTGTTTGCTTTCTAGTTTTTGAGCCTTTAGGATGCATGCTTTCAAGCTTTTCTCCACAACCATAAGGGACAGAAGTTTTTTTTTTTTTTTTAAATTAACACTTATCCTCACATCATCACATGACTCTGGGAGCTGGAGCTTTAAGAAAACATCACATATCACAAGGTTCACAATAAAAATCCTGAAAGGTGACACCATTGAATCATAGTTTTAACTTCATTAGATTAAATCCATTTTTGCTTTCAGATCAGACAAAGATGTATATTTGATGCAGGAATTAGTGGATGAAATTTGGAAAGTATGATTAGATGATCATAATGGTCCCTTAGGGCTTCAAATCTGTGAGTCATTCCCTCAGATGCTCAGCAGAGCCATAATCCAAACTCTTATACAATTCAGAATATTATTTCTAGATTACAGCAAAAGGCAGAGTCCTTCAAATAACATCAGTCTCAAGCAGAGAGATGAAGATTTGTTTGGTAGTTAAGTCTACGCAATTCCCTTCTCTTCTATTAGGAACTTGTCCTCACCAGTAGTTTCTATCACACAGACAAACACAACTAAGGCTGCAAAGTTAAGCACTAAAAATTTGAAAATGCCAAATTAAGGTTGCCTATGCAAACCTTATCTCGGCTTCCTTGTTTGCAAGCAATATCATACAGTCTTTGGGCTTGTCCACACAACGCAGTAATGCACTCTACGGGGATGTGATTTTTAAGGTGTACTAATATGCTGTGCATTAACTGATCTGTGTAGATCCTGCCGGTGCACACTAAAGGCTCCCTAGTGCACTTACATGTAGTGTTGTTTCATTGCCATATTATGTAGACAAGCCCTTTAATTACATGATCACACATTTTTCCATAATACCACAACTTCATTCAGTGCACAGGATGGACAGCCCTCACTTAATGAGCAGCTATTCAATATTTTGTTTTATCCTTGTTCAGTGTGTGGCCCAATGCCTTATTTACTGCATTCTACTCAAACCCTGTTATGAAGACAGAATTATTAATTTCCCCGATTCATCCCCAGATAGTGCTCATCACTAGTATCTGAGTGCTTCACAAATATTAATTTATCTTCACTATACCCCTGTGAGCTGAAGGGTAGTATTATCTCCACTTTACAGATGGGGATCTAAGGAACGGAAAGACGAAGGTCAAAAGCATCCACTGATTTTGGGTGTCCAATCTAAGATGCCTAAGACCTGATTGTTCATAGTACTTAGCATTACATAGCACTTTATATGTTCAAAGCACAGACCCTATTAACTTCAATTGCAGCTACAAGTGCTCAGCACTTCTGCAAATCAGACCCCAGGATCTCAAGTCAGGAACACAGAAAATGGAGGAACACAAAATTAGTGACGACCTATGAAAAGTTTGGTTTAAGTGACTTGCCTAGCATCACATAGGAACTCTGTGGCACAGGCAGGGATATCATTCAACTGCCTTAACCATGAGACTATCCTTTCTCTTCCAGCAGTCTCCTGCCTCATTCAGTACACACCTTCTAAATTCTGCAACAAATGAGGCAAGGGTCTACAGACAAGAGCCTCCTTCCCTACACAACCCCGATTCATCCTCAGAGGATGCCCATCCTGTGTTCCGGAGATGGGAATCCTGTATGCGATTGTGTAATTTAAAGACAATCTTAATGCATACATGCAGGGGGGCCAAATTAAGGCTGCACGGGCACTTCCTAGCTTTTGACTGCTTGACTTTGCAATCTTAATAATGTTCTTTTAATGTAGTTTGTGTGCAACTCCCTAGGATTTTAAAAAGAGCAAACTGGGGGGGAGGAGAACTCACAAAAACAGAAATTCCATCACATGGCCTCATACTGACACTGGGTCACTAGGTCCACTGCACAGACCTCTGCCTCTTTAGCCAAAAGAACTAAACTGACAGCAGTAGTAGGTTGTCATCCTCTGTGTGGACCGGAATGTAGCATGCCAGTGGATTTCACAAATATTTGCTGACAGGAGAGAAATGCTCAGAATCAGGTCTTTTGGGCTCCATTCCACACTGAAGGGAGTGTATCTAGTGGGCACAGAATCTTCTGCCATGTCCCCTCCAACCTGTCCCTGGCCCAGTCCTGTCTCTTCCACACCCCTGGCTCCTTGTCCCAGTCCCAGTATCTACTCCTCCAGTTTGTGACCACCAGGGCTGGCTCCAGGCACCAGCCCACCAAGCATGTGCTTGGGGCGGCGCCTGGAGGGGGGCGGAGTGGCGGGGCGCTCTGGCCCAAGAGCGGGGCCGCGACTGGGCTCGCCGCCCTCCCCCCGGCGCTCCGGCCAGTCGGGGAGAGTGGAGCCGTAGCGGGTTCGCCGCCCTCCCCCCGGCGCTCCGGCCAGTCGGGAAGAGTAGAGAGCCGCGGCGGGCTCACTGGCCTCCCCCCAGCGCTCTAGCCGCCGGGGGCTTTCCGCCCTCTCACCGGCGCTCTGGCCGCCGAGGATAGCGGAGAGCCCCGGCCAGGCTCTCCGCCCTGCTCCCGGCGCTCCGGCCGGTCGGGGATTGCGGGCCCGCGGCCGGGCTCGGCGCCCTCCCTTGCCGCGCTGGGGCGTGTGTGTGTGTGGCTTTTTTGCCTAGGGCGGCAAAAAAGCCAGAGCCGGCCCTGGTGACCACACTTCCAGCCCCCTTGCCCAGCCAGTTCAAGAGTCCTCCCTTCCAGCTCTTCCACTGGCTCCCAGTCCTAGTCTCTCTTCCTGGAGTCATCCAATCTCAGTCTCCCCCCATCACCTCTCCCTGGCTCCTGGTACAGCCAGTCCCGGTTCTCCTACTGCACCACTACTCTGTCAAGTTGTGGTCCCTTCCTCTCCCTGCTGCCTCCACCTCCCCCGCATTCTAGTTCCACTCTCCTTGTTCAGACAGTCCCAGTCCCCCACTCTCCCATAGCTCCTTGTCTGATCTCAGAGGTTCCCCTCAACCAACTGGTTCCCAGTCTCCACTCCCCTTCCTTCACCAATTCCCAGTTTGTTTTCCCCCAGTTCCCAGTCCTAGTCTCCTTCGCTAACCGGTCCCAGCCTCCCCCACAGGCTCCCAGTCTCTTTGCCCAGACAGTCCCATTCACAGTTTCACTCTCAAGACCCCCTCTAGACTCAGTCTCACTGGTCCTCAAACTATGGAGCACGTCTCCCATGAACCCTGGATGGCGAGGGCTCATGCAGATGGGCCATGCACACCCTTGCCCCAATCCCTCACCTGGAGGCAGCCTGGGTTCAGGCTCTCCTTCCCTCCCCCTCATTCCCACACCTGGAGGCAGCGGAGCGCCAGCTGTCAGCCCTCGGGCGGCTGCAGCAGCGCAGAAGTAAGGGTAGCATGAGGTGCTAAGTCTGCTGTGAAAAGTGGTATTGTCGAATATCACTTTTCACATTGCCACCTTTAATTCTGTGCTGCTGCTCTCTGCTCTGCCTTCAGAGCTGGGTGGTGGTATATGTGCTTGGGGGGTGGGACGTAAACTACTACAGACACAAAGAAAGGGGGCCCGACCAAATAATCCTGATGAAATAACCACTGCATTAGATTCCTTGTTGCAGTCTCCTCCTTTGACTCTCCCCAGTCCGACTTTCGTCCCCTCTGCATTCAACTCAGACATCTTCCTCCTCCATGCTGCCTGGATGTTCCCGCAAGGCTGTCAGTGAGAACACAAGAGAGAGAGGCTCCCTGCTTTCAGTCCCAGTGCCTAGCCTCGCTGTGGTCTGAAGCACCTGGGAACAGTCATTCTCGGGAAAGTCCAGCTTCTCCCTTTTGCCCTCGGGAGGAGCACATTACGTTGGTATGTAGCCGAAGGCAGACACCCAGCATGGAAAATTTCAGCCCAAACAGTCCAGGTTTGGCAAAGTTATAAGCAACTAAAACCAGGCTCTTAAAGTGGAGACATATCAGGCTATCTTAATAATAGGTGGCGCTATCAGTCTCCCTGATAATATTTAATCAGTTTCTTGCGATACTGTGACACAGGGGTCCATTGATGGTTCACGATTCTACATCAGCAACTCATCGGGTCTGACACACACTTGGGTCATGGTATTTATTTAAAACGTGAGATGTAATAAATCCATCACTTCACTGGTCATTAATGTCACAGTGAAATGTTTGTAACAACTCTGTAGGTGAAATTATGGACGTGCTCTGATATTATATCCCAAAGACTGTAAACAAAGGAGACAAAACAGGTTTCTTCTCTATAAAGGAGAAAGAAAATATGGTGGCAGACACCCTGGGCAGAAAAGAGGGTTCTGACCTGCTGTCTCTGGGTCAGCCAGTGATATCCCAGTGCCTGAGGGCAAGCGGCTTCCTGGTATCTAACAGTGAGTTTCAGCAGGCTTGACCAGTGTACCCCAACTCATTACTGGCATGATCTGTATGTAAAAGGTGTCGTGTCACTGGAAAACTATTGACACACTGGTGATTAATATCATTGTGAAATGTTTGCATTAATCCTACATGTGGATGTTGTCTGATACTATATTTTAAAGTCTGTATTTGAATGAAGTAGAAAACAGGTCTGCTTGGGCTTTGAATACAAATGAAGCAGGGTTGACCAGTAACAATGGGATAGTAATTTACATATGCAGTAAACAGAACCATTAAAACTCACAAGATGGCTGGGGAGTCAGTCAGCATGTACAGATCACAAAAAATTGTATATTTGCTTGTCTGACCAGCCTGGTTGTCAGGCAGAGACAAAGGCGGCATATTTATATGCAAGGTAAACCAAGTCATCAGGAGAGCAAGTGGGGAAAGATGACCACTTACTCTTGACAGGAGATAGAGACAGTACCCCTCAGGGAACTTCCCTGCCTCTTGAAGCAAGATCAATTAACTTAGAGATATGCTTTTCGAAGGTTAACTGGACTATTAAGGCAGGGGCAGAGAACCCCTAAGTTATCCATCACTGCACAGATACAAGAGACCAGATCTCTTGTAAGCTGAGAAAGATAGGTCCTTCAACCGAAGGGGTTGAAGTCTCTGGGAATGGAAGATTGGTAAGGAAGCTACCCTAGTTTGTTAATTTAGGTCTTCGCCATTACAAAGTGTCATTTTACTTTTGGTTGTTTGGTTGTAACCCTTTCTAACTTTATTCCTTCTACTTGGTATCACTTAACCTACGTCCTTTCGGTAATAAATGTGGTTAATTTTTACAATAAACCAACTCAGTACCGTGCTTGAAGGGAAGGGTGTATTTACCCCAGTTAAATTAAGCTGTGATGTGCTTCTGTCTCTTTAAAGGAGCAAACAAACCTCACTATTTTTGTGAGTGTTCCAGGAGAGGGCTGGCCACTTCAAGGCAGATGGTTTGGGGGAAATTCGGGACTGGGAGTGCATTGGGGTCACCTCTACAAACAATAATTAAGACTGGGAATTCAGAGTGGGGCTGTTGTGTTGTAGGCAGGCTGCTGGGGTCAGAATGCTGAACCAGGACTGCACAGCACATAGACACTCAGGACACTGTGTGCTTGTCTGTTGGTGTCCAGGCTGTGAGTCACAGCAGCAGAACATTCAACGCACCTAAGGTTACAGGGCAAGCGACAACAACCCCACACTGCATTGCACCCCAGAATGTGACAGACACCATTAAATGTCTTCTTTTTTTTAAAAAAAAAAAGTATTTTCAAAGATTCTGTTACATACTTTTAAAGATAAACTACTTATTCTCTGGAGAAAATTATTTGCAAAAGAACTACAAACATTATTGTCATATGACACACATGCACATCCCAACCGTCTTAGATTAGATACCATTCAGGTAGGAAAGTAAGAAAATCTAAGAGAAAAAGGAGTTCTGGAGAGCTGGCAGTTTTTCAAAGAGACAATATTAAAGGCACAACAGCAAACTATCCTAATGCAAAGGAAATGGAGGAAGAATAGTACAAGACAAATATGACCCCATCAGGAGCTCTTTTAATGACCTGAACATCAAAAAGGAATCCTACAAAAGATGGAAACATGGACAAATTGCTAAGGAGCAGTATAAAAGTAAACATAAGCATGTATAGACAAAATCTGAAAATCTAAGGCACAAAATGGTTCGATTAATACATTAGGAACAAGAGAAAGAAATAGGAAAGTGTAGGTACACTACTTAAAAGGGAAAGAAAGCAAATGACATATGAGCTCAAGGTGTTTAATGCCTATTTGCTTCAGTCCTCACTAAAAAGGTTAATGGTGACCTGATACTTAGCACAATATTAACAACAAAGGGGGAGGACGTAAGCCAAAATAGGAAACAACAGGTTAAAGAATATTTAGATCCATTAGATACACTCAAGTCAACAGGACCTGATGATATAAGAAAACAATTGCAGAACAGAATACTAAATAAAAAATCTAGATACTTTTAATTCACTCATCATCACAATATTTCCCAGGAGGTTGAAGCCAACATTCATTTATCCTCTATGGTACTTAGGAAGCATAAGAATTTCCATAGAATACAAATAATAAAATCAAAGAATATGCCAATAATAGGAGCCATTATTAACTTACCATGCTGTCTCTGTACACATCAAAAACAACTGGAAAGAAGAAAAAATTGATTTGTTAGTTTCAAAATATGTGGTTACACACATGGCTAAGCATAAATAGATAAACATTTATAGCACAATGTTCAAGTTTAATATGCCTACAAAACAGAAAGCCCAAGACAGTACTCATTTATGATGGAGAGTAGAAACAGTAATAGAAAACTCCTGTTGCCAGTGCACAGACTGGGTTTTCTACAGGTCTTTATTGTTTAATACAGATATTTCCACCCCAAAACATTTTATTAAGCTCTCTTCTGTTTTGAAGAGCTATCTTCAATATTATTGTTTGTACTGTAGTAGCACTTAGAGACCTTAATCAGGGATCAAGGCCCCATTGTGCTAGCTGTGGTACACACATGGAATAAAGAGTCCTTGCCACAAAGAGATTACAATCAGCACCTGATGAGACAAAACAGACAGTGAAAACCAACGGGGGTAGGTGGTTGAGCGAAGGTAGCAGTGAAATGATCACTTTTAGTACACAACACAGTAGTCACAGCACACCAGCTGCCTAGTGATATCTATTTTAATACAAACCCTTCACTATTCACAGATTTCAACAAAATAGTTGTTTCTCCATATCTATATCTTTCACAGTAAACTTTTTTGTATTGTTAAACAAATCCATATATTTACTGCGTCTTGGAGCAGCTTGTCCTGGAACCCATAAGAGATGAGGCAATTCTTCATTTAGTCCTAAATGGACCACAGGATCTGCTCCAAGAGATGAATATAGGTGAACCACTCGGTAAGAGCGACCATAATGTAATTAAATTGAATATCCCTGTAAGGGGACAAATGCCAAAGAAACCTACCACAGTACCAGTTAACTTCAAAAAGGGGAATACACAAAAATGAGGAAGCTAGTTAAATGGAAATTAAAAGGAACAGTCACAAGGGTGAAATGCCTGGAAACTGCATGAAGACTATTTAAACACACCATAGTAGGTGCGCAAACTAAATGTATGCCCTAAGTGTGTGTGTGGCGGGGGGGTGGTGTGTGTGTGTGTGTGTGTGTGTGTGTGTGTGTGTGTAAGGGAGGGGGCGGAAACAGTAAGAGGACCCAAAAAAAAAAAAAAAAAGCCACTATGGCTAAACAGAAGAGTAGAAGAGGCGGTTAGAGGGAAAAAAAGGTATCCTTCAAAAATTGCAAGTCTAATCCTAGCGAGGAAAATGGAAAGAAGTATAAACTTGCAAGTTGAGTATACAAATATACTAGGGCAGGCCAAGAAAGAATTTGAAGAGCAATTGGCTAAAGACAAAAAAAAAAAACTACCAGCAATTTTTTTTTCCAGTACATCAGAAGCAGGAAGCCAGCCAAATAGCAAGTGGGGCCACTGGAGCAGTGGTACTCAACCACTCAGACGTCTTCCAGGGGTTCATCAATTCATCTGGAGCAGTGGTTCTCAACCAGGGGTACGCGTACCACTTGGGGTACGCAGACTTCTTCCAGGGAGTGTGTCAATTCATTTGAATCAGCATTTCTCAACCCGGGGTTCATGATCCCCAGGGGGGTCACGGGATGGGTTAAGGGAGGGGAGTCACAAGTGCAGGGCTGGCATTAGGGGATGACAAGCAGGGCAACTGCCCGTGGCCCTGCCCCACAAGGGATCACACAAAGCTAAGTTACATGCTTCAGCCCCAGGTGTGTGTGTGGGGGCTCAGGCTTCAGACTGCTGAAATGGGTACAGTATTCTGGAAAGGTTGAGAACCACTGCATTGGAGGATCGAGGGGCAAAAGGAGAACTCAAGGAAACTGAGGCTATTGTGGGGAAGCTAAATGAATTCTTTGCATTGGTCTTCATGGCAGAAGATATGGGGGAGTTCCCCACACCTGAACCATTCTTTCTAGTTGACAAATCTGAGGAACTGTCCCAGACTGAGACGTCAACTGAGAGGTTTTGAAATAAACTGATATATTAAACAGTAGTAAGTTACCAGGCCAGATGGTATTCACCCAAGAGTTCTGAAGGAACTCATATATGAAATTGCAGAAATACTAACTGTGGCATGTAACCCATCACTTAAATCAGACTTTGTGCCAGATGACTGGAAGGTAACTAATGAAACGCTGATCCTGTCAATTACAGGCTGGTAAGCCCAACTTCAGTACCAGGCAAACTGGTTGAGACTATAGTAAAGAACAGAATTATCAGGCAAATAAATGCACATGATTTGTTGGGGAAGAGTCCACATGGCTTTTGTAAAGGGAAATCATTCCTCACCAATCTATTAGAATTCATTAAGCGTGTAAATAAGCATCTGGACAAAGGTGATCCAGTCGATATAGTGTACTTGGACTTTCAGAAAGCCTATGACCACGTCACAACGACTAATGGGGAGATATGATAGAGGTCTATAAAGACATGAATGGTATGGAGAAAGTGAATAAGGAAGTATTATTTGCCCCTTCACAAAAAACAAGAACTAGGGATCACCTGATGAAATTAATAGGCAGCAGGTTTAAAACAAATAAAAGGAAGTACTTCATACAATATACAGTCAACCTGCCGAATTCTTTGCCATGGGATATTACGAAGGCCAAAAATATAACTAGTTAAAAAAAATTAAGATAAATTAATGGAGGATAAGTCCATCAATGACGATTAGCCAAGATGGGCAAGGACACAGCCCCATGCTCTGGATGTCCTTGAACATCTGACTGCCAGAAGGTGGGACTGGATGACTGGGGATGGATCACTCAATATTTGCCCTGTTCTGTTTATTCCCTCTGAATCATCCGGCACTGGCCACTGTTGGAAGACAGGATATTGGGCTATATGGATCATTGGTGTGACCTAGTATGGCCATTCTTAGGTCTTCCTACGCAGAGTTACACAGAGAGACTTTTTGAAAACTCAGGCCATGTCTACATGCAGAAGTTGCACCAATTTAACTGAAGTCCTTTAAAAAACTGATTTAGTGAAACCATACAGACCTTTGTGTGGTCACTCTTATTTCAGCATTAAGAATAGCTTATTGCAGCTTAGCTTAAACCACTTCCCAATTGACTTTAGCTAAACTGAAATAAAGCTGGCTTAAACTAAAATAAGTGTCCACACAGCCTTTTGCACCAGTTTAGCTAAATCAGTTTAAAAATCACCTCAAGTTAAACCTGTGCAATTTTCTCAGGTAGACAAGCCCCCAGTCTGGCTGTTCATCTGTGCAAGGAATAACGCATAATGGAAAAAGAAACCTGGCATCTCTGCTCAACCAAGCTTATTGATTAACAGAAACAGGAGATGTGAGCACACTTGTTTCATTGATGCAAAAACTACAGAAACTTCATAGTAAAGTCATGTTTGTCAATTTAAATCAGGCCTAAGGCAGTGATGACCGTAAGTCATTGCAATCTGATGGTTGTTTGGTGTTCCTAGCCAGTTGTCAGTGAACAGGCATTCACATCACAACTGGTACTAAGTGGTACCATTGGTAATCTTTACACAATCCAAAATCTAAGTGAGAAAGAACACTTGAGCTATTATTCCCTCTCCCACAGAGGTGCTTCCAGGACAGAACTGAGGTGTTTTGGTGGGGCTTTATGAGACAACTTGCTCCACTAGCACCCATGCTGTAACATGCATTCATAGTTAAACTGAAGGTTTCAGACGCAAGTGCTACGAATTCAGCACCTTTCACAAGGGTAATTAAAAATAATTATTAAGAAAAAGTCTTCCACATTCCTCTTCACTTTTTGGGATAATATTTGGAACATTTTAAAATTATT
The DNA here is from genome assembly GCF_027887155.1 of Malaclemys terrapin pileata. Lineage (NCBI taxonomy): Eukaryota > Metazoa > Chordata > Testudines > Emydidae > Malaclemys > Malaclemys terrapin. Next base: position 14,683,897 of record NC_071505.1, on the reverse strand, counting down.
AGTTAAAAGTTTTTCTTAAAACATTCAGCTTTCTATTCTCTAACTGCTATGAATCTGCAGTACTCCAGCTGCAATTATTCAGCACTTCCATCTGGACATGGTACCAATCCAAGTGGAAAAAGTTAGCGTACGCAACTCTCTTAAAATAAATGAAGGCTGTTATAAAGAGTATGGTGATCAACTGTTCTCCATATCCACTGAAGGTAGGAAAAGAAGTAATCTGCTTAATCTGTAGCAGGGGAGATTTAGGTTAGATATTAGGAAAAACTTCTTAATTACCCTTATAGTTAAGCTCTGGAATAGGCTTCCAAGGGAGATGATGGATTCCCCATCACTGGAGGTTTTTAAGAAAGGTTAGACAAACACCTGCTAGGTTGACTTGGTCCTGCCTCAGTGCAGGGGGCTGGACTAGATGAACTACTAAGGTCCCTTCCAGCGCCACATTTCTAAGATTCTACTACTTTAAACTTGTGAGTAGTCCCATTGAAATCACTAAACGTGAGCAGCCCACTGACTTCAACAGGACAATTCACATGCTTAAAGTTATGTGCATGCTTAAGTGGTTTGTTGGATTGGGGCCTCAATCCATCCCCTGCCCAGGGTAAGACAGTTTCTTACAGTATCTCCATCAGGTTTTTGACTAGTTTTGGCTGTCCAACAGTCTGAAACACTATCGCAAAGACTAATAAATAACCTTATCAGGAGATTGTTCCCACTGTGAAATGTTTTGCAATTTTAGTTTTTAAACCACAATACAGTGCAAGTTACTTCTACTACTGCAGTAGGAATCTGTTAAATTACATTCCAGCTATGAAAAGGACTGAGCAGCTAAAATGTTGAACATCAATATTTAAAAGATTTACATAACTTCTTGGAAACAGACTTACAATTCTTTTTCTTCCAAAAGATATCATAGATGTTCTAGTGGCAAACATTTGGTAGCTTTTTAATTTTCATAAATAATTGATCCACATACTTTCTTATTAAATGTACTTTCATATATGTTTCCATGCCCAATGTTCAGTTCTGAATGTTTTGTTAATTAAAAAAAAAAATCAATGAAGTAGTTAAACAAAAAAGCATCAGCACCCTTTTTGAAGGGACCATTTAATCAATATTTTTACTGAAAGGATCCAGCCTATTCCTTTAGTCATTGTTGGTGACTACCCATCATTTAAGATACTGCATTGCTCTAGGCACTCATGCTACAGGACTGGCCTTTTTTCCCCTGCAGTATTTATTAGGGGTGTCAAACGATTAAAAAAATGAATTGTGATTAATCACACTGTTAAACAATAATAGAATACCATTTATTTTAATAATTTTGGATGTTTTCTACATTTTCAAACATTGATTTCAATTACAACACAGAATACAAAGTGTACAGAGCTCATTTTATATTTATTTTTGATTACAAATATTTGCACTGTAAAAAAATAAATACTGTAGTATTTTTCAATTCACCTCATACAAGTACTGTAGTACAATATCTTTAACATGAAAGTTGAACTTACAAATGTAGAATTATGTACAAAAAAAACTGCATTCAAAAACAAAATGTAAAATTTTAGAGCCTACAAGTCTACTCAGTCCCACTTCTTGTTCAGCCAATCGCTCAAACAAGATAGTTTACATTTACAGGAGATAATGTGGCCCGCTTCTTGTTTACAATGTCACCTGAAAGTGAGAACAGGTGTTCTCATGGCACTGTTGTAGCCAGCATCGCAAGATATTTACATGCCAGATGCGCTAAAGATTCATATGTCCCTTCATGCTTGAACCACCATTCCAGGGGACATACCTCCATGCTGATGATGGGTTCGGCTCGATAACTATCCAAAGCAGTGCGGACCAACGCATGTTCATTTTCATCACCTGAGTCAGATGCCACCAGCACAAAATTGATTTTCTTTTTTGTGATTCAGGTTCTGTAGTTTCCACATCAGAGTGTTGCTCTTTTTAGACTTCTGAAAGCATGCTCCACACCTCGTACGTCTCAGATTTTGAAAGGCACTTCAGATTCTTAAACCTTGGGTCGAGTGCTATAGCTATCTTTAGAAATCTCACATGGTACCTTCTTTGTGTTATGCCAAATCTGCAGTGAAAGTGTTCTTACAATGAACAACATGTGCAGGGTCATCATTCGAGACTGCTGTAACATGAAATATATGGCAGAATGTGGGTAAAACAGAGCAGGGGTCTTACAATTCTCCCCTAAGGAGTTCCGACACAAATTTAATTAACACATTGTTTTAACAAACGTCATCAGCATGGAAGCTGTCGTCTAGAATTGTGGCCGAAGCACGAAGGGGCATATGAATGTTTAGTATATCTGGCACGTAAATACCTTGCAACACTGGCTACAAAAGTGCCATGCAAATGCCTGTTCTCACTTTCAGGTGACATTGTAAATAAGAAGAGGACAGCATTATCTCCTGTAAATGTAAACAAAACTTGTTTGTCTTAGCGATTGGCTGAACAAGAAATAGGACCGAGTGGACTTGTCGACTCTGATGTTTTACATTGTTTTGTTTTTGAGTGCAGTTATGCAATAACAACAACAACAATCTACACTTGTAAGTTGCACTTTCATGACAAACAGATTGCACTACTGTATTGTATGAGGTGAACTGAAAAATACTATTTCTTTTGTTTATAATTTTTGCAGTGCAAATACTTGTAATAAAAACAATATACACTTTGATTTCAATTACAACACAGAATACAATATATATGAAAATGTAGAAAAAAAACAAATATTTAATAAATTTCAATTGGTATTCTATTGTTTAACAGTGCGATTAAAACTGTGATTAATTTTTTTAATCGTGATTTATTTTTTTGAGTTATCACGTGAGTTAACTGCAATTAATTGACAGCCCTAGTATTTATATATTTGGGAAGTATTAACTGGTTTACAAATCTGTGCCATGTAAATATCAGACATAAAATAATTACTACAGTGAACTTTTGTTTAAAGAGATATTATATAGAAATATAATAATCAGATCTCTTGTTTAATGGTATTACAACATCTATGACATGTCTTTTGTAGTGATTTTATTAAACTGAGCGAAATATAATAAGACATTTAGAAGACAAGGCATATTCATCAGATGTTGATATTAAAAAAATTGGAGGTGTGCTGCTATTTTTTTTTGGGGGGGGGGCAGGTGAATTAACTATTGAATAAAAGGTAACCAAATATCTAAATACCTATTTGCCCCTCTATCTATTTTGTTGGGTACATACTTAATGTGTAATTTTTCCTTTCCACCAACCTCCCATTTTTTTAAAATCATTCCTTTACAGGTGGAAGGACTGGCATTTTCAGTGAATACAAAACTGTCTCAAATCAAAGAACCAAACACCATGCAAGCAGAAACTAGCATTAGCATGCAGTCAGAGAACAAAAACATTACATACCTGTCGAGTTAAGATACTAGGAAATATTATTTTTCACTGGTATTTCCAAGTAACTGTAGGAAACAATCCTGGGCTGGCAAGCAGCTACACAGGATAATTTGATAGGCCTCATTTCTACTTTCTTGGCCCTGCAGTACCCTTTGAGCCCAGAACTCACATTGAAGTCAATGGGAGTTCCATGAAGAAATGTTTGAAGGATCAGGCCACCAGATTCTATTTTAAAGTTAAATTTTAATAGTGTAACTAATAAGCAATTGGGGACTTCCCTAAAACATTTCCCACTTCCCACAATCTTGTTTTCTAATACAACTCCTTAAAGAGATACTTACAGTCTTCATCCAAGAATTTATATTGAATATGTTTCTTGAAGAACTCCTGTATACATCTACAGATCTCGTCATTTTGTTTAGAGATATGCTCATAGTATTGAGTGTAGTCTCTCTGGGATATACCTGTTATGAATTCAATTAGTTAATTAATTACATAGTACATTTTACAGCTTCTATTTTTTTTTAAAGTGTTACTGAGATGCGAAGAAGTTAGTGGGACAAGATTGAGTTATTGGAAAGATGCACATTGTGAACAATATTGCAAAATACCAATTTGAAATGCAACAAAATAACACTCCCAGCCGCTTACTCTTTGGCTTTACTTTCCAGTGTTTGAAGATTCCCCCCCACCCCCCAAGACAGACACACACACACACACACGGTGGTTTGCCACTTTCATTATACGAGGACACGGTCTCAATTTCCCACGTTTTTAGTAACTCCCTTTCCCATCAAAAGCCTAAAGCTGAGTTTGCACTGCATTACTAGCTTGACCTTCAGTGGTTCTCAAGCCAACCCTCTGACAGGCAGGCTACCTCAAGCTTAAAATCCCACTTAATTTGAACTAGAGATTTTGTGTGTGGGCATGAGTTGGATTAGGGGCAACACTTGAGTTATACCTGTAGCTAACAATGCTGTGAAAACAAGACCTATGTCAAAGCCTGTCAGGTCCAAAGAAGCTGAGAAAAACACCTTTTTTCAAACTCAATCATAGAATCATAGAAGATTAGGGTCGGAAGAGACCTCAGGAGGAGCGGCGAACAGCAGAGGCTAACAGCGGGAGTTTGCCTGGGAGCTGTCCGAGAGGAGGTACGCTAAGTGCTGCATTAGGGGGGCTGTGTTGGTGAGTATCTGAGTGTCTGCTGCTGGGACAGTTGGTCAGTTTGACCGTGTGCTTGATTGCTTGCTTGTTTGTTTGAAAAGTGTGAATTGGGAGTGCTTTGTTCCAGCTGGGCCTTGAGTGGGCCTGACTGGTATATAAGGGCAGTCAGCAGCGAACCAGCTGAGCGGCGAACAGCAGAGGCTAACAGCGGGAGTTCGCCTAGGGAGAGCGCACTGAGGCTTTCATCTGCAGGTTTCTCCGAGTAGTTCCTGCAACAGTTGAGGAAGCTCCTAAGAGGACGGTGATATGGAAGGTGAGCGATCAGCTGTTGTAACCTGCACAGGTTGTGCCATGTTTGTCTTTCTTCCGCAGGACAGAAGCGACTTTGTCTGCACAAAGTGCAAGCTGGTCTCCATATTGGAGGAGAAGGTTCGAGGGCTGGAGAAACAAGTATCAACTCTGCGTTGCATAAGGGAAAATGAAGATTTCCTGGACAGACGTCAGGAGATGCTTCTACGGCCACAATGTTCTGAAGATTCAGAGCAGGCGCAGCAGGGACAGAAGGATTGTGAGGAGGTTTGGCAGCATGTGACCTCCAGAAGAAGAAAGAGGAGCGTCCATGCACCAGCAATGGAGATACAGGTGAGGAATCGTTTCCATGTTCTCTCTACAGGTGCTAATGCGGAGAGTGGACTAGATGGCCCATCTGAGGGAAGGGAGCAGAAGGAGACTCCACCGACTGGAAGGCAAAAGATGCACTGTCCTAGGGATGGGGGTTCCACGACCACCACTCCCAAGAGGAGGAGGAGGGTGGTGGTGGTCGGGGACTCCCTCCTCAGGGGGACTGAGTCATCTATCTGCCGCCCTGACCGGGAAAACCGAAAGGTCTGCTGCTTGCCAGGAGCTAGGATACACGATGTGACGGAGAGACTGCCGAGACTCATCAGGCCCTCGGATCGCTACCCCTTCCTGCTTCTCCACGTGGGCACCAATGATACTGCCAAGAATGACCTTGAGCGGATCACTGCAGACTACGTGGCTCTGGGAAGAAGGATAAAGGAGTTTGAGGCGCAAGTGGTGTTCTCGTCCATCCTCCCTGTGCAAGGAAAAGGCCGGGGTAGAGACCGTCGAATCGTGGAAGTCAACGAATGGCTACGCAGGTGGTGTCGGAGAGAAGGCTTTGGATTCTTCGACCATGGGATGGTGTTCCAAGAAGAAGGAGTGCTAGGCAGAGACGGGCTCCACCTAACGAAGAGAGGGAAGAGCATCTTCGCCAGCAGGCTGGCTAACCTAGTGAGGAGGGCTTTAAACTAGGTTCACCGGGGGAAGGAGACCAAAGCCCTGAGGTAAGTGGGGAAATGGGATCCTGGGAGGAAGCACAAGCAGGAGAGCGCAACAGGGGAGGACTCCTGTCTCATGCTGAGAAAGAGGGACGATCGTTGAGTTATCTTAAGTGCCTATACACAAATGCAAGAAGCCTGGGAAACAAGCAGGGAGAACTGGAAGTCCTGGCACAGTCAGGGAACTATGATGTGATTGGAATAACAGAGACTTGGTGGGATAACTCACATGACTGGAGTACTGTCATGGATGGATATAAACTGTTCAGGAAGGACAGGCAGGGCAGAAAAGGTGGGGGAGTTGCGTTGTATGTAAGAGAGGAGTATGACTGCTCAGAGCTCCGGTATGATACTGCAGAAAAACCTGAGAGTCTCTGGATAAAGTTGAGAAGTGTGAGCAACAAGGGTGATGTAGTGGTTGGAGTCTGCTATAGACCACCAGACCAGGGGGACGAGGCTTTCTTCTGGCAACTAGCAGAAGTTGCTAGATCACAGGCCCTGGTTCTCATGGGAGACTTTAATCACCCTGATATCTGCTGGGAGAGCAATACAGCGGTGCACAGGCAATCCAGGAAATTTTTGGAAAGTGTAGGGGACAATTTCCTGGTGCAAGTGCTGGAGGAACCAACTAGGGGCAAAGCTTTTCTTGACCTGCTGCTCACAAACAGGGAAGAACTAGTAGGGGAAGCAAAAGTGGATGGGAACCTGGGAGGCAGTGACCATGAGATGGTCGAGTTCAGGATCCTGACACAAGGAAGAAAGGAGAGCAGCAGAATACGGACCCTGGACTTCAGAAAAGCAGACTTCGACTCCCTCAGGGAACAGATGGGCAGGATCCCCTGGGAGAATAACATGAAGGGCAAAGGGGTCCAGGAGAGCTGGCTGTATTTTAAAGAATCCTTATTGAGGTTGCAGGAACAAACCATCCCGATGTGTAGAAAGAATAGTAAATATGGCAGGCGACCAGCTTGGCTAAACAGTGTAATCCTTGCTGATCTTAAACGCAAAAAAGAGGCTTATAAGGAGTGGAAGATTGGACAAATGACCAGGGAGGAGTATAAAAATATTGCTCAGGCGTGCAGGAGTGAAATCAGGAAGGCCAAATCACACTTGGAGTTGCAGTTAGCAAGAGATGTTAAGAGTAACAAGAAGGGTTTCTTCAGGTATGTTAGCAACAAGAAGAAAATCAAGGAAAGTGTGGGCCCCTTACTGAATGAGGGAGGCAACCTAGTGACCGAGGATGTGGAAAAAGCTAATGTACTCAATGATTTTTTTGCCTCTGTCTTCACGCACAAGGTCAGCTCCCAGATTGCTGCACTGGGCAGTACAGCATGGGGAGAAGGTGGCCAACCCTCTGTGGAGAAAGAAGTGGTTCGGGACTATTTAGAAAAACTGGACGTGCACAAGTCCATGGGGCCGGATGCGCTGCATCCGAGGGTGCTAAAGGAGTTGGCGGGTGAGATTGCAGAGCCATTAGCCATTATTTTTGAAAACTCATGGCGATCGGGGGAGGTCCCAGATGACTGGAAAAAGGCTAATGTAGTGCCCATCTTTAAAAAAGGGAAGAAGGAGGATCCGGGGAACTACAGGCCAGTCAGCCTCACCTCAGTCCCTGGAAAAATCATGGAGCAGGTCCTCAAGGAATCAATTATGAAACATTTAGAGGAGAGGAAAGTGATCAGGAACAGTCAGCATGGATTCACGAAGGGGAAGTCGTGCCTGACTAACCTAATTGCCTTCTATGATGAGATAACTGGCTCTGTGGATGAGGGGAAAGCAGTGGATGTGTTATTTCTTGACTTTAGCAAAGCTTTTGATACTGTCTCCCACAGTATTCTTGCCACCAAGTTAAAGAAGTATGGGCTGGATGAATGGACTGTAAGGTGGATAGAAAGCTGGCTAGATCGTCGGGCTCAACGGGTAGTGATCAATGGCTCCATGTCTAGTTGGCAGCCGGTTTCAAGTGGAGTGCCCCAAGGGTCGGTCCTGGGGCCGGTTTTGTTTAATATCTTTATTAATGATCTGGAGGATGGTGTGGACTGCACTCTCAGCAAGTTTGCAGGTGACACTAAACTAGGAGGCGTGGTAGATACACTAGAGGGTAGGGATCGGATACAGAGGGACCTAGACAAATTAGAGGATTGGGCAGAAAAAAACCTGATGAGGTTCAACAAGGACAAGTGCAGAGTCCTGCACTTAGGACGGAAGAATCCCATGCACTGCTACAGACTAGGGACCGAATGGCTAGGTAGCAGTTCTGCTGAAAAGGACCTAGGGGTCACAGTGGACGAGAAGCTGGATATGAGTCAACAGTGTGCTCTTGTTGCCAAGAAGGCTAACGGCATTTTGGGCTGTATAAGTAGGGGCATTGCCAGCAGATCGAGGAACGTGATCGTTCCCCTTTATTCGACATTGGTGAGGCCTCATCTGGAATACTGTGTCCAGTTTTGGTCCCCACACTACAAGAAGGATGTGGAAAAATTGGAAAGAGTCCAGCGGAGGGCAACAAAAATGATTAGGGGTCTGGAGCACATGACTTATGAGGAGAGGCTGAGAGAACTGGGATTGTTTAGTCTCCAGAAGAGAAGAATGAAGGGGGATTTGATAGCAGCCTTCAACTACCTGAAGGGGGGTTCCAAAGAGGATGGAGCTCGGCTGTTCTCAGTGGTGGCAGATGACAGAACAAGGAGCAATGGTCTCAAGTTGCAGTGGGGGAGGTCCAGGTTGGATATCAGGAAAAACTATTTCACTAGGAGGGTGGTGAAACACTGGAATGCGTTACCTAGGGAGGTGGTGGAGTCTCCTTCCTTGGAGGTTTTTAAGGCCCGGCTTGACAAAGCCCTGGCTGGGATGATTTAGCTGGGAATTGGTCCTGCTTTGAGCAGGGGGTTGGACTAGATGACCTCTTGAGGTCCCTTCCAACTCTGATATTCTATGATTCTATGATCTAGTCCAACCCCCTGCTCAAAGCATCAGAGAGATTGAATCAGAGAAGAGGAGTCACTGCTGACGACTACATCCTGCTGCAGAACACTTATTTTGCTGTGCTGACAGAAGCCAATGTGGCTCTTTACTTCTGTCTGTACATCCAGAGTCATTGAAGCTAAGCGGCACACAGCTCTGGAAGCAGTACTAACTGCTGCAGCTGCACAAGACAAAATGGGAGCTCACATAACCCTCTTTCAAGGTATATAACCTCCTGTATAGGAGCTCTTAAAATTATCATCAAAATGGTAAAACCCCAAAAGGAAGTAGCCTCCATGAAAATCGAGTGGCATTCCGATGGATTTCTATGTTGGCCCTTAAGGTAGTAAGGCTGGATGTTCAGTCTATGTCCATTACTGGACATTTCATGGCACCACCGAAGCTTTTGGTGACCACACGATTGCTAATCATGTCGCAGCATTCCTTGGTCCATAAGCTTTGTAATTCATGGGTCTTCCAACCTAATAATATGTCCATACCAAGAAAGCCACAAAAACTGAATCAGCACTGATTGAGGTGGTTGCTGGGTTCAGCTAGGAATGTCCTCATTTCTGATCTTGTCCTGCCACTTAATATTGAGCAGCTGATGACGACAAGAATCGAAAATGTCAGTCTGCCACTCTTAAGCCTTCCTCAGTGCTCACCTTTCTCACTGCCATACAGCAGAGTTAGCACAAGTGTGGCTCTCTAGATCCAAACTTTATAGCTAGCTTGACATTAAGATGTTCCCACAGAGGCCTCTGAAGGCCCTGAAATCTGGCAGCAGCTGCTGCTGCTGCTATTTGAATGTCCAGATTCTTTGAGTATCCTCCAGCACTGTCTACAACACTGCAAATATTTTTAAATTGCCACCTGCTCCATGTCCCATCTGGACAGGTTACTACTGAACTGGCTGTAATCTGGAGCTGGAGGCTGCTTGGTGTTAATGGCCAGGGACTTAATTTAAAAAAATAATTCCAGCTCTGAAATGGGGTGGGGCAAATTAGCCCCAGCTGCGTCCCATGTACGCAGCCAAACCTTTTCTAATGTGGCTGTTTTATAGGTAACATCTTTACATAGATGGGAAGGTCCTTTGTCATTACATTTTTAAAATTAGAATTTAGCAGCTAAGGGCCTGTAATACATCTAGAGGGAAATATGGGGGAGGGGAGGGAAGATTCTAATTGAAACCCTCAGCATCACATCACACTTACGTTTTATTATATATTTAACCCTTTGGGTACCTGCTAATCCTACAGTTAACAATGGAAGACTGAACTTTTAATCACAGTGAGGAGGAAGGTTATGTGGCCACCTTGTGCCCCAGTTGTTTTCTGGATATTGCAGCTACTTGGGACTCCTTGAAGAAGTCTCTACCCACCCTGCCTACTTCTGCCAGGAACTTTTTCTCCCATGCTCTTTACTTGATGCAGTGCTGGGCAACCAGCCAGGGCAGAGGAGACTGGACACAGTGCAGAGAGGGGAGGAACTTAGCTCTGTATAGTGAAAGGGACAGTGGTCATGACTGCTCGTCAGGAGACGGTCTAGGATAGCAGACATAGTCTAGGAAAGCAGGAAGGCTCACATCTGATTAAAACTGATATGCCCTCAGTAAAACGTGTGAAGGGAAAAATGCCTTCATTTATAGTACTCTCAGGTTAAATCCAAATATATAGTCTCACAGTATCATAAAATTGATAGAAAAGCAACTTTCATAACGATTTGCTTCACTGGAATGAAACCCAAGGTGTTGTTTCGCTCATTCACTTCAATAGAGTGATCTCTTGTATGCAAAGCTTCACAAATGATAAACTGCCTTGCATTTGAGGCTCACAATTGCAGACATTTTCTTTGTTTAGAAGACACTGGTTTAAATTGGCATCAATAGGATTATTCAAATCTGATATACTTAACGTATATCTTAAGTGACAGAAGCTTTGACACCGGATACATAAACACGACCAACTGCGCAAAACCCTGCTGGACACTGACCAATCAAGACGTTCTATTATTACAGCATGAGTAACTTATGAAAAGAGAAAGCCATAACCTCCCTAAACAGATATATGGATTACAACTGTTTGCTATTTTAAATTATATAGCAAACAATATCAGAGCTTGCAATTTAACATAAGAATATTGACTACCTTTTCCCAGGCGTGTTCTTAATCCATGTACGTAAAGCGGGGAGCTTGTGAGCTTAGTTGAATTTTTAATTACTAATAGTACTGCAAAGCCTACTGCAGGCCCAATATCACACCCAAAAAAGGGGCAACTCTGGGGATGCAGCCATCTAATTGCAAGCGTGCACTTCTTTAACACAGGATGAAGTGTTACTCCTAATCTTGGTTGACAATTTAAGGAAAGGGGAATGCAGGCATGTAGTTGGAATTATTTGCAGAAATGCAACTGACATGCCAATTAAAAGAAAACTTGGCAGGTTTGTTATGTTTTAAAATCTAACATGTTGAAATGTATATTGGAAATTTTTTGTAAGACATGGTACACATACCCTGGGGTATTTGCAATTATTTGCATCATGGACATGTGTTTGTCTAATCTGTTTTTAAAAACCAACAACAGAGATTCCACAACCTCCCTAATTTATTCCAGTGCTTAACTACCACTAGTTAGGAAGTTTTTCCTAATTTCTAAACTAAATCTCCCTTGCTGCAATTTAAGCCCATTGCTTCTTGTCCTGTCCTCTGTGAATAAGGAGAACAATTTATCAGCCTCCTCTTTATAACAACCTTTTATGTACTTGAGAAGACTGAAGGAGGACATGATTCTGCAGAAAAGGACCCAGGGGTTACAGTGGACGAGAAGTTGGATATGAGTCGACAGTGTATCCTTGTTGCCAAGAAGGCTAACAGCATTTTGGGCTGTATAAGTAGGGGCATTGCCAGCAGATCGAGGGACGTGATCATTCCCCTCTATTCGAGCTGCGACTGGCCGAACCTGCGGACACTGCAGGTAAACAAACCGGCCCGGCCCACCAGTGGATTTCCCTGATGGGCTGCAGGCCAAAGGTTGCCGATCCCTGATCTAAATTGTTCATTAGATTTCGCATTTATACTCCTCCTTGTCCCTCCTAGATTCTGACCCCTTGCCAGGTCTCCAAGTAGGTTAGGTCAAATTCTAGATACATGTATTCTGGTCCCGAAAACATATGCATTGATAAAGCAGCACTGTGTGATCAGCTGCATCTCACACAATAGCTTTTAACTACAGGATCATGGCCAGATTAGAGCCCTGAACATGTGAGCCATACCCTAGATGACCACTCCAAAAAACCTAATTCTTTGTGGTGGCTTTCTGCACAGCCTATCCACAGATTTCAAGGATATATCCACCATCCTGCTGGGCATAAATATGTTGTCAGGCTGTTGGATTTAATGCAGAACAGAATTTAACTTGTCATGTTTAATATGACAGAAGGAAAAAAAATTTAAACCCAAAGGTAAAACAAATATAGATAGAAGCAAGAAGGAATAAGAATCCTATGAAGACCGTGTTGTGATAGGGGAAGAAAGGTTTCCATGTTCTACTGTTTTTAAAGGAATAGGAGCAAACTTTAGATACCCCAGTGAATACTACAGAGTCTTTAAGAAGATACTCACCTATAAGTTTGTTTTCTTTCACAAAGCATCTGAATTCTGCCCCAGGAATTAATTCACACCATTTTCGAAGCACAAGCTACAGGAAAAAAAATACAACATGTCAAAATATGACTTTTTGTCAATAAACACATATTTTGGTCTTAAGATAGTACCTGCTATTAAGAAAAATATCACAGGATATTCTTAACACAAGGGAAAACCCCCTCACAATTGTAATGGGTGTAATTATCTTGGCAAATAAGCCAAATTTCTTTGAAATCTTATCCTGTCACTTATTTCTTTATCTGTGAAAAATACATGTAAAAACAAAATTGCCTCTCTAATACACCATAATTTTGCCCATTGGATCTCTCTCGCTATACTCCACTAGCATGGCACAGAACTCAAATATGAAAAGCAATAAACATTTAAAGACAAGCATGGCATTTCACAGATATGTACTTGAACACTGTTTTAAGACTCAGGCTCTGCCATGGGATTTAAAAGAATACCTCAGTAGCAATTTTAAGGACTCTGCCATTGTTCAAAAATAAGCCACTGTTAATGAGTGCATAAGATCTGAACAGTCACCACAGCTAAATGCAAGATTTACTTACCTAGCTTTTCATTCAATACAATGGACTCCGAAGATACTTCAACTTAATACTTAAAGGGATCACTAATGCACTATGCCTAGGTCAGTGGTTCAAATGCAGTACATTCAACAGTGACCAAGTCATTCTGATTACTCTGTAGTCTAGGCAAAAGGAGTTGGTGCCTCTGTCCTGTTCTCAGTGGACAACGTAAAGCCACCTCAATTGGCCTCTCCGCTGGCAGTAAGGCTAAGGACTAAAATAGGCCATTTAGAGAATGAATAACTCTCTCAGCCATTCAAGTTTCCCCTCCCAGGTCAAAGTTGACACGCTCTGGGAGAGTATTACGAAGCTTGCAGGGCCACTGCTTGCAATGTATCTGGTGTGTGAAAAGCAGAGAGATGCTCGTCAGTCTCCATAACGATTAGTCTGGCATTTTTATTTATTTATTTTTTACAAGCACTAAAAGTGTTTTCTTGGTGTCATCCAAGCATAAGTATCAGCCTTCTCAAGGGTAAGATATTTAAATTATCTAGAGCCAGGAGAGGAGTCTTACCTCATATTCCAAGCAAGGATCAGGGGTATCATCAGTACAGTGAATAAATCTGGAAAAATAAATTATGCTGTCAAGATCTATTGTACATAAAACTGTTTTTATTCAGAGCAAGCATTACAAACTGGAACCATGCATCGCAAAGGCATTGTTAAGCATTTCTAAGAGATTTTAACTCTAGAAGTAAACAACAAGTATGGCCACTGGCAAATGCCTCTTCCTTGGCACACCCGGACAGTTACTCACATGACCCACAGAGATCACCTATCACCCATTTCTTTTACTGTATATTAAGGAGAAGCCTTGCTTGGGCATGAACTTCATAGAGAAGTTAACTTAAGACAGGTTAGAGAAAAGGGAGAAAATTATTTTAAAAAGGAGACACTATCAAGTTAGATTTGAGTCAAAGTTAAACTGTGTCAGAGCAACCTTCAACCAATAGAATGGTTTCTACAACCACACACAACATTCTCATCCAAACCATTGCTTTTTAACAATGGATATTTCCTCAGGAATGGTTGGAACATCAACACTGTAGCACTAAGAACCTCAAAGTAAAACTGACTTTCTTGGAATTTCATTGACCACGCTGAGAGAAATGCAAAAAGATAAACAGTACAAAAAAAGTGACAAGTACTCTTAATGATTTAAGAATTTATTAGTAGCAGAGAAATGCATTTGTTTATCATGTATGACTCTTATATTGATGGTGTCCCTTCAAAGTACTTCTTCATTGCCAAGATATTATTTGCCTGCGATAACTACACTTTGCCTTCCTCTTAAATAGTTATCCTGGCATAATTGCACTGACACAGAAATAGCACGCACTTTGATGTTCTAGTTTCATTACATTACTTGGAGCAAATGTCTTCAAGTACCTTTCTCTGGTAACTTTCTAAAGCAATACACCTTTCAGTGAACAAAGCAATATCACCATGATTCTTACAGCAACAGTGGATCTACTTTTCCTTTCCATCAATGGGAGAAGCAAAGTAGTTTAACTTGCCACTGCCTATACCAGAGCATGGCATCTTTCTGAGTCAACAACAATAAATAATGCATTTAGAAGAACAGATCTTAAAAGACAGAAACAAACAAAAACCCAAAATATCCCTGCTCCCATGTTATTCACACACATTAGATATCTGTAGGCAGACACCAAAGCTTTTTCTCTCGTGAGTTAGTCTCTTATTCCTTCGTTCATTAGCCAGTAAGAATAGAAGCAGTTATCCCAATGCCAACTATTGTGTAATCTCTATATTTTCACCAAATTATGAACACTACAATAAATCCTGTAACTTTCAAAGGAATGATAACAAAAGTATATCCTCTTTCTAAAAGTAGAGCTCCCTTGAGCTCATATGAGCTGTTAGTAAAATGCCTACCATTCGGTGAACAGCTCAACCGTGAGGACAAGCTGGTTAAAAGGGTAACAACTGAGTGCCCTCCCAAAAGTGACAAGACTTATCCAAATTCAGTACAGATTAAGTAAGTAAGAGGAGGTTACTTACCTGTAAGTGGAGGTTCTTCAAGATGCGTGGTCCCTATCTGCTTTCCACTGAGGGTTTACACATGCGTACCATGTGTCTAGAACTGGAGAATTTAAAGGTAATGTCCGTTGGTCCGTGCACGCATCCTGACTGGTCTCAGGGTTTCATCTGCAGTGACGACGGGCAGGGCGGACCAACCGCGTCTCCAGTTCCTTCTCCACAACAAATCAACAGATCTACCGCCTTGGGGAAGGAGGGCAGGAAGTGGAGCCCCTATGCAGACTTGACGAGGTTCTCTCCACCAGTGAAGGGATAAGATTTCCTTGGGGGGAAACTGTGAGCCTCATGCCCATGGCGTGATGAATAGGCAAGTAAACTTTCTGGAACCTCCTCTGGAGGCAGCGAAGGTGAAGAGGAGCGAAGGCAGTGATGTATGTGCACGAGGCCATGTGATTCAGGAGGGAGAGGCAAGTCCTGGCCGGGACTGAAAGACTGTTGACTACATGAGTTATGAGCTCTTGCAGAGTCTGGAACCTGTCTTGTGGTAGGTAGACTTGAGCCGTGATTGAGTTGATGATGACCCCTATGAAGTCTAGGCATTGTGTAGGGTTTAAAGTTGACTTTTTGGTATTGATACTGACCCTCATAGAAGAAAGGAGGCCCAGCAACATAGAGATTGAGATCTGAGCTTCTCGTTTGGATCACGCCACCATGAGCCAGTCGTCGAGATATGAGGGTACAAGTACCCCATAATGCCTGCTGTGGGCTGCTACCATGGAGAAAACCCAGTGAGTATATGCTTTAATATGTACTACAGCACATGAGATACTGACTTCCCTCCCTCAGTGCTCCCTTCCACTGCATCTCTCAATATTTGAAATGAGGGTATCTGCAAGCTGCTCCTTTCTATGCCAGTTTGGTGCAGTCCTTGGGGACCTGGCAAGTTGGCAAGAATAGTCCTAAAATGGATCAAGTTTAAGTGCCCCTCTGGTGCCTTTGGCAGAGGCTAAGAGATGTTACTGCTCCTCTCCCTTTAAGGCAGGAATTAAAAACCTTGCATCCCACCTTCAGCACCTGTAGGCTGCCTTGAATATAGGTACCAAGTTCAGCAAACCAGCAAAATGCTTGATAGACAACAGAATGCAACTAGGACACAGTGTCAAAATGATCAGGAGTGTCTGCTGAGCCACACCTCGAACACTGCATGCAGTTCTGGTCGCCCCATATCAAAAAAGATATATTAGAATTGGAAAAGGTGCAGAGAAGGGCAACGAAAATTAGTAGTGGGATGGAACAGCTTCCATATGAGGAGAGATTAAGAAAACTGATGCTGTTCAGCTTGGAAAAGAGACAAGTAAGGTAAGGGGGGATAGGGTAGAGGTCTATAAAATCATGAAATGTGTGGAGAAAAGTGAATAAGGAAGTGTTGTTTACCCCTTCCCATAACACTAGAACCAGAGGTCACCTGATTAAATTAATAGGCAGCCGGTTTAAAGCAAACAAAAGGAAGTTCACTTCACACAATGCACAATCAACCTGTGGAACTCGTTGCCAGAGCACACTGTGAAGGCCAAAACTATAATGGGGTTCAAAAAAGAATTAGATAAGTTAATGGAGGGTAGGTCCACCAAAGACGATTAGTCAAGATGGTCAGTGATGCAACCTCACGCTCTGGGTGTACTGAGCCAGTGGTTCTTAACCAGGGTACATGTACTCTTTGGGGTATGCAGACATCTTCCAGGGGGTACATCAATTCATCTAGAGATTTGCCTAGTATTTCACCAGGCTACATAAACAGCACTAACAAAGTCAGTACAAACTAAAATTTCATACAGACTATGACTTGTTTATACTGCTCTATATACTATAAACTGAAATGTAAGTACAATATTTATATTCCAAATTATTTATTTTATAATTATATCGTAAAAGTGAGAAAGTAAGCAATTTTTCAGCAATAGTGTGCTGTGACACTTCTGTATTTTTGTGTCTGATTTTGTAAGCAAGTAGTTTTTAAGTGAGGTGAAACTTGGGGTACGCAAGACAAATCAGACTCCTGAAAGGGGTACAGTAGTCTGGAAAGGTTGAGAGCCACTATACTAAGCCTCTAACTGCCAGAAGCTGGGAGTGAACAACAGGGGCTGGATCACTTGATAATTTCCCTGTTCTGTTCATTCCCTCTGAAGCATCTGGCTTCAGCCACTGATGGAAGACGGGATACCGAGCTACACGGACCATTGGTCTGACCCAGTATGGACATTCTTATGTTCAGAATGAAACACAACTGAGTCCAGTCAAAGCTAAAGTGGATTTTTTTTTAAAAAAAATAATAATCTATGAATCCTTCTCTCTCCTGCTGGAAATTGCCATGGATGTTAAATTGGGACTCCATTGTGCTAGAGACTGCGCAAACACAATCCCACCCTGACCTAATCAGCTTGGTATAAACAAACAAGACACGCAGAGGGTGGGAGGGGAAAGATGCACAGAGAAATGAGTTGATTTGCCCTTGGTCACAAAGCAGGTCATGGGCAGAGCTGGGATAAGAAATCAGGTCTACCAATAGTCCGTTCAGTGTCACACTACCTCCCAAACAACAGAGCTTCTTTTACTAGTTGGACAGTTCAGGAGCACAAAGGTAACAAAATATAAAGAAACGTATAATAAGTTTTTTGGCTGTTATTTTATGTCTGAGCAAAAGTTTTTGCATCCCACTAAATACAATCAAATCTATTTCTCTCTCTTTTTTTTACAAGCCCATCCAAGTGAGAGGACACACAATGTCTCCAGTTTTCACCTGTTCAGCATTTTACTTCCATATGCTAGTTGCATTTCTAATTTTTGCTTGCCAAGGTCTATGGCGCTGGCATTTAATCAATAGCGTAATTAATAGAGACAACCTTGTGATTCAGCAAGTCTAATCATTTAGCCTGTTTCACTGCCTAAGTTCATATGAATAATTTAGCAGTTCAGGAATGCTATGAATGGACTGGATTAAAAGCAGGATGTTTTATTCAACTACCTTTTATTTACAACAGTTCATCTAGGAGGAGGCCAAAATGCTTTACAGATTAAGGTGGGATGAATTTTGCCCCTAATTAGGTACAACTCTCACTCAAAATCAACAGAAATTGCCCAGGCTAAAGTTGCCCGTATTATCTACATCTCTATGCAATAATTCACCCTATTACCAAACTAAAGCCTGCTCTTGCAAAAACTACCACAGTATTTTACACTAACATTACAAAATAGCTTTTAGGAGGGAAAGTGAAGTGTAACTTTTCCCCAACTGAAAACAGATCAGTCTTTAGATCAGATTGTAATTACCTATACCACAATTTGCCCAGAAGCCCAAGGTCTCATAATGGAGATATCCCATCTCCTAGAACTGAAAGGGACCTTGATAGGTCATTGAGTCCAGCCCCCTGCCTTCACTAGCAGGACCAAGTACTGATTTTGCCCCAGATCCCTAAGTGGCCCCCTCAAGGATTGAACTCACAACCCTGGGTTTAGCAGGCTAATGCTCAAACCACTGAGCTAACCCTCCCCTCTTATTGCTGGGCATCTTTATACAATG
Organism: Malaclemys terrapin pileata; assembly: GCF_027887155.1. Classification (NCBI taxonomy): domain Eukaryota; kingdom Metazoa; phylum Chordata; order Testudines; family Emydidae; genus Malaclemys; species Malaclemys terrapin. The sequence goes on along the minus strand of NC_071505.1, from coordinate 14,665,203 downwards.
AGAAAATAGGGGACACAATCCCATTAACTAGCATCCAGGCCTTGGAGTCATCATACAAGAAGGCTGAGACCATCAAATCCAAACTGGATGGAGAGTCTAAAATGAAGTCCTTACTAAGAACAGTTAAATGTCTATCCTTGAGCTAAGGGAAAAAGCAAAGCCAACATATATCCCCTGCATAATGAATAATGATGAAGAAGCCCCTGGGCTCATAAGTGACTTCTGTTTACTTTGGCCAAAGCATTTTCCATCAGCCTCACTGGGATTGGCACTAAAATATCAATGTGTGAATTTGCATACTGGTGATAGAAGCAAACCCTCCGTTGGATTATTAAACCCTCTTGATATACTGTCCTCTCACTTACCAAGGCATGGCACCATTTTAAAATACAATAGGACAAGACTAAAATTAAATAGCCAAACTTGACAGAGAAGCATTACTAGAAAAGAAATACGGAGGTGTCCAACACAGGAGTGAACTGAGAAAAATCCAATCACAGGAAAAAGCTAGAAAAACTACTCTACATGAAGCATCTGGTTTGCTGTAAAATAAGAGAATAGTGCAGGTTTTCACTGAATTGCATTATTGTTCAATTTCTTCTCCAATAGGATCCAGTTGTTTACATTTATTTACATCTCCTCTATGAACTTTTCAACCATACTGCCAGGTCCATAGAATTTTTCATTTGAGTACTCTTGATGCTCCATGACTAAAATATGTCTCACCCAAGTCCACTCAGGCTTGGCAAAAAAGAGATTTTTGTAATTTAATTTGAAAAAGTGTTTCAAGTAAAGTGTTTCAAGTTACGGCACACTTCAGTGAAAAGAGGCCACAAATCCTTTTATAATGAGATAAGGCACTAAGACTAGTCCAATTCAAAGGTGTAATGATGCATTAATGCTGATAAGAGCTGCATCACAGCACCATCATAGCCCAATGTGTTTTGGCAACCTAGGTCCCAACCCTTGATTGGAACTTCTGGTGCTATTTTAATACAAATTATACAACAATGCATTTGTGTGCTACAGCAATACATAAAGGCAAGACATACATAACATTTCATTCACACACAGTACAACTGGGTGGTTTACAGAAGTAACTCCCTGCTCTCCATGTGTCAGTATATAATGCCTGCATCTGTAACTTTCACTCTATGCATCCGAAGAAGTGAGGTTTTAACTCACGAAAGCTTATGCCCAAATAAATCTGTTAGTCTTTAAGGTGCCACCAGACTCCTTGTTGTTTTAGAATAAAGAATGTGGCCTGCATGAGGAGTTTACAAGCTAGTATTACACACACAACGCAGTGTTGTCTTCCCGAGACTACCGATAGCTTGTGTCTCTGCAGCTAATTAAAATTTTGTCAAACAGCAGCAATGTCAAATTAACAAGGATCACATCAGTTTCACTGGTGCGCTTTAGAAACCACACCACAATTTTTGTTTTCCCAATGTGAACCCTAGGAAGACCTTGGAAATAGAGTGTAGGTAGGGAGTAGAGAAGGAGAGACTTATTTGCTCATTTCCACTCCCACACTGCAGAAGACTGAAGGGTAGAATAGCAGAAACTTGACCAGTAGGATCTGTGTGGGGGAGATGATCTTCCAACAATTTCAGAGGCGTGAAGCTTCATATTTATAAAAAAAGATAAAATATGTACTAGCTGGATGCTCATACTAAAGATTGACTCTGCCTGGGGCCTTTAAGGACAACATCCTAGTAGAAATCCCAGCATCCTACCTCTCCCTAGCAGCTGCGCTTCTCATGAAGGCACAAGCCCTGGACTCTGCTAGTGGAGCTACTCCCACCCTTGCATTTCCTACCTCTAGCTAGTAGATTTAGTCCTCCTGCTAGTAATTACTGGGTACATTTTCCCAAGACTTATAAATAAACAAGTAGCAGCAAATTTTAAGTGGCCAAAATTTCCAAGGATCACACATAAATTGCACCTGCAAGATCTGCACACCCGATGGGCAACAATGCACGCGCTTAGTAGGCTTGGCAGCCTCCTTCCCTCATCTCTGGGGAACTGTCACTAAGAGGATCTTGTTGGGAAAACTATGGAAGCTTCCAGACCCATGTCTCACTCCCCAAAGCAGCCAGCGCCTGCTACAACAGAAGGCACCACACGGGTTAAGTCAGGGTCTTCCAACTCTTTATGGATGGAGAGGAACCTGCCTGAGGCATGTGGCTAAGCAGTCTCCCATCCCCTCTGAACAGCAGGAGCTAGAGCAGCTGTCAAAGAGTTGTCACAACCTCCAGAAATCTTCACTTGACACTGAAAACTTGGGCTCTGGATAGGTTTTTCCCCATTCCCTGTATTGTTACTGGCTTTTGGTCCTATCTACTGAACTTCTCACCTGCTCCAGCTCATTCCCCATGTCCAGTGGTTCCCATACTGGGATTCACGAACTCCTGGGGGTTTGCAGAACGTTACAGGAGTGCGCCAGAAAAATTTCACTAATGGCGGACAGAGGACCCTGGGCATTGGAGACAGCAGGTGGGACCTGGTTGCAGGGCAGACACCCCGAGTCCCAGGGAGAGCGGGGCCAGGCAATTGGGGCTGGCAGCCTGAGTCCCGGCGGTCAGCGGGGGAGCTGGCAGCCCGAACCCCAGCGCTCCGCATGGGGCTGGCAGCCCGAGCCCCAGGGAGAGCGGGGCCGGGCAGTTGGGGCTGGCAGCCCGAGCCCTGCCCCCATCAGCCCAAACCCCAGCCTGAGCCCCAGGAAATTTAAACTTAAATCCCTGAAAATATTCATTTTTAGGAGGGGGTTCACAAGATTTCACAATTTAGTGAAAGGGGTTCGCGGGCTGTTAAAGTTTGGGAACCACTGCCCTAGTCCAACCTCCCTCCCTTCCTCCTCAGTTCAACCTCATTTCCATAGAGTTCTCCTCTCCCTCTGCCATTTCCTCTGTTACTCTCACAATTCCATCCTATCTCCCACCTCAATTCCAATGAGTAATCCCTCCCATCAAAACAAAGACACTAAAATTTTAGCTATCACCACCCTGATCAGTTTGCATATATGCTATCACCTTTTCCTCCACCCTTTATCTTTTTAGCCTTTAAGAGTATACGTGCTTCTGAGCAAGGACCATGTCCCATGTTCTTGGCTGGAAGTTGAAGCTAGACAGATTCAAGTTAGAAATAAGGAGCATATTCTTAACAGTGATGGTAATTAACCATTGGAACAACTTACCACGGGTTCCGGTGGATTCTCCATCACACAAAATCTAAATGAAGATTGGATTTTTTTTCCAGACAATAGGCTCTAATAGTCTAATTCAATGACAGCTATTGGACTTGAACCAGGATTTTAACTGAGGGACATGTTATGCAGGAGGTGAGACTAAATTATCACAATGGTGCCTTCTGGTCTTAAGAAGCTTCAAATCTATGACTTTCAGTGTTTGGACAATGCCTAGCAAGTTATGGGCATTACCATAACATAAAAATACAATTCCCTGTTTTGCCTACACAATTGTGAGTTGTGTGTTTGCAATGACTGCTGATATTGCACAAAACTTAATACTCCATCCATGGAAAAGTCTGGCCCTAAATTTTCCAGGATAGGGCACTGCACATGGACATTATAACTTCCAGAGCTGCTTTGACTTAATTACTGGACTGAAACCGTCGTTAAGCTCCACAATAAGTAAGCAGCCAACAACTATTGGATAAAGCTTCCTCCCAAATATATAAAACTGGAGGTTTAGTTTAGTTATGGAAGGCTTTTCTCCCCCGCCCCCTGCTGATCTTGATTTTCAAAGAAGTACTTTTTAAGCTAGACAATTAAATAGAATTTCCAAGATGATTCTTAGCAGGGCACCAGCAACTGGAGTTAAACACTAATTAAGCTTCAAGTAAAAATTGAAAAAAAGAATGGTCTCTTCATTAAACACAACACTTTCATTGCAAAGAAATACATTTAGGATGAGTCATAAGTTTTAGAGGTCTGGAGGTCACAGATGCTAAATGGTCTTACCCAACTGACTGTCCCCTCCTAATTAGAAGATTGAAAAGAAAAAAAAAAAAAAAAAACCCACCTAATCCCATTGTATTCTTATAATTTTATCTCTGACCACAGAAAGACACAGTTCCAGGCAATAGCATTTGTCCAAATGCAACAAAAGGAACTGGGATCAAGGAGCTCCAGAAAAAAAGGAGAGGTGACACAGCAGCAGAGGTCTCAGTTTCCTCCCAGCAAGAAATACTGAACTCAAAAGTATTAGAAGTTGTAAATGAAGTGACTGAAAGTGATGCTGGACCAGTGAAGACAAGTAATAATAAAAACCCCTAGCAACAAAGAACTGAGAGAGAAAAATCTTGATTAAAATGTGATTCAACTCTGACAATAGTGCATTTAGTCCACAAAGGCATTCTCTGTATGTAGTCAGGGTCAGAACCCATTACTTTAATAAATAAATAAATAAATAATATTTTACTGCTTTTTACCCATTAACACTGCAGAATCAGCACAGCTAAGAATGAGAGTAAGACAGAGTCTATTTCCTTCTTATCTGATTGGAACTTATTAAACGATTTCATTACACCTGTATAGCAGAGAGGTGGGTTGCCCTGGGATTGCTGAGGGGATAATTTGGCGTACAGAATCTTTTTTCTCATGCATCATCACTAGAAACAAAATCTGGTTTCACTCTCATCCTGGAATCCAAATTTGTGCAGAGCTGGCAGTTAGAAAACAAAAAAGAATTTTTTTAGTTGTTTATGGAAGTCACTGAGAGACAATGAATCAAACTCCACGATGCCTTTTAGTTACTTTTCAGAGAAGATCTATTTATAGAACTATTACTTTAGATTTGATCAGATTAATAAAACTGTCTGTCTGAACTATACTTACGGCTGAGTGAAGTCACGAGTAATGAAGTCTGAACTCTTGAAGAGGAGGAAGATGTCACTGAGGGTTTTACATTTCAGAGAACTATTCATTGCTATCCAATAGGCATCCTAAACAAGAAGGAATTATATCATTTGAAATGCACCTTTACGTGACTTATCAATAGCTGACATACAACTACAGTAACTCCTCACTTAAAGTCGTCCCAGTTAACGTTGTTTCGTTGTTACGTTGCTGATCAATTAGGGAACATGCTCATTTAAAGTTGTGCAATGCTCCCTTCTAACGTCGTTTGGCAGCCGCCTGCTTTGTCCACGGCTTGCAGGAAGAGCAGCCCGTTGCAGCTAGCTGGTGGGGGCTTGGAACCAGGGAGGACCAGCAGCCCCCCTATCAGCGCCCCCTATCAGCTCCCTGCTCCCCTAAGTTCCCTGTGCAGCAGCTGCCCAGCAGGCTATCAATTGCCCGCAGTTCAGCTGTCCCTCTCCCCACTGCCATGTGCTGCTCCTGCCCTCTGCCTTGGAGCTGCTCCCTGAGACTTCTGCTTGCTGTGCGGGGGGGGGGGGGGGGGGGGAGGGAGGAAGAGGGGGGCTAATGTCAAGTTGTCCCCCTCCTCCCTGCACCCCGCTTACCCCATCTTCCATAGAGCAGGGGCAACACAGGACAAGGCTCAGGACAGAGAGAGCTTGCTGGCAGCAGCTGCGGTCTCAGCAAACTGATCTAATTAACAAGGCAGTATACTTAAGAGTAGGGTCAGCGTACTTAAAGGGGAAATGCACATCTCTCTCTCTCAAACACACACACACACACAGTGTGTCTGTCTGCGATATTGTCTCCCCTCCCTCCATTCCTACTGCCTTGTAGAGTGAGAGAGTTAACTCTTGAGGACTTAGACAATTGCTAGTTCATCATTTAGCAGTAAGGCATTCCCTGGGAAATATCCCACTCTCTGACTCCTCCACCTCAACCAAACTTCACAATCATCATCACTGTGTACCAGTATTAAATTATTTGTTTAAAACTTAGTGTGTGTGTGTGTGGTATATAAAAAATATAGCCTTTTGTCTGGTGAAAAAAATTTTCCCTGGAACCTAACCCCCTCATTTACATTAATTCTTATGAGGAAATTGGATTCGCTTAACATCATTTCATTTAAAGTCGCATTTTGCAGGAACATAACTACAATGTTAAGTGAGGAGTTACTGTACTGCACACCATTTTGAAGTATGAGTTGACAAGCAGGACTACAAAGATGGACAACTGATTTTGGCAGGAGTTTCTCTTCTCATCACGAACACATGACTCAATGAAGCTATTGTTCTGTGCATGGACATATACTGAAATCAGTGCAAATCAGAATAGGAACAAGTCTTTTCTTCAGTATTACCAAGCAATTTCCTGGGTCCTTTGGGCAGAAACTCCCTTTAGGAATCTGACGGAGAACTTTGCGATATGCTAACATTAAGAGTCAAATTTTTAGACATGTTTTAAACTAAAAAGGACAGAATGAAGAACGTATTTTATATCCTGCTAACACAGTAAGTTTAAACAGGCAGCTAGGTTTTATTCTTCTTATTTTTTTTGTGGGGGGTGGGAGATGTGATGGGGAGATGGAGAGGAGGGGAGAAGATTTTTTTTTTTTTTAAAAGACTGATTTTTCTCCAAGCAAAAAATACTGAAGTATGTGAATTATGGAGAAACCACAATAATCAAAGCAGGGGCTGCTGCCTATCAGTAAAAACCTTTTTAGATTATTACATTTAAAATAACCCTTACACTATTCACCGGGATTTTAATCTCATAACACTTTGTTTTGTCAAAGAAAAGCAATTAAATTAGCTATATATCTCAGAATTGTCATGGCAAAGTAAAACTAAAGTTCTTGCTAAGCTGTATACCTTCTAGACCTTGATTCGAGACATTTTTATTTTCTCTACAAACCACTAATAAATACCTATCAAATGAAGAGAACAGCTGAATGTTTGGAAAGGACGTGCATACCGTACCTCTTCCCATATAAATTCCAGCTCATGAAACAGTACCAGGGTGATGCAATGCTGTACTACATCAGGGTGTGCAACTCGACTGCACCAAATTGTACTGCAGAAGCACTCCAATGAGAACTCTGCTACTGCACCAGCCTCCATCAATGCAGTTACTCTCCTCCCACGTCTCAGATACATCAAAGAGTTGATTACAACAAAGTCTGTTAAAACATTTAGGATGTAATCAGTGTTCTTACCCTTGGAGCACTCCAGTTGAGCTTCGGGAAGATGCTGCCCCCCAGGGAAGTGATAGCTTCTTGAACTTTAAGTGCAAACTCAGGGAATTCTGGTGCCTAAATGGAGAACAGAAGGTAATTCACATTCAATCAGGAAAAAGGTTAGCTTTAGAAATATAAGTAAGGCTGTAAATTACAGTTGGCAATAGATTCATATGCAAATCCAGTATTACCATTCAAAAACCATGAGGCAGGCTCCAAAAATCATGAGATTTTAAATAAGTTTTTGTTTTCTGATGCTTAAACCTTTGCAGTTCATGTTTTCAAGCTTTTCTCTGCAATAATGAGGGCTAGACACTTACTTGTTTTTTTTAAATGAAAACAGATTCCTGGGGCTTTAGAAAAAAAAAAAAATCATCACAAGACTGATGATAAAATCATGAGAACTAGCCACACTGCAAGTCTAACAAATAAGCAACTTTTAAAGAGACACTTGTAGGTTAAGTCAAGACTATAGATGATAATGAAATAACATTTGACAAGATTAGAATTTTTTTCATGCTGGTTTTAGACATTTCAAACAAATGGTCTTTTTTGGGGGTGAGGGAGGTTTTTAGACATTCCCCTGAAAAATTTGCAACCCAAATATTGTAGCATTATGCCAAGGTATGAAAGCTAGAAAGTGAAACAATAAACAAAACTGACTGGTCTAATTTCAGTGTTGAAACTGATACAAGTGCAAAAGTAAACAAATCAGTTAAATAACAAGATATGCATCAGATCTTAACACCTCACAAAACTAAAACTTAATTTATTAGGAATATATATGTGTGTATATTTTGCATGTGTATATTATATGTGTGTGTGTATGTGTATGTATATATACATATATACACACACATATATATAAAAAATATACGCACTTTTTAATATTTATCACTTAACATGACAACATCCCTGTAGAGAAGAGCAAATCTTAAAACATCTATATACACAATCCCAGATCCCGATCTCCCAGCTGTTCTGCATCTGAAGTTAATAGGGCTTCATGCAATGTGGCTCCTCCTGATGGGAAACAGCTTGTAGGGCTGGGGCCTTGAAGACACTCTTCAGTAATATGTGTTAACTTGCACCAAGAGAATAGACTGTGCTGGGAATCTTTGGCTTTGAAAAAGAATGTGATGCTTGTTTAAAAATAAGTGATTTACTGTATAGAAGAACACCAAAAATAGAAAAAAAAATCCTTCACGATTCTACAAGCACTACTAGTGTGGGTGGCTAGCACAGAGGAAGGAATAAATCTCTGCCCTTCAAAAGAATATCAAAGACTTGTGGACATTTGCCAAAGATTTTTCATCCTGAAGAATAAATAAATGATGTCACAGTAAGCAGTGTTTGGAAAATGCTATTTCCATCAATGTTTATATAAAATGCATCTTAAAAATTACAGCTAGGTTAAAGCTAAGATCTTTCTCCTCCCCTCACACCCCACACTGCAAATAAAATCTTACATCCACAAGAATATTTTATCCTTTTTTAGCTTCTCCCAACACGATTTCCCACCAAACCACTTAAAAAAAAATCTCCACTTAAGTGGAATGATTGAAGTTGTACTTGGCTTCATATGTTTTGAGTTTTTACTTACCGCACTGTTTAGTTTTCAAAAGGAATCACACTTGAAGTTCCTCCCTCCCAACCCTGCCCCCAAAAACCTGAACAAGCAATTTTTTGCACCATCGAGTTACTTTTCAAGGTCCCCTCCGGTGACTTTCACCGAGGAATAGCTGGCAACACTGATGCTCTGTCACTTTGTGGGCATGCAGTCCAATCAGCATGAAGGTGCTGGGAGGTGATGGGACACGCTCAGTGTAGATGGCATCTTCTGAGCATTTAGCAGCCAAAATCTAACGAGTCTCAACTGAGCATGTGCGATCTGCGATTTTCAGAGACTCAGAATGCCAAATTCAGGGAGCAAAGGCCATATTCTGGAACTAGGGCAAAACTGGTCATATTTCATGTCTCTGCTCCAATTCACGGTAATGTTAGAAATTCACAATAAAAATGATTGTACACATTTTGTTTAACATGAGCAAAACACATTAGTCCCTAACCTTGTTGTGAAAAATTGCTGAGCAGTTCCATTGTACTAGGCACCATACCAAAACAATACAAAATAAGTCCTTGCCCCAGAGAGCGCACAACCTAGGACAAAATTAGATCATCCAGAATCTTTAAAAGAAATTAGGAACTGATGGACTGAAACCAGCTTCAAAAAATCAACTTTGCAAAGAACTCATGCTGTGCTCTTTTTGCAGAACTCATGCTGTGAACTAGTCAGACACCAAAAGAAGTCTTTTAAACCCATTTTCCCTGTGCTTTTTCAATGTCAGAGCACTCACGCCGCTTTTATAACCATTAGTACAGCATCACTGCCTTAGTCATATAGTCACAGAATTTAAGGCCAGAAGAGACCACTGGATCATCTAGTCTGACCCGATGTATATCACAAGCCACCACCACCACCCACACACTAAACCCAACAACTGAAATTAGACCAAAGTACACCTCTATCCCAATATAACGCGACCCGATATAACACGAATCCAGATATAACGCGGCAAAGCAATGCTCCAGGGCGACGGGGCTGCACACTCTGGCGGATCAAAGCAAGTTTGATATAACGCGGTTTCACCTATAATGCAGTAAGATTTTTTGGCTCACGAGGACAGCGTTATATCGGGGTAGAGGTGTATTACAACCCTCAGGGGACTAAACTATTATGTGCCACACGCAGAAAAAAGAAGTGACTCAGGCACACCAGTGCCTGAGGCCCCTGAAATGGCAGGGAATTAAGTGGGAGTGGGATATATCCAGATGATTCTGGCAAGTGACCCGCAGCCACATGCTGCTGAGAAAGGCAAAACCACCCCAAGTAGAATGGCAGGCCAGTGCTGGGGAAGCTTGTGTTGGCAATGTGCCTGTGCTGCATAGTGCCTGGCCTGTGGACAGAGGACTGAATTCTATCGGGCTGTCAATCTGGCCCCTTTTACCAGCATTCAATTTGATCTTTACTGTCATTAAGTACATGTAAGATGCCTGTCTAGAGCCTTACCATTTTAATACATCCCTGCACAAATGGATTTCTTTGTGAGGTTTATGCAGCTGGCTTTTCTATGTAGTTAAATTCTCTGTCACGCATTTCTTAAGTGTTCCTAGTGGCCATGACAGCCACTGCTGCAGGGCACAAAGTAAGGTTCAGAGTGTAGATTATGAGCCAAGTAAAGAAGTTATTTTCACTGAATCTGAAAAAAATAGTTTACTTTGTACGTGTGATGGATTTTTTTTAGTAGTTTTTCTTTTAAAATACTTTGACATTTGAGAAGGCACTTTGTGTTCTACACATACACTTTGTTTAAAAGACAGACATTATTTCAACACTATAATTACTAGGGCTATCACACGATTAAAAAAGTTAATTGCACGATTAAAAAAGTTAATGACAATCACAGCACCTTGGAGCGGCTTGCTGCTGGTCACTAACAAGGCATTGAGAGAGACAGCCAGGATGGAGAGAGTTAAGGGGGCACAGGAGTCCCACAGTCCCAGGCTACACCCTGGGGGGATCCCATCACAGTTTGTCTTAGTGATTGTCTGAACAAGAAGTAGGACTGAGTGGACTTGTAGGCGCTGAAGTTTTACATTATTTTGTTTTTGAGTGCAGTTATGTAAAATAATCTACATTTGTAAATTGCACTTTCACAACAAAGAGATTGCACTACAGTACTTGTATGAGGTGAATTGAAAAATATTATTTCTTTTATCAGAGGGGTAGCCGTGTTAGTCTGTATCCACAAAAACAACAAGGAATCCGGTGGCACCTTAAGGACTAACAGATTTATTTGGGCATAAGCTTTCGTAGGTAAAAACCCCACTTCTTCAGATGCATGGAGTGAAAATTACAGATACAAGCATAAATATACTGACACATGAAGAAAATAGCTACCGGCTATTTGGACTCTCTTCCTTCAGACCCTACGCTACCAGCACTCCCAACTATCTTTGAGACACCACCGACTTCTCGTGGAAACTACAATGCATTGATGAGCTTCCTGAAAACACCATCCTGGCCACCATGGATGTAGAAGCTTTTTACACCAATATTCCACATGAGGATGGACTACAAGCTCTCAGGAACAGTATCCCTGATGAGGCCACCGCACACCTGGTGCTGAGCTCTGTGACTTTGTCCTCACCCACAACCATTTCAGATTTGGGGACAACTTATACCTTCAAGTCAGCGGCACTGCTATGAGTACCTGCATGGCCCCACAGCATGCCAACATTTTTATGGCTAACTTGGAACAACACTTCCTCAGCTCTCGTCCCTAGCGCCCCTCCTCTACTTGTGCTACACTGATGACATCTTCATCATATGGACCCACGGGAAGGAGGCCCTTGAAGAATTCCACCTGGACTTCAACAATTTCCACCCCACCATCAACCTCAGCCTGGACCAGTCCACACAAGAGATCCACTTCCTGGACACTACAGTGAAAATAAGTGATGGTCACATAAACACCACCCTATACTGGAAACCTACTGACTGCTATACTTACCTACATGCCTCCAGTTTCCATCCAAGACGCATCACACGATCCATTGTCTACAGCCAAGCCCTAAGATACAACTGCATTTGCTCCAATCCCTCAGACAGAGACAGACACCTACAAGATCTTTATCAAGCATTTTTAAAACTACACTACCCACCTGGGGAAGTGAGGAAACAGATTGACAGAGCGAGACCCAGAAGTCACCTACTACAGGACAGGCCCAGCCCAACAAGGAAAATAACAGAACACCACTGGCCATCACGTATAGCCCCCAGCTAAAACCTCTCCAGCACATCATCAACGATCTACAACCTATCCTGGAAAACGATCCCTCACTCTCATAGACCTTGGGAGGCAGGCCAGTCCTCGCTTACACACAGCCCCCCAACCTGAAGCAAATACTGACCAGGAACTACACACCACACCACAGAATCACTAACCCAGGAACCAATCCCTGTAACAAACCCCGTTGCCTACTCTGTCCCCATATCTACTCTAGCAACACCATCAGAGGACCCAATCACATCAGCCACACCATCAGGAGCTCATTCAACTGCACATCTACTAATGTGATATATGCCATCATGTGCCAGCAATGCCCCTCTGCCATGTACATTGGCCAAACCAGACAGTCTCTACGTAAAAGAATAAATGGACACAAATCAGACATCAGGAATGGTAACATACAAAAGCCAGTAGGAGAACACTTCAATCCCCCTGCACATTCAATAACAGATTTAAAAATAGCCACTCTTCAACAACAACAAAACTTCAAAAACAGACTTCAAAGAGAAACTGCAGAGCTACAATTCATTTGCAAATTTAACACCATTAATTTGGGATTGAATAGGGACTGGGAGTGGCTGGCTCACTACAAAAGCAATTTTCCCTCTCTTGGTATTGACACCTCATCAATTATTGGGAGTGGACCACATCCACCCTGACTGAATTGGCCTCGTCAACACTGGTTCTCCACTTGTAAGGTAACTCCCTTCTCTTCCTGTGCCAGTATATTTATGCTTGTATCTGTAATTTTTACTCCACGCATCTGAAGAAGTGGGTTTTTTACCCACGAAAGCTTATGCCCAAATAAATCTGTTAGTCTTTAAGGTGCCACCAAACTCCTCATTATTTCTTTTGTTTATCATTTTTACAGTGCAAATATTTGTAATAAAAAATAATATACACTGATTTCAATTACAACACAGAATACAATATATATGAAAAAGTAGAAAAATATCCAAAATATTTAATACATTTCAGTTGGTATTCTATTGTTTAACAGTGCGATTAAAACTGTAATTAGTCGCAATTAATTTTTTAAGTTAATCGTGCAAGTTAACTGCGATTAATCGACAGCCCTAGTAATTACATCAGAAAGACATATTTTAAAAGAGCATATAAAAATCAGTGATTGGTTCAAGACAAATAAATCTCCTAAAACATCATGAGGGGCAGAGAGGAAAAACAAAAGTATACACATTGGAGGTAAAATCCTGTTCCCACTGAGTTCAATGGAGAATTGCCATTGACTTCAACTGGGCCAGGATTTTACTCACTAAGTTTTCATATAACTCGGATCTTGAACATCCTTAATAAATGTATAAAGATTAATCAGTTTTACTTTAAGTAGCATAAAGAATCATAGTTATACAATCAAAACATCTTAATACTGAAACAGAAAAAGCAACATCCAAACCATTAACCCTGCTTCCTCCTATCTCCAGCCTAGGGAAGCTTGCCATTTCTCAAAAACCAGAACACATATAGCTCTTGACCTTTATATAATATAAGCTTTTCTACAAATATTAATCCTCTAATTTATTCTGATGGAGCCTCTTGTAACTGTAACCCAAATAGAGCAACCAAGGTGATGAACTCCAATCCAAAGCCTGGACATGATGCTTAGCTGGTCTAAGCTGGCATAGCTTCAGTGAAGTCAGTGGAGTTACACCAACTTGGATACAGCACTTTTTGAATGTACTTTCTTTGATTGTAAAGTGTTATGTTTTGTTTACAGTGCTGTGCAAATAATGTCTGGCTGTTGAATCAGATCTCATAATTAGAAAGGTAAAATGCAACGAACACCACACAAAATCCCTGGTCTGAACAATTTACAATCTAAGGCACCAATTTGAAAAAGACACAGGTGTGTAAGTAGCTCCACTGAAATCAACAGACACTACTCACAAGTGTAAAGTTAAACACAGGTGTAAGTCTCTATAGATTTAAAATGCAAAGCTGTAAACTCTAAGTAAACATATAAGCTACTGAAAGTCCAGGACACGTGTTTGTACAGTGCTTAGTACAATTACTCTTGGGGGGAATTCTGCGCCACTGTGTGCACACATTTCATGTGCCATGCATATTTTTAATCATTATTATTATTTTACAGAAAATAGCTTCTGCTGAAAAGTTGCTGCCCACCAGAGGGCGCTATGGCGCTAGAATACAGCAGCCGCTCCTGGCAAGTCCCAGCTATGATAGGGAAGAGAAAGAGCCTGCGTTCTTCACAGTGCCTGTTGGACCAGGTCAGGAGACAGGAGATATGGGGAGTCAGACAGTGTGGGGCTGCTGGGGGGTCAGACAGGGGCTCATAAGGGCTAGTGGGGGAGGACAGATTGGGGCAGGGGCTGAATGGGAGTGGAGGCGCAGGGCCACAGGGAGGAGGTAGATGCAGAGCCACACGGGCAGAGCGGGTGCAGAGCTACAGAGGGAAGGCTCAGTGAGGGCACAGAGACATGGGGACAGGGGGTGCAGGGGCACGTGGGCAGAGGGGGTGCAGAGCTATAGGAGGAAGGGGGATGGCTATGTGGGGGCACAGACACATGGGGACAGGGGGTTCAGGTACACATGTATATGAGGGGAGGGGACTGGCTGAGGGGGTGCCTGGGACACATGGGCAGAGGGGAGGGGTTGCAGAGCTACAGGGGGAACGGGACTGGCTGAGTGGGGGCACAGAGACACATGGGTACGGGGGTGCACGGACACATGGGGACAGGGGGAGAGAGTGTCTGAGTGGGGGTGGAGGTATACATGGGAGTGCAGGGTCACATGGGGACAGGAGCAGATGTGCCTGACTGAATGGGAGGGGCTAGGGGTCAGCCAGGATCTGCCTGGGGGATGCTCCCTAATAATCCCTCCCACCACCACGTCCAGAAAAACCTGTTCCATACTTTTCCTACCCATACCCAACAAACCTTCAAGGTCATACCCTGGCTCCTTCTCAGCAATTACTTCCCTCTCCCTCAGCTCCTCCGATACCCCTGACTCCCCCAAGCCTTTGCACTGCTTCTGAGAGGTGCGGAAAATACGGTTCTGTACTGTACTTTAAATGAATTATTACTCAAAGTTCTGTATTAATATCCCTAGTAAGGACTCTATTTGTCAAAAAACATTTCCTGAATCTTTTTTGTTGTCTATATTGTTAGAGACATACTTTCTGACAGGTACTGATATAATGCGACCCGATATAACACGAATTCAGATATAACGCAGTAAAGCAGTGCTCCGGGGGGGAGAGAGGAAGGCGGCTGCGCACTCCGGCAGATCAAAGCAAGTTTGATATAACGCGGTTTCACCTATAACGCAGTAAGATTTTTTGGCTCCCGAGGACAGCGTTATATCAGGGTAGAGGTGTATTTAGAAATAAGTTACCAAAATAATTGAAACTGGTGTCAAATAACACAACATAATCACAAATAAAATATGCAGAATTTTAAAATATTGTGTGCAGAATTTTTAATTTTTTGGCGCCGAATCCCCCAGGAGTAAACAATGGAGCCACCAAACTGATCAAAACACTTTGGCTCTACCACATTAATAAGATGGATGGGCATGGCACAGATGATAGGCAAAAAGGGGTGCAACTACATTAATATTTGTGGAATTAATGGACTTTTCAGAAGTGATTTGGAAGAGGAGAGGGAGGGGGCTTGGTTCACGGTAGTCAGGATCCTGTTTCAAGAGCAGGGGGCTGCACAAAAAGGATGCAAAGACAGGAGAAGGAAAAATGACAATTTGAGCAGATCGTAGGAAAGGGACATAGGAGGAAATAATGGCAAAGGTGTAGGAGAGTGGAGTTGCGGAGAGCTCTGAAAGCAGAAAGCTACAGGGCCTTCATCTCTTCTGCCTAAGGTTTGATTATGTAATTGGGGAGACATGTTGGAAGTGGCAAGAATGAAAGATGGCTATATTTAGTGCTGAACTTCTGTTCATTTCCTATAGCCTGGTGAGAGTCAGATCCTTAAACACTGGCCCATTTTTATTTTTGATTATCCACAAAGGAAGCAATAACAACTTGATTTTCATATTACAATTTAAATAAGATTCCGGTCACTGGTGTGTTTTGGACAAAAAGTGAGATTCCACCAAGTTCTATAATGAGAAACATCCACCCTGCTACAAATCTGGAATGGCCTGATACATGTTAATTGTAACAATGGGTAAATTTAACCTTCTGAAAATGAGCTTAATTCCCAGGTTACAGAAAGAATAATGTGAACAAAATCCCATTTTTTTAGGTACATAAAGCATCCTTACCGTAAGTGTTGTGGTATTCTCATCATCTGACCACTAAATGAAAGAGGAATAGAACAATTTTTAATGGTTTCTTGGATGTCCTAGCATATTTATTATTTATGTAACACCATAAATCTACATAACATTGTACAATAGGTAAAACATGCCAAACAAATCCAGTTTCTGTCCTGGAGATCTTGTATCATAAAGACGAGAGTGGGTACAGCACCCAACATATAGAGAGGTGCAGTTTTTGTAGACAGAACACTTCACATAAATGAAGATAGCAAATAAGAGCTTGTCTACACAGTGCATTAGCATGCAGTAAGCCAGAGTGTGAATTTACAGCGCACCAGTATGCTGCACACTAACCTGATGTGTAGGTCCTGCTACAGTGCAGTGAAAGTCCCAGAGCATGCTGGGTTTCTGAGCCACCCCCCAGAAATTTCACTGCGGTGTAACAGAATCGACACAGTGAGTTAGTGTGCAGCAGGCTGTCATGCTGTAGAGTCATACCCCGGCTTGCCACACACTAACTCACTGTGTAGACAAGACCTAATAAAAATAATGGTCTAAAGGAAAAAGGGAGAGGCAGAACAGTTCAGGAAGTATGGGGCTATGAAAAGCCATGCACAGCACAAAACCTTGGGTTTAGCATCAGTATTACCGTCCTTAACTGTAGAAATAAGTCTTGAAGTCGTCTTTGCAAATTACAACCAGAACATGACAGAGAAGCAAGCCAAGGAGATGTGCAGAGTAAAGCTTGGCACAGCTCTGTCCCTGCCAAAATCTTGTCCCAATTCCCACCACTTCTCAGTTCTAGACCAATGGTTAGCTAACTTCGCTTCAATTCTTTTTCTCCTCAAGAGCTTACATTGTTTTTCCCAGGGTGCCTCCTTTGCCTGGAAAAAGAAGAACAGGAGTACTTGTGGCACCTTAGAGACTAACAAATTTATTAGAGCATAAGCTTTCGTGGACTACAGCCCACTTCTTCGGACTTCCTTTGCCTGGAATGTCCTCCCTGATCCTGTTTGGTACACAGCCTCTCTTTGTTCCTTCAAATGCCCCCTGTAAAACCCACTTCTTTCCACAGTCTCTCCACTGTTTCCTTCTGAGCCTAACAAAACCAATTAATAAAGAAACTAATAAGATATGTCCTTGTGAGAAACAAATATAATAGCAATATTTTATGCAAACTTTCCTCCCTCCCTGAAGTCAGGATGTATCTAACCCAGGGATCGGCAACCTCTGGCATGAGGCCTATGAGGGAAATCCGCGGGCGGGCCAGGACGATTTGTAATACTGGCAGTGTCCGCAGGTTCGGCTAATCGCAGCTCCTACCGCGGCCAGCGGGAGCTGCGATCGGCCAAACCAGCGGACGCTGCAGGTTAACAAACCCTCCCGGCCCGCCAGCGGATTTCCCTCACGGACCGTGTGCCAAAGGTTGCCAATCCCTGATCTAAACTAAGTTTTAAGTTCCTCACAGCAGGGACCATGTTTTTATTATTCTGTAAAGTGCTATGCCTCCCTATAGATCTCTACAGATGTGGTAAGTATTGATACATTTACTTTGTAAGAGACTTCACACAAGTTTTATTACATTTTGTACCAACCTGTATTTCCTCTGCCTGATCATCATCACTGTCTTCCTGAGAACATGTTGGGGGATCATCCCTGAAACAAAAGTTAGAGAGGGGAAAAAAAAAAGCTCTTAGAAATCTTGAGTATCGAGAGTTTGATTTTGACAGAACACTTTGGACTTCCACCATAACTGCCAGCTAAAGATCTCAAAGTGCTTTTATAAGTGGATGAATTAAGTCTCACAATACACTGTGATGCAGTTACAGTGAGTCAGTGGCAAAGCCAAGAATAGAAGACAGATCTCCCAAGTCCAGTGCCCTCGTCACAAAATCATTCTGCTTTTTTGTCAGCATATCACTTTCACTTCTGAAACCATTCAAACTCATTGAATATTTTGTGACTCATTTTATTCAGATTTTTATACCACACCCATCAACATGGTAAGTGCCTCCCAGCAGTGCATTAAATGAGGTAACTAGAAAACCACAGGATTGATGCTGCTCCTCTCCCCGGGGGAAAACTGGGAGCTTTTAACTTTGCTTGTGTGTTTTTGTAGGCAAGATCAAAGAGGAAGGCCTTGCACATGGAGGAGAAGTTGAGGTTTTTAATGGTTCTTAGATATTATTGGAATTGATTCCACAGTCTCAGACCACCGCTTGAGAAAGTTCTGTCCCCTTACAAACAAGCTGGACTGTTGGTGCTTCGTTGTGCCAAGTGAGTGGAGTGGTTGACCACAATCTTCATCTTAGAGCTTTAGGTGATTTCTTAGGTTCCTTGGCCCATATCACTGAGCACCTCAAGGGAAAGGACCGAGTCCAGGACTATGAGTCCATATTCTGTGGGAAGTCAGTGTAGCAAGCAGGACAGGTTTGATGTTTGCCATGCTGCTAATGAGACAGTGTTACTGGAGAGCAAAAACTGCAAGCAGCTAAGGCCTGGTCTATACCTAAAACTTAGGTCTATCTCGCTATGTTGACTCAGGTGTGTGATTTTTCACCCCCAGAGAGATGTAGTTAAGCCGACTTAAGCCCTGGTATAGACACCATTATGTCAACGGAAGAATTCTTCTGTTGGCCTAGTCACCACCTCTCAAAGGGGTGGATTTACTACAGCGACAGAAAAACCCCTTCCATTGCTGTAGCAAGTATCTACATTGTAGCTGTGCCACTGTAGCACCTGTAGTATAGACAGAGTTTCTGCTGTTCATCAAAGTCATTGACAAAGATACTATGGAGCAAACTACAATTCAGCTCTGCAGATCTAAGATTCAGATACTGATTCATCCAGGTTTAAAAGCAAAACTAATCGTGATTGAGAGAAGATGATGTCTAAAACATGTGTGTTTGCTTTCTAGAAAATTCACCTTCCAGAAAGACTGGACTTTATACAGGATTGTATGTTTAAAGACACTTAAAAATCAAATTATGCAGCAGTATATGACAACCTCTCCACTGAACACAGTAGATGCTGCTCATGTCCAGCTACTGCATAATCAGACCTTGAGTCTTAGATTTTCAGAAACTTGGCCATAAATTGAATAATAGCTGCTAAGTTGATTTACATAATGATGCAGGATCAGAGGGAAGATGCAGGCCCCTCCTAGCCATAAAAGTTTGATGATAACTCTAATTTCCTATACATATCCTTTAGAAAACCTTTCAAAATTGGGGGAAAAAAATAATATGGTTTCGTCTTTTTAAAATATTTTAATTCACATTCCCTCACTGTGACTTTACTCCTGGGGAAATTCTGCAAAATTCTACATATTTTATTTGTCAAAATAACACAATATCATCACACCAGTTACAATTATTTTGGCAATTTATTTCAAAATACCTGTCAGCAAGTATGTCTGTAACAATACAGACAACAACAAAAATTGAGGAAACATTTTTTGACAAAGATTCCTTACTAGTCTTATTAATACAGAACTCTTGAGTAATAATTCATTTAAACTACAATCACAGGGGCCCGCTTCCTCATTTCCTGGGGGGTGATCAACCCCCGCTCTGCCCCAGGCCACACCCCCACTCCACCCCTTCCCCCAAGGCCCCACCCCTCCCCGCCTCTTCCTGCCCCTGAACATGCCCTGCCCTCGCTCCACCCCCTCCCCCCAGCGCCACCCAAACACCGCTGAACAAATGATCTGCGGAGGGCAGGAGGCACTGGGAGGGAGGGGGAGGAGCCGATTGACATGGACACTAGCGGGCAGGAGGCACTGGTGGGGAGAAGGAGGAAGAGCTGATCGGCGGGCCCCTATGGGTGCTGAGCACCCACTATTTTTTTTCTGCGGGTGCTCCAACGCCAGAGCACCCACGGAGTCGGCGCCTATGACGACAATACAGAAACGTATTTCTCAGACCCCTCAGAAGCAGTGCAAAGATTTGTGGGAGTCAGGAGTAACGGAAGAACTGAAGGAGAGGGAAACAATTTCTGGGAAGGAGCCTGGGAGTGAACCTGTGGGGTTGTTGGGTCTGGGTGAAAGGAATGTGAAACAGTGTTTTTTTGGCGGGGAAGGGGGATTGTTAGAGAGCCTCCTCCATGCAGAATTTGGCTGAACCCTAGCCTCTCCCATTCAGTCAGGCACATCTCCCCTGTCCCCATGTGTCCCATACCCCTGCCTCTGTCCTCGTGTGGCCCTGCACTCCCCTGCTCTCCATTCCCATGTGGCCCTACATCCCTATTCCCATTCAGCCCCTGCCCCAGTTTGTCCCCCACCACTAGCCCTTCTGAACTCCAGTCTATGTGATCCCCCAGCAGCCCTGTGTGCCCACCCATATCCCATGCCTTCTAACTTGGCCCTGCAGGCTGGGCACTGTGAGCAATGCAGCCAGCTGCTGTTTGCTACTGCTGGTGAGCTAGCTGCTCTCTGTTCTGGTGCCTCAGCAGCCCCTGGTGGGCATAACTGCAGTGCCTCTGGTGGAATGTATTTTTCGCAGAGGAAAAAAAATCTGCGGGTGACATGAATTCTGCATATGCGCAATGGTGCAGAATTCCCCCAGTAGGATGACTTTCTAGAAATGCACCACAACTTTCTGATCTACATCTCTTAATCATTAGGTCTGCAACAAAGGCAAAGTACTAACTAGGAAATTATAGAACAAGGACTGATTTCTGAATTTGGGTATTACCAAGATTTATTCATACAATAAATCACTTTACAAAGAAGCAGCAGGGAGAGACTAACAGGAGATCAAGAAGCAAATGTACGTCTCTGCCCATTGTTTCTCTAATATATCTGCTCCATCCTACTCCACCATCAAGTAATCACCATCATGGCATTGACATAGGAGATTGTCTGGTCCATATGCACTATTAGTTCTGCTTAAAGTCAACCTTAATCATAAGGCAGCCTAAGTAGCCTTATTCTTTTGTGGACTGCCATCTCATACTAAGGGCATGGCTACACTTGCAGATGTAGAGCACTGTGAGTTAAAACAGCCCTCGGAGAGTGCAGTAGGGAAAGCACTGCTTTCTGTCCACACTGACAGCTTCAAGCGCACTGGCGTGGCCACATTTGCGGCACTTGCAGAGGCATTGGGAGCAGTGCATTATGGGCAGCTATCCCAGCATGCAAGTGACTGCAACGTGCTTTTCAAATGGGGGGGTGGGGTGGGGTAAAGTGTGACAGGGAGTGTGTTCTGTGTATGTAGGGGGGGGAGAGAGTGGGTTTTTGGGGTGCTGAGAGTGTCAGCATGCTGTCTTGTAAGTTCAGACCCCCCACCCCCGCCTCTCTCTCACTCACTCAAAGCAAACAGTAAATGTTTGCTTTTTCTCTGTGCTGATAAGCAGCCAGCTTCTCCGAAAGGGAGCTTTGAAAGGGCATTTCCGCATTCCTGCAGACGATTTCACAACAATGACAAGAGTGGCCACTTGACTTAAGGGGATAATGGGACGTTTCCAGAGGCTGATCACAGCGCAGTAACGCAACACCTCGTTCACACTGGTGCTGCGGCGCTCCAGCGGGGACACAGCAAACGTTATTCCACTCGCCCAGGTAGAGTACCAGCAGCGCTGTAGCCATGGAGTCAGAGTGCTCTACGTGCCTTGCCAGTATGGATGGGGAGTGAGCTAGGGCGCCCGGAGCTGCTTTATTGCGCTGTAACTAGCAAGTGTAGCCAAGGCCTAAGTCTCCTTACTACAACTCCTAGGCCTACCAGATCTTCTACTTAATCTGGGGGCCAGAGAGGGAACAAATTCATGGCCTGATTTCCCCTCTTCCACATGCTTCTCGCCATTTTGGGGAACTATGGCTAGCTGTATATTTAATGGATTCTCCAGTGTTCTCCTCCTTCCAGATGCAGTCATGCTATCGGATTTCATTACTTTGAATACAACATGATTGGGTTAACCTAAAGGCTTAGCTGGAAGAGCAATGACCTGCTGTGTGGAAAACTCATTCTTGTGCCTCAGGAGAGGCAACATTCCCAACTTCTGCAGGGGAGGGTATAGCACCCTTTGTTCCTCCCTATCAGGATGGAAATTAAATTAAAGCAACTGAAATCACTGATTTTAATCATGATTTAAATTAACAACCAGGAAACTTTTACTGAAATAATTGTTTTAATTGTGTTTTATATTTGTATTTTTAAGTTATTTTCCTAAAGGAAGGTTGATTCTCATTAGTTGGTAACCATTAAACTACGTCATTTGCAACTTGCCTTTACACAAATGTGTTACTTCTTTGTGCCAAACAAGAGGATACAATATCAATGCACATTTATTTATGAATAAAGGTAACTTAAGATATATAGTTGCTTATTCTTAATTTTTACATTTTTATATTAGAAAATGATAAATTATACATTTCTTATTTACTAAATGATTGATTTTTCACTTGTGATTTGAGTCAAGCTTATTTTGGACAGACATTCAAATGTAATTCAGAATGCACAAAAAAGCATTTCATTTTTGTGCTGGACATACAAGAAAAAAATAATCCAAATATGTTTTTCATTTAAAATCAACTGATTTATTAAAAAAGGAATTAGGATCTATAATTAGTGAATTTAACTGTTTCTGGTCCCCATGTCCTTCAAGATTTTAGAACTAGATAATGTCATCCTCTCAATCCTAGTTTTTATTTATAGATCAGAAGAGTTTCCTGCTTCTTCCAACTCCCAATTGGTTTCTTAATTTTGAATTAACTAGTCATTTAACTAAATTAGTTGAATAAAGTAAAATGAAGAAAATATTCTCTCTAAACTTGCAAAAGAGGCTACTGTTGTCAAAAGTTGGTTTAGCACTTCCAACTCTAGTTCCAGGTGCTTAACCAGTAACTTCCACTGGTGCAGAGGTCTGACTTTCTTTAAAAAGTAACAGCAAACAAGTACTACTTAATTTAAATGATTTTAACAGATTATATAATAAATTTAGGTCTGAATATAGGTTGGCATTTTTTCAAATTTAATTTTAAAAGGGTTTATTAAAAAAATAAACCTGTATTTAATTGATTTTCATCCACCCTATATTATCAAATATATGCAGATGAACTACGTATAGGGAGACAAAATTTAATATTTGAAAAATACTTATTTTTACCTTCCTGAAACTACCAGAGTTCCATCATCCAGCAAATAATCCTTCACATTCTGTGGCAGTGGAAGTATAGCACTGAACAAACAAAAGGCAGAAAAATTATTAGAACAATTAAGGCTAAAGAAAATAAAAAATCCCAACAACATTCCATGTCCCTTTAATTCTGTGGAAGAAACACACACAGAAACACACGGACATGAACACAGTTGTTGTGTTCTATCCCAATCTTATGCTCCCCCCCCCTCCCAAAATCAAACCAACACACAAAAACACTTTTTCTTGGGGGGGGGGGGGGCAAAGAGGAGAATAAAGAGAATAAAAGTGCACAAAGGGTTTCTTTAAATGAAACATTTGCTATGCAATTCATTTTGTAACTGTATTCCTCAACCATGAAAAAGTGTAAGCTCCATGCCCTGCCTCCACACCCTCCCCAGCCCTCAATGCTCTCCCCTACACTCTCACCGCAGCCCCCATGCACTCTTCTCATACCAGTCTCTCAATAGGTGTTCCTAACCCTCCAACTGCCAGATGCTAGAACTGGAGGACAGGGGATGGATCATTGGATACATTGCCCTGTCCTGTTCATTTCCTTTGAAACATTGGACACTAGCAACCACTGTCAGAAGACAGGATACTGGGCTAGATGGACCATTGGTCTAACCCAGAATAGCCATCCTTGTGCACATGCCCTCCCCATCCAGCCCAGCTCCTCCGTGCCCTGCCCCCACACCAGCTTCTGCATGTTCTCACCCTCAGCCCAGCTCTTCCATATCCTGCTCCCCACCAGCCCCTCCATGCCCTGCCCCCACGCCCGCTCCCCCGGCCCAGCCCCTCCAGGCCCTGCCCCCACGCCCGCTCCCCCGGCCCAGCCCCTCCAGGCCCTGCCCCCACACCCCCTCCCCCGGCCCAGCCCCTCCAGGCCCTGCCCCCACGCCCGCTCCACTCCCACCTGCGGATGGTGAGGGCCCGGAAGCGCGGGTACCACGCCGAGAACTGGCAGTGCACAACCTGCTCCTTCTTCATCGTCGCTGCTCCGAGTCCGCTCCAGCGCCCGGAACCCTCCGCCCAGGCCCAGCGGAGCCGCCCGGAACTCGCTCCCGCTGTACCAGACAGGGGACCCGGCGGGAGGTGCCAGCCGATGCACAGGGGCGGAAGGAGCGGCAGCCGAGACCCGGAAGGGAAATCGGCGAGGGTGGAAGGTTGGGGGTTAAGCGATCCCTGCGCGAGGCTGGGAGCGGGCAGTGAGCGCGGAGGAGCAGCTGGCGAGGGTCCCGGCCAGCCAGTCACCGCGCAGAGGGTAACGGTCAGAGGCGGCTGGAGGGCGGGGCCACGCCGTGTGGAGAGCGGGTGCAGCTCGGGCTCGGGATAGGGCGGCAGGAGACGGGGGTGGCGTCATGGGGGGCAATGGGGCTGCAGGGAATGGAGGAGGTGTCACGGGGGCAGTAGGGACGGGGGTGGCATAGCAAGGAGCAGGAGAAATGGGGCGGTGTCACGTGGAATGGGGCAGTAGGGATGGGGGGCATAGAAGGGGCAGGGGGAATGGGGTGGTGTCGGGGTGGAATGGGGCGGTAGGGACGGGGTTAGTATAATGGGGGGCAGGGGGAATGGGGTGGTGTCGGGGTGGAATGGGGCGGTAGGGACGGGGTTAGTATAATGGGGGGCAGGGGGAATGGGGTGGTGTCGGGGTGGAATGGGGCGGTAGGGACGGGGTTAGTATAATGGGGGGCAGGGGGAATGGGGTGGTGTTGGGGTGGAATGGGGCGGTAGGGATGGGGTTAGTATAATGGGGGGCAGGAGAAATGGGGCGGTGTCATGTGGAATGGGGCAGTAGGGATGGGGGCAGGGGGAATGGGGTGGTGTCGGGGTGGAATGGGGCGGTAGGGATGGGGTTAGTATAATGGGGGGCAGGGGAAATGGGGCGGTGTCACGGGGAATGGGGCAGTAGGGATGGGGGCAGGGGGAATGGGGTGGTGTCGGGGTGGAATGGGGCGGTAGGGATGGGGTTAGTATAATGGGGGGCAGGGGAAATGGGGCGGTGTCACGGGGAATGGGGCAGTAGGGATGCGGGTTGCATAACATGGGCAGGGGCAATGGGGAGTAGGGATGGGGCATAGTAGGGGGCAGGGGGAATAGGGTGGTGTTATGGGGGGAATGGGGCAGTAGGGACAGGTGGCATAACGTGGGCAGGGGTAATGGGGTAGTAGGGATGGGGCATAGTGAGGGGCGGGGGGAATAGGGTGGTGTTATGGGGGGAATGGGGCAGTAGGGACAGGTGGCATAACGGGGGCAGGGGAAATGGGGTGATGTCACGGGGCGAATGGGGCAGTAGTGTTACCAGCTTTGTCTCTGTTGCTTTTTACAGCTTTGCCTGTTACTTTGGGGTATGCTCATTTATTAAGTTTACTCTTCTTGGAAAGGGAGGGTGTTCTGTATTTCTATCAATGTACTACTTGTGTTTTCATATGGAGCTCTACTTCTCCTGCAAGTTCCCTCCCAGTGGAGCTATCCTGCAGGGCCTAAGTTCTCCAGGGCTGGGTTCTTCTAGCCCAGGGGTGGCCAACCTGTGGCTCCGGCGTCACATGTGGCTCTTCAGAACTTAAAATGTGGCTCCTTGTATAGGCACCGATCTGGAGCTAAAGCTATAGGTGGGAGGCGCTGGGAGCAGTGGCAGGGAGTTGATGGGAGGCTGCTGATGTATTACTGTGGCTCTTTGGCAATGTACATTGGTAAATTCTAGCTACTTCTCAGGCTGAGGATGGCCACTCCTGTCCTAGCCCCAGAATCGACACACACACATACATTAACAGAGTATCGGGGGTAGCCGTGTTAGTCTGTATCTACAAAAACAACAAGGAGTCTGGTGGCACCTTAAAGACTAACAGATTTATTTGGGCATAAGCTTTCGTGGGTAAAAACCTCACTTCTTCAGATGCATAACTATGCTTATGCCCAAATAAATCTGTTAGTCTTTAAGGTGCCACCAGACTCCTTGTTGTTTTTATACATTAACAGAGTGTGTCTGAGAGGACCGGGTTAATCAGCACTCCCACGTTGACCCCTTATATGTCCCTGGACTCAGTAGGCTGGGTCGAGCAGCATTTCCAAGCTGTCACCCTCATAGGCCTTTGGATTCAGCAGACTGTGTTGAACAGCACTTCCAAGCGATCACCCTTGTGTGCCATGGGCACCGCATCAGAATAAAGTACGCCTGAGCAGGCTGGGTCGAGCAGCACTTTCAATCTGCCACCCTCATATGCCCCTGGACTCAGCAGACTGGGTTGAGCAGCACTTCAAAGCTGCCACCCTCATATGTTCCAGGTTCAGCACTATCCCCACTTTCACGTTACAGTTGTTCTGGTAGTAATCGGCTTGATGAGCAAACCACATAGGATTTTTGGGCACTGCAGGGATCTTTTAGCTTAGGTAGGAGGAGCATTGCTGCAGAACGAATGAGGAAACCAAAAAACACTCACAAGGGGCGGGGGGATAGAGAAGCAACCAGCTTAATAATGAAAGTTATTTATTGCCAGTTAATAACCATAGGGGAGCCAAACAAACAAAACAGTTATCGTATTAAATCCAACTTAAACTTGATTATAGAAGTCAGGTTTAGAAAACTATAACTGATCACACAAGTCAGGGTCAGAAGGCTATACTCAGAGAGAGTGAGCTGGGTTCTCACCACTCCATGAAGCTTGAATTGATGGGGGACGGGTCCCAGGTGGTGGTGGTAGCTGAGGGTCCAGAGTGCTGGAGACAGGCAGAGCCCCTAGCATGATCAGTTTGGAGAAGATGAAATCCTAATGGAACCGATGCAGATTTTGGATCCAGGCATCAGAACACTTACTTGAGCATGGGTAAGGTTTTTTTGTAGAGAAACAGTAATGGTTCAAGGGAGAACACTAGCTTTGTTTGTGCAAACTGGTGGCTCAAGGGAGAATACCAAAGTTGTTTTGTTCAGGCTAGACAATAGGAACTGATCATTCCTGGCTTTGGGCGGTGTTTCTTGGCGGGAGCTCACAACGCAATTAGGGAGCTTCACTATTTTGGATACCCATAAAGGATTTATTACTAGAATTAGTCTGATAATTAATGAGCTGGGTGTGTGCAGGTGTAGGTTCTTTAACATCTGGAGCAGAGATTCCCCATGATGTAGTACTTCTCTGCTTCTCTGTTCCCATAGTTCCTTGCAGTTCTTGCCTTGGAATCTCTGTTCCCCATTCTGTATGCTAATGTAGATGCCTCCTTGTCCCATCTCCGATGCAAATGAGGCTAGGGGAGTTTCCTTAATCCTGTCATCCTTATCCCAGGGGTTTAGGTGTCTCTCTCCCTGCCTTTTCATTGCTTTTTGTAAGTCTGTCTTCTGATCAATTTTGATTCAAGCAGAGGCTTGGGGGGGGAGGTCTTTTGTGAGTCAGGCACGCTGGGTACTACACCCTGGTTTCCCAAGAACACAGACCTGACGGGTAACAGTAGGAATGGACGTGGCATAACGGGGGGCAGGAGCAATGGGGCAATGTTACAGGGGGAATGGGTCAGTAGGGACAGGGATGGCATAAGGGGGGCAGGGGAAATGGGGCAGAGTCTGGGGGGATGGGGCAGTAGGGATGGGGTGGCATAACGGGGTGCAGGAGGTACATGGCTTCTCCTCCTCCTTTGGGGATGATTCCTCATTGCCAGGACATCATATCAGTTTTCCATTACCATGGTGGATGGGTTGGGGGCAGGGGTGGAGAAGTAACCAGCTGCCAGTGTCCTCCCTGGGACAGAGCCATATGCTCTTCCCCCGGCGGTGTGGGTGGGTGGCCCATTTCAAACAGTTGACAAGTTGTGTAATGACCCATCCACTCCCAGTCTTTATTCAGGCCTAATTTGATAGTGTCAAATTAGGAGTGGATG
Organism: Malaclemys terrapin pileata; assembly: GCF_027887155.1. NCBI lineage: Eukaryota > Metazoa > Chordata > Testudines > Emydidae > Malaclemys > Malaclemys terrapin. The sequence goes on along the minus strand of NC_071505.1, from coordinate 14,636,978 downwards.
GGTCATTACACAAACTAAAAACTATTTTCCCATCCTAATTTTTCCTCCTACTGTTACTCTCACCTTCTTGTCAACTGTTTGAAATAGGCCACCCTGATTACCACTACAAAAGTGATTTTTCCTCCTGCTTATAGCCCACTTTAATTGAATTGTCCTGTTAGAATTGGTAAGGCAACCCCCATCTTTTCATGTACTCTGTGTATATATAGCTTCCGACTGTATTTTCTACTCCATGCATCTGATGAAGTGGGTTTTAGTCCACAAAAGCTTATGCCCAAATAAATCTGTTAGTCTCTAAGGTGCCACAAGTACTCCTCGTTGTTCTCCCCTTTTGTGTCTCTCTTCATGCCTTTTACGCTGTAGCCCTTTGCACTCAGAACTAGCCTTGCAGAAGGTGCACAAAATTATTATACTCCCTTAATTCAGATTCTTCTAAATTGGGCTAACTCACCTAAATCCTCACCTGTCCATTAACTGAAACAGACTTTGTAATAATAATTGCAATGTTTTGATAACCATCCTCTGGCTATCTAAAGCAGTTTTTCTTTCTCTCCATTTAGAACATAACCCCAATGAGGCAAGGACCATTTATTCCTCGATATCCTGTACAGTGCTCAGTAGGCCATCAGTGCTAATAAACATTAGAGCAGAAATGTAACATTGTCATCCTGATACTTGGCAACCATTGATTTCTTTTCCTTTTGGCTGTTATTTTCATGTTCTTTCTCAGTGCTCAAGTTAGTGCACTATTTGCTTTCTTTAGTGTTTTTTTTAGGCTTGGTCTACACTCTACAGTACCAACTTGTGTTGGTATAACTATGTCACTCAGGGGCATGGATTTTCCACGCTCCTGAACAACGTAGTTATACTGACCTAACCCCTAGTGTAGACAGTGCTATGTCACTCATTGACATAGCTGCTGCTCTTGGGAAAGTGAAGTTCCTACGCTGACAGAAGCGTTCCCGTCAGCATAGGTAGCGTCTTCACTAAGTGCTACAGCAGCGCAGCTGCAACACTAAGGGTATGTCTTCACTACCCGCCGGATCGGCGGGCAGTGATTGATCCAGCGGGGATCGATTTATCGCGTCTAGTCTAGATGCGATAAATCGACTCCTGAGCGCTCGCCCGTCGACTCCTGTACTCCAGCTCGGCAAGAGGCGAAAGCAGACTCACCGCATGAAGGTACCACGGTAAGTCGATCTAAGTACGTCGACTTCTGCTACGTTATTCACATAGCTGAAGTTGCATAACTTAAATCGATTCTCCTCCCCCACCCCCAGTGTAGACCAGGGCTAAGTGTAGACAAGCCCTTAGCCTCATTAGTGATGTTGGCACAGTTCAACAAAGGAAGCTGGACTTGGGCTGCTAGCTGCTTCTAGCAGCAAATCCATAGGCATTTGTGCAATGCAAATGCAGTGGCTATTGGTGGCAGATCAGTGGATTTAAAAGATTATTTAGAATCTGGAGGACAAATCATTGCAAATATACACATCAAGGTGCTGTAGGAAAAATTTTGTACTTAAACTACTTGACAGTATCCCCTGAGAGCATTTTTTGAAAGACATCCTAGAGTGGGAAGAAACCTGGATATTTAGTTTAGTCCTGAACTTGTTTCTGAACAGCATACTCAAGCTGCTGCTAAATCTGGTTGCTATCAATTGGGAAACATAGCTGGGATCAGATCATGCCTTCTGAAGACTGATTTAGGGAAGCTTATCCATGTTTTATTACATCTTGGATAGCTTATTGTAATGTTCTTGCAGCAGGGCTAACCTCTAAGCTGATTTGTAGGCTTTAGTTGGCTCATTTCTGAATTGCTTCAAGGATAAGTTTAAAAACTGATTTGGGTGTGTGTGTGTGGGGGGGGGGACGGGACGGGACGGGACTAGGAGGTTACCTTAAAGAGAGGTCTGATCGGAATGTAGAATTAACAGTGAGACCAAACTCACTCCTCAGGTAAGCAGGTCTGAATTGAGCCCCAGGAGAGGTGAGTGGAGCAGATAGTGTGACAAATTTAGTGTCCTATATTACTAGCCCTAAGAGGCAAGTGGACAGGACTAGGTGGACCTAAGTTTCTGCCCACGTTTACAAGTACGTATCAGCTGTTAGGCTGAGAATGCAAGCGAAACCGGAATTCACAATTTTGATGATTTTTTTTAACTGAAATCAGGATTTTAAAATTGCACTGGTAGCCATAAAGCATTACATTAATGGCGTTCATCTAATCGTGATACAGGACTACACATTGTTGTAGGTGATAGTACAAGAGAACATCCTGTTCCAGGGCTTTGGTATGATGTGTGTCCATAGATCTGATGCACAAATACAATGCAGCTTTAGACCAGCTTATTTTCCATTGCAGTTAATTTTGTTTATTAATCTTTAACTGTGTTGCTGCTCTCAAATTATGACAACGTATGAATCATAACCCTCAATGAGCCAAATTATATTTCAGTGTTTTGACACCTGAAAGTCCTGATTCCATGCCATCTGCAGAATGTGGAAATCTGACACTTCTTTCAAAAACCTTGTCTAAATGTCACTCAGAGTTATTGCACCAACTAGTGGAAAATATCAAAACTGCTGAAGCAGAGATACTGACCTGAAGAAAACCTTGGTGTAAGCTCAAAACTTGTCTCTTTCACCAAGAGAAGTTGGTCCAGTAAAAGATATTACACTTCACCTACCTTGTCTCTATAATATCCTGGGACAGACATGGTTACAGCAACACTGCGTATGTCTAATCTCTATCATTGTCTCTTTCTGAAATGGTTGTGAAATAGGAGGCATTTTCTGTCTATTTTGGATTCTGCTATTACTAACCATTCAAGCTTAGTTTATTATAGAACATATGTGACAAAGTTTCCTTGTATCTCTTTGTTGCAGGTCTAACTTAACAATAACTTTAAAGTCTGAGTCTTCTTTGTGAAAGATGCTTTGGCTTCATCCTGCAGTCATTAAGCTGGCAAGGACTCTGTCATGGGATACACTCACTGCTACGATGGTGCCTCCTCCTGGCTACTCTGGGGATTGGCTCCCTCCAGCTCTGATGCCCTCTTCCATCATCCCACCCTCACAACAGCCCCACTTGCTCTATGGGATTCTATGCAACTTCTGTTTGTAACACAGCCCTCCAACCACCTCACTATAGGGTCCACCCCTAAAGTCTCTCCCGACCAACTGTCCAGCTGCCTTTCTAGGCCATCCTCTAATCTAAGACTATGCCACTATCCCAGTGGGTGATAGGGGAACCCAGGCCCACCCACTACTCCAGGTTCCAGCACAGCAATCCTCTGTCTCATGGTCTGCTTATGCTAAGATCCCATTGCTATTTCCCTCTGCTCTTTCCTACTTCCCTTCTCTTTCTCGGTGTTCTCTGGGGTTCAATTCAAGTGCCTAATTCTCAGGGAAAGACTGTCAACTACAGCCCACTTCTGTTCTCAGCTTGCTGGCTTTGTACAGGCCCGCCTATACCTGCTCAGCTGAGCTTCATCTTCTGTTAGGGCTTGCCTATCCAGTCTAATCCTTCCCCAAGTGCAGCCTGGTATGTTAATTAGCCCCTTCCTAGCAACCTTAACCCTTTCAGGTGAGGTGTGGCATGAAAACTCCATCACAGACCCCATAACACCTATGAGTCTCTCTGGCCTGAGTATGGATTGTAGATTTGGGCCTATAATAAATTAGTTGTGTTTCTGTAGTAGTATTGTATAGCGTCCTCCAGAATATGTAACATGCCTTGTCTTCATAGGACGGTGCTAGGGGAGATGTGCCACCGTGCATATACCCAAGAAAGCTGAGATAAGCACATGTCCAGTACTTTAAAAATATAGAATGGATTTTGTGAAAGAACAAGCTAAAGTCAGATGTACAGCAAGCAAGTACTGTGCAAGTTTCCCCACCCGTTGGTCATTTCTCATGATCATTATCCAGCACATCCTAAAGTTGGGGGAAAGACTCCTATTGGCTTCGCTGAGAGTTGGTGTAGGCTCATAAACAGTAAATAAAAAGCTATTAGGTCATTTCTTCCACCTCATTGCCAATGCTGGATTGTTCTCCAGTGGGTTTTTTCCTCCCCTTCTGCTTTATCCTGTCTGTTATCTCATTTCAGTAGTAACCCTGGGCTTCCTTTGAAGAGCAGCTTCTGTACTAAACCTATATAATAGTTTTGTGATGTAGACAAAGCACCAACCATTTCACTGACTTGAACCCAAGATTTTAGTGGTAAAAATGCACAGCTCTGCATCATTGTGCTGCCTGGCATGTCTTCTGCTTTAGAATTAGACAGGACAAATTCATTGGAAAATGGATAATCCTGCAGTGCCTCTTGAGTGGGAAAGGGACTGAATGACCTAAATGATTTTTTTTTTTTTTCCCTAGTCTAATTGCTGAGATTCCTCATTCTCAGCAGTGGTGGTTTTCACTCTGAATTCCCTTTGATATTTGGGGTTAATTCCTTAACCTGACCTGTGTCATGCTTTGTCCTCTAGGCCAGTTCGCATGCTGTGGCAATAGTGTATTGAGCTAAGATTCCATTGAGAGCAAAGTAGCACTGTGACTTAAAATGGGCAACCCTAGTCGTGCACCCTGCCATGCATGGCCTATAAATACCGTGGGGCAGCTCCTCAGCTGGTGCAAATTGCACTAGCTCTTTTGCAGTCAGTGAAGCCATGAGAATTTATATCCTCTGAAGATCTACCCCCATATGTCTTAGCAGCATCTATGATGTTTGCAAGCTGATGAGTGTGTGACCTTAAGTGTTAATGAAGCGTGTTTAGGAGAATGATTTGTTAATTCAGAATGCATGGATGAATGGTTTGACTTTACTCTGAAGGTAAATATTAATTCTCTGTTTTGTAGTAGTGTGGACTTTGTGCAGGAGACATCCCTGAAAATGGAAAACAACACAACCACAGAGATTCTGAAATCTACCAGACCATCCATCCTTAAAGAAGAGGTATAAAGCATTTATTTTTGTCATGTTTATATTTTTTATTAACTAATTTTAACGTTTATTTAAGGCTGCTATTGAATGTTGGAAAATATTACATCTGTGCAGAGTGAGAGAACCTTACGCTATGTAGCGTGGTAGATGTATGAAGATAGGGCTTTTGTCCTGAAGTCATTACAGTCGAAGTAGGTGACATGCAGATGAAAGATGAGGAACTTTCACCTTAAAACAATCATAGAAATTACACAAAGGTTATCTAGTGCATCTCCCCTCTCCCTCAGACCCGCCCTCCCCAGGCACAGTTGTTCCCGACAATACTTCCTAGGCTGTTCAGGGTAGTTTTGAATGTCTGAAATAATGGGACTTTCACCACTTCCCTGGAGAGATCATTCCACTGTAACTGAATTCACTGCTTTCTGATATTCAGCCTACATTTTCCTTTCCTTAAAGATGACCTGCAAAGGATTTTTAAAAATTGTGTGTGCGCCCTTTTTTTTGCTGCTTTATGGTATATAAAGGGCACCTGAAAAGTTTTTGTTTTTTAGTTTTTTTTTTTTCAACAGTTTGTTCTTGTTCCTATCTTAGCAGTATTGGAAATATCAGATCTAGTCCTCTCTGGTTATAGAGGTGGTGTCCTGGGAGTATTGTGGACGTTTACTCTGAGCTTGTGCACCTTAACTGAAGCTGCAGGAGTATTGAGTCTTTAAACAATGAAATCCTTTCTCTAAAGTGTTTGTTAGCCTTTGGAGTTAAATGGTTGTTTAAAAAAGGACTTTTAAACTGTCGTATTAAAAATCTCTTCCCCTTTCAGTTGGTCAGCTTTCATTCTCTTGATGCTTTTGGTGTCATAATTTCATTAGATCTCCAGTCACTATAGTTTTCCATGGCAGAAAAGACCCAAATTTCTTTCGTAAATAAGCAAGTAGGAAAACTTGAACATTTCAGAGGTTTTAATTTTTCAATGAAGCAAAACTGGGCACAAGCCTTTTCAGGCTACTTTAATTTCAGCCTATTACTCCTCAATCCCTTTTGCTATTCTAAATTATTCTTCTTCTGCTTTGTCTTTTGCACCCTCCAAATAGTGGTAGCAGGTTGTAGCCAGCTCTAGTATATTTCAGGTCATTTGTGTTTCCCTGTGCCATGCTGGTTTTCACCAGACTTCTTGTGGCATTGTTTGAGAATAGAAGTCACAGCCCCTCTGCCCATGACCTTTTACTAAAGCAATTGTGTATTTCTGATTCTGAGTCACCTAACATTGGAGTAGAGTTTCTCTCTAAGGCACCTGCTGGTTGTGCCCTCTAACTGTTTCTGCAGTCAGGTTATGTTGGAGAGGAGCAGATTTTATTGGCATATAACCGCAATAGAGAGAAGTCACAAATAGAAGGTGATTCAAACTGAACATGCTTAGCTGAACGTTATGTGAAGCGTCGTTAGCTAAGGTCTAAGCAAAGGATTTGTCTCTCACAGCGTAAAGCTTTCTCTCTCTATCAGCTGGCACGGAGTTTGACCATGCGTCCAACCAGGCATGTGACAGCAAAGATTCTTTTTTCTTTCTAGGTAACACTGAGGGCTTTGTAGTTCTCCAGTAGCATGTAATTCACCTGGGCTTTGGGGTGGATTCTGGAGCATTTAAATAACAACCACTCACAGGAGGTGCTGGATGACCTATACCCTGTTAACTATTACACTGGATTGCCTCTTAATTGCAGCTTTTGGCCTCTGTTGGTATACCAAACATTCTTATGACAGGTATCCTGTTTTACTACATACATGGCATTCCCTTTTGCCGCCTCCTTTCTCAGGTTTGGATGTGGTCCAATTCCTGGTAAATTTAGTCATTTCTTCCTCCCTCACGCTTTCTTGGAGCTGACTGATATGGTTCTGACTTCCGCCATTCTCCCCTTTGCTATTTAACAATGCCGAGATAGATACTGGGGTAATGATTTGCCGGGTTTGCTGCCTATGCAACATTGTTGGGCCACAATCAGTAATCCAGGCCTTTATATCGTCTGCAAAGTTTAAAAATAATTGTTCAATCCCCATTAACTCAAAGGCGCAGAAATCTTGGGTTTTTTTTTTTTTTTAATATATAATTCCCTTGGTTTGGGCTGCAACTGCAACATGATTTTCATCTCTTCCTATTTTGGGTCTCATGCAGTTTATTCCCTGTATGCCTTAGGAGTTAATTCAAAGCAATAAAATATACCTGGGTGCTTGCAATCCAGCCTTATATAAGTCTGAATGCTTCCTACATGTTACACCTTGGCAAAGGAATTAGAAACTTCACCTTCTCCATTCCTGCTACACTGTTGTGACCACAGATCATCCAAAAGCCCTTGGAAAGTATTTCTGTCTTCCTGTAATTCAAGGATAACTTAGGACAACCTTGCAAAATAACCATGTAAATTTCCAGGCACAAAATCTACTTGGCCACCTTTACCATGGTGATGGAAAAGCGGTTGACATTTCGTTTGCCCCTCAAAATAACTGACTTGTCCCAGGCAAGTGGACAAGTAGAATGCTGTAAGATGCACTTAGAATTGGTGTTAGGGATGAAGTGAGATGATCCATTTCCATAGTCAGTTACTGAATTCTTAGATTACTGGTGGCTCAGTCTCTGTCTCTTCATTCTGTGCTTGTTTTTCTCTCTTCACATGCTCTAGATGTTGCTGTTGTTTTTTTGGGCTGTATTCTTTTTCTCTTTCTAGCAGGAGTTTCTCCAATTTCATGACCTTTGTGGCCAGATGTCCCATATACTCCCAGGCCTGGTCTACACTACAGAAATTTGATGTATTAGCCACCTGAGACTACACTGCATCACCCTGCTGATGTAACCTATCCCCAAGCCTCCTAGTCTCCTAGTCCTGTGCAGGATGTTAGAAACAAGTCTTCTGTCTGCCCTCCCAGCAGCCATTTAATTAGCAAAGACTACTCCACCCTTACAGTGCAAGCCATAATAAATGAGAGAAACAGCAAAACTAACATCTAGTTCCACCTCTCCTCAAGGGACCACACACGAATGGGCAAAACACTAGGTGGAGGGAAGTTTAAAAATACCTCTGCTCAGCCAAAAAGCGCACAGGCATCTGGGTGGCCATGGAGTTGATAGTAATGATAACGCATAGAGCTTTTCATTGGTAGAGCTCCAAAGACCTTCAAATCAGGTAAGAATCACTATCCTTATGTTACAGATGGGGAGAATGGTGACAGTCCCAAAGTGAGTCAGTGGCAGAGTTGGGAATAGAACCAATTCTCCTGACTCCCAGATCTCAGATAACCGGGCAGTCACAACCCCCATCATGGCTAAAGCCCATATAGGCAAATTCTCCATACCCCTTTTTCACACAGCTGAAACCAGCCCCCTGCTAGGGGCAAGGCATTGCCTTCCTGTTTTATTTTAAAGATTAGGGCTGAGACTTTCAAAGCAGCCCAAAGGAGTTGGGCACCCAAATCCCACCAAATTTCATTGAAACTCCTTTGAAAATCCCAGCCTAGCTGTACATACATCACATGAGTTATTTTCAATTCCTATTTCAAGAACTCCTCAGTGCATGCATTTACACGCTAGTATTACAGCTTCCCACACACACTGGATTTGCAGCTTGTCTTTCCAAAACAACAACAAAATTGCCCAGCAAATTTCCATGGGGACAATGCCCCAACTTGTTTAATTTATTATTCTTTGTTAGGCAATCGCAGAAAGAAAATGGGTGAAGCTTGAACAGACGACCTATGTTGATCCCTCAGGTAAAACCAGGTAATTTCCTTGCTGAGACATTTTAAAATTCTTGTAGTTCTTCCCAGTTTCTCTGTCTGAACCAGCCAAAGGCTATAGAATGTGAGCATCTATAAACCAATTACTTGACATACTAGGCTAGATTACCCCTTTGACATTAATGCAGTTATTCTGAGGAAGAATTTGACCTTTTTTGTTGTTGGAATATGTGTTAGCAGATATACTTTGTCCTGTAGCTTAATACCTTGGATTTGGTCCATGTGTTTTTCTTGCGGTTCCAGTCATTTGCAAAGATGCTGTGCAGACCTAATGCTGCAAGGTTTTAACATGCAAACAGATGATTATCAAGAGCTCCCTTTGGTTTTTCTGGTCCTTCCCAAAGAACTCCCTTTCCCCTGTTGATGGCATGATGTCTGAGACTGTGCAGGGTCTTGCATACTGTTGGGATGCTATTGTTTGGAGTAGGGGTGGTCTTACCTGTTTCTTACCCTCTCATTCATATTCTTGGGCCTGTCTAATTCTCTTCATGTGTCAGATTTATCTTTTTAATTAGTCATGATGACTGGAAATGACAGTGCTACCTTATTTTCCTTCTTCCTAGAGCATTGAGGTCCTTTCTGATTGCTCTCTCTAAAGTCTCCTTCCCCTTTAAGAGTAGCCTCAAGAAGTGGCAGTGATTGAGGCCTGTGTGAAAGGTTTATTTTTTGTGTCAGTCCTATCACTTACTTTTGATTTGCAAGAGAGGCTGTGTCATTTTTTGACTTCCAGTTACTAACAGGAATGGGTAACTGAGCTAGGAGCTTTCAGAGTAATCTGCTTTTATTTTCACGTAATGATTGTTATGCATGAGGCAGACGGAATGTAAGTATTTGCTTATTGTTTTTTCCGGGCAAAATTAGCCAGCCTATAAAACCTGTCCCTTCTATTTTATGTTGCAGCTCTTCAAAATAACTATTCTAAATACATTGACCTGCTGACTTAATTTCACCTCTGTGCTTCAGTTTCCCCATCTGTAAAATGGGGATAATGATACTTGTCTTCCTTTGTAAAGTGCTTTGAGATCCATAGATGCAAAATGCTATATAAGAACGAAATATTATGAGGGCTGTCAATCGCAGTTAACTCATGTGATTAACTCAAAAAATCACGATTAATTGTAGTTTTAATTGCACTGTTAAATGATAGAATACCAATTGAAATTTATTAAATATTTTTGGATGTTTTTCTACATTTTCAAATATATTAATTTCAATTACAACACTGAATACAAAGTGTACAGTGCTCACTTTATATTATTTTTATTACAAATATTTTCACTGTAAAAATTAAAAGAAATAGTATTTTTCAATTCACCTCATTCAAGTATTGTAGTGCAAACTCTATCGTGAAAGTGCAACTTACAAATGTAGGATTTTTGTTGTTGTTACATAACTGCACTAAATAATAAAAAGGTGTAAAATTTAGAGCTTACAAGTCCACTCAGTCCTACTTTTTGTTCAGCCAATCGCTAAGACAAACAAGTTTCTTTACATTTAGGGGAGATAATGCTGCCTGCTCCTTATTTACAATGTCACCTGAAAGTGAGAACAGGTATTTGCATGGCACTTTTGTAGCCAGCGTTGCAAGGTATTTGTGCCAGATATACTAAACATTCGTATGCCCCTTCGTGCTTCGGCCACAATTCTAGAGGACATGCTTCCATGCTGATGACGCTCATTAAAAAAATTATACATTAATTAAATTTGTGACTCAACTCCTTGGGGGGAATTGTATGTCTCCTGTTCTGTTTTACCTGCATTCTGCCATATATTATATGTTATATCAGTCTTGGATGGTGACCCAGCACATGATGTTCGTTTTAAGAACACTTTCACTGCAGATTTGACAAAACGCAAAGAAGGAACCCATGTGAGATTTCTAAAGATAGTTACAGCACGCAACCCAAGGTTTAAAACTCTGAAGTGCCTTCCAAAATCTGAGAGGGATGAAGTGTGAAGCATGCTTTTAGAAGTCTTAAAAGAGCAACATTCCAATTAGGAAATTACAAAACCCAAACAAGAAAACAACCTTCTGCTGGTGGCATCTGACTCAGATGATGAAAATGAACATGCGTCGATCCGCACTGCTTTGGATCATTATCGAGCAGAACCCATTATTAGCATGGACACAGGACCTCTGGAACGGTGGTTGAAGCATGAAGGGACATACGAATCTTTAGTACATCTAGCATGTAAATATCTTGTGATGGCAGTTATGACGGTGCCATGCAAATGCCTGTTCTCATTTTCAGGTGACATTGTAAATAAGAAGCGGGCAGCATTATCTCCTGCAAATGTAAACAAACTTGTTTGTCTGAATGATTGGCTGAATAAGAAGTGGGACACAGTGGACTTGTAGGCTGTAAAGTTTTACATTGTTTTATTTTTGAATGTAGTTATCTTTTTACATAATTCTGCATTTCTAAGTTCAATTTCATGATAGAGACTGCACTACAGTACTTGTATTTTTCAATTCACCTAATGCTATTTCTTATGTTTTTTATAGTGCAAATATTTGTAATCAAAAATAAATATAAAGTGAGCACTGTATTCTGTTGTAATTGAAATCAATATATTTGAAAATGTAGAAAACATCTAAATAAATGGTATTCTATTATTGACAGCGTGATTAATCATGCGATGAATCAAGATTCCTTTTTTTTTATTGTCCTAAGCAACCACCAAAAATCATTTGCTAGCAAGACTCTCTCTCTAACTAAAGGTGAAACAAAATTGAGACTGAGACCTTATGGATACTTTACAGTAATCACTTAGTATAGTGGCTTGCCTCTTGGCAGTTGCTAATCAGTACCATTCTCACTGTATGTTTGCATGTTTTGCTTTTGAATGAAGGTAGCAAAGTTCCAAGTTGGCTATTTGTGTGGAAAGCAGGTATATTTAGTACACTTCCTTTTTTAGGATTAACACATCCACTTTCTCTTCTTCTTACCCAACAGAATTTGGGAAACCGTAAAGCGTACTACCAAGAAAGAGGACAGTTCAGCTGATGGTATGGCAACAGTTACATTTTTGTGCATAACTTCTAATATTAATAATGATGAGGTGGTCTACTTCCATAAATAGCGACAACTGACACAATAAAAAGGTGCAGAGAATAGGAGTAAAATAAAATGAATAGTGTAAATCATGTAGAAGTATGGGCTGGATAAATGGACTATAAAGTGGATAGAAAGCTGGCTAGATCGTCGGGCTCAACAGGTAGTGATCAATGGGTCCATGTCTAGTTGGCAGCCGGTATCAAGCGGAGTGCCCAAGGGTCGGTCCTGGGGCTGGTTTTGTTCAATATCTTCATTAATGATTTAGAAGATGGTGTGGACTGCACCCTCAGCAAGTTTGCAGATGACACTAAACTGGAGGAGTGGTGGATACGCTGGAGGGTAAGGATAGGATACAGAAGGACCTAGACAAATTAGAGGATTGGGCCAAAAAAAAAATCTGATGAGGTTCAACAAGGACAAATGCAGAGTCCTGCACTTAGAATGGAAGAATCCCATGCACTGCTATAGACTAGGGACCAAGTGGCTAGGCAGCAGTTCTGCAGAAAAGGACCTAGGGGTTGCAGTGGACAAGAAGCTGGGTATGAGTCAACAGTGTGCCCTTGTTGCCAAGGCAGCTAACAGCATTTTGGGCTGTATAAGTAGGGGGATTGCCAGCAGATCGAGGGATATGATCCTTCGGCATTGGTGAGGCCTCATCTAGAGTACTGTGTCCAGTTTTGGGCCCCACACTACAAGGAGGATGTGGAAAAATTGGAAAGAGTCCAGCAGAGGGCAACAAAAATTATTAGGGGCCTCTGAGGCACATGACTTATGAGGAGAGGCTGAGGGAACTGGGATTATTTAGTCTGCAGAAGAGAAGAATGAGGGGGGATTTGATAGCTGCTTTCAACTACCCGAAAGGGGGTTCCAAAGAGGATGGATCTAGACTGTTCTCTGTGGTACCGACGACAGAACAAGGAGTAATGGTCTCAAGTTGCAGTGAGGGAGGTTTAGGTTGGATATTAGGAAAAACTTTTTCACTCGGAGGGTGGTGAAGCACTGGAATGGGTTACCTAGGGAGGTGGTGGAATCTCCTTCCTTAGAGGTTTTTAAGGTCAGGCTTGACAAAGCCCTGGCTGGGATGATTTAGTTGGGGTTTGGTCCTGCTTTGAGCAGGGGGTTGGACTAGATGACCTCCTGATATTCTATGATTCTATATATATAGTGCCATACGGCATGTATGGTGCTGTACTGTTGATCAAGTGTAGCTTAGGAGTAGAGCCTCTGCCCCAAGGAACTTACAAATCAGTACCCTTTGTAATCACATTGATGTCATTGTGATGGCTAGAGTAAGAACTGCTTGCATGACTAAGAGTTGCAGGATTAGGCCTTACAGTAAAATATTGCCAGAAAATGGATCCGTGGTCTGGGGAAAATCAGTGTCTGAACAAATATTTGATTTGATCACTTTTCCAATGGGAAGTCAGTTATGGTCCTGGGCAGTCAAAGGATCTGCAGCTTCCGGTTTGGAACCTGTTTGGACAAGGGTGTGGGGGACCAAATTCAAGTGGGAAGACTGTTAAGATTGTAGTAGCAGAGGGAAGACTCTAGGGTACCTGATTGGAGCTGTTGCTTTCAGACCCAGAGTTCCTGATGGTTATTAGGGTTTAAATGGAGTTGAGATCATCCAGCAGAGAGCAATAAATTAGTCATCTTTAGTTCTTTCAGTGCAATTTTATTTTTCAAAGTCAGTGGAAGTTGAGGGTGCTCACAATACATAAGTGTCAATGTTTGAACTACTCACATGTTGTGTTTTCGTTGCTCTTTTCTTTATGCTGGCAGGTGTATCAGTTATACCTGTGTTACAAAGAACTCTCCACTATGACTGCATTGTTCTAGTGAAACAATTCAGGCCTCCAATGGGAGGATATTGCTTGGAATTCCCTGCAGGTAGGTAACAAAAATATGAAGATGAAATACACAGAATGTATGTGTAGTTTACTCTGTCCATCTTGCTGAGGCTTGTAGATTTCAGTGTGTTGTGTCTTTCAGATTCCAAGATCAGTTGTGGTTTCTGTACTAGAATACAGGCTGTTGAGAGAGAGGGATATGTAGTAATGGAAAAAAATGTGAAATAGCACCCTGTCAGATTTTATTTGTAGAATCTGTTCAACCCAGTTTTTTTTCCCCCTTTCCCTCCCATCTTCCACTTCCAAAAGAGGGAAAACCCTTTGAGCTTGGCATTGGCATTCTCATTGTGAGAGTTGTAATTCCTTTTGGAGGGAGACAGCATGATTTAGAGGATAGGAGGCAGGAGTCCTGGGTTCTGTTCCTGGATGTGACACTGACCTTCTTGACCTCCCAGTGCCAGTTACCCCATCTGTAAAATAGGGCTGCTGATACTTTACCTTCCATTGTAAAGCTCCCTTAGATCTAAGGATGGACAATGCTGTAAAAGAGCTCAATTTTAACTATTATTTTTAATGTAACGTTTACACCGCAGGCCTCATTGAGGGAAATGAAAGCCCAGAAAGCGCTGCCTTGCGAGAGTTGGAGGAAGAAACGGGGTACAAAGGGGATATCGTTGAATGTTCTCCAGGTCTTTGTTGTTTCTTGACTACCTGACTCAGAGCCAATCCTGCCCCTCTTCATGGTCACAGAATGCCCTAAATTCAATGGATCTACGATGGGTCCGCTGTTCAGGATGGGAAGGGCACAGCGAGGGAGTGTGCACTCCCACAGTACCATATGGCAGTGCCCCAGGACAACACCAAGGAGCCATAGACATAGTCTGTGTGTCTATGACAGATGCGGATCCACTGGATAAAACTCAATACAGAGGGTTATAGAAACAGCTTCACTGTTGCTCTGAGGCATGTGGGGGAATGATTCTGCTCTTAAGGAAGATCCTCATTTACTCATGCTCTGCTCATGGGGCCAAGATTTGGTACTTGGTACAAAAAGTTCAGTAACTTAAAGGTCTGGCATCTTGTAATTAAAAGGTCTAGATGCCTGGACTTGATTTGACTTCTTCTCCAATAGGTTTAAGTGGCTCTCTTGAACCTACCTCCTGAATGAATAGCAGTTGCATCATGCAATCTCTGTGCAAGTCATCCTCATTTCAGCTGTGCAAAGGAAGGAGAACTCAGGTTCTCAGAGCTGATTAGCAGAAATGGGGAAGAAGGAAGTGCTGCCTGACATCAAAGTCCCCAAATCCTTTGCAGCCAGCATCTGTATTTAAATATTTTGTGCTGCCTGCCACAGAGCAGAGGCAAAACTGGGATTTAAGGAGAACCTTTATAAAGGGGGAAATGCTAGGGAAGAAATGGGAAATCTGGACTATGGATTCGAGCATGTTGCTATTAAGATTGAACTTTGCCCTTCTACTTTTGCACAATTTCCATAGTCTGGAGTGTTGTGTATGTAACTGATGGCAAAACTGGGCTCTTAGTATAGTTTGACTAGGAGCCTGCAGTTTAATCTTTGACGTACAGTGAACGAGGAGAATGTTTGTCACTGCAGTAGAAGCAATCAGTAGGTACTAACACAAATATGAAAAAGAATCTGTGTGTATTTAGAAGAGGAGACCATTGTGGGAAGAAGCACTTGTAAGTAGAGCTGGGTGAATGACTAGTTTTTTGGTTCAATGGCAGTTCTGAGGGGGATGGGGGGGAAGAATCAGTTCAGATTGAAGCACATCTGAATAGTTTTTGGAATTTTCAGTCAACTGAAAAAAATCATTTTGGGTCTGTCCAGAGCAGGGATTTGAACCTAGGTCTCCTACTTCAAGTGCACGCCTCAACTGGACTAACAGGATGCAGCAGCACAACTACTAGCTCCTTCTCCTCTGGCTGTTTTGTGAATGGCCAAAACTGCGTGTGAATCTCACAAATCGTTTTGGGTTGACCAAAACTGCATTTTGTGGCAAATAAACTTTGTCCAAAACATTTTGCCCAGCTCGCCTTGTACGAACAAATAACTAACCCAGACTTTTTGCCTGGTTTTGTGATGCATGCTGGTGAAGCTGCCTGCTGAATAAGTTTTCTCTCATTGCAGCAAAGAGTCCTGTGGCACCTTATAGACCAGGGGTCGGCAACCTTTCAGAAGTGGTGTGCCAGTCTTCATTTAGTCACTCTAATTTAAGGTTTCGTGTGCCAGTAATACATTTTAACATTTTTAGAAGGTCTCTTTCTATAAGTTCATTTAAATTAAAAAGCAGAGCCCCTCAGACCAGTGGCCAGGACCCGGGCAGTGTGAGTGCCACTGAAAATAAGCTCACGTGCTGCCTTTGGCACGTGTGCCATAGGTTGCCTACCCCTGTTATAGACTAACAGACGTATTGGAACATGAGCTTTCGTGGGTGACATGCATCTGACGAAGTGGGTATTCACCCACGAAAGCTCATGCTCCAATACGTCTGTTAGTCTATAAGGTGCCACAGGACTCTTTGCTGCTTTTACAGATCCAGACTAACACGGCTACCCCTCTGATACTTTTCTCTTATTGTATCAAATAGATCTGGGTGAAAGTCATGGTGTTAAAATGTCCAGTAGTATCGTCTCTTTCTCATAATGAACATCCTTTACTTTGTAGCTGTTTGCTTGGACCCTGGTTTGACAAACTGCACAACGCACATTGTGACAGTCACCATTAATGGAGATGATGCTTGTAATACAAGACCCATGCAAAAGCCTGGTGAGTCCAGGACATGTACAATATTTAATTTTTATCTATCTCATTAGAGGGACTGTCCTCTCTAAATATGCTTGGAAACTGTTGAAGGCAACAGCAATACAGGATTCTAGTAATGTCGCTGACATTCGTGGGTGTTAGAGCAGGAGCAGGCACTAAGCTCCAATGTGTGTCCAAACTTAGTTTTCTTTGTGTTAACACTTTTCTTTCTTCTTGTCTTTACAGAGGAAGGAGGTATGTTGCTCACTTAACTTCACTGTGGCTCGGAGCACAGCAAGTATGCTTCAGCTATACCGGATGTCACCCTGCACTCTGCTCTTCTCTGTGGTCAGGAGATATTTTCTCAACATCATTAGGATCACAGTCCTGATGGTGACACACTGCATGGGCTCCACTGACTTCGGCGCTCTTTAGATCAGACTTGAAATTCCCAAACAATTGTACCACAGCCTGGTTTAAGGAGGGGAAGTTTCAGTTGAAATGGTCTCCATGACCTATCTAGGATCAGTTCCTCAGCTGGTGTAAATTGGTGTAGCTGTAACTGAAGCCTGTGGATCTGGCCCCTAGACTGAAACTCTACAATTGTAAATCCAAATAGGGGGAACTGCTTGGGTAGTTATAGGCAAATAAGCAATATCTTGCATTCCTCAAGCATGTCTGCCCTTGCGTGGCAGGCAACATGTCAAGAATGAGCCCTCAGTTCTCAGATGTCTGTCATTCTTCCTCCACTCTGTGAAGTTAAACCTTTGTGGTCTCTTACCATACCAGGTATGCAGACCCAGGTTACATTAACATTTCAACAGTGAAATATCTGATCAGATGGACCAAATAGGGGGGAGGGATAGCTCAGTGGTTTGAGCATTGGCCTATTAAACCCAGGGTTGTGAGTTCAATCCTTAAGGGGGCCATTTTGGGATCTGGGGCAAAAATCTGTCTGGTGATTGGTCCTGCTTTGAGCAGTGGGTTGGACTAAATGACCTCCTGAGGTCCCTTCCAACTCTGGTATTCTATGATTCTATGAAATTGGGGGAAGGAGAATAGTGTCTGTCCTTGAAGTACAGTGGTTCCTGTCCCTAATATGTCACCATTCTCCAAGCTAGTTCTGTAGTTATTTCCCAAATTACTGCCTCAAAACTGCATTTCAAAGGCGCCTTTGATCTTGCTTGTGTCTTAATCGGTGAGCTTGGCTGTGTGCCTGGGTGATGATGGTCTCTGGCTGAAGGTGAACCTGAATCCAGTTCTTTGTCTGCCTTCCATCCGAGTATAAAAAGATGGGAATGAAATATACTTCTCTCAACATTAACTGAACTCTATATCAGATATGACTTGACAGATTAAAGACAATCCTTGTAAAATACACAAATTATCTATTTATTTTTTTTTGCTAGAATTTGTGGAAGTTGTTTCACTACCAAAGAATGATCTACTGCAGAGAATTGAAGGTAAGAGCACTTATTTTCTCTTGCACATTAAGCCAGTTAATAAAAGCTTTGAAAATTTCTTAGCTTCTTCACACTTACTGTAAATCAACTCACTTCTTAGCCCCTGTATTCAAGTTTCTCTGGAGATCTCTCAGTCTGGGAGATTTATAACCATTTTTAAAACCAAAACCATCTACTTTCTTAATTCTGTAATCTGGAAAACTTGCATATAACATGCCATGTATCAGGTGAACCTTCAAAATGAGGTTTGTCTTCCAGAAAGGAATGTTCATTAACACAATCTATCCAGCTGCAGTCTTGTTAGAAGCAATTACCAATGCAATGCCTGTTCCAGATAGCTTCCTACATCGGGTAGCTACCCATTTCCACCCCGAGGCTTATCCTGTGTGCTTCAAGTCAGTCCATATGCTTTTTTTAATTCATTACTACTAAATTAGTTAGTGATAATGCTCCAGGGGACTAACATGTCACAAGATTTTAAAGGACTAATGTGTTATAAAAGAAATATGGCAAAGCCTCCAAAAATTTTTAAACGTGGCCTGGATTTGTTCTGATACTTCACGCATTCATGCTACTTGTCAACCTCTGTCTGAAGTCTTCAGAAGTTTGTTTTTAATTTCTTACCCATAGTATGAATATGAACTTGCATCTGCCCCTGTTATGTCTGTCCTGTCCATGCCTTTCTGTTTGGAATTCATTATTATTGGTTGGTTTGGGTGTTTTGCAGAGCTAGTGGCAGAAGACCATATTTTAGTGGATGCCAGAGTTTACGCCTATGCATTGGCACTGAAGCATGCAACACAAAAACCCCTCCAAGTGCCTTTTATGAAGTTCTAAGGCTGCATCTGTACCCTCGTTGAATAGTGCCAGGATGGAGTCAAATGGTCAATATAGACTTGGAAGCTGTATGTTTTCTGACAATAAAAGGTCCTGTAGATTACACACAGTATTAAGCAATCATAGTTCCAGGAAAGATTGCTTGAACTACTTGTACTATATAAAGCCTTTCTCTAACTGTTCAATCTCTAACTCTGAATGGAATTTTATCCTTTGCAGAAGAATAAAAAATCATGGCCTGTTAAGAGATCACATCTTTTCCTTGCTCCTTCCTCTTAAAATATTCTTTTAGTGTTGAGCACTTCAGTTATGCTGAAACTATACACAGGGGTCACTTAATCCACCATTAAAGTGGAGCTGCTTCCCTGGTATAACACCCTTGGATTAAGGTAAGGGGAGGTAACTTCCCAAACTGACCTACACTAAACCTAGCTGCACAGAATACACCACAAAGCTTGAAGCCTTGGCTTTGCTAAGTATATACACTTTGAAATGGGGTCAGACCAGTGGCATTAACAACATTATGAAAAATGCCCTGTAATCACCTGTCACAAAAAGAAATCAAGCCTTTTGGTTTTTATATCTTCATCAGAGATATCAGCCAAAGTTTTCAAAACTGTCAGTCCCTTAAACGTGTCATGATGGGTACCCAAAAATCACTAGTCCCTCTTGAAAACTTTAGCTGGTATCTTTGAGGAAGATATAAGAACAAAGGGCTTGATCTCTTCTGGTCACTGGTGATTCCATGGCATTTTTCATAGTGGTAACTGCATTGGATTGACCCCATTCCAAACTACTACTTTGTAAATCCTATGGTTGCTTAGCATGTAAGATTTCATGGGTCTTCAGCCTTAGTGAGGGGGGAAAGTATTTAGATTCTTTTAATATCATGCTTGGTTGAAATTCTTCTGTGCCACCCATATAATGTCTAAGGCTAAATATGCACAGTGCTCTACTTCTCATTTCAATGCTATAACAAAAAGGGATTTAGTAAATTACCTAAAATAAATGATGGGGGAGGGAGATATTTATATCAGCATTTCTCAGAAGTGCATAAGCAGTCAGTAAGTAACTGAACTTTCATGAGAGTGGCTTTGGTGTGACGAGTTGCACCACTGTAGCTCTGACGGAGCTTTTATAGACGTAGCTTTCAAGTTTTCTAGAGGCAGAACATCAAGCTATAGACTCATGCAATCTTTCTTTCCTAAAGCTCATGGAATTAATACTATAGTGAGTCAAACCCAGTTCAAAGGTAGGATTCAGCTCATGGAATGCTACACCTGATAAACAACTCTTCTCTGCTACTGTTATTCTACTCTTTCGATGTGCTTTTGGGTGTGCTGTATCCTACCATCTTCACAAGAGCAGCACCGGTTGGTTAGCCGGTGAGGGTGAAGGAAAGTAAGTCCAGTTGCAGTTCCAAATTCACATTGAACCTATGCTTGGGTGCCTTCTACTGTAACTGAGTAAACATTTGTTCAGTGGGTGTTACTGCCAAATGTATTTTGTATCAACATCCCACCCATGGACATACATGATGTCACCAAAACAATCTTCAAACATACTAAATGAGAATCTGTACATTCATACGCTTTGGCTATCTTATGATTTAAGTCTATTACTACTATGCAATATGTGCATGGGGGGGAACACTGCAGACATTAAAAGAAACTAAATGGAGGATAGTGATATCAAAACATGTCTAACAACTCTGTTCATACACATTTTTTGTATATTACTGCATGTTTTCGACCCCATGTTCTGTATAAAATAACACAGGTGCATAGAGGTAGTGTAAAATTCAATTAGTACTTACCTGTTCTACAAAACTGGTTAAAGGGAGTCCCACGAAAAGTGCAGTCTGTTCACTCATCCACCCAGTATCATCTGACCATTGGTTAGGAGCTAGGGATAAGAGCATACTTCCAGACCTGAGGCAGTACCTATTTTCAGTTTCTCCAAAAAACTTCTCATCCTTGACTGCCATTTTCCTGTTTGAATCCCCTATTAACTTAGACATTGCCACACAAACCACCTCAACTTCCACAGGCAGCACACTGACTATGAGGCGATGTGCTGGTCAGTGGTTTAAAAAGTCAGCTGGTTAACTTTTAGGAAATTAAATTAACAAAGTTAGGATCCAAGACTTAGAGTTGTCTACACTTGAAACACTAAAACTGCACCAATTTATGCTTAAGGGAAGGATTCTCCCATCAGCATAGATAATCTACCTCCCTGAGAGACAGTAGCTAGGTTGATGGAAGAAGTCTTCCATTAACACCACTGGCTACACTGAAAATTAGGCTGGCTTAACTATGTTGCTTAGGGGTGTGGATTTTTCACACCTCCGAACAACATAGCTGACAACTTTTCAGTGTAGACCAGACCTTAGCTTGTATTTAACACAATGCAAACTACTCTTAACAGATCTTACTTTGAAATACCATCAAGGATAATTAGGTATTTTAAATCTCATTTTAAGTAATTTCGCCATGATGAAATCATTTAAGCAAACAGTTTTTTTTTTTTTACAAAAGAAAAAACTCTTATAGATAAGACAAGAACAGAATTTAATTAAATAAGTTTATTGTCTAATGTTTATACTTGTTACATTGCCGTTGTAAACTACGACAACATAAATAATTTTTCAACAGGAATTGCTCATTTCCCCCATCTCCCAATTCCGAACACTGCTTTAGGAAGCAGGCTTCTGTCCTTCAGAATCACAAAAGCAAAGTGGACATGAAGTTTCAGTGGCACAGTTTTCACAAGTACTTGTTAAACACAAAAGGTATAGGCCAACGTGGTGGCATGACTGCACCTACATGCGGGAAGCCCAGGGCTGAGAATGGAAGTGCTCTCTGGGCCTTGCACATACAGCAGAACCAATTCACAGGTGAGATGAGTAGCAATCTCAGGTAAAACGTTTGTCCACCCTCAGGGCTAGGAGTTGGATGCCCAAGTGGAGACAACACAAATGAATAGGTAATGCTGAAGCACAATGATGGGGAAATGCACGTTAAAAAAGTATAAAAAGTAATTTATGCAAAATATAGATTACATACAAATTCGGTCAAGAACTTATTTAATAAGCTCAAGAATATTGGCATGTGGCAATCTGCACACTGGTATTTTTTTCTGACTAAAAATGGGAAAATCAATTTAAGATCTTAACGCTGTGTGCAAAATGTTTACTAATAAACTCTTACATTTTACCATCTCACTGTAGTGTCTGAACAGCAAAGTAGATGCATTGATTTCCAGCATTACAGGCAACACTAGATCTACTTAAACAAGATAATGTAAACTTTATTCTTAAGGCAGCTGGTACCGATGCTGCACACAGGCATTGCTCAATGCCCATTATGATAATGGGACTTGGCACTTGAAAACAAAGAAAAAGAAGACAGCATTATTGGACTGACTGAGGCATGTTGTCAAGATACTTTCCCTTTCAAGCAAATCATGAAATATTTGGACATTTAGAAAAATAAAGCACCCACTCCTCCAACTTCAGCCTGTTCTTTTACAAATATTTCAAAATACTGATAAATAATAGTGACTGCAAGCAGGATGCCAGTGCCTGATCCAATGGCTCCAAGAAAGTCTGCTAATACTGAGAGGGCACCAATGCACAAGCCACCAAATGCAGCTGCTGTAGGGATGTACCTGAAACAGAAAGTTTTCACAATTAAACTTTTCCATCCAAAGGTCTTGTTTTGCTTGTGCTATATCACTGTGTGCGACCAACTGAGGGAGCGACAGGAATGAGTGGATTCAGGCATTAGGAACTTCAGAGTTCCAGTCCGACTCTGCCAGTGGCTACTGTGCTTTGGGTAAGTTGTCACCTATCTGTGTCAGTTTCTCCAACTCTACAAAGTTAAACAAAAAATATTTGTTTACTTTACAGCACTGTGGTGAGGACTAGCATTTGCAAAAAAATAAAAATAAAAATAAATATATATATATATTGGAATTGGAAAAGGTTCAGAAAAGGGCAACAAAAATGATTAAGGGTATAGAACGGCTTCCGTATGAGGACAGATTAATAAGACAGACTGTTCAGTTTTGAAGAGCGGCGACTAAGGGGGGATATGATAGAGGTTTATAAAATCATGAGTGGTAGAGAGATATTTACTCCTCATAATACAAGAACAAGGGGCCACCAAATGAAATTAATAGGTAGCAGGTTTAAAACAAACAAGAAAGTATTTTTTCACGTAACGCACTGTCAACCTCTGAAACTCCTTACCAGAGGGTGTTGTGAAGGCCAGCACTATAACGGGGTTCAAAAGGGAGCTAGATAGATTCATGGAAGATAGGTCCATCAATGGCATCCCTAGCCTCTTTGCCAGAAGCTGGGATTGGGTGACAGGGCATGGATCACTTGATGATAACCTGTCTGTTCATTCCCTTTGGAGCACCTGCCATTGGCCACTGTCAGAGACAGGATACTGGGCTTGATGGACCTCTGGTCTAACCCAGTATGACCATTCTTATGTTCTTAAAGTAGTATGAACGCATAGCATGCTACGTACGTGCTAAGTAACTGCTGGGAGGCTAAAGAGACCAAAGACTGCTCTTTTCAGTAGCTAAGCATGCTATTGATTTTGGGGCAAATTCTGCCCTTAGATACAAGTGTAAAGTCCACACCTGAGGGTAAAGTTTTTCTCTAAATTTTAAGGAAACAGTTAATTTGAGTCATTTTAATGTGTGAGCTTCGATAGAGCAAAAACTCACTCATCCAGCAAACAGAATCACTTTTTAACTATTAGCGAACAAGAACATTGTTTCTTTTGCACCAGATCTCACTAGGAAAGAGGGGGAAGAGGCAAGATTACAATGAGAGTCATCAGCAAGAGGGCACAGTAATTAGCTGCCAATTCCCTCCAATCAAGTACCTGCCAGCAGAAACACCCACAGATTGTGCTGCCGCAGACCCAATCAGAAAAAACAAGGCTGCGGTATAACTAAAAGGTTTACAAAACATACATGAACACTGTATAATGTGATTAACAAAATGCCTTCCACTTCTATTTCCAGCACATTAATGGTCTTTACAACAATAGCAGCACCACTGAGCATTATCCAGCCTTTATCCAATGTAGTTTTCAAATATTAAATATTCAAATGTGTGGAAGCATAACTACACAAACCACTGTTAAAGCATGGAAGAGACTAATGATCTTTCCAGTTACTCTGAATGAATGTAGCTTTCAACACCAATACCTTTCTAGAAAACATTCCACAACCCACTAACTCTAATGCAAGTTGGTTACTTCAATCCATGAGCCCATTCAGACAATGCTGCCAAATCTGCATGATGGAGGGAGCCCCTCACCCCCACATCAGGGACAAGGCATAATGTTTATTGCTTGGGCTCCAGTGCCACATACTGAGGAGGAAGAGTTGCTTCATGATGTCAGAGCTCTGTAGTGATAATTTGAACAGCTGCGAAATCAGGTTGTCTCCCCTTTAATAAAGCCACACATGGGACTCATCCCAAATTCCCCATTCTCCTGTTTAAACAGGAAGCCTCCCTTCATCTATTTTTTCCCAACTCTTCCATAAACACCTTGTCCCTCCTGTCTGCCTGGGCCCTATCCTTCCCCAACTAACATGACAGCATAGTATGAAACACGTGAGGAGAGTGAAAAAGTAAGTTGCATCTGCATCTTGCACTGGGCACAAATCTGAGTGGCTTTGCAGGGGACCCCACCTTTGGTTGACCCAATGTATTAAAGGTGTTAATTACATTCTACTGTAGCGAACTGCTGCAGAGAGCCAGCATTTCCTTACCTATTAAGCTCATGAACCATCGATGTATCCCTGTGGCCTCTCATCACCATTTGCTGTTCTTTCAGTTGCTTAGCAACCTGCAGACACACATTTCTATCAGACTTCTGCAGTGTTTTATAACCAGCTGATAGTCACACAGAACAATAGCTGTCATCTGTTAGAAGCTAGTTATCTAGATTAGAGGCAGGATTTTAAAACACAGTATTTTAGAGCAGTTATCAGAACACTTACATCTTTTGCTGATGAACCAGACACCTCAATCCATGTCTTGGAGAAGAACGCACAGGATCCCAACATAAAAATGATGTAAACAATTACGTGGACAGGATCCTCAAATATAGCACCCATGGATTCTGGGGGAGATAGGTAATAGCAGAGACCACCAACTGGGTAAGACCGAGCAGGGCCACCACCACTGACATCCTACATGGGAGGAAGAAAAGGCAACTCATTATCTCTGGGACTCTCCACCTTACCCCCTTTATGGAGGTTTCAGATTCCTTTAATTAAGACTGTAGATACATGAACTTTAAAGAAAATTAGTATTTAAACTTCCCACTTGTTAAATACCAAAATACTTGTTATCAAAGTTATTTTAGAAGTGATAGATACTTACTGCCCACTGTCCTAGTAAGTTTACTAAGAAGTTGCCACTAAATCGAACAGACAACATCTGGGAAATGACATAGAGGTTTGAAACTAAGGCAGACTGAAGAATGATGGGAATGTTGGAGGTATAGAAGAGCTTGATGGGATAACTACTGTACTGTCCACGGTATCGAGCAGACTTGATAGGTAAATCAACACGAAATCCCTAAGAGAGAATTAAGGAAGTGTTAAATTTATTTCTAAACTCAAAGGCATGTCACAACAGCACTGTTAATAAGATAGAGTATTCACTAAATAACCTAGAATGCAAGGACTGAAATAAACAGCCTTTGGACTAGCTTGTTTGTTTGTTTTCCCATAATAATGAACAGAACAGTGGTCTGGAATCTTCCTTGGATTGAGCCAAATATTTACACTGTCATGTTTATGCATTTAAGTCATATGACTGTTCTATTTAGTATGCCATTTCTCCTAGAATTTTCATTCACCCAAACAGACTACAGGTTAAAAATCACTTACTAAGAGACAAAAAACGTTCTTAACACCTTAAATTAGTTATCATTTATGCCATTTTGCTTGACTTGGAATGTTAAAAAAAAATGGATGAGTTTCATGTTCTGAATTTCACTTGTTCACACAGTGCTATAATTGTTGTGCTACTTGTAATGAGGGGAATTGGATTATAAATTCTTTGGGTCAGACAGAGATTGTTTGATCAGGAGCTAGTACAATGGGGCTCCGAAACTAGTAATGTCTCTAGGTGCTACTGCAAATATAATGTTTAAGACTGATTTAAATAAAACCTTAAGGATATTTAGAATGTCTTATTGCTGGGTTCCATAAAACCTCTTGTACACAACCCTTTCCCAATCTAAACCCAACAGCACCCTTTTAAAATGCACTCATTTTGTATAGGATTTGGGAAAACAAAACAAAAAACTTACCAGCTTTTAATGCAGAAGCCTAACCAACCTCCGAAGATAGTTGCAAGCAGAGCATTCTGCTGTTTTCTGGTTATAGCTAATCTCCTAGACTGAACAGGCACGCTATTGTTTAGGAGCCAGAGATTTCAGTCCTTACATCTTGGATCACACTTATTCCACATGGGGGCATTCTTTTAAAAGCTCTCTCACAGAAACCCAATCATAAGTGTCCAATTTTTAAATATACATAAAAAGGCATATTGCATAGCTGGACATTTAGAGAAAACTTACAGGACAAAAGCTATGCATCAGTTCCAAGATTCTGGAACAAACTGCACCAGTCATGTCACAAAAAAGTATGGCTCTCTGGCTGAGACTGAATCAGGGCCGGCTGCAGGCACTAGCCTACCACGCATGTGCTTGGGGCGGCACCTGGAGGGGGGGTGGCGCTCACCCGGGGAGAGCGGAGCCGCAGCGGGCTCGCCGCCCTCCCCCGGTGC
The DNA here is from genome assembly GCF_027887155.1 of Malaclemys terrapin pileata. Classification (NCBI taxonomy): domain Eukaryota; kingdom Metazoa; phylum Chordata; order Testudines; family Emydidae; genus Malaclemys; species Malaclemys terrapin. The sequence continues at coordinate 14,610,455 of NC_071505.1, read as the reverse complement.
TCCAGCCGGCCGGCCGGGTAGAGCAGGGCCCCGGCAGGGCTCGCCGCCCTCCTCCCGGCGCTCCGGCCGGCCGGGGAGAGCAGGGCCACGGCCGGGCTCGCCGCCCTCCCCCCGGCACTCCGGCCGGCCGGGGCCGTGGCTGCAGCTGGGCTCGCCGCCCTCCCGGCGCTCCCGCCGGTCGGGGAGAGCGGGGCTGCGGCTGGGCTCACCGCCCTCTTCCCGGCGCTCCGGCCGCCAGGGAGAGCGGAGCCACAGCGGGCTCGCCGCCCTCCCCCCGGCGCTCCGGCCGGACGGGGAGAGCGGGGTGGCGGCCGGGCTCGGTGCCCTCCCCTGCTGTGCTCCCCGGCGGGGCGGCGGGAGGCTTTTTTGCCAGAGCCGGCCCTGGACTGAATATATTCTTTCAAGAGCTGACCATGAAAACAAACTGTGCTGTATTAAGTGTATTCTGTACACTGTAAAACCACTAAGATTTGCAGCAAAATTATTTTTAGTTTCCAGAACATGAAAATACTTCAGCTGAAAACATTAGTGTGTGTGGCATTTAATGGCAATGCTAAAGATCTCACAAGTAACTAATTTAATTAGTAGTAGCATTTATCATTGTTATTGTCATAGTGCCTAGGAACCCCAATTATAGACCAGGACCCCACTGCACTAGGCACTGTACAAACACAGAACCAAAATGTATCTGAGTATCAACCACAGGTCATTTTGGGTATAAAATTAAATAGCTGTAATGTCAAATGTCTGTTAGTGAAATGACAATATTAGAAAAAAATTCTTACTTTGTTACTCCCTGAAATTATAAGACAAATACTTTAGTTGTTCCATTTTAACTTTTGTAATTACACCTCTACCCGGATATAATGCGACCCGATATAACATGAATTCGGATATAACGTGGTAAAGCAGCGCTCCGGGGGGGGGGGGGAGGGGGGCGCGCTGCACGCTCCGGCGGATCAAAGCAAGTCTGATATAACGCAGTTTCATCTATAACGTGGTAAGATTTTTTAGCTCCCAGGGACAGCGTTATATCAGTGTATTGTATTTCTTTCAATACAAGACTAATAAATTAAGAGTCTGGATCCTTCTTCCTTTTGTAATTAAGTAATTGCCCTATAGCTGTAGATTGCACTTTCTATTTACCTGAAAATATATGACCACAGCAAACACAAATACTGTAGCAATCAGATTCATGAGATTGGGCAAGTTCTGTCGGTAGAAAGCCTCCCGCAAAGCACGGACTTTGTCAGTTCGTGTAGCCAGAAGATGGAATAATGCAATCACCGCACCCTCAAACTCCGTTCCTATATAAAGCAAAACAGAGTAAACCACTCCATCTTTTTTTTTTAATTTTAAAGTAAAAAATTAGTGTGAATTTCTAATTAACAAGGTCTGGTATTAATTTATATTTGAAAAAGTGCTGTATACGTGTTATGAGATATGTTGTACTGTAGTCCTATTAGAACATGTATGTCATAATGTAAGATTCCCTTTCCAGCCTGCAGAATACCAGGACATTCAGGACGCTGCCTTTGTGATAAAACCTATAGTTCTCAACCATGTGACAAAAACAATTCCCCCCTTTTTTTTAAATGGAGGGGGGAGAAGTGGGGGAAGAAGAGAAAAGGAGTGGTAGAAAGGAGCAGCAAGCAAGCACAGTAAATAAAAATGCCAGAAACTGGAGATGCAATCAATCAAGGTAAAATTTGGTTTAGGATTTGGAGTTTACTCATAAGCTATCTGATAACCTCTCAGCATAGATAGAAGCAGCATTTCTCTTTGGCCAAGGCTGGTCTCACAGTGCAGCCATGGGCACTGAGGGCATGATACAGAACTGAAGGTGGGATTCCCATTCTCCAAAATGTCAAACATACTTCAGAGTGTAATGGGGAGACACTAAATACAGGAATGTCTTATTCACACACTGTAATTGTACCACAAACATCTCCTTTGAAAATACTAAATCCACTTCCTTTTCTATGTCTGTGCACCACAGTGTGCTAAAAATAAGACACAGGATTCAGACTAGGAAATCCAGATTCCTGAGGTCAAGGAAGGATTAGGGGTATGAGAAAAAATGTCTCCACTGCAACCACTAGAATTTAAAGCGGCAGAGGCAAACTTTTGGATTGTTATTCTTGATAAAGTTACTCTTACGGATCTGGCAGTGTTTAGTCTCCATTTTTGGACAATGACTGTTAAAAGCTAATCAGCACTGCACTAAACCAACAGTTCTATAGTTAACTGCTACTCTGTAGTACAATAAAGTTAATTTCCAGCACGTATCAAGTGAAACTTGTGCTGTTATAGTTATCTGTGCAATGTACCTCTGCCAGTGTTAATGGTAGTGGGACTAAAGGCCTTCCAGACAATGGTTTCACAGATGTTGGTAGCAATAAAGAGGGAAATACCAGACCCCAAGCCGTAACCCTTCTGCAGCAGCTCATCTAACAGCAGCACAATCAAACCAGCAACAAACAACTGTGGGGAAAGAAATGCGAGTAAGCAGAAACAAGAATAAATCAGTCAAGAATTTAAGTATTAAAAATATTACTGATTATATTTTCATTATAATGTGGGATTATTCAATATTAAATGTAGATGTCCTGTTCCCTTGTAACCTCCCAACACTGATTTAAAGTCAGCAGGTCAGGAATTTAAGAGCAGGAGTCTTCTTGCTATATTTACATAACTTTTCAGTATTGACAATAAGAGTCACATTGTTTAATAAATAATGTTTTCTACACAGAAGTGATGTGTTGGTTTCTTACATTGTGCATGGACTGCTTTGATAAGATTTGCACCCTTTAATCAGAAATGTCCTAAATACAGTGTCCACTGCTTTCAAAGCCGCCTACTCCTGTTTTAATACTTAACAGCTTTGACAAATGGAATCAAACGTGACCCACTTATCTGGAACATCTTGAGCATATGTAACCACTGGATGTATCTTTGTCCTTCTGGGAAATTTTATGCCTTTCACATATATGCATTACATACATTTAGGATGCGCTGTTTACAATGTTAAGAACACTTAGGAAAAGAGAAGAAAGCCACTGGATTGTTAGGGGAAGTAGGAGAAGGGTCAGGATTTTCAATCCATCTATACTATATCTGAATGTCACAGAAGTGCTTATTCACAGAAGAATTAATTATGTACCTGAATTATGATAAGGAGACAAATTCCAGCACCCATTTCAGCAGGATCTCCATACATCCCAGTCATGACGTACACAATGGCCTGCCCAATGGTTATAATCATCCCGAACACTGAAACAAAAAGAAAGCAACGCTCATTTATAGACAGCTGCTGAGTTAGTATACTACGGATGCCTTGTATCTAGCATTTTAGTTATACACATTGGTTTGCCAAGAATAGAAATGTTTAGTAATTTTAATCAAAATAATGCTCACATTTCTGGGCTCCATTGAAAAGAGCTCTGTCTTTTGGTGTATCACCAACTTCAATGATCTTGGCACCAGCTAACAGCTGCATGATCAAACCAGATGTCACAATGGGCGAGATACCCAACTCCATCAAAGTCCCTGAAGAGGAAGAAAAATTATTAAACCACATCCCAAAACCCCCACACCTCTAAGGATCAGGCCTTTAGAAAGGTTCTGACCTGCAATAAAAAAAACAAAACAAAACTATTCTTCATATCCTTTCAAACACTTTCCAGTCTAGTGATGTTTCAAGCTGCTGTCAAAGAAAAAGATTCATAGATTCATAGATTATAGGACTGGAAGGGACCTCGAGAGGTCATCGAGTCCAGTCCCCTGCCCGCATGGCAGGACCAAATACTGTCTAGACCATCCCTGATAGACATTTATCTAACCTACTCTTAAATATCTCCAGAGACGGAGATTCCACAACCTCCCTAGGCAATTTGTTCCAGTGTTTAACCACCCTGACAGTTAGGAACTTTTTCCTAATGTCCAACCTAGACCTCCCTTGCTGCAGTTTAAACCCATTGTTTCTGGTTCTATCCTTAGAGGCTAAGGTGAACAAGTTCTCTCCCTCCTCCTTATGACACCCTTTTAGATACCTGTAAACTGCTATCATGTCCCCTCTCAGTCTTCTCTTTTCCAAACTAAACAAACCCAATTCTTTCAGCCTTCCTTCATAGGTCATGTTCTCAAGACCTTTAATCATTCTTGTTGCTCTTCTTTGGACCCTTTCCAATTTCTCCACATCTTTTTTAAAATGCGGCGCCCAGAACTGGACACAATACTCCAGCTGAGGCCTAACCAGAGCAGAGTAGAGCGGAAGAATGACTTCTCGTGTCTTGCTCACAACACACCTGTTAATACATCCCAGAATCATGTTTGCTTTTTTTGCAACAGCATCACACTGTTGACTCATATTTAGCTTGTGGTCCACTATAACCCCTAGATCCCTTTCTGCCGTACTCCTACCTAGACAGTCTTTTCCCATTCTGTATGTGTGAAATTGATTTTTCCTTCCTAAGTGGTCACTATCTCCTCCAAAACAAAGACTGCTGTGTCACAATCTGAGGTTTTGAAGGCAATGTGGGAGAAATATGTGTATTCAAACATTTTTGTGAAACAACACTACAATCCAAAGCTGATGTGTACAGGGGCTGAACAGGATATGTAGTTAGTTCTCCAGTATTTCACAATACTGAACTCTTCACTGGGGAAAGTCTTCCCCTAGATTCTCCTCTCATGTCAGCCCTATCACTCAACTGCTTGGTCCATTTTGTGGACCATCAGAAAGGTCTCAGAAGGCCACTGTGGTTTATCACTCACCAATCAGAGAATCACTGAATTTCCAGCTGAAGGTGCAGGAGGCATTTAGGAAGGCAGAATGTAATTACCCACATTAGAATTTGATGAGGAAAGCAGGATTAAATTAAAAAGAACAGGAGTACTTGTGGCACGTTAGAGACTAACAAATTTATTAGAGCATAAGCTTTCGTGGACTACAGCCCACTTCTTCGGATGCATTCTTCCGAAGAAGTGGGCTGTAGTCCACGAAAGCTTATGCTCTAATAAATTTGTTAGTCTCTAAGGTGCCACAAGTACTCCTGTTCTTTTTGCGGATACAGACTAACACGGCTGCTACTCTGAAACCAGGATTAAATGGACACTTTTAAGAAACAAGTCATGGGGCTATTAAAATGTTCTGATTTTTGTATCATCTACTAGCACCATGCTCCTAGCTCTCTGTTAGGCTATTGGTTCAGTATCAGCTCTGAGGGTAAGATGCTACCTATTGAAATAATACCTCCTGAGATATAGATATCTGCAGTGTAGCCTGTAACAGTTCAGGGCAACTGCTCCTGAAACTACTTTTAGCCTTCCAGCTGTGAGTTCTCCTGGGTAGAGAACCATGTCTCTTCCCATCCTGACCGGGGTTTTTCCAGACTGCACAGTTCCCTGCTTACAATGTGAGTTACCCAGCAAGTCAGACTGCATGAGCTGGCCTGTTTTGCTTTCTCCTCCGAGGCTATACACAGCACAATTGCACACAGTTAGAAGTTACCACACAGCCCTTTCTAAGTGAGCACATTTATAATTAAGGTGAAAGCATTACAGAGAAAACATTAAAAACAATAAAAGGACCTAAACACATGCTAATAAGCTTACTAGAGATCACCCCGACTCCATCAAGGGGTCTGGCAGGTGATCAGTCCTTCAAACCCCACCACAGGGTTTTTCTGGGGTTACAAGTTCATAACAGCTGTTAGCTCATTCATCCTTTCCTTTATACAGTTTGGGCCTTTGATATCGTCCTCATGTCTGCCGATCACCTGTTACAAAGGGTGATCCTCTCCTCAGGGTGAAGCTTCAAAAGGATGAGTTCTTACATAACCAGCAGGGGTACATACACCTCCCCCCAGAGATTTCCTGGGAAATCCCTTTTAACTTCGTTGTCCCAAAAATTCATTCTTCTCTGGCACATTGTGTAAAACAATCCTTTGAAACTCATAACACTTCCCAGGGTTTACTGCATTTAGTGGATTCCAAAGCTATTAAAACATAATTCAATAAGATCTCCCAAAGATATTGCATATTTGGTCCTAAGCCAGCATTATAAATGTTGACTTTTTGAAGGTTTATCCATCCTTCAGTGAATCATAGGAAAGTCTCTCCATTCCGAGCATGTTGCAAGTTTAACTGTTTGGTCCAAATGCTCAATGTTTCAAAGAACTAAAATTAGTATGCGGCCAGTTCAACATTTTATATTATTTTCATAGTCAGAATCTTACCTATGAGGAAGAACAAACAAATTTACCATTTTGATTCAAATAGGCCATATCAAGTCAGAGAGAGAGAGAGAGAGAGAGAGAGAGTGTGTGTGTGTGTGTGTGTGTGTGTGTGTGTGTGTGTGTGTGTAAAGTGATTAAAAGGAGATAATATTCTGAAAAATATATATATGGAAGCCAAATATTTACACTGCAGTATCATTTAGAGGTATCACTTGGGGCTCAGGACAGCATTAGTTCAGGCACTGTGCAAATGAGAAACAAAGACAGCCCCAACAAGTTTGATTACCCTTCTTTCACTTGCAATGAATTAATATACTGTCACATAAAACTATTAGCAAAGTTAATTTAAAAAATAATAAGGGACCTAATCTGCTGCAGACTGAGAACAGATACAGATCAACTAAAGCATAACAAGAATTAGCAATAGAGGCAGCATGATCTGATAGTCTGAGAGAAGGACTAAGAGCTAGGAGTTCTAATCCCAGCTCTGTCATAGGTGCACTGTGATCCTGAGCAAGGCTCTTAACTTCTCTATCTTCAGTTTCCAGACCTGTGAAATTATTTGCTCATCTACTCTGTAGTTGTACTGTGTGGCTTAATTCACTAGGATTTATAAATCATCTTCTACTCCAAGCATCTCAAAGTGTAAACCAGTATTATCAATAAGTGGGAATCATTAATGTGCCCCATGTATTCATATGGCAGGTTACCTGTCTTACATATTTGAGATGCTCTACTTCTGGAAAGAGTATCAAGCTGAATTTCATTTGCTCCTCAGATGATGCCAAATTCCTATGCTATTTTCAAAATAGAAGATACTTGTATTGGCTTTTGAAAAATGTTATGAATTTAGAGTATTACATCTGTCCTAAACACTCACAAAGTACTTAACTCTGACTTCTAGACTCCATGAAATCAAATATTTGAAAATCAATTAATTGTCAATTATACCTGTTTAAATTAATGCAATACCAGAGAGAAAAAGAGTGAAGAGAGATGACTAATCTACTAACCTCTGTTTGATGCAAGAATGACTCTCATCCAATAGAAAGGATCTGCAGAGTCTGATGACATGATTCCGAACAAAGGGATCTGTAAAGATATGTGTACTATTAAATGTCTAGACTTCTCTGTAAAGCTAGACTGCACAAAGTACAAACAAATACATACTAGAAAGAGTAATTGTGAACTGGTTTCAGGTTACAGATACGTTGCTTAGAATAATTTATTCCAAAATTCTTCATGTTTCGGACATTAAAACTACAGCATAAAGTTTATATGACAAGCAATATAATCCTCTGAAGAAAACTCAAAGCACAATATGACAGAGACATATTTAATAACCTGTACAAATTTAATATGCTGGTCTTCATGTGTTAAGAAGACAATAAAATAGTAAATTCTATTGGTTTTGTATTTCATTGACATTTTTGAATCTGAGTGTTTGAGTTTTGGATTAATATATATAAAAAAAAGTTTTCAGATTTGAAAATGAAAACAGAAAGCATTCAGTTGCTAACTTAACTTTACCTTTGGGTCCTAATATTGCATTTCTTTGCGGTTAAGAGATATAGCAGAAAACGTAATACAAATATTTTTGCCAATGATTAATTCCCCAACCACAGAAATTAAATATTTAAAATCTTTTAACTATGAAAAGTGCTATGAACGGAAACAATCACAAATTTAAGTCAATAAAAGCCTGCATGAAAATTAACTTCATCTTTCGGGTTTTGATACTATATATCAAACAGACCAGAAGAAAAGAAGAACGGCCATACTGGGTCAGACCAAAGATCCATCTAGCCCAGTATCTTGTCTTCCAACCCCAGAGGGAATCAACAGACCAGGTAATCATCAAGTGATCCATTCCTTGTCGCCCATTCCCAGCTTCTGGCAAACAGAGGCTAGGGACACCATCCCTGCCCATCCTGGCTAATAGCCATTGATGAACCTATCCTCCATGAATTTATCTAGTTCTCTTTTGAATCCTGTTATAGACTTGGCCTTCACAACATCCTCTGGCAAGGAGATCCACAGGTTGACTGTGTGTTGTGCGAAAAAATACTTCATTCTGTTTGTTTTAAACCCGCTGCCTATTAATTTCATTTGGTGACTCCTAGTTCTTGTGTTATGAGTAAATAACACTTCCTTATTTACTTTCTCCACACCAGTCATGATTTTATAGACCTCAATCATATCCCCCCTTAGTCGTCTCTTTCCCAAGCTGAAGAGTCCTAGTCTTATAAATCTGTCCTCATATGGCAGCCATTCCATACCCCTAATCATTTTTATTGCCCTTTTCTGAACCTTTTCCAGTTCAAATATACCTTTTTTGAGATGAGGCAACCACATCTGCAAGCAGTATTCAAGATGTGGGTGTACCATGCAATTATATAGAGGCAATATGATATTTTCTGTCTTATTATCTATTCCTTTCTTAATGATTTCCAACATTCTGTTCACTTTTTTTGACTGCTGCTGCACATTGAGTGAATGTTTTCAGAGAACTATCCACAATGTCTCCAAGATCTCTTTCTTGACAGGTAACAGCTAATTTAGACCCCAACATTTTATATGTATAACTGGGATTATGTTTTTCAATGTGAATTTCATCTGCCATTTTGTTGCCCAGTCAACCTGTTTTGAGAGAAGGCATACTCTCTTGCTGCTGTTTTAACAGTGCAGTCCAGGAACTCTTGACGTAGGTTAGAATTTTGTTCTACAGTTTATTATTGGTTCAGATTATTTTATTCTAAAAGCATCATGAACAATGATTACTCCTTTTTAACTCCACTTACTTTCCAGACTGTACAGGGAGCTCCGTTGGTTTATACACCTTCACCATGTACTGTTACTTGTTCTCTCTCTTGATACAATATGAATGCAAGATTTCTGCGTATATCATTTGGTCCCTACAGATACTAGGAAACAGTTTTAAGTTTTGACTACAGTAGAATCTCAGAGTTATGGATACCTCGAGAATGGAGGTTATCCATAACTCTGAAATGGTCCATAACTCTCAACAAGACGTTATGGACTTCAGCGGGGGAGTTGGGACTGCAGCCACAGGGCTGAGGGGTGTGGGGGGCAGGATTCAGTGGGGAGGGCAGGGGTTGGGGGCTTCTGACTCTAGGGGCCACCAGGGCTCCTGGCAGGGGGCTCAGGGCTTCAGCTCCATGTCTCTCTTCTGACTTCAACCCCATGGGAGACGCTGGGATCTGGGCTTCAGCCCCGCAGCTCCGCTCCTGGTTTCAGCTGGGGGGGCAGAGGGGGACTCAGGGCTTTAGCTACAGGGAGAGCGCTGGGACCGAAACTGGCATTCCTCTCATAACTAAATCCCTTAGTCTCAGCAGCCCCCACAGGGCTGAAGGCGGAAATAGAGCCACAGGGCTGAAGCCCTGAGCCCCAGTGTTCCCCCCCAGTCTAAAGCCCTGAGCCCAGGTGCTCAGAGGGTCAGAAGTCCTGAGCGCCACCCCCATTGGAGCCCTGACACCTCCCCCTCTGGGTCAGAAGCCCCGGGAACCACCCCTGCTGGAGCCCTGACACCTCCCCCTCTGGGTCAGTAGCCCCAAGCGCCACCCCGCTGAAGCCCTGACACCTCCCCCGTCTGGGCTGCAGCCCAACCCCTCAGTGGCTGAAGCCCTGACGCAGTACAATATTTGCTCTTTTTTTGGGGTCTGTGCTGCTGCCTGATTGAGGACTTCCGGTTTCACAGGGTGTCTGGTAGACCGGTAAGTCCATAACTCTGGTGTTCGTTATCTTTGAAGTTCCACTGTACATACAAGTTTTGCGTAATTCTCTATGATGGAGACCTGCATGCGTCATCAAATTTTCTAAAGCTTAACAGATAAAAATCATCTGTTCCTGATTGGTTTGTTGGTTCAGAAGTCATGCTTTTTCTCTTATGCTACTCTTTGAAAGCAGTTCTTTAACCCTTGATGAGTAGGGCTCTACCAAATTCATGGCCGTGAAATCTGGTTTCCACCATGAAATCTGGTCTTTCGTGTACTTTTACCCTATAATATACAGATTTCATGGGGAAGACTAGTGTTTCTCAAACTGGGGGCCCCAACCCAAAAGGGGATCGTGGTGGGGGTCACAAGGTTATGGTACGGCGGTCGCAGTATTGCCATCCTCACTTCTGTGCTGCCTTCAGAGCTGGGTGGCCAGAGAGCAGCGGCTGCTGGCCAGGCGCCCAGCTCTGAAGGCCGCGCCTCGCGAGCAGCAGCACAGAAGTAAGGGTGGCAATACCATACCATGCCACCCTTATTTCTGTGCTGCTGCTGGTGGCGGTAGCAGGGCTGCCTTCAGAGCTGGGCTCCTGGCCAACAGCTGCCACTCTCCAGCCACCCAGCTCGAAAGGCAGCGCTGCTGCAGAAGCGGCGCAGAAGGGTGGCAATACCACAACCCCCTTATAATAGCCTTGAGACCCCCCACAGTCCCTTTTTGGGTCGGGACCCCTACAGTTACAACACCGTGAAATTTCAGATTTAAATATCTGAAATCATGACATTTATGATTTTTAAAATCCTATGACTGTGAAATTGACCAAAATGGACCATGAATTTAGTAGGGCACTATTGATGAGGTATTAGCTCTTTTGGAACTTACCTCAATTATGGAAAAAATGTGTCCCAGAAATCTTGTCAGGTTGAAATCTACATTTTTCTAAACTAAACTACTTACTGAAAATTCAGTCTATACTTGTTTCTTCCCTATTTTACTACTGTAATCCTTGTAAAGCTTCCTCTATTCAACACACATTTAACAGCTACACCGTGCTGAAATAGTATGTTCTTGCCTCTCAGATAAACATTTTAATGGCTCACCAAAAGAAAACAAGCCGATTTTAAAAGACTTCCTTCGGCCTCTAAATAGCCTTTCACTGTTCAAAAACATACAGATTGTATTTTGTGGATCACCTGAATATACACATTATTCAGTGGCTCTAGAATGGTTATTTTATACACTACAATTTCAGAATCAGTGTTTTAAAGTGCAATTTAAAAGCTCTGCAAAACCATTTAAAAAGGGGTTTTAATGGCCATTTATATTAACTTCGTGCAATGAGATGTTGTCGGGCTAATTTAGGCCCCAGATTTAGGTTTTAATAATTCTTGGCACTATGTTTTACAAACATTACTTAAATTTGTAAAAGCTTGCTTTTTAGTATCTAACATCTCTATCCATATTTCCATTAAAAAAAAATTATATTTAAACTGAAACATTATTTAAAGGATGGGTTACCTACGGAGATGGTGGAATCTTCCTTAGAGGTTTTTAAGGTCAGGCTTGACAAAGCCCTGGCTGGGATGATTTAGGTGGGAATTGGTCCTACATTGAGCACGGGGTTGGACTAGATGACCTCCTGAGATCCCTTCCCACCCTGATATTCTATGATTCTATGAACTATTTCCTTGCAGAGTTTGCAACCCATACACTGTGCCATCTTGTTAAAAGCATGGCTAATTTAAAACAATAACACTTCTATTTTTTTTAAAGTTATTTTTACAACTAACATCTTAGTTATAAGATTAAAAAGACAAATATATTTTTCAGTTTGTTTACTGTGTGAATTTGGCAGCACTTTGTATGTAGTGTCACTGTTTACTCTATTATCAGTGTCCCCCATTTGTATGGGTCTTTCACACAGAGTAACAAAAGGAGAGAAATATATATAGTTGTTAAATAAAGAGGAAAGATTATATAGTAAAATCAAAGAAATTTTAGAGGAAATCAGGGGTAGGTGTGAAACCTAAAACTACTTTTAACTTCTTTTTCAAATGAGACTAGATTTCAAGTTGACAACTCCCTTCTAAGGTCTGAAATTTAGGAGGTGTAACAAGAAGTTAATTTGGGGGGGGGGGGGAACAGTATGAATTTTAGCAAAAGACACTTCACAAGAGCAAGTTTCATTGACAGAACTACTTAAATGTTTAATGTAAAATTATAAAATAACTGGACTGGTACAGATATACAAGGAATCCTCACTGCTCCAACATTAAAAACAAACATTATATCCTCTTGCATGTCTTACAGAAAGGGGTATGCGTGTTTGTGTGTGTGCATGTGCATGTAAAGAGGTACATACCTGACAGCACACTAAGAAAATGAATAGTGTGATAGCTGTCCATAGTACTTTCTCTCTGAACTGGATCTATAAAATAGAATTTAGAAGAAGTGGATTAATCACAAACCTGTGTTAACACTACATATTTAGAGATCATAATAATATTCTATGACATAAAATGCTACATCATGTAGAGTTCAGAGCCAGAGTATTCAACCATAACAATAGATTTCTAACACTGACTGATGTTTAACACGGATTATCTGATATATCTAATGTGACAGTAGTGAAGTTCCTATGTAATAATTGAAGAATACTGATATGTAAACTTGCTGTTGAGTTACACAATCTAACTTACACTGGCAGTAGTGGAATGTTTATTATACATCTATAATACATTAATTCAAGAGGGACTGGGGCAGAAAAGCAACACAATGGCCTCAAAAAAGAACAACCAAGGACACACCTTCCAGAACATACCTGAAAAACAATGGGGAAAATTATTAGCTTCAAGGATCCTACCACCTTTTCCAATAGTTTAGGGTAGTCCTCCATCTTTTTTGCACTCATATTTTAAGGCACCTCCTGTGATAACTAAAATCCATTTTCCCTCTGGCTCTACAAGACTATGGTGACACTTCAGTATCAAAGAAAACACAGCTTTGTGTCATCCAGTACACCCTCAAGCCACAAAAGTAAGAAAAGTTTCTTTAGCTGTGGTCTGACACTAAAGGAAAAAGGAAATGAGCTTTCTGAGGCCATAGGCCAGACACAGAAAAAGGTCATCCAGGTACTACCGCCAGAAACAACAACCAGTATTGAAATAACACGCAGTTATCTGATCAGATATGCCTGGACACTTCACTCCTTTGACATTTTCTCACCTACGTTGGTGCAAAATGAGTGCCCTAAGTGTCCTCCTCACAGTGTTTTCAGTCTGTTCAAGTTCTTAGTTTAGAAAACATCCTGTTCAAACAGATTTTAACTATGCATACCAGGGGAATATGAACCACAGCTATCTGTTTACAACTAGTAGTAATTACTTCCAATATTAACATATCCAACCAAGACTCACAGATGATGCTTTTTCATAAGAGAGAAAAGCATAGAAAAACACATTTCTTGCTCTCACGGAATACAATGGGAAAACTGATTTAAATGGGAGGAGGATTGGATGCAACTTTCACACATATTAGAAATTGATCAATGACCTGGAAGAAAACAAAATCCTTACTGATAAAGTTTGCAGATGACACAAAGATTGTGGGGTAGTAAATAATGAAGAGGCACTGATAGAGAACAATCTGGATCACTGGCCCAGCTTGACAAAGCCTTGGATGGGATGATTTAGTTGGGGTTGGTCCTGCTTTCAGGAGGGGGTTGGACTAGATGACCTCCTGAAGTATCTTCCAACCCTAACCTTGTATGATTCTATGATACTTGGCAAACTGGATGAGGGTAAACAATATGCATTTTAATGTGGTCAAACGTAAAGTACTACATCTCGGAGCAAAGAAATGTAGGCCATATTTACCAGATGGGGGACTCTATTCTGGGAACCAAGACTTGGGGGTCATAGGGATAATCAGCTGAACACGAGCTCCCAGTGCAATGTTGTGGCCAAAAGGGTGAATACAACCATTGGTTATATAAACAGGAGAATATTGAGTACGGGTAGGGAGGTTATATTACCTCTTATTTGACACTGGTGTGACCCCTACTGGAATACTGCATCCTGTTCAGGTGTCCACAATGCAAGAAGGATGTTGATAAATTGGAGAGGGTTCAGAGAAAAGAGTCATGAGAATTATTAAAGGAAAACATGCCTTATAAGTGAGAGACTCAAGGAGTTTGATCTGCTTTGCTTAAAAAACAGAATTTAAGGGTTGATTTGATCAACTTGATAACAGAAGGTGCCAGATTCAGTGGCGTGCCCCCTCTCTGACACTCATTAGACTGCTGAGAGGGAACCCAGCCGCTGAGTTCCTGGACATTTTAAGCCTCCAGTGCTCAGCCACTGCTACAGTTTTTTGAGTCCCTAGGAACACTCTTGGGACACAGACCTTCTGTGACACTGCACGCCAAATTATTCACAGTGATGTTATTATGATACAGTTATAGCATAATTCTGATGTATTTTATGCAAGATAAGTCATGTGAGGTGTCACTGGGCAAGTTATAATTTGCTGAATATGATTATCCTATTTGTATGCATATATCATTTTTGTGTCTGAAGTTATGAATGTTGACTATGTAACTGTATTTCAAATGTAGTTACACCTGGGTCATGCCCACTAGACAAGATGCTTTCAGTCTAGATAGTGGGTGGGGAAGGGCGTATTCAGGGCAATGGGCCATTAGGGAAAAAACAACAGGCCTTAAGAGAAGCTTATCTCCCACCTGGGGAGCCTTCCTGAAAACATTACAGACCGCCTCCGAGTAATGGCTGCTATGACTCTACAGGATATGTGATGAGACCACATGTCTCTAGACTTCATCTTGGGATGTCAGTATTTTGCAACCGACTGGTCTGGGAACCAAGCTTTGAAACGAAGAGTTCCTGCCATATGTAAAAGCTATATAAGACAGGGAGTGACATCATTTGGTGTTCTTCACTCCCCACCCAAGAAGACTCCTGGAAACTCCTGAGGGACAAAGACTGAACTGGGGGAAGTGCTGGACCCAGACTAAAGGTATTTCTAGCCTGTGAGTGAAACACATGGGGATTCCAAGCTGTAAAACAAGTGCAGCTTGCCCCTTAAGAATCTGCAGCCTGCTTGTATCATGTTTTAAGGTGAGAATCTGCTATTCACATCCAATCTATTTAGTATATTAAGCTTAGTTTGCATTTTTTGTTTATTTGCTAGGTAAGCTGCTTTGATCTGTGCTATCACTTAAAATCTATCTTTTGTAGTTGTTAAACTTGTTTTTGCTTTATCTAAACCAGTGAGTTGGAGTGAAATGGGTGGGAATCATAACTCAGGGGCAAAGGCTGTTGCATATTCCTCTCCACATTGAGGGAGGGGGCAAATTTTATGAGCTTATGCTGTACAGTTCCCTGTGCAGCGCAAGATAGTATAATTTTGGATTTATGCTCCAGAGGGGGTGCACACCTGGGGAGCTGGGAGTTGCCTTAACTGCAGCCTTGGAGGGGCTAGTCAGAGAGCCTGCATGTAACTGTAGCTGGGTATGGTCCTACCTATATGTATGCTGGTAAAACTGCAGGTTGGAGGGCTCTGCAGCTTGTCACAGCAGTACAGTGTAAGAGGGAGCCCAGGGTCAGGGGGCTCAGTGGTACCGCAGCTCCCAAGACTGTACCCCAGGGGGTCCCTCCTAACAGCTGGAACCCGCTGTCCAGCCCTTGGACTCAGTACAGACCATTTATACTCCCTCATCGCTTAAATACACCAACTCCTAGAATTACACCCAAAGGTTAGAGACTTCTGGTTTACGTATTCCAGGGGCCAAGTGGTAAGTGTAAAACATACAACACACACAGACACTGACAATTTATGTATTCTGTGTGAGATTATGAAGTCTTTGCAAGCACCTATATCAGACTGCACACTTCATTTGATAGTAAGGCTGGTCTTACCATCTTTACATTCCCACTGTCTTTTAACCTCCATCTTGAACTATAATTCCTGAGATGTGCTGGCATACAGCTATCAACAGACTTGTTAAATTTTGAGGATTGTCCATCTACATGACAAAGAGATGGCTGCTACCCAGGGCAAACCATTTTTTCAAGTCTGAACTCAAAGGCAGAGGTAGCCTGGCCACAAACCTAGTAAGGGTTTCTGGTCACCTGTTGAGGCTGACGAGGGGCACACCCAACAGAATAGACTGGAAGATTATAAAAAAGGAGCATCTTTGGTGACAATTTTCTCCAGCTCAAGAGGAGGGAGAAGCAACCCAACATATAGGGGGCTGATGAGGCTAGGGAACCTGACTACCTCCCTGAATACTGAGGAACCACAAGGACTCTCTAGGGAAAGGTGAGCTAGAGAGCGACACTGCTAAATTATCTGTACTCACATACTTTATCTGTTAAGTAAAAGAGCAATGGTATTAGATCCTGTACAAAGTGTCTGTTACCTGCTTTATACTTGCCACAGGCCTCCTTGCACAGTTAAACAATAACCCAGAAGGCTCACACCTTTGGGTGGAGTTCTGGCAGTGGGTATGCTTAACCTATGGAGCAGTCTGAATGGTCAGCACTGAGCCCAGGGCCTAAACAGCTGATTCCAGCTCTCAGGAGGGGGTGCTAGACAGAAGGTTTGCACCCCAAGCACATACTTAAGGATCCCAAGGATGGGGTATTGGCTCAGCTCTATTCAGGCTCTGGAGGCTTAAAATACCCAGGGACCCAGTGGCTGAGTCCCCTCACAACTGTTTACTGAGTGACTGAGGGGGGGGGATATATGACAGAGGGCTCTTCAGCCTAACAGATAAAAGTGTAACAAGATCCATTGGCTGGAAGTTGAAGCTAGACAAATTCAGACTAGAACTAAGGTGCAAAATTTTAACAGGGATAATAATTAACCACTGGAACAATTTACCAAGGGTTGTGTGAATTCCCCATGACTGGAAATTTTAAAATTAACATAAGATGTTTTTCTAAAAGATATGCCATAGTTCAGAAAGGAATTAATTTGTGGAAGTCTCAGATGATCACAATGATCCCTATAATAATCTATGAATTCACCCAATACAAGCAAAAAATCAAATGCAGCACTAACCTTTCTTTCAGGCTTCTGGATTTCAGGTAAAACTGCACAGAAAGGCTTAATAACTTCTAAAAATTTAACTGTTTAAAGAAAAAAAGAAATAAAATAAGTTTTTCAAGCAGACTAATAGTAATACTTATTACAGCACTCATTTTCTTACCGAGGATTCAGCCCTTTAAATATGCACATTAACTACTTGTCTGACATTCAAAAATATGAGTTAGGTAAATACAGAGACAAGATGTTGATTTATAACAACACTAAAATATGCATAGAGAAAAAAATCATCCTAAATCATATAATAGAATGGAATTTCCCAAAGTAGTTACTCAAAAAGAAACACCTGTGATTTTAAGCCCTCTAAAACACTAGATGTAATCAGAGCAGTGTGGGATTTTAGTTCCTTTAACATTTGATGTGGTTCTGCCTAATATTTCTATCTGAGAAAGAGTGAACAAGTTAGATAGTATGATCCCTTTAACTGGAACAAATTCCAGAACAAAGAATGATTTTTTTGTTTGGCCTCCAAAATATGTGCATTATAACAAGACACATTAGGTATGAATATCAGCAAAGATCCAGTCACCAATCCACCCCCACACAAATATACAGGCAGAACTGAGATGATCCCTTTTCTTATTTTCTAATCTATTGGGCTATATTTTTACAGTTTAATACTTGGTACCATGAAATAATAAGACAGATCATTAAAAAACATGTTTGGTTTATAAAGCTGAAATGACTCCATTGTTGGTAAACCAAGGCCAGAAAATCCTACAAAAATCCAACAAATTAGCTGGATTATCTTGGCCTGACAGCGAACAGAAATTTGGAAATTAAACAGTCAGAATGAGATTTCAATTTTCGAACCATATTCTTCTCTCAATTTGTTGCTTCAGCCTGTTCAGTGCATATAAACACACAATACACACAGAGCGAGGCCACAGCTCCCATACAGGGGATCTCAGCCAGTCTTATTGTACAGGCATGGTGTCACTATGGCAGGCATGGCCTCACCTGGCCATGGGTGGCACTTCAGCAGGCAAGGGCAAAGCCTAACTCAGGCTAGTGTGGTCAAAGCCTCCTGTCCTGCACAGAACAAGCAAGCTGGACAAACCCACAGAAAGATCCACAGACCTGATGGTTCGTTTTCCCTTGCCTGGGGCAGGAATGTTCCATAAAGCATATTCCCCAGTGCTTTAGCCAGGCAGAGTCACGCCCTCATGGGCATGGTCACCCACAACTTCTCCCAGCATATTCTACAGTCACCCATGGGCCAATCCTCCCACACCTCCCTTACAAGTCACAGTCTCAGTCTCACCCACACCTGCCACAACTCCCCTGTACTATCTCCCTACAGCCAAGGCTTGTTCCTCCCCCTGGATTGCCCCATGCGCCTCAGCCTAGTGTCTCTGTCATCCAGATTGCCCGTCACCCCAGCCTAGAGTCTGTCAGTCTGCCCCCTTCCGGTCGTCCCGTGCCCTCAGCCTGGTGTCCCTATCTCAGGCCGCCTCAGATGCCTAGCCCGGGGAGCTGTCGGTCGGTCGGTCGGTCCGTCCCTTCGACAGGTCGCCCCCAGATGCCCAGTCCAGGGAGCTGTCCGTCCCTCCCTCAGGTCGGCCCCAGTTGCCCAGCCCGGGGAGCTGTCCGTCCCTCCCTCAGGTCGGCCCCAGTTGCCCAGCCCGGGGAGCTGTCCGTCCCTCCCTCAGGTCGGCCCCAGACGCCCAGCCCGTGGAGCTGTCCGTCCCTCCCTCAGGTCGCCCCCAACTCCCAGCCGGGGAGCTGTCCGTCCCTCCCTCAGGTCGCCCCCAACTCCCAGCCGGGGAGCTCTCCATCCCTCCCTCAGGTCACCCCCAGACTCCCAGCCGGGGAGCTGTCCGTCCATCCCTCCCTTAGGTCGCCCCAGACTCCCAGCCCGGGGAGCTGTCCGTCCCCGCCTCAGGTCACCCCCAGACGCCCAGCCCAGGAGGCTGTCCATCCATCCCTCAGGTCACCCCCAGCCACCCAACCTGGGGAGCTGTCCATCCCTCCCTCCCTCAGGTCGCCCCAGACGCCCAGCCCAGGGAGCTGTCCATCCCTCTCTTCTTGCCTCAGATCACCCCCAGATGTCCAGCCCGGGAAGCTGTCCAGCCCTCCCTCAGGTCGCCCCAGACGCCCAGCCCTGGGAACTGTCCGTCCCTCTCTTCCTGCCTCAGATCACCCCCAGACGCCCAGCCCTGGGAACTGTCCATCCCCACCTCAGATCACCCCCAGACGCCCAGCCCTGGGAACTGTCCATCCCCACCTCAGATCACCCCCAGACGCCCAGCCCTGGGAACTGTCCCTCCCTCAGGCCGCCCCAACACCCAGCCTGGTGTCCGTGTCCCCCGTAGCCCCTTCCCCCAGCCTCCTCTGTCACCACCTCTCGGTTCCCGCTTCTCCGCCCGATACTCACTGCCCATGGCGGCGGGGCCGGCCGGCCTGGCCAAGGGGAGTCCGGGCTTCCCCTCCCCCTGCAGCCTCCTCCCCGCTCCGAGGCGCCGGCCGCTGCCAGTCACGTGACTGCCGGTCCTGTTCCGCGACGCAGGTACAATCAGGACCCCTTCCCTCTACCGGTCCGGTAACGGATCAGGCAGCGCCGGGGCCACCCACTTGCTGAGCAGTGTACGTGTGGGAATCTGGGAGAGGTGCGGGACCCGGGACAACAGGCACCATTCCCCTTTCCGGGAGGAACCCTTCACCCCGCCAAAATGACCCCATTCCTTGACCCGTTAAGCGGACCAGAGCAGAGGGCTCAGGCGCGGGAAAGTCGCCTAAACACGTTAAAGGACCCAAAGCGTCACGCCGGCGGCTGAGCCGTAGCGGGTCAGAGGTCAAGGTCTGCGCCCTCTTCAGGCGGGAAGCGTCCACATGGGGGGGGGTGAGGTTCCCATGATGGGGGCGTGCACAGAAATTTAACGTTGACCCCAGAAGGAGCCCCGCCCCCCGCCCCCCCCGGCCGGGGCTCGCTTTTCCCTCCCCCTCCTCGTTCCAGCCGGGGCTCGCTCTCTCCTGTGCCCCTGCTTGCCCCCTCCCCCCTCGGGCCCGCTCAGGGGGAGGCTGGAGAGGCACCACCCGGTTCCCCGTGTCAGGAGGCCGGGGGAGACGCTGATATTTACAGTCTTTACGCTTCACCTGAAGCCGTTCACACTGAGGCCTCCCGGCCTGTGCTCCCCCTGCTGGAGGCTGGCCCGAGGGCACAGGTGCTAGGCTGGGAACTGGGAGCGAGAGCTGTTTGCGTTGTTACACCGGGCTCACTTCCCTGCTCTGCCGCAGCCGCCCTAGAGGAGCTTGGACCGCACCGGGATGCTGTGAGAATAAATACAGTAAAGAGACCCCCGGCTCTGTCTGCACTACAGGCGGGGGTGATGTCCTTGCTCAAAGAAGAACAGGAGTACTTGTGGCACCTTAGAGACTAACAAATTTATTAGAGCATAAGCTTTCGTGGACTACAGCCCAAACTTGTCCTTGCTCAGGTACGCGTCCCCCCACTGGCTCTTATGGAGGTAGCAGGAATAAGTACTCCTGTTCTTTTAGCATAAGCAGTTTTAAGGGCGGGAGCTACCTACGCAGCCCAGATCAGCCTTACCTCCACTGCAGGTAACCTGCTATTTATATTCGCAGTAGCTCATGAGATGTAGCGCTAGGCATACGCGAGCCGGGAGTCATAGCCCTAGAGCGAGACAGCCCCCGTTCTAGAGTTAAGGTGCAGATGATGGCTTTTCTGGGCTATAATGAATCCTTGTAGATTCTCTTCTTCAAACTTTCATAGATTCATAGATTCTAGGACTGGAAGGGACCTCGAGAGGTCATCGAGTCCAGTCCCCTGCCCGCATGGCAGGACCAAATACTGCCTAGACCATCCCTAGTAGACATTTATCTAACCTACCCTTAAATATCTCCAGAGACGGAGATTCCACAACCTCCCTAGGCAATTTGTTCCAGTGTTTAACCACCCTGACAGTTAGGAACTTTTTCCTAATGTCCAATCTAGACCTCCCTTGCTGCAGTTTAAACCCATTGTTTCTGGTTCTATCCTTAGAGGCTAAGGTGAACAAGTTCTCTCCCTCCTCCTTATGACACCCTTTTATATACCTGAAAACTGCTATCATGTCCCCTCTCAGTCTTCTCTTTTCCAAACTAAACAAACCCAATTCTTTCAGCCTTCCTTCATAGGTCATGTTCTCAAGACCTTTAATCATTCTTGTTGCTCTTCTTTGGACCCTTTCCAGTTTCTCCACATCTTTTTTAAAATGCGGCGCCCAGAACTGGACACAATACTCCAGCTGAGGCCTAACCAGAGCAGAGTAGAGCGGAAGAATGACTTCTCGTGTCTTGCTCACAACACACCTGTTAATGCATCCCAGAATCATGTTTGCTTTTTTTGCAACAGCATCACACTGTTGACTCATATTTAGCTTGTGGTCCACTATAACCCCTAGATCCCTTTCTGCCGTACTCCTTCCTAGACAGTCTTTTCCCATTCTGTATGTGTGAAATTGATTTTTCCTTCCTAAGTGGAGCACTTTGCATTTGTCTTTGTTAAACTTCATCCTGTTTAACTCAGACCATTTCTCCAATTTGTCCAGATCATTTTGAATTATGACCCTGTCCTCCAAAGTAGTTGCAATCCCTCCCAGTTTGGTATCATCCGCAAACTTAATAAGCGTACTTTCTATGCCAATATCTAAGTCGTTGATGAAGATATTGAACAGAGCCGGTCCCAAAACAGACCCCTGCGGTACCCCACTCGTTACGCCTTTCCAGCAGGATTGGGAACCATTAATAACAACTCTCTGAGTACGATTATCCAGCCAGTTATGCACCCACCTTATAGTAGCCCCATCTAATTTGTATTTGCCTAGTTTATCGATAAGAATATCATGCGAGACCGTATCAAATGCCTTACTAAAGTCTAGGTATACCACATCCACCGCTTCACCCTTATCCACAAGGCTCGTTATCCTATCAAAGAAAGCTATCAGATTGGTTTGACATGATTTGTTCTTCACAAATCCATGCTGGCTATTCCCTATCACCTTACCACCTTCCAAGTGTTGGCAGATGATTTCCTTAATTACTTGCTCCATTATCTTCCCTGGCACAGAAGTTAAACTAACTGGTCTGTAGTTACCTGGGTTGTTTTTAGTTCCCTTTTTATAGATGGGCACTATATTTGCCCTTTTCCAGTCTTCTGGAATCTCTCCCGTCTCCCATGACTTTCCAAAGATAATAGCTAGAGGCTCAGATACCTCCTCTATTAGCTCCTTGAGTATTCTAGGATGCATTTCATCAGGCCCGGGTGACTTGCAGGCATCTAACTTTTCTAAGTGATTTTTAACTTGTTCTTTTTTTATTTTATCCGCTAAACCTACCCCCTTCCCATTAGCATTCACTATGTTAGGCATTCCTTCAGACTTCTCGGTGAAGACCGAAACAAAGAAGTCATTAAGCATCTCTGCCATTTCCAAGTTTCCTGTTACTGTTTCTCCCTCTTCACTAAGCAGTGGGCCTACCCTGTCTTTGGTCTTCCTCTTGCTTCTAATGTATTGATAAAAAGTCTTCTTGTTTCCTTTTATTCCCGTAGCTAGTTTGAGCTCATTTTGTGCCTTTGCCTTTCTAATCTTGCCCCTGCATTCCTGTGTTGTTTGCCTATATTCATCCTTTGTAATCTGTCCTAGTTTCCATTTTTTATATGACTCCTTTTTATTTTTTAGATCGTGCAAGATCTCGTGGTTAAGCCAAGGTGGTCTTTTGCCACATTTTCTATCTTTCCTAACCAGCGGAATAGCTTGCTTTTGGGCCCTTAATAGTGTCCCTTTGAAAAACTGCCAACTCTCCTCAGTTGTTTTTCCCCTCAGTCTTGATTCCCATGGGACCTTACCTATCAGCTCTCTGAGCTTCCCAAAATCTGCCTTCCTGAAATCCATTGTCTCTATTTTGCTGTTCTCCCTTCTACCCTTCTTTAGAATTGCAAAGTCTATGATTTCATGATCACTTTCACCCAGGCTGCCTTCTACTTTCACATTCTCAACGAGTTCCTCCCTATTTGTTAAAATCAAGTCTAGAACAGCTTCCCCCCTAGTAGCTTTTTCAACCTTCTGAAATAAAAAGTTGTCTCCAATGCAGTCCAAGAATTTGTTGGATAGTCTGTTCCCCGCTGTGTTATTTTCCCAACATATATCCGGATAGTTGAAGTCCCCCATCACCACCAAGTCTTGGGCTTTGGATGATTTTGTTAGTTGCTTGAAAAAAGCCTCATCCACCTCTTCCACCTGGTTAGGTGGCCTGTAGTAGACGCCTAGCATGACATCTCCCTTGTTTTTTGCCCCTTTAAGCCTAACCCAGAGACTCTCAACACTTCCGTCTCCTATGTCCATCTCTACCTCTGTCCAAGTGTGTACATTTTTAATATATAAGGCAACACCTCCTCCCTTTTTCCCCTGTCTATCCTTCCTGAGCAAGCTGTACCCATCCACACCAACATTCCAATCATGTGTATTATCCCACCAAGTTTCAGTGATGCCAACAATGTCATAGTTGTATTTATTTATTAGCACTTCCAGTTCTTCCTGCTTATTCCCCATACTTCTCGCATTTGTATATAGGCATCTAAAATACTGGTTTGATCTTTCCTCCCAGTTTTTTCCTGACTCTCCTTTCTCTCTGCCAATATAGCCCACACTCCCTCTTGTTTCCGACTCATTTCCCCGGTCTCCATGTTCCCCACTTACCTGTGGGCTTTGCTCACCTGTCCCCGTCGAACCTAGTTTAAAGCCCTCCTCACTAGGTTAGCCAGTCTGTGTCCGAATAGGGTCTTCCCTCTCCTCGAAAGGTGAACGCCATCTCTGCCTAGCAGTCCTTCCTCGAATAGCATCCCGTGGTCTAGGAAGCCAAAGCCCTCCTGGCGACACCATCTTCGCAGCCAGGCATTCACCTCCATGATGCATCTGTCTCTGCCCGGGCCCCTACCTTTAACAGGAAGAATTGAAGAGAATACCACCTGTGCTCCAAACTCCTTCACCCGTGCTCCCAGAGCCCTGTAGTCACTCTTGATCCGCTCAGTGTCACACCGCGCAGTATCATTTGTGCCCACATGGATGAGTAGCATGGGGTAGTAGTCAGAGGGCCGGATAATCCTCGACAATGCCTCCGTAACGTCTCGGATACGGGCCCCCGGCAGGCAGCATACCTCTCGAGATGAAATGTCAGGGCGACAGATGGGCGCCTCCGTCCCCCTCAGCAGAGAGTCTCCGACCACCACTACCCTACGTTTCCTATTCGCAGTGGTGGCAGCAGACTCTCCAGCCTTAGGGGTACGAGGCTTCTCCTCCTTTACTGTAGGGAGTGATTCCTTCTTTCCTGTATCAAGAAGAGCATAACGGTTACCTATAACCACGGCAGGAGGGTTCGGAGCAAGGGTGGAGCACTGCCTGCTGCCAGAAGTAACCAGCTGCCAGCGTCCACCCTGAGCCATCTCCTCCTCCACCAGTGGTGTATCAGCAGTCCTGTGTACTGGGACAGCTACCTCAGCTGTCTCCACATGGACACTGTCGAGGAATTGCTCGTGGATACGGATGCTCCTCAACCTAGCCACCTCCTCCTGTAGCTCTCTCACCTGCTGCCTGAGAGATTCCACCAGCAGGCACCTTTCACATTGGATGGTCCCCCCAGCCTGGATATCCGTAAGTGGAAATTGCAAGTTACAGTCTTTGCAAAACCACACCAGGATCTGGGTAGAGGCATCCATGCTTAGGCACTCTGTCTGGCTACAGGCACAGGTGGAGGAGACAGTAGCAGTGCTGGCACAGGTGTTGCGGGTCTTCCTAACCATCGTAAGCCTCCCTCTGTCAAACTCCCGTCTGCAGCCCCCTGTCAGCTGAAAGGGTTGTTTAAGCAAACAGTTAGAATGTAGTTGCTTTATAGGTATTAAGGGGAATCAAGAGAACACAGATGGAACCGGCAAGGGACCCTCGCCCCCTTCCTGCTCCCCTTCCAAACTCCCTTGCGAAACTCCCTGTTAGCAGCCCCTGGTCGCAAAGCTCCCTGGTCGCTTGTGCGCTGCTTTATAAAGCCCTGGCCTGTATGAATGCCCCGCCCACTGATTAAGGCTCAGCCACTTACCAGAGGCTTCTAGCTTTCAAACCTTCCTTTGAAGCTCACAGCTTCCAACTGCCAGCCACAGCACACGGTCCTTCAAACAACCAAAACAAACAAACAGACTGACAAACACAAGCTCAGCACACAGCAAGTAACCCTCAAACACAAACAAACACACACTACAGACAGTCACTTACCCCAAAAGGTTGCTGTATTGCTCCTCCTTCACCTGGAGAACTCCCTTGCGAAACTCCCTGTTAGCAGCCCCTGTTCGCAAAGCTCCCTGGTCGCTTGTGCGCTGCTTTATAAAGCCCTGGCCTGTATGAATGCCCCGCCCACTGATTAAGGCTCAGCCACTTACCACTTTGCTGCCATAATAAGCACGACCAGACTTGCTTTCTTTCAACAGGGACCAAGAATTTTTCAGCACGAGCCTGTGGCTGGTGGAGTTTCTAGACCTACCTCAACTTCCTGCTGTTTAGATTTCTGCTACAAAATTAAGGAAATATAATACGAACCCCCCCCCCCCAGTCATTTCCTGCTTGGAAACACAAAGCCAGCTATTACTCCACCTACTATAATGGATATAAGAGCAAAAGTACCAAACTACCATTGAATTTTAACAGGATGTGGGAAGCTTAACCCTAGGCTTCTTTTAAAACAAACAAACAAAAAAAAAAAACTAGCCTATATGGTGTGGGACAATATCAGGGTTTGCAAACTCTTTTTGCTGTGGCCACATAACACTCAATTCTCCACTGTCATTCTGACAGCAGCTCCTAAGAGCCATAGCCACACTTAATGGGGGATGATGAGGGCAGGTAGAGGAGGGCTTGAAAATCCCACAAAACTCAGCCACAGTAAAAAGGAAGAAAAGGATTAAACACTAAGTATAAAAAGCATAAATAATTAGGGCAGAACTGTAATGTGACAAAGAACAAATGGGCTCAAGTTTAATTCAAAGACAGGATTCCTGCAAATGGGCACAATAGGACAAAATATACATATGAATTGAAAACCAATTTGGGAGGGGGAAAAGGGGTTGTATTCCAGTCTCTTCTCTCATTTTGATGTCTATTTTGTCAAACACTGAGCTTTTCAAGGCAGAGAGAGTTGTCTTTATGTGTTTGTAGAGTACTAACATGTAACAGTGCCTACACAGGTTTAAACACAACTATCAACCTACATCACAGCTCTAAAGCTTCAGTACTACTGCTACCATATGAACTCAAACAGGGATAGAAAATAAGAGCATATCCTCTTCCTTCCACTGAAATGGACAGAACTAAGATTTCTGGGAGGAAAGTGTAGGAAGATGGTCAATAAACAGAGACTGTTCCCCCAAGGAGAAGTGCAGGGACTTAGGCATAGCTCTGGGTTTAGACTTCATGCATGCAACTGTCTGCAAGTTTGTTATTGACAAGACATCACTGTCAACTTGGTAGAGGAAGGAGATTATGTAGAGCCCGCTTAGGGGAGGGGGGAAGGACAGGTGAGTAAGAGCTATACTGATACAGTATTAAATAGAGGAGAGTAAGGGGTAATGTACCACAGGGCTGAACTCTGAAGTGCCCCACTTCAAATAGGGGTTGCTGAGTGAAGGCAGTAGGTTAGTACACACACTGCATTTGGTCCCAGCTGTGGACAATGAGTAGATGCCAGCAGACTACATAGCACTGGAGACTCACTGGTCCAGCTAGGACTTCCAAGAAAAAACAGGAGCTCATTTACTAAGATAGGCTCCGGAGAACTTTAGGCATAACAGATAGAATGCATCCGAAGAAGTGGGCTGTAGTCCACGAAAGCTTATGCTCTAATAAATTTGTTAGTCTCTAAGGTGCCACAAGTACTCCTGTTCTTTTTGCGGATACAGACTAACACGGCTGTTACTCTGAAACCTGAGATAGAATGTAAAGAACACTAGATGTGGCTGCTTACATTGACTGTATTATAACTAGCGAAAGTTTGAGATCTGCTGTTGCATTACTGTATGCAGCATACCTGAAGAAGACTGGAAAGGCCAATGCTATTGTTGCTATTAACCTCAGGAAAATGCAACACAATGTTCCACAAGTACTCCCCCCAGGAAGACAAAGCATCACATAAGCTCCTGCTGCACTCTGTCAGCCAAAGTAACATGTTAAGCAACTGTTGACAAAGGTACAGTCTGGACACAAATTCCAGCATACTATTCCCTGCCTTGCTACAGACTCCCTCTGTGGAGCTAGGCAGGGTCACTTAACTTCTATGAAATGGAACAAAAACCTGCCTCACACAGAAGTGTTCTGAAAATTAGTTTGTGATGCTTGTTTAAGATAAAAGCAATTTAATTATGTTAGTGCCCACCAGCGTAAGGGCTCTACAATCTAGTCCACTGAACAGAAAAAAAAAAAGTTTCAGTGAAAACAAAAGTTTAAAATCTAAATCCCTGCCTGGAGCGGTTAACCTCTCCCCACCATGTATATCTTAGCCCTACAGAGTACCGTCCAAGGGCTTGGGTGGCAAGTATACAATCGAGGACCATCCCACTATCCACATGAAAAGTGTGAGATCCATGTGCAGTTTTGGGGATTATGATCTGGTCCAACATCTCTTATGTTTGTGTGCACTTTATACTTAGTACATAAGATGTCACTGATGGAAGATTTCTCTCCATGTCCTAGGAGCTCACTTTTAAGAGAATTTCTACTGAAAAATACATTTTACTTAAGGGACAGCTGGAAAAAAAAAAACACGTTAAAATGAACTTCTTATGCAACTCTCATAACTTGTGTCACAGTGCTGAAGAGCTCAACAAAATATTGCTATAGCATTATTTATGTGACACTTTTCTAAGTGCCAGCCAAAAAAGCCAAAGGTCGTCATTTAACCTTTACATTAAAAAAAAGAACTGCTGTATTCAATGTTCCAAATGCTAGATATCAAATAATCCTATTTAAACTTATATTACACAGCATGTATTTCTGCCATTCAAATCTTTCTCAAAAAGCCAAGACAAGAGTTAAACTAATGAACTGCAGCAACATTTCTCGTCCACTAAGACCAGACAGCTGCACGTTAGAGGTGTTATCTCAGATTGCAATCGTTACAGAATTCAGCACAGAAAAGGGCTTGGAAATGGAAATATAGGGTGAAAAATTAGTATTGTATTACAGTAATATATGCACTAAATGATGTCTGATGTTTCATATTCAAGAGTGTTGGGATATGAGCAACAGAAGTGAACAAGGTAAACAGACATTTTGATACATCACATCTCAGAAAGCAATGGCTAATTCTTTAAAAATGGGTGAGTGAATTTTTTGTTGAAGAAAGGTGCTGGTTTCAGAGTCCTGGATGCTAGAGCTCCCCGTTTATCCTCAGAATAAACACAACACAGGCAGCCAGTACCGCCATCTTCCTGTACACTGCCCAGCCATTGTGCCTCAACCCTGACAAAAAGGCATTGCTCAGGGGTGAGAAGATAATTGTGTCCATGGCTCATTCAATTCTCTGCTGAAATTGTCAATCAGGGAACCCAAGTGTAGTGGTATTTTCCCCCACCGCTGCCCACTCAGAGAGGAAGGGACTGAGACCCATCAAACCTGGTTCTCAAAGGCCAATGCAAAACACTTTATTGTTATAGAAATGCCATAGTTGAAGGCATTACTCAATTCTTAAACATCCACTGAGGTTTAAAAAAAAATCTAAATTTAAAGTCAAGGGAAAACTGTTCCCACAAATGAACAATACCAAAGAACTATGGATTTGAACTGCTATGTGGGATAATGCTTTATAAATGAAACATTTGATTTCCCAGTTAACTGACTCATCTCACTGCAGATCTGTTTTTATATCATGAAAAAAAAAAAAATACAAAAAAGGACAGTGAGAATTATCCTCTGCATAATACACACAGGCAGAGATCATTCTGGGTTTTGTTGCAGCCGTACATTTAAAGAACTGTCCGCTCTTTCCAGAACAGTTCCTCATTTGTTCTTCCTTTTTAGGATGAAAAGGCTAAGGGGTTTTCCTTGTAAGGCATTTACAAATATTAGAAGAAACTGGTTTCCAAGTAGAAAGGTCTTAGACAAAAGTTTTGGCAAGGAGGTCTTCCTGTTGCTGCTGGTGTAGTGTTCCAATGCCCACTGCTGGGGCTGGTAAGGGAGGTCTACTCACAAGATGAAGCTGCAATTAAAGTTCAAGAAGGGGGGGGGGGAGAAAGTGATTTAGACTGATGTCTGATTAAGATTGATTTTACTCGTTTAACTAACATGATTCTATGCCATTATCACCATGGCACTTGAGTGCCTCAAAATAAACAAAACACAAACATTGGATCCTCGAGTCCCACATATACATGATTCAGAAAGCTCAAAAAGTATCTGCTTCTCCCTAACTCAACAATGGGATGACTGCCTGAGTAAACTATGCCCCCAAGACCAAAATATTAAAGGTGACAGTCCACCCAAAGGAGATTTTACAGTGGAGGACCCCGAAAAGTTCAGTTCCAAGAATGAAAGCAAAAGTGCCTCAACAGATCTTAACCACCCCGCTCACTCCATCCCCTCCTTCCATCACTTGCTCTCACCCCCACCCTCACTCACTTTCACCAGGCTGGGCGAGGGTGTGGGCTCTGGCCTGGGGCTGTGAGGTTCAGAGTGTGGGAGAGGCTCTGGTCTGGGGCAGGGGGTTGGGGATGCAGAAGGGAGTGCAGGGAGCAGACTCTGGGAGGAAGTTTGGGTGCGGGAGAGGGTTCAGGGCTGGGGCAGGGAGCGAGGTCTGGGATGGGGAGGGGAGCGGGCTCCAGCCAGGTGGCACTTACCTCAGGCGGCTCCCAGTCAGTGGCGCAGTGGGGCTAAGGCAGGCTCCCAGCCTACCCTGACCCCGCTCCTGGAAGCGGCCGGCATGTCCCTGCAGCCCGTGGGGGGAGTAGTTACTTTCACCCCTGGCCCTGCTGGACTTTTAGCTGCCTAAAATCTGTTTGGCTTCAGTAGCCTCCTGGAGATAGAGCCTGATTCCAGATGACTCATGGCGAAACCGGGAGGGTTGGCAACCCCATGGAGGGGTGGGCACAACCTCATCTGGCCATTCTATATGGGTTTAGGCATGCTTTTTATTGGATCAGGCCCTGAAGGCAAGACAGATGGGGAACACCTCGTTTGTGCATCCCGCTTGGGCACTGAGCTGCTGGGCGATGTCAGGAGTTAGGCACCTGTGCACAGGCCCAGCAGGGCCTCAGGGACTGCAGAGGTGGAAACTTAGGGGGTCTACATGGCTAGGTAGCAGCTGCGCAGCAGTTTTGTGAATGCCAGTGGTACCTAAATGTTGGACTTAGGCACCTAAAGTGAAGACCTATGCCCTTACTACTTGGGGCCTGTTTATCTTGTCTATTTATATCGTAAACTCTTTGGGGCAGGGTTTCTCACTGTAGAGCACCTCACACAACAGGGCCCCAATTCTGGCTGTGACCACTAGATACTACTCTTACATATATTCATAGATTCATAGATTATAGGACTGGAAGGGACCTCGAGAGGTCATAGAGTCCAGTCCCCTGCCCGCATGGCAGGACCAAATACTGTCTAGACCATCCCTGATAGACATTTATCTAACCTACTCTTAAATATCTCCAGAGACGGAGATTCCACAACCTCCCTAGGCAATTTGTTCCAGTGTTTAACCACCCTGACAGTTAGGAACTTTTTCCTAATGTCCAACCTAGACCTCCCTTGCTGCAGTTTAAACCCATTGTTTCTGGTTCTATCCTTAGAGGCTAAGGTGAACAAGTTCTCTCCCTCCTCCTTATGACACCCTTTTAGATACCTGAAAACTGCTATCATGTCCCCTCTCAGTCTTCTCTTTTCCAAACTAAACAAACCCAATTCTTTCAGCCTTCCTTCATAGGTCATGTTCTCAAGACCTTTAATCATTCTTGTTGCTCTTCTTTGGACCCTTTCCAATTTCTCCACATCTTTTTTAAAATGCGGTGCCCAGAACTGGACACAATACTCCAGCTGAGGCCTAACCAGAGCAGAGTAGAGCGGAAGAATGACTTCTCGTGTCTTGCTCACAACACACCTGTTAATACATCCCAGAATCATGTTTGCTTTTTTTGCAACAGCATCACACTGTTGACTCATATTTAGCTTATGGTCCACTATAACCCCTAGATCCCTTTCTGCCGTACTCCTTCCTAGACAGTCTCTTCCCATTCTGTATGTGTGAAATTGATTTTTCCTTCCTAAGTGGAGCACTTTGCATTTGTCTTTGTTAAACTTCAGTATATAATAGCTTAAGTTGGACTATTACACTTATATGAGGGTTTTTACGTTTATGAACATTAAACTAAATCACTATTTATTAATTCCTGGTAGCAAAATATATATAGTATCTAAAGACTCAAACATCAATTTAAAAGATTACTGTAAACCTTACCTTACATGCCAACTGCTTCTCAAACCTTGGTGACACAAAGGCCCAGGGACCCATGTTCTGTGGCTCCTCCTGACTCCAAATAAAATCTGTAGGAAAGATAAGAGGCCATGTGTTTGTATATTCCATATACACCAATTGATCTTCCCACTGAATCCAGAAACAGGTATTAATGCTCTAAGCTAGTTCTCTTAGCTGTATATTCCCATTCCATCTACAATGGTCCTGCTATGACAGCAAAGGCACCACCTTTCAGTCTGAGGATTACTAGACTGGACTGACTGTTACCACACAGTGCTGTCGCCAGGGGTGAAAATAAATGTGGATGAAAATTCATATTTTAAGAACAAATTATTCTTCTCATTTCTTTTTGTTCCTCTACCTTCCATTACAGAGAACACTTCCTCACTTCCATGTGCTTTGTAGGATCTCCCTTAAGGCCAAGGGATCCAACAGTGGTGATCAATAGGAAAAATATCAATTAACTGATCTGCAATATTTGTTTAAATGTGTGTATTGTAAAATTAAGCCATTGTATCAATAAGCTGTTTAGGGCAAGGATTGTCTTAGTCTGTTTGTACAGGGCCTAGCACAATGGGAACCCAACCTCAATTGGGCTCCCAAGTTCTACTGTATTACTAAACAAGATGTAAATTTACCACGGCCATCTGCTGGATAGATTCAGAACTGCTTATCTGCATCATAGGTTCCATGCTAGTATATTCCCCTATGGTGCAAGTGATAAGGACTTGTGTTTCTAAAGCAGCATATCTGAAGTTGTATTGGGGGGCAGGACAGACAACAAAATCAAACCAAGTCTAGACCTTTTAATCCTAAAAGGAAAGAACAATGTGGAGCAGCAACAAGTGGAGTTCCTAGATGGCCATGGATTTGTTTCAATACTTTAAAAGAGGTTAAATGCAAAGTATAACAATCTGCCTGACCTTTGGCATTTTTATACTTGTTCATCTCTTGCTGTAGAGCTTCCAGGGGGAAAGGACACAGTTCTTCTAGTCTGACAATAGCAGTGTTGTGCTTCTTCTCTCCTAGTGCCTCTCTCTGTTTCACCAAAGCATAGTAATGCTTGCCAGAACACAGCACCACTCGGCTGACACTAAAAGGCAGAAAAATTGAGGTGTTTTCAAGGACAGCATTTTAAAATAGACCCTACACAGCCACTTGTTATACATTAAATCCTAAACCTTTAGCCTTTTCTAAAAGCCCAACCCAATAACACTGGATAAGGCCAAAGTGCTGACTATCAGATCAAAAGAAAGAAAAGAGGGCAGAAGAGGAAGGATGGTCCAGTTATTAAGTTCCTAGTCTTGGATCAACTCCCTGCTCCGCCCCAGACGTGAGCAAGTCACTTAGTCTCTATGTGCCTCTGTTTCCCCATCTGTTAAATGTGGATAGTAGTACTTCCCTAACTTACAGGATGTTGAGGATAAATACATTAAAAATCTGAGTCATTCAGATTCTACAGGGATAGTAGCCAAATAAGTACCATAGATAGAAGCTTATCCAAACAGGGCTCTTTTTCCCTTCTGTAGGTAGGAATATAGAGACACCATACATACTTTTGAAATATAGTTCTTTGCTCCAGACATGGTTCTCATCTCTACAGACTCCTCACTTCAGCATGTTAAGTGGTCAGAGACCAATATAACAAAAAAAAATTTCTCATAAGAATAGCAGCAGAGTGGGGGATTCATTTGTTTATGAATGAGCAGCACTGGTCAGTGTCACACACACTATAGGCAGAAGCAAGATAAACCACCGAACTCAAGCTCTCTGAATGCACCTGAGCTCAGGCGTCAATGATTATATCCTACCCATTCCTGCTGTTTCATTCCTGTCAGTTGTACTGAAGTTTCCGGTGGTGTAAGATATGCCCACCAACTATGCAGACATCACAATTCCTAAAGATTAGATCAGTCTCCTTTATGTGCAGTGCAAAACCTTCAGGCCTAATTCGGCTCTCATTTATAGGGGTGTAAATCTGGGCTAACTAATGAAATCAGTGGAGTACGTTTTACAGAGGTGACAAGAGAATGAAAGGACCTATAATTCTACCTTAGCTCTGATCCTGTTTATTTTTTCTTCATAAAAATTATCAGAAATGAATTTTCAAGGGGAAAGAAAAAAAACAAAAGCAAACAAAACAAAACCACACTTGTTTTACAGCCAATTATGCCTACATGCTGTTTGGAACTGTGAGTATTAGAAACAAGAATCAAGTTACCTGTTAGGATCCACTGATAGATCACCAATTACAGGCTTGAATGTTGTCCCTGGGGCCATTTCTTGAAAATTTGACACCGCCCCCTAAAGAGGGGAAAAAGTAGGATATTTAACTTGTGGTTTTCAAATCTAAAAATCAATGTGTTGTATAAGGATTAAAATATGATCCCGAAGAAACCCCCCCCCCCCAGTCTTGTACTACTTGTTATTGATCAGAAAAGTTTGTCTGTCAGTTGTTTAAGGGGGTTCTGAGTTTCTTGGCATAATATTCATTATTAACAACGGCTACAATCAAACTGATTAACAGCTGATGCCAAGGGATTAAAGAGACATTGTCAAATAAATTTTAGCCCACAGACTTAGACTAAAATTTTACTGAAACTATTATGAAGAGTTATCCAGTATTCCCCCCCCCCTCCCCTTTTCTTTTTTAATTTCCAGGATTTTCTCCCACCCTCTTGAAAGGGCAAAGGGTGGAAGAATAAAAAAAGAAAAAAAACCAACCCCCCCCCTCACCCTCCATTCTTTGGGAACACTATGAATGCCAAAACATAACAGGGACATTTTGCTAATGCATGAGAACTGGGAAGTGAAACTCACCAATGTAGTCTCAATATCTAAGATGAGTGAAATGGAAAAAGCATACTTAAGTGGAGAACATCAAATTAGATACCATTGTAACTAAAATCCTTTTGAAAACCACTGTAGTGTCAACGTGGTAAAAAAAACTGTTATATTGGCTTAACTTGCACTGGCAAAGTTTACAGGTGCAAACTAAACCAATATAAGCCATGTTTAAATAGATTTAAGAAGGCCAATGCACAAAGTTTGAACCAGTTTAAACTGGTGTAACAGTGTGTTTTAGTAGGTCTTAGAGGGTTAAACTAAAAGTAACCCTAGCAGAGTGTGTTTCTACTTACTGGAAATCTGAGTAGCATTTTGGGAGAAGCAACAATTAAAGGTTTCCGGAAGTTTCGGATCATCTGCCTACGGAGCAAATGGAAATACTGTGCTGGGGTGGTTGGATGCACAACTGACATGTTCACGTTGTCACCATCAACTCCCTCTTCTGCACTGTCACACATCTATGAAAGAACAAAATAATCCCTCACCAAGAAGCAAGCTGTCAACCAAACACGCTTGATACAGTACAAATGACTGAGGTGCAATCACTGGTGTTTGTACAGGGAACAGATATACACTCCAGTATGTGCTGAAGGTCTCAACTTACAGGAAAAGGCAATAAACAAATGAAGTCACTCTAATTCTTTTATAGAACACTGCTAACATCTCAACTAAACTATAAAAGCTTTAACTGTGGTGTAAACCAAGACCCTGGCTTCTATTGCTTTTAAAAAAAAAAGTGTAAACAGGCTCTTAAACAACTTCTGTATTTGATCCCAGATCCCCACACACACTGCAATCACCTAGTGAGTTTGTAAAGCACTTAAGGAGTTACACAAAGATGTGTTATAGCCTTTAAAAATAAAATATTTATAATGCAACTTTTTTTAAGATCGCAACAATGGCAAAATGATAATATGCAATTCTGAAGTGCTTTCCAATAGAGGATCCCAACGTCCCTTTGCAAATATTACTGAATTCAGCCTTAAAACGCATCTACATGGCAGGTAAATATTGTTCCCATTGAAGGTCAGTTTCCTGATTGGTTAAATGGCTCATTTAAGATCACACATGAAAAGTTTGTTTCAGAGCCTAGAATAGAACTGCAGTCTCCAGACTTGCACCTTAAGCACATGATCACCCTTTCTCCCAATCCATGCCATTTCTTTTTCATAGCAACCACCTTGGTTATATGATCTTGCAGAGACCTAACATCAACGCCAAGCCTTTAATTCAAGGTGGATGAAAATCCATGATCTTAAGAATACATTTTTTCTTTTTAAAAATAAACAGATTTAAAATTAAAATTGAACTGATGACAACCTACATTGAAGGCTTAAAAACTTACTAATCTATTAAAATAATTTAAAATGGAATAAAAAAATATTCAAGCAGTGCATGTTTACTGCCAAAGTTCTAAAGACTCTGCCTATTGCACCTGAAGTG
Organism: Malaclemys terrapin pileata; assembly: GCF_027887155.1. Classification (NCBI taxonomy): domain Eukaryota; kingdom Metazoa; phylum Chordata; order Testudines; family Emydidae; genus Malaclemys; species Malaclemys terrapin. The sequence goes on along the minus strand of NC_071505.1, from coordinate 14,574,570 downwards.
CTAAACTAGCTTTTGACAACATTAGCCTTTTCTTCTGGTGCAAAGATAATGTGTTCTTTATTTCATTTGACTAGTTCAGTTCAATTCAATGACTAGTTCAACCAAAGTTGAAAAATCAGTTGGGAGTTGAAAAGAACAGGAAACTTTGTTTTCATCTACCAAATTATGAATAAAAACTAGGGTCAAGAGGATAAGATCTATAGTTCTAAAATCTAGAAGGACATGACCACCAGAAACAATCAGTTCAGTACAAATAATTCCTTTTAAAAAATAAAACCGAATTCAAAAAGTGTTCTGAATTCACGTTTCAATAAAGACTAATTTATACTGATACACAAGGATAGTTTTCTTTAATTAAAAATAATTTTACATGCTGTTTTTATACATTTAACAATTCCAATTTTCATCCAAATGCAGCTTGACACAAGTCACAAGTAAAAAAATTAGGGACAAGATGCGTGAAGTAATTTCTTTTATTAGATCAATTTCTGTTGGTGAGAGACACAAGCTTAGAAAAAGAGCTCTGTGTAAGCTTGAAAATTTGTCTGTTTCACCAACAAAAGCTGGTCCAATAAAAGATATTACCACACACATCTCTAATATACTGGGACCAATACAACTACAACAACACTGCAAAAAAGTAAAATACAATCATCTAATAAATAAGAAAAGCATTTTCTATTACAATAAAATATTTTCTAATATAATAATGTAAAAAATTAAGAATCTGAATAACTGTAGGTTAATCTATACAATTAGTTAAAGGTGTATAGATATATTGCATCAAAAAAGAAGGATCAAATTTTGCGCAAAGGCTGTATTTAGTTGCAAATCAACATGTTTTAATGGTTACCAATCAATGAGAATCAACCTCTCTTTGGAAAATAAAAAGGGCAAATGTAAAACAAGATTAAAATCAATGATTTATATCAAGGCTTCCTGCTTGCTGATTTAAATCAATCTACACTGCTTAATTTGACTGGCAAGTGCTACAGGCATGTAGAACTTTTAAAAGAACAGCCTTCCTGAAGCATCTGACATTGACATGCATTGACAGAGGGTATGACACAGGCAGGTGTGTCCAGCTACCTGTAAGAAACGTTCCATTCGGCAGGAAGAGTGTTCAGGACCTGCACCATCATAGCCGTGGGGAAGAAGAATGACTATCCCGCTCTGCAGGAGCCACTTAGCTTCACCTAAAAAAAGCAGGATCCGGGAGGAGGAGAGAAAAGAGTTACACAGAGTATAAGTCAACATTATACCGAGAGTCACTTGGTAAGTCTATGCAAATCTTCTCTCAAAGGTTTACACACAAAATATCTAGCAAGAGGTTGTCTTTAATTAAACAAAACTATGCAACTTCCTGTGGGAGTTTAGTGGTCAGTTTGAAATTCTGACACAGTACAACTTTGATTATCTGGAAGTCTCTGAGGACACTGAAGCCTTTGTGTAAATCAGAGATGCTGGCTTCTGAGGAGGATTCTAGGTCTGCAGTACTGACGCTAATTCCCTCTGTTTCAATTATAAATCCTAAATTTTGTTTTAAAAAAATTGCACCAAAAAGTTACAGTAGACTCCTCTGAATTGGACAGTGTCATCCTGATTAGACGGGTGTTCAATTAAAAGTCTCTTAAAAATATCCAAGAACATTTAAAGTTCAACAAAACATACTGAATAATAGTGATTCACTGCATGCCATCTTTTTAAATATTTATTTGGAGACAGACTTCTACATCAAAATACCAGCGCTGAGAATTTTATACCTGTTTAACCTCTGGTAAGTCATTTCTTAATCAGTTGCCACTGTTGAAATGTGTCCATCCGAAGCAGAGTGTATGCTAATACTGTCCTGCTTAAGGATCATTTCCTATTCTCAAAAAGAACAGGAGTACTTGTGGCACCTAAGAGACTAACATTTATTTGGGCATAAGCTTTCGTGGGCTAAAGCCCACTTCAGATGCATGCAGTGGAAAATACAGTAGGAAGATCACACACACACAAAATGAAAAAATGGGTGTTGCCATACCAACTATAATGAGACTAATCAATTAAGATGGGCTATTAGCAGGAGAAAAAAAAACTTTTGTAATTGATTAGTCTTGTATTAGTTAGTATGGCAACACCCATATTTATTCATATTCTCTCTCTCTATACATATACACACACACACACACACACACCCTTCCTACTGTATTTTTCACTGCATGCATCCGATGAAGTGGGTTTTAGCCCACGAAAACTTATGCCCAAATAAATTTGTTAGTCTCCAGTGCCACAAGTACTCCTCGTTCTTTTTGCTGATACAGACACACACGGCTACCACTCTGATTCCTGTTCTCAGTTTGCCAGTTTCCTGGGAACTAGGTCAATAAAGTGCCATCTCAGATTAAGTCTAGTGTGGTGCTGGAACAACAATTTACAACTCAGACAATTCCTTCTTTCAAACAGAAACTGAAGTCTGTGATAGATATAGATAAACTGGACACACACACACACCCCTACCTGTCTGGTTGTAAATTCCATTTGTAATGGTAACAGTCATTGTGTAGCCATTTGTAGCAGAAATTTGACACATCGTGGAGGGTTTAGGTTTGGAAAGCTGTGCCAGAGCATTTACGGGCCATCGACAATGAAGGACTCTCCCCTACTTCAACAATGGGGTTTCTGCCAGCAGAGCCTTTAACCTTGAATGGGCTCTTTCTTCACAGAAACCGGTCAGGTCAGAGAAGGGAGGGTGGGGTGGGTACCCCCCAGTACACAGCTGAGGGAATTGCAGTTTCTTTGCTTGACTACCTGACCCAGAGGTGGCAGGGATGGTTAAAAAGGCAGCTTGCTTTCTAAGCCAACAAAGCCCTTCCCTCACCAGAAACAAAAGACCCAGAAGGAGTGGAGGCAGGATGGACTTTGCCTCCCCTAAGGACTTGTATCCGACCCAGACACTCACAACAGGAGGACTGTGTTCAGGAGTTGGTGGTTTTCCCCCATAAATCTATAATTCTTGTGCTCTTCAAAAGTGCGTGCTTGCAAGGAACCCTTTGCTAAGCCTGTATTTCCTTGCTTTACTGCCACATCATCCCTGAATGTGGTAACTAGCAACCAGAGCTCGCACAGCCAGGTGGTCTTTGAGGGGCACTCGGTCCAAGCAGCTTGGGGGCTCGGGAAGGCCAAAGCACTAGTTCCAAAGTCTAGGTAGCAGGACTGTGGGGTCCTACAGCTCAAGAAGGATGTCAGACATGGGGTCTGTATAACCGTTTTATCCCTTCAGTGCCAACTGTCAGAGGCCCCACCATAGCAAGCCTGATACATATTATAACAAGTGTGTTGGGGGCAAAGAGTGTATCTAAAAGGTGTCATGTATGATATATGTAAACTGGTGCCATGGTGGTCCTGAAAATCATTGTATAAATCATGTAAGGGTTGTATACAAAGAGATGTGTGCTGGAAATATGTTTTTAAAATGTGTTTGTGAGGCAGTGCATAACCCAGCCTGCCCTAGACAAAGGAATGTGTACCTACCTGTCTGACCAGCTTGGCTTCAGGCACAGGACAATGAAACTACATTTATATATAAAGGCTAACAAAGTCATCAAGCTAACAAGCAGCATAGCCAACAGTTTGGTGATCATGCCAGGGAACAGAATCTGCACCCCAGGAAGCCTTCTGGGCTCTTGAGCCCAGACAATGGATTTTGGGTAATGTAAGGGGAGAGGGGAGGAAAAAAAACAAACCACTTTAGTGATCCATCACCTAGGGGACATGGGAAACAGCACCTTCTGAGCCTGTGAAAGTTGGATCCCCAGACCAGGAAGGTTAGAGATGTCAGTAATTTTATGAAAGTGAGAAAACTGCTTAGGCAAAGTTTGTAACTTACTAAAATTAAATTTTATCCCCTAGAAAGTATGTTTTGTTTTGCTTGTAACCATGCCTGTCTTTTTCTCTTGCTTAGTATCACTTAAACCTCTGTTCTCTGTTAATAAACTTATTTTTAAATTTTATCATAAGCCATCTCAGTGCTGTTATATTGAAATAAAGTGTGAGTCCTCAGCTAAACAAATAGGTTGGTATGTACTCTGTCTCTTTGAGACAGAAATTAAGTTTGCTGTGAGTGTCCAGTGAGAGGGACTGGAACCTGCAGAAAGAGGTCTCTGGGGAACTTGGGAATTGAAGTTCACTATATTAACTTCAAGGCAAGGTTTAGTCTGGCAGAGTCTCAAGGACTTTGCTGGCAAAGCAGATAGGCTGGAGTGTCAGGGAGCAGACACACAGCTTAGCAGCAGCAGCGGAGCTCTCACTTGCTGAGGCAATAGGGTAACACAGTGGCTTACAGTTCTGGGTGTCCAGAGCAGAATGCCTCAGGGCACCCCCAGGCACAGACTAAGTGACCCAGAGCTAGGAACAGTGCTTAGCAGCACATGGGACTCAGTGATTGGATCCCATCATCACAGACTGCTGTTCATTCAGGAAGCAGGACTAGACCATGCTGTGAAAAAAGTCCAAGTCATAAAAAGAAAAAAAACCAACAACCTGGTAGCATTGGAAGGATGATGCAATGGTTCGGGATTTAGCATGAGTCTCTTGGGACCTGGGTTCAAGTCCATGCTCCTCCATAGACTTCCCAGTTGACCTTGGGGAAGTCATTTAGTCTCTGTGCCTCAGTTGCCCATCTGTAAAATGGGGAGAATAGTACTGCCCTACTTCACAGGCGTGTTGTGAGGGTAAAATACATTAAAGACTGTGAGGTGCTCAGATGTAACAGTAATTGGGGCCATAAGTACCATAGCCAGATTATACAAATAGATGTCTCATACATGATACAAAGATACACAATTGCTTGCCGTGAGCATGGGGTCTTTTAGTTAAAAAGGAATTTCTGTACCACATGTAAGAAATATCTTTATTTTAATAAAATTTGTTCTACTCACCTCCAGAGATGAAAGTGTCAAATATTATCTGGGCTCCATTAAAGAAATCACCAAACTGGGCCTCCCAAATTGGCAGTAACTTGGGGCTTTCAATACTCATTCCATACTCAAAACCAAGCACAGCTTCTTCAGACAGGGGGCTATTGCTCACCTAACAAAGAAAGAGTTTGGAAAAGGTAGGTGGGTGAAACAAGACGTTCAAATTTGATTGTTTTTCAGAATCAAAGCATGCCTAATGATAGGAATGTGCCTCCCAAACATTGCTAGGTAAGAGGCATTCACAAATCACTTTTTTGGGGGGAGGGGGAGGAGAGGGAGAAATTGCGGGGGGGGAGGGGGGGGAGCTATAAGGCTACTTCATAGTCTTATTCACCTCCACAGCTGATCTCCTCCCAGAAATAACAGAACCCCTTTCTCAACTATCCAAAATAAAATAACCAACTAAGAGCTTTAGCTGAATGAGTTGCTGAATGGACACAATTATCGACCTGCTCCCTGTAAGTCAGGCCACAATTCTTTTTATCTGCAGAGTCAATTCTATGGCAACAAGTTGTTAAAAAAAAAAATCCCACCCACAATTCACTCATCCCAGTTATTAGAGAAGTGAACTGGAATTCTGCAAACCTGGACTTTTCAAGTGATTGTCCACATGGATTCAACTCCTGATGTGCACATGCCCCGTATGCATAAAATTGGATTCTTTTGGCCAGTGGTGTCTGTTGGAGCAGCATCTGCATTTTACATGTCCTCCTTACTCCCACCACCACCACCCAAGGACATAAAAGGCAGAATGGGCCCCAACCATTCCTCAGGTCCTTCTTACTACCCATGGCAGCGAGACTGAACCCTCACAGCACCTGCCTTCTTCACTGCACATTGTGCTAGTATAGTTAGTGTCCTACTACTTAGTACTTTGTTAGTGCCGGTTGTCAAAAAACAAATGACATTATATTCTATATGTGTCCATAATTTTTTTGAGTAAGTTTCAGTTAGGCTAGACTACACCCATCCTCCCATTCGGGGGTGCTAGTAACATGACAAAAGCTAAAATCTCTGGGATTCAAGACGTCTCATGCAAAACTTCAGTGTCCATGATGACACACACTTCTGGTGCCTGCTTTGCCTAGGAGAGGGATACAGCCCCGAGCGCAGCTCCATATGTTGCCCCGTCTCTAAAAGAACTCAGAAACTAGAGAAGCCCACCTGAAGCTGCTACTTGAGAGCAGAGTACAAGCCTCCTCGCAGAGAGAGAGAGGAAGGTCAGAGCTCAATCATAGTCATCTGGTCATTCCCTCTCCATTAGTATCCAGTATCCTCAGATGCCATAGCCTCCATAATTCCCTTGTTAGATCCTCAAGACCGATTCAGTGGTCTTGCAGGTCAAGAGCCATCTTTCCACTTATCTATTCATGCAGCCCAGAGGAAATACTTCAGATTTCTAGCAGGATCATTTTATTACTAGTACAGGATAGTGACCTCTGGTCTCTTCACAGCATCAAAAGGTATTTACGAAGGGCTTGGCAGCTGTGGCAGCTCACCTAAGGAAGCAGGGAAGCCAGGTCCACACACACCTCAAAGACTGGCTGGTTTGAGGAAGATAAACCCCACAGATGACCACTTCAATCCAAGTAACTTTAAAGCTCTTTACTTCATGGGGCCTGACAGTCAACAGAAAAGTCCACACTAATTCAGACTCAAAGCACACAGTGCATAGGATAGTGCTGGATTCCAGGTCAGCGAGAGCTTACCTTCCACAGAAAGATTCTTGACAATAGTAAACCTCACCAAAGCACATCCGTAAGAGCTTGCCTCAGACTTCTGTGACACATGGTCTCATGCCTATGTGACACAGTTTGCCAGAATTCCCCTATCCTCCATGCAAGGGTGGCTGAAATTAGTGTCTCTACCCGGTAGATATCACATGGAAATGATGGTTGCGGTCTCAAGTCTTTGCATATCTAAAATGCTTTTTTCACCAGATTAACAAAGATTCTCCGCACCTCTGCCTACCAAGACTCTGGTGACAGATCTCCCACTGAGGGATGGGGAATTCCTCTAGATCATCTCTGAACTCAGGGCCCATGGTCCCTTCAGGAAGCTCATCTCCACATAAGCATCCTAGAGCTCAGAGCCATCTGCCTGCCATGCAAAGTGTCCCTGCCTCTTCTCCATAGATCCATAATTTAAGTGTTGACAGATAATACCACAATCACGCATTATGACAATAGCTAGGAAAGCATGATGGCCTGACAAAGCAGAGACTACTTGGCTCTGGACTTGGTGCATTCCAAATCAAATCTCACCAGTGCTTCTGCACCTTTCCAGCCTTCAACACACATTAGGAGAACAACCCAGCAGACCGTTCTGAGACAGACTCAGTCCTGCAGAATGCCTTTTGCAAGTGGGAATTCCCAGAAACAGACCTATTTGCCACAGACCAGAACAACAGGTGTCAAACATTCTGTTCCAGAGGGGGTTTTAGTCCAGGATTCGACGGATACCTCTCATATCCCTAGAACTCTGGGACTGATGTATGCCTTTGTGCCAATTCCCACAATACCAAGGGTTCTGAGGAAACCAGGACAAGACACAAGACTAATTATTTCAGTAATTGAGCTCTACGAGTCTGTTTAGTTTATCAAAAAGAAGATTGAAAGGTGAATTGATTACAGTATGTAAGTACCTTCATATGGAGAAAATACTGAATACCAATGGCCTCTTTAATCTAGCGGAGAAAGAGGAAACAAGAACCAACAGATGGAAGCTGAAGCCAGACAAATTCAAATTAGGTACAATTTTTTCTTTCTTTCTAAACAGTGAGAGTGATAAGCCATTGGAACAAACTATCAAAGTAAGTGGTGGATCCTCCCTCTCTTGATGTCTTCCTATAAGACTGGATGCCTTTCTGGAGGATGTGCTTTACTCAAACACTAGTTATTGGGCTTAGTACAGGGGTAACGGAGTGAAATGTTAATGGCCTGTGCTATATAGGTGATACTAGATAATCTAAAATAACCTTAGATAACCTTCTGGTCTCAAACTCTGAATCATGATAGCTCCAGCATGTGCTGGACAGTTCCGTTATTTGAATCTGACAATCTCTCAGTTCAGCCCCCGCTCACCTTACCTGCTCAACCTAGCAGTCATTCAGAACAACAAGTTAGTGCTGGATCCAGGTGCAGGATCTGTTACACCTGACAGCCTCGATGCTGGCTACATGACATCCATTGAAAGAAGCTGCTTAGATAAAGTTCAGAAAATTCTGCTCTAAACCAGGAAAGCCTCAAGCCGACTTTACTTTTTAAGTGGGAGAGATTGTCTATCTAGGCATCTCAGCACTAGCTGTCTTACTGGACTACACTCATTTCAGCAACACTGGGCTATTTACTAGCCCTGAAACAATCTAGACTGTATCAGCACCACCTAGCAGCTACATTTGCACACTGCCCTCCTATTCAGGGCCATACTGTTATTCAGGTTTTTTCCTCAGTTTGGGAGCTCTCTCCCTCTTGGGACCTCAATATAGTATTAGCAGAGTTGATGGACTCCCCATCTGAGTCCTTAGCCACCTGTTCCATTTACCACAATCTATGAAGAATGCTTTTAATAGCCATTACATTAGCTCAAAGGACAGGAGAGATTCAGGCCTTCAGGATGGGCCCTCTTACCCAGTATTTCCTAAGGATAAAGCTACCACTTGATGTATTAAGACAAAACTGTCCAGGAACACACCTAGACTGTTTGTAGCCTTTGCAGAAAGCATTAATGGGCAGGCAATATCCCCTTAGGGATAATCTAACTGCATGAGGACAGGTTATCAATTAACCTGGCTAGATCCATTTAGCATATTGGAACTTATTCCACTACAGCTTAGGCAGCCTCCGCTGCCTGTTTGAAGAGTGTCCCTATTCTGGAAATCTGCAAGGCAGTTATGTGGCGCCCAGTTGACACATGCACTGGACACTACTCTTTGGTAGAGGCTTTCAGATTAGATCTCTCTTTTGGTAGGGCTGTCCTACTATCCTTGCTTAACTGGGACTCCTACTACCCCACTCCAACCAAACATATAACTGTTCGTCACCAAGAGTAGAGTCCATGTGGACAATCACTTGAAGAATGAACAATTGCAAGTTAAAGATAAGTTTCTTGGAGATGTGTTGTCCACATGGATTCTACATACCACCCTCCTTCCTAGCTACTACAGAGTCGTACTTCTCTGACATTCTGCTCCAGCAAAGGAACTGAGGGATGGGTGGGGCCAGGCCTTCTATTGTGACTAAGGCTAAGATTTTGTCATGGTTATTTTTAGTAAAAGTCATGGACAGGTCATGAGCAATAAACAAACAAACATTCACAGAAGCCGTGACCTGTCTGTGACTTCTGCTTGTTGTGGCTCCATGGTTTCCCCTGCCACAGTGGTGGCTGGGAGCTGTGGGGTTCCCCCTCTGCCCATGGCAGCTGGAAGCTGCAGGGTGACCATATTTCCCAGAGAGAAAAACGGGAAACCCCAGCCGCTCACCCGAGGCATCCTCCCCCACGCAAAGTCGCCCGTTGCCACCGTTGCCCAAACCCTGCTAGCTCCCCGCTGGCTGCCAGCTCCTGAGTCCTGCAGCCCCAGGGGCTGAAGCGGAGAATGTCAGAGGTCTCTGGAAGTCATGGATTCCGTGACTTCCATGACATAAACATAGCCTTAATCATGATCTCGTTTTGCAAGGTGGGGGTGCATGAAGACATCTCGGGCACGAGCACCACTCCAACAAACACTACTGGCCAAAATAATCTGATCTCACAGGCATGGGAGTGCAGGTGCACTGAAAGTGGAATCCACAGGGACAACACATCTTGAAGAACCACAATTACTATAAGGTAAGTAATAGTTTTCTATTCCCAACTCTCACTTTGGCTTATTGCGTGACCTCGAGCAACCCAATTCATTTCGGAGGCTCAGGCTCCCCATTTATAGAATGGCAAGTTATCCACCTTTGAGAAGTAAGTTTTGCTTCCCAAAACGTGTTACCTGCAAATTATTATAACAATGTGAAGTCATGGAGAAGTGACCTGCTCTATAAAGCATACACCATACCTCTAGGAAGCCTTTCTGATCCGGAGACATATGATTCAGCGGGATATAGGTTTCATCTGTCTCTTGGCAAACCAACATTGCGTGTCGTTGGCTGAATGTTCCTCTGCCAACATCCTGACCACTTAGTCTGATATTAAACCCTTTATCAAGTAAGAAACAAAGTAACCTTAAATAATCAAAGTCATAAAGGTAGAGACTACTAGTGACAACTTCTCCGTATTGAACAATATCACTTCCCTCTTCAAAATCCTCTCTAGTTTCTCCTTACCAAGCATATCAAATTCAAGCTTCTTTTTCTAATCACCAGGGCTCTGTGCAACTCCACTCTTGCTTACACATCCCTGCACTCATTTCTCCTTTCTCCCCCACCACTCAAGAATCAAGCTTTGGAAAAAGCCTTAACAGCTCCCTAGGTATCCTTTCTACCATTCTTATCTTTATACCTTCTTCCACTCCACTCCTTACTCTTACACCAAACATCTCTAGTTCTCTTGGGCCAAACCTTACTCCCCTCCTTCAAACACACCCCTCCTATTAAGACTCAGCATGCACTCTGCACCACTCCCATGTAAATACCTAGATCAATGTGTTTGAACTGTTTTTAGTTTGTGTCTGCATTAGAGCCTTAATTTGTTTTGAGCAAGTACTGAGATTACTTCTGTGATGGTAAAGCATCAAATTTACTATCAATGATTAAAATTACTATTAGTTTACTTATGTGGTGGAAGAAAAATGAGTACTGGATATCTGCCTTCTACTTTAGAACCGGATGCTCTTGAGCAGAGACCTCCACCAGTGACAAACTGCTTAGCTATTTTATAATGTTAATAAGTGTACATGAAGCCCGAAGCACACCACAAAATGCATGTGCCCTGTATGCAATGTAATGCAAACCTGAATCCAGGTCTAGGAGGTGAAAAATTCAGTCTTACACTTCAAGTTAAACATATACTTATGAGTAGTCCCATTTATTTCACTGAGACCACTCACATGCTTAGCTTTAAGCACAAGAATATATGTTTCAGTGAATCGAGGCTTTATCCTCTGGACCCGCTAGTATCTAACCTACAAGTATAAATGGCACAAGACGGTCACAGTTGCCTTTTTATTAGAATATAGATGCTACTTTATTGGGCTTTTATATAGTCACAACACTTGGAATTGATCATGAGATACATTAAAAAAGTCTTATGGCATATTAGATAGTATAACATATTGCTTCAGTGACAATCTGCTGTCTAGTTGCCTCTTACCTTGGCTGAGTAGTGAACCCAAAGCTAATGTTTCAGCTGTAGCCCAGTCCAACTTTGTTCCTTCCTCTACTTTCTGTATTCTTGCCTGAATATTTTTAGAAAAGTAGATCAGTGATTTAGCTTTGTCATTCTGCACCTCATCAGATGTTACAGATCAACCGAGATAGCTAGAAAAATACACAGAGCAACATCTGGGACGTTTTAGTAGTCACTATAACAGAGGGGCTTGCCCCTTTAAGAGCTGGAAGCCTGGAGCTTGTCAGCTCTGTACAATTAGCCCTGTCTGCCACATCTGGGATGAGTGGTGGGGTTTACTTAGAGCCAGCTGGGTATGGACCAGGTGACTCCCCTTTAGCATCAGAGTGAGAGGCTCCTGGAGGGAAGGCCCTGAGAACAAGAGAACTACTCCAGCTGGGAAGGGCTGGGAATAGCCTGCTAAGGCAAGAAGGATCCTGAAACACCAAGGGAGTTTGGAGCTGTGCCCAGCTGATGGCTGGAGGGAAGACTTGTGTTTATTTTGAACTTTAAGTTCAAATCATACTCTAAAGGAGGGCTGATATTGGACTTGATAGAGCCCTTTTGAGTTTATTAAGGAATCAAGAGCAGAAAGTTAGGTGGTTGGGCACTTGCAGGCCACCAGGGAATACCTGGGAGGAGACCACTCGCTGACAGTGACCTTAGGCCCAATCCTGCAATCAGTTCCATGTGGTGGACATGTGTGTCCATGCAGATCATCAGTGAATCATGGATCCAATTGCAGAACCTAGATTTTAAACTCCTTGGAGCACAGGCTGTGCTTTTAATATCACAGTTTTTTGTTTATGTAGTTAGTGCTGGGGAAAGATGCCAGATGGAAGATTCCCAGTCTCCAGAGCTATCAATCTATAAAACAGATTAGACAGCAACCATGCAAAATGTTCTCCAAATCACTGCCCTTCCAACATGCACCTGGATGTGGAGGAGGGTAGGCTAGGTCAGTCTTCCTGCCCATTCAACTCTTGGCCTCTCAGACTCCCTATCAAGGGCCAACCAATGCCAATAATTTTGTTATGTGGATGCGTTCACTTAGAACTGGGTTAACAACAAAATAATTTCAAACAGGCAACTTACTAGCCATCAAAACATTAGTAATCAACAACCTGGTGCACATTTATACTGGGGACCTAGGTAATAGACTCTATATTCCTTTACCAATCCCTGAGACAGTCTCCCATAAGATAGGTCTTTTTAAAACAAACATTCTTAAATGCAATAAAAACTAAGTCAAGATTGTTGAATGCTTTTTCCTCTATTCTAGCAATAAAAAATAAGTACTATGATTTTGGAGAGATTACCCTGTATTTCTCACACACACAAAAAGTGGTTCAATCCTTGCAAAGCTCAAATCAGCCTCATCACAGAAAAATTATTTCTTTTACAAGAAGACTGTCGTTCTTTAGTGGCATGCTCTGTGGTGTCAGATTTCTCCTGTAACAGGTCTATTTTTTTTTTTTTTTGAGCTATGGAATAAGAAGTTGATCATCATTAAGCCTTACAGACCTGTACATGTGTCCTCAAAAGATGACTGTGCATCTGGAGCTCTTCAGGCACCTCCACAGACTTGATGCCAATGAATTGCAGGAGTGGCACAGGCAGGCCTGTATCCCAAATGGTGATCCTAGCAGAGGGTTCCACCATGCCACTCCAGTGAGCTTGCAGGTTGGTCGAAGGGGGGCTATACATCATCATGTTGGCTAGATGATCATTCAGCTTGGAGTAATATGAAGTCTTTATCTCCAATACCTCATCCTCAGTCATGAGCCCACTGGCTATTAGACGCTCTGCATACATGTCTGGGATACTCTTACGTGATCTGTCAGGGAGGAAGTCAAATCCCACACATGTACACTGTGCCATCACTGCAGTAACAAGGAAATACAACCCTATTCCTGCCAGATGGCAGTATAAACTCATTCCAAGAACTGGAGTGAATGATTTGCTGGGTTACAATCATTCAGATGGAGGCCTTCCAAAAAGTAAGAGACAGAAATTCTCCAGGACAATGTGTGCTAGATTGTTTATTATTGGAGAAGCATCTGTAACTAGCAGCGATGGTCAAAAAGAAAGACTCGCAATCAGAGTCGCACCCTATTAATGATAAACTCAAAGCAAATTGAGCTCAGACTAGGAATCTAAGTATTCTCTTCCATCAATGTGAACATTGCATGCACACTCCATCTGAAGTGCCAGAATATACTGGCTAGCACATTTTGAAAAAAAATATTCTTTTTTGGAGTGGGGATAAAATTAGGTAAGTTTTAGTGCTCATATAAAAGAGAGGATCTAGCTGAACTGGAAGGAACCAGCTTAAGCAGGCATTGTGCAAGCTTTCCACACAGAGCTCTGCCAATGGCCATCAGCCCTGATCTGCAAACCCTTCCCAACCCGTTGTCTGTGTCCTGAACCCCACAGATGCTCATGAGCAAAGGGCAAACCAATAGCTATTGGGAAGTTTTAAAATGCAGATGGAATATATTAACTGGTTCTTAAAGGGGCATCAAACTGCATATTCAAGCACTAACACCATCATCAGTAATGCCCAGTTTCTCTTTAATATTCAAGATGTCTTGACAGTGTGCTCCAAAGAGCACAGCCATGTCCATACTAGTACTTACCCTGCTGTGAACACAGATGCTGGTGCACCATTGCCGACAGCAGGATAGAATGTGCTTGTGTAAACAAGGACCTTAAATTTCATATAGAGCTTCTGTTACAACTGAGGATAAACTGATCATTACTGAAGCTGGTTTAAGCAGGAGTTATATACACCTTCCTTTGCTAGCATTAACCTACCTGATGATTTTATACATGCTGGGGTTGGTGAAGAATGGCTCATCGAGTTCATTGTGGCCCCATTGTCTGTAGCACAGCAAGTCTACAATCACATCCCTACGGAAGCGGCGCTGGTATTCAACAGCTAATCGCGTCGCTCTGATGACTTCTTCAGCATCGTCACCATTCACATGGATAACTGCACACCCAACTATCTTACCTGAATAGAAATTCAAAATATGGATTTATGAGTCAAACTCAGGGTGAGATCTAACAAAGTGCTCCCTACCCTTTGCAATCACAGGTGAATGAGCACATGGGATATGCTTACTGGAACCCAACATGTGATCTCTGCTCAGTGCATCCAAGAGAGGCCAAAAAAAAAAAATCCAGAGAGATCCTGTCAATGGGAGCAGGGAGAAGAGTCTTTTTTGGTTGTTACAATTGCCTCGGCCCTGTGCATGTGTGCAGATGGGTCCACAGTATGGTTCCAGAATGAGGTAAAGCTTCTAACAGTCCCTGGATCCTCTCATTCTGGATGGAAACTAAAGCCCTCACAGGCTGGCAGCCTTCTGGTTGCATCTTGCTCCAGAAGAGAAACAAAATACAGTTTTCAACCTGAAGCAGGGTTTATCTGAAATCTATACAACAACATTTCCTTGGTCAGAAGCAGTCCTTCCCCTAATCCACTCATGCTAGGTTGCTCCCAGCAGACCCCGGACAGGTTTGTCAGAATTAAAGTCTTTTCAAATAAGCAGAAGAAACCCCCAAGCTCACATTAGAGTTCCCTTCCCTCTGTGTGGCAACTAGATTGTCTAGGCAGCAAATCATTTAGTTCCCAGATATTGGCTTGTACTTCCTTTTATATGTTCCAGGAAAGTTAGCATGCTCCAGCTATTTCCCTGGCCCGTCTGGTGACTTTTTTTCCTCTCCACATAGAATACCACAGTTCTCTGACCTGATCACCCTCCAGGGACACAAAGGGATAATAAACCATGTCACAACCAATACACAACAGGGAAAGGAAATCTAGAGATGTGAGCCACAAAACCAATGCACAGAGAAAATGGAATGCAATTTGCTTTCCCTATCAGTTATCATGGGTCCACCCTATAACATCTGGTTTGCTAAAGCCACGAAACAAAGATTTAGTGTGAAACGCCCAAGACATTACTATGTTTTTAGTTGTAGGGGATATAATTACATCTACATACATGGGAAGGATAAAGCATATACTATCTAGCTAATCAAAGCCGATTTGTGAACAAAGATAAATCAGAGAAAGAGACCCTTTGTTGACCTTATTCAAGTAGTGGCATCAACCTCATATTTCAACCACTTCTTTGAACACACAAGTCCACCATTTACACTATGATCACAACCAAGATACAGTCATACAGTAGAACCTTGGTAAGTCAATGCTTCAGAGACCCACTGTGTTTAAAAAAAGAAGTTTGTTGAATTCAATGAATCAGCAATAAAGTCTCATACTACATCACAAAACATACTTGAAACACTTGTCAAATTTAAAAAGTTTGTTACTGATAAAACTTCACAATAGCCTCGTAAACATTCTGTAAGAGTCCGTAAAAATACTACGTAAATTTTCTCTATTAAATCTTTGTCATGAAATACATGAAAATTTTGTGTATTTAGATTATTAGCAGCAAAGTGTATTCTATTAACAAGTCCAATTTACCTAATTCATCATTAGGTGTGGAAAAACATTCCCTGGGACACACTTGTACTTTAAATTTAAACTCCAGTGTGAATGTCTTTTACACAGGTTACATAACCACTTGTCTGGTGACCCTTTTACACATACCAATATCGCTACAGTATAGCGACGATCTTCCTCGCTCCGGAGGAGTGGTGTAACCCAGCTGATTATTAACAATCAAATGGATGCTTCCACCAACTCTGAAATGTGGGAGATTAGAGAGTGTCAACGTTTCAGGAACAATCCCTTGACCAGAGAAAGCAGCATCACCATGAACCTAAATTATAGATGGAGACAGAAAAGGATTTGTTAGTAGCCATTGCTGAAAGAGGTGTCACAATGAGGAAAAAAATCCATTACACAAGATCTTTCAGAGTGATCATCTAGCCCTATTAATACCAGCCACTCACTCCCATGCTAACTTGCTAGATTTTATATAATCTTAACTCCAATGAAAAGTCACAGCCAGCAACTGTGCACATATTGGCTGAACTCTTATCTGCTTGGAGCAAACCTATAATCTCTTAAAATAGACTTTACCATTACACACAGCATTATAACGTAACATGGTGGGTCAAGTGTAACAGTGACAGACAGTAGTCTGCAGTAGATTTTCAGTAAAAGATCAGTGAACAAAAATAAGCCAGTCACCATATGATACACTGCTCCACCCCCAAAAATTAAATATTGCAGGCCCAAGTATAAATGGCTTCTGTCTGTCTGCACTTCAGTAAATAGAGGCAGAGGATAGAGATACGAAGAAAGGATAAAAAAGGGATGAAAACAAACGTAAGTGAAGTATTTAGAAGATAAAAAGGTTTATAAAAGGGATTGAGAGCTACTGAAGATCCTAAAAAAATACAATTAAAAACATACTTGAAGAAACTTATTTATTAAAAAAGTTACAAACAGCCCAGGTTTTTCAAAAACCTGAAGACACTGGGCTCAATTATGGGTTTGCATTGAAACTAGATACTGTCTTTAGTTGCAGAGCTTGAATCCAAACTTCCCCAGAGTTCAGGGCGATTCAGTCTGAGGTTCTATTAAAGCCTCTCTCTAGTCAAAATCATTAAATATTAGAAGCTTTATGAAGCTGCTAGGTAAAACCAGATGAGGGTCTTACCTTCAGATTCAGGGTTCAGTGTCTCAGGACTCAATTGATACTCTGTAGATACAAACCCAGCCACAACACAATTGAAGAGAATGCGCATGTGAAGCCCTGGTGACATGAAACCGCCGGATTTTAAGTAGTTCTAATAAAACTTCTCAGTTCACCTTTACAAGCAGGCACCACAGAGAAGCAGGATTACAAGAGAGACCCTCAGCATTCAGTCCCGTTTCCACTCCTGACCATGACGCTCCCTCTGTATATTTAGAAATGAACCGTAGCAAGTTTCTGGCATCTCTGAAAGGATTTCACTTCTCACTCCAGCTGTTTTGCTGCTCTCCAAAAGCCTCCATTTTGCATGGTCCCACTCAATAGCACCAGCTTAATTCCAGTAAACACACTAAAGCAACTGAAAAGGCTTGTCGGCCAATGCTCTGGTATCCTCCTAAGACCTTCAGAGTGTGTCACTGAAAAAGCCTCCTCAGAACTCAGCACACAAGGTTACAGGACATTTGATATTTGAGAATTTAAGTCTCATGCCCTCTTTCTACTTAAATCTGCCCCCCCTCAGTAAACAGCTAGCCTCCAGCCATGACATTTCATTCTACTGAAGAAAAAGCTTGAGTCTTCCAGTCCACTTAAGGTACAAGAAAACAGAAAATAATAAAATATAGTGAAACTCATGACAAACAATCACTCAGTGCACCAGCAAGTTGCTTAATAATCTTAACTAAAGGTTGATTGAACCAAGTTATACTCAAGGTTTTTGATGCTAATATTTTAACAAGGGTCTTCCACAGAAAGCTTTGACTCCGAATTATTGCTACAGAAAAGGCCTCTTTAATCTGCGCACCAGGAATACGAAAAGCATAGTGCTCCCTCCTCTACAACCAAGGAAAGCAGCAACTCCACTTTGCAAGCAAACTTAACTCCTGCTGAAATTCTGTGCCACTGCACAATGCAGAATTTGCGCAGAATTAATGTTCCACACAGAATTTGTGATTCCCCCCACCCGCCCAGAGCTGCCAGCGGGAGCATTATATTGTGTTATTTTGACAAATAAAATATGCACCATTTTAAAATATTGTGCACAGAATTTAATTTTTTTTTGCACAGAATTCCTCCAATAGCAAAACTTCTCTTATGTGTATTTTGGTGTTAAATTTATACTTTGTATCTGAGAACTCCAGAGCACATTGATTGGAGAGAAAACTGTTCAGCTTCAGTGATTGGAAATGGACAGGAAGGGAATGAGAGACACTGTAAGGGATCATTCCTCAAGGATTATTGGTTTTTGAACACCGGATACTTGGTAGTATCTGGTGCACTCCAAAGGCAAAGGACTTGGTCTTTGGAAGCATTTTGATGAGCCTCTGAAATAAGTTGTCACTGGCAGGGATGGTTCAGAAGTATCCAGAGAAAGGGTGAATTCTACCACAGGCCAGGCTTCAACTAGACGACACCATTTTAATAAGGGGATCCAGATTATATTGGAAACCACGTCAAAGGGTCACGTAAGGCATGAGGCTGCCTGTTCTCTAACTTACGGTATTTTATATGCCCCACCCTCTTACCATAGTATCTGATTGCCTTGGAATCTTGAATGCCTCAACACCACTGTGAGCTAAGGAAATGCTATTATTCCCCATCTGTAAAACTGAAGCACAGAAAGACAGTGACTTGCCCAAGGTCACACAGGAAGTCTGTAGCAGAACAGAAAATTCAATCTGGGTCTCCTGAGCCCCAGGCTCATGCCCTAATCACTGGTCCATCCTTCCTGTCTCTACTGAAGGTAGGCCCCTTAGGCTAGGTCTACGCTATGGACCTTACAGCAGCACAGCTGTACTGCAGCAAAGTCTCCTGTGTAGCTGCTCTATGCCAGCAGGAGAGAGCTCTCCCCCCAGCATAATTAAGCCACCCCCAATGGGCAGTGGAAGTTGTCAGCAGAAGAGCATCTCCCGCTGACATAGCGCTGTCCACACCGACGCTTTCGTCGGTGACACTTCTATCAGTCAGGGGGGTGTTTTTTCGCACCTCTGACCGACAAAAAAAGTTTTGCCAACGAAAGTGCTAGTGTAGACAAAGCTTTAGTGAAGGTTTCATTACACTGTGGTCATTTTATTCAGAAGGAGGGAAGAAGAAAGTGCACATTGTGGGTGTCAATGAGATTAGGCTATGGAAGGGAATCAGAGACGCTTCCATGGGGAGTTAGTTTGGCCATTCCCCCCACCCACAAAGAAAAAGGGGAAAATTAGAAGGCAGGAGGGTGCCTAGTGGTAAATAAACTATTAGGGCATGTGTGACATGGGGCTAAGGATAGGGAAGGTTTTATTTATATAAAAGATGGATGGAGCTGGGTAATGGAATCTGGGGGCAAAATCTAAGGGGATAGACAAGAAACAACCTCACTGGTATCAGACGTGAGCATTCCTTTCAATTCTGCCCATGGCATTTGAGTCCTCCTGGAATTTACTGGGTTTGCAGAGGAAGGGGTTTGTTTGTTTGTTTTTGGGGGGGGTGGGGAGGGGAGAAAAGGAAGAATGTATTGTGTCTCATATGCTTCTCAAATCTAGGATGTCCTTTGAAATACCTTGACACGAACAGGCTAGACCTAGTTGTTTCGGTAAAACAACAACTCCTGGAGAAATAAGTTTATGTTTATATAGACGACCCAGCAATGTAGTACAGGATTTTTCTGGCAGCCTCCATATTACATTTGAGGGAGAAAAAAAAATAAAATACTGTTGGCTGATGTTTTAATCTCTGTAATTAGGATTTAAAAACTGATGGACTGAAATCTCTTTCCCATGACCTACCCACTGTCATAGAAGTCCTCTTCTAATTAAAATCACCACAGCTAATTAAATCTTCACAACAGGCACAACCCCCCTACTTTGGGGAAGGGGAACCTGAGGCACAGAGAGGCTAATGGCCCGATTTTCAGAGATGCTGAGAAATCCACAGTAAAAGAAATGGCTGGTGTGCAGTGCTACTGAAAGTCAGACCACAGGTGCCTTGCTCAAGGAGAGAGGAGTCAAGGGCAGGTCTGGCTCTCAGACCTGTGCTCACACCACTAGCTCACAATAGTTAGAGAAATGTCAAGATTATTGTATCAATGGCAACTTTTGAGTCACAATTTTTTTTTTTTTTGTGGGAGGGGGAGGGGAATGTTGTAACTTAAGAATATTTCCAAGGTTTAAAACAAACACAATGTCCTGCAGGTCAGACGTTTCCTTTGGTTGGGTTTGCTTATGGCCCACAACTACTCTGGCTGGTCACTAGTTTCTAGACAATGCCTGATCAGGAGACCACCACTGCTTATTTATCATCTCAGTCTTCAATAAAAGTCTGAGCCTTAATTTCACCCTCTTCAGAAGTTACTGAAGAAAAGAGATGGGCAATTCTTAAGTCTCAGTCAGTGAGCGATGATTACAGAGAGATAGGTCAATGGGCCAGACAGTAGGAATCATTAAAAACTGAAGTCATGCACACGATTAGAGTTCCATTATCCAAGAACTTGCAGAAGTTTGATCTTTTCCACTACAGTGAATGGCGAGTTCAGAGAGGCTTGATCATAGAATGGAAAAAGATTATGCAATATTTTCCTTCCCCCTTCTTACAAAATTGATAACTATTTCAAAACTGCTCCAGATGCTGGAGTCTTTTCCTTTCCTCACACTTGTGGTTTGGACAGAATTTCTGAAATTATCTTGAAATTAGAATGCAGCTGTGCTGAGATCTTGGGAGAGTAAGAGCTGAAGATAAAAGTTGATTTAACAAAAAAAAACCACACAAACAAAAACTCACACCTCCATAACATATGTTGAAATTCTTAGAAAATGCTCCTTCTCTAAGCTTAACTAGAGGTGACGTCCCTGCATTCCTGGCCAGAAGTTACAACTACAGGAAAACACAAATCCTTTCAAGAGCTTTAAAAACAAACCAAAAAAAAAAGTAAATGGGTGGAAGCCACAAGACACACAAGCCACGCGCCCAAAACGCTTAAATCAACACACATAAATGCCAGTTTTTGGCCATACATATCTAAAACCCAGCATGACTCTAAACAAATAAATTCCCACACCAGAGCAGAAATGTGGCCCATCTAGACCAGTTCTCATGTCCTGTACTGGTTCATGCCAGGTGCTTTATGATCTGTCCAGACTACAGCTGGAACCATGCTAGCAATAATTGTATTTTATAGTCTTGCACTATGGACAGAAATTCCCCCTGCCATTTATAATCATATTTCAAAGAGAATATTATAGGTTACTCAGCTGTCTAATGGTATGTCACCAAGCTTATCCCACTCATGAGAAATGGTCTGTATGAGGATATTGGAATAAAATACATATCAGGAGGCCATATTTATGGACTTTAAACAGAAAGTGTCAATGAAAGAGGGAGTCAAGGAATGCGAGGTAAAAAACTGATAACTCAGGCATAAGAGATGGAGAAGTACTGAGGATATTTACAGATGTTTAGCTCCCAAATGGACCCTTTTTACAATCTTGGGATATAGAACTTCATCCAGAAATGTTGTGAAGGAAGATCTGGAGAACTGGGTTCACGGTTAGTCTCACTGCCATTTTAGTGGTACTGCTTCCCTTTCACCATCTATAACCAGCCATAAAACAGAGAGAAGGAGCCAGCTGCCAGCTCCCATGCCAATACTACTGTCCCTAGCCAAAAGTAAGTGAGCAAAGAGAACTAGAGCAAGCCAGCCTTGAGACTTTTTACATTCATCACTGGGAAGAGGAAATAACTTGCAGGGAGCTGTGCAACAAAAAGCCTGAAGTGAGGCTCTAAGACAGAGACTCTGAAAGAAGAAGAGCTTTATACCTATTTGACTGGCTGAGTGCCCCCAACCAATAACCACCGTAGTCCTATGTTCTTTATTTTTAGTGCCTGACCCAAACCCCTATTAAAAACACCACATGATCATCAATATAACAAAGCTATACTAAGCCTGACAGCAATCCCCCACATGGGAGTTGGCTTGTGTTGCACAGAAGTGGGTAGAAGATCTGAGACCAATACTAGTTTAACAGGAAACACCACAAAACAAACAGGGCCTGGTTGCTCCCTGAACATCTGTGTTTTGCAGGAGGGGAAAGAGTTACACCTGTTTAAGTTTATGAGATCACTTCCCTCACTGTCTCCACAAGAGGTATCACAAAAGGGCCACACAAACAAGACAGTTTTCCATATCCTCTCTAAACTCCAGGTGGAAAAGTGCAATTTTCATCAATCCACTAGAGCACTGTACAGTGTTGCCAGTTTTGCAGAATGAACAAGAAAAAAAAAAATAGATGCGTTACACAGTTCAATTTGGAACCTGAGCTTCACACCAGAGCAATCACTAGCTAATGAAAGGAGAGGAATGAGCTAGTAAGCTCAGGGGCATGTTTTACCAAACAAATAAAATGCAAGTAAGTCTCCTGATTAAAAACAAAAAAGAGTTCAGCAAATGCAAAAAGCTGCACTGTTTTGTTGGAAACATGAATGAGGCCATCCAGTCCCAACAGTGACTTCTTTGCATTATCTTAACCTCTCTTTCCAACAGTCCATCAATCTCCCTCTCCAGAAGGGAACTGAAGCATTTCTTTAATTCCAATTATTTCCCCACTAATGTCCTCCATGTTCATTGCTCTTGGCATGAAACAGTTCTTCCCCAGTTCCCTATTTACTCCTAGTTTCTAAAAGTCTAAGAGCAGAGTTCTCAGTTGTGGACTCAACAGAATGGAGGGAAAAAAACTTCTCTTTATTAACTGAGGGTTTTTCACAATTTTGATGCAGTTCTGAAGGAGAGAGAGAACCCCTTTTGGTAGCCAGGAAAGATTTACCTGGACAGTACAGTGCTGAGACACCTCCCTCACCACGACAACAAACTCCAATAGATAATACATACTGCAGTGTTGGTTGTTCATTTTTCTCCAAGGACATGTTTTCAGAGGCTGGGAGACTGAAGGTTCCTGCTTGTTTCTATTTCAAGTTCTAATCACCCTGATTAGAAACAATGGGGGAGCATGACAGTTTAAACGGCCAAAATGGCGGTTAGGGGAAACAGATGTGTGCAGCTTTCAACAACAAAAAAGTCCAGATAGAGATCATTGGCTTGGAAATCTTAAAACTGGGATTCTTAAAAACTATGCCAGTTGCATTGTCATCTGGAGATCTCCTTTTTGCGAACAGTGAATAAACCTAGCTCTTCGCCTTTCCTCTGATTTACAAACTTTACACCAAGTATCATCTTTCATACTCTCATTTGGGAAAATTTGTTACTGAGCTCTCCAAGTACCTGTAGGCAGATGACTTTGTCTCCAGCTTGCGCGGCACTGTCTAGCGAGTAATCTCCGTCAAGAAGAGACTGTTGCCTTCCGCGTGTCTTGCCAACAGCCACCGGATTAATTGCTTCTAGATGTGATGGATTAGGCAACATGGTGACATGCAGAGGGCGGTGCGAACCAAAGTCTAGATCTACAGAGGATGTCAGGTGGGACAGGACATCCCCAATTGCTGGCGAATTCTCTGGAAATTCACTTAAGCCACGCATTTTACGGAACATCAGCTGCATAGAAATAAGATTAGTTACACGATGCACATTTGTATTTATGTTACAAATTTTGGAGATGTTTTTGTTTGTTTTAAGTCACACACTTTGGGTGAAGTCATATAACCCTTTGGACCTTGCCATTTAAGCCCTTTTCTTGCAATTCCCCAAGCATTTTCACAGGGAGATCTGCAGAACCCATGGCAGGAAGAAGTATGCGCTCACATAAATTGACCTATCACTTGTACTCAAGCGCTGGCAATGAGATATTTTCTTGTCAAATAAAACTTATTACACAAAAATCTGAGTAAACAGCGAGCCACCGCTAGTGAGACAATCTGTCCCTTACCTCAGGTGGAAATTGAAGCAGCCCAGTGAGGAGATTAAGCCTTCCTCGATGAGGCATTCCAAGAATGATGTCTGTCACCCCAGTGTACACACACATCTTTAACAACTCATGGAAAAAACCCATCATGCTCTCTGCTCCTTCACCACTGTATCGTTTCACTGTGGCAAACTTGGTGGCCAAGAAGTGGTCAAACTCCTGATAAAAACAGAGTATGACTACAAGTCATTGAACACAATATTGGACTTCCTATAAAAGCACCAGTTACACAATTCTATGCAGCGTATAAAACCCGGACAAAACCCCAGCTCGCCTCAGCAGACCTTTCTCACCTACCCACACCCAATCTAGTATAAGAGGCTATGACGGAGATCAAATGAGAGATCAGCCAGTGTCTAGTTTTATGTTAGGATGTGAGATCACGCATTCCTTCCCCCCTTACCTCCCAAACACGTACATGCGTCAGGAGGTGTAGGAAGAACATGACACAATGTGAAGGGTGGCACAGAGAGTCAACTTGTTCAATCTGAAAATGGTGTTACTAACAAAGTTATTTCACAGGGGCATTAGGAAGCCAAGTTCGTTAGCATTCGTTAGCCTTAAAGAGCCTCTGATCCAATGTGCAATATATTATTTTGATTAGTATTATACATGGCCCTGGGTGCTCAGGCACAAGTACAGTTGAGATGGAAAGGAAGAGGAAAAGACACTCAGTTCTATGTCTAGTTTTTCCCCTCACTAGTTTTGTGCAACAAAGTTTTTGGAGAAACCTTAAAGTGTAAAAAATTCCTGCAGTGTTTACAACTATGGACTGAAAATAAGAACATGAGAATGGCCATACTGGGTCAGACTATAGGTCCATCCAACCCAGCATCCTGTCTGCCGACAGTGGCCAATGCCAGGTGCCCTAGAGGGAATGAACCTAACCGGCAATGATCAAGTGATCTCTCTCCTGCCATCCATCTCCACCCTCTGACAAACAGAGGCTAGGGACACCATTCCTTACCCAGATATAGGCTATGTCTATACTAGAGATATTACAGTGGCACAGCTGTACCAATGTAGCTGCGCCACTGTACGATCTCAAGAGTAGCTGCTCTATGCCAATGGGAGAGAGCTCTCCCATAGACATAATTAAATCACCCCTAACAAGCGGCGGTTGCTATGTCAGTGGGAGAAGCCCTCCTGCCAACATAGCGCTGCGTGCACTACCACTTATGCCAGTGCAATTTATGTCACACACACACACACACACACACACACACACACACACACACAGCGACATAGTGTAGACATGTCCTAAAACTGTAATTGAGAAGGTTTAATTGAGCAACAGCCTCAGAGTCTGGCCGGCTGGTATTTGTTTGTAGTTAGCCAATACTCAGCAGCCTTGAATTTAAAAACATACACACAAAAGTGCAGCAGGAGCAACATTTCCCATACAATCTTCTCTAGATCCTGAGGGCAATCCTGGTACTACTGAAGCCAAAGGAAAATTTGCAATTGATTTCAGTAGGGTCAGGAAAAACCCTAGATTACTAACTTCCTTAATGAAACAGCCACTGAGTGAAATAAGCCTGTCAAATGCATTAAAAAAAATAATAAGGGCAACGAAGCACACAACACTCATTTGCACAGAGAAATTTGGGCCACATGAAAGCCAGAAGCAGGGACATCTTCATATAAATACTCTTGTGCCACTATATGAATAAGAGAAAAAGTAAAATGAAAAAACCCACAAAATTTTACATTGTGGAAATATTTGGCTAGAGTCCCCCAAAACACTCAGCCCACGCACTTTATCAGGGCCGCAGGAGGGAGCCTTTCACTGCCCCTTACAGAACGCACTGGGAATGAAACAAGAGCTCCTTTGCCAAACGCTTTGGCAGCACTATCCAACCAGCTATTTCGCCAGAGCAACGCTACCGGAACCCTGATCATGCCCACATTTAGCTACCCTCCTCTCTAAAATAATAAAGGGCTTTCTTCCAGAATATTCCCTGTTGAGAGAGATTGTGACTAGAAGCTGATGATGAGGGGGAACAACTGACAGATAGGGAGGGTGAAACTGGAAGGGAAACACAGAACACTGGAACAGCAGCACATGTGCCTGAAGTCTCCTTGAGAGCAATACCTCACTGTTTCCCATGCAATCAACTACTAACAGAGTAAAGCACTGCAGTTTTCTTTTAAGAATTGCTGCTGTAGTTAATGTGAACAACTCCCTCCAACTAGAATTATTTTGTTTCTACACTGCATCCATCAGATAAAACTCAGGTCTTGCCCATCTCAAACACACATGTATATTTAGACAGTAAGCTTATCGTGTAGAGTTTGTTTGGAGAAGGTGGGGGCAGGGGTTGATGTTTTTCCCCCTAGTGTTTGTAGTGTGGTGTTAGTGCTGCTGTTACTGCAGCACTGTTAATGCAGTGAGCGTTGCTGTTCCTGGAGCTCCGGTGTCAGCTGCAAGCAAGCAGTGCAACGTGTTGGTTCAGCAGGCCTCAATGTTATTCATAAGAAAGCCCACAGGCTTGGTTTGGTGGTAAAGGCGCTCGGCCAGGTTTATTGTCAAAGCACGTTCCTAGTGTGCCATAGGAACTATGGGTACATTAAACACACGTATGCCTGCGACAAGGTACCAGTTCAACCAGCACACCAGGATGCTGTCCCCTACACTAGTATAAAGATGCCTCTCCTATGACTTCCCCTTTTATACATTAAAGGAAACAAGTTACTTATTACTCTCCAGATGTTGTTACCCTTATACTTGTACCTGCTCATTTGAATAAGACATCCTAATCCATCATCCCGTTATTCCCTCATCTTTATGAGGTGTCAGCGTGCTCTTGTATCTTTTCTTAGGAATGAGTTTATGTAGTTACCTGAGAAATCTGTTTTTGTACCATCCTCCCTGGTCAGGAATGTGCTTCCTTGGTTAGCAGACACCTAGTGTTCTACCAAGGCCATGCATACTCTGGTTCACAGCTTTTGGTTCATACTGCTAGTTATGCCTATGGCTCCAGCAAGGCCTATACAGTGCCTAGCACAATGGGTCCTGGTTCATTACTGGGGCTCATAGGCACTACTGTAATATAAATAATAAAGATATACAGTGTACCTGAGATTCTAGCATCACTTTAGACAAATGCTTTCTCTCTTCTGTTGTAAATGCCTCCTGTTTTAATTGCTCAAACCTTTTAGCAAACCATTCTTTCTCCTCCAAGCTTGACAGCTGACTTGTTTCTATAGAAATATGTCCACAATATACATGGTCAAGATAAGTCAACACATCCTCTAAGGAAGCCTCTTCCTTCCCCATGTTCAGGAGCCCTGGGATGACAAAAAAGGTGATCTATTCAATAACAACGTGAATAATGATTTGAAAACACAATTTCATGTCCTGTCCAGCTACTCTTCATTTGAAGGCAAAGTTCTCAAGAAACTTTATAAAAACACTACAGTGTTAAAAACACTTAAGATGTCTATAGCACTTCCAAAGAATGGTACGTATCTTTGGAAGTGCTATAGACACCTTTCAAAGAATGGTATGCATCACTGTAAGCTTTTTCAATCAGAGTTGTCTTTTTACTACGTATTGTATAGCATCTAGCACAATGAGACCCTGATGGATTATTGGGGCCCCCAAGCACTAGTGCAATACAGATCTACCCACTTCACAGATGGGGAAAATGAGGTGTACAGAGAATCTGAGCGATCCAAGGTAACAATGAGTTAGTGGTAGAGCCAGGAAGAGAAGCCAGGTCTTCTGATTTTCACACCAGTGCTTTAGCCACTGGACCACAGTGGCTCTGTTACTGTAGTGCTTGATAATGTAGTTGAACAGGGTATACTATTAATATGTAACCTGAAAGCTACATTAACAATTACAGAGTTACCTAAGAGTTATTATGAGGATTCAGGAAATGTTATAAGCTGGGCATTCAGCTGCTACAGTGACTGGTATAATAGAAGAATTTATATTTAGATAGATAAAATATGTTTTTCTCCCCAAGAACTGCCTCACTAAACAGCGATGCACCAACCGGCTCTTTCATACAGGCAATCATTTAGGGTAAGAACATTTTAAGGACTGACTAAATTATTAGTGAGAAGTGGATATGATGCTGAATGCCTAAGGCAACAGAAACTGCAGAGCTAGTGGAGCACTCATTTCCACATGTTCCATTACAGCTAGCCTTTTGTTAGGTACTACAGGACCAATGTGCAATGGCCCCGTCAATAAATTCCTGTGTTGTATGGAGAATATTTATAATTTTGAATGCATATTAGAAAACACCTACCAGGCAGTGAGATGCTGTGGAATAACTTCCAGACGGACATGATAGAAGTTTCAGTGTTTGCATCTCTTAAAGGCAGATTAGATAAAGCACCAGGAAAAAAAAAAATGCTGCAGAAAACAATCCTGCACTGATCAATAGATGATCAAGTCTTTTCCATCTTAAATTTCCATAATTATAGTTAGAAGTGGTCTGAGGCACAAATTTCTGACCAGGACGTAAATTTTTGCATGTTTGCAGAGATTTTAATCTATGCTTTTAGTTCCTGCCTATTGTAGCCTGAGGATTTTGAGTTATTTCTGAACTAAACAGGACCACATCCTTATCAGCATTTCCATCTAGAAGGCTCCCTCAGTTAAAGGTGTTACTGCAGCTTTAGCAGTGATTGATACTGAAAACTTTCTCTTTGCTATCCATAGCTGTCCGTATCTCTTAAAATCCCTCAGCCTTAACAAAAACCATGAAGACAGTTTGCCATACTAATGTTGAAGTATTACCTCATTTTCATCCTACAGGAAAAAGAAAAAGCTCAACCATTTCCTTTGTCTGACAGATTCCGAACACAGCCCAAATCAGCTGTGCACCAGGAAGCAGACTTACCTGTGGTATTGAAAGGTCCCTGAAGCACTTCTGTCAGCACTCGAATTTCAGGTACCATGTCCATCACAGCTTGGCCAGCAAACAAAGGGTTAATTTTGGCAGCTTTGTGGCCATGTTCACAGTATGCAGTTACTAAACGAGCAAGGCCATGATCAACTAAATATAAAGGGGAAAACAGAGAACAAATTTAGCACATGCACTGCTAACCTATTAATAGCATCAGTTTAGTGGTCAGAATACAGGCCCTACAATCATAGAATCGTAGGACTGGAAGAGACCTCGAGAGGTCGTCTAGTCCAGTCCCCTGCACTCATGGCAGGATTACGTATTATAGACCATCCCTGACAGGTGACTGTCTAACCTGCCCTTAAAAACCTCCAATGACAGAGATTCCACAACCTCTTAGGCAATTTATTCCAATATTTAACTACTCTGACAGTTAGGAAGTTTTTCCTGATATCCATCCTAAACTTCCCTTGCTGCAATTTAAATCCATTGCTTCTTGTCCTATTCTCAGAGATTAATGAGAACAGCTTACCCTCCCCCCTTCTTGTAACAACATTTACTGTTATGTCCTCCCCCTCAGTCTTTTCTTCTCCAGACTGAACAAAAAAAATGTTTCAATCTTTCCTCATAGGTCAAGTTTTCTAGACCTTTAATCATTTTTGTTGCTCTTCTCTAGACTTTCTCCAATTTTTCCACATCTTTTCTGAAATGTGGCACCCAGAACTGGACACAATACTCTAATTGCGGCCATATCAATGTGGAGTAGAGCAGAAGAATTACTTCTCACATCTTGCTTACAAACACTCCTGCTAATATATCCCAGAATGATGTTCGTTTTTGCAACAGTGTAACACTGTTGACTCATATTTAGCTTGTGGCTCACTAGGACTCCCTTTCTGCAGTACTCCTTCCTAGGCAGCCATTTCTCATTCTGTATGCGTGCAACTGATTGTTCCTTCCTAAGTGGAGTACTTTGCATTTGTCCTTATTGAATTTCATTCTATTTACTTCAGACCATTTCTCCAGTTTAGCCAAATCATTTTGAATTTTAATCCTATCCTCCACAGCACTTGCAACCTTCGCAGCTTGGTACCATCCACAAACTTTATAAGTGTATTCTCTATGCCATTGTCACTCCATGCACAACTCCTGGGGGAATTCTGCACCACAAAATTAAAAATTCTGCACACAATACTTTAAAATTCTGCATATTGTATTTGTCAAAACACCACAATATAATCATGGCAGTTTCAATTATTTTGGTAATTTATTTCAAAATACCTGTCACCAATAAAGTTTGTAATAATACAGACAAAAGAAAAAAAAGATACAGGATTTTTTTTTTTTTTTTGGACCAAGAGATTCCTTACTAGGCAAATTAATACAGAACTTTGTGTACTATAGTTTAAATGAATTACTTAAACATATTTCTCACACCCCTCAGAAGCAGTGCAAAGGCTTGGGGGAGTCAGAGGTAACAGAGGAGCTGAGGGAGAGGGAAGGAGCCTGGATATTAAGTTGGAGGGTTGTTGGGTGTGGGTGGGAGAAGTATGGAACTGGGGTTTTTTGGTGGGGTGGGGGGTAGGGAAGGGACAGTTAGAAAGTTGCGGAGCCTCCTGCATGCAGACCCTGACTGACCCCCTAGCTTCTCCCATTCAGTCAGGCACATCTGCCCCCATCCCCATGTGGCCATGCAGCACCTGCCACACTCGTTCCTTACTCGTATCATTAGACCAGGGATAAGCAACCTTTCAGAAGTGGTGTGCCGAGTGGTTATTTATTCACTCTAATTTAAGGTTTTGCGTGCCAGTAATACATTTTACCATTTTTAGAAGGTCTCTTTCTATAAGACTATAATATATAACTAAACTATCGTTGTATGTAAAGTAAATAAGGTTTTTAAAATGTTTAAGAAGCTTCATTTAAAATTAAATTAAAATTCAGAGCCTCTTGGACCAGTGGCCAGGATCTGGGCAATGTGAGTGCCACCTTCGGCATGTGTGCCATAGGTTGCCTACCCCTGCATTAGACAACGCTGCCTTCACACTTTTTTCCCCCATGTAAACAAGCTGCAAACTGAATAGTAGCTGCTCAAGTTAGTCAGTGAACAAATAAATAAATTAATTAAATAAATTAAAAAAAAAAAAAGAGAGACACCCAAGAAAATGGTGACCTGTTCAAGGACAATTTCTAAACAGAAATTGCAGGATCAGGGGAGAGGCTGGGAAGGGGTGCAGTGGGGGTAGGGCCTGTGGCAGATCCAGGGGATGAGCAGTGAGCACCCCCAGCACATTGGAAAGTTGGCACCTGTAGCTCCAGCCCTGGAGTTGGTGCCTATACAAGGAGCCGCATATTAACTTCTGAAGAGCCGCATGTGGCTCCAGAGCCAAAGGTTAGCCACCCCTGAGTTAGATGATCAGTAAAGCCAGCCAATGATTCATGACTGCCTGCAGCCAAGATTTTTTAAAGCCATTGACTAGTCAGCCCAGCTTCCCTGGACTTTCTGAGACCCTGATTTTCCAAAGGTTTTGAATGTCCCTTGCCACCTGCAGAAAAACAATCATTGTCATACACTGTAAAAACCATAAACACACAAGTACAGATGTATCATCTAAGGCTACAGCTACACTACACACCACTGGCGAAGATGTATAGCGTTTGCATAGCTACATGCCACAAGTGAAAGGCTCTGGTAGTTGGGAGACAGCAGGGAAAACCTCTGGCAGCTTCCTGCTGGAAAGTCTCTGGCAGGGGAGAGGCAGCGGGGAAAGACTGAGCCCTCCTCAGCTCCCTCCCCCTATCAGAGCCTTTCCCCATGTAAAAGGGAGCAAGGGAGGAGACAGCTGGGGAAAAGCTTTAGCAGTTCATTGATGCCAGAGCCTTCCACTGTGGAAAACAAAGGTTCTGGGAACAGAAAGGCTTCTTGCCACATCATGGAAGGATTCCAACAGCAGGTAGGGTTGCCAATTTTTGGTTGGATGTATTCCTGGAGGTTTCATCACATGACATTAATCTTTAATTAAAGATTAATATTTAACTCCCAGGATTCCAGGACAATCCTGGAAGATTTTCCAGGAGATTTTCCCTGCAGCCGGGAAGGGCTCCAGCTGCAGGGAGCTGCCTATGCCTTTCCCTTCTGCCTCCCCCCTGCCAGAGACCTTCCCCACTCTCTCTTTCTTGGCACTTTTTCCTGGAGAGGGGAAAGGTTCTGGCATCAGGTAAGCAGTGGGACAATACACCCACACCTTTCAAGCATGTCTTTACTCGCCTAAACTGTGTCTCCAGACTGCAAGCCCCCAGAGAACTTGGGTACGTACTCAGGTTGCTAGCCCGGGCTGAAGCCTGTAGCGCCACATCTACACTGCTGTTGTTCTCTGTGCTAGCCCCAAGTCAAAGCTAACAGGGGTATGCTCACCCTGGGCCACAATCACACCTTCCCTTTGCAGTGCTGGCAGACCCTAAGCAACAGCTCCTCAGGAGGCGGTGGGCAAAGGCGGACCCTGTCTCAGGATAGGAAGTCAACACACACACACACAGTGGCCAGCTCTGGGGAGAGGGATGCATCCTCCAGAACCAGGACTGACAGACAGCCCCTCCCCAAAATACAACAGGGGCAGACAGACAAACGAGGCTGGGAATCCACCCCAGCACAAACTAGGGTGACCAGCTGTCCCGATTTTATAGGGACAGTCCCTGATATTTGGGGCTTTTTCTTATAGAGGCACCAATTAGTCCCCACCCCCCACTTTTCACATGTGACGTCTGGTCACCCTAGCACGGCGCCCCACTAGAACAGTGCAGGGCCCCCCCGCCAGGGACTGACAGACAGACAGACGGACGGACAGATCTCCCTCCCCCCACGGACAGACAGACAGACAGACGCACCCCACGCGCTGGGCCTGGGGCAGAGGGACTCGCCCACCTGCTCTGCCGCCCACGCAGACCCTGCTTGGCTCCGGGGCGTCCGCGCTCTCTGCCTTGCGGGGCTTGTAGCCGTACACCCCCCGCTCCGTGCGGTACCAGCGCCGCAGCGGCCAGGCCCGGCCGGCCAGCGCCAGGGTCCTCGCCGCCACAGCCATCGCGCTCCGTGGGGCTGGCAAGGCGGGGGCGGGGCTGCGGCCGACGCCCCCAGCACGGATTGGCCCGGCGCGCCCCGCGGGTGAGCGGCAGAACGGTTAGTCCCGCCCACGCCAGCAGGAATTTAAAGGGGCAGGGGCCATTTCTAGCAGGCGGGAGGGTTAAGTGGTTGAGAGAAGGGGGAAGGAAATGGGTTGAAGGGGGCGTGGCGTGGCTTGTGGGGGAGATGTGATTTGATGATGGGGGAAGGGGCAAATCAAAGGTTGTTTGGGGGAGGGGCTTTGGAGGGAGAAATGTTAGATTTGGGGAAGGGTAAGTGGGACTATGTGATCTGATGGGGGAGGGGATATGTGGTGGGGGGGAGGGTATGTTTTGGGGGGAAGTGTGTGGGGGAGAAGTGTTAGATTGGGGAGGTTATGTGGCTTGTGGGGGGGTATGTGATTTGATGGGGGAGAGGTGCTTGGCCTGTGGGGAGGGCCATGTTGGAAGGTATTTCGTTGTTACGGGAAGGGTGTCTGGTGGTGGATGGTTTGTGGGGAGAGGGTTACGGGGGGGAAGAGGTATTTAGGTATAAGGCATATGGTTAGTAACAGAGAGGTATTTTGGAGAATAGTGGCTGGTTTGAGGCCAGGATGTTGGATGTTAGTGGAGGGGTATTTTGGTGGATTGGGCTGCTAAAAGTCCAGCCGGCGGCGCAGCGGGGCGAAGGCAGGCTCCCCGCCTGCCCTGGCTCCATGCAGCTCCCAGAAGCAGCCGGCATGTCTGGCTCCTAGGCCACGCTCCATGTGCTGCTCCCCCCCCAAGCACCGGCTCCGCAGCTCACATTGGGCGGGAACTGTGGCCAATGGGAGCTGCGGGGGCGGCTCCCTCCTGGTGTGGGCAATGCACAGAGCCCCCTGGCCCCTCTGCCTAAGAGCCGGACGTGCTGGCTGTTTCTGGGAACCGCCTGACGTAAGCACCACCCAACTGGAGCCTGCACCCCAAACTGCCTCCTGCACCCCAAACCCCTGCCCCAACTCGGAACCCCCTCCTGCACCCTAACACCCTCCCACAACCTGCACCCTTCACCCCCTCACACACCCCAACTGCCCCAGCACTCCGAACCCCTTGGCCCCAGCTTTAGGGAAATGAGGAATTTGTTGGGAAGAGCAGTTTTTGTTAAGGAAACTGTGAGATCAGAAAGAGAATGTGGCTGCAGACAGAGTGAAGGAATTTAATGCAGCCTCACTTTACCCCAAATTGAAACAGGAAAGGACAGTGACAGACTAGTGCTTCCCAAATATTTTCTGAGTTGCATGCATTGGGAACCATAACAAATTCCCAGGACCGTTACAAACAAAACTGCTCTGGAACACATTCTTTTATCCAATAAAAGGTGAGAACATATTTGTGCTCCTGTCTCTGAACTATGGCAGCTCAAATATCAGAGGGGTAGCCGTGTTAGTCTGAATCTGTAAAAAGCAACAGAGGGTCCTGTGGCACCTTTAAGACTAATAGAAGTATTGGAGCATAAGCTTTCGTGGGTGAATGCCCACTTCATCAGACGCAAGTAATGGAAATTTCCAGAGGCAGGTATAAATCAGTATGGAGATAACGAGGTTAGTTCAATCAGGGAGGGTGAGGTGATCTGCTAGCAGTTGAGGTGTGAACACCAAGGGAGGAGAAACTGCTTCTCTAGTTGGATAGCCATTCACAGTCTCCGGCCGGTCGGGGAGAGCGGGGCCCCGGCCGGGCTCGCCGCCCTCCCCCCGGCGCTCCGGCCGGTCGGGGAGAGCGGAGCCGCGGTGGACTCGCCACCCTCCCCTGCCGCGCTCCCCGCTGGGGGGTGGGAGCCTTTTTTGCCACCTAAGGCAAAAAAGCCAGAGCCAGCCCTGCCAATACTTCTGTTAGTCTTAAAGGTGCCACAGGACCCTCTGTTGCTTATTGCAGCTCATACTCTTTTTGATGCAAAAATGATGTGGTACCAGTGGTTCTCAACCCATGGGCCATTTGTGGCCCAGTCAGCCCACAGCTGTGGTCCATGTGACATCCTCAGGGCTACACAGGTAGTATATATATTGTGTGGATACGGCACATATAACACATAGCTGCATATGTGGCCCACAATGTGAAACAGGTTGAGAACGTAGGATGTAGTATCAACAGCATTAAAAAATGTGTTGGCTATGTCTGCAACCAGTTCACCTTGTGCTTTGATCCTGCAGATAATTTAATGGTAATTATTATAATTACGAAAATACATTAGAATGAGAGGTATTATGCAAAGGTAAGATTATTATAATCATTACCCCAGTTGGTTTCCTCCTGTTTTGCTCTTTCTTCCCTTCTGATAGAGTTGCCAGTTTTAAGCCAGGGTCAGATTTAATGTGGTTATGGAGGGAGAGAGAGAGACCGAGCGAGAGCACAGGGCTGCAGGGAGATTTGAATGTCAGTAGACAATTTGCACAATCAGTACTTTACTGTGATTATCCATTAATATTTAATGTGAGGAAATTATAACTATTTTATTTAACTATTCTTCGCCAGCACACAGGAAGGACAACAAAGTTTCAGAAGCTCTGTAAATGTGGCCCTTTTTGTGAAGAGCAGGACTCTCTGCCAGTAAAAACTAGAAAACCATCATCAGCTAGTTGATTTTTAGATATTGCAGGCAGCTTGTACCCTGTATATTCTCAGGTCATGCCCAGATCCACAAAGAGATTTAGACTTTAAAGCACTGAGCATCATGGCACTTAGAAAATCAGAACACCACTGAAATCCATAAAAGTCAGCATAGTAGGGGAGCTCCCTAACCTTGTCAATGGGACATGAGGATTGTGTGAAGTCACGTCGCATAGGGGCATCATCTTTACAATCATGCCACGCAACCCCTGCCGGCCTGCCTTTGCTTGTGTAGCGTGTTCAAGGTCATGCCAAAGGGGGCAGTGTGGGGCACACTTAAAGATGGCACCCTCTGTCTGACACTGAACAAAACCACATCCAGTTTTGTCCCAGTACTGGATGGGGGACAAACCACCCAAAAAAAGAACTGTCCTGTTCAAAAGAATATGAATGACCTTCCTAAGGGGGAAAGGCACTGTGTGTGTAAAAAAAAAAAAA
Source organism: Malaclemys terrapin pileata (assembly GCF_027887155.1). Lineage (NCBI taxonomy): Eukaryota > Metazoa > Chordata > Testudines > Emydidae > Malaclemys > Malaclemys terrapin. Next base: position 14,538,694 of record NC_071505.1, on the reverse strand, counting down.
AAAAGGCATTACCTGTTTCAAAGTCACTAACTACGCAGAAGCAAGTGATCTTGAATGCTTATAGATCCATGCTCTAACAGATAAAGCACAAGATAGGATGTCACAGTTTCAGGGTAATTGCACCTTTAACCCCCTCTTTGTGGTCAACTCCAGGAATGCCCTCTCAGGTTCCTGGCCCCTAGTTGTCGCCTCTCTTTGGGTGAGGACCCATGTCCCTCTGTCTTCAGACCAGGGATTTAGGTTGATTTGTTCAACAAGTTTGACTAACTCAATGCTACTCCTGGGGGAATTCTGTGCCACTGCTCATGCGCAGAATTCATATGTCCCACGGAGTTTTATTTTTTTCTGCAGAAAATACTGCCCCAGAAGTGCTGCAGTTCCACCTTTCGCCCACCAGAGACCATTGTGGCGCCAGAACAGCTAACAGCATGAATACAGCAGGCTGTTCTGGTGCCACAGTGGCTTCTGGTGGGTAAAGGGCAGAACTGCAGAACTTCTGGGACAGAATGCATTTTCTGTGGGGGGAAAAAATTGTGTGTGTGCAGTGGCACAAAATTCCCCCAGGAGTAAAAGTTCATCACAGCACCTGACCCATGGAGCCAGGTTAGGACAGAGTGGGGCACATGGGGCTACTTGGGGGGTCACAGATTGGGGTTGAGAATGGTTAGTGGGGGAGGACAGACTGGGGTGTGGGCTCAGGAGCTAGTGGAGTGACAGCATTGAGCCAGGGACTGAATGTGATTGGGGGTGCATGGCCATATGGGGATGGGGAAGGAGGCTGCAGGGAACTGTCGGGATGGAGAGTGCGGGGACTGGGGCAGATGTGCCTGACTGAATGGGAGAGGCTTGGCATCAGCCAGGGTCTGCATGGGGGAGGCTCCCCAACTCCCTAACGATCCTGCCCCTCTCCCCCAAAAACCTGTTCCATACTTCTCCCACTCCCAGCCAACAACCCTACAGGTTCACTCCAGGGTCCTTGCCTCTCCCTCACCTCCTCCGTTACCCCTGACACTCCCAAGCCTTTGCACTGCTTCTGACGGGTGCAGGAAATACAATTCTATATTGTAATTTAAATGAATTACTCAAAGTTCTGTATGAATACGCCTAGTAAGGAATCTATTTGTCAAAAGAAAATTACCAGAATCTTTTTTTTTTTTTGGTCTGTATTGTTACAGACAGACTTGCTGACAAATATTTTGAAATAAATTTCCAAAATAATCGAAACTGGCATGATTATATTGTGTTATTTTGACAAATAAAATATGCAAAAAAAATGTTTGGTGCAGAATTCCCCCAGAAGTATCATAGAATATCAGGGTTGGAAGGGACCTCAGGAGGTCGTCTAGTCCAACCCCCTGCTCAAAGCAGGACTAATCCCCAACGAAAACATCCCAGCCAGGGCTTTGTCAAGCCTGACCTTAAAAACCTCTAAGGAAGGAGATTCCACCACCTCCCTAGGTAACCCATTCCAGTGCTTCACAACCCTCCTAGTGAAAAAGTTTTTCCTAATATCCAACCTAAACCTCCCCCACTGTAACTTGAGATCATTACTCCTTGTTCTGTCATCTGCTACCACTGAGAACAGTCTAGATCCATCCACTTTGGAACCCCTTAACAGGTGGTTGAAAGCAGCTATCAGATCCCCCCCTCATTCTTCTCTTCTGCAGACTAAATAATCCCAGTTCCCTCAACCTCTCCTCATAAGTTATGTGCTCCAGCCCCCTAATCATTTTTGTTGCCCTCTGCTGGACTCTTTCCAATTTTTCCACATCCTTCTTGTAGTGTGGGGCACAAAACTGGACACAGTACTCCAGATGAGGCCTCACCAATGCCAAATAGAGGGGAATGATCATGTCCCTCGATCTGCTGGCAATGCTCTGAATTATACAGTCCAAAATGCCGTTAGCCTTCTTGACAACAAGGGCACACTGTTGACTCATATCAAGCTTCTTGTCCACTGTAACCCCAAGTCCTTTTCTGCAGAACCACTGCCTAGCCACTCGGTTCTTAGTCTGTACCAGTGCATGGGATTCTTCCGTCCTAAGTGCAAGACTCTGCACTTGTCCTTGCTGAACCTCATCAGATTTTTTTTGGCCCAATCCTCTAATTTGTCTAGGTCCCGCTGTATCCCTACCCTCCAGCATATCTACCACTCCTCCCAGTTTAGTGTCATCTGCAAACTTACTGAGGGTGCAATCCATGCCATCCTCCAGATCGTTAATGAAGATATTGAACAAAACCGACCCCAGGACCAATCCTTGGGGCACTCCGCTTGATACTGGCTGCCAACTAGACATGGAGCCATTGATACTACCCGTTGAGCCCGATAATCTAGCCAGCTTTCTATCCACCTTATAGTCCATTCATCCAGCCCATACTTCTTTAACTTGCTGGCAAGAATACTGTGGGAGACCGTATCAAAAGCTTTGCTAAAATCAAGGAATAAGACGTCTCATCATAGAAGGCAATTAGGTTAGTCAGGCATGACTAGCCCTTGGTGAATCCATGCTGACTGTTCCTGATCACTTTCCTCTAAGTGCTTCAAAATTGATTCCTTGAGGACCTGCTCCATGACTTTTCCAGGGACTGAGGTGAGGCTGACTGGCCTGTAGTTCCCCGGATCCTCCTCCTTCCCTTTTTTAAAGATGGGCACTACATTAGCCTTTTTCCAGTCCTCCCCCGATTGCCATGAGTTTTCAAAGATAATGGCCAATGGCTCTGCAATCACATCTGCCAACTCTTTTAGCACCCTCGGATGCAGTGCATCCGCCCCCCTGGACTTGTGCTCATCCAACTTTTTTAAACAGTCCTAAACCACTTCTTTCTCCACAGAAGGCTGGTCACGTCCTCTCCATACTGGGCTGCCCAGTGCAGTAGTCTGGGAACTGACCTTGTTCGTGAAGACAGAGGTAAAAAAGCATTGAGTACATTAGCTTTTTCCACATCCTCTGTTACTAGGTTGCCTCCCCCATTCAGTAAGGGGCCCACACTTTCCTTCACCTTTTTCTTGTTGCTAACATACCTGTAGAAACCCTTCTTGTTACTCCTAACATCCCTTGCTAGCTGCAATTCCAAGTGTGATTTGGCCTTCCTGATTTCACTCCTGCATGCCTGAGCAATATTTTTATACTCCTCCCTGGTCATTTGTTCAATCTTCCACTTCTTGTAAGCATCTTTTTTTGTGTTTGAAATCCTTGCTGATCTTACTGTTAAGCCAAGCTGGTCGCCTGCCATATTTACTATTCTTTCTACACATCAGGATGGTTGTTCCTGCAACCTTAGTAAGGATTCTTTAAAATACAGCCAGCTCTCCTGGACTCCTTTCCCCTCATGTTAGTCTCGCAGGGGATCCTGCCCATCAGTTCCCTGAGGGAGTCAAAGTCTGCTTTTCTGAAGTCCAGGGTCCGTATTCTGCTGCTCTCCTTCCTTCCCTGTGTCAGGATCCTGAACTCGACCATCTCATGGTCACTGCCTCCCAGGTTCCCATCCACTTTTGCTTCCTCTACTAATTCTTCCCAGTTTGTCAGCAGCAGGTCAAGAAGAGCTCTGCCCCTATTTGGTTCCTTCAGCACTTGCACCAGGAAATTGTCCCCTTTCCAAAAACTTCCTGGATTGTCTGTGCACTGCTGTATTGCTCTCCCAGCAGATATTGGGGTGATTGAAGTCCCCCATGAGAACCAGGGCCTGTGATCTAGTAACTTCTGTAGTTGCCAGAAGAAAGGCTCGTCCAGCTCATCCCCCTGGTCTGGTGGTCTATAGCAGACTCCCACTACAACATCACCCTTGTTGCTCACACTTCTAAACTTAATCCAGAGACTCTCAGGTTTTTCTGCAGTTTCATACTGGAACTCTGAGCAGTCATACTGATCTCTTACATACAATGCAACTCCCCCACCTTTTCTGCCCTGCCTGTCCTTCCTGAACAGTTTATATCCATCCATGACAGTACTCCAGTCATGTGAGTCACCCCACCAAGCCTCTGTTATTCCATTCACATAATAATGCCTTGACTGTGCCAGGACTTCCAGTTCTCCCTGCTTGTTTCCCAGGCTTCTTACATTTGTGTATAGGCACTTAAGGTAACTCACTGATCGTTCTGCTTTCTCAGTATGAGGCAGGAGTCCTCCCCTCTTGTGTTCTCCTGCTCATGCTTCCTCCTGGTATCCCACTTCCCCAGGGCTTTGGTCTCCTTCCCCAGGTGTACAGCACCTACAGTTTCACCTTTTTTTCTCCAGGGAAAATGATATTGACGAACCAAATCTTCCTTTATTTAAGGACAAATGCAGTCAGAGAAAACATCTAAAACAATAACAGTCTAAACACTTTATGAAGAGCCTTCCACCCACTGGCAGTGGGTGAACCAGCTGTTGGGGGAGGGTAGCACCCAGCCCCTCCCCTTCTGCCGGATGCCCTGCCACTTGGCCTCTCCTTCTTCCCCCAATACCTTTGGGAGCCCAGAACATCCACACCACAGCCCCTGGGCTCCCTGCCCCAGTTCTGGGCCGCCCAAGCACCTCCAGCCCCTGAGCTCTGGGCGACCCCCCCAAAGGGCCCCCCAGCCCCAGGGCTCCGGGTGTCCGGGCGGCGTGGCTGTAGTGCCCCCAGCTTTCCCAGCCCTGGAGCTCTGGGCAGATTCCCAACTCCAGCCCCAGAGCCACAGGCGGCTGGGGGGGGGGGGCGCAGTTCCAGCGTCCCAAGCACTGGGTGGGCAGCACAGCCATGGCCCTAGTGCCAGTCCCCCTGAGTCCCAGTGGCACACTGGCACGCCCCAGCCCCAGCCAACCTGGGCTACTACAGAAGAGTGGGAAGGAATTGCACTGCGGGAAAGGGCCTGGGGGCAGAGTGTGGGTGGGGCCACGCCAGGCTGTTTGGGGAGGCACAGCCTCCCCCAGCCTATGATACCCACCACCCATGTTCCCACCAACCATCAGTTCTATGGGGACCCTGACAGGCTCCAGTCTTTTCAACACTTCAGCAAGATGGGGTCCCTCTTCGAACAAGATTAAGAAACTAGAACAATCCACATAGCACAAATTAACGGTATTAAAATGTGGCTAATAGTCCTGTGACGTTACTGACATAACCTGTGACCGTATAAATCATTGTTGCAACCATTATTATATATTGTTTGCAGGTTGTCATGTAAGGTGCCTATGGAAAGGTTATAATTTGCTGATTATGATTATGCTATTTGTATGGGTGTATCATTTTTGTAGTTGAAGTTATGAATATTGGCTATGTACTTGTATATCAATGTGTTTTGATTCTAAGTAGCCTCAGTGAAGCATTTGGTCATCTTCTTGAGAAGGGATTATTCTCAGCAAGTGCCCAACCAAGAAACACTTAGCTGACAATGAACTTTGGGAGACGCCAATCCATATCTGAACTAACATGTAAACAATGGCATTGGCCTGTAAAGAACTGAGTCACGCATGGACATGTGGCTTTCCCATGTGACTCCAGACTCCATCTTGCTGCTGTGATCGTCCACAGGGCAGAGGATATAAAAGGCTGCTGCATCTCCTCCATTTTGTCTTCAATCCTGCTTCTTACTTCTGGAGGAACCTTGCTACAAACTTGCATCTGAAGAAGTGAGGTTCTTACCCACGAAAGCTTATGCTCCCAATACTTCTGTTAGTCTTAAAGGTGCCACAGGACCTTCTGTTGCTTGCTACAAACTGAAGCTCTCAACAAAGGACTGAATGACCCATCCCAGCTGTGGATGTATTTCAGGGACTTAATTTGAACCTGCAGTTTATTCCATCACTCTATAAGCCTGAACCAAGAACTTTGCCATTATTGTATGTAATTGATTCCATTTAACCAATTCTAGCTCTCATAATATTCTTTCTTTTTATGAATAAACCTTTAGACTCTAAAGGATAGGCAACAGCGTGATTTGTGGGTAAGATCTAACTTGTATACTGACCTGGGTCTGGGGCTTGATCCTTTGGGATTGGGAGAACCTTTTTCTTTTACTGGGGTATTGGTTTTCATAACCATTCATCCCCATAACGAGTGGCACTGGTGGTGATACTGGGAAACTGGAGTGTCTAAGGGAATTGCTTGTATGACTTATGGTTAGCCAGTGGGGTAAAACCAAAGTCCTCTCTGTCTGGCTGATTTGGTGTGCCTTAAAGTTGGAAAAACCTCAGGCTTGGGCTATAACTGCCCTGAATTGGGCTATAATTTGTCCTGAATTGGTACTCTCAGTTGTGTCTCACCAAAGGCAGCATCGTTACAGGTCCTCAAAATGGAATTGTAAATGGGGAATCATCATTGAGTAAGTATATTTATTTTTATTGTGGCGTCCCCCAGGGACTGGTTCTTGGCCTCCACCCAGAGTGCTGGCTTTGCAGCTCCCATTGGCCAGGAACCATGGCCAATGGGAGCTGCAGGGGCGGTGCCTGCAGGTGAAAGCAGTGCACAGAGCTGCCTGCCCACACTTCTGCCTAGCAGCTGAGCGAGGGGGATATCACCACTTCCGGGGAGCCCCCCAGGTAAATACCCCATCCCATGCCCCAACCCCTTGCCCCCTCCCAGATCCAAACTCCGATGGGTGGGGGTGGGGAGGCATGATGGCCCAAGACTGCCCACTAGCGGCCGGTATGACTGGTGCAGGGGCTGCCTGAGCCAACCCTGAGCCAGGCGCACCGGCCGCTGCAGAAGTCATGGAGGTCACAGAAAGTCACGGAATCCATGACAAACTTGTAGCCTTAATTATCGGTTAACCATTTAATGTTTTACATCCCTACCAGCAATGTGGTTCTTATGTTCTCCAGCGGCTTATATATGCCATTCTTGTAAATACACCCCCCCAAAATATTAGTTTTTTTTTTTTTTTGCAACTGCATCACATTGTTGACATATTGAATTTGTGATCTGCTAAAAACCGCAGATCCCTTTCAGCAGTACTACCACCTTGCCAGTTATTCTCCGTTCTGTAGTTGTGCATTTGAAGTGTGAGGGCACATCATGCTCCACAGATGTCACTGAGGTGTGCCATGAATGTAATCGTAGTGCACTGTGCCACCCACGGTGTGCTTGATGTGACATGAGCATCCCAAGAGGGCATCACACATGACATATGATAGGAGACCAGGCCACACCACAACCTCATCACATGTTGCTATGACATTATAGGATGCAATGTGATGTCATCCCAAAAAACAAGTCATGTGTCACGTCATAACATGGTGACATCACTGCTTAGAGCCACAGGTGGGCTGGTGTCCCTGGGCTACGGAGGAGCAGTGTTCCCTACGCTGCAGGATGGAGGCCGGATCCCAACACCTGTCCCCCACCCCCACAGGCTACTTCCGCCTTCACAACCTCCTGCTCCTAGTAACCAGACTCAGAGCAGCACGGGCTGGCTCGCTGCCTGCCGTAAGGACCCCACACCAGCCCGGGGCTGCCCCCCGCGCTGCCTGATACGTACCTGTCTGCAGCCGCCACTCGCCAACCAAGCTGTTGGGGGCGCGACGGAGCGGCTAGACCGGAGCTCTACTCGCTTCCTCCCCCTGCAGCCAGGAGAGGGCTGAGCCGCCCCTCCTCGGCGAAGTGTTTCCAGGCAGGCGGCGCGACGGGCAGTCCGGGGTCCTCTGCGGGCAAGGGGAGGGGGCAGAAGCTGGTGGTGGAGTAGGGGCTAGAGGAGTCCGAGCCGATGTTTACACCGGGCAGAGGTAACCGCCCCCGCCGGCCTGAGGGCGGGGGAGAGGGGCCGCGGCGGCAGGGAGGGGCGGGGCAGGCTTTTGGGGGTGGGGGGCTCCTAGGAGTGGGGCCGGGGCAGAGAGAGGGCGGCCTGCGGGGACATCCGGGACGGGGCAGGGCTGGAGGGGAACGGGGCTACCTGGAGTAGAGCGGCTAGGGGGCGGGGTGGGATCTGGGGAGGGGGCCGGGGTGGGACCTGGGGAGGGTCCTGGGGGCAGGGCGGGGAGAGAAGAGGAGATCGGGCTTCAGCGTGGGGAGAGTTGAGGGCGGGGAAGGGCCTGGTGGGCGTGGAGAGGTCACAGGGCAGAGAGGGGCCGTGAGCGGGAGGGAGCTCGCTGGGGGCGGCGGGATGTGCGAGGGGAAGTTGTCTTCCGGGGTTTCCCCTGGGGGAAGGGAGGGGGGAACTGTTGGGGAAGGGGTGGGTGGAGTGTGGGGCCGAGGAGAGTAAGATGAGGCCAGGGGGCAAAAGGGCTTGGCGTGCTAAGGGGGTGAGGAGGTGGAGGGAGAGAAGTGGTGAGGTGCCAGGCGGGCAAGTGGAGGGGGGGGGAGGCTTGGTATTTGAAGGGGTAGACAAAGGAGGGGGCGCTCAGTTGAACAATGATGTTCGGTGGGGATTGGTTTGTGTGTGACATTTAGAGCAGGTGAGAGGGTTGGTTGTTTACTTTTGTGTGAAAAGATGTTTTATTTCCACCTAGTGACTGTTTTTTAGGCCTTTTCTTTTTTGTTCACCCTAGCAAAGGAGGCCCAGCTGTAAAATTAGGACAGCAAAAACTTTTTTTAATAAGGTAGGCAGAATAGAAAGTAAAACTCAGTCACGAACGTTAGATCAAACTCACCTCTTTCGTGCTTGTGTTTAATTATGAATTTTTCCCTCCCTCCATCTCTTGTGGTTTGTTTTGTGGGTTTGAGTTTAGGTTTGACTGGGTGATTGTGGCGTTTCACTGATGCAGCTCATTTGGATTATTCTTGAAACTTGTTTAATTCTGACAATTTGTACAGCTGTTATGGAATATTTATCATATTGGTCAGAGTTTGCAGTTTGCATTTTTAAGTATCTTATCAAAATGGGCCTAATTTATATAAATAATTCCTCAATTTGCTTAGCCAGCATTTTATAGAATACCTGGACAAGAACTTGCAATGGGAACCTTCATATGACTAATATGTAACTTCCCATACCAGCACAGAGAGATTTGGGCAAAAAAAAAATTTCTAATCAAACACCAAATCTAGTCTTTAGTATTGTACATTTATATATTGACTTTCATTCCTGGATTTCATAGTGCTTACAAACATAAGTTAATGAAGCATCAAAACACCACTATTATTGTATACCCATTTTGCAGATGGAGAAAAACTAAGTACAGAAGGGTGGGTGCTGAGCTTTCAACTTTTAAGGTGGCTGCATTAATTATGCTATATGTATATATTTTCTATAACTCTTTGGGATCCTTCAAGATTATATTGCTTTTATAAGTATTTTCTGCTAAGCATTGTCTGTGTACTATTTTAAAAAAAGCTGGGGCTGGACTCCTGTATATCTTATAAGTTCCCCAGATGTCCTAGAACTGACAGTCTTTGTACTCTGAACTATTGTGAGTACAACTATATCAAGTTTTCACATATCAGGCTTGTTACAAAGAAATAAAAATTCAGAAACAAATCAAGAAAATTCCCAAACAAAACTTAAGATTGTGTTAAGGGAGGAAACAAATTAATTAAAAACATTAGAAAGTTGTACAATATTTAACAAAACCGAACATTTGGAAGTGATCACACTACAAGGCTATAATTTCAAAACCCCTATATGTCACTACAGAGCACCCCAGTAAAGTTTTCAACACCTTCCTTAACTCTGATCTTTCTCTTTACCCCCATCTTTTTGTATCCAACTTTTAGTTATGAGCCACAGGTTTCTACTATATACTGGGTTATAAACTGTTAATGCCTGTTTCCCCAATACATACTCAAATGAGTGGTTGGATATCAGTTTCTTTATCATTTACATAGTATGGTCAAAACCTCACATTTTTCATATAGCCCTCGTGAGCCATACTAGATCTTCATCGGCATGCATCCGACGAAGTGGGCATTTACCCACGAAAGCTTATGCTCCAATACATCTGTTAGTCTTAAAGGTGCCACAGGACTCTCTGTTGCTTTATACTAGACCTTGTCTTTGTTCACCACATTATGAATTGTATACCTTTCCTTATCCTGTTCATTTATCCAGTGTGGGCCAGCTATAGATTAGAGATCAAAATTCTCAGTATGAGCCTTAATATACAGGCTGCATACCTGCAAAGATGAGACATTCCTTTGCAAAAGACAGTCCTGAATTTCTCCCTGATCTTGATGTAAGTTAGCAGGGTGGGTGCAAATTATGACTCTTCCGCAAATGACCATGCTACTGTAATTTATATGTGCAACAGGGGATGCTTAAATTTTTTTTTTCAAGCAGCAGCTAGTGGGCGAGCAAAGGTAATGGTCACAGTGTTAGAGTATTATAACAAATATCTAGGGTCTTTCCAGCATTTATTTTTTTGACCTAACAGACTTTTAATTTCTTGTCTCTCAGATGTTTGTGTTTAACTTTAACTCCAGGTTTACTAACTTTCAGCAATCTTTTTTGTGCTAAAATTACAACATAAATTGCCTAGGGAGGTTGTGGAATCTCCACCATAGGAGATTTTTAAGAGCAGATTAGACATAACTGTCCGGGGTGGTGTAGATAATACTTAGTCCTGCCATGAATGCAGGGGACTGGACTAGGTAACCTCTCAAAGTCTCTTCCAGTCCTATGATTCTATGATTTTAATAAAGGTCATTTTAAATTTATAGATATGTTTCCTTTAACTTTTTTCCAACAAAGCTTTTTATTTAGTGGTATCATCAGGAAGAACACAACTTTATCAAGTTCAATTGTTAAAGAGAATCCAGTGGAATATTAAAATGGATTGAATCTCATTGGTGGGGACATTAAGCTGACTTTAATATGGAAGAGCATTCAATTTTAAACCCCTTCTCTCCCCCCCCCCAAAAAAAAAAAAAAAAAAAAAAACTTGAGTAGCTTTCTTGGATTGATATGGGCTCCATTATATGCCATTTGTAAGCTTGGACCGCTAAATGTTACTTTTGAACTTGGGGCAAAATGTTTAGAGGAGCTGATCTTGCAACTGGATGCATCTAGACCCCAAATACCTACATATAACCTATCTCCATGGATCCAGTTGCAGGATCTGGCCTTTAGTATGTTGCTTTTTAAATGTACTGACTTAACAAAAAATCTATTTTAAGTCAATTCTAATTAAACCAAAAAGTCAAAATACAGTGAGGATTGGATGGCTGAAGGGATCAGTGATGGGCTCTGGTCCTGTGGAGTCTTTCAGCAGTAGCTAGTCAATATTTTCAATACTTATCAGGTCATTAGGGAGTCAAAGTTGTTACTGTCTGCCAGCAGCTATGTAGCTTGTGTGAAATTAATTGTCCTCTGTCCTGTTCCCAATGAAAACAAATCAATACCCTCTCCCTCCAAACCTTCGCAGTTGGCACTCATTGGGACTTCTGTTAGCAGAGAGGCCAAGTATTGAATGGGCCATCCAGGGTAACTGACCTCTCTCACCATTATTGGTACGTCTTCACTGGAAAAAAATAAAAAGAGGAAAAAAAGTGTGGTTTTATCTCGGGTTGGCTAAGTTAGGTTAAATTAGCAGTGAGGACATAGCAACTTGACTTTTGCCTCAAGTTAGCGCCACAAGTGGGAGCGGGGAATGAACTCAAGCTGCTAACCCGAGTTAAAAGTAAATTGGTATTCACTGCTATTTTAAATCATATTACCATAGTTAACTTGAGTTAAGAAAGCACTTTTTCTTGCAGTGAAGACATACACTGCATGTAAGGAGCACAACGTGGAAAACCTTAAACTGTTGCTATACTTGGTGAATTTTCTGTTGCTATCCTTGGTGAATTTTTTTGTTCTGTAGATAGATTGGTTTAAAACAATTATTTATAAGAATCAGACCAACATTTTAGGAAATTTTTAATGGAAAACTCCCTATGTTCAATACAGTATTAAGACTAATTATAATTGGGGAAAAATATTGAAGAATTTTTCCATATAATTAGGAGAAAATGGGAAAAGTACTTAATTAGAAATAGGGATTTTCTCCAATGTGGTGTTTTATTTTTAAATGTATACCTTTCAAATATGTATCATTGAGAACAGGTAAAAGCCATGGATTAAAGGGCACTGTTAGATAGCAAAGGCCCACTATGTGGGTGTTGGATGAGTAAAATAAAGTTTTTCAATATTGGAAAACATTTTTCTTACATTTTTATTTCTGTTGACATGCAAATATCCCATTGTTCTGTTTTTTATCTTTTAAAAACATTTTAAGAAAATGAGAAACAAATTAATCTGACTAGTCGGTTTTCGTTGTCCAGCATGACTGAAGTGTAGAAAATACATGAAAAGAAATAACAAAAAGAAATTTCTTTTCAGTACTTTTCATTCTAACAATTTAAGTAGATATTAGTAACATAGCAAAAGATGTCTCTCCTCCCTTCCCCTAGAAGATTTCAAATTCAGCAATTTCACTTAAAAGTTTTAAAATTTGCTCTGGGGAAAAAAGAATGCATTTTAAAAGCATAACTTACTAGAAATGAGGGTATTAAAAAACCCTTTCCCTTCAGCCCTGATTCTGCAAATGTTTATGTATGTGCTTAACTTTAAGCACGTGAATAATCACAATGGGACTAAGGCTCAGATTTTTAAAGGCTCTCATTTTCAAAAGGCTTTTAGGGACTTAGGAACCTAAATCCCATTGACTGCCAATAGGTTTTAGGCTCCTAAATGCCTTTTGAAAATGATTTAGGTTCCCAAATCGGTTAAGTATTGCAACACTAAGCACAATTATTCCTGAATACCTGTAAAAATCTGGATCTAAAGCTAAGCATGTACATAAATATTTGCTGAATTGGGGCTGTAGCTTTTGTCAGTCTATAAACATCTCACTATAGCCGTTTGGATACTTCAGGATCCAAAAATGCATAACAGCGTTGAGCATAACAGCAGCTTCAAGCTGAACTGCATGAACAGTAAAAAAAAATTTTGCAGCTCTTGGTGGAGGGAAAAAAGATTTCTGGGAAAGCCTTTCTTTGAGGTTTTTTAGTTAAAGCTTGTAGGTAGTTGGCTCTGGTCAGGAAACTTTTTTTTTTTTTTTTTTTTTTAATTGGAGTGTTAGCTTTGCTGCAAAGATTAGGTTTTCTGCAGGCTGTGGTAGTTTTGAACTGTCATCTGACTGCACAGCTCAGGTTGAAGAGAATGCCATAATATATGCTGAAAGGAATTATAGGCATTTGGGTTTTGTGCAGTCCTCACATTTTCTCCTTAATCATGATCTTAGTACCATGGGAACAGTGTGGAAGTGTAGTTCTTTTGAATATCATCCTCCAAGTTGCTTGCTTAGCTTCACGCAATTTTCTAATTGAATTTCATCCTCATGCAGCTTTACCTCAACTATTCTAAGTGACTGTCAGGATACAGTGAAAACTAGTTTGTTCGTATATTGGGAATACAGTAATAATGGTGATATTCCTATACTTCTGCAGATTTGCCTGGGTAACATAATGCCAGCTGAGCGCAAAAAGTCAGCCAGTATGGAAGAAAAAGAATCTTCATTAAATAACAAAGAAAAAGACTTCAGTGAAAGGCGATCAGTGAGCAGTAGAGAGAAACCAAAGGAGGATGTGAAGGTTGGCCTGAAGAGAGAGACTCTCAAGACACCTGAAGATAAAAAGAAAAAACTGGAGGAGGATAAACGGAAAAAAGAAGACAAGGAGCGAAAGAAAAAAGAAGAGGACAAGATAAAAGCTGAAGAAGAGCAGAAGAGGAAAGAGGATGAAGAAAAAAAGAAATTTGAAGAGGAAGAGAAAAAGAAACAAGAAGAGGAAGTAAAACGTCAGCAAGAGGAGGCAGCTGCACAATTGAAGTAAGATTTATGTTTTAAGTTTTAACTGTGCCTAACAGTATAGTCCTTACTCAGGCAAAATTCCCATTGAAGTCAGTGGGAGTTTTGCCAAAGTGAGGACTGCAGTATTGGGTCACTCTTTTAATTTTATGAATAAGAAGGTAAAAATTTATATAATTGTTTAGTAAATATAGATCAGGGGTTCTCAAATTGGGGGTTGGGACCCCTCAGGGGGTCGTGAAGTTATTACATGGGGGGTTGTGAGCTGTCAATCTCCACCCCAAATCCCGCTTTGCCTCCAGCATTTATAATGGTGTTAAATTAAAAACACTTTTTTATATATTTATAAGGGGGGTCGCACTCAGAGGCTTGCTATGTGAAAGGGGTCACCAGTAAAAAAAAGTTTGAGAGCCACTGATATAGATAGTGTCAAGTGATATGCTCAGTGCTATTTGTGAGAAGCTAAAAGTATGCAGTAGTTGTATGTATATACTAACCACTATCACTTTGGCTTATACATTGGATTTCGGTAATGTCATCTGTCTGGAGATCTCATGAGGTGTATAAATGTGCCTGAATTAAGCATCACAAAGTCTCATTGAGGTTCAGAAGTGTTATCCCCATTTTACAGATGGGAAAACAGAGGCACAAAGAAGCCAAGTGACTAGCCCGTGATCACAATGAAATCCATCCAGGAATAGGTGCTGGGCAGCTTGACTCTCAGTCCGGTACTTCAGTCACAAGACCAACCTTACTATAAGCTGTTGCTGTAAACTTTTAAGCACTGGAAATGGGCTGTGATCTCTAAAGCTGTCCAATAGTCAGCAGTCATGAATAATTGGTAGGATACAGCAGAAAGTGGTGTTAATTTAATTTTCTCTCCAAGTCAGTGTCCATAGCATGGTGTTAAGAGACACTATGGTGTTGGAGGTAAACAAAACCAAGATTCTGACCATTTGTATTCATTAAAGATACCATGACACTTTTTTAAAGAGTAAGGGTTTTAATGTGTCTGTCTTGGTCAGACTCCAGGCTGGGCGAATACATTTTATCTACTTAAATTGCCCTTGCAATTTCAGTTGGATTTGGAATTCTTCTTATCTAGAACACGTGTGTAGTGTTACTGTGTTCTGTTAACAGCTGCTCTGTTCTGTCCCAAAGTTGATTGTATTTCTTTCTTGAATAAAAGGATTGTAGTATTTATGCTTTGTTAATGCTTTGTGATAAAAAAAATTCTGTATAGAGCCTTGCTAATATGTTTATTTTAATAAATACATAAATGGCACTTTCTTAGAAAAGGTTTAATAGAAGAGTGCTATTTAGTGAAGCCTTGGAGTTACTAGGACTTCCTTATTATCAGTAAAATATATTACAGAACATTCATTAGTACATATAAAGTATCAGGAAAAATTTAAACTGCACTACAATTGAGATCAATTAGCTTGCAGTGCATTATCCTTGTTTTGAAATGGTTCATTTACTTGTCAGTTTACAAAATTCAGTAATCTATAATAGAAATTAGTGAGGTCTTACCAGGTGATAACTATTGTTTTTTTTTTTTTTTTCTTTAGAGAGAAAGAGGAAGCACATCAACTCCATCAGGAAGCTTGGGAGCGCCATCAAGCAAGAAAGGAACTCCGCAGCAAAAACCAGAATGCACCAGATAACCGCCCTGAGGAGAATTTCTTTAGCAGGCTGGACTCGAGTCTGAAGAAGAACACTGCTTTTGTAAAGAAGCTAAAAACTATCACAGAACAACAGAGGGACTCCTTGTCTCATGATTTTAATAGCCTCAATTTAAGCAAGTACATTGCAGAAGCTGTAGCTTCTATTGTTGAAGCAAAGCTGAAAATATCAGATGTGAACTGTGCCGTGCACTTGTGTTCTCTGTTTCACCAGCGCTATGCTGATTTTGCTCCATCACTTCTTCAGGTTTGGAAAAAGCATTTTGAAGCAAGGAAAGAAGAGAAAACTCCCAACATTACCAAACTAAGAACTGACTTACGTTTCATTGCAGAATTGACAATAGTTGGGATTTTCACTGATAAAGAAGGTCTGTCTTTAATCTATGAACAGCTAAAAAACATTATTAACGCTGATCGGGAGACCCACGCTCATGTTTCTGTGGTAATAAGCTTTTGCCGGCACTGTGGAGATGATATTGCTGGTTTGGTACCAAGGAAGGTTAAAAATGCTGCAGAGAAGTTTAACTTGAGTTTTCCTCCTAGTGAGATAATCAGCCCAGAGAAGCAACAGCCCTTCCAGAATTTGTTGAAGGAATACTTTACATCTTTGACCAAACACCTGAAAAGGGACCACAGAGAGCTACAAAATATTGAGAGACAAAACAGGTGACATTTAAATACTGTACTTCATAAATTGATATAACAGTGCAGCTCATAGAATGCTTTAAGATTTCTTTAATTGTTGCCACCAAAGTAAAATTATGTGGGAAGATGCGCTTTCTTGCAGAAGATTCTCTGAAGTAACATGCTGAAAGATTTCCCAACTAGAAAATCTTTTAGAGCCTGGGATGTTAAGTAATGGGACATTAGGTTTTAAATAATTTTTAGAGGGAGACTGTTAAGTAAGTTTCTCTTGCTTTAATTTTTTTTAACTCCTCCACTGGTTTTGTAACACTCCTCTAGCAGCTTGAGACTAACATTTCTTTCCCAGCTGGTTTTGTCCTTTTCCAGTTGGCACCAAGTGGTTTTTTTTTTTTTTCCCCCACCCACATATTTCTTATGGACCATATGCTGACATGGATTTGTTTTGTTTATTTTTTTGTGTGTACCAACATTGTACATGGTGTCAGCGTAGTTCTAAGTATAGGGGGGAAATCATTTGTCAAAGAAGTGTACTTTCCAAATTTCTTATATATTAAAATTTGGGCCTAAACTACTCAACCATGTCCTGTTAAACCTTGACTCAGAACATTAAATGCTTCAGGACCTCAGCTAACTATAAATGTCTTAGGCTGGAAAGAAACTTCCACCATAGGTGTGTTGTTGAATAAATATGCACTTTTCTCTGAAGCATCTAGTACTGGTCATTGTTGAAGCCAGAATGCTCTCCTAGGTGGACTGATGGTCTGATAAGGGCACAGGACTGGACAGGACTTCCTGGGTCAGCAAGTCCAGTCTTCTTATATGACAGGCATTCTCATCAGATGATCTCATTTGTATGATATGGTAATTCCTATATTCCTAGACTATTTTCAATACACATAAGCAAAAGCACATGAATTGTGCAGTTATTGGTGATGGGCCTGAACAAAAATTCTGGATCTGAAATATGTATCCCAAGTCAAACTGCATATGTTTATAATGTTGAGTACAAAAAAAACCCCCTCTGATCTGAACACTTCCAAACTTTGGGGGTTGAAATCTAGACTCAAATTTGAGCTTTCTTGAAGTGTGGAATGACCAGTTTTGGTATTGAACTTGGCCTATTATAAGGATCTAGGTGTGAGATATAAACTCAAGCATCTGTTGAAGTCTAGTCCCATCCCTATCAGTTGTTAAGTGACTGTATTTTGCTATGTAAGAAGTTGGAATGTGTAGTGACTTTAACTATAGTCCAATTCCTTATACTACTTGCTTGTTCAGAGAGAGTCAAAACACAAGTATAATTTTTTTTGCAACTTAATGAGTGTATACCTTCATTATTTAAACTAACACGGTTACAATTAAGTCAGGGATAAAGACAAATGTAGCAGAAACAGCGGGAACAAGTAGATGAACTTCATTGCTGGCTGATTTGATTACATTTATCCTTCCTTCTCCTCCTCCTTTTTGGCTGTTCGTTTAAGCAACAGCTGTTGTGTGTTGAGAGGACTGGCATGTCCAACTAATCATTTAAGTCCACTGACATGCATCTTTTCTTAATTACCAAGCAGTTAAAAACAGTTGTAAAGTTCTTTAGTTTATAAAATTTTCCAGGCGTATTAGTTTACTAAACTAAAAAGTTTTTAAACACCTGACGGTGTTTCAATTACAGAGCTACCAGTATAGAGCTGGACAGGAAACTGTTTTCCTGTCTTTGAAACTCTTTTGGGACAAAACCAAGATCTTTAGAAGTTTTTGTGTGTGGAAAAACCACAGAAAAAAGAGAGAGGCCCCAGAATAGCCAACAGGTGGTGAGGGCACTCACCTGAGGTATGGTATGGAAGACCCAGGCTCAAGTCCTTTGTCTGAATCAGACAGATCAGGGTCTCCCGTCCCCAGGCAAATGTCCTGGATGTCAGCCTATTAGGTATTCTTGAGTCTCTCAACCATAAATTCCATCCTGGACCTGAGAAACCTTTCCTGACAAAAGATATAGAACTTAAGGTACAAAGTTTTTTGTTTTGGTGCATACGTGATAAAACAGTATCATTTAGGGTCATGTGGAGATGATTGTATTGGTTATATGGATTTAAAAATGTTAGCCTTCTGCTTAATAACAATTGGAGTGAGTGAGAGATTCTTCTCAATTTCTCAAAAATTCCCTTTTCTGCTTAATTTAATGTGATTAATTGTTCTCTTTCTCCATAGACATACCAAATACTTGCATACATTGGTCTTTGGCCTCATACCATCCAAATCTAATGAGAAGTTTGGGTATGCAGTTGAATTTCATTTAGAGAGTGGTTCTATTCTAAAAAGTGACTATAAAAATGTTAGCTCCCTCCTTATTTAACAGATCTATTGAAAGACAATCTGCTTTACTGACAAAAATAAATTTACTGTTTTTTATTCCCATTAGTACTGCAGAACCAACTTGAAGAGGGAGAGAGCTAGAATAGGTTCCTCCTTATATATCAACTGAATTGTTTACTTAGGGCATATATTCACTGCAGAGTTAACTTGAGTTAGCCTAGTTCAACTGAGAGTAGCCATGCTGCAAAATAACACTCAAGCTACCCAGAATGCAGTATAGTGGTTGTGTTAGCAGCTGACGAGTTGTATTAACTTGAGCTGTTGCCTATCCACCCCTCTGGGCCCACCAACTCAAGTAAAAGCACCGTCATGCTCAAATGAAGGGTTTTTGCATGAGGATGGGACTCAAATTAGTAGTGACACTCAAGTTATAACTCAGGTTAATACTGCAGTGAAGACAAACCCTATGTTCCGACCGGTTGCCCCTGTATAAATCAACTGAAAGCAGTAGTAGTGTGCACAGTGCACAGTAGTGTTGTTGATAGCAAAACCTGAAGATGAAGTGTAACTAAGGACATAATCTGGCTTGTAGAATCTTTGTAACTAGTGATGATGGATCAGCAAGAAAAAACCATGCTTGACCCTCAGATCCCAGGCTGAGTTCTCAAAGCTAACTGCTGGGCAAGGAGGAACTATACTTTTTCTTGTAAATTAAGCATGTTAAGATACAGTAAACATGGAACTCTACAATTTCATCTTTAAACACTTCAGATTAGTACTGAGTTTCAAAGTGTTATTGCATCTATAAACCTAGTGAATAACAGTATAAACAACTTAGTAGTGAGCTCTGAACCACAAGTTCATTTATAGAGGAGGCCAATAAATTTAAAAATCTTTGTCAACTAATGGATTTTCTCCTTTCAGAATGCTTATTTTAGAAGATGGAAACTATCCCTAATTCATGCCTTTACTGGCAAGGAAATACTGTTCATTGTTGCTGAGGTGTAAATAGCACCTTTTAAATGCAGTAAAAACATTTTTCATTGAAAAACTATGAAACGAGCAACATTTATGTCACTTGTGTGTAGTAATGTCGAGGGGATGGTTTGACGGGACTGCCTACAATGGCATGTGGCCCATCGGCAACTGCCAGTAGCAACAATCCCCAATGGCTGGAGATGGGACACTACATGGGGAAAGAATTTGAGTCACTACAGAGAATTCTTTCCCAGGTATCTGCCTGTCTTGCTCACATGCTCAGGGTATAGCTGATGGCCATATTTGGAGTTGAGAAGGATTTTTGCCCCAGATTAGATTGGTTGGCAGAGACCCTGTTGTTTTTTTTTTTTTTTTGTCTTCCTCTGCAGTGTGGGGCATGGGTCTCTTGCAGGTTTAAATTAGGGCTGCATAACAATTTTAAAAAAATAATTGCAATTAATCACACTGTTAAATAATAGAATACTATTTATTTAAATATTTTTGGATGTTTTCTACATTTTCAGATATATTAATTTCAATTACAACCCAGAACACAAAGTGTACAGTGCTTACTTTATATTTATCTTTTATTACAAATATTTGTGCTATAAAAAAGAAATAGTATTTTTCAATTCACCTCATCCAAGTACTGTAATTCAATCTCTTCATCATGAAAGTTGAACTTAAAAATGTAGAATTATGTACAAAAAAACCCTGCATTCAAAAATAAAACAATGTAAAACTTTAGAGCCTACAAGTCCACTCAGTTCTACTTTTTGTTCAGCCAATCACCAAGACAGACAAGTTTGTTTACATTTATGGGAGATAATGCTGCTGGCTTCTTATTTGCAATGTCACCTGGAAGTGAGAATAGGTGTTCACATGGCACTGTTGTAGCCAGTGTCTCAAGATATTTATGTGTCAGATGCGTTAAAGATTCATATGTCCCTTCGTACTTCAACCATCATTCCAGGGGACATGCATCCATGCTGATGACGGGTTCTGCTCTATAACAATCCCAAATAGCGTGGACCAATGTATGTTCATTTTCATTATTTGAGTCAGATGCCACCAGCAAAAGGTTAGCTTTCTTTTTTGGTGGTTCCGGTTCTGTAGTTTCCACAACGGAGTGTTGCTCATTTAAAACTTCTGAAAGCATGCTCCCTACCTCATCCCTCTCAGATTTTGGAAGGCACTTCAGATTCTTAAATCTTGGGTTGAGTGCTGTAGCTATTTTTAGAAATCTCACATTGGTACCTTCTTTGCATTTTGTGAAATCTGTAGTGAAAACGTTCTTAAAATGAACAACATGTGCTTGGTCATCATCTGAGATTGCTATGAAACATGTGGCAGAGCAGGGGACATACAATTCTCCCCCAAGGAGTTCAGTCACAGATTTAATTAACGCTTTTTTTTTTAAACGAGCTTCATCAACATGGAAGCATGTCCCCTGGAATGGTGGCAAAGCATGAAGGGGCATACGAATGTTTAGCATATCTGGCACGTAAATGCCTTGCAATGCCGGCTACAAAAGTGCCATGCCAAATGCCTGTTCTCACTTTCTGGTGACATTGTAAATAAGAAGATGGCAGCATTATCTCCCATAAATGTAAACAAACTTGTTTGTCTTAGCGATTGGCTGAAAAAGAAGTAGGACTGAGTGGATTTGTAAGCTCTGAAGTTTTCATTGTTTTGTTTTTGAGTGCAGTTATGTAACAAAAAAATCCTACGTTTGTAAGTTGTACTTTCACGACAAAGAGATTGCACTACATTTCTTGTATGAGATGAATTTCTTTTGTTTATCTTTTACAGTGCAAATATTTGTAATAAAAATAACAATACACTTTGATTTCAATTACAACATAGAATACAATATATATGAAAATGTAGAAAAACATCCAAAATATTTAATAAATTTCAATTTGTATTCTATTTAACAGTGCGATTAAAACTGAGATTAATCTCTATTAATTTTTTATATTAATTGTTTTTGAGTTAATCACGTGAGTTTACTGCGATTAATCGACAGCCCTAATTATTATTACTTTACTTTGTTTTACCATTGAAACTTACCTGGATCAGTTGAACGCTGAAGCCGTTTGGGCATGCCTGGAAATTGTATGACATTTTTAACAACTAGAGATTCTCTGCACCTTGAAGTCTTTAAACCATGATTTGAGGATTTCAGTGGCTCAGACACAGGTTTTATACAGGAGTGGGTGGGTGAGATTCTGTGGCCTGCATTGTGCAGAAGGTCAGACTAGATGATCATAATGGTCCCTTCTGACCAGGGCCGGCTCCAGGCACCAGCGAAGAAAGCAGGTGCTTGGGGCAGCCAATGGAAAGGGGCGGCACGACCGGGTCTTCGGCAGCAGGTCTCTCAGTGCCTCTCCGAGCGAAAGACCTGCCGCCGAAGAATGAAGCGGCGCAATAGAGCTGCTGTCTATTGCGGTTATATCTCTCTCTTTCCCACCCTTCCCCGCTTCGCCGCTTGGGGCGGCAAAAAAGCTGGAGCCAGCCCTGCTTCTGACCTTAAAGTCTGTGATTCTATATTGATTGAGTACCATGCTCTTGTGGTCAGCTCCCTTCTTTTTCTTCCTTTTAGTAGTCAAAAATTGATGATAAACATAGTAATGCAGCCTGTTCCCAGGAAGGTGGAGTTAACATTATATTCCAAGTTACTGGCTTCTCTGTTTTGAATTGCAGCATCGGGTTCAGACCAATTTTCGGTCATTGGTAACAACTGGTCAGTCAGATGCCACTAACACCACCATTCAAGCTACTATAAAACCAGTCAGAGAGGACAACTAGCTGGGAAAATACTGTCATCTTTCATTTGAAAGTGCACATTGGGCCCATTTCGCAGTAGTCTTGGAGCCCCTTAAATATGTCTACACTGTAATTAAAAATCCAGGACTGGCCTGTGCTAGCTGACTCAGGCTCGTGGGGCTCTAAGACACTGTTTAATTGCTGTGTGGATGTTCAGGCTCAGACAGGAGCCCACGCTCTAGGACCCTGCAAGATGGAAAGGTTCCAGAGCTCGGGCTGCAGTGTGAGCCCAAAAGTCTACACCACAATTAAACAGTCCCTTGGTCAGAGCACCATGAGCCCGAATCAGCTGGCACAGGCCCATGGGCGTCTAATTGCAGTGTAGACCTACTCTTAAGCAACGTCTACACTGCCACTTACTTCAGCATAATTTACAGCACTCGGGTGTGAATAAACCACCCCTCCGAGGGCCGTAAGTTACACCGACATAAGCACTGGTGTGAATAGCGCTATATCAGCGGGAGAATATCTCTTGCTGACATAGCTGATGCCTCTTGTGGAGGTGGAGTAGTTATGCTGATGGGAGAGCTCTCTCCTGAGAGTGTCTTCACCAGATGTGCTATGGCAGCTTCACCAGTGTAGTGCTTCTAGTGTAGACTAGCCCTAGGTGTGAGCTTACGCTTGTGTGTAATGGTCCCTGAATCAGCTGAACAGGCCTCAAGGAGAATACCCTTGGCAAAGGAGACCAGCAGGTTCTTTCTGGGTATTTGGGTGGCCCATTCAGTGAGGCAATCTACTTCTCTGGTGGAGTGTCCTTGTTTGGTGAAGATGGTTTTAAGTGTGTAAAGGTGTGTATCCTGGACTTTCTTCCCAGAGCATATTCTGTGGTGTCTGAGTCCCTGGCTCTAGATAATAGATTTCTTGGTGTATTTTGGGTGGTTCCTGGATCTGTGATAGTGTTTGTGATCCATGGGTTTCTTGCATGTAGTTGTCTATAGGGTTCCATTGTTGAAGCTGATCCTGGTGTCCGGGAAGTTGATGCTGGTGCGGTAGTGTTCTAAAGAGAGTTTGATGGATGGGTGGTAGCTGTTGAAGTTTTGTTGGAAACCTTTGAGGAAGTTTAGGTCGTCTGTCAAAAACTAGAAAATATCATTAGAGTATCTCAGGTATATCATTGGTTTTGTGGTGCTTTTGTCCAGAAATTCTTCCTCAAGGTGATCAATGAAAAGTTTGGCCTATTCGGGAGCCATCCTAGTGCCCATGGTGTGGGCAAAGTGTTTGTTGTTGAATGTAAAATTGTTATAGGTGGGGGTGAAATGGATGAGTGTTTGGGGTGGATATGTGAGTGTTGTCAATTGTCTTCTAGATATTAAGAAAAACAGAGCCAGCATCAAATTGATGATTTCTATTCTTTTGGTTTTAAAAAAGCCCAAGAGGATTACTATTGTTACTTCTTGTTTGAAGTGTGTGGTGCATGATTTACCACTTGATGTCTTGTAATGCCAAAGTTATAAACTGGCTTAAACTCCACCCTTTGGTCTTTACAAGGCTTGTTCTGCATTGTATGATGCTTCTGTTACTTTAATTTCCAAGGAATCAAAGGTAAAAGAGACACAGACATGCAGCTGTATATAATAGGCCAGCCTTTAATATCGGTGGTGGTTCTTTGCCATAAGCTGGAATTGCCAGAGATTGTTGTTTTCTCCAGGATGCAAGTTTAATAAATTAACAAATATCGTTGACACTAATTTATTAAAATGTTGATTTAGAATAGATGAGAGCAGCCAAATAAACTAAAGAATACAATACAAAATCCTTCACAGAATACTTGCAAGTTTGGGGAGGAGATTTTGTTCAAGCCTAGAATGTATTTCTGATTTATGACATGGCTTACATCCATGTTCTGTGGCTCTAGCCAAATACTGAAATGTGCTTAGAATGCATATGAATCAAAAATTGCACAGGGCTTGATATCTTTTTTTCCTTAACTAATGACAAGGAAGTGCTCCTGTAGACCAGTCATGGTTTTAAGATATGAAATGTTATAAATCAATATTGCTAGAAACAAATAGTACATTATGAAAATCTGATATTTTTATGGGTATATGTAATATTTATTTCTAGACCTAGCTACCAGATATTTCACCTTAATATCATGCCATTGTGATTAATCTTTTTTCCCACTTGAATTCAGTATGCTTTTAACAGCTGCTGTCTGAATCTAAAAAACAATCTTGTCTTTCAAACTGTATAAAAGATTAATCAGAAACTGGAGTTGACTAGAAACTGACTTGAAAAGGAATAATTTCCATTGAGTACCTGGGATGAAATCCTGGCCCTATTGAAGTTAACAGGAGTTTTGTTATTGACTTCAGTGGACTACAATAGGGCCACAACTTTGCCCCTAATGTCCCAAATACATCTGGTAACTTTCATCTTAGTTGCCATTTCTGAGGTCTCTTAACTTGGGACAGTATTTGCTGAGGGCATGTCTACACTACAAAGTTAAAAGAAGAACAGGAGTACTTGTGGCACCTTAGAGACTAACAAATTTATTAGAGCATAAGCTTTCGTGGACTACAGCCCACTTCTTCGGATGCATATAGATGGGCTGTAGTCCACGAAAGCTTATGCTCTAATAAATTTGTTAGTCTCTAAGGTGCCACAAGTACTCCTGTTCTTCTTTTTGCGGCTACAGACTAACACGGCTGCTACTCTGAAACTACAAAGTTAAGTCATCTTAATGTAACTTGATATCCAGCCACCACAGTAATTAAGTTGGTTGTGTGTGTCCACACCAAGATCATTGTCTCCTGGAGGCCAATTCAGTCAATTTACACAACCCATAGCCCGAGCCCTGCTGCCTGGGGGGACTTGAACTTCGACTTCAGCAAGTCTAATGCTGGCTCTGGGGTCACAACCCACAGTTTGAGAACCGGTGGTGCAGAATAATCTGATCTATTTTTTGTGGCTCATTATGACAGGGGCCTATAAGCCACTGATATACCACATATTTCCCGAGGAACATTACTTATTGTTTAACTACCGTGCGACAATATTTTAAGAAAGCAAGTTTCATGTATGTTTTACATGCCCACCCAGAAGAATAGAGAGGATGTGTAGAAATAATGGAGTAAAAAATATAAATGTGCACAGCATTTGTGCACATGCCTCTATTTTAAATGTGATTAATAGGGGAAATTTTTGACCCATCACTCTCTCTGCTCTTCCTTTCATAGGAAAGGTATGATGGTAGGATGGTGTTTCTAGCAGAGGCTCATAGAACTTTAACCTGAGTCAGTTGTAATTAAATAGGTGAGACAAGAAAGCAGTAACCTTTTTTTGCTCACCACATCACCCTAAAGTTCCCATGATAAGAAGAATGCTATACTATTTAGAACTTGTAAATGTATTTGAAAAGAGGTTTTGATTAAAAACAGCATTTAAAATTTTTCCTTGATTAAAAACTGTCAGGTATAGTACTGCAAAAGAAACCAAAATGTACATTAAGAACTAATTCTTTTAGACTTTATTTCACGGATGTCAGCTCATGTTACTGGGCTAACTTGGAAATAAACGTCTCCTTCTTAAAACTGGCATTTCTGAGCCCCTTGGTGATGACCATCCCCTTCTGATACCAGCACAATGGAAGCCTATTGTCATAGACTGCAAAGCAGTCTTTATCCTGCTTTAATACTAGTCAAACATTTTACTTAAAATATTGGACATTAAAACTCTTGCATTACAGAATATTTAAGGGGAAAAAAGCTTCAGTTCTTTCAGTCTCCATAATCGGATTATTCTTAATGGCATTAAAGTTAAAATGGCTGTGGTTGTAGTACATTTAAGTTTATCAAATTTGGTATTAAGTTGAATTTTGATAGTAGTGTTAGCCAGATAGTAGCAATAAGAGACAACAATCTCATTTAGTGTGTGTGTATAATTCTGTGCCAGAAGGAAGACTGATGATGATCGCTGGAAAACTTTGTCAATGGTTCAGTATAGGTCAAATATATCTTTAATAAGCGGACAGTGTCTGATTGTTTTTTTTTTTTTTAAATGTGCTCTTTATAGGCGTATTCTGCACTCTAAAGGAGAGTTGAGTGAAGATCGACACAAGCAGTATGAAGAATTTGCAATGTCCTATCAGAAGCTGTTGGCAAATACTCAGTCTCTGGCTGATCTGTTGGATGAAAATATGCCGGATCTTCCCCAAGACAAACCAACACCAGAGGGTAGGACATCTTTTAGGGTTGATAGGTTATACAATACTGAAAGCTTTCCTTTATGGGAAAAAAACAAAACCCTCCCATTGATCTGTGTTTTCAGTGCAAGTTTCCTTTTAAATGTTAATAGCTTAGTCTCTCGCATTTTAAATATATGGAATAGGGCAAAGCATTCCAGGGTACGCCAATAAAGCTTCATTTTAAATTTATTAACCTCCAGTCAATTATTGAGCCTAAACAGGCCATCATAACACCAAAATAAATGGTGGAAACTGGTGGGCGCCCTATGTACCCAAGGGCATGGGAGGTTAAAGAAAAAGATTGGACTATTATAAGTGTTAATTAATTTTGGCAATCTCTTGTACCTCTGTTAAGATGACTTTATTAAGGTGGTAAGGTAATGGGTGCCATGTAAAGAAAATCATATTTGTACCTTTAATCCTCCCCATCACTTTAAGTATATTTAATTTATTTTTATAAGAATTACTTGGTCAGATAACTAGTCATTCACAGGCTTTATTTTACATTAGAGAGACCATTTGAATCTGAAGATTATATGAGCTGCATTTAAAATGAAATTTTGAATGGATTACTAGAGAAATATGCAAACAAATACTATGAAATTTCAATTAAATTGTCTTATTTCCTTACTAGTTGTGTTTCCTTGTTTCTCAAATCGGACAGAAGGCACTTTGTTTTAATTACTTCTTAATGTAGTTTGAATCTGCTTTAGAAGAGTTATCTGTTAATTGCATCTCAGAGCTTAGCAATTCAATATAGTTTTAAAATATACTAATTGCCCTTTAAAGTATTTCAAAATACAGCTAGGAAAATGTTGCACGACCTGTTAGATAAGCCACTAGATGGCTACCTGTGACCTTTGAATATGACGGAAAAATTTAATGTGCCACACTAGTCTTGATGGCTGTCAAATTTTAGTATTTACATATTCAAATTCTTGAAATCATGGACCTCAGGTTTGTCCAAAAATGCTCAAGCTTAAAAAAAAATTGATAAAACTGTTTTGAAGAAGAAATGTGATTATCCCAACAGTTTCCTTACCATGATTGCCAGACCCAAATTAAGCAGCGTGTCGTTGCACAGGGCCCCCAGACTCAGGGGGCCCCGACCACCTGGCTGGTTTTTAACCCTCTTGACCAGTTTTTCTTCCCTTTTGCTGGTTGCAATGTGCTGGGGCTTTTTTCCACTTCTAAGTTACAAGTTGGGGGGGAAAACCCCAACACAATGCAACTGGCAACCCTTGCTGCATGCATGCGCTGCGGCATCACAGCTGCTTCCACTACAGCATTCATGTCATGTGCCTACTGGTGCCACACCTAGGTCCCACTCCACATGCCAGGCCCTCAATGAGCCCATGTGGCAGCTCCTGCTCCTTTCACTGCCAGAAAGCAGGGCAAACCTAAGGTTCAACAGCAGGGAGGAGTAAGAAGCGGGGACCGGAGTGGGTGAGGCAGGGATTCCTGGGAGCTTGGGAGGGAGTGGTAGGGGGCTTCCCTGGGCTAAGGCTCCCGAGAGGAGGTAGGTGTAGGGGCTTATGGGCTAGCAGGTTTGTGGAGGGGTGGGGGTGCCTGAGAGAGGAACAGGAAGATCAGGCTTCTGTGGGTGGGTAGGGGTGCACTGAATGGGGTAGAGGAGGGTCAGGATGCTGTGGGGAGGGGCAATGTCTAGTTTTTCTGCTTCTTGAAGGTGGCAACCCTATGGGCCTCAATCAGATTGGCCCAACTGCTCCCGCCCACCACTCACCAAAGTTCAGTGAGTGGCTTTGTACCCTGGCGCAGTGTTGTTGCGTTACTCATGTTTGGTGTCCTATGCAATTGGGCCCCTTGGAGCTCTCTTGGATTATCACTGCAATCGGGCACATAAGTGTAGGGGGCTTTTGAGAGAGGTCTGGTTTCTCAGATCCCTTTTTGGAGTTCAGCTCACCTCTGGCTCCTTCTGCTTCCTTGCCGGTGTTGGTATTCTGAGCCATCAGAGCCAGTGTGTCCTCTTCAGGTCCTGGTAGCTCGCCATTGACACCCAAGACCATCTTTCTTCCCAGAGGAAAAGAACTACCTTTCCTGCTCATTCAGCTACTGAAGCCCAGTCCCACAATCAGTGTCTGAGTCAGTCCCTTATCGGTTTTGATTCGAATCAAACGTGTGCCCAGAGCCAACTGAGACTCAATACCCCTTTCCCTTAGGAGCTGGTAAAATTCCTCTTAACCTGTCTGTTTTCCAAAAGGCAGCAAAGCAACTCTCACGCAGGAGGCTCGGGTATCCAATGCACTAATGTACTTGCTGTTTTCTGATCTGTATGGTCTCTGGCAAGTTCTGCTTTTGTCAAAAATGTCTTTCCCCTATAACTGGGGAGTCAGCTAGGCATGGTCAAGCTACTTTCTAAGCCACGTTTCATAAATACTTCCAAGCGCTTAATCTACTTAGGAAATGTTTCCCCAAGCCAAGAAAGAGTGAGTGAGTATTCAATTAAAAAAAAAAAAAGCAATATATATTTAAATGAAATATTCCTAGATGTATTATTAACATGTCATATTAGTTCTTTAAGTCTTTTCCAAACTACTAGTAATAAAATGAGATGTTCTCATATTTATAAACTATATATCATGTGCTCTGTCTAGTTTAAGGAATGTGAGGAGGGTCCAATTTCCATAGTGCACAGGGCCACAACATTTTTTAATCCATCCTTGCTAATTACCCCTGGACTGCAATATTCCAGATTTTGCAAGTATTTACTTATTTCCTGAAAATAAAACATTTGTGGCAGTTGGTGTATGAACAGCCCCAAAATGATGTATCTAAACACTTTCTGATGCTAATATGGATGAATTCTACTATAAATCCATTTAGCAATCTCGTTTAATATAATTGTGATAACTTTTTGATTGCACAATGTAGTTTTGTAATTTTATTGTTTTGATTTCTTCTTGAATGAGACTAGTCTGGTTGTACTTTAAGATGCTGGGGATATGTGTTTAATAACTTTCAATTTTAGAAGCCAAGGTAGTGGCAGTAACAGAGAAACATTTTTTTAATGTTTAACCCAAAAGTCTGTCTTTTTAAAATGAGATGATCTGAAACTTGTATGTAGCTTTAACCCTTCGCTTAAAAGAAAATCTTTCTTTTAGTATGATTATATTGATGAATTAGTCACTTGTGCATTCTGTGATTCCAGAACATGGGCCTGGCATTGACATTTTTACCCCTGGCAAACCTGGAGAATATGACCTGGAAGGGGGCATCTGGGAAGATGAAGATGCTCGAAATTTCTATGAGAACCTCATTGATCTAAAAGCTTTTGTGCCAGCCATTTTGTTTAAAGATAATGAAAAATGTTCTCAGAACAAGGACTCCAGCAAGGATGAATCTAGAGGTAAAACAATTTGGAAGAAAATGTTCTAGAGCTTTTTAAAAAATTTTATTGTGTCAACAGCCATGCAAGTTTGGCAGAAGTAACAAGTCTTTAGTTGAAATACACCTCTACATCGATATAACGCGACCTGATATAACATGGGTTTGCATATAGCGCGGTAACCCCGGGGCTCCAGCAGTGGGGCTCGGGCGGCGCTTTAAAGGGCCCAGGGCTCCGGCTGCTGCAGGGAGCCCAGGGCCCTTTAAATCATAGCTGGAACCCTGCTGCTGCTACCCCGGAGCTGCGGCAGCGGGGCTCGGGCAGCGATTTAAAGGGCCCAAGCTCCCCGCAGCGGCCGGCGCCCGGGGCTCTTTAAATCACCGCTGGAGCCCTGCCGCTGCTACCCCGGGGCTGCGGCAGCGGGGCTCTGCTGACGATTTAAAGGGCCCGGGGCTTTGGCCGCTGTGGAGAGCCCAGGCCCTTTAAATCACCGCTGGAGCCCTGCTGCCGCTACCCCGATATAATGGGGTTTCACCTATAACGTGGTAGGGATTTTGGGCTCCCGAGGACCGCGTTATATCGTGGTAGAGGTGTAATCATTATTTGTATAGCAGTCAGAACACTCCACCAGGATGGATGATCTTGAGCACAGAAATGATGCTAGATAATCTGAACACACAGTTATTTTATGAAAATAATAATAAATAAAAATGAGTACTGATAGCATTTTTCACCCAAATATATCAGTGTGTTTTTGGTGGGTAAGTATTAATATTTGTATCTTTATATATGAAAGAAACAAGGCTCTGCCTTCACTGCAAAGAAGCGTATGGGTTTTTTTTACATTGAGATTATTAACTTGTTAGCTATCTTGATGCAAATTTCTAGTGCAGACAAGGCAGGAGTAGTTTTTACCTTGATATAGCTAATCAAGGTCAACCCTATCCCACTCGCACCCCTAACACACCTGGGATTGACTAGGATTAGCTGCATTGAGGTAAAAACTACCTGTGCCTTAACTATCTCGGTGCAAAAACCTAGTAGAGACATCTTGATGTAAAAACATACCTTCCTTCTTCTCCCTTCCTCCCCCCCTGTAAAAGGGAAAACTTAAGTCACAAAGGTTAATGCCTGTCAGGAATAGAACTCAAATCATTTGACTCTGAGGGCTTGTCTACACAGCAAGTTACTGTTTGGCAAGCCATGGTGTGAATCTATACCAGCTGGTGTACTGTAGATTCACATTCTGGCTTGACGAGCAGTAACTTGCTGTGTAGACAAACCCTCAGTCCTGTGTACTAACCACTAAACATATTGCGTGCCCCAGTGAATACTATTTCCATATAAAGCACATGCCACTTGAAAGTTTTATCAAATATTTTGTTAGTTCATGAAAATTAATAGATAAATTATATCAAACTTTTTAAAAAGAGGGCTATATGTTTATAAAATGCAAACTAATTTAATTTAGAGATTATAGATACAGTATGCAGAAGAATAGTAAAACCAGGAAGAATACTTCTGGTTATGTTTAGGTTGTAGTCTTAGGCATACTAGGGGGTAAGAACTCTAGCTATGATGAATTAAGATGGTCATCTAAGAAAACAAAAATATATTTTAGTGTCAGATTCTTATCATAAGTTCACAGATTTTAAAACAAGAACAGGGTATTAGATCATCTAGTCCAACCTCCTTTATAACACAAGCCAAAAAATGCCTGCTGTACAGTGTTTTCTGATGGGAGCAAAAAGGAGATACTTAAAAGTTCATTGTAAATTTTTTGAAACTTGCAGTGTTTGGGGGACTGAGACTTGGCCTTGCATATCTCACATTTCAGGCTGATTTGGTGGGGATGTTGTAACTGTAAAATCTCCATGGAAGATACCACTGTTTTCCCTAGGTAGTCTCGCCTCTTAAGTGTTTGCACTCTCATCTTGGACTGTGTAGAACAGCTTCACAATCCTATTGTTCTGAAGTTGTACCACTTCTGGCATGACGTGATGTCATGGGTGCCACACATTAAAATAGAATAAAACTTCACTTTATGCACGATTGGCCAGCCTTTCAAAGTTTATCAGCAAACTCACGTATTCAAGTTCTTGGGTCCTCCCAGTTGTTTGGATTTTTCTCCCTGATTTGGACATGCGAATCCTTGGACATTCAAATTTAAAACTTTGAACTTCCACTGGGGATTTCAACAGATGCCACTTTTGCAATTTTGGGTTTATTATTTAATCAGGATATTAAACATAGGCATTCTACACATAACCTATAGTGTCCTAACAAATAACATATCCCAGCCCAATGAAGACACGGCAAGTACAATTGGGAACAAACCAAAACACTCAAAAGGGGTGAGCACCTTTTAACAGAAACACATCACACAAGGAAGTGAATTAGGAAGACTGTTCCAGGCATGCATGGCGACATGAAAAATGGCACAACGTCCAGAGTTGACAAATAAGACTAATGTATTGGTCAGAGAAGTGTTAAAAATATTTTTAAGCCATGTCTACGTGTGTTAACATTGCATGTAAAATATTTCTGCTTTCTTTTAAACAGATTCAAAAGATGCCAAGGATAATAAGGATGTTGCTGGTAGTGAGGATTTGGAGTTGGATATGGAGAATTTGGACATTAATGATGATAACTTGGAGTTAGACTGTGGAGATGAAGCAGAAGATCTCACAAAAAAGCTTCTTGATGAGCAAGGTAAAAGCAGAGCTGATAAACATTTTTAGGGCTACTGTATTGTTTTCTAACTGGGTCCTGGTATTTCTTCAATTCCTTATATTAGTGTGGAGGGATGCCTTTAATTCTTTTGGACAACATCTGTAGTAGCTAGAAGCAATTTTGAGCAAGGTCATTCCTTCCTCCATCCTATTATGCTCAGCAGGCACTTCTAACAAAACAGTCAATAAAGAGAGATAAGAAATAAAAGTGCTCTGCAAAAAGAAAAGAAAACTGGTCCAAAATTGCTAAAGGATAAAAATAGAAATAATAACTTCTCCTATTCAGTAAAGACACTAAGATGGTTTAGTAACCACTATTTTGAGGTTTGTGTGGTGAAGGTTAATAGATACCTTTGTTACTATTTTGGCATTTGATTGACTTGTGAAAAAGATTAAATGTAAAGGTTGTTCTACTCAGAAAAGTGACGGTAATAAATGGCATGTGAGACTTTATGTTTGTGTATCAATTATCTTATCAAATGTGTTCAGTTTACAAGTAAAAAGATGTTTTACTTTTAAGCCCAATGTGGACTCTAAAAGTCAAACAGGATTCTTTCTTTCTTGTGCATCATCATCAGTAATACAGATTTTGCTTTCAGTAACAACTATTGCCTTCTCTGATAGATACTTAGTAAACAGTCCTGCTAATGATGCACAAGAAGGTATAGAAACCAGCACATCCTCTCTCATGTAACAATGTTAGTATAGATAGCAGAGGTGAAAACTGGAAAAATCTAAGTTGGTTGTGGTGTCCTCCCACCTGTGAGTTATAAGCTTCCTACCAGTGCTGCTGAACTTTGGGAACCTTCTGAAAAGCAGCGCCAAATGTCAGGAGCCAAGGGCCATATACTTCTCAATTACTTCCTTTCTGCAATTAGCTGCAGGAGAAGGGACTTTCTTTGTGTGCATTGTGTCTCTTGGTTTTCCCAGAGGTGGATGCGAATGATGCTCTTCATTTTGCCTGGGGATATTTCTTCCCCAGATTTCTGCTCTGTGTATAAGGTCTTCACATTTGAGCCTGCATCAATGGTCAGTAGAGACTCTGTGGCCTCAAACCAGAAGCCTTATGAATCCCACCCCAAGCTATGTTAAGTCATCCTTCTGCCCCCATGAAGGAATAGACTGCATTTGACTTCAAAGCCAAACAAAGCGGGGATGACTTTGGCAGTGAAGAAATTTGTGTCGGTTCCTAAGTCTTAAGTGGGCTCTGAAGCCTCATCAGTTCAAAGATGTGAGCCTTTAGGAGCAAGAACGTAACCAATTCTGAGGGTAATTTCTGCTTCTAAAGTACTTGCCACAGGATCTCTTTTATCAGGGCCAGGAGCTTCCCATGTACCAAAGAGATCTAGTAGGCAGGCTAGTGGATGGGTGGTTTTACCAGCCAAGGAATGGAAATAAAGTTCCAAACCTCAGTCCTGACAACTTGTGATGGTTCAGATGTGTTGACTCATATGATGTCATCAGCTCTTTTGGAATCAGTACTTCTGGCTTGAATCTTTGGGCCTTTTGTCTGTGGCTTAAGTCAGTGTTGCAGACCACCTTTTCAAGGGGGAGGGTCTTTTCAGCTATAAGATGGATGACCTGATGAAGAAGGGGAAGGACACTGAGTTCACTGCTAGGTCATAGTGCATCCTCAATGGGTGCTGTTTTTCAGAAGGTTTTTGAAGCTCAGTGGTGCTGAGGGTGCCTCCACAATGCAAAAATATGCAGAGGCAACACTACCAAAAAAGTAGAGTTATGGTAAGTAACGAGCTTTATAACTCCAGTCATCAGATATGATTCTAATACACAGAGGGAGCAGATCCATTGACTAAGAATGTGCCATCTTTACATAGTCACTTTTCTAGTAGACCTACTTCAACTATATTTTTTTAAAGTACTGCTAAAATACAGTAACTCCTCACTTAGTCGTCCCGATTAAAATTGTTTCGTTGTTACATTGCTGATCAATTAGAGAACGTGCTCGTTTAAAGTTGCACAATGCTCCCTTATAACATTGTTTGGCAGCCGCCTGCTTTGTCCACTGCTTGCAGGAAGAGCAGCCCGTTGCAGCTAGCTGGTGGGGGCTTGTAACCAGGGTGGATCAGCAGTCCCCCTATCAGCTCCCCGCTTCCCTAAGTTCCCTGTGCGGCAGCCACCCAGCAGACTATCAATTGCCAGCAGTTCAGCTTTCCCTCCCCCCACTGCCATGTGCTGCTCCTGCCCTCTGCCTTGGAGCTGCTCCCTGGAGCCTCCTGCTTGCTGTGCCGGGGGTGGGGGAGGAGGGGGGCTAATGTCAGGGTGTCCCCCTGCTCCCTGCTAACCCCTTCTCCATAGAGCATGGGGGGGTCATGACAGGGCTCAGGACGGAGGGAGCTTGCTGGCTGCAGATGCTGTCTCAACTTCCTGATCGGTTTAAAAAGGCAATGTACTTAGAGTGGTGTCAGTGTACTTAAAGGGGCAATGCGCATCTTTCTCTCTCTCTCGCATGCACAGTGTGTGTCTGTCTGCCATGCTGTCTCCCCTCCCTCCATTCATGCTGTCATGTAGAGTGTGAGGCTACATTAACAACGTGTTATCCCTTGGGGGCTCAGCCGAAATCTAGTTCATCATTTTGCAGTAAGACATTCTCTGGGAAATATCCCACCCTCTTCCACCCTCTAACTTCACCACCTCAACCAAGCTTCACAATCATCATTGCTGTGTACGGTATTCAATTATTTGTTTAAAACTTATACTGTGTGTGTGTGTGTGTGTGTATGTACGTGTGTATATATAATATAATAGTTTTTTGTCTGGTGAAAAAAATTTCCCTGGAACCTAACCCCGCGTGCCGCGCCCCTCCCCCCTCCCATTTACATTCATTCTTGCGGGGGAATCGGATTCGCTTAACTTTGTTTTGCTTAAAGTCGCATTTTTCAGGAACATAACTACATCGTTAAGCGAGGAGTTACTGTAGGGTAATTGCTATAAATTGCATGTCTCTGTGAGCATCAAGATGTTCTCCATGCCCCGGAGAGCTTTCTAAATAGGACACTGCAAACAAATGCAACACATTAAGGAAGGGAGCAAGTATTAATGAGAAGGAAGAAAGGATCCTCCCTCCATCCAGTCTCTCATTTTGGCTACTGATATTTCTTCTCAACTTCTCCTTTCTATGCTACTGTCATCAACACGAATGACCTTCTTGTCACTCAGTGCCACAATTTGGGGGTAATTTTTTGATTGCCCAGCTCCTCTTGCTGCAGACATCCAGGCTTAATACAAATCTTTCTGTTCCTTCCTCCAAGGTATCCAAGATCCATCCTTTTCTTTCCATCCCTGAAACTAAATCTCACCTTCATGTCCTCATTATATCCTGCTTTGCCTGCTGTAGCATCCTGCCCAACACCCATGTTTCTTTTAATCTATATAAAATGTTGCAGCTTAAGTCATCTTCCTTGCCTGTCATTTTGATCATCTCACTCCTCCTTTTGAATTCCCTTTCATGACTCCACATCCCCTACATTACCAGAGACAAGCTTATGGCCATCAATTCAAAACCCTGCATAAATCATCCCTTCCTTACTTATCCTCGTTCTTGCTTTGTCTTGTCAACCATCCAGCTGTCAGCTTCTTGCATAAATATATCCATGTCTTCTTCCATGCGGTGGTCAATTTTCCTTTATCTGCACTTCCTGTACACTCTTGGTATTTAAGTCCCCCTTGAAGACCCACTTTTGCCATTCTGCTCACAGCATCTGTTTGATATGTATAGTTAAAACTGTTTACCTCTTCCTCCAACCTATGTCTACTTGTCTGTCTGTCCATCCCTTAGATTGTGATATCTTTGGGGCAAGGACCATTCCTCCATGTCTGTCTTGAAAGCACATTGTGGGCACAACATTAAACACATAAAGTGATTATTTCTGAGAGATGTATCTTTTTTAGGTGAGAGGAGTGTAGGGAGTTTTACAGAAAATGAGATCAGAAATGCAGGCAGGAGATGTCTTGGCATACTCTTAGCTCACTGACACCCCCAAAAATTGGGAAACAATGCCAGGTTACCAGACTAACATTCACAATTGAACAATGACAGTGCACAGATCCTAGCCAGTGTGGTAGGGAGAGTATGTCTCAAACACATGTCACAAAATACGAATGGACCAATAATTACGTTAGCTCAGCATGGAAAGTTAAGATCCAGAGTCAGTGGTGGGGCATGGAGGGGGAAGGGACTCTTTCAAAACGGAATGAAAATTATTACGGCATAACAAAATACCAAATGTAAACATTCGTTTGCTTGAAGCATATGGAGGAATCTATTGAATGCATTGTGAGTGCACTGCAAACCCTACATATTGTACACAAATTTAGGGAAGTGTGTTACAAAAATCTATACTGAGAACTTCTATAAATTTGGTGTTTAATTTCCATTTGATAAGTTGATTGTTTTTTGAGCTTGATTCCTCCATAACCAAAATCTAGTGACAGTTTGGCAAGATGGCTTTACCAGGGGAAGCTGAGTGTCCTTTCTCTTAATCACCAAATGCATCATTTGGTGACATTTTTTTCTTACAATCTTCCAGAATGTAAGAAAAAAATAAGAACTGTAATTGAGACAATATATTATTACCATTATTAATCACGTTTATTATGGTAGTGCTTAAGAACCAACCAAGAATGGAGTCCCATTGTGCTAGGCACTGTACGCACGGAGTAGTTGACAATCGCTGTCCTGAAGAGCTTATAAACTAAATAGATAAGACAGATACAGGGTGGGAAAAGGGTAGAACACACAAGTAGAGTAAACAAAGTGAAGGCAGGAAACGTGTTAGTGCCACAAAATTTTGGGGTGGTTTAGTTAGGAGGGGATAAGTTTAAATGACAAGAAAAGTGAAGGGAGAGGGAATGTTGAAGGGAAGGGGGAGGTGATGGGGACAGAGTAAAAGAGAAGGGAAGAGGGCCATGTGTGGAGTGAAGCTGAGATGAAGAGCCTAAGGGAGTGGGAGGGAGAAGGTTGGAACAAACAGCCAGTCAACATGGAGTAAAGAATGTCACATCAAAACTGTAGCAAGTTCTCTGAATGTCAGAAGCTGCTTCTGTAGCTGGTTCTACTGTCTGGAGTCTCTGACTGATTTCTCTCTGCAATTTTTCCCTAAGACCACATAACATGGGGAGGGAAGGCTCTAGTTTCTCTGAAGTGGTCTCCTCTGCACAGTTATGGGTCTGGAGCATGCTAGAGGGAGGGATGGCTCCATCTGGCTCCCATTTTACCTACTCCTCCCCACCCCATGCAGCAGTCCCTGCTTTGCTTGCTTCTGCAGCTGCTCCTACCAGCTGAAGTCTAGTTTAGTCTAGTCAGCTAGAGTTAGTCACAGACTTGTCATTACTAGAAAAAATTAATAAGGGGTGTCTTCTGTGCTTAGTGCGCATGTATAAGTCTCACACAACAAATGTGCTTTGAGATCTTCCAAATAAACCACATAATAACCGCAAAATTATGTAAGCAATCCAGTCCTCTGCCAGCTATTTGAAATTTGCTAGTGAATATTTTTCACTATTAAAGACACGGGTATGCTTACTGAAATGTTTAACATTTTACTCCTGTACACCCTAGTGCTAAAACTATTAAAAAGCTTGCCATAGTTTAAATTGTCTGGCATGGTGTGCATCCACATGTTTTATAACTTAGTTTAACAGAACTGTTTATGTTATTGGGGCAGTTGCAAATACAATGCTGATTAAGGACAGTTTAACACATCTGTTCTATAAACAGGTTTCTCACCACTTGTTAATCAAATAGAAGCACTAAATTAGCTTTGAGATTGCTTTAGTGAAACCATATTCATTATTGTCTTTCCATCACACTATGTGAAAGGGATCTTTGAAATAGCAGTCTGAGGGTAAAGGACAGGGGAAACATAGGTGATAAAATTGAGAGAAATCTCTTTTCTCACCGCTTAGTCTGCATTTCTAACATGCTCCTTACTGCATTATATAAGTGCTGATACATAACAATGATTCACAGAGAAAGGATACTACCCAAGTGTGACCAAAATCCTGTCTTTCCCATGTGGAAGTTTTGCTCCCCATTTTTTATATCATTTAACTAATTAAGGGAAAGTAATTGAATCAATCATTTTAAAGCACAAGGAGAGATTTTTCTTGCATGTTTGCAAAGTGTTCCCAATGCAGGTGTAGAAAACTTGATGGTTTTGGTTTTGCTTCTTTGTGATTGGTGCTATATAGTTCTGAAACTGCCTTTTCTGTTGTTGTGGTGACAGTAACTATTTATCCTAAATTGTGAGAGTCCCGAGTTCCTTTAGCTATGTACACAAGTGTCTTTGATAAGTAATACCGCCCTCCGCCCCACCCCCAATAAAAAAATGTTAAAATGACCACCAGTTGGCTGGCCTGATATTCCAATTGCTGCCAATGCAGAAGAGTCATTTCAGTTTCTGAGCTTTCCAGTCCGTTAGGGAGTGGTAACAACACAGTGGAATCCACAGATTTTCACCTTACCCATAACCAGTTACTAGGAAATTACTTGAACTAGTTTTTACATGTCACCAGGCAGTGGATGGAACTGACATCTTTTGAAGATGTCCTCTTGGATTCTAAATTAAATTAATTAACTTTGTCAGTTTGACTTTACACAAAGAAGACTATTACTATGTAGCATGGTATGTGTGGAGTTTTACTGATGAATAAGAAGAAACAGTCCCCACCCCAAGAAGCTTAAAATTTCTGTTGAATGTAACTATAATAAGTAATAAAACCATGAAGACGGAAAGGGAGGATATGATACTCAGAAGGAAAGTTGAAACTGCTCATTGAAAAGTATTATTTATAAGGGATTTGGATCAACTTATTTTACTTCTGTCATGCTTATTTTGGGTACATTTTAATTTTGTTTTATTTTTAGTATGCTCAGGCAGGAGAGAGGGAGCAGATAGCACCGGAGCTGAAAATAGTGACGGAAAACAAGCTGAAAGAAGTGAGTTTTGAGGTGCTGCTTGAAGGAGAGGAGGGTGCTTGGCATGTGGAAGGAATGAAGCTGTGTGGAGGGAGACAAAGGGAGTATTAAGGAGAGAGGACTGGACATAGCGAAGGGCACAAAGGTGTTGGGAGTAGAAGGAAGTTAGTGTCGATACATAGCTAGGGTTTAAAATAGGCTTCTAATACCAAGTAGTCTACAACAGAGAGAATGTTCAGAAAATGAGTTTGAATATTATGCCTGTTACTCAATATCCTATTTAGAGGACTGGGAAAGCTGTTCTAGAAATAAAAAGAAAAAAGCAAAATGTCGAGAAATATTTGCTGTGAATTATCCTGAGGGGTTGGATGGCTCAGGAAGCTGGTAATTATGATCTGGAATCTTTCTTCACTAAGAAGACTGTACTTCAGTAAAGCAGTTAAAAACTTGTGTAATGTTAAGCATGTGCTTAAGTGCATTGCTGAATCAGGACCCAAGACACCAACTTGAATCCAGTCCTGGTTAGTAGCATCTGAAAGCTCTCACCATGTAATGGCTGCTCAGTTTGAAATTAATTTGATGATTTTAATACAGTGGACAGGTGACCACCTCACAAAAAGCACTTCCGTAATTGTTACTAACTTGTTCCTTTGTCAGCTGTCTAAACAGAGAGGCCAAAGACCAAAAGGACCTAGAGGCTGAAACATTCTCTGCTCACTGGTAGGGTGGAGCTTCTAGGGGAGAGAGAAGCTACTACCGTAGCCCAGCTGTGGAGCCAGGGGAAGCACCAGGAGCTTCTGTAGAACTAGCTGGTGGAATGTAGTCATTGTTCTATACTAATGGAAGAGGGGTTAGCAGGAGAGGAACCCAGGCTTCCTGAGACAGTAGGGAGGGAAGAGGCAAATGTAGCTTCTACAGCAATAATAGTAGGTATTATGAATAATTCATGACCAAAAGGCTCCAGTCTCTTCCCCATCTCTATCAGCCTATTCCCCTGAAAATTATAAGACCCCATCAACTTGACTTGAAGTAAATTAAAAATATTTTCAGATACTACAGCAGTATTGGTATCCCCTGCCAATTTTTGTGGCTTTTCTTATTTAAAACATTTTTCTCTTTGTTGCTGTGAAAGACTCCTGGAATAAAAGGGGGAAACTGAGTGACTATACAGGAGAAACAATGAAATAATGTACTGGCAAGTGTACAAAATAAAAGTATTTTTCTTGTCTCTCTTCCATTTACAGTAATTCTAATTGTTACTTGTAAAAATAATACATTTAAAAAAAATTAGAATTGTGGAGTAGATGGAGTATGAAATGATAGTGGGACCTCCCAGAAGGGTTGTCTGAGAGGTAATTGGAGAGAGGAGTGGAGCAAACAGGTGTGTTTTGTTTTTTAAGACCCATCACCATAGAGATGGGAGCTGAGATAATGAGAACAGATGTGATCCCCTACAGAGAGTATAGAGGCTGTTTGGAGAGAGAACCATGAGGAATGCTAACAGATAGGAGGTAGAGGGAAGGATGAGAAGCTACCAAAGAAAATGCTGGAGATGAGCCAGGAGAGCATAGCTAGAGAAGCCTAAATAGGAGAAAATGGAGAGGGGGACATTTTAAATCCATTTCCATAGACATTTCTCCAAAAATGAAATGTCTCTGGTTTGGGAGCTGTTACATGCAGTCTGGTGAAATAGATAGATTTCTCAGGGCCTCAATGTTTGAAGTTAAATTAAGTATTTAGAACTTTATGGGCCTCTTTTCTCATCTCGTGCCCCTCCTCCTCCCCCCCACTCCCCATGATCTCGCTCTCTCAATAGCTCCTCCAACCTGCCAGTTGCCTTCAAAAGGCAGGAAGTGCCAGTGGCCTACTATGTTCTCTGGCATCTTCAGTGGAGGATGGAAGTCTAAGTTCTCCTCTGTCTTCAGGAGGCATCTCTGTCACTCTTGTGTTTGTGCAAGCCCAGTCTTCTCCCCCCTTTTTTTCTCTTTCCTGGCAACGGAAAGAGGTTTGGGGTTACACAAATTCTTTTCTATTCCCTGTTTCCTAAGTTTCCCTGTGTTCTCTATTCCTCTGCATCCCACTCTCATGCATGTTTCCCACTCAGCCCAAAGATGGTTAGGGGAAGGATTAGGCAGTCTTCTCCCTCCGCTATACTTAAGAACCATGCTGAGTGTACTTTCTGCCTGTTTCCTGGACTCTCTTCCCTGTTACAGTTGTGCTGCCCTGCTCAGCTCTCAAGCTCCAGTAGACAGGAGAAGCTTAGAAGAGACCATGTCTCGGGCATCCTTCCCATATGTTCCCCTCCACAGAGACTCCAAGGTCAAAAGGCCAGCTTTTTAACTGCTCTACCAGCTGCCCAGGATTATAACTAGGACAGGGAGCACGAAGGATGGGTTTTAAATATCAGACAGTTGGCAAGTATGGAGGAGAGGTATTTCAAGAGCATATGGCTTCCATTTGCACATCCAGCACCTCTGCCTCTCAGGACTTTGACACTTTTGTTTGTAGTCTGTCTTGCCAGTCTGTGGAGCTCATGGGACTTTCTCACCGGATGCTGTTGGTTCCACCAGACCTTCTGCCCTGTGTGAATCATTTGAGCGATTGTCCACATGGATTCCACTTCTGGTGCACATGTACCTGAGAGCAGTTTCTTTTGGTCTACAGTGTCATTGGGGCTGCACCTGTTCTTTCGATGCGCTCACACTCCCCCCACCTGAAGGCATAAAGGGCAGAGTGGGCCCAATCATCTCTCAGTTCCTTCTTTCCACACAGGACCTCGAGATGGAACCCCTGCAGTGTCCACTTTTCTGTGCACTGTGCAACTTTCATACCCATATGAGAGATTCAGGCCCACAGGGCTAGTCTACCTTGCATAGTGTCCCTCAAAGACTCTTAGGCTGTACCCTCCATTTTACCAGAAATTGTCTGATTTTCATTTAAATCTGGTGATTCACTTTCTATTTTTTTCCCCCAGGTCCTAGTCAAACCAATGGAAAGCCACCCTTCACACCCTTGATGTGTACTGTGTTCTCTCATACTAACATCAAACAAGGCTATTCAGGAGCGCTCACAGGCTATTTGTAATATTGCAGATAGGAGTTCTTCTAGGCTGTTAGTAGCATTGTAGATAGGGTTAAATGTCAAGTAGTAGTTATTCAAAGATTGTCTAGGCAGGTACAAAATTTTATTAAATCATACTATGAGATAGCTAGATTAGATCCATCCATATAGGCAAGACACCAGTCCATCTTCTGTGGCTTCTTTGAGAAGCATCCCAATTTCTGAAATTTGCAAGGCATCTATGTTGGGATTAGCAGAAGAAAGGACAGTTACTTGCCTTCCTGTAACTGTGGTTCTTTGAGATGTCTTGTTCATATGGATTCCATGACCTGCCCCTTTATTATGGAGTTCTATATCATCTGGATTCTGTATTGCCAAAGGAACTGAGGAATCAGGTGGGCCCACTCCACCTTTTATGCCCTTATGTTGGGAGGTGCCAGGGGATTCAGGGTGCAGGTGCAGCCCTAACGGATGCTGCTGGCCAAAAGTATCTGATCTCATGTGCATGCACACCAGAAGTGAAATCCATGTGGACAACACACCTTGAAGAACCACAGTTACTGTAAGGTAAGTAACTGTTCTTTCATTGCCCACCTCTCCTTATTCAGATCTTCTTGTGGCCCACATCATATGGTTGAAAGAACCTTTCATGTATTGGTAAGACTATGTAGTTGCTGATGCACCCACTGGGTGTAATTTAGCAGGTAGAAAATACTTATTTATTCATAGTCCATGAATAGGAAGCTATCCAGCCAATAGCCCTTTAGATTAGTTAATAGTTAACTTCCTTGTCTCTTCCCCCTCCCCCACATGTGTCTATAGGTGAGTATTGTAAGCACTGAACAGATCCCTGTATCACATTTAGAGAATTAAATACAATGGTGGTTTATTGTGCACCATAAAATGTGGTGTTTGTTTGCCTTCTACTAGAACAAGAGGATGAAGAAGCCAGTACTGGGTCTCACTTAAAACTGATAGTAGATGCTTTCCTTCAGCAACTCCCAAACTGTGTCAACAGAGACCTCATAGACAAGGTAAAGTCACATTATTATATTATCGTCCCATAATCCCACAATAGTAAGTCTTGCATGTTAATTTGATCAAAAGTATACTTCAGGTGTTTACCAGTGTAATAGAAAGAGAAACTGTAAGCAGCGTTATAGGCTTCAGGGAGACTTTTTTAATGTTTTTACACAAGAATTTTCAGACTCTTCTGCTTTTTTTCCAGGCAGCTGACTTGGCTATTTCTTTTGTATTTTATGTAGCCATATCGGATCATAAGGTCCTGTATACGCCAAATCAACTACCTATGCTGCTTGGTTTCAGAGACCTTCACACTTTGGAGTCTAGCATGTGTAGAGTCTCTTCCTGAGCTTGAGAGCATACTTCCTCCTCTCTCCCTCACACAGGCAGCAGTTGGGTAATGGCTTGCCTACCCAGAGAGTTAGAATCTAGAATCAGACCTTACTCTGGGTAAGGGGATGGTGATATTTAAGGCCTGTCTACACAAATGTTAATTCAAATTAAGGTAAAATGTGAGTTTCAAGTGCAACAGCTAGTCCTGATTAATTTCATGTGTGGATGATCTTATTCAGGAATAAGAGTGCTTTATCCCAAAATGTCTTAATCCATGTAGGAAGTGGGTTACATTAATTCAGAATAAGGCATTCTTATTCTGGAATCATATCATCCACATCTGGAGTTAATCAGTAATAGCTATTGTACCTGCACAATTGCCATATGTGGCTGTTGGTCCTACAGAAAAGACAAACTCCCCAGCCTCTGTTCAGCTAGTGAACCTTGCAACTGTTTCCCTGACAGTTGACTGATTCTTTCTCTCCCTCCCCATTAGCTCAAAGTTTCCATTTTCCATCTAGTAGTCCAAAGGTAAAATCTATACTCTAGTATAGATTAAAATATTCATGTCTTCTGAATGTGTAAATTCTAGTTAGAAAATGAAGATTATATTATTATTTTTTAAGCAATTGCAAGTAGCAAAAGCTTGATTTAAGTAACAGACACTATTAATACGTAGGTTTTACTGCTTTCTGTGTAGAAATTCCGGTTTAAAGGTGAAACATTGACTTTTCTCTTATAGGCAGCAATGGATTTTTGCATGAGTATGAACACAAAAGCCAATAGAAGAAAGTTAGTACGAGCTCTCTTCATAGTTCCTAGACAAAGGTAGGAAAAGGGAGAAAAAATGTAGAGTAACACTTTATTTAACTTTGCTTTAGTGATTTAAACAGACAACAATGTACAGTGCAACTACGAAGGCACGTGTCTACTACGTTTACCATTGATGCACACTTCTCTGGTAGTATTTGCTTATTGACTAAGGATAAACTTAAAATCAGCAAGCAAACTAAGATTG
Source organism: Malaclemys terrapin pileata (assembly GCF_027887155.1). Classification (NCBI taxonomy): domain Eukaryota; kingdom Metazoa; phylum Chordata; order Testudines; family Emydidae; genus Malaclemys; species Malaclemys terrapin. The sequence continues at coordinate 14,493,933 of NC_071505.1, read as the reverse complement.
TTGGTACTGGAAAAATTTTCAGTATGGATACTATTGCAACTTACCTTTTCTGGTGATAATTACAGTTATAATAAATATTTTGGTGGCTCATGTTTTGTTCAAACAGTGACATCAAAAATAAAGCTTTTCCAGGAAAAAGAAGTTCACGTGTCACTCAGAACTTCAATACTAGTAGCTGAAAGTCCATCCTATTGCACAGGTATGGCATTTGGGCCAAGTAATCCATTAACTATGCAATCTCCCTCATACAGCCAATGAAATTGTTGCATGCAGTTCAGCTGTAGAGTATGGGTGGTGATTGGTTGAGTTACCTTTCATAGTGATATCAGAGGTAACTCAACCTCTGTGGTCTAGGACTCTTGGCATATATAAGGCATAGCTGCCTTACTGTATACCACACGTATATAATTTATAGAGTCAAAATGGCAAGAACTTAAAAACTGGACAGTAGTAGACTGCAAATCCCAGTGATAATTAAACCTGGTGATATTCTAATAAAAGGGAGTTCTCAGCCATGCTTCCAGCTGTTTCCATTGCTTCACATTGATTCAAAAGACATTCATTCTAGGCTTCAGAGTGATATAGAATGATAATCCTCGAATCTTATTATATGGATTGTCCTGGGAAGCATTGCAGTAAGATACAGTGGTGATGTATAGTAGTTAGTTTCTATGTGAGATCTTGCTATATGTTATGAATAATCTCAAGATAATAGCTTTATTTCATTGAGCTGTCATGGGAGTTTTGTTGTACTGAAACCCTTTGTGCCTTCTTTCTGCCTCTCCTTATGGTCAGCCAGCTTTTCCCATCCCTTTACTGACCACATCTGTTATCTGAGTGGCACTTTGATGGGAATTCTATTAATTAAAAGCTCCAACGTTTTCTCCTTGACCGCCTATTTTAAGAGGTCAGAGACTTTAACTGCAAACAGCCTAAGACTCAAATGGCATGTTTAAAAAAAAAAATAATTTTTTAAGAAAATATATAGATAGAGAGAAAATTATATTAAACCAAACTAGTTGATCTGTGTAATGTATCTAGCCTTACTCTCTGCCAAAGCTCATCTAGATAGGTGCACCTTATTTGCTTGACATGAAGAAAAAAATCGTACCTTTCTAGAGTGTGCATTGCCAACATCTCATCTCATCTCATCTCATCTTTTGGCAGGCAGCTGTTAATGTTGCAGCCTTTGATTTTCAGATTTCATGTGTCATCTCTCTGTACCTTCCTGGAGTCCCTCCCTTGTAATTTTCATGTTCCTTTGACCTGACCCATAAAAGTAGTACTTTGTGGAAGAGAACAGTCTCTTAAAGAATGTCTTGTTTATAGTCCTAGTCCATTCAGGATTGTATTAATTGCTATGAATAAACAAGCTTTGGTTCTTGGGCCTCCTGTACCATTTTTTCCATTTAAACAGCTGTATACAGTAAAAGCTGTGTTATCCAGCACTTTAACAACTGGAGAGCTCTATAAACTGGCATTTCGGATCTTCATTGAAAATCCAGTTTATAGTCCAGTTGGCACGGGGCTGGCAGGCTCCCTACCTGGCTCTGGAAGTGGCGGCATGTCCCTGCTGCTCCTAGGCAGATGAACGGCCACAAGGGGTTCAGGGTGCAGGAGGGGGTGCAGGGTGGGGGTGTGGGAGGGGGTTTGGGGCGTGGCCTTTGAGAGGGAGTTTGGGTGCGGGAGGGGGCTTGGAGCAGGCGGTTCGGGTATGGGGGAGGGTGTGCCAGATCCAGGCGGTGCTCACCTCGGGTGGCTCTGCGCACTGCTTCCACTCCGCCCCGAGACCTGGCTCCACAGCGCCTATTGGCCGGGAACCGCGGCCAGTGGGAGCTGTGGGGGCGGCACCTGTGGGTGGAGGCAGCGTGCAGAGCTGCCTAGTCATGCCTCCACCTAGGAGCAGCAGGGACATGTCATCGCTTGCAAGGAGCCCTCCGAGGTGACCACTGCCCAGATCCGGCACCCCCTTCTGCACCCCAACCCCCTGCTCTGAGCCCCCTCCCGCACCCAAACTCCTTCCCAGAGTCTGTGCCCCGTACCCCCTCCCATGCACCAGCCCTGAGCCCCTCCCACACCCAAACTCCCTCTTAGTTAACTGGAATTTTTGACTTACCAGCGTCCCCATTCCCCCAACATGCTGGATAATAAAGCTTTTACTGTACATGGTGAAATAGCTATCTTCCAGCCCATCTTTGCATCCTATTAGTGTGTACTATTCGAAAGACCTTCTATTCTTGTGTTCCTGTGTAATGACCATGGTTTTGCATACTGATTATCCTGGTGTTAACCCGAATGTCTGCTTTGCATCTGAGATTAAAAGGTTGTGCTCATATAATTCTTTAGTGGTGGAACTGTCAAAAGATGACAGTTGTTAGAGCTCATTGCCCTATTGGTGTGAGTGGGATGTGTCCTCACCAGCAATGAGCTGACCCTTTGTCCTTGCAAGTTATTGGGGTAACTTAAATAGAGTATCAGAAAGGCAACAAATTGATTGAACATATTTGCATGTGGACACAAGGTGCATTTCAGTTGATTGACAGACATGTAACCTGCTGTTCTCTCTAATGTAGACCAAGCCTAAAAAGCCTGTCCTTTTTTATAACACTACGTTATACTGTGCTTAAATCAGTTTTCCTCTTTACCTTTACTGTAATACTTGCCAAATTATACTGAATTTGTAAGATGTAATATTTAATAAATTATCATTATGCATAACAAAATAAGTCCTTTTTACATGGATTTTAGGTCATTATTATCCAGTACTCTTTAGAGACTCATTGAAAAAAGAACAAAATAAACAGCTTTTAACAGCCACAGCTAATGATTAATTTGAGCAGTCTAATCTCTACAGCATGTTGGAAGGATGCAAGCATGGGAAATGGAACAAGTGTTACTGTACGTTTCCAGAACCTCACTTGAAAAATGGAAATGGTATAATACTTTTATCACTGCAGAAAAACTTGTGCTGATTACAATGGGGCTGAAGTCCAAATGCCTTACTGGTTTTATTAGTTTAATGTGAATCCAAGTTTTGAACAAATGCTCTTCTTTAATGATCCCTGAGCAGGTTTCAAGATTATCAAAGGCTGATTCATATACAGTTCTCTTTCTGAGCATCTTTCATTTATTCTGAAGAGTGCATTCTTTGTTCTAACATAGAACAAACACAATTACTGAAGTAATTTCTAGAAGAATTTGAAATGTGAATCTATCTGACAGCTTCTCATCCCCTGTAATCCCCAGGTCCTTTTCTGAAGAACTCCTGCTTAGCCAGTCGGTCCCCAGCCTGTCAGTGCATGGGATTCTTCCTTCCTATGTGCAGGACTCTGCACTTGTCCTTATGAAATATGAAATTAATGGAGATAGGATAGGATATCTCCTAGAACTGGAAGGGACCTTGAAAGGTCATCGAGTCCAGACCCCTGCCTTCACTAACAGGACCAAGTACTGATTTTGCCCCAGATCCCTAAGTGGCCCCCTTAAGGATTGAACTCACAACCCTAGGTTTAGCAGGCCAGTGCTCAAACCACTGAGCTATCCCTCCCCCCCTTGTTGAACCTCATCAAATTTCTTTTGGCTCACTCCTCCAATTTGTCTAGGTCACTCTGGACTCTATCCCTACCCTCCAGTTTATCTACCTCTCCCCCCAGTTTAGTGTCATCTGCAAACTTGCTGAGGGTGTAATTAATCCCATCATCCAGATAATTGATAAAGATGTTGAACAAAACTGGCCCCAGGACTGACCCCTGGGGCACTCTGCTTGATACCGGCTGCCAACTAGACATCAAGCCTTTGTTCACTACCCGTTGAGCCAGACAATCTAGCCAGCTTTCTATCCACCTTATAGTCCATTCATCCAATCCATACTTTAGCCTGCTGGCAAGAATATTGTGGGAAACTGTATCAAAAGCTTTGCTAAAGTCAAGATATATATCACATCCACCGCTTTCCCCATATCCACAGAGCCAGTTATCTCATCATAGAAAGCAATCAGGTTAGTCAGGCATGATTTGCCCTTGGTGAATACATGTTGACTGTTCCTACCCCTTCCTCTCTTCCAAGTGCTTCAAAATGCCCTTCCCATGTTTTCTCCTGGAAATGTCCCTCTCCTGCTCTGTGGGTCCTCAACTGGACAGTGATCCAGCTGTAGATTTCTGGCTTAGGCTGCATTCTGTTCACTGCCTCCTGTTCCCTTACCCTTTTCCAGTGATGCCTAACTCTGGTTATGCTACTCAGCTGGAGAACCACTGATGTATGTTGGTTGGTCTGTTTGCTCTGAACCTCAGGTGTCTAGTCACAGTAAGTCTAGTCACAGTAAGAGTATCTGCCATAGAGCTACAGATGGAACACTGGCTAGGGCTGCAGTAGGAAGAGCCGAGCTGGTAGATATGCTGTTTGCAGCCCTTTGGGTACCAGCTCCTCAAGAAACTCACTTTTTTCTTTTGTTTTTAAACTAGACTTTTAATATTTTTGTAAGAATTCTAAATGCTGTATTATGTACAGCATATAGTGCCAAGAATATATAATTATACAATAAAATATTAACGTGCTTTACAAAAGTAGATAGCACATTCCCTACCCTAAAAACTTACAAATTGTTCATTAACGGACTCTTCTCTGAGGGATACCATGTTACCCAAGTATCAGAGGGGTAGCCGTGTTAGTCTGAATCTGTAAAAAGCAACAGAGGGTCCTGTGGCACCTTTGAGACTAACTTGCATCTGAAGAAGTGAGGTTCTTACCCACGAAAGCTTATGCTCCCAATACTTCTGTTAGTCTAAAAGGTGCCATGTTACCCAGTATGCTAGTTGCCTTTTTCTAATGCTGCAACAAACTATAGTTACCATTTCCAGGAGTTTCCAACATCCCTCCATAATGTCAGTGGAGAAACAAAATGTCAGAAGGCATTATGTGTCTGTCCTTGATTTAAAAGGTCAGAAGAACAGCATCCTTCTAGAAAGTAGAATAAACAGTATATTTCAAATATGTTTAGTCTTCATGGATAATTGTACTCATTTCAAGTCATATAGTCTGAATTATTACATTGATATCCAAAACAGTAAGGTTAGACAAAGGTTGTTGTTTTTTTTTAAAAAAAAAGTGGTTTTTGTTTTGTTTTGTTTTTCTGTTCAAATACGTATCAACTGTTAAACAACCACTTCCCCAATGAACTCTTTGCTACTGCATGCAAAACACTGCATTTGTGTACTTACCGATTAATGTGAACAGTATCCCGCATCCATCAACTTTTTACATAAATTATTATTCAGTATTGCTCTTTGTAGACTTTCTGACTCTCTCGTTAGGATAGAGTGTTTTGGCACAAAAATAAAAAGGCAGTTTGTTTTTCAACTGAATGAAAATTGGTGTCAGAATAGCACTGCATTGCGCTGTGTGTTGCTTATGAATGGGGCACATTTAAATTCTTTAGCTTAAGTTTGAACCTCTGACCCCAACAGTACAAAATGTCTTAGTTAACCAAGATTTTGCTTGCTAGCATTCAAGTAGCTTTCATACTTGTAATTAAAAAGTACCCATTTAAAACTAAATATCAATAGATTAATCCAGGGTAATTTTATTTTTACAAAGCAGCTATACAGTAGTTAAAACACTATTACCCTTGATTTCAAGACAATTATGGATAATTTATTGCTGGCTAATTGGATTGTTACATCTGTCCAGTAAAACAGTTAATTTTGGTTTATTTGCATATTGCAATCCTATTGGTATTCTCCAACTTGCATGGCCTTCTAGGTTTTAAATTACTTTGAATTCTAGAACAAGAGATAATGAAAGTTTCTGTTACAGGTTCTGAGTTCTCCCATTGTCTAATATTTCTTAATGTGTTAGGGTTAAAATGACATCCTGGATTGTGAAAACTATTGCCCATAGGATATTGAAATTTTGAGTATTAGTTATTTTCAAGTCAGGAAATATTAGTTTTCTACTCTAAGGTGAAAGCTCTGCATGTTTTATTTAAATTTAAACTACTAAAAAAACCTTATTTACTTTCTTTCAACTCCTTGGCTTGCCATTATCAGTAACAAGGTCAGTTTTGTTGAACTGAATGTTAGCATATCCCTGTTCCTGAGGACTTTACATTTCAGGATAAATCCATCTGAGGGCTCTGCTTAGGTTAATGAGCCTTTTTTGCTAAGGCAAGAAAACCCTTGTTGAGAAGCATGAAAAGTCAGTGGCATAATTTGTTGTGATCATTCCCACTGTCTTGATTGATGGCAGTAAGAGAGGAGTTGACATCACCAGTCAATATTTTTGTGACTGTTGATCAGTGTATGGGTAAGAGCACTGAACTATTTAGATCCTATGAATATATTTTAGTTAATTGAATTATGATTTGAAGTACGAGGCGGGCATTTTGTATCTTGTGTTACCTAAATTTACACATCCTTAAGCTGCCCCTCTGGCAAAATCCTATTTTCCAAGTACCCAACATCTTTGGTTTTTTACATTGCAATTTTGAAGACACCTGATTTGCAGCAGCCACATTTATAGCTTTAATTGAGCTGGGTCTTTACATTGTGAGATCAGTATTTTAACCCCCCCCCCCCCCAGGGGACTAAGATATCCCAGAAATATTTCTCAAAAAGTACAAATACAGGTCAGCTTAATGTTCTAATGGCAGTGTAACACAGGGATCCAAAATCAGGATATGATTCAGTCTGGAGTACCTGCACCAAGAAGGTGGAGAGATAAAACAACACGGTGTGTCTGACTAGTGATTTTGTTTGACCTTGCTCAAAGCGCTGGGGATAGACTTCACAGAATGCTTCGTCCATGAGGCCAGAGCTTAGTGAGTGAAAGAGGAAATAGAGGACCCAGTTCAATATGCTTCCCCTTCATCAAAACAGGGAAGATATTATGTGAGACGGGGAAAATGATCGAATGAAAACAATTTGAATTAGAGCATGGATTTACAAAATATAGGTACCAGTAGATGGAGCTATTGCACACTGTAAACTTGTATTTGTGTGTGTGAGAAATAGAATAGACAAGATCTCTTGCTGGTTGCCAGTTTCACAGTAATTGACCTCAGGCTTTTCTTTACTATATTTCACTTATTTGGAAATACACACTCTTAGTATTTTCCCCTATAAAGAAACCTTTTGTGTTCTCCGATGGAACAGCAGTAATGTGCTCTAAGGCAGGGATCCCTTAGGGGGCCGTGGGCAGGTTTCAGGGGGACCACCAAGCATGGCCAACATTAGACTTTCTAGGGCCCAGTGCAGAAAGTCAAAACCCTGCAGCAAGGGACTGCGGCCCAGGACTCTGAGCCCCACCACCCAGGGCTGAAGCCGAAGCCTGAGCAATTTAGCTTTGCGGTGCCCCTGTGGTGTGGGGCCCAGAGCAACTGACCTGCTTGCTACCCCTTGATGCTACCCCTGGCTCTTATATGTAGAAAGAACAGCTGTTGTGGCACAGCTGGGCCATGGTGTTTTTATTGCATGGGGGGGGTGAGGGGGGACTCAGAAAGAAAAAGGTTGGGACACCCTGCTCTAAGGCTTAATTTTCCTCAAGTATGTTGGGTTTAAGGAGATAAAATTAATTAATAGCTCTTAACATTCAAGTACTTTAGATCTAAACAAATCTTCATGGTTTTTCCTTTTAAGAAAGAGGAATTGAGCAGCTAGGAAAAACAATAACCTCAAATAAAACAGAAACCAGCAAAAGCATTTCTTTTTTGGAGTATTTCAGACTTCGCATGGAGTTAATGGATAATGTTGATAATATGGTATTAATTAGCTGTGCCTAGTATCCTTGACTACCTATCCCAGTAAACTTTTAAAATGTAAATAGTAGTTAGGTTATTGGTTAACAAGAGGGAGAATAAAAGCCATTAAGCACTTAACTGAAATGTTTGTAATGTTTCACTGGGGTTTCTATGCATCATTTAGAGTCAGCTTGGCTTTCTGAGGTGTAGAGTGCTGTGTAACTTACTGCGCAGTTGAGCAGAAAATTTAAATGGGCAAGCTCCTGTCTCCTCTATTTGGATGGTAAAGATTTCATAACTCTTAAAGATTTTCCTGGGAGACATTGTGCATTGTTTCTCCTCCGCCCCTCGTTGTGCGATGTGTGCTGTGTACCCTTGTTTTCTGTCTGACTGCTTCCCCCTAATCCAGAAATAGTTGAACTTTAGTGGTGACATGATTCCTGTAGGTGTTTAATTTGTAAAGTACTTCCTTTGGGGGAGAGATGCTACATAAATGTAAATTTAGTTTTAAATGACATAATTACCTTATTTTTTAAGGCCTCAGTACTTCAGTGTTCTGAACACTCTGGCCACAGTTTAGTAAAACATATAAGCATGTGCTTAAATGTTTTGCAGGATCAGGGCCAAAGTGATCAGCACCTTGCAGATTGAGCCTTCCATGTGTGTTGATTTTAAAAACACTTAAACTACTTAACATCTTAAAATAACACATTTTAAAACTGAATCTAATAAGTGTTTCTCTTCAGTTCTAGTAGTATAGGAGAACCTGCCTTCTTATAGTGCAGTCCTGAAAAACTATCAGTTTTGTGTTCACGATTGCTCACCTCTCTTGTCTGTAAATGATTTTAAGGCAGCTTCTCTTCTTTACTGCTACTCTATAGCACTGGACTTGTTCTAGAGGTTCAGCTCCTAATATATCTTAAAATTGTTTGGCATAAGGGGAAGATATTTTTTTGTTTTTTGAAGTTGCTCTTCATAGTTTTGTGATTCCCAGGTTCTCTGGTTTCCAAAGCTTACCTTTGCAAGTGGGACTATATGACTGAATAGATCATCTGTTTTTTCAAAAGGGTTTACAGGAACTTGTTAAACTTTTAGAAACCGATCAAGTGCTGAGCTTAGTGTTTCAAAGTGAAAGGAACAAGGAGAAAAGAAAGATCAATCAAAATATAAACAGTGCACTAAAACAACTAAAAAGTGAAAAGATGGGGAGAAAATAGTGACAGCAACACATGAGAATGGTAATGAGGGGATGTAGTCAAGGAAAACTTACAGGGAAATAAGGTAGAGTTTTTAACAATTTGTAAAATAAATGCTTATATACTGAGACTGAAAAAGGTGAATTTCTGCTACATTATTTTAGCTTGTTTTTTCCCCCACAACTGGTTACAGTATATGAATGACAGCCTTCTCTGGAGCTTTCTTTTAATTAGTAGCCCTGGTACAGCTGTTCGGATGTTAGTTTGCTTAACAGTATAGGATTTTTTGTCTCCGGTATGTTTGCTCTCTTAATGCATATTTCTGGTTACCTATGGGAGTTGTCTGCACTCCTGCAGGAAATGTTATCATTTAGAACACTGACAGGCTTCTTAATTGCCTTCTGAATTTCTCTTGCATATAGAAATTCATGAAGGATTGCAGTACATATTACTATAGAAACTCTGCTCAGCGTTCCATAGTTAAGGTTGAGTTGAGTTTTGCACTTAAAGCAGGAATATCTAAAGGAAATCAAATATTGTAATAGGAAATAGCAATATAACTAGTAAAAGTATAAGCCAATACACTGTATATGTAACTATACATATATGCCCATAGTCATGCATTGTCTTATCCACACACAAATTGGTAGTTGTATATATATCTGTGGGCATAAATACATTTTTATATAACTTGAATCAGATCTGTGCTTTGTCCTCTCATCTTATACATGTGTGTAACTTTTGTTTACAGGTTGGATTTGCTACCATTTTATGCAAGGCTGGTTGCCACATTGCATCCCTGTATGTCTGATGTAGCAGAGGATCTTTGTTCCATGCTGAAAGGGGATTTCAGATTTCATGTATGTTTGGTTTGTTTTACTGCATACAGATTAAGAAATCTGATATACCATCTTTTGAAAAAAAATGCTTGTTATAAGTTATATTATTTTCACTAAAGCAAATGCTGACTCAAACATAACAGAATAGTCAGGTAGCTCAGAAGTCTTATTTTCTAATTATATTGCTTTGTTGGATTCATTTGTACATTGAATAACCTTTTTGTCAGACTGCATGTCATTTATTTATACACGTTCATATAGTGTCTTCTTCAAGCTCCAATGTTAAACCACAATTAAACTTAGTTCAGATGGTAGCATGACTTAAAAATTACATAAAAGTTAGGGCAGAAGCTGCAAAAACTAGAAATAATGTTATAGAATAGAATTTATAGTTCACAGTTAAAATTGACATTGACCTGTATTAATAGCAGTTTGTTTGTTTACAAAAAGATGTCTGCTATATATTGTGCTTTCAGTCCTACTACATCCATCTTGGAAAATGTCAAGAAAGATAAATATTGGAATGTAAGAAGGTTAGAAATCTGAGAACATAGTTCTTCACAGTTATTTTTCAGTCTTGTTTCCTGCCCTGTATTTACATTTGATTATAAAATTATGATGGACAACTGCTATTTTTTCAATGTTTCCCCCTGAACTTTATTATGGATCTCTCAAAATCTGTTTTTTCTAGTGGCATCAGTTAACAGAACAAATACATGGATTATTTAAATGTATAGTTTTTTAAAATTAACTTAAGTTAATTATTGTTTATGCTAAAGCCAAAGCATCAGTTTGAGTGTAGGGAGAATTCCATTATTTGCATTTCATTAAATAATATTTTGATTAGTGTCCATCAGTACATTTTAAAAATTTCTTTTAATGAAACGGACATCACTTTGGTTAAGTCCTGTTAACTCTCCCAATTTGGTTTGAAGACTCCTGATTTTGGCTGCTTCCTTCAGAACACTTAACTATAGACTCCACCTATAACATGCTACAGTGATATTGGGCAGGGTGATGTAGAGTGTCACACTAGCCATGTTTCTAAGGCTAGGTCTACACTACCCGCCTGAATCGGCGGGTAGAAATCGACCTCTCGGGGATCGACGGGACGCGACAATCGATCCCCTAATCGACGCTCTTACTCCACCAGCGGAGGTGGGAATAAGCGCCGTCGACAGGAAGCCGCGGAGGTCGATTTTGCTGCGGTCCTCACAGGGGGGTAAGTCGGCTGCGATATGTCGAATTCAGCTACGCTATTCACGTAGCTGAATTTGCGTATCTTAAATCGACTCCCCCCTGTAGTGTAGATGTAGCCTAAGGCTATCAGTATTTTGGGGGACCATGTTCTAGGTAGGAAGGAAGTTCAGAGATGGAGACATTGAAGAGCCAGAGCAGAGATGATGGGAGGCGGGGGCGGGAAGAGGGGGAAGTTGTAGTGTTAGCCAAATCAGGGGAATGGGGGAAGTTTGAGTGGAGTAGCCAAATTAGAGGGGGAAGGTGGGGAGCCAGAGATAGGTGAAGACATAGTCGGGGGGAATCAGACTGGAAATTTCCAACTTTCTGAACTCTCAGCCTTAACAAGTATGCTAAATGAAAGGAAATATATTAGAAATACATAAAAGGTACATATTTCTGAGACCCTAAAATTAAATGCATATATATTTCCCTCTTTATTTAGGTGAGAAAAAAGGACCAGATCAATATTGAAACAAAAAATAAAACTGTGAGATTTATTGGAGAGCTTGCCAAGTTCAAGATGTTCTCCAAAAATGACACCCTGCATTGTTTAAAGGTTAGTGTTGGTGAGACATGTAGTTAGAAAAGTACAGTACTTGTTTGTAATGCATAAGATCATCTTCCCACTCCCATCCTCCATTTTTCTATTGTTAAAGATTTTGTTGTTGTGTTGCATAAAATATTGGAACCTTGATTTTCTTGTTACTTTTGGTTTAAAAAAAAAAGTTTGTTTTACAGTCACTTTAGAAACATCCCTGGAGTGTTTTAATCTCCCATAGTAAAAAATCTATTACAATATACTTCCCTATTGGGATATGAGAAAATGACTTGCTGCTAATTGTTTTTCTCGGAAGGTAGTTGTAAGCAATCCCTAATCATCCATCCAAACTTCCTTGCAGAGCTGGAAATGAGCTTTTTGTTATTACTTTAACAATAAGGAGTCTGGTGGCACCTTAAAGACTAACAGATTTATTTGGGCATAAGCTTTCGTGGATAAAAACCTCACTTCTTCAGATGCATAGAGTGTATCTATGCATCTGAAGAAGTGGTTTTTATCCACGAAAGCTTATGCCCAAATAAATCTGTTAGTCTTTAAGGTGCCACCAGACTCCTTATTGTTTTTGTAGATACACGGCTACCCCCGATACTTGTTATTACTTTGTTTCTTATTATTTCTCCAATAAAAAGGAAACTTTTCAGTGACTATAAAAGAGAGGCTGATATGCCACCCCTCAGTAGGCAGGCATGTACCATTTATTGAGGAAGAAGTAAATCATCTCAGAACATTGAGCTCCAGCTGTTTAGTCCCAGATTCCTATGTGGTATTAAGGTTAAGTCTGACTGTTTATCTTCTCTTCACAATTGATTTTAACTCAGATTTTTAAAATAAAATAAGATGTTTATAATAGGACATTGTAGATAAATATGTTTTCAAGTAGCTTCCGGTGGTGGTGGTGGTAATTTTTAGATCTAGTTAGTTACTAAAACTGAATTTTAAAAATCAGATAAACTAATCATTTATGCAGTTTCTCTAGTAGCTGATGAGTATCTGGATAGTACTATAAAATGCGAAGTCCTATTCTTTGTATCTGTTGCTCAACTTGAACAATAAAACTAGATTAGTTAATTTCACTTTTGGTTAATCATGTGCTTGTACAATATTAAGTGCTGGTTTTCCAATCTAGCAAAGCAAATTTTAAAGCAGGTATGAATTATTTTTAAAAAGTGTGCATTATCATTTTTTTAAAAGTTATGAGTTTTCTATAGTAGGTTTTGTAAACAGCCTATTTTTTAAATGTAGAAATCCTGTATTTGGAACCTAAACCACCACTTTACACAATATTACTTTCTTATTAAAAGGAAGTTTCATAATGAAATGGCATGAGAACCATGCCAGTATCTTATCACTCAAATTGAGATGAAATATCATTTCCATTTTTTAAAACAGTTTCAATAATAATTGTCTAGTTAATAAAATCATATTTATTAGTGTTCTTATGAGTGGAAAAAGAGATTCAAAATGTGCTGACTGTGTGTATATTTACACAGATGCTTCTGTCAGACTTTTCTCATCACCATATTGAAATGGCATGTACTCTGCTGGAAACATGTGGAAGATTCCTATTTAGATCACCAGAGTCTCACTTAAGAACAAGCGTTCTTTTGGTAAGATAAACTATAGCCATTTTGTGGTAGAAAATCCATGTACTGAATTCAACTGTCGTCATTGTCTTTTCTTTGTTTTGCAGTTTTGTCATACAACCTGGCAATAATGGCCATAACGACCGTAACATCAACTAATGCAAACTTTAATTCGATTTTATCCCCTACTAAAATAACAGAGTTTATAAATAGTGTTCTTCATATAAAACACCACAAAAATCTTTAGAATTAATTTATTGTGATCTAAAGCAAAAAGGAAAGTTTTCCCATATGAAATTGTTTCCACAAGCTCCTACTTTTAGAACTGAGTGCTGAGCTGTTCAGACCTTGGACTCTTAGGCCTGGTCTACACTGGGGGGAGGCAATGGACCTAAGATACGCAACTTCAGCAACGAGAATAGCGTAGCTGAAGTCGATGTATCTTAGGTCGACTTATCTCGCATCCTCACAGCACGGGGTCAACTGCCGCTGCTCCCCCATCGACTCCGCTTCTGCCTTCGCCGCGGTGGAGTACAGGAGTCGATGGCAGAGCGATCGGGGATCGATCACTACCTGCCAATCTGGTGGGTAGTGTAGACGTACCCTAAGAAGCAGTTAGAATCTTACCAAAGTCACTTGACTGAAGATCTCTAGGATGCAGATTGTAGCTATAAAGTGAGAAATGCAGGCTCCATTTCCATTCTGTTATTTTTCCTGTGTGTTTGCTGTAGTTCTTTGTTGAACTGCTGTTGAAACATGTTTTCTTGGATAATTTTGGTTTTATGTATAGCTTAAAATTTAATTGCTGTTTAGAGCAATTCTAGGGCCCTACAAATTTCTATGCATCAGAGCAGAGACTAACTTTTAAAAGTAGAGTTTAAGTACTGTCGAGAAATCTTCGCAGCCCAGCACATGCTGTTTTTAGGACAGGACTTTTCTTTCAGAGATACTGGAATGTGTTTGTAGCTTACTCTTGAAGCCATAGTGGAGATAGACAGGTTTCTCAAACTTTAACACTGTTACATTACTCTGACTCCTTTGGCACACAACAGTTCCACTTTAGTGTCTGTATCTTTTATGATGATGTGCTGACACAAACACTTAGCACTGCCCAGTGTTACAGTGTAGACATAAATGCCTTTTTGACCTATACAACCTGGCTGTGTTTTCATATTTCGTGTGCAAGGATGGTGGCTTTCTGAATATCATGTTTATTGGAGAACTCCAGTTACTTATAAATATCCTTGTCATTTACCGGAAAGACTTACAGAGAATTTAGTTTATTGGAAGAAAAGGGGATTGCATTTTAGTTAAAAGTGACAATACAGAGTCATGGGAAGAAGTCAGAGGATGAGACTGGAGGAATTAGAGCGAGTGGCCTGGGGAGCCAGTAGCTAGGAGTTGAGAAGTAGTTTGGAATAAGTTAGTTCAGAGTTCATTAACAAGGAGAGCAACTTGTTAATTGGAGTGGAAGAAGGTTGTGGAAGTGATGGTCTTATTTAATAAAGTAACAAAATCTGAACTCTTAAATTTAAGAGAAAAGGATTAATGAAGATTGTGAAAGAGGGAATTGCAGTTGTTGAAATGGATATACTTAAAGCATGAAAAGAGATGTCACCAGAGACAGTGTTGATGTGAGGACAAACGCTGAAATAGAGAGAGATTAACTTTTTTCTTCCATGTTTCTGGTCTGTAATTTTGAGTTCTAAGATGATGCCAAGATTTCAGGTCTGGAGAACAATTTTAAGGTCTGGTTAAAGAGACCAAATAACTAAGTTGAACATGATATAAAGAAAGATTCAATGACAAAAATTGCCTTTGAACAGTTTTTTTCCCAGCGTACCCTCTAGAAATAGTTGGGATCCATCCTTCACAGAGAGCCTCCTGCTTTCAAGACTGTCCTTCAGGTTCTGGATGCCAAATCTCAGACACAAATTTGCTTTTAAAATGCTTTTTTCCTTTTTCTCCTTAGTCCATGGTGACTCATGTGTATTCAGTGTGTGGAAATCCTCAGTTAATTTGAAAGCTGGGATGTCTCAATGTCTTTCCATTAACTTTCATGGTCCACCATTGTCTCTTCCTGGCTGGACCAGGATCATTACTTGGAACTGGTTTTGTGTAAACACCTGGAGGTGCCTCTCCTTGCTGTGAGGTATAGTTGAAATTGTAGTACAGATTACGAACACAGTTTTCTGTATGCATAAATACATAGCTTCATAACCACAGTGTGTGTGTATATATATATCTCATAATGACCAGCAAGTTCAGAACATTACAAACTTTTGTAAGAGACCTTACGTGATACACTTTTATAGTATAATAATACAGTGTTACTGTTTGGTTCAGCTGTTCATTTCTGGGGTTTAAAACTTCTGTTCTCCCTTTGGGGTGTCTGTAGCTGATTATCACAGTGGGTAAACATAATTGTCAGTTGGGGTAAGCAGGTATTTGCTATATACCTGTATGTGATTCCAGTTCAAGCCCTGATCCATTAATTTAAAAAATAATGTATTTGCATAGTATGATCAGTTTTCTGTATCTTATGCTCAGCAGTAAAATGTGTCCACTTCCCCAATCTGGTATATGTGCTTGGAAAACAAAATGGGTCTTTTATCCTTTTAAAGACATTACTCTTGCTGTGTTGCATCACTTGTAGTTAGTACAAGTTTACAAGTCAAGATAAATAAAATACACCTTTTGCCCAAGGTTCTTTCTTGATTGCTCACTTTTGGTCTTGTCTGTGCTACAAAAATTCCCCATTGTTAGCTGTTCCCACTGGTAACACATGCTGTATCAGTACTAAATGTGGTTTCACTGTAAGCATTGCCAAGGACAACCCATGTTCACCATTTCAGAAACCGTGGTTAAAATCTGCTCAGAATTGCAGGTGAGTAATTTTCCCTTGTTATACACAGGGAGGTCTTGATGTGGGAAGTTGCAGATGGCAGAGAAGCATTTGAAACATCTCATGAATTGGAAATATAGCAGATTAAGTAGATGTAGCCACTACAAGCTCTAGTACTGCCTTACAGTAAACACACAAATCCAATTTTTTACTTAAATAGTATTATACAAATTGGATTGTAGGCTTATGTTAGCAGTAAAGGTGAACTGTGAAAAGGATTACTTTCAGAGCAAATAATTTGGGGCCACCCCAAGGGAAAATCTAATCGGGTTTAAAGCCTTTCTTAGCAGTATCTAATATGTAGAATTGTGGCCTCTTGAGTTCTGATGGATATTTTTTAGCCTTAAGCTTTTCCTGCTGAGCATAAATTTTGTAATAAGGTCTCCAACTAGCTGTGTCTTACAATAATTGGCAGTCACACTGCAGCTAACTGGATCATTTCCTACCAATCACATGCAAGGATCCAGGTGGAAAATTGAAATGAGGACAAGTTCTTGGAAATCATAGGACTAGATCAGGGGTCGGCAACCTATGGCACGCGGCTCGCCAGGATAAGCACCTTGGCGGGCCGGGCCAGTTTATTTACCTGCTGATCTGGCAGGTTCGGCCGATCGCGGCCCCCACTGGCCGCGGTTCGCCGTCCCGGGCCAATGGGGGCGGCAAAAAGCGGCGTGGGCGAGGGATGTGCTGGCCGCAGCTTCCCGCTGCCCCCATTGGCCCGGGACGGCGAACCGCAGCCAGTGGGGGCTGCGATCGGCCGAACCTGCCGCATCAGCAAGTAAATAAACTGGCCCGGCCCGCCAGGGTGCTTACCCTGGCGAGCCGCGTGCTGAACGTTGCCGACCCCTGGCCTAGATTAAAAAAAATCTGAGTAGTGATAATGTAACCCACATACCTCCTGGGTGTGGTGTTCTGTCCCATCTAGTGGCAGCGAGACCACTTAAAGAGAGAGTTAAATGAGTCTGTTCTACAGCCTTAGCTTTTACTGCATGAGCCTCCACAGCATGAGCTAAGCTCCAGAGGTCAATCCTGCCGGCCAATGAGCGGGGTCTGTCAGTGTTACAATAAGATAATTTTTTCTTTCCCGGGGGAATGTTTTGAGTCCTAAAAATCCTTTTTCTTTAACTTTCACTCCCTTCCAAGGCTCTGTGTCTCAGTGACCAGCAGAAGAAGGCTGGAAAAGATTTGATTAGAATTGCCCACTAATGGGCCATGGGATCGTTAAAGAGGGCACTATAGGGCATGGGATTGGCAGGTCAAGGCTTGAGATCTAAACTTGTTTCTCATGTAGTAGCTCGTTCTGGGCTCAGCTGACATTGTGGAGCTATCTCTGGAGATGAAATATTGTTGAGTCTCATTTTATGGCAAAGGAGTAGCAAAAATAAGTAAAAACTGCCTTTGATATATATTGGTTGTGTTTGTTGTGTTCTCTCATAGTATAATGTCTGTTTTGTAGCTCATTCATTTCATAATTGTACTTGCCTTCACATCAAAGTCTATACAGTCCTTTGGGTTGATGTGCAAGAAAATGTCTGATTTCAAAGTGGAAGAAAATCGAATGTCCATTTGATTACATTATTTTATATTTTACATAAAGAAATTCCTCAAGTATCCATCTGAACTCAATTTTTTTTTAATCCGGATAAATCCCGAACTGCCACTTTCTGCTTCTTGTAGAGCTACTAGGGGCTTGTATTATTAGCAGAACTACTATACGTTATTTTACAGATTGAGATGAGTTTTCATAGAGGAGGAAACTTTAAAAATGAGAACATTTTATATCACGATATATGCTTGGGCTGGTATTTTCTATGTTTTTTCTGTATTAGGGAGGATTATTTGTATAAAGCTTTCGTCTCAGCATGGTATCTCCTGATGTGAAGTGCAACACAAGTTATTTCCATAGCAACAAATTCTATGATTTAGTATTTTGGGCTGTGAAGAAAACAAACTCTTTCTTTTTATTAAATGCACACACCTCTGGTAATGAATAACATGCTAAGAAAAAAATAAATCCACATGTTGTACCTTTCTGATCTTGTTTTTCAGTAAGAAATATTAGAAATTTGTCTCCTGATAACCATGGTTTTGAAGAAAAGGTCTTTAGTTATTGTACAGTCATAATACTTTATCTTCTATGTCCCCTTCTAGCCTTAGTGATATCCAGGTGTTATAAAAACACCTCTAAATTAAACTATATAGTGCCTCTGGGGGGTAGGTGAGTCAGTTACCTATTTACAGATAGGAAAACTGTCTGGCCCAGAGGGGGAATTTTACTTGCAGTAATTCAGGAAGTCTGACAGAGCCAGGAATAGAACACAGATCATCTAACTCCTCCTGTACCTTAGCAACTAGACTTGCTTCCTTTCTAATTGTTATTTATACAGCACCAAAAGCATGTTAGGCACTTTACTATACACAGTCCTTGATCGAAGAAGTTTGTAACTTAATTTAAAAAGTGAGTGCAACAAAGTGGGGCGGAGATGGTGAAGGAAAGAAGAAAGGAAAGATCATGGCTATAATATTATTACATGATTTCATAGGCTTATTATGGTGCTGATCCAGCATAGGACTTAAACGTATGCTTAATTTTAAGCACATGAATAGTCCTAGAGAGGTCAATGGGATTAATCACGTGTTCGATGTTTAACATGTGCTTAAATGCTTTGCTTGTCCTTTATTACTCCTGGGCAGGAGCGCTGTCAGCTTTTCCGCCGCTCTAGGCGGCGGAAAGTCCCACCCCGAAAGGCGGCCGCCCCCCCCCCCCCCCCCCCACACACACACAGAGGCAGCGGAAGGTCCCGCCGCCGAAATACCGTCGCGGTCGCCGCCCCCCAAATTGTAGCGCCCTAGGCGACTGCCTAGGTCGCCTAATGGGTTGCGCCGGCCCTGCTTCTGGGGGAATTCTGTGCTACTGCGCAATGCAGAATTTTGCAGAAATTAACGTGCGCACAAAATTTCATTTCCCCCACTAAAATGGGCTGCAGTGCTGTTAGCCACCACTAGGGGCCACTGGACTCGGCAGAGCCCAGCTTGCACATAGAAGACAGTGCTGGGGAGAGGGAGAGGGTTCCTGGCAGCTGCAGTTTCCAGCGTTCCCTGAGGGAAGGAGGGCGGCATGCAGGAAACTCTTTGCAAGCCTGAGACATCAGGCTATGTTTCCCTCTTGGATCCCTGGGCTCTGGGAGGGAAGGGGGACGGGCGTCTGGGCAAGGAGGGGCCTGCAGCTGGGCTCTGAGGAGAAGAGGGTTCGGGTGTATTGGCTGGGGTGGGGCCGCAGGTGGGCTCTGGGCGGGACGCGTTGTGGGTGTCTGGTCCCCTGGCTGGGCTCTGGGGGAGAGAGGAGGGGACAGAGAAATAGGAACTAGGTTATCATAGTAGTTTCTTTAACTCTCTACACCCAGGGGAATTTGTGTGTGTCTTTGTTATTAGACATACTTGCTGACAGATATTTTGAAATAAATTACCAAAATAATTGACACTGGCATGATTATATAGTGTTATTTTGACAAATAAAAATGTCAGAATTTTAAGATAGTGTGCAGAATTTTTATTTTTTTGGTGCAGAATGCCCCCAGGAGTACTTTATGCACATCCTGTGATGGTACCACTGTTCTATTTTTTAAATTTAGTTGGCGCTTCAGGTTTTTCATTTTGAAGGCTCCTTTGTAACATTAATTCTTATTTTACTCCTCCATTGTAAGTAGGCATTGTCAGCATTTTACTCTTGGAAAAACAGACAGGGATGTCCACAGAGGAAGTGTCAGAGCTGAAATCCGAGTTCTGGAGCCCCTGGTTCCCAGATCTGTGCTCTTATCTTACTCCTCTCTAAAAATGGATCTATATCGTGCATATATGTAAAGAGACTTCTCAGCTGATCTAAAATACTCCTATAGCTCTAGCACAGACACCAATATTCCTGTTCTTTGGTATCTGTCTTATTGTTGGTATGTTTTGAAATTTAGGTAGTTTTTCCCATCGTCCCTTCTAAAAGAACCCCCAAATTTATAGCATCAGGACCCATGGAGAATTTCAAAAAATTATAGCTCAGTGAGCTAGTACTAAACCATTTTAAAAGGACTACAGGACTTGCTGTATTAATTCAAAAAGGAACAGTCTTTTTAGTCTTTGCAGTGCAGCAGTGAACTTTCTACTCTGATTGATACTGACGATGATGAGTATTTTTAAGTCGCCGACATGTTTGTTTTTCTGTACTGCTGCCTGTCTTAGGTTTTGCTATGTAAAAAGAGAGAGATTGAAACAAAGGCATTTACAGAAAGGAATATATTTAATAACAAGTCTGAGAGCACAAAGGGGTCTGAAAACCACCTTCTTCTTCGAGTAGTAGGTGTTCGCGCCCCCTGCACCTCAGATCAGAGATTTTAGATAGGGTCTGTTTGGCCTGCATGTGCTTTCCCCATCTCACACCCTGCATTGGGGCTAGATAGTGCTGGGTGAGCAAACCACCCCCTCAGTTCCTTCTCAACCGCCTCAGCCTGCGATGGAGCCTCAGCAGCATCCACATTGATAATATCTCAATTACATCTTACTTTCTGGTTCGAGTTAGTGTTAGTTCATAGAGTTTCCATTAGTTTGTGTTACTACTCCCCCTTTTTTCCTTTTTTTTCCTGAACCTTCTCCCCCCATACACAACCTCTTTTTTTTTTTTTTTCTCCCTCTTGTTATTAGAATAGCTAACTCACTGTCCTTAGTTATTTTTCCTTGTCTCTTCCTTTTGGGGAAGTGAAACCCGGACAGAGCATGCCTGGCTCTCCCAGGTTTAAATGTTGCTTCTCCTGCTCTGAAGCAATCCTGATCCGTGATGGGCATTCCCACCACATTCACCGCTTCGGGGAGTCACACATGCCTCAGAGGTGTACTTTCTGCCTTAAATTAAAATCAAGAGCCGGAAAGAACCTTGAGCTAAAACTCCAGCTACTAATGGTAGAAAGTTCACTCTGACCAGCCTCTGATCCTGGCCCAGGAACCCGCCATACAGTGGTCCCTGATTAGGCTGAGTCTATTGACTTCCTTGGCTCAACACTCTCCAGCGGCTTCGAAGATTAAATCTTTGAATTCCTCTCAAAAAGTGGGCTACAAATTCTCTGGGTAGAGAATCTGCTGCAAAGAGACAATCCCCAACAAGGGGCACCAACTGATCTCCGACTCGGCACCCACAAGGCTGCTGGGTCCTCAGGTACAGGTATGGCCAGCAAATCTAAAGACTCCAAAGGTTCAGGCTCCAGAAGATTGGTACCATCGAGTGAATGGAGTGGTAGAGAGAAAACCAGTTCCTCTAAATCGATAATGACAGAGTACTGTAGGACTTGGGTACCAAGTATTTTGGCTCTGCAAAAGACCAGATCAACACCTTCTAGTCATTCATCGGAGCACAGGAGACCTCCAGTACCATTGGTTCCTTCTATATTGGCTACTTCCGCTCATCTTACCTCAACGGTACTGCCCACCATTCCAGTACAGCAGGAATTCTGATTTTCTTGGGACTTGCTGGTTTAAGAAACGCCTGAATTGCCCTTGCTTGTCACCGACAGGTTCTAAGTACCAATCCCATCTCACTTTCCTGGCATGCGTGCTGTACTGATGGAGTCTCCCTCAGCATCCATAACTGCTCCACCTCTGCCGGAGGAGGAGGACGACGACGACAACAACAGTTTCTCTTCAGTCTCTGTTGAAGGCTCTCCATTCTATTACCAGGGACCAAGCCAACCAGAAACCTCTGCAGAACCAGCTTACTGCAACTAGAGACACGGCCCACCTTGTTGGTATGGTTGATTTTGCATCCCTGCCCATCCTGGATAATAGCTATTGATGGACCTATCCTCCATGAACTTATCTAGTTCTTTTTTGAACCCTGTTATAGTCTTGGCCTTCACAACATCCTCTCACAAAGAGTTCCACAGGTTGACTCCACATTGTATGAAGAAATACTTCCTTTTGTTTGTTTTTAAACCTGCTGCGTATTAATTTCATTTGGTGCCCCCTAGTTCTTGTGTAATAACACTTCCTTATTTACTTTCTCCACACCAGTCATGATTTTATAGACCTCTATCATATTGCCCCTTAGTCATCTCTTTTCGAAGCTGAAAAGTCCCAGTCTCGTTAATCTCTCCTCATACAGAAGCTGTTCCATACCCCTCATCATTTTTGTTGCCTTTTTCTGAACCCTTTCCAATTCCAGTATATCTTTTTTGAGATGAGATGACCACATCTGCACACAGTAATCAAGATGTGGGCATACCATGGATTAATATAGAGGCAATATATTTTTTTCGTCTTATTATCTATCCCTTTCCTAATGATGCCCAACATTCTGTTCGCTTTTTTGATTGCCGTTGCACATTGAGTGGATGTTTCCAGAGAACTAGTCACAATGACTCCAAGATCTTTTTCTTGAGTGGTAACAGCTAATTAGACCCCATCATTTTATATTTATAGTTGAGATTGTTTTTACTTTGCATTTCTCAACATTGAATTTCATCTGCCATTTTGTTGCCCAGTCACCCAGTTTAGTGAGATCCCTTTGTGACTTTTTGCAGTCTGATTTGGACTTAATTATCTTGAGTAGTTTTGTATCATCTGCAAATTTTGCCACTTCACTGTTTCACCCTTTTTCCAGATCATTTATGAATACATTGAACAGTACTGGTCCCAGTACAGACCCCTGGGGGACACCACTATTTACTTCTCTCCATTCTGAAAACTGACCATTTATTCCTACCCTTTGTTTCCTATCTTTTAACCAGTTACTGATCCATGAGAGGACCTTCCCTCTTATCCCATAACCGCTTACTTTGCTTAAGAACCTTTGGTGAGGGACCTTGTCAAAGGCTTTCTGAAAGTCTAAGCTCAGTATAACCACTGGTTCACCCCATCAAGGGCACGGGTAACCTCTTCCCACAAATCCAGGTGACCTGTACTGACATGGGACCTCAACTTTGTCCTCAGGTGTCTAACCAGATCCCCCCCCTTTGAACCCATGACCACCTCCTCACTTCTACACCTCTCTAGGAAAACTACATTTCTAGTAGCCTTACTTCTGCTCGAAGTGTGGGAGAGAGACCCTCATCCCTTACAGTCTTTTTCAAAGACAAGGTTACACTATGACCACACCCAAGGTGTAAGGGTGTGGACTCACCCCTGTGGCACCTCCTGCTGGTCGATCTCAGGACTTAGCTCGTCCAAGCTCCGGAGCACCCTCTGCAGGCTGGTGGTACACTTTACCTCACTCTGGCCCCTGTGTCCCTCCCAGGACCCAGTGCCCCATTATCTGGGGTGCTGCCTCCTGGCAGTAACCCCACACTTCTGGGTCTCCCCCTCCCAGGGGAACCCCCACCCACTATCCCCACTTCGCCTCAGTCTTGGCTATTGCCAGTCATCACTTAGCCCCTGTTCACTGGGGCAGACTGCAGTGTATCAGCCACTCATCACAGGCAAAGGTGTTTGGACCTGCTGCCTCTGCCTACCCGTGGGCTGCCCCCTGCAACCCAGTACCTAATAGGCCTTACCAGGCCTGCAGTCTGGGGTTTTCCTAGGCCAGAGCTCCCCAGCTCCTTTGGCCTTTCCCCCAGCCCCGCTCTACCGTAGGTACACATGTACGCTCCCTAGCAGCCAGGCCCTTCTCCCTCTAAAGGCAGAGAGAGAGTGCTGAGCTCCTGGCTCCCAGCCTTTTTATACAGGCCAGCTGTGGCCTGATTGGGGTGTGGCCCAGCTGCAGCCGCCTCCCCAATCAGCCCAGCTTTTAGAGCTGCAGCCCTCTCCAGGGCTGCTTTTACCCCTGCAGCCTTCTTTCGGGGCTGATTTCAAGCCCTTCAGGGCAGGAGCGGGTGTCCACCCCGCTACACAAGGTTTCTACTGAAAATATCTTTGCACTTCCATATAAACTGGATTATCCACTTCCCAATCTTCTTTCTGAAACCACACTGGGACAAAAGGAAGGCGACATTACACACGCTCAATGTCAGGAGATCATTAGCCTTATATTTAGATAGACTAAGCCCTTCAAGGAGTCTCCCAGACAATTTCTCTCTATTGCGGACAGATCTAAGGGATCCTCAATCTCTTAAAAAAGACTGTCTAGATGGATATTGGGCTGCATTACCTATTGCTCTCATGATCTTCAACCTCCTTCTAGACTTTTCTGATTAGCAGGGCAAGACTACAGTGAAAGAATGTAAACTATTCTTCTCTTTGACTAGACCACTTGGGCTTCACTAACAGCTTTTGTATGTGGGAATGAAAAAGTACTGGAAACCTGAGTTTTGATGATAGCTAGATTTGATGCTCTAGGTTACTATGCATAGGCAAGCTAAGATTTGGATACATCCTTAAATGGTGTGATTGATTCCTATTTGGTTTCTTAATACATAATCATCCAAAGTTAGGTGATACCTTTAGGCCCTAGTCATGTACTGTGGTATTCTATTTGCGATCTAGTATCTTGTCATCCCAAAATCTAGCTGCCAACACTGGAGTATACAATGGGAAATATAAATACCAGAGGTTATACCATTGAAAGTAAATATGGAATCCCAGTTTAATTTTTGCTGATTCTCACCATGTTGTAAAAAGTGTGTAAGAAGTCTTTATTGATTGACTGTGCTAATTTAAATAATATTTCAACTCATTTTTTATTTGTATTACTGTAGTACCTAGGGGCCTTAATCATAGACCGGGGCCCCATTGTGCTAATCACTGTACAATCACAGAATTTATGTTTAGTAACTGAAAAGCTTATTAAGTAGAATCATAATATGAATAAATAGGAGCTTTATAAGTTTCACTAAGATAAAACTTAAATGTCTCTTAAATCCTCTTCATATGATCCTTAGAGAAACATAGATGAAAATTAAATGAGCTTTACGATGGTCATGCGGAATGAACTGCTTAATTTCAAGCTTTCACCTGCGTTTTTAAGATGGCTGCAAAAAAAAATTGTCATAGTCATAAAGTTTAAGGGACCACTGATCATCTAGTCTGACCTCCAGTATATCATAGGCCACCACCATCACCCAGGACCTGCACACTAAACCCAATAACGGAAATGAGTCCAAAGTAAATGAGGCCCACAGGAAACTAGACTTACGTGCGACTAGGAGGGACTGAGGTTCACCAGTGCTTAAGGGCCCTCCAATGGCAGGGAAATTATTGAATTAGAAATACTCAGATAGTCCTGGCATGTGACCCATGCCCACACGCTATAGAGGAAGGCGAAAAAACCCCAAGGTCATTGCCAGTCTGACCTAGGAGCAAATTCCTTTTTGACCCCACATATGGCGATGAGTTAGACCCTGAAAGTGTGAGCAAGAACCAGCCAGCCAAGCCCCTGAGAGTGCAAGAATGCTTGGTGCCACCTCAAAGCCCTAGCCCACCCAGCCCCATGTCCCATCTCCAGTTTTGGCTGTCCCTGATGCTTCTGAGGAAGGAGATTTTAAAAACCTTCCAGAATACATTGCAGGGAAAACAATCTCTTCCTGACCTCTCCCAGTTGCCAGCCGAAACCCTGAAGCATGAGCTTTAGGAACATAAGACAAAAACTGGAAATTAGCCCTAGGGCTGTTGAGTTCTACCCCCAACCATCACAAGCAACATACTTGTAATTTATTTCTCTGCACTCTGCCTCCAACCACCCATCACTTACACTATGAAGACTTTTGGCATGAGGGAAATTTAATAGCTTCATGAGAAACATTTTTCACATAAGTTTTATTTGTTTCTAGGAACAAATGATGAGAAAGAAACAAGCCATGCATCTCGACGCACGGTATGTCACAATGGTGGAGAATGCGTACTACTACTGTAATCCCCCTCCTGCTGAAAAAACTGTGAGGAAGAAACGCCCACCTCTGCAGGAGTATATTCGTAAGCTTCTTTACAAGGATCTCTCCAAGGTCACCACTGAGAAGGTGAATCCATGTGAAATCTTGATGTGGTAGATGGCAGTACGTGTGACATGACACAACTCTTCCTCTTAAATTATTTATTACAAGAACAATAATTATAGGTACTCATTTAGAACCTGAGAGTGAAAGGATGAGTTGTTGCTAGGAAAGAAGGCTTCTGCTTGACCCATATAAATGATTGAGGTTGAAAAGATGGGAAGAGGTTTTGAATTATCCAGATCTGACATATGTTTTGAAGGATCCAAGAAAGTTGGAACACAGCAAGTGTCTGAGGGCAGGGTTGAGATTAATGTTTAATACTCCCAGGAGAGGAGAAACTGCTTCTGGATCAGGATTATATTAGAGACGGGCACACTGTTTGAGCTATTAAAATCAGAGGCCATGTGCATGCTAACAAGGCAAGATATTTTAAGGTGAGTCAATGGGGATGTCCAGGTAGAGCTCCAGCCATGATTTTAGTCTTCCAGGAAGAGACGAGGAGTAGGTCGGAGAATATACAAGTCCCAGAAAAGAACACTGTGGTTTCTCATCAAGTCACGCTGGGTGATGAGGCTCTCAAACTCTAAAGGTACACCAGTCTTATTCTAAGACGTCTGCAGGGAGAGTCTACAGTATCTCTGGGGTATAATCTTGGATGTCTATTAGACCAGTGGTTCTCAACCTTTCCAGACTCCTCTTTCAGGAGTCTGATTTATCTTGCATACCCCCACATTTCACCTCACTTAAAAACTGCTTACAAAATCAGACATAAAAATACAAGTGTCACAGTACACTATTACTGAACAATTGCTTACTTTCCCATTTTTACCATATCATTATAAAATCAGCTGGAATATACATATTGTACTTCCATTTCAGTGTATAGTATATAGAGCCATATAAATATTTCATTGTCTGTATGAAATTTTTGTATGGATTTTGCTAGTGCTTTTTATGTAGCCTGTTGTAAAACTAGGCAAATATCTAAATGAGTTGATGTACCCCCTGGAAGACCTCTGCGTACCCCAAGGGGTACATGTACCCCTGGTTGAGAATCACTGTGTTAGATATCCAGTGCTGAGTGAATACGGTACCAAAGCATCTGGGAGAGGTGTTTCCATCCTGCACAGTGTTTGCATTAAGTCAGCCCAAATGTATTCCGTACCTTTTTATAAGTGGTCTAGGTTTCTGTCTCCCTTTATGCTTTTAATAGTACAAGGCAAAATAAATAACACCCGTATATAAATTAAGGATCAGATCCTCTGTTGGTGTAAATTGGTGGAGATTCGTTAGCAGCAATGGAACTCCACCAGTTTATGCCAGTTGAGAATCTAACCCTAAAAGTTCAGGGTATATTGAACTCCTTGTTTTTATTCTGTAGTCTTCACTTTCCACATTAAAACAATTTCTATGCGTAGCTTAGATGTTAAGGTTCATGTTTGGTTTCAGATCAGCTTTACTTAAGTTGTGACTCTGTTTATTTTGTTCAAGAGAAGTGTAGAATTTTGTTTTAATCTTAGATTTTTTTCAGTGCCGTTCCAATATTATAGTGCTGCTCTTCTGAGTCCCATTACAAGTATCCGCTAATTTCCATGGATTTTAGGAAAAAGGGGATAAAGTGCCAGCTTCACTGATGAAGTGGTGCTTCCTGCTATCTGAGCCTTTCAAAAGAAGATGGACTTGGGGTTTGTAGTGAGGTAGTTGTTCTAAACCTTTCTACTCCCAGTAACATGATTTCTTACTGGCTTCCTGAATGATTGAGAGTGCCTCGATAAATTACAAGCTGGAAAGGACCACCAGTCTTCTCATGGAGTAAGGTTTAGATTAGGTACCCATGGCTTGGGATATATATCCATTAGATTTACTTCATTTGGGTAACACACGAATCCACTTCTGAATAAGTGAGGGTATTTCTTTAGAAAGAGGCCACAAATATTATTTGGGGGTGGCATTTGTAATGACTATAAGATATAATTGATTCCATTTACACATAAATCCACCCAACTTTGCCTACTGACTTGTTAATTGTGTTTTACAAATCCTGTTTAGGTCCTGAGACAGATGCGCAAATTGCCCTGGCAGGATCCTGAAGTGAAAGATTATGTTATATGTTGTATGATCAACATCTGGAATGTGAAATACAATAGTATTCACTGTGTAGCTAACCTCTTAGCAGGGTTGGTACTTTACCAAGAGGATGTTGGAATTCATGTTGTGGATGGAGTGCTAGAGGATATTCGCCTAGGCATGGAGGTAAAATATATATATATATATATATATATATATATATATATATTATAAGTTAATTCACTTGTTTCACAGAAACATTAAAATAAAACATTTCTAAATATAATTTAAAAATAGAAATAGAGATTATGGAAAATGTTTTTCATTGCTTGATTGATTACTTTTCTACCTACCTGCCAGCTGCTTTCTTTAAAATCAATCATAAAGTCAGAATAAAATGAGAGAGGGTTATTAGGGTAGTTACTTCATTCCCTTGCCATAGTAAGATTGTTCCCTATGCACTATTTATAATGCTTTTCTAGTCTAGTATTTAAATGTCTGAAGCCATGGATTTTCATATCATTTTCTTTGGAAGTCCATAATTTGATAGAGCTCACAGCTATCAAAAGATTTTTCTAGATATGTTTTAAAAAAAAAAGCCAAATTCCAGAAAAATTCTTTTAAATAATACAGGACTGGGCTTCATTCAAACCTTTATGATATCTATTGATTGGCCAGGTTATATGGCTATCTGCAATACATAGATAGAACACAGAGTTACTTTGGGCTCTATTGTAACAAATTATATCAAGGAGTGACAATATTATTTAAAGCAAAAACATACTTTTTTAGTTTACATTTCTGTAATGGAGACTGTAAGGCTCCTTAGTAATTCCTATTGTGTCCACATGTATAAAAGTAAATGTGTGTTTTGCACTAAACTAGTAAATGTTGGGTTTTGTTCAAGGTTAACCAGCCAAAGTTTAATCAGCGACGGATCAGCAGTGCCAAGTTCTTGGGAGAACTTTACAATTACCGAATGGTCGAGTCAGCTGTAATATTTCGAACTCTATATTCATTTACATCATTTGGTGTGAACCCTGATGGTACTGCTAGTCCACTGGACCCTCCAGAACATCTTTTTCGAATTAGACTGGTCTGCACCATCCTTGATACCTGTGGGCAATATTTTGACAGAGGTTCCAGCAAACGGAAGCTTGATTGCTTCCTTGTGTACTTTCAGGTATTAATAAACTTAACTTTGTGTTTAAAATTAACTTTGGGTGATGGGTGTATCTTCGCATGGTCCTAAAGATTTATCTATACAGTATCTAGAATCTGTACACTTAGGTTTTTATCATTTGGGCTCCAATTCAGCAAGGGATTTAAATGTGTTTAAATTTAAGCACATGAGCAGTCCTGTAGATTTCCCTGGGACTATTCACATGCTTAAGTTGAGCACATGCTTAAATACTCTGCTGAGTTGAGGCCTGAGGGTACGTCTTCACTACCCGCCGTATCGGCGGGTAGCAATCGATTAATCCGGGATCAATATATCGTGTCTCGTTAAGACGCGATATATCGATCCCCGAACGCACTCACCGTCGACTCCAGAACTCCACCAGAGCGAGCGGCAGTAGCGCAGTCGACGGGGGAGCCGCGGCCATCGATCCCGCGCTGTCTGGACCCCAGGTAATTCAATCCAAGATACTTCGACTTCAGCTACGCTATTCGTGTAGCTGAAGTTGCGTATCTTGGGTCGATCCCCCCGCCCGCCCCAGTGTAGACCAGCCCTGACTGTGAACTCTACAAGCTCTGTAATGATTTTTTTAAAATCCCTTCTGATGTTCATAGTTTTAATGAGAGATTTTTGAAATGGCATTAAAATGTCAAATGTAACTGGATGATGCCATGGTAACTCCATGGAATATTCTGAAACATTCACGGACTTTAGAGTGCTTGTGTTAATCTCTTTTTTAACTTAATTTAGAAGGACAAAAGAAAAACAGGGAATTTAAAAGATAACTGCAGTGGAGGAGTATTGGCATTAGGGCTGTCAACTGATTAAAAAAATTAATCATGATCTACATTTTCAAATATATTGATTTCAATTAAAACACAGAATACAAAGTGCACAATGCTCACTTTATATTTATTTTTGATTACAAATATTTGCACTGTAAAAATACAAAAGAAATAGTATTTTTCAATTCACCTAATACAAGTACTGTAGTGCAATCTCTTTATCATGAAAGTTGAACGTACAAATGTAGAATTATGTACAAAAAAACTGCATTCAAAAATAAAACAATGTAAAAACAAATCTCTTGTTTGTGAAAAATGTCTTCCCTTTTAAAAAAGAATATGATTTGTATGGCTGCATTTGTACAAGAATTAAAGAGGGATTTTGAAATTCACAAAGGGCAGGTAGGTGCCCATTTCCCATTGAAAATCTGCCCCTAAAAAGGGTATTTTCATTCTGTTCCTATTTTTTATAATATTTTCAGTTGCCGTAGATGATTTATTTGGTTATGTAATTTAAAATCTGGATTGTCACTTTAAAACTCTGTATGGATTTTTTTATTTTAGGGATTTTCTTTGAATTGTTTCAAACTGTTTTAGCAGGATACATGAATTTAGTATGTTTTTAGTGACTTGTATGCATCTACATTTTCTTTAATGTTTTGGTTATGTCTTTTTTTCTTGGTAAAATAGCTTCAGTCAACATGAAGTACATTACGTATATAACATGAGGATGTTTTGTATTTCAGAGGTATGTTTGGTGGAAGAAGAATTTGGACGTTTGGACAAAAGACCATCCATTTCCTATTGACATTGACTATATGATCAGTGATACGCTAGAACTGCTGAGACCAAAGATAAAACTCTGCAATTCTCTGGAAGAATCTGTCAGGCAGGTACAAGATTTGGAACGAGAATTCTTAATAAAACTAGGTAAGAAATAGTACATCATCACAGCCAGTTGTTCGTCTTTTACGCTGTCATTATTATTATTATTACTACTACTATCACTATCCCCCGGTGATGGATCACTACAAAAACTAATTTCCCCCCTGCTGTTACTCACACCTTCTTGTCAACTGTTTGAAATGGGCCACCTTGATTACATTGAACTCATTAGCACTACAAAAGTGATTTTCCTCCCTTCTTGTCAACTTTGAGAATAGCCCACTTGCACCTTAATTGAATTGGCTTGTTAGCACTGACCCCCCTGACTTGGTAAGGCAACTCCCATCTTTTCATGTGCTGTGTATTTATACCTGCCTCTGTATTTTCCACTCCATGTATCTGATGAAGTAGGTTTTAGCCCACAAAAGCTTATGCCCAAATAAATTTGGTTAGTCTCTAAGGTGCCACAAGGACTCCTCGTTGTTTTTGCTGATACAGACTAAGAGCTACCACTCTGAAAACTATCCCTCGGGTGTTTTTTAACCTTTTTCTGCATTTCCTGACCTGTTCTGAATCCGGGTAACATATTAATTTGATGTATCTAAAGAAACACTAAACACGAAGGTGACTATGGTTTTTATTTATGATGACTGGTAGAAAAGGAAAAGGAAAACCACCAACTCTAACTTTGTTAGTACACAAGAGCTTTTGGCTGCTTTGATACAGTATTTAGTGCATCCAGCAGTCCTGGTGGCTGAGTAGCTCATCACACACAAGCATATCCATTGGTTCTATTACCTGGACTCCTTTAAGGTATATGGGACCATTACAGTCAAACACTGGACTTGTAGAACAAGTAGGGTGGCCTGGTGTCCGGTTTTTGCCTGGAAAGTCCGGTTGAAAAGGGGACCTGACAATGTCTGGTTACTACGAGCGGGAGAGGCGCCAGGTCATCACCCGTTCCAGCCTCCTACTCAGCCGGGGCCACCTCCTACCTTCATTGGGTCCCAGCTCTGCAGGAAAATCCCTCGTGACCCGGGAGGTGGGGATGGGAGGGGAAAAGCAGCGAGGGATGCAGGGGAGGGGGCCTATGGGGAAGAGGCAGGACGGGAGATTCCAGCACTCCTGTTGGAGTGTCCGGTTTTTAAATATTACCAAGTCGGCAAACCTAAGAACAAGGCATTCAAATAAGCATGAAATGAGTATTGTAATACCGAGTCATTGAAATGAACAGTTGTGCCTACTAATGTGGTCTAGTGTATATTATGTGAAAATGGGGGTCATTTGAGTTCTGTTCCTCAGTCTTGACATGTGACCTTAGACAACTCCCTTGACCCCTTTCATTCAGTTTTCCTTCTGCATTACTTGCCTCATAGCAGTTGAAGCTTAAATTGATTGAAAACCATCTTGATAGTCTTCAAGGAAAGACAATGAGGAGTGTTAGTGTATTTGTTGTTTGTATCTCCATAGGCACACTCAAGAATGCATATAGAGGGGCAGCTGGGCTCCAGTGGACTAAGCATAAGGATGGGTGTCAAGATCTGTGTAACATCCCTGACTTTGCTACGCCACCTTCGGCATTTCAGAAAATCTCTCTGCCCCTCATTTACACCATTCCATAAAATGGAGATAAAATTATTTACTAAACCACCTATTGGAAGAGCTTTGAAATATACAGTTCTTTTCATCCGTAGAAGTGTGGTGTTAGCCTGTCTCCAGTGAATACTTCAATAGATGAGGAAAATGGTGCTTTGGGCATCTTTTTCAGCACTCTAGGAAGGGTAAACTTGACCACGTAGTATCTTTCTCTTTAAGGCTAGGCCTACAAAATGTCATGAGTGTTCCAATGTTTGCTATGTAGAGAGATTAACAGTGGTCTTTAACAGTGATGTATTACAGAAATAAAGTAGAAGAAATACTATTGCTTGAACTTTTGGAATATTTAGTAAGTAGCAAGCAGATCTGGAGACAAACTAAGTCACTCTTTAAGAGACTTTAGGAAGTGGTTGACACAATGGCTTTCTGGAAGAAATTCCTTCCCTTCAGGATGCAAAAAAGTTCTGCTGGATAAAAGTCCTCAAGGAACTGCTACTGGTGGTCTGCATGAGAGGAAGAAATGACAGTTGTGTCGTGTGGAGTTACAGTATTCTTTATTCACTGGGTTGAAACGGTTCAGTATAATCCTGTATTTTCCAAGACACATGTTGGCTTACTCTTATGTTAGGCATGGCAATAGCAATTCTTGTCAAACTGGAATAGTCTGGAACTACAGTAAAACAAGGGAACCTGTTTGCTATTCTGTTTACTGACCACAGCTCTATTTCTAGAAAGCTGACTGTCAGACATTTTTAATCTTTTATATTTTCCTTGGAATGCTCATAAATAGGCTCACAGTTTTCAGTGGAGGAAATTACTCGATGAGAATGTGACTCCCTTACTTATGCTAAATGTAAACATTACTTCTGTTCTCTTTATGCTTCTGTTAAACTGGATTCATAGACTGCTTTCTTTAAAGAGCATATGGAAACTAGTGCTGCATTTGTGAGTTACTAAAAGGTAAACCTGTTCTTGTTCCAACTACAGTGGTGTACATTTATGAAACACTCCAAAGTTATCTGTGTTGAAATTAGTTAGCATCAGGAGCAAACACCAGGCCATGGGGACCCCACAGCTCAATTGACCAAACACTCCCTAATGTTTATATCTAGAAACACTAGGGCAATGATGCATTAAAAAAAAAAAATTTATGCAGTGCCATTGGCTGTTAATGTATTCAGTCGTTGAACGGATTTATTTTATAATTTTTAATTTCTAATTGGAAGCCCTGTTTTACTAGAGGCTTTTTTGTGGATTTTTTCACTTACGAGTATTAATTTATAGGCAAAGAACTTGATCCACGCTACTTCTAGTTAAATCAGTTCAATTCTCAACGTAATCCCTTAATTTAAGGGTCAATATATGGAGAAATTATGCATTGACTTTTATTTTTAAGAGGAATTTGCATTTTGTTCACTGTGCTATTCATTTAATTAAAATTCTTCAAATATAATTTAGTATTAATATCAGACTTTGACTTCCTTATATATGTTATGATGATCAGAAAGAAAAAAACAAATTTGGAATGGAAACCATTTTAGGTAAAAAAAATTTCCCTTCCTCATGGTATGATCTAAACTAGTGCTTTTATGATCTCTAACTCCCCCCAAAAGGCAAATTATGACTAATTATATGCATTTTAATAAATTCCTTTCAAAGATGCCCAGCAGTTTCTGCTGTAAGTCAAAGTAATTTCCACCCTCTGAACCATTTTCTGTAGATCAGTTGCATCCAGTACAGTAGTGGGATCTCCTCATTCCTGGAGCATGAGTGAGCCAGTTTTGGGAAATGGCATCCATTGTGTTCATTGTGGCACCAGACAGGCAGATCACCGTTGTTATTTTTAAAGGTGCTATTGAATGAGCAACTATTGAGTTTCCAATATCTTTTTCTCCTAGTTAAATACACATATGGTAGGATAGTCACTAATCCTTTGCTGATATGACTATACATAGAGTATAGAAGATTCTTATCTGTATTTCTCTGTTCAGATCTTTGAAAGCTATTAAGATAGGTGCAAATGTTTTCAGTGGAAAAGATTTTGTTGGAATAGTTTTAATGAGGGTTCTGACCAAACTCCAAATCATAATCTATTCCTACATGATTTTAGTAATTTTGTCAGATTAGTATTTCTATGGATTTATTTCTGAGATTCGGGAAATATTCCAGTAATTAAAATGGGTATATGACCAAAAAAAATTTGTACTATTTACTTGACACTGTTCTAGCCTGTGTTAAAATATTTTGTACTTTCACACATATGCCTATCTATCGCTAGATTTGTGGCATAAATATAAGAATAAGACATCCTGAAGAACTTTACAAATTATTTACATGTACATACGAGAGGAGCCTATACACGGTTGGAAATGAACATGTAACAGTTTGGTGCAGCAGCTTGACATGTAGTGAGGAGGAATATAGTGTCTAGTTGAAATTATTGTGTAGGAAAGACACTCTGCTTGCCTAAATTTATGGTAACTGTCAAAATGGAAATTTAATCCAGACTAAAAGGTTAATAGTCCTACTCTAGCAAAAACGCTTGTGATTTGTAATGATCACAAGTGGCTAGGATTATTATTATATTTCTTGTTCGTATGATAGCAAGTCGAGCAAGCATAGTGCTCCTCAACATCTTTGCTTGGCATTTAATCAGTATGACAGAGGGAAGATTGCTGCTACCTGCTCTCACCATTATTAAGTTTTTTTGTTTTGTTTTCTATGTGGTGGAGATGCTAGTTAAAAGGATTTTACTAGTCTGATGGGTTGGCTGCTTGCTCTCTAAATAGGCTGGCATGGAAGCAAAAACTAGTAGTACTCTTTGCTCTCATCACCCTTTCTCCCATTCTAGTCACATTCCCTTTACCTCTGCCAATACCTTCGTTAGGCTCTGTATTCCCTACACAGTTCCCTTTTCTCTGAAGATTGCTTTTCTGGTGCTCACTCCTCAGTAGCAACTCTTGCTCTCCTTGATTTTTAACTCATCCAGTGTAAGTGGATGTTGGGGGGTGAAACTGGAACAGCTTTAAATATATTTCTTTTCATTAAACTTCAGGTGCTATTTAAAAGTGTTACAGTTCTTTATAGTAATCTGTCCATGGAAACCCAAGCTTGCATACTTGC